>NC_139404.1:138006830-139237330 GCF_905368555.1 Meleagris gallopavo | reverse complement strand
ACAAGAAATGTTTGTCTCACAAACTGCTACTCTTGAAAATTAAGTAGTGGATAATATTTGATTAGTGAAAAAAATATTATTCTCATTGAAAGATAAATTAATTTGAAAGTTTTCTGTACATGTTAATATTATATGCAACAATATATACTATATCAAGTTGGAAAAGATTATCTGGTGACAAAATAAACACTACAAAACCAAAAGCTATTTGAAAGTACAGTTGTTCTTAGCCTTTACCATAAAAACACATACACTCTTTGAATTATACATTCCTCACAGGTTCCAACTGATCTATAGACCTATACACTACAGTGGTTTGCAACTTTTTGTCTCAGTAACATCAGCATCTATTTTATATGCAAGTCCTAGATCTGTGACTTCATGGTAACGGTGCCCTGCCATCAGATACAGAAGCACTTTGTTCTGCCTCTTTTCATGCTAGTGGAGTTTTTCCTAGGGGTTGCTCCTTGTTCTGAAACATGAAAATGTGTGAAGCATAAAACTCCAGCTGTGAATACTTACCTCCCTGCAGTGTTAAAAAGTTCAATATACAAAACACCTGGTTTCAAGCAAAATGTACACTAAGATATATGGCAATGAGACAGATTTAATATACCCCATAGGGCCCTCAAGCAGTTTTTAAATTAAAGAAACAACATAGCTTGGTTCCTTTCTTTTTCTTTTTCTTTTTCTTTTTCTTTTTCTTTTTCTTTTTCTTTTTCTTTTTCTTTTTCTTTTTCTTTTTCTTTTTCTTTTTCTTTTTCTTTTTCTTTTTCTTTTTCTTTTTCTTTTTCTTTTTCTTTTCTTTTCTTTTTCTTCTTTTTCTTTTTCCTTTTCCTTTTTTCTTTTTCTTTTTCTTTTTCTTTTTCCTTTTCTTTTTTTCTTTTTCTTTTTCTCTTTTTCTTTTTCTTCTTCTTTTTCTTTTCCTTTTCTCTTTCTCTTTCCTTTTCTTTTCTTTTCTCTTTCTCTTTCTCTTTCTCTTTCTCTTTCTCTTTCTCTTTCTCTTTCTCTTTCTCTTTCTCTTTTCTCTTTCTCTTTCTCTTTCTCTTTCTCTTTCTCTTTTCTCTTTCTCTTTCTCTTTCTCTTTCTCTCTTTCTCTTTCTCTTTCTCTTTCTCTTTTTTTCTTCCTCATTTTCATTCCCTGGACATGCCTTCCAGTTCTTTTACCAGCTTTGTAGACTTTCTGTGGATGCGTCCAAGTAAGCCAGTAAACTTTATATCATAAAGACCAGAACTGCATGCAACATTTAAGATGTAGCTGCACCTACACTAAATATAGCAAGAGAATCTCCTCTTTTGGCTGGATGGCCATGCTGTGCTTAATGCACCTCAAAACATGATTTGTCCTCTTCACTACCAGGCACAATGCTGGCTCATGCTGGTTTCAGACCACTTTCTGTTGAAGTGCTCTCTAGCTACCCATCTCCTCAACTGTACTTGTGTCTGGCACATTACTCAATCCCAGATGCAGAACTCAGCATTTACCTTTGTTTAATTTCATGTCACAGGATGTCCAGTATTCTAGATCCTACATCTAATATATCTAGACCACCCTGCAAGGCTTCTTGTCCTTCTGGAGTCAACAGCACCTCACAGCTTAGTATTATTGATAAACATACTAAGGATGCATTTCACCTTGCATCCAGATAATAGATGAAAATACTGAATGGAAGAGGACCTATGGGAACTCCAATAGTGACCAGACACCAGTCAAATGCAGCTCCAGCTAGATGATAAATTTTGAAGCATGCAGGTGAAAATGACTGCAAGGAGACCAGTTGAACTTCATCCAGCAGCAGGGATTCCTCTGTCTGTTGTCCATACGTGGACCAACGCCAGAATCAGAACTCTCAGAATGCGTAACGTCTGTAAGGGAGTGCAATGACAGCTCAAGTGTATTTTATTTATTTTTTCCTAACACATCACCATGGATTTAATTATCACATAGCTCCTTTAATAGAAGATAGCCTGTCAGATGTCATTTCTGAACTGTAATGAAAGTCAGGTTAAAGGAAAGAATGCAACCATGAAGTTTAACTAACTCACACTGATATCATAAAGAAACTGGTAACAGATTCAAGAGTAGAATTCATGCAGATATTTAAATAACAGGTTAAAAAATTTATATTATCTGTCCATAGTTTCTGCTTTCAGTTTTCAACTGATGAAAAAACAAAAAAAAAAACAAAACAAAACAAAAAAAAAAAACCACACACACACACACACAAAAACAGATTCCAATGTCATCTATATTCGGTAGATTTTGCACTCTGTTTCTGCTAACACTTGGGATTTGTTAAATGATAGCCATTAAATATTATCATTTTAGTGGTCATCACAAAGTAAAATCAATCAATTAATTTAAAGCTTGTTAATGAATGCATTACCTTTATGTATCTCTTGAGATGGATAAAGAAAGAATTATTGAAATAGCTGGTGTAAATTTACCAATCCATGTAAAAGAACATTTTATATTCTACAATAAATTTTTGCTGTCTTTCACACTGCTTTAAAACCATTCATACAGCTGCCTCAGAACTATATTCTTTCATTGTGCTTGCATAAAATATTGTTTGAATTAATGTTTAGAAAATGATATTTTCCCACAAAATAGTATTTAAACCATTTTTTGTTATTAACAAGAAGAAAGCGATTTTGTTGACCATGTTAATATCAGAAAGTTCCAATCAAATTTTATGTAATAGCTACATTTGCAACTTCCTCAAAAGAAAACAGGATCATGTAGACTCTCCCTTCTTTCCCCTTCCCTTTCCTGTTAATATCAGGTATACATTTTAAAGGCAATATCAAGTATGGAACATGACAAAACATACTCCACAAAGAAATGTTGTCTTATTTTTTATATTTTTACTTCCTAAACAACAAAATTATCTGAATTCTTACATGTTTATAAGCAATCAGAACTTTTTTCCCCATAAGACTAACAATTGATTTTCTATCTCAAGTTTGAATCATCAGAACTTATACATATACATGCATCTATATACATGTGGTAATGGAAGAGTCATTTTCTTTTGATTGCAAGATTTCCCAGTGCTATTAAAATTTTAATTAAACAAAACAGCTTTCTAGGTTATTTTTAATCTTTACTGATTCTAAATTAGGAAATTTTCCAAGGAGAATAATTGCATTCATTTCAAGTTGTAATGGTCTGCAGCTTGCCTTAGTGCTGTGTTGATCTATAAAAATTCCATAGGAATCCTATGTTCTGTGCAGTCCATTTGATTAAGTACTAGTTAGAAGAAAGAGAAATAATAAAAACATTTTTTCTCATTTAAAATGTGTTAACAGAAAGAAAAATTACTTAGTGTACAAGGAGAAGCTAAGTTAATGCCAAGAAATATCAAGTTTAAAAGCAATAATCTTCCAAAGATAACAGGAAAATAAGTATTTGTAACATACCAAAATTATAAAAAGTAAAATAAAGAATAATCTTCTTTTCACTGGACATTATACTCTAGTAAACCTCTAAAATAAGCAGGCTGAGAAGTATTTATTTGATTAAGCTTATATCCTGATATAGATAAATTAGATTTTTTTGGTAGTATAGCTTACTGAAATATTCATCATCAATTATAATTAGTGATGAAATAATTTCCTTTTATGTCTGAACGGTGTTTGCAAGCTGATACTGATTTCAATGAATGTATTGAAATGTCTGTAAAGTTTAATCAAATCACTGACCCCCCCCCAAAAAAAAAAATCTTGCCAATGGAATAACTTTGAATACACACACTAATATATCACACATACTTCCAATTAATTATTGAAATAATTATCACTGATCTCCTATATGATTACACATTTTAAGCAGAAAATGTGAGAGGAATGCCCAAGGAATAGCAAATTAGAACAGAAGTACTATGTTACACATGCATGACAGTTCATTCATAACAGAATCCTTGTGGGATTATAAAATACTTCAATATATTCAGTGCCTTTCCAAATATTCACAAATGGCATGCTCCCAAAAATAAACCATTTATGACTTCCACATTAAAAGTTCTTGCAAAGGTATGGGGGTTTTATTTGGTTGTTTTTGTCTCTGTTATGATTTGCTTTTGTTTTGTTTGTTTGTTAAATATGGAGAATACCTTCTCACAAAATTGCAGAACATAAATGATCAGTCATATTTCCAGGTTCCATTGAATGGGAATGGTATTTTGTAATAACTGATATTTCTAGGTGTTTAAATGAAAAATCACATTCCTTGCTCCAAGCAAGAACTTTTATAAAAAATGTAAAATTTGCTTGTGTGTTTGTTAATAAAAATAAACTTTTCAGTCAGTTCAAATCCTTTTTCAGAACCTACTTTTGATCATTATTTATTTACTAGAGTAACTTGCTTTACAGTCCTAAAAAAATTAGGTGAATATCTGTTAAAAGAGAGATCTCTGCAGCTGCCCATTTCAAATATTTAGGACACAGCCCAGAAAGACAGAATATGAGAACATCTCCCACTTTAAAATCAATCCTGCAGTCAGTAGAATTATCAGAAAAAATGTATATTTTTTAAATGGATACCTGTTATTCATTCTGTTAGTACTAAGGAACTTGAAATATTCCACAAGATGTGATTTAAATGTAGTTGGATAAAATATTTTTTTTTTTTTATAACACCGAATGTGAACCACTGTGCCTTAAATTCAAATAAACATATCTTCAGTTACATTTTCAAGGGTAAATTGACCTTGGGAACAGGATAATCAAACTCAGAATTTCTCATTTTTATATATTGATATGGTAATTTTATTACTTGTATTTCACAGTGACCAATATTAAAAAATAAAATAAAATAAAAATTTGTGTTCTCTTTGATAGCTACATTGTTATCTTATTAGTTTTGTTTGTTTAGTTGTGTTGTGTTTTTTTTTCAAGTTACACAGTATTTTGCTGAAGGAGAAATTCTCATGCATTTTATTTTGGCACTCCAGTAATGACTAAAGACAGAAAATAAATTATCATTTCTCTACTCTATCAAGCAATTTTTTCTTCCTTTCTTCTAAGAGTGTCCACATGGAATCTGCAGGAGATGATGCTTTTATTTCTGTCATGTGAATTATTAGGATGACGCTGAAAAGAAATAAATCTGCATTTCTAAAAAATTTACATAACATTAGGGAAGAATGATATCACATGTATCCTTTAGGAAAGTGTGTTAACACTAATTCTTGATCTTGCCTATCTGTAACAGTCTATCATTTGGTGATAAACTCCTCAAGACATACTGTTTCCTTTGAAAGACTAAAAATGACCACTGATCTTAGGGTAGCATTGAAAAAACAATAAATCTGCAATCATTCTCATCTTTGCAACTTTTTTGTGTGTGCATATTCAGAGGAAAAAATAAAAATAAAAAAAAGCAGTCAAATCAACCGAGACAAATAATAAAAATACAACACAACTTGGCTTTTCAGTCAGTAGATGTCAACATCATTAAATAGCATATTGAGAGTCCTAAGCATCATATGAAGATCACTTATTTAACAATAAAATCAATTTTAGTAGAATATACTATTCTTTACCACCATATATATATAAAATAGTTTAACTGTCTTCTTAGATATCTTATTTCTGTGGCAACTGAATTCTATAGTAATACATACTTTCTGAGGCAATATCTGAGAAGTGTTGGCATACAGATATCAAGAGCTGTTCTTACCAGAAGTGTGAATAAACTCTTTTTGTTTGGGGTGTAGAGTGGTATTCACATATAGATATAAGCTATGTCATGGCATCCGACTTGTCCCATTGCATTGACATAACAGTCTATGATATCAGAAATATTTTGATCAGCTTCCTGTAGAATACATTTAGAAAAATTAAAATCTTATACATTCCTTTTTTTATAATCTCATTCTGCATTTTTTTTAATTATTATTATTACTGTTCTTTACCATTTTCATTCTGCATCTTTACATTAGCTTGGTGTCTTCCTCCTACAGAGGTTTTTCTGAAGTTGTATTCTAATTAAGTCTGGCTTTTCTACATTTTTTATCTAAGCACTGACATAAAATACTAGCAATAAAAACATATTTTTATACTATTTCTTACTTTTACTATATTTCGTACTTTTACTATAACCTTACTTTTACTATCAATCTGGTTTACTGTCAACTAGACTCCAGTATTTTTTTCACATGAAAATCTAAAGGAGTCTAGGCATCCACTCTTTTCCTTTCTCTCCCTGGAAAATAAGAGAAAGTATAAACAAATATCTTTATTGTCTTTGGTCAAGTATCTCAAAACATTTTGTGTAGGGACTAGTTTACCCCTACTGTATCACCATGCTTACTTTCACAGACTACTTTTAAACTCTGCTGCAATCAATGGAAGTAATAAGAAGATAACTTAATCAAGTTTCTGATGAAGTTCATAACTTGAACTTCATCAGAAGTTTGCTTGCTTCCAGAGAGAGAGAAGAAAAAAGTCCATCAATTACTGTAGAGAATTTACAGAATATCATTTCTGCTCTGGGTTACTTTCAAGGCATAATTGCTTGATGTCAAAATCTGCCTCATTCTTGATAGTCTCTCTGTGCATTTCTCTACATCTGAAAATATGTAGCAAAGATATTTGAATAGCATTTGCCATTGCTCCTAAAACATTTAGTGTTCCTAAATAATTTGGGGTGATTTCCACCTCTCCTTTCCTCCTCCAAATGTTTTCCATAACAGTGGGAAAAAGTTCTAAGTTAAAATATTTTAAAAATTTAAAATTCTGAATTATTAGAATTCAGAATTTAAAATTTAAATTCCAAAAACAAGACAAATATTACTTTCTTATTTTAAATGAAATGTCAAATCTGTGTGCATTTGATTATCCTTGTTTTAAGAATAAATTATCCTACATCAAATGTAGTATATTAATCAGGATTTTTTTGTGTGTGTGTCAGAACGAACCCATAAGAATTCAATGATTAGAATAAGTGAACACTCTCTGTAACAAAGGAAAAAAATTAAAAGATAGATATTAGGGAAAATCCTGTCATGCCATGAATCCTAAACATGCTATGTCAAGTTCATTTATTCTCCTACCAGCAGTCATTATGCCTACAAGCAGAGTGTAATGACCAGAAATAATAATATGAAATAATCTATTCATAAAAACGTAAGATTTCCATTAAAAATGAAATAACATTTTTTTTTAAACCTAAATTATATTATTGAATCTTCTTGAAAACTTATGAGAAAAGCAGGTCTGAACTGATTACCCATATCTTCTAGTTAAGATACATCCATGTGAACTCATTATGCGATATTTTTCGACTTCACATTATATAATTACATGTTGTATTTGTATAGGTAGTGTATACAGTTATATCCAGACAAGTAATTCTTTTTATAGATTTCCCCATCTTCAATTAATTGCCAATAATAAATCATCATTAACTGTAACACATACAGTGATAAAGTAATGCAGCATTTGCATCAAAGAAAGTAGTAGGATGAAGAGAAGGTATGACTCAGAATCACACAAGGGTACTTACAGATCATTCTTATGGTATATTTTTTGGGACCATCTTAATTTAGGACTGCATAAAAACATGGAATAGTCCTTTTACAAAACCTAAATGGCAAAATTAATTTCTGAATGCAGTAATGAGCTGATATAAACCAATCTCCATTCTCTTAGTATAGAAATAATGTGTTTGGAGAAGAAATAAGTACTGTATTATCTGAATAACTAATGAAAATGCTGAGAGAAAAATAGTTGTAGAAGGTATGCTGCTTCTGTTAATGTACTGATGAATAAGTGCAAGAGTAAGTGAATGATAATTCTGAATAAATGCATTAACCTGATTTTCTAAGGTGGGCAAAATAGGTGTACTTTCTCTAGTGGTTCAAGTTGACAGGAAGTTGTACATGAGTCAGCAGTGTTCCCTGTTAACCAAAAGGACCAACCATGCCATCAGCCTCTGCACTGACAGCTGATCAAGGAGAGGGATTGTCCTGCTCTGCTCTGTGCTATTGTGGCCTGACTTCAAGAACTGTGCACAGTTTTGGAACAATATAACCTAAGAAGTACAATTGAAGATTGTCCATAGGAGGACTATAAAGACAGTGAAAAGTCTAGATGGCAAGATACGTGAGGAGCAGCTGAGATCCCTTGGTCCATTCAGCACAGAGCAGAGAAGCCAAGGGGAGGCCTCATGACAGCTGTAGATCCTCATAGGGAGCAGAGGGGCAGTGCTAAGCTCTGCTCTCTCTGACAGTGATAGGGTCCGAGGTAACGGTATGTCAGAGGAGGAGCAGCTGTGGGGTAGGGAAAGGGTCTGCACCATAGGGCATGGAACAGGCTGCCCAGGGCAGTGATCGTAGCCTCAAGCTGCCAGAGTTCAAGAATTTGGAAAACAGGGCCAGAGTTGGACTTGATGATCCTTGTGAATATGTTCCAACTTCGGACATTCTATGATTATATGATTCCATATGTCAGGTGGCTAATGTTAATATTAACTTGTTTTCCACCATATGTTAGCTAAATAAATATCTCTCAACTTCTGATCTATCTCTTTCTGCCTTATATTTATGCCTCTTCCCAAACATTTAAAAGTTGTTGACTGAAGGTAAAAATGGCATTCAATCCTTGCTGAGGTTACAGAGGTCACAAGGGCAACCAAGCTGTAATGTTCATCTGTACTATTCAGTTTGTTCTTTGGTTTTGAGGCAAAACAAATATGGCATTTATTTCTCTGAAAGCACATAATTTTGTGCCATTTTTGAATAAATTCTAGATGAGTAAAAAACTCCTATATACATCATCACAAATCAATGGCTTACAAAGGTACCTTAGAATATAACTGTCTTATTTTACAGGATACTTAGTGTTTGCAACATGAAGTTTTGTTTCTGTCCAGCTTTGTATAAAATAATGAATACTTTATTTTTCTAAAAACAAATTTATGTTACAAAGTCACTTTTCACATTAATTGATGATGATTCATTCTGACATCCCTCTATAAAATTCTGCCAAACACTATGAATTATTTTGATTTTAAAACTAGCATTAAGGAAAATAAGATGAATCCTCTGTATGCTCAAATAGCAAAAAAACACAAAGAAAAAGTGATGTCAGACTTGGAAAGTGAATGAATATATTTAAAGAAGAAAAAGTAAAACTAACATTTTTCTTTTAGTACATGGGAGATTGTACCGTCCTCAGTGATACAAAATTAACTTAGGATACTGTTGTACATATTATCTAATGATTTTCCAGGAACTATTTTTTTTTTATAAATTTAAATAAATATGAATGTTAATGTCGCTGACATTTACATCATAAGAGAAAGAGGAATGCTTTAGTCATCCAGTTAAAATAAGTATAATATGTATTTTTCCACAAATGTTTATCATGGTTCTAAGTCTTTGAAAACAGTTTAGTACTTTCCATCTGAGTGTCAGGAGACTCTCTTTCCTAGCTCCATCATGAACGTGCTACTCCATCCTAGGTAGGCAAACCCATCTTTGTCATTCTGAATGTTAACAGAGTTTTTCAGGGTGTGTTTATGCTGTGAAACCTCATTCTGTGTTACAGATAATTCAGGTAGTCCTTGATTGCTGGTTACATGTGTACTGAATAATCAAGGTCATGTACTGATAGTCTGAATATCACTTCAGATTGGCCAAATTTGTCCTTTGTTCCCTCATCCTGTATGAGCAGAACCACAAAAATAAACACTGTATTTAGTGTGACAAAAATGTTTGATCTTTAAAAATAACTGCCGAATATGAAAAGCATTGTAACATTTCATACACTGCACAGCTGTTGTATTCTCCTTTCAAATAGTGAAGATAATTAGCCTTGGCACAACAACATATTGACACTGGTACATTACTTGAGTTATGTCAAAGTAACTCAAGTATCTCCACAAAATTGTCCTTTTTAATGCAAGCATACACAACAGGAATCAAATTTTCCTTTCCCATATTCTACTGCTTAGATAAACTGCAGTAATAAGTCACTAATTAAAATAAAATAAAATAAAATAAAATAAAATAAAATAAAAAGTCATATTAGAAGACTGCACTTTAGTAGAGAGGAGAAAGAAAACATGAAGACACTAATCAAAAAAATAAAAAGAGGAAATCATATACCAAACTCATACTAATCATTTACTGTTCTATAATAAAATTCAATATAATAATTTAAAACAGAAAATGTAAAATTTTTGGTAAGATAGTAAATTATAAAGCAGCATGAGATTGAACAGCATTCCAGATGTCTAAGACATAGGAACATTCACAACTTAAAATAGTACATCTAATAAAAAAAAATTAATCATTTTTCCCAAAATACTATAGAAAAAGTAATATGGAAAAATATTTTTCCTATGTAACATTCTCTTATTTTCTGAAATTCGATCTTACTATAAAACAGGCAGAGAGAAAATAATGCAGAGGTATGAAAACTTTTTAACATAAATCATTTATATTTATATCACATGCATATATATATTATATTTGCTTTACCTGTATCTATTTTAAGTCTAAACAACTAAATATTGCTACAATGATACTATTCCTGATAATGTCTGTATTACTGCTAATATTGTAAATGGACTTGGTAATCTAAACATTAGCTTTACATGGTCCCTTTAGTTCCAACCATACACAGGTATGTTAACATTAAGATTGAAAAATGAGATTTTATTGCTTTCCCTTCAAATCAAGTAGTACACTTTTTCCCAGCATTCTGAGTGGATTTCAATGGCATGTGGAAAACATTGAAACTGGAAGAAATTATTCATTTAATATTTCCTTTCCTTTTTTGCAAGTGGGATTTTAGTAGGTCCAACTGGCAATGTGCTGTCTGGATCCAACACATAGAGAAGTTATGCCCAATTTGTTTCAAAACACTTGTAAAACAGCTGTCAAAGTAATCTGAAAAGCCCCCACATAAAGACTTTTTGCTCTTCCTGTGGACAGGCTGTTAGTAACAGCTGGTGAGTTGCCACCAGTAAGTAATACGACCCTAAGCTTGGGGTTTGGCCTGTATCCCAGGTGATACTTGACCATCAATAAATGATTCTCAGGTAGATAAAGGGCTTAGCAAAACTCCCTGTTAGAAAACAAAATTGAAGTAGCAGAATCAGATGTGACACAGAATGCTTACCTTTCCACAGTATTTTCTACTCCTAGGCACAGTTTATGGCTAATGTTGTGACAAATTGTGTTGCAAGATCCTCTGTGTAGCTGAAGAAAGGTCTCTGTTTAATGCTTTGGCTATACTGATAGGTTGGTACTGTGGAATTAGTTGCAAAAGTCTGTGTTTTGTCCTCTCAGGTAATATGGAAAGAAATAAAACGTTTTCAGTGGAGCATTGCATCAAAATCCCTTCCTGTCTTTTATCTCAATCCTTTGGGCTTTATTGTTGTAAGAAATTCACTTCTGCGTTCTTTCTAAGTGATGTGTCACAGTGATTCTGGCAACATTATACCTGCCTTTTTGTTACAATCAAAATATATCAAGCCCTTCAAGTAGCAATCGTTATCAGTTTGTGAAAGGAATCAGGAAAGCTGGAGTAACAACATTACAATAATGGGAAAGATTAAGCAGCGCAAGTCATTTTAACACAATCCAGCTTCCACTTCACTATGGGAAAGTTGTAATGGAAGGAGGGAAAAAATCTAAAACAATTAACATATATGTTTTTTAGTAGTGAAACAAACCAAAATCGATGCCTATTGGAAGCGCAATAGATGGTTAATCCTGAAGCATTACATGGAGGGGGATGTTATACCTCTGTCAACAAATTGTGTTATATATTCTTCTTTCCCATTACAGTAATTGACAAAAGTCACTGCTGCTAGAGGATTATTTTTAGGAAATGATTATGTGTCTAAGCATAGAGGGGGAAAAGCTTTTAAGCTCTTGCTCTGTGTGTGGTTGTTTGAAAGGCGGTTATCAGTATGTCAGGGTGTGTTGCTTTGGCGTCGTCTGGCTGTGAAGCCACACAATGCCTCTTATGTATGAGATGCAAGGTGATCTCAGGTTTAACCAAAACCTTCTTACCTACCATTATGGGTGACAGGTAAAGGGAAATTTCAACTAACTCATGTCTTTCTGTGTGCAATTCGAACTAATCATAACAACAAAGTTCTGTCTCAAGTTCCTTGAACTCAATTTCTCTTTTACCAAGTATTGTTTTTAAATTGAAGAGTGCTAGAGAATATTTCTAAATGATTTCTTTACTCGCAAATGTAACAGAAGTCAGAATCATGGATTTCTTAGTGTTCATAAACTTCAGTAAACACTTAAGCTAAAAGTCTGAGTAATTAAGAGCAAATGTTCTCAAGTTAAAATAAAAATCACCTTTCTAAATGAGTTATCTACATGAATGATACTACTTATTTACATACTTAAATGTAGATTTTGTGGAAATAAAATGCAAGGTGCTGCTCTGTGCCTTTTTTTTTTTTTTTTTTGGCCTCATAACTTCTCTTGCCTTGAGGTAAGATACTTTTAAAATATTTATTTTATAAAGTGCCCAGAATGCCAAGTTCCTTAAAAAGGGAAAGAAGAGAATGTGCACAACTTTATTTAGATAAAAGGTTAGTAATTCACTCCTTTTTTTCCCTAGAGAAAATATTTCTTGTATACAATGAAGGCAAATTCTGCCTGAAATGGAAACTTGAGGAAACCTCTAGGACTTTCAATGAGACATGATTTTCTTATTTTCCTTGATAGCTGAATATTTCCATCTGTACTATGGGTATACTGACACCTCCTGAGGATATTGCAGCCTATTCTATACCAGTGAATTGAACTGATTAGTGCCATAGGATCCATGTTATGCAAATGGACTACTACACAGTGATACCCAGATATGATTCAGAGGATAGAAGACAGACTGTTCTGAAGGCAAGGAGAGAAAGCTGAGAGTTTGACCATATGAGTACAATATATGCTAGTACATTTGTGCTCTGGGACAGAAAAAAAAATACTTTTGATCTATTTTATCTCCTTCTGTATACATTATAATTTTTCCAAAATATATAACATATTAATTGTCTTATTTTTATAGATTTTTAAATTTAGTTTCTCCAAGAAAAACTTTAAAAATTACTTTTAATTTCATTTAAGAGAATGTCCGCATTATTTTTGTCAAGATCTATTTAGCTTTGTAATTCTCAAATATTGAAATCTAAACTTTTTTTTTTTACTGTAAAGATTGTAATTCACTGAGAGAAAAAGTTACAGAAGAATTCAAAATGATAATAAAATATGAATGTCATTCTATATTATTACCAACAGTTTTCTCTACTGAATGTTGTTTTCCTACATAATTTCAATTCAGTTGTGCTTAACATGTAAGTGGATTGTTGTTTTTTTTTTTTTTTAACAGCAGAATTTCTGTAAAAGCCTATCTGACTGTTTGCGTTTCCACAAGAGCTGCTTGGAATTTAATGCCTCCTATTTTATTATGTTAGCACACAATGTTGTAAGGAGATGTTGGAGGTATTCCAGTAGATGTTGAATATTCCTGCCGGTGTTCTGTTACATTTTGTTGCTTTGATACAGATGGCAGCAGAGAAGCAGTCTGACAAAATGGAGTCTGACATGGAAGTGAGTATGAAGCAAAGGGATGCCACTGAATTCCTCCATGCCCAAAAAATTGCACCCACTGATATTCATCAACACTTGCTGACCATTTACAGAAACCAGACAGTGGACGTGAGCACAATGAGGTTGTGAATGGTACATTTCAACAGTGTCAACAATGAAATGAAAGACAGAGCACCTCACATGAGCTTGCACAGCTGTCATACCATGAATTTAAGAATGTCCTGATCAACTCATCCACATGAATTGGTTGATTATGATCAATCTAGGTCTGTGTACATAGCTGAACATTAGCTTAATATGTTGGAAATAGTGATGGCAACACTAGAATATCACAAAGTTTGTGCCAAGTTGGGCCCATGAATGCTCACACAGAACAGATAAAACACTGTAGATAAGCTTTTAAGGACAAATCAAACAAATACAAGGCTGAAGGCAACAGTTTCCTGGATTGAATCATTACTTGTGACAAGGCTTGGTGTCATTACTATGAGCTAGAATCAAAACAGCAGTCTGTGGAGGGGTAGCATGTGAATTCACCATCAAAGAAACAATACCAGATGTAGCCCTTGGTGTGCATTGTCCTTTGGGATAGGAAAGGGTTAATCCTTCTGGGTTTCCTGAAATCCAGACAAATAATTAGTTCTGAAACCACAGCAAGATGCTGTCTAAGCTGAAGGCTCACACTTCCAGAATCAGGCCAGAGAAGAAGACAACCTTTCTCTTGCAACACAGTAATGCCAGGTTCCATACCAGCTTAAAGACTGTATAGCACATTGCAAATGTTGGCTAGACTGTCCTATTACATTCACTCTATAGTCTGGATTTGGTGACTTCTGACTTCTTTCTGTTTGGCCTGATGAAAGACTGACCACAAGGGCAACATTTTCCTAGCAATTATGTAATCATAGCAGCTGAGAAACAGTGGGTCACCTACACTGGTGAAGATATGTCTGAGTGCAACATGCAGGTTGTTGTTTATCACTGGTAATAATGCATATTTAATGGTCATGATTTTGTTGAAAAAGAGTGTTTAGAGAATTTTCTCAACCAAATAATGTTATTGTGCTTTTTGTATCTGTTGTAGTTTCCAGGGAAATAAATAGGAGGTACTACTTTCCGAGTTACCTACATATTTTCATGGGTTCTCTTAATACTCTCACAAAGTGAGAATTTCCCTGGGATGATTTATTCTAAAAGAAAAAATGTTCAAAACGAATACTTTTAAAATCAGATTTAATAGAAAGATGAATATAATTTGATAAAATTAATTCAAATATAATTAAAACAGAAAAGAGAAACAGATAAAAAATGGATCCTACTTATTCTTTCATGCACCTTAATTTTTCTCATTCGAATATGATGAAGTGGCAACAAAGAGGAACCCCTTTTATATGTGGTATTTAAATTATGTTTGAAAGAAAGTTCTGTGTAGAATATAGCATGTATATAATAAGAATTGTATGATTTGTATTGTTTGTTGGTAGCAAAATGATGACATTTTCATGAGTGCAGAGAATTAACAAGAATTTAACAAGACTCTCAAGAATTCCAGTTAAAACATACACTAAGGAAATAAGAGTTAGCTGCTACTAAGCATGAGGTATAGACAAAGACTGTGAAAGTGATACTCTTTTGGTCTCTACTGTGAAATCACAGACATTAGCTTCTGTGAATGATATCTTTTACTTAGAATGGATTTAATAATAAGAAGTAATTTAGAAGGCTGAGGTCACTATTTGTCTACATTTTTGAGAAGTTTGCTGCCTTTCACCTTCAGTAATCCATTACTTTAACATAACCTGCATTTCATTACGTATAACTATGTCCACCAAATCCAAATAGCAGTGAATTTCTGCAGGATTCCATTATGAATCAAATTTTCTGCACCATGTATAGTTTAACAGCCATTTTAAATTGCATTGACCAGAAACTTTGCAAATGCATTTTAGAAACTAATATCCTGACCCATCCATGAATCCTAGTCCTGTGACAGTGTAGACTAACAAAAACATTTGGAAGTACAGACAAGTGTTCATCACTGCTCATTGGGATCAAGCTTTCTATACCTATTTTCAGATACAGATGCTTGTGTGTGATACACACATAATCTATGGCCACTTAGTGATAAGTCGCACCAAGTTCTGAATATCACTAAGTACTCATGCCATACTATTCACGCATTCTTATCACATCATTAAGAGGTGCTATTTTATTTAGTCTGTTTCTTTTTTCTTATCTGCTAAGCAGTTTCCTCGCCTTGAGAAAAAAAAAAAATTGTTTTAATAAATAAAGAGTGCTATTTATACAATAGCCTGAAAAGCTACTCATAATCAATGTTTGTCTTTATCTTTCTTCTTCAGTTAGTAAACATACTAATACAAAAAAAAAGCCTCAGTATTACTTATTTTAAGAGAAGTAACCTGTAGGATGAAGCCACTGGTAGAATGCAGAAATATAATTCTCCTATATGAACCACATGGGTAGTGATGGAAGAAGGAAATAAGTAAAATTTTCAAAATTAAAAAAAAATTGGGTTAGTAGTATGAGTAGCACTCTACATTTGGAGAGTAGAGTTGCATAGGAACTAGTTTGTTTGCATTCCTGGTCTGTGCAAAATACTATGCTACTGCATAGATTTTCTTATTCCATAGAAAATTTGAGTGTCTCTCCGATGTCCTTTCATACCGTGTCAGAACTAAAAAATAGACACCCCAAAATATATAACCCTATAGGGTTTTTTTGTTTGTTTGTTTTGTTTTACATTTAAATGATCAAGGATTTTGTTGTTGTTAATTTGTTGATGTTTCCAGAAAGAAAAATGCAGATTGGAATTGTATTTTTTTATGACTCATCTTTAGTGTATCAATAGGACTTATAGTAGTGAGTAAATGGAGAACTATGAGGAAAAAAAAAAAATATATATATATATATATATACACAAACATGTATATATATATATATATATATATGAGATTAACAGCTATCTTACTTTTTCTTTCTTTCTTTTTTTTTAATACATGATAGGAGAAAATGAAATAAAAATATGTTAATAATTCTAAAAAGTAAATTTACTGATTATGATGTTTGCATCCGTGTTATTTATTCTATCTAATTCATCAAGACAGAAGAATCCACTCAGAATAGAACTGACAATTTGGTCAAGGAAGATACCCTGGAACTGTAGGCATAGGAGCTACAATTACATTTTAAAAAGTTAAATGGCTGATTCTTCAGAGTCTAGAGCAAAGTGATACTATTCATCACTAATGAAAAATTCAAACAAACAGTACATTCAGTTTTTTTTTTTTGTTTGTTTGTTTGTTTTTTAAACAGAATATAAGAAACATTTAAAAATCCTAAGATACTGAATATTTTTGAAGCAAAACAAGAACAACAACAATAATGACAACAAAACATAAAAGCCAATATTCAAAACTACCACCTGTTTCTGACATATTAACTTTTATTGCAGCAATAACGGCAGGTGTTAATTATATTTGTCCCTATCTCACGACCAAATTCTTGATATCAACATGGAATTATGCTAATGTACAATATTTATTTATTTATTTTTACATGATCAAATATATTCAATCTTTTGCAAACAAAAGTGGAAGTTTGAAAGGTCCTGTGGCTGAAGCTATACTTATTTTGATTCCAAAGTATTCACGTCTCAATTATAGTAAGATCTAGGTATACACTAAGTGGTAAGGATTTTTTCTACTCAATAATGTATTTATTTTATATTTAGCCAGTGAAGTAGTGCTTCCTTGCAGAGAAACTGAACCTAAACAGACAACACTCTGGCAATAGGTTGCACAAGTAGAGAGTCGGAAAATGAGAGTGGGAAGCCATTTTCTTCAAGTTCCAGGCTAGTAGTTTTCTTCCATTGTGCCAGTCATTATTTTCTTTTATACTGTGCAAAGTGGTGGAAAGAAAACAGCTCCAAACTTGTATAGCTATCTCTATGGTTGAGACCGAAACACGACAAGCTATGGACAATCTGACACTTCCAGTGACAGGTTTCAAATAACAAATATGGTTTTTAACAATTGCTGAGTATCAGATGGCGAACTGAAAAATTAATTATAATTTCATTATTTATTAAGAACATGAATAGAGTTCCTTTTTTAGTGAAAGAAATTGATGACCTTTATAAATTATTGACTCTCTGTCCTATAAGATGAGACAACAGTCTATCTCAACGAGCTATCTTTAAAATAACCATGCCTTGTAGAAGTAAAGGAACAACAAGATGAAAGCCCCTAAACACATGGAAAATAAAGACAAGGTGATTGGTGGTATCCAGTAGGGCTTCACCAAGGGCAAGTCATGCCTGACAAACCTGATGGCCTTTTATGATGGAGTTACAGCAGCAGAGGATAAAGGAAGATCAACTGACTCATTTACCTGGACTTGTGCAAAGCATTTGATACTGTCCCACATGACATCCTAGTCAGTAAATTGGAGAAAATTAATTTGATGAATGGACCACTCCCTGGATAAGGAATTGAATGGATGGTCACACTTAGAGAGTTGTGGGCAGTAGCTCAGTGTTCAAGTGGACACTGGTGACAGTGGCATTCCTCAGGGATTGATGCTGGGACTGGTTTTATTAAACGTCTTTGCAGATGACATGGACAGTGGGATTGAGTGCATCCTCAGCAAGCTTGCAGATGACACCAGGCTGAGCAGTGTAGTTGACACAGTAGAGGGAAAGGATGCTATCCAGAGGGACCTGGACAGGCTTGAGACGTGAGCCTTTGCCAACCTCAACTCACAGAGTCCCATAAGGTAACATGCAAGGTCTTGCACCTGGGTTGGAGCAATCTCAAGCATAGATACAGGTTGGATGGAGAATGGCTTGAGAGCAGTCCTGAGAAGAAGGATTTGGGAGTGATAACATAAGATGGCAATGTGGGCTTACATCCCAGAAGGCCAACCATATACTGAGCTGCAAGAGAACTGGGACCAGCAGGTAGAGAGAGGTGATTCTGCTCTTCTACTCTGCTTTCGTGAGACCCCAACTGAAGTACTGAATCAAGCTCTGGGGCCCCCATCATAAGAAGAACATTGAGCTGCTGGAATAGGTGCCTTTCCTCATCACTTTGTACTGTGGTAATATATATAGTTTATTAAAAATAAACTTACTAGTGTCATTTAGTTTTACTAAATTGTAAACATCATTTAAACATGTTTCTATACATTCAGAACATGAGTTGTCAGAATATCAGTGGATGTATTTCATACAAATAGATACATCTAGGATGGATTTTATACACAAATGCAAAAATAAAGTAATAATTTAAAAAAATAGTGAGGTGCACGTAGGGTGAACACAACAGCTTCAGACTGCCTCGTGATCTTTGTAGTAGCCCTATATATTCAGAGCCTAACAGCATACATGATGATTCTTGAAGTAGTTTTGCACATCTTAAATCAGCAGATAGCATTTTAGAATTTATTAGCAGCATCTTGTAATATACATACTTTTTTTTCTGTACTGTTTATACGCTTGAAGTTAATATATTAATGTAGTTAATACAGTAGTTAGTATATTGAAAATGAAACAAAACCCATGGGATGATGAGAAATTATAATTGTCAAATGAATTTGTATATAGAAGTTAGCATTAGCCCAATATTAATCTGTAGGGATAGCAAAAATATAGCACATGATAGTCAAAGATCATTCAAATGAAACTTACTAGTAGTAAAACAGGAAAGTAGTTCCACAGTGAAAAATAGGTTTACCTATAACACAGGCTATTTTATCCTGGAGCTAAAAAGTTTTAGAAAGATGTAGATTTACTACACAGAATTAATGCAGTCCCAGGAACAGGCTTAATTATACACAAATAAATAGCTACTTTTTTTTTTTCCCCTTGATAAAAAACTATTAGTATGATTTTTTCCCTGGATTAATTTCCCATGAATTTTTCTGTGTTAGCATTCTTAACATAGTTTAAATGCAATATATGACTGCTCATAGTTCAAAGTGAGTGTTCTCAAAGGTTGAATAGCTGTAAAAAATAGTTTTCATTGTTAATTAAAATTTAAAAAGTGGAAAAAATATTAAAAATGGCAATGGAACCCTGGTCAAATTTATATGTTGAGGCTTGTGGATTTAAGACTACTCTTCAGATATAGTTATAGTACTTAACTTGAATTCAGCTGTTTTTAATTTAAATCTAGTTCATGTGGAATCTTGGTGTCAGTAGCAATGACAACAAAAAGCTTGAAGAAATCTTCATTTTCATGAGTTTTCTTTTCTACACATGTATGTGCTCTGAACATAGATTTGAACACAGTTAATATATTTATTGATCCAAAGAAAGTAAAGATACTAAAAACTTGAAGGAATGTATATATACATTTTTTCAAACCATGGTGTAAAAATATGTAATTATTATGCATTAAAATTAAAAACAAACAAACAAACAACAAAAAAAAAACCTTCAATAAAAGTTTTTAGACACATTATAACAGCAGGATCAGAATTTGTTTTGGTAGAGTGTATAAAGGAAATATGATCAATCTTCTGGAAAGCATGCTGCTTTTTGTGTGTGTGTGTTTGTGTTTATTTGGCTAGTTATTCCTTTCTTGATTTTTTTTTGTTTGTTTTTGTTTGTTTGTTTTTTTGTTCTCCCACAGAGTATTTGAGTATCTAAGTATATACCACACATTTATGCAATATATGGGGACATCATGAAAGCTGTGGATTCAAACATGGTAATTTTATTAGAGTACCTCATACGACAACATAGTTTAAGTTTTTATCAATCTTCTAACACAGGTTTATTTTGTCCTTGTTTACTAGTTGCTATAACAGATCAACATTTGCAGTGAAAGTTGACACAATAGAAGAGTAGTAGCATTAAAGGCAGACAAAAGGAGGGAATATCAATCACAAAGCTCAGTAAGACAAAAAAGAATGACAAGTATTAGAATCAGGAACAGAATGATAAATCAAGAGCATTTAGAATACCAAAACTGCTAAAGCTTTTGTGACCTTGACATTCCTCTTTGGATAAATTCACAAAGAGATATTTACGATAAAATGTGCAGTGTAAGCACTTCTTGCAAGCTATATGATTTCTAATAGCTCCTGGTGAACTGAAATAAAATCTCATATTTTATCACATAATGAAGAATAATGTTCATAGATTTATTTATGTTATTTATATGTGTTATACTTAGATTGTACTAAGATTTCATAAATCAAAGAACATATTAAGATAGAAGAGTATTTTCATCATTATATGAGTCAATTCAGTTTCCACATTGTACAGATATTGGCATGGACAAATAACCACACACACACAAAAATATTCAAAAGAAAAATTTTAATGTAAATACATATTATGTGCTATTAAATACTTAGAGTTCAGCCTTCTTAATTATAGATGCTTTCATTGAAATGTTGAAATTCAATCATTTTTGCTTGCCTTTTTTTTTTTTTCCCCTTCAATAGATAGAAATTTATAAATTCTCAAACACTCTCATAAAATATATTTCACTGTTAAATTTGTGTCACAATTCCTGATCTAGTCTGATTTTGGCAGGCAGCGTGGTCAGAAATAAGGATTTGTTTAAAGACTAGTGATAAATAATGAATCATCTGAATACCATCACTATTGTCTGTGGATAAGAGAATGCTCTGGCTCAAGCACTGTTTATACCATATCATAGGCCTTTGTGGCAACAGAATAGTCATTACTTTGTTTACTGGGGATACTCAGGGACAGAGGAAAATATTGAATAATTTTTATGACTTTCAGTATAGCACTCATTCACTTTATTTTGATGCATTTCACTTATAATCTTAGAATACATATATTATTATAATAAAAGTTTAATAATACAATCTATCAAACTTACAGCAAAAAGAGCTTTTTAGTTTTATTTGGTGAGTCTACAATACACTTTGTTTAATAATATTAACTTATAATAATATACATCTTCTGACTCTTTTAATATATATCACATATAGACATATCATCTAGCATTCCAAGTTTCTGATGTGATTTTCAATTGCTATAATTACTCAGTGTGTCGGCATATATTATTTGAGAAATGCGATGCTTACAGTATTTATCCCATTGTATACTTAACACCTGAATTCTAATTCACTTAGGAATTTAGATATTCTTAGCAAAATCAGAACTTATGAGATAGGAGGATCTGGTACACCAAGGAAAGAAGGTGAAATAAATTATTACTTTCAAAATTTGATAACTAAAGCAGAGAAAGGGCAAGGAAAATAGACAGGTGACATGAAATACTGAAGACCTTCAAGAGAAACATACATAGTCCAGAAGTCTATTTGTGTTCTTTGAATGATATTGACAGTAGGTCAACTTGGGTGAACTCATGCATTTTTACAAGGTTGACATTCAATAGAGTTTGGCTTATGCAAAAAGTATTTTGGTGCTATATTTGCTGATACTATCATATTCCTTTTCTACTTGTTCTATTGCTTACCTCTAAGAATGTCTAAGAGTCTATCCAAGGACATATTTTTATTCACAGTCATTGTCAGAGAACCTATGAAGCACAAATGCACTGAACATACTCTCAGAATTGAAGTAAACAAGCTATTTAAAAGCTGATAAAAGCAGAGAATAAATGTATGTCAAAAGTTGTATTTCACTGTTTTATAATCATTCTTTGATCTAATAAGAAAAAGTGTTCTGTGGAAGAAGTAAAATGACTTATGTAAATTTGAGGAAAGGTGAAACACAGCAAGAAGCTACACATGACATACAGATCTATAACAGTGGGAACATATGAGAAACAATATAATGTATGCAACAAATACAATTCCCAATGAAAGACAATAAGCATTGTAAAATGCAACAAATGTTGCAGCACAGAATGTAGATTTGTTAATAGCTGGTGACTGACTTACAACGTCTGAAGACATTTACACAGACCCTACCAAAACTACCTTAACAACTACACTATGTTGTGTCCAAGTATTTCTACAATGGGCTGTTTCTACTACTGCTTTGGCATTGGCTGAAATTTAGAAACAATATTTTAAATATGTATTGTACAAACTACAAGTTACAGTATGTCATAAATATTCTTTTTTTTTTTTTAAATGCTTTTTCCCAATGTAATATCTAAACACAGTAAAAGACAACAGAGACAGTATAGAGTATTAATGAAACATCGTCTATACTTTTTACTCTGGTAACAAATGCTACATATTTTGTTTTTTATCTCACTCCCTGATTCTAATGTACCTGGACAACTATTAACTTATTTTTTTATCAGCAAACTAAGTTAAAAGAATGAACTAGACGTAGTCTACCTGTGTTATTAATAAAAACCTGGGAGATTTAATTGCCTTGACCAGGAAGGAAACTTTTCCTAGAAAGGATTGATATGGCCAGTTTTTCTAGCACATTCTACTCTGTGTCCAAGCTGCTTTTAACTTTATTTCTTTTACTGACAAGTAAATAAATAAATAAAATGAAGACATTAAACATTTCAGAATTTGCCTTACTTAATACAAAGTGAAAGTTGAAGTTCTTCAGCCATGGATAAAAAAAGTACTGAAAGTATGAGTCAAATTATTTGTTATGAATGCATTCTCCACTCAGGTACATTTTTATTCTTTCTTTGCTTAGAAGCTTGGAAGTATTATTTTTCTAATTGACAAAATGAGCTTGCTACTCCTGTATACGTACCAAAATATCTAAACATGTTCATTTGGTTTTTGTTTCTTTGCTTTTGGTGTTTGTTGTTTTGTTGCTTGGCTGCTCTTTTTAATTTTTTCCCTTTAATCCACTTCATTAATTTGAGATTGTTAATTTAAATTTAGGAGTCAGAGAATTTTTTTCCCCTAATCTTATACTGTGTAGGAGATTTTTTTTTACTATTATTATTACTATTGCTATTATAATAATTATTTTCTGAGAAGTAGAATGTCTTACAGTACCTTACAGAGAATTAAATTAAGATTCAGAGTCTATCTCAGCAATCAGAAAAGGAAAAAGTAACTGCCTTATCTATACTTGTTTCAGAAAAATACTTATGAACATTTATTTAAAAAAATGTGTATGTACTTGCACAAGGTCTTATGATCTTATGACCTCTTATGAGGAGCGGCTGGGGGAACTGGGATTGTTTAGTCTGGAGAAGAGGAAGTTCAGGGGAGACATTATAGCTTTCCAAGGAGTTTATGGCAAGGTGGGAATCAGCTTCTTCTCCCATGTAACTAGCTTTAGGGCTAGAAGCAATGGCCTCAAGTTGTGCTGGAGGAAGATTCAGGTTGGATGTTAGGAAAAATTTCTTCTCCAAAAGGATGTTCAAGTAAGGGCTGCCCAGGGTGGTGGTGGGGTCACCAACCCTGTTGGAATTCAAGAAAAGTTTAGATATTGTAGTGAGGGACATGGTTTATTGGGAAATCTTGGTGGGTAGTAGGTAGATAGTTGGACTAGATTTTCTTCAAGTAAGAAATGTATGTAAGAAATTATTCTATAATTGAAATGCATGTATTCAGTGTTATGCTTAGTTCAGTAGTCTAAATAGATGAAACTAATATAATTTAGATGTTAGCCTTTCTTTATTTAACTAGTGATGTTAATAATAATTTCTAATGTCATAATTTATGAATAAGACTTCCTTTATTTTTTAACTTTAGATCTTCTTTGGTCACCATCAAATGGAGAGAAAACTGCTAACTCAGAGATGTTACAATTCACCCTCAGGTGGATTTCAGTATATACATATATATATATACATAAGTGTATATATATATATAAAGTCGCGGTTACATACTACTTACACTTTATTTTGAATGTCTGTTTGATTAAAAAGATGAAGTGACCTGTGGCATATCTCTGCATAGAAAGAAATTTCAGCCTCGCAAAAGACCATCCGTAACAGAAGATCATGACAACTCAATAATCTGAGAAAAATTCCCAACAGATCTCATATACAGAGTCATGTAAACTATTTTGTTTGAGGTGTATATATATATGTGTATGTGCCTCATATATATAAACATATATATGTGTTATAAGTAGCAATTTTAGCAGATGTAGTTATGCCACTCCTTGATTTTTTTTTCTGAAAAGTAAGATCACAGAATTAATCAGCCCCATCTGCATGCACAAAAGACATGACACACAGAACAATAAACGTCTGAAACAAAACTATGCTTCCTTTCACAAGCAATAGGGGAAATTAATGTCATCACTAGGCTGAAGACATAAAGAGATTCAAAATTAAAAATTCTTTGAAAGCTTCCAACGAGATTCCTATAATCAGCTGGAAGATAAGTAATGATCAAAGCTTTTTAAAATAATATTGCTCATCCCATTAGAACTGCTTAAATGTACCCTATTATTCAACAGAAATTATACAAGATTACTGCACAAACTATGCCATTGTTTCAATAAGAAGCCCAGATGTTTTAAGGATAGACTTCCCAACTTACAAAAGGTTAAAAGCCAAGACTAAAAAATAAACCAAATGAAACTAAAACAAGAAAAGAGAGAAAAAAAAAAAAAAAAAAAAAAAAAAAAAAAAAAAAAGCAAAGACAAGAAAAGAAAGAAAGAAAAAAAAGAACAACAACAAAAAAAAAAGAAATAGAAGAAAAGAAAGAAGAAAAAAAGCCAGCTGCAGTTATAATCCTTCATTAATGGTGGCATACCATTTAATAGGTGTTCAACTTCTCTTACAGATAGACTCATATTGAATTTAAATTCTTCTTCTGATCAATCTCTTTTCTTTAATTAAGCACAATCTCAACTGCACTGCAGTGGGTGAAAAGAAAATAAATGCAGTTCTGTGTATTTTGTTAACACTGTTGCTCTATTAAATAACCTCAGAGATGTTAAACAGCAGTTTCAGATTGGGATCTGAGAATATTCCTAAGCAGAAGTCCAGAATAATTTATGCTATACAATTTTGCTAAGTATTTCAGATTTATTATCTGATACGCTGTGTAATCTTACATTTTAGATGTAAACATCACATTTACATTTAATTTTACATTTTACATTACGTTTACGTTACGGTAACATTATTATCAGTAAGAGGATTCTTAACACTTTTGTTAATAGAATCTTGAAGTGGTCAACTTGTCTTCTTTTTTAGGCACTCAGAGCTAGCTCACATATCATTATTTATTAGCCTCACTTGTAAACAGAGGAAGTTTGCAGTGTTTCAGAAACTGTTTCATATAAGTTATTTCAAAAGAAATGTCAATTTTCATTATATGCAGTATGCAAAGTCAATTTGATTGTAACATCTATTTATGTAAATTTAGAGATACACATGTGTAAAAACATCTATTCTGTGCCTCAGACATCCTTGTCAATAAAACTGCAGTGCAAAATTTCATATAAACTCACAGCAGTACTATACTCCCTTCAAATACTCCTACCCAAACAAGAATAGTGCTGTTTAAATCAAAACAACACTTCTCCATTTTACAGATATCCCAAATACATTGAAATTACTATCACCACCAATTTTCATTATCTTGAAACGCCCTTTAATAGTTCTGAAACAGTAACCCCTAATATTTTGCCTCATAACAGATTGTTGCATAATCCCTATTAAAAAAATGGGGGATAGATGTGAACCAACTTGGTCGTGTTAATAGAGAATGCTACAACCAGAAAATAAATATTCCCTTTAACAGAACTGGCAATGGTGAGACCCCCCTTAAGTACTGTATTCAGTTTTGAGCACCTCAATACAGAAAGGACATTCGGGTGCTGGAGTAGGTCCAAAGAAGGGCAAGAAGGCTTGTGAAGGGCTTGGAGAATATGCCTTATTAGGAGTGACTGAAGGAACTGGGGCAGTTTAGTCTGGGGAAAAGGAGGCTGAGGGAAGACATTATTGCTCTTTTCAAATACCTGAAAGGTAACTGCAGTAAGAGCAGGACTGATTTCTTCTCACTGGTGACTAGTGATAGGACAAGGGGAAATGTCCTCAAGTTGTTCCAGGACAGGTTTAGGTTGGATATCAGGAAGAACTTTACAGAAAGGGTATTTAAGCACTGGAATATACTCCCCAGGCAGGGGGTTGAATCAACATCCCTGGATGTGCTTAAAAACTGTTTGGATGTGGTTCTCAGGGACATGATTTAGAGGAGGGTAGTTAGAGTTAGGGTAGTGTCATAGTTTTATGATTTCTTGTTATTGATATTCCACATCATAACATCATGTTCTGCACTGGGAGTTAAACAGTTAAAGCTCCAGTTCCAGGCACCTGACTGGAAAAGAAGAACTACATACCCCAGGGGGCTTTGCGGTCAGATAGGAGATATAACCCCTGGCAATTTCACCCAGTATGCTTTTCTTCATCAAGATCTCCTCTCCGCTGCTTGTCCCAACTGCTCACATTGCTTCAGCACCAGTGTAAGGTCTTCAGCTATCAGACACTCTTTCTCTCATTATATTTGATTTATTAGCTTCAATTCTAATTATATTGTATTATAGTGTGTTATTTGCATTTCAATACTACATTTGTATTAGTAAATTAGTTTGTTTCTCCTCAGATCATGGCAACTGTTTTTAATTATTTTGGGGTCCCTTGTTTCCCTTTTCCAGAGGTGCAGATTCATGAAATCCCTCCGCCCCACAAGTCACAGAATTGGTCCAAACCAGCCTGTAAACCACTGACATTCTTGGTGGAGAATGCGGGCAAAAGCTGCTTTTTAGCATTTACAACGAATCTCTCTCTGCATTCACAGAGCTTCGTTAAGGAACTTTATCAGACTTCAGGTCTCTGTGCTGAAAAACTTGGCCTTGAAAGTCCAGGTGGACTGCCAGTATTCTGGGATATTTGTAAACTTTGAGCACTACTATCTTCCTTCTGTAAAAGAGAGAAAAAAAATGATTCCACTTTCTCTTTTAAACCTGCTTGGAGCTAATTTTACAGAACGTGTGATTTTTAAGCAGGCTCCCAGTCTCTCCTTTGAATCCTTTATGCATTTTTTGAATGCTCATCTGATCATGTTGTTAATCTCCCTGAATGTACTGTTCGTTATTTTACTTATTTCATTCAGTACCTGGATTTATAATATTCTGAGGAAGCCTTCCCCAGAGACAGAGGATATTGAATGGCAGGGAGTGTGCAGAGGCCTGGGAGAGACTTGAGAGCAATGGAGATCTTCGGTGTCATGGAACTTTACTCCTGAACACCTGAAAGACAGATATTTGAGAAAGGGATGTTGCGGCTCAGGCAGATCTGAGGAGACACAAATGATTTGGGGCCTGTCTAATGCCTATTGGGCCTTATTCAATACTATCCCAGAGTAGGAGAGAGTTTCTGAAATTGAGAGTCTCCAAGCTGAAAGTGTCTCCAAGCTGAAAGGAAGAGTCTCAGGGAGACAGTACGGAATGAGTGAGAAATTCTCCAAGCTGAAAAGGAGTGTTTCCAGAGGAGACTCCGAACTGAGAGGGAGAATCTCCTGGCCAAGTGAGAGTCTCCTAGTTGAGAGAAAAGACCTCCAATCTGAGAGAGCTGCCCTCTGAATCAAGAGAGACTCCCTGCAATCCAAAATTGACAACCTTCAATTTCAACAGGACACCCTCCAGTTTGAGCGTGACGTCCTCCAGTATAAGAGGGAAATCCTCAAGTCAGAATGGGACACACTGCGAACTGAGTTCAACTGAACAATAGTGTGTGGCTAGTGTGACGGCTTCCAGTTCACAATTTTTAGTCTCCAAATTAAACGAAGCAACAGTCAGGCTCATCAACTCACAGTCTAATCTGAACTAAATATCCTCATAATCAAATGAGATAGATTCCGAGCTGAGCAGGAGGGAGAGAGCATCGGAACTGATCAACCTGATCAACCACAAGAGGCACCACAATTGATGTAAGTTACCCCTGTAAGAGGATGGAAAATGAAACAAATCTTAACTCATTTAGAATCGAAGAAAGAGGAGGAAAGAGGACCGGAGGAGTGGCTCCAAGATCCAGGGGAAGTGCTCCTGAGTACAGGGGAGGGGCTCTCAATAAGACTGCAGTCACCAACGCCCAGGAGGGCAACCAGAAGTCCTGAAAAAGTAAGAGGTGAGCAAGACATCATTACCATTACTGAACAATCGCTGAAAATAAATGAAATTCGAGATCTGAGAAAAGACTTTTCACGCAACCCAAATGAACCTATTGTCACCTGGTTACTTCGATGTTGGGACAATGCGGTCAATAGTGTGTGGCTAGATAGTAGAGAAGCTCGTCAACTGGGTGGCATTGCTAGGGACTCTGCCATTGACAGAGGTATTAGTACATGCCAGAAAGGGTCCTTCACCTTCTGAAATGCTGTTAGCCGTAAAAGGAAGATACCCCTTCAAAAATGATCTGATGCCTGAGAAAAAGAAATGGAACTGATATGGAAAAAAGCATCCGTTGTTTGAGAGAATACGCTGTGGTGGAAATGTTACATAGCCCTACTGTCATTCCTGGCAAGCCAGATCAAGGGCATGATCCTGAGGGAGTCAGGTGTACACCAAATATGTGGTGTATATTCACAAAGACTGCACCAGAAAGGTATGCCAGTACATTTGCAGCAATGTATGGCAGAGGGGAAAGGAGGCCCCTTATAAATGAATCGATTAATAAACTTCAAGACTTTGAGCTTCATTTAAGCCCTCTACGAGCCTGTGTTTCAGCCATTGCAAAAATAGCTGAAAAGCTGGACAGAATGGAGAGCAAACACGAAGATATAGTAGACGAACTGTCTACTGTGCTGAGTGCTGATGGATCCATGGTGGTATCAGATACATCCAGTGGGGGCCAGAATTCCCAAAACTGGCCTGGCACATCAGAACCACAGAAATATGAGACCCTGGTGGACACTGGTGCACAGTGAACTCTAATGCCCCTCCACCAAGGGAAAAAATCAATCTATATTCATGGGGTGACTGGGGGTTCCCAAGAGCTGACCGTGTTGGAGGCTGAAATCAGCCTCTCTGGTAAAGACTGGCAAAAGCACCCTGTTGTGACTGGCCCAGGGACTCCATGTACACTTGATATTGATTACCTCAGAAGGGGATACTTTAAGGATCCCAAAGGGTATCGATGGGCCTTTGGAATAGCTGCTGTAAACACAGAAGGTGTTAAGCAGTTGTCTGTTTTGCCTGGCCTATCAGAAGATCCATCTGTTGTAGGGTTGCTACGAGTGAAAGAGCAACTGGTACCCATTGCTACAAAAACGGTGCACAGATGGCAATACCGCACCAACAGAGATTCCTTACTCCCCATTCAGAAGTTGATTTGTCAACTAGAGAGTCAGGGAGTGATCAGCAAAACTCACTCACCTTTTAACAGTCCCATATGGCCAGTGCGTAAAGCCAGTGGAGAATGGAGGCTGACGGTAGACTACAGTGGCCCGAATGAACTCACACGTCCACTGAGTGCTTCTGCACCGGACATGTTAGAACTCCAATATGAACTGGAGTCAAAAGCAGCCAAGTGGTATGCCACCACTGACCTTTCCAATGCTTTTCTCTCCATTCCCTTGGCCACAGAATGCAGGCCACAGTTTGCTTTCACCTGGAAGGGCATTCAGTATACCTGGAACCGTTTGCCCCTAGGGTGGAAACACTGCTCAACCATTTGCCATGGGTTGATCCAAGCTGCACTGGAACAGGGCAGTACTCCCGAGCAATTACAGTACATTGATGACATCATTGTGTGGGGCAACACAGCAAAGGAAGTTTTTGAGAAAGGAGAGCAAATAATCCATGACTTTCTGTGTTTCAGTTTCACTATTAGGCGAAGCAAAGTGAAAGGACCTGCCCAGGAAATTCAGTTCCTAGGTATAAAGTGGCAAGATGGACATCGTCACATCCCAACAGATGTGATCCACAAAATCAGTACCATGTCTCCGCCCACTAATAAGAAAGAGACACAATCTTTTCTGGGCGTAGTGGGTTTTTGGAGAATGCATGTTCCAAACAATAGCCTCATTGTAAGCCCCCTTTATCAGGTGACGTGGAAGAACGATTTTGCGTGGGGTCCTGAGGAGCAGCAGGCTTTTGAGCAGATTAAGCAGGAGATAGCCCAAGCTGTGGCCCTGGGGTCAGTACAGACAGGACAGGATGTAAAGAACATCCTCTACACTGCTGCTGGAGAGAAAGGTCCCACTTGGAGCTTGTGGCAAAGAGCCTCAGGAGAGACCTGAGGCTTACCCCTGAGATTCTGGAGTCGAGCATACAGGGGGCCTGAGGAGTGCTACACTCCAACTGAAAAGGAGATCCTAGCCGTGTATGAGGGTTTTGGGATGCTTCCAAAGTAACTGGTACTGAAACGCAGCTCCTTCTGGCAGCTCAACTGCCAGTGTTGAACTGGATGTTCGAGGGAAAGGTTCCCTCTACCGATCATGATACTGATGCCACTTGGAGTAAGTGGATTGCATTGATTACGCAACGAGTGCGGATGGGGATCCTCAGTCGTCCAGGAATCCTAGAGGTGATCATGGACTGGCCTGAAGGCAAAAAGTTTGGCATATCACCAACGGAAGAGGTATCGCGTGCTAAAGAGGCCCCACCATACAATGAACTACCAGAAAATGAAAAGAAATTTGCCCTGTTCACAGATGGGTCGTGTCATATCATGGGGAAGCGTTGCAGATGGAAAGCTGCTGTGCGGAGTGCTACACGAGTTGCAGAGGCCACGGAAGGGAAAGGAGAATCAAGCCAATTTGCAGAGGTAAAGGCTGTCCAGCTGGCCTTAGATGTTGCTGAATGGGAGAGGTGGCCATTGCTTTATCTTTACATCGATTCACGGATGTGGCAAATGCCTTGTGGGGGTGATTACAGCAGTAGGAGAAAAACAACTGGAAAATCGCAATGGTCCTGCCAGCTCCCTATACAGTGTTAACGGAGATAAGGTCCCTGCAGTGCGTGTAAAGAACATGTTGGGAAAAGCGGTTAGGGTCTTCCCAGCTACTGGGAAGGGCAAACCTCTTTGTGGAACTGTTTTTTTTTCCAAGTACCTGGGTCCACTTGGTAGGTGATGCAGAAAAATGGGGATGTTCAGTGTGTACCACAAGGGAACTTGATGTTAGGGGAGTGCAGTCAGTTATTCCATGTGTATATACATGAGATTGTGTGTGCGTGTGTTTAATGCTTGTTAATTACGGTTTGTTTGTATGTATTAAGCTTGATGTAGTGATGTAGAATAAGGGGTGGAATGTCATGGTTTTATGATTTTTGGTTATCGGTATGCCACATCATAACATCATGTAGTGCACTGGGAGTTAAAGTGTTAATGCTCCAGTTGCGGGCACCTGTCTGGAAGAGAAGAAGAACTACATACCCCAGGGAGCTTTGCGGTCAGAGAGGAGATATAACCCCTGACAAGGTCACCTGATGTGCTCTGCTTCGCCAGGCTCTCCTTCCTGCTGCTCAACCAGACTGCGCATTTCACCTCAGCATTATGGTGAGGCCTATCCACCTTTCGGACACACTCTCTGATTATATTTGATTTGTAGGCTTCAATTCTAATCATACTGCTTTATAGCGTGTTATCTTGCATTCCAACTCTATATTTAGTAAATTAGTTTGTTTCTCCTCAGACCGTTGCTGCTGTTTTTAATTATTTTGGGGTCCCTGTTTCCCTTTTCCGGAGGTGCGGATTTGCAAAATCCCTCCACCCCGCTAGTCACGGAACCAGGCTGAACCAGCCCATAAACCGTTGACAATAGGGCTGTATTTCCATTCTGGGAGCAGTCAATTCAATGTGTACTGGACATCCCTGCAAATGAAACAAAACCTTTCTTTGATCACCTTCACTAAATATTAGATGATCCGTGACCAGATATGAGATGTAGGGAATACTAGCCTGGCAACTGCTCAGAGCTTCACACTTCAAGAAGTCCAAGTGAACGATGCTGGGGAAGTAATTTTTAAGGTTGAAAGGAAGGAATCTGTGATTTCACCTCTCCCCTGAGCATCTGTTTGAGAATAAGAACCCCTCACATCTTTCCTTTCAAACAGCAATTGATGTATGCTATAAATTTCATAGAATCATAGAATCATACAATCGGCAAGGTTGGAAAAGACCTTCAAGATCATCCAGTTCAACCATCCATCTACCACCAATGTTTCCAGCTAAACCATGTCCTCAGTACAACATCTAAACATTTCTCGAACACCTCCAGGGTCAGTAACTTCACCACCTCCCTGAGCAGCCCATTCCAGCACCTAAACATTCTTTCAGAGAAATTTTTTGTACCACCAAACCTGAATCTTCCCTGGTGCAACCTTGAGGCCGTTCCCTCTAGTTCTATCACTAATTATATAGGAGAAAAGGCCAACCCTCACCTTGCTACAACCTCTTTTCAGGTAGCTGTCGAGAGTGATAAGGTCTCCCATGATCCTCATCTTCTCAACAATCCCATCTCCTTCAGCTGGTTCCATACCAGCTCATCTAGTGGCACAGGGAGATGCCTTTACGACTTCTTTCTGAGGTGCGATCGGTTATGCTTTAACCCCAACAGATATTTCAGCACCACTAGCTGCTCAATCACTCTCTGTACAGTGGGATTGGGTTGAGAACTGGAAAGGTAAAAGACATTGAATTTATCCACTACTTCCCATTTGAAGGCAGCCACTTCTAGGAAGTCAGGGCTCAACCTGTGTAACAGTTTATTGTGAATATAAATGCCATCATTTTGAACATGCACACACACACCCCCCATCTTTCCCCCAGCTTTTATTGTTCAGTATAACTCCATGTGGTACGGCATATCCTTTTGGCCAGTTTGGGTCAGCTGTCTTGACTGTGTCCTTCTTGCTCATTGTCAGCTCCTCACTGCCAGAGTAGCAGGAGAGGTAGAAAACTCCTTGGCTCAGTATAAGCACCATTCTACAACAACTAAAACACTGGTGTGACATCACCAATACCTCCATCAAAAAATACAAAACTCAGTATGATTCAATCCTCTATAAAGAAAAGTAACTCCATGTCAGCCAAAACCACGACAGAAGGATGAAATGGACTTCAGCAAAATCTGAAGTTTTTTCTGCATAATCACACACATCACAGAATTCACATTATATATGGCAATATGACTAAGATATTTTAGAAAGATATTGTGTATGCTTTATAAAACTCTACACAGCACCAAGCACGCTTTCCACTCTGATTTCCTCATCTTGCTCCCACAAAATGGAAAAGTACTCAAGTCATACTATTTCATTGCAGTAGAAATTTTGAATGTTTGAAAGTATTTTACAATCTTTTACAAAGAATGTTAGAATTGTTCTCTTCCACTGTATGTCTTGCTAGTATAGCTTCCATTGCCACCTAGATAAAGCAGACTGCATCTCAAATCTCATGCTTCTATTTTTTGTAGGTTTGTTGTTTTTTTTTAAAGCACAAGTAACATCTGTTTTTTCAATCTCTTCACAGCATCCAGCCACATTGACAGATGTTTCCAAAGCCATACTGTCTGCTAACATTTAAAGGAATACAGTATTTGCATATACACTGGGAATTCCAATCTCAGTACTTTCCATACTGTTTTGTTTTTTTTTTTTTAATCAACATTTTTTGTTCAACACCCATCATTTTGTTTTACTCCTCATAAAGCAGACATTGTGTGCACGCATCTGTTAAATCTGGGCTGCATTTATTACAGTTCTGCTCTTCCAGAAACAGGAAGGATTAATTACCACAGACCAACTCTAGAAGCACCCTCGTGTTTCTTAACACACAAAATTAATTCAGAGTTGACAAAACTCTTTCAGACACAACCTGCTTCCTGCTGATGGTGCTTTATTAGCATATTCTTCCCAGAAAAAAAATGCCTCATAGACCCCTTTTACCTCTCCTCAGAGTTCAATTTGTAAAGCACTGACTGACAGGCAGCAAAATGGCTTGAATATATCTGTGGCAAGTTGCCAAATCCTCCCGATAGAAGCACTTTGGAGCCTTTGTTCTGAGTACATTAAAGTCACAGAAGGTCCATGTACTGTAGACTGTACAGGGCAGGCAGGATGTTCACAGTAAGACAAAACAGCAGGTGATAAATGACATTAAATAACAGTGAGAATTTACCACAGACTAAATTAACTACTGGAGTGAAATGTTCTCAGCTCTCAGGCTATATTAACAGTGAATTTATAATCAGGTAATTATCATTCTTTTTAATGTTCAAGGAAGTCTATATGTAAAAACAATCAAGACATCTCTATTTAACTGCAGAGACAAGTTGCTGGAATGAGTTCTAAAAAACCAATAGAGAATAACTCTTCTTTCTACATTTATTTATATTTGTATATTTATACAGTAAGTACTTAAAAGTGATTTAGATATTTGACATATATCTCTTCATAAAAATCAGATCTACATTGAATTTCTCCTAGATAGTCAAATTCTTGAGAAGAGGCTTCTGTCATTTCAGTTTAAGAAACATTCAAATGAAAATTTTCAAGATCTCATGTGAGAGAAAAAAAGTGAATGACTGCCATCTATATAAATTCCTATTGAATATTATGTTTTGCAAGAATTGAGTAATTATCACTAATTAACATTACTGTAAAAGCACTTGATACTGTGTGGACATTCTTTAGAAAATAAATTTTATTTCTAACAACTTCAGAATCCCAAATGAGTGAGGAGATTAAAAAAAAGATGATGAAGGGAAGGGAAGGGAAGGGAAGGGAAGGGAAGGGAAGGGAAGGGAAGGGAAGGGAAGGGAAGGGAAGGGAAGGGAAGGGAAGGAAGGGAAGGGAAAGGGAAGGGAAGGGAAGGGAAGGGAAGGGAAGGGAAGGGAAGGGAAGGGAAAAATTTTTCTGCAATTTTTGATATTTAATTAATGTTGTCATTTTTTTCTGACTAGCTGTTCTCCACACAGAAAGGCAGTTTTTCAAGGTTCAACACAACCTGCTCTTTGCTTACTTCATTTGCCTGGAGTTAACACAGCTTCTCTGGAATTTCTGGCAGAATATGCATATTTTACATAGGAAGAGAGAACAAAACAGTATAGTAAAACAATCCAAACAGTTGCTGAATATGAAAACTAATATGGAAAAATAGCAAAAATGAAAAAGGCAATGATTCACTGGATAAGAAGTACAATGAAGAAAGATCTACATATTCTTTTCTATGACTTAATAATATTTCTCCTTGAAATTCTTTTTTTTCCCCCCCCCCCAGGATTCCTGTGCTGATTGTGAGTAATCTCCAAGTGTTTATTTAGATGTACAAGAGTAAAGAACGGATTCCTAATGTACTTTATATTAATTTGGCTAGCTCAATAACCTGACTGGTGTTCATCATGCTCTGTCGACTGAACTCAAGATTCAGTCTATCAGCTCCTCTGAGGAGTGTAGCTGTTCATATGGAGAGGAAGGTTCTTAATGATCAGTGAATACCTACTCTGCAAAGACATAGAGTTTTAGGTTATTCAGAAGTTACTGTGTACTCCAGTCCTTGATTCCTGAGGTTTGGTCTGCTTCAGACATTATTCTTGAAAGGTAATACATAACAACTACAATGTGTGAGAATATAATTTTGTCTTTAGCATGATTACACAATATATGATATATCACATGAATGGTTTACTCTTCAGAATATCCACTAATCTTGATAGATTGAAATTAATAGTCATAAAATAGACACATATTGTAATGTGTTCTTATTATTCCATAAAATATTTCTAAAAAGATTTGTAGCTAGAATTAAAACCTATAATGGACTGCTTGTGAACTGCACTGAATAGGAAGAAAAAAAAAAAAAAAAAAGGAAAAAAGAAAAAAGAAAAAAGAAAAGTATTCTTTCCTAAATCCAGGAATTTTGAATGACAGTAACATCAGAAAACAAGTTTTGAAAGCTATACCATTCAGTAGTCACCATGGACTTGTCATTTTTCAGAGAAAACAACAAAAAGCCACAGATCCATATGATTTCTTCAGTACTAGTTAGCAGACAGAAACAAGTTATTTGGTTTTCTTCAGTATCAGTGAATGACGTCTATTTGTATTGTGGATAAAGAAGGCCTTAGAAATGTGTTGTAACTCTCTCCCTGGCTAGTCAGACATAAGGATACCTTTTGAAATATGCTTTATGTTCTTTTCAAAGTACAGTTGCAGGAAAAAAAGTATGAAACAAGCTTTTAACAAAGGCACTATATTGCATCATAAACATTAGTGAATTCCTCATCACAGACAAACTTTGTCCTGTGCTATCACACAAGAGTGTACTGAATCAAGCTGTCAAAAATCTGTTAGTTGTTTAGATCACGTTTTTCATTTTTACACTTCACTAAGATGCGGAATCTCGCCAAGTGTTCTATTCTTTCGAAATTCATTATGCGCAAAAGATAATATTACAAGTGTTCTTCTTTTCCTTTTCATTTCTATTTAAAAATTTTCATTTCTATTTTCATTTCTATTTAAAAATTAGCAGACCAAGACTCATATATGATCAGTCTTTTAAGCTCATGAAATTATATTAAGGACAATAGTTAGAAATCAATGTGAAATTAGAAGCAAAAATACTATATATATACACACATATATATATTATAATTGTGTGGGCTCTTTATTTAACCAATCAAAAAAACTACTCAGAAGTACACAAAATTGTTACATCTGTATGACAAAAGATTTCTGAATTCTTGGACTTTATCTAAAAAGAACTATATGATTGAGAAATTCTTTTCTTTTTGTGTGAAGGGTAATCTTGAGACACCAGACCCTGCAAAACATTATTATTCAATTATTATCTATTTTAAAAATATTCATAAGAAAATCTTGAACTTTGATATGATTGACAGCTAGTTTCCTGTCTTTATTCTATCACTGTTTATACAAAGCACTTGTTACCTTTTTTTTTTTTTCCTGTAGAAATATGTTTCTGACTTTCATGTTGTTGCTAGGCTATTTTGGTATTGCTTAAGCCTCTATGTTTATTACATGGAAATAAAAATTCTTATTATACCATTCTCATAAGACAAATTTGGCATTCTATGCCTCACAACAAAGCAAAGTTATGTAAATTGGCAACAGCAGTTTGCTGTCTTTTCTCTGAACAGACTGAACCTTGAGACAGATCCTCTGGCCCTCTTTCACTCCTCTGCTGATGCTTGCCATTGTGGAGTTCTCCCTGACTTGTTCCTTGCTGTTAACACTAGGAAATCTCACAAGCTTTCAAAGGAAAAATGTCAATGGTCGTTGAAAAAGGAAAAAAAGAAAAAAATGAAAAAACCCTCTGTGTGCTTTAAGAGATATTATATAATTATTCTAGTGGACAAGGATCTATACCATGGATGTCCAACCTTTTAGGCCGTCTGGGCTGCATCTAGTGAATAGAAATTTTCTTGGGCAACATGTACATAACTTGCTTCAACAGTATTGCTTCCTATTCCACGGAAATTACAAGAGTTACAAAGAGCACAATAATACTACTTCATAGAGATAATTCTCAGCTACCAAACACTCTTTTTCAACATAGTTGCTACACTAGCTATGCATTTTCACTAGCGATGAACAAGAGCCTGCATGGGAGGTTTAGGTTAGATATTAGGAGGAAGTTTTTCATTCAGAGGATGGTGACACATTGGAACAGGTTTCCCAAGGAGGTTGTGGTTGCCCCATCCCTGAAGGCATTCAAAGCCAGGCTGGATGTGGCCCTGGGTAACTTGTTCTAGTGGTTGGCAACCCTGCACATAGCAGGGGAATTGAAACTAGGTGATCATTATGGCCCTTTTCAACCCAGGCCATTCTATGATTCTATGATCATTATTCTGTGAGCTCAAAACAATCTGCACCTGTGAAGGTGACCCACTGTCACCACAGTTGAAACTCACCACCCACTGCCTTACAGTGCTCACATTCACTGTTCAGTTTCCATAAACATTCAGCAAACATTAGTGAATGTCAAAGGGTGCAATTTATTCAGCATGGAAGAATTCAGTGCCACTCCTTTTTTCATACACACTTCCATGTCAGACATCACTTTGTCACACTGCCCCTCTGCTGCCATCTATCACAGTGAAAGATATTGTAATGGAATATTGGTGAGAAGGTTCAATCTCTGCTGCCATACCACCATCACCCGCCTCTGACAGGCCTATGTAATAAAACAGGAGGCATTAGATTCAGAGCAGCCCTTGTAAAATATACAGTATCGTTAATAAACAAGTAACTAAACATTTTAATTTTAAATATTTTTATTAAAACATTAAAAAAAAAAAAAAAGAAGAGAGAGAGAGAAAGAGAGAGAAAGAGAGAAAGGAACAAAAACCTAAAACTAGTGGGATATTTGATCTTACATTGTGAAACTAACACTCCAGTCTGCTTCAATGGCAGTAGTTGTAATGATGTAGATGTAACCATGTTGCAAGGTGCTCATTAGAGATTTTGATGGAACTTTACCCTTCCCATACTTCATCCTTGAAAATAATTGTTCAAAATGTATGCACTGACAAAAAACAATGACATGAATAAGCTGTGATTGAGAAGTGAAAGATATTTTTCTCTGCTAATACAGGGATTATAACGACCAGTAAGGAGACATGATCAGATTTTTGAGTTGAATATCTGATTGTAATTCTATATATTACATTTGAATATTTCAGGTGATGTATTTATATTAACTGAAGATGGTCTCATGAATGTAAATTGATGCTTATTTTTTGTAGTATTAAAATACCAATCTGTGGAGTGTGGCTGACACTCCCAAAGCACAGGATTCCAGCCAGGGAGACCTAGACAGGCATGAGCAGTGGGAGTGGGAGAACATCATGAGGTCCAAGAAGTCCAAGTGCAAGATCTTTAAGCTCGGTCAAGGCAACCCACTCTATCAGTACAAGCTGGGACAGGAAAGCATTGAGCACAGCCCTTCTGACAAGGGCTTGAGGGTACTGGTCGATGGCAAGCTGGACATGAGCCAGCAATGTGCCTTCACAATCCAGAAATTCAACCATATCCTTGGCTGCATCAAAAGCAACGTGGCCAGTAGTTCAAGGGAGGTGATGCTGCCCCGCTACTCTGAGCTGGTGAGGCCTCACCTGGAGTACTGTGTCCAGATGTTATGGAGTCTTCAGTAGAGGAGAGATGTAGATCTGCTGGAGGGTGTCCAGAGAAGGACCACAAAAATGATGCATGGAATGGAACACCTCCTATTTGAGAGCAGGCTGAAAGAGTGGAGAATTTACAGCCAGGAGAAGAAAGGACTCCAGGAAGATCTCACAGCGGCCTTTCATTAGGGAGGTTCAAAAAAACAAGGAGACAGACTCCTTAGTAGGGTCTGAGGTGACAGGACAAAGGGAAATGATTTCAAACTAAGACAGAAGATTTAGGTTGGATATAAGAAAAAAGTCTTGTACAGTGGGGGTGTCCGGCACTGAAACAGGTTGCCCAGATATGCAGTGGAAGCCCCATCCCTGTCTAAACCCAAGGTCAGACTGGGAGGGCTCTGAGAACCCGACTGATCTTTAGATGTTCCTGTTCATTGCAGGGGAGTTGGACTAGATGGCCTTCGGAAGTCCCTTCCATCTCTAAAGTTTCTATGTTTCTATGGTTCTTTTTTCAAATTCCTCTATCAAAACAAAAAGCATGGCTCTGTATTCTTCACTCTTCTGAGTCCTGTGTTTAGTCAGTGTATTCAGATGCATACACTCATGTGCCTACACCTCTATCAGCACAGCCTGGCACTGAGCTCCCTATGTCCTGGTTTCACTTGACACAGTGTTAATAGTGCACTGACAGTTTGGCTGTTGCTGAGCTAATGGCACTTGCCCATGGCCCCTCCACAGGAAATAGCCACCACCTTTAAGTCATGGAGAGGTGTTGGGCCACATTATGAATTGTGCTGGGCTGCATACAGGCCATAGGCCACAAGTTGGATATGCCTGATCTGTACAAATATACAATCCTTAATTCTGTGCTGACTCTTTTTCTTTGAAATGAACTTTCCACAATTGCAAATACGAAAATAAATCTCAACAGGAATTCTTAAGAATAAAATCATAAATTTCTGATTGTTGTTGTGGCAGAGTTCCAATAGCACTGCTAGTCAGATGTCATCCAAAATGCAGGACACAGCTTTCTGCAAGCATTAAACATGTATCTGTAAGCAAGCAGTATTAAATTTATCAAACATTATTTTCAGTGGATTGCACAGACTACTAAGGAGTTGAAAACATCTAATTTAAAACTCTTTTGGGAACATTAATTATGTTTTTTTATAGTTACAATCTGCCAATTTTTCTCTGAATGTATAGCAGGCAATTTAAATTTCCTACAAACTTGAGATTGCTTTGCCTTCAAATAATGTGTGTTCCACAACTGTAATATGCAGCAGTTGTCGAATATATAGACCATGAAAAGTTTACTTATGCTACTTGTCTCTCACAATAGCCCATGTCTTGGAAAACTAATTTTTTTTCGCTCAGAGGTCAATATGTGCTGAAGTCATTTCAATATCTAAAGTAAACGGCCTGAAAAATGCTGGGTCTGATGACCCTTCAATACTTGCAACATGCTTATTACACAAGGAAAGGTTTTTATTTAAAATATTTTCCAACAAGAAAGCAATTTTGGATATAAATAAATAAATAAATAAAGTGAAGTGTTAAATTCCTTTCTTATTTAGTATCCGGAACTTGCAGCCACTAGTCTGACTGTGGTTTCAAGGAAAGGTAATCAGGGACTGCAAGCATCTGCAAGATTTTCCCTGTTTTATACTTCCTCACATTTTCTTCAGGTATTTCTGGTAAAGCTTAACTGATGCAGTCAACTCCTTCTGAAACTGATCCTGACTCTTTTATCAGAACTTGTCAAAAAGATTTCAAGCAATAGACAATTTCTTACCTCATGGTATCCAAATAGGCTCTCAGAAGAGGTAAATTATTTTGATCCACAACCTACTCCTGTTGGAGCAATTGTGACACAGGTATAGACTCTTAAAATGATGTTCATTCTCAGTGAGAAAAGCACAGGTGTAAGATGACCTCAGTTGAAGAAATAAATTCTTCTTGTGTGAGGGAAAAAGAAGTGGAATCACTGAAGCACAAAAAAAGTGACATTTTGCTGTACATAGGCTATTTATCTTGCTAAAAACACAGGGCAAGTCATACCATCTTTGTTCAGTTGAAACTACCACTGATTCCCAAAGAAAGTGATTACATAATTTCCCACACTATGAATAGTTCTACTAAATGAATATATTTAATGCACATGAGTATTTATCACTTCAAACTTATGAAGTATTTCTAGTAATGAAATCATTGTAAGAGTAAAATGGTATACTGAATTAAAATGGTCTTTCTACTATCTCTGTCTTTCTGCTGTTGGAGAAATTCTACAATAATTTCTGTAAGCTTGACGCTACGATCTGCAGTAGAGTACAGATTCTAGAAGAAAAACCATTGGACTGCTCACGTTTCTATTGAGTTCAGCAAAGGCAATGTCTTTCATCTTGTCCGTGCCTCAATAAATTAAGAATCCTGAATATAACTGTAATATTTACGTAATATACATATGCATATTACATTGCACAATTGAGTATTGAGGCATGTATTACACACAGTATTGAGGCACTGTATCTAGTTCATCTAGTTTAAAATTTACCGGAGCATTTATTCAAGTGACTACTTTATGAAGAACATACCAAATTATCCATCAAATGTTCCACATATTTTTTTTTAGATTTGGGATACAAATAAATGGATTATACATCAGTATATATTTATTTAAAAGGAGTACACAATAGGTTTTTGTACTATGTATTGAAAAAAAATGACAATTCTCAACATTAAAATTACAATAATACAGTTGTTTTCTTTACAAAGAGCAGTTTTATATGTATTTACATTTTGTATTCATGTGTGGGTGTGAAAATACATTAAATATATGTGCAGTTATTATGCCGTATGGAAAACCTATAGCATCTAAATTTAACCAGAAGGCTGGATATTTTAATAAACTGCAGTTAACATTTGATAGAGCTGCTGGGAAGGACAAGATATAGAGGGCTATTTATTTTTTCCTAAGAGCTTGCCAAGCTGTATTTATTTTACTGAAATGATCCAGAAAGATAACTGACTTTGATTTCTTAGGTTACGTGCTTATAAATGATATTTGTTTTGTATTATCGTTGACATATAACTTAAGAATAATAAAAACTTCTTTTCTTGGCAAATTTAGGAAATACCAGGAAAGCCAGATGAGAAACCTTTAGAAAGCTGAAGCTAGGTGTAATTAATTGCAAATGTAAAGCAGTACAGAACATTACAACTGTGAAGATTAAAATTCTGTTTTCTCAAATCCGTTTGTTGGTGGTTGTTTCCATTGTGGGTTTTTTGTTGGTTTTTTTTTTTTTTTTTTCAAATGAAGAAATTAGCATCATAAGAAGCACTGAAACTTTATAAATCTTGTGATTGGGATACTTGCTAAAGTGCTAAAGTGCATAAGTAGATCATTTGTGTAAATGTTACCTTACAGAAACATAGGAATGTACTTAATTAAAGAAAGACAAAGCTTGTCTTGTTACAGTTGGCTCAGAGCTGTAGCAACACTGTTCAGAATGCTAGCTGATAGCCTTTTCTATAGTTTTTCCTCTTGTGCCTAAGTAGCAATGTTTCCTACTTTTTCCTGTCAGATCTCATGGCAATGATTCCATATAGGTGCACTATAGGGTGTGCTCCTATTTCTGTGTGCTTTTGCATACTCCCATTACTCTCCTCACTCTGGAGTTGCTGTATTTTACACTGCTAAGTAGAAAAACCTTCTCTTTATCAGAATGGAGGAACCAGAAAAAGCATTGGAAAACAGTGAGGTTATTCTTGGTACTTGTTTCTTAAATTTTACTATTTTCATCCCTGTTGATTCTCTTTTCCTAGCCATGTCAGTCTTCTATGCCTTTTATCGCTGTGGTATCTCTTAGTCCTTCCTTTCATTGTTGTTTCTTCATGATATTTACTAAACTATTGTCTTATATGAAGCTAATGGCTTCTTCTAACATAAGATAGAAGGGATGTCTTCTACAAAGACCTTGACAGCCTTGAATAGTGGGGGTTTACGGACCTTGTGAAGTTCAGTAAGACCATGTGCCAAGTGCTGCACATGGGCTGGGGCAATCCAAACATCAGCACAGATTGATAGATGAATGAGTTGATAATAGTCCTGTGGATAAACTCTTGAAGGTATTTCTGAATCAAGATTGGACATGAGCCTTTAGTGTAGTATTGCAGTCCAGAAAACCAACTGTATCCTGGCTACATCAAAAGAAGCATCATCAGCAAGTCAAGAGAAGTGATTGCCCTCCTCTGTTCCACCCTTCTGAGACTTGTATCTGGAATACTGCATTCAGCTCTGGGGCATCCAGCAAAAGAAACTCATGAAATTATTATAGGAGGTCCACAAAGATGTCCAGATAGCTGGAACACCTTCTATGAAGAAAGGCTGAAAGAACTGGTACTGTTTGTCCTGGAGAAGAGAAAGCACTGGGGAAATCTTATTACAGTTTTTCAATACCTAACGAAGACTTTCTAAAAAAAGATAGAGACTTTTTACAAGGGCATGTAATGAAAGGCTAAGACACAACGATTTTAAATGGAAAGAAGATAGATTGAGATTATATATACGAAAGAAATTATTTACATCAAAAGTGGTGAAACACTGGAACAAGTTGCCTGGAGAAGTTATTGAGGCTCTTGCCCAGAAAATTTTTAAGGCCAGGTTTGGATGGGGCCTTGGCAGCCTGGTCTGCTGAGACGTGTCCCTGCCCATGGCAAGGATGAGTGGACTACAGAATCTTTAAAGGTCCCTTACAATCTAAAGTAGTCAGTGGTTCTATTATTCTTCTTTAAATTCCTAAGGTTTCAGGACAACACAACCTCTGATAAGATGAGAAAAAGAACAGATCCACAGGTTATTCAGTTCGTTCAAAGGCTTTTCTCAGCTGAGAGAAGATTCTTGCGATTAATATTTTTAATTTAATTCTTTTTAAATGCAATTATATGACTTTAAATCACAGGTTTATTTTTCATTCCCTGTTGTTCATTGTATTTATTATTTTGTCATCAAGTAGAATTGTTTGGAAAGTATGTCCTTTTTTTTTTTTTTTTTTTAATGATGATATAAAGGAAACTTTTTAACTCTTAATTTTTTTTTTTTTTTTTAAATCATACAAAGGAAAGGATCTTTATTTTTTGTTGAAGAAAGCTATTAAGGCCAGTTAAACTCTAGGAAATAAAAATTTGTAAAATGTTATTACATATATAACAAGCCGAAAGCATTGTGTCATTGTGAAGTGGGAAAGATGTTATATATATATATATATATGAAAACAATGTGAATATATATATATACAAATATATACTTAAATATATTTAAAAGTAATTCCTTCTCTTCAGTCTTTAAGAAGTTGTACGTATGTAGGCAATCTTTTAAACCTGTAATTCCTAGCAAATTCATTACTGTAATGTAGTTTTATAGCAGACACTTACTTTTGACAATCTATACAATTTATCTGTAGAACTTTCACTGTCAATTTAGGTGTTGAAACTGACTAGGTGACTGGCTCCTAAATATGGTTACAGTACTTCTCTTAAATTTTTACATATTCTTACCTCTATTTTCTGACAAGTTGTTTTAGAAAGTACCAGTTTATCTCATCTACATAAAACATATGTCTCACATTAAAAGTGACAAAATGAATAAAATCCCATAGGAAACAGTAACCTGTTTAAACATGCTTTCTACAGGAGTTGATCTGCTATTCAAAAAATCACAGTCAAATTCACAAACATTATGTGCACATAAAGGAAAATCCAACTGCATTCCTTACATGGGCATAGGAATCGCTTGAAGATGGAGCTACTGTAATTTTGCAGCCTTATTTTAAAAGGGCTAAGGAAATTAAATGTGACTAGTAGTTAGCATGAAGATTGCTTTCATAGGTTTCAGTGCTTATCTGTACTCTTGGGGCTGGTAGAGGGCCCTGAGTGTCATGCCTTCACAAAATGTTTTCTGTCTTTCACTCAGGAGGGATATGGAAGTGTACACCTTCGCTGTAAACAAGACTTACCTCTTCCCATTTGACCTTTTCCATTACAGAGACCCCAGCACAGAAAATCCATTCACTAAAAGCAGGAACTTTCTATATTCTTCTTTAGCTATATCATTACATTTGTCGTACTGCTGCCAGTATCAACGTTATCATTACAGCTTCCCAAGACACTTCTTATCACCTTCCACCTTTCAGCACACCACCAATATGATGCATTTTCTTAGGATATACATCTCTTCTGTCAGAAACATAAGCATTTGGTGAAGGGCCTGGAGCATCTCCCGTATGAAGAAAGGCTAAGTGAACTGGGTCTGTTTAGCCTTGTGAAAAGAAGACTGAGAAGGGACCTGATCCAGGTTTATAAATATCTGAGGTGTGGCAGCCATAGTGGTGAGGCCAGGCTCTTTTCAGTGGTACATGAAGACAGGACAAGGGGAAACGGACATAAACTGCAGCATAGGAAGTTTCGCACGAATGTGCGTAAGAACTTCTTCACGGTGAGGGTGACGGAACACTGGAACAGGCTGCCCAGGGAGGTTGTGGAGTCTCCTTCTCTGGAGATATTCAAGTCTCGCCTGGACGCCTACCTGTGCGACGTGGTATAGGGAACCTGCTTTGGCAGGGGGGTTGGTCTCGATGATCTCTAGAGGTCCCTTCCATCCCCTACAATTCTGTGATTCTGTGATTCTGTGATAAAATACAAAAACAATAGCAAAAAGCTCTTCTTCATTCAAAGAGTATTAAATGCATCTCAAATATAAAACATTAATTGAAAAAAAAAACTCTGAGATTCTTTTTATTAATAAGATAATACTTGACTTTTTAAATAATAATTATTGAGAGGGTTAAACATTGCAAATGACTTGAAATCTGTGGGAGTGGATAACTCACCAGAGAACTATGCTGCCATCCAGAGACACCTCAACTGGCTGCAGAGTTTGGCTGACTAGAGTGTCATGAAGTTCAGCAAAGATAAGTGCATTGTCCTGCACCTGGAGAGCAACAACTCCTTGCATAGGGACATGCTGTGTGTACCCAGTTGGAAAGCAGATCTGTAGAAAATTATTTAGAAGTTCCAGTGGAAACCAAGTTGAACTCACATTCAGAAGTGCGTCCTTGTTATTAAGCAGGATAACAGTGACCTTGGCTGCATTAAACAGTGTACTGACAGAAGGTCAAGAGAGGTTAAGCAACAAAGTCACTATTTCAACCTGTGTGCAGAAGTTAGTTATTCTATTCTTTTGCTTCACTACGCAGATGGCAAAGCACATATAGGATATGGTTCATCTCATTCTTGGTTATCTAATATAGGTCAGATGAATTTAAAGCAATAATATTTGTGAAATTGAGTTAATATATTTTCTAGAACTTTATATGGTAAATATGATCATTTTAAAGGACTTTTTTCTAAAGTTTTTTACTTGTTTGCTTGTTTGTTTGGTTAGTTGGCTTTGTTTTTCTTTTTTTTTCTTGTTTGTTTTTACCTGTAACTTATCTTTTCATTCAGTTAACCATCCAGCTGAGCAAAGAAACAGATTTTCTTCTTGATAAGAATGGCACCATGTGTTGTCTTCCCTACCAACTGCAGTAGCACAGTGCAGTTAGCAACTAAAGAACTCATGATTTTTCCAACAGGCTAAGATCTACTTTCTGTCTGTTTTAGTATCTTGATCCTGATAATTATAATCAACAAATTTTTCAGACTGTTCAGAGAGAAGTATACAAATCTCTGCAGAAGACTTACACTTGAATATAAATATCACAAAAAAAACTTATATTTCACTGGCAGTACTTACAAGGCGGTTTCTTTACAGAAAAATTTCAGCACACTGTTTGCCTAAGTTTCAACACTGGGTTTTGACCCAGTTCCTCTAGGTATGATAAACAACTTGATTTATATAGCTAGAAGTAGTTGCATAGGACAAGTGACTTCATGTACATCACAGGCTTTCAAATCAAGCAGTTCAGAATACAATGAACATCAGTACTATTGAAAGAAAATAAATAAGGCAGAGAAAATATAAAATCATGAATGCTGCTAGTAATATTTCAGTCATTTGTATGCAAGCAACCTGTCAAAATGTCAGCCTACAGTAAGCTTCCAAGCCCTATAATAAAGTAATAGATTTGCAATTTTCTCAGTGCAAAGCTTAGTGAAGATTAATGATATGAATATGAATGCCAATGAAAATCACTTTACAAACAGAAAAAAAAAAAAAGAACATATTCAAAATAAGACAAGAAACAGTAATTATAAATTGAATTTTACAGTTGTAGAATAATATAAATTGTATGAGATCTCTTTTTCTGGTTTAAGTAAGGTGGGAAACCTGTACCTTCTAAGCATATACTTGTTCACAGATCAAACTGACCAACCTTTATGTGGTCAGTGTCTCAGACAAATGCATAGATTCCTTTTCAAGAGTTGCAAATTAAAGGAAATGTCTTAACTTGCCCATGAGAGATAAAAATAGTTTTAGATTCATCAGATAATGATGAACATGACCAGAAAACTGTACTTATTTCTTCTGAATGCTTTATGTAGAATACAGAAATCACAGAATGCCTGAGGTTGAAAGGGACCTCTGGAGGTCAGAGCTCTGGAGGTCTCCCTGCTCATGAATGGACAACTACAGGACTGTAACTGGTTAGCTATTAAAGGTCTCCAAGAAGGGAAATTTCACAACTTCACCTGGCAAATTGTACCAATGTCCAATCACCTAGAAGGAAAAAAGTTTCCTGATATTCATGCAGAAATTTCTGTGTTTTACTTTGTATCCATTTTTTATCTTGTCCTCTCACTGGGCAATTACTGAAAAGAGACTGGCTCTATCTGTCTAATTTGAAGCTTCACGTACATGGATGAGATTCCCCTTGAACATTTTCTTTCCCAGCCTAGGACAAGTAGAACAGCCCTAGTTCTCCCTACTTTCCCTCATAGAACTAATGCACCAGTCCCTTCACCATATCTGTAGTCCTTTACTGGACTCTCTTGGGAGCTCAGAATTGAACATAGCATAGGACTCCAGGTGCGGCCTCACAAATGCTGAGTAGAAAGGAAGGATCACTTTCCTCCACCTGCTAGCAATATACTTCCTAAGGCAGCCAGGAGGGTACTGGCTATCTGTGCAGCACCGTCAATTCATGCACAACTTACTGTTGACCCCCTGGACCTTTCTGTAAAGCTGTTTTTCATCCAGCATGTACCAATTTGTGCTTGTGGTGGTTCAGGACTTAGCACTTCCTGTTTTTTTAACTTCATGAGGTTTTCTGTCAGCCAATTTCTCCAAATGTTTGAGATTATTCTGAAATACTCTTCTTTATCCGCCACTCCTCCCACGGTCATCAGAAGACTTGCTGGTGGTGTACTATACCCTACCAACTAGATCATTAATGAAGATATTGTTGAAACTTAATTTTTTTTCTGAAGAATTTTACTGACATACGCTAATTTAAAATGTATACACTCTTAAACAGACTGACCAGTCCTATATGCATAATGATTATTCCTGCTGAAGATCTATATTATAAATGTTTTTGTCTCAAATGTCTTCTATATAATTTCATTTTTATTTTCTCAGTAACATAGAAAAATGTATTAGAAGATATTTTATGTGCAGTTATTTTTGCAAAATCATTGTGAATTTTTAGGTATAAAACAGTCCTTCCTGAACATTTTGTTAATGGAGTTATTTTACCGAAGTTCATTTTAATTGCTTACTGCCACAGCTTTTAAAAACTATGCAAGCAACATTTAAAAATAATAGTGCCCATGTCAATCACCCCAAAACAACACACAAAAAGCTTCTGCAAGATTATCAGTTAAAGCCTAAGTACAAATGCAATGCATCTAAATAGACTGGCTGAATTTATAGCCTCCAAAGCAAAGTACACAATTAGTTTCAAATGCCAAACTTCACATGTCACTAAAGTGGCTGTACATTAAAAACAACAACAGAAATCCCAGTGAATTCTACATTCATGATGAATACTCTTAAGAATTTCGGTGAACAAAAGCTATTCTGCTACATTCATTTGCAAAGGATATAATTAGTTGTTCTTTAGTTTCCTGGATAAAGATGGCACATATGAAAAATAATAGGCTGTCAATACTCAAAAGGGCTAGCAGTATAATTTTAACAAAGGAATATATTTAGGACAACAACAACAGATTTTTAGCTGAATATCTGTAGTGTTTTAGAAGATTGTATGCCAAGAAAGGTATATTTGAAATTCATGTGGTAAGTGGTAATTATACCTTGTTTATTTTTAGCCATCTTGTTCTAAAAATGTTTATGGTAACTGTAGCAAATTCTGCATAAGCTGAAGATTTTGGGATACAATTTTTTACATTGACAACTCACTTATTGATTAATGATTGATAGAGACCATTTTGTGTGTGCAAGCACCATGCAAATATATCCACTTAAGACCTTTTTGGTGTTTAGATGTTGAAATATGCATCAGCATAAAGGAGTTCAAATTAATGCCTTTGAATGTCTTTCAGAGACAGAATAGCAAGATAGAAATAAAGTAAGTCTCAAGTCCAAATAAAGATGTATATTTTCTGCCCAGATTTTAATTATAGCTAACATTACTGCTTTGTGGTTTCATACTGAAGGCTTCATATTAGAAACATAAAATTATAATTTCTTCTTAAAAAATGTATAATTGCAAAGGTGACCTAACTGTAACATTTTGCTATTAAATTGCTTTCACTTCCATATTTCAGATGCATTCCTTATAGAAAGTACAAACTAAATACAAGTAGTTTTTAATAAAATATTTTAATATATAGTCAGGGATGAGTAGAGTGAGCTAGCAATTTTAAAAATTACTTTTCCCCAATGAAATATTTTAAGTTGGAAAAAAGAAACTTTTAATTCAACTTGAAAGTAAGACTATTTCTGACATTTGTATTTCTGGTATATTTCTGATCAGAATATGGGAAAAATCCCTCCCCCAGTTTGCCACTTTTAAATGTACAAAGAAAAAGTAAAAATTACGCAGTGCACAAAAGACATCCCAAAAGAACCTCAGATAGTTCTACCAGGAGATGACTAGACTGTTGATCTGCTGCTTGCTTAGGGTCAATACACAGAGCTGAATGTGAAGAGCTACCAGAAATGTGTCAGAAGAAACTGGTGTACATGACTCACAACCATGCAGGAAGCTGACAGAGGTTAGTAATAATGTGCCAGATGGCCAGTGCAAAAGTCCAATGGATACTGGAGACTGACAGGGAACTATAGTGCTCTGATAAGTCATGTAACCACTGGGTGCTGCCATGTCAGCTAGAACTCCAATATGAAATGGAGTCAAAGGGGCAAATTGGTATATCAAAACTGATATTTTACTCAATGAATTGAATTAATTTTTCTAAACCCCTATATCAGCAGAGTGCAGGCCACAGTTTGATTTCATTTGCAGGGATGTCCAGTACACATTGAATTGACTGCTCCCAGAATGGAAATACAGCCCTATTGTCAACGGTTTATGGGCTGGTTCAGCCTGGTTCCGTGACTAGCGGGGTGGAGGGATTTTGCAAATCCGCACCTCCGGAAAAGGGAAACAGGGACCCCAAAATAATTAAAAACAGCAGCAACGGTCTGAGGAGAAACAAACTAATTTACTAAATATAGAGTTGGAATGCAAGATAACACGCTATAAAGCAGTATGATTAGAATTGAAGCCTACAAATCAAATATAATCAGAGAGTGTGTCCGAAAGGTGGATAGGCCTCACCATAATGCTGAGGTGAAATGCGCAGTCTGGTTGAGCAGCAGGAAGGAGAGCCTGGCGAAGCAGAGCACATCAGGTGACCTTGTCAGGGGTTATATCTCCTCTCTGACCGCAAAGCTCCCTGGGGTATGTAGTTCTTCTTCTCTTCCAGACAGGTGCCCGCAACTGGAGCATTAACACTTTAACTCCCAGTGCACTACATGATGTTATGATGTGGCATACCGATAACCAAAAATCATAAAACCATGACATTCCACCCCTTATTCTACATCACTACATCATGCTTAATACATACAAACAAACCATAATTAACAAGCATTAAACACACGCACACACAATCTCATGTATATACACATGGAATAACTGACTGCACTCCCCTAACATCAAGTTCCCTTGTGGTACACACTGAACATCCCCATTTTTCTGCATCACCTACCAAGTGGACCCAGGTCCTTGGAAAAAAAAACAGTTCCACAAAGAGGTTTGCCCTTCCCAGTAGCTGGGAAGACCCTAACCGCTTTTCCCAACATGTTCTTTACACGTACTGCAGGGACCTTATCTCCCTTAACACTGTATAGGGAGCTGGCAGGACCATTGCAATTTTCCAGTTGTTTTTCTCCTACTGCTGTAATCACCCCCACAAGGCATTTGCCACATCCGTGAATCGATGTAAAGATAAAGCAATGGCCACCTCTCCCATTCAGCAACATCTAAGGCCAGCTGGACAGCCTTTACCTCTGCAAATTGGCTTGATTCTCCTTTCCCTTCCGTGGCCTCTGCAACTCGTGTAGCACTCCGCACAGCAGCTTTCCATCTGCAACGCTTCCCCATGATATGACACGACCCATCTGTGAACAGGGCAAATTTCTTTTCATTTTCTGGTAGTTCATTGTATGGTGGGGCCTCTTTAGCACGCGATACCTCTTCCGTTGGTGATATGCCAAACTTTTTGCCTTCAGGCCAGTCCATGATCACCTCTAGGATTCCTGGACGACTGAGGATCCCCATCCGCGCTCGTTGCGTAATCAGTGCAATCCACTTCCTCCAAGTGGCATCAGTATCATGATCGGTAGAGGGAACCTTTCCCTCGAACATCCAGTTCAACACTGGCAGTTGAGCTGCCAGAAGGAGCTGCGTTTCAGTACCAGTTACTTTGGAAGCATCCCAAAACCCTCATACACGGCTAGGATCTCCTTTTCAGTTGGAGTGTAGCACTCCTCAGGCCCCCTGTATGCTCGACTCCAGAATCCCAGGGGTAAGCCTCAGGTCTCTCCTGAGGCTCTTTGCCACAAGCTCCAAGTGGGACCTTTCTCTCCAGCAGCAGTGTAGAGGATGTTCTTTACATCCTGTCCTGTCTGTACTGACCCCAGGGCCACAGCTTGGGCTATCTCCTGCTTAATCTGCTCAAAAGCCTGCTGCTCCTCAGGACCCCACGCAAAATCGTTCTTCCACGTCACCTGATAAAGGGGGCTTACAATGAGGCTATCGTTTGGAACATGCATTCTCCAAAAACCCACTACGCCCAGAAAAGATTGTGTCTCTTTCTTATTAGTGGGCGGAGACATGGCACTGATTTTGTGGATCACATCTGTTGGGATGTGACGATGTCCATCTTGCCACTTTATACCCAGGAACTGAATTTCCTGGGCAGGTCCTTTCACTTTGCTTCGCCTAATAGTGAAACTGAAACACAGAAAGTCATGGATTATTTGCTCTCCTTTCTCAAAAACTTCCTTTGCTGTGTTGCCCCACACAATGATGTCATCAATGTACTGTAATTGCTCGGGAGTACTGCCCTGTTCCAGTGCAGCTTGGATCAACCCATGGCAAATGGTTGAGCAGTGTTTCCACCCCAGGGACAAATGGTTCCAGGTATACTGAATGCCCTTCCAGGTGAAAGCAAACTGTGGCCTGCATTCTGTGGCCAAGGGAATGGAGAGAAAAGCATTGGAAAGGTCAGTGGTGGCATACCACTTGGCTGCTTTTGACTCCAGTTCATACTGGAGTTCTAACATGTCCGGTGCAGAAGCACTCAGTGGACGTGTGAGTTCATTCAGGCCACTGTAGTCTACCGTCAGCCTCCATTCTCCACTGGCTTTACGCACTGGCCATATGGGACTGTTAAAAGGTGAGTGAGTTTTGCTGATCACTCCCTGACTCTCTAGTTGACAAATCAACTTATGATTGGGGAGCAAGGAATCTCTGTTGGTGCGGTATTGCCATCTGTGCACCGTTTTTGTAGCAATGGGTACAGTTGCTCTTTCACTCGTAGCAACCCTACAACAGATGGATCTTCTGATAGGCCAGGCAAAACAGACAACTGCTTAACACCTTCTGTGTTTACAGCAGCTATTCCAAAGGCCCATCGATACCCTTTGGGATCCTTAAAGTATCCCCTTCTGAGGTAATCAATATCTAGTATACATGGAGTCCCTGGGCCAGTCACAACAGGGTGCTTTTGCCAGTCTTTACCAGAGAGGCTGATTTCAGCCTCCAACACGGTCAGCTCTTGGGAACCCCCAGTCACCCCATGAATATAGATTGATTTTTTCCCTTGGTGGAGGGGCATTAGAGTGCACTGTGCACCAGTGTCCACCAGGGCCTCATATTTCTGTGGTTCTGATGTGCTAGGCCAGTTTTGGGAATTCTGGCCCCCACTGGATGTGTCTGATACCACCATGGATCCATCAGCATTCAGCACGGTAGACAGTTCGTCTACTATATCTTCGTGTTTGCTCTCCATTCTGTCCAGCTTTTCAGCTATTTTTGCAATGGCTGAAACACAGGCTCGTAGAGGGCTTAAATGAAGCTCAAAGTCTTGAAGTTTATTAATCGATTCATTTATAAGGGGCCTCCTTTCCCCTCTGCCATACATTGCTGCAAATGTACTGGCATACCTTTCTGGTGCAGTCTTTGTGAATATACACCACATATTTGGTGTACACCTGACTCCCTCAGGATCATGCCCTTGATCTGGCTTGCCAGGAATGACAGTAGGGCTATGTAACATTTCCACCACAGCGTATTCTCTCAAACAACGGATGCTTTTTTCCGTATCAGTTCCATTTCTTTTTCTCAGGCATCAGATCATCTTTGAAGGGGTATCTTCCTTTTATGGCTAACAGCATTCCAGAGGGTGAAGGACCCTTTCTGGCATGTACTAATACCTCTGTCAATGGCAGAGTCCCTAGCAATGCCACCCAGTTGACGAGTTTCTCTACTATCTAGCCACACACTATTGACCGCATTGTCCCAGCATCGAAGTAACCAGGTGACAATAGGTTCATTTGGGTTGCGTGAAAAGTCTTTTCTCAGATCTCGAATTTCATTTATTTTCAGCGATTGTTCAGTAATGGTAACGATGTCTTGCTCACCTCTTACTTTTTCAGGACTTCTGGTTGCCCTCCTGGGTATTAGGAAGAAACTTAAGAAAACTAAGTCACCCCAGAAAAAATCATGATATAGCATCAGAAGAAAATGATGAATATCATGGATGGGTAAGAGCAAGTGAAATGAAAAATGTTTGAGTGTTACAAATAGCTGGGCAGTGTGAAGAAAAAATTATAATAACTGCCAGTAGTTAGTTATTATCAGTAATAACATACAAGGTCAAATTGCATAGATAACCAATTTTGGTATGGATATAAGGAAACTGGGACCAATGTTGAATATAATATTACAGACAGGTTGTTTATATGAGTGATAATTTGAAAGAAGAGGAGGATAAGGCCAATGGAAATGAGCATGAGGAATTAGAACAAGGGATAACAAAGTATGCAGATAATACAACTGAGGCTATCTGGGGATACCTTCTGCAAAGCCTTGGATTGGATTACCAGTAGCAGAAACAGGACAGTAAATCAAATTAACTACTCAAACCATGCCATGTGTTGAATCTGTGTCAACATCCAGGAGAAGGGATAAGTGGAAGTGGGATGCTTGACTGGACAGCAGGATGCTGGGGACATCCTCATATCATTGTGACAGTGCTCATTCTGGCTTCACGTTATCAGCTTAATGATAGCAGACATCAAGATGCACTGCTTCAAGAGCAGAGTAAATTAATCCTTGTGCTCCTTTTACACCCTCTCCTCTATCTTTACTATGTGAGACAAAGGAAAATGCACATTTTTCTTTTCAGTGACCCATTATCAAATAGAACCAATGGGTGGTTTGTTATTTATACTAGTGTTCTCTACTAGGATCACTGTTCACACAGTTTTGAAGAGTACATTTTATGTAGCAGCAAGGTATCTTTGCTTTCAGTGTAAGACTAATTTTATCTATTTGCTATCAAAAGCATTTTAAACAGGCAGTTTCCTTTTACTGTGCATAAAATCATAAAATCATAGGGTGGTTTGGGTTAGAAGGAATCTTTAAATTTCATTAGTTCCAAACTTGTCATGGGCAGGGACAATTTCCATTAGATCAGGCTGCTCAAAGCCTCATCCAATCTGCCCTTGAACAATTCCACAGAGAGGACATCCACAACTTTTGTGGAAAACCACTGTCATAATTAAGAATTTCTTCTTAATATCTGATCGAAACCTACACTTCTTAGTGTAAAACCGTTATCCCCTGCTCTGTCTATACAATCCACAATAAAGAGTCTCCCCTGTAGGCCTTCTTTAACTACTGGAAGGCTGCTACACTATCTACCACAAGCCTTCTCTTCTCTAGGCTGAACAAGGCCAGCTCCATTAGCCTGTCCTCATAAGAGAGATGTACCAACTCTGATAATCTTCTTGGCCCTCCCCTGGACTTCCTCTAACAGGTTCATGGTTTTTCTTATAGGCCTTTCTTATCGTTCAGGCCCAATGTCTGAATGCAGTTCTCCAGGTGGCATCTCACAAGAGTGAAGTGGTATTACTTCCTTTGACCTACTAGCCATACTTCTTTTGATTCAGCACAGAATACAGCTGGTTTTCTGGGTTGCAAGACCATATTTCCAACTCATATTCAATTTTTTTATCCACCAGCAGCTCTAAGTCTTTCTCTGCAGCGCTGCTATCTATTCATCTGTCACCCAACCTGTATTTACATTTCGGATTGCCCTGACTCAGGTTCAGAATGTTGCACTTGGACTTGTTCAGCACTATGAGGTTTCCATGGGCCCACTTTTCAAGACTGTCAAGGTCCCTCCAGATGGTTTCCTTTCCCTCCAGTACAAACTTGCTGACGACATATTCAATCTCACTGTTCATGTCATTAACAGAGTTGTTCAATAACACCAGTCCCCTGAGGGACACCACTCATGCCATCATCATCAAACCTTTAATCAAAAGTCTTTGAACATGGTCATCCAGCCAGTTCCTTATCCATCACCTATCAAATCCACACCTCTCCATTTTAGAATCAAGAATGTTGTTCAGAACACTATCAGATTTTTTGCCCAAGTCCATGTAGATGATGTCAGTCGCTAAGATACATTCATGTACCTGGCTGTATTTCCAAAGAAACTTTTCTCCCATTTAGGTACTCTCTTTTTATAGCCACCACTACTTAGACATTTAGTGAATCATTACCAAGCAATTACCATTCATCCAGCATCTCTGAATTAAAAGACTAGCAATATAATATAGTTGCACAAACGGATTAATTAACATTAAAATATATATGATAGATATGAAAAAGTACAATATGGTATTTTGCTATGTAATTTTATTCTCTTGTTCCCTTTTATTCCTCAGTTGCTCTACTGCAAAACATGCAATTTCCTAATCTTTCTAGTTTCCATTGGATTATTTGAGTTTCGGCACATAAAATTTATGTTCTCCATTCTTCTTCTAATTTCCCTTCATAACCTAGCCTTGTAACTCATATGACAGTTCTGAGTAATCTGCTGTTAAGTACATGCCAAATTTTATCTGCACAAAGCCAAGAAAGATGAGCTGTTGTAACAGCCTCATTTTCTTTACTTATCAAGAGACTTGATAGAGTTTATTTTCATTTAATTAACAATTGTTTTTCACAATGTAAAAACTTATTATTTTCAGACTTCAGCCCCCCTGCCAAATTTGGTAGAAACCAGACAGAACCCACTTAGCAAAGTGAATAGATAAAAACAAAACAGAACAAAAAAAACACAAATATTGTCAAATGCCTTTTTTTTTTTTTTCTCATGATATTCAACTAATATTTCATGTACTGACCTGCACTGACCTGCACTTAAGGAGCTTTCAGTTTGAAAAGCACAGTAGAAAACTGCACAAAGTGATCCGTATCACTGACAGTATAAAGAAACTTCTAAGAAAATTATGATAATTTCTTTAAAAAATTAAAGCACTCCCAGTGATTTAATTTCACATTAAGAGTAGGTGATGTGGTTCTAGGTGCAGGAAATTTAGTCCTGGAAAGATGCATCTTCAAAAACAGAGCATCAGAAGAACATGTTTTCTCATAATATTACTGATTTTGTTTTGAGCGGTGGGCATATGAAAAGACTTTTACACTACTTAACAAGGCATGTGTTATATGAATGATGGATTAGGGAAACTTAAATGCTGTCGCATCTGCCCATTTGATGCACTCAAGTTTGGTATTACTGTTTTTCAAACTTGAACACATTCTGACTCCTCATTTCCCAAAGATTAGATCTTCTTTGCCACTACTGAATAAAGGAAAAGATTAGTGTTACTTCCAACATACTTCTTAGTCAAGACAAGATTTCTATGGCATGGAAAGCTCCTGTGGTAACAGATGATCATCCTTGTTTTTGAGTAGTCCTCCCTATGAAGTTTACTTTCCTGTGCTAGTGTCCACAGATTTATAGTGATATATTTTTCCTAAATGAGTTTTCTGTATTAGTTGCTTTATTTCAGCTTTTCCATGTACAGTGTTACAAGCATTGCAAAAGGGTGTGGCTGGAATAACATTTTCTAAAATATGTGGGTTGCTCTGAAACTAATGTCTCCTACTTATTTCCATGGAAACTACAACAGATAAAAGAACACAATAATACTGTTTGATAGAGCAAATTCTCAACTACAAAATATTCTTTTTAAACATAGTCACCACTGTTAGCTATATATTTTTGATAATGATGAATAAGAGCCCACATGCCATGCTTGTAAAATCTGCATCAAAGGAGGTAAACTACTGTCACTGTCACCACTGCTGACAGGCACCACCCATCGCCTCACTGTGCTCACATCCACTGTTTGGTCTCCCTAAATGTTCAGCAAGTGCCACCGAATGCCAACAAGGTAATTCAATAACACATCTTTGCTTCATACTCACTTCCATGTCAGATGTGATTTTGTCAGACTGCCCCTCTGCTGCCATCTGTCTTGCAGCAACAAAATGCAATTATATACTGGTGGAAAGGTTCAGTTTCTACTGCCTTACCATCAACATTCACCTCTAATATCATGGGGCAACATAATAAAATAGGAAGCATTACTTTCAGACCAGATCCTGTTGCATGTTGAATTGCATTCAGTAAAATATAAAAGTAATTTTAAAGCTTGGACTTTTAGAATCATGTAGTGCAGATCCAAAAAAAAAAAAATAAAAAAAATAAAAAATAAAAAATCCTCCCCGCACACAACTTCATTAGATGAGTTGGTATTCATCGTCCTAATATGAATTTTGTATTAATCTACTTATGTATGGAACATACATTCGTATTCATTCAAAATATAGATACAAAATCCTGGCTTTAAATGACATTAACTGCTCTTTTTTTAAGTAGAAAGCTTCGCATTTACAGTGCATATGGGTTTTTTTGTTTGTTTTTATTTTGCTTTCACATCTGGTTAGGAATTCCTACCCACTGTCCATCATTTCTTTACATTTTCTGTGGTGTGTAATGCTGCAAGTTTCATCTGAAAGGATAAAAAGTACCATTGCAGTTTGCTGAATTGAAAGTGTGGTTTGTAATAACAGAATATATATCTACACAGCAGTGTAGAGGCAGATTCAGGCAAACTGTATTCCAACACAGCAGGTTCAAGCAAATTCCAATTGAAAACCACTTCAGTCTCTCAGAGGTAAGCCTTAATAATTCCCATACAAACAGGAACTAAACTGGGTAAATACCCTGTCCTATTATAGTGGAACACAAGCAAGAATAACTTGTCTAGCTAGAAATATCCTTAGTAAACTGAAGTTGTATTCACTTGCAGTGTTAATTGATTTTTGACTTTCAAAATTATGTGGTTTTTTTTGTCTTAATTTGATTGTTTTTATTATAGTTTTGTTGTTATTTTTTTAACAAACCAATGATTCAGAAAACAGAGAGTGATCACATCCTTGTTGCACACATAATTCCTCACTTTTTATTTAGTCACACTTTGGCTTCATTTACTTGAAGTTGTAATACATATTTTGTGAATTTTTAATTAATTATGGCCTTAGTACTGCTCTTCCTCTGTAAGAGGCAAACTACATAAAACTGTGATGCTGTGCTCCTCCCTGTCTCCAGCCTCCTCTTTTGGCCTGGCCATTTCTCTCAAAGTCTAGTAACAGCCTCCTGCTACATACTATGACTATGAGTCAATCATCCTGCCCCATAAGTAATGAGTAGCCCAAAGACCACTTGAGCTCCAATCCTCCTAGTGAGACTGCATGTGATCTCCCCAGCTCCTAAATATTGTGAAACTTGAGTGACTATAGTCTGTAGATAGAATATGTGGAATAATTCTTGGAGGTTACTTACTGGAATATCTCCATCTTAAAGTGCAACATTAAAGAAAGATCGAGGTGGAATGTGGTGAATATGCAAGGAGCCTGTTCTATGATAATTCTATAAGTAACACAACCTGCCATGGTAGATGTTATTAACAGCAGGGCAACTTGGAATGCTGACTCTAAGGACTACAGTGCAGAAGATGGAGTGAAAAACTCCTGGCCAGACTGTAATAACAATATGGGGATGAGAAAATGATGATACTATGGAACTGATAAACTGCATAGTTATCATCCTGAATCAGCAGCTTTTTGTTTCTCTGTTGCACCAATCACAACAAAGATTTGTATGACTAGAGTCATTAAAGCTTTGCCTGAAAGGGTTAAGAAAATAGCATAAAAATACCACAGGAGAGAATGAATTCTGGGGAAGATATCATTGCAGACAAGTTGAGAAGACACCACGGACTTCTGGGATGGGTCAGTAGGTTGAGCCTCTCTTCCTCACTGTGCCAAAGGAAAGCCAGTTGGGTAAGATTCATATACTTGCTTATAGCCAGTGCTTCCCTGGGAAACTTAAAATATCTCTAGTGAGTTATTCTGTAATTTAGCATGTTTAGTCAGCTCTATTATTCACATTCTTGATATTTACACATTCTCTGAAGACAGTGTGTTTGTCACTGGCAATCCAAAAGAAATTGTAATCTGTTGCTTCAGTAAACAACACTATTAATTAATCTAGCCATGTGAGTTCTCAATGAATGTGACTATACTCCTTGAGGGTGGCCATGTTAGCTCATTTGAATGCAACTAGAATTATAGGACTAAACTGGGTAATCAGAATCTAAGTACAGAGACCTCAGTTCCTCTGAAATCTGAAGATAAGCTGGAATGTAAGGGGTTTATTTGCTGCCTAACTACTTTACCCTTTAAAAGAACAAAACCACATGAAGATTTCCAATAAATTTAAAAACAACAGATAGGGGAACAACACATTTTAGCTTTCCCAGTATTACTGCTGTAAAACATGTAATGTGATCTAAGCAGTGTAGAATGAGAGAGCAGAAGCATCCAGAACGTTGATTACATTGTAAAAATTGCCTACAATTTTAATGCAAACAGCTAAATGTCCATGAACCAATACACATGATGAAATGACAAAGAATCAGAAGTCGCTGCACCTCTTTCTTCTGACTTTTGGATACATGGCAAACGGTGGTAGAAAGGGCTAGTGAAAAAGAAAAGAACAGCTAGTTTATAGTTAGAGGTGATAGTTCCCCCCCCCCCCCCCCCCCCCCCATATCCTTTAAGAATACAGCAGCAGACGTTTCTAAGTATTTAAGTAGTTAGAGAAATGGCAGATTCAGCTTCAGAGGGAGTAACAAAACCTTAGCTTTCTGTGTTTCAAGCAAAGTGTTTGCTATTAAAGATCTCTCTTGGAAAAGGGATTTCTTCATTCCTGTATATTAATTAGCTTTCCACATAATAGCAAATAAGATTAATAGGTACCAAAATGTTATTATTTAATATTCAACACATTTGCTTTCTTAATTTACAGACATATCAGCAATTAAATCTTATTTATCTAAAGCAGCAAGGATATTTAACAGTACGTAAAAGGAATTTTTGTAGTATTTGCAAAATGTATAAGAATCTAATTATGCATTTGCTAGCAATGCGTTAGCAATAGGCTAAAAGTACAGGACAATGCAAAGCAAATAGTAAAACTCAATAGAGGTTCTCATTCCTTTATTATTACTGCATTGGCACCTATGTCTTACTGCCCTGAGCAAAGGAGATTATACTGAACAATAAGTATTAGGCAAAATCAAATACCTTAAGGCATAACTACATTCTCATATCTTCTATTTCCCTTTTTTTCCCCACAGCAGATGAAATAAAAGTTTCCTAGGCTTGGTGAACTTAATGTAGTTCAGTCAATAGTTTTAACATTGTAAGTAGAATACTGGATCTATACTGGTCTGTTAATGTCTTAGTTAACTTCTTAGAAATGCAGGTAAAATAAGGTCAAAGCCAAGATGACTAAAGAATATAATAATTGTCTTTGAGCTATTTCAGATAAAAAGGGGAAAAAAAAGTAAAAATAATATGTAAATGATATATATATACAAAATAATATGTAAGCATAATGATATAAACACTGTATTTTAAAATTTATCTGGATTTTCCAAAGAATTCATAAACCCTCCTTGCAATATGAGGTATAGCTCTTACTAGGTTTGCTTATGAATCTGATGAAGAAACGTTTTGTGTTCCATATATTTCTTTACACGGAGAGAAGTGGGACTTCCAACTTTCAGTGAATTATGTTTTTTTCTGCACACATGAACATGAGTGAAGATTAGAAAACAAATATTTATTATTATAAAACAGATTTTAATAATCTGTTTTATTTAAAACAGATTTATAATAAAACATCTTTTTTCTAAGATTGGCTGATTAGTTAACATATTTTTGTAGTAAAAAAAAAAAAAGTTTCAAATTCTTTAGTTTTTCCTCCCTTTTTCTTTCACAAGCTATTTAAAAAAAAAAAAAAAAAAATTCCAGCCAAACTGAACATGAATATTGATAGGCCTCTAAAATTTAAACATACTGAAATATATCATGTAATTGATTTTTTCTCTTTTTTTTTCTTTTTTCTTTTTTTTTTTTAATTGAGAGTATCTAGAGAAAAAAAAGTGATGCTTTAAGTTGCACAGGGTGTACTACAAATAGAACTAAATGAACTCTTTTATAATGTAAAATGTAATCATGTGTATGGGAACAGGTGAGTCAGGGCCTGAACCACTTAGGCAAGCAGTGAGTCAGCCACAGGAGCACAGGTGAAGGCAATTCACCTGTGTGACTGTAAGGGGTGGAGCCTAGTTCCACCTCTCCTAGACCCAGTTTAAGGGCTGACTGCCATTGGGAAAGGATCTCTTTCTGGAGGTTGCTTTCTTTGGAGTTTTTTTCTGTAGGCCTAGGACGCATTTGAGCATTTTCATTTATTTTTTACTATCTCTTTCCACTGTGATAATCCTTCTAGTTATACAGCCTGTAAAATACCAACCCAACCATGCCTCTCTGCTAATTGTATATTTGTTAATTGTATAGCATGACAAGTGTCTATTGTTGAATGAAATAATCAACAGATATCCTAATAATGAAAAAAAATGTATGTTGCATATTTTACTTCTAATCAAAATTCGTATAATTAAAAAGTAAAACTCATAACTTGGTACGTATAGCATTAGATCTCTACTGATAAACTGAGAAAGATTTTTTCATTTGAACTTAAAAAAGAACCTCAGTTATGCATTCATACAATATCATGAAATATGAGTTACTGCAAAAGCAATCAGCTTAGACAGCTCATTAATCTTTCTCATACAAATATTGTGATCTCTCTTTCTTTCCTCAATTTTTATGTGTATGATTTAAAGATCAAAGATAGGATAACTAGTTTCCATGACAGCTTGAGATACAATGTGTTCTGCAACATGATGAACAATTAAATTGTGATTTAATTTCCCTTATTATTTTATGGTAACATAACATTAACAAAATAAATATGTTTGATTGTGCTATGTAGGCGAAGCTGTTTCCTTCCTTAACACTACATTTGATGCATTTGCTGAAATTAAGCAGATTTCCACTAGTCTAAATAATCTGTACTGACATGGTATTCTTTCATGGAGCCTAGAATTATGTCTCCATAGCTTTCATTTTCTAATGATACCCAGACCGGCTCCCATGGAGCTATCTTGTATACCAGAAACAATGCAGCTGCAATGCTCCTCCTACGTTATATTAAGAGACTGTTAAATTGGCACCAGTATTTGAGCCAGCTTGTCCAGATTTTGCTGACTTGGATATTTCTAACTGATACTACTTTGCTAAATACTCTCAGGAAAATCTTTCCATTACTTTCTGTAAACTTTTGGCCACAATCTGACACTCTGTAGCAATACACTGCATACACATGATATAAATAATGTAACTTTAGAAAAAAATGTTATTCTTAAAATATAAAAACAGAATCTTAAATAGCATTGATAGTTCATGCATTCTGTGTATAAATACATTGTTATGTGTATTATAGTCATAGTAAAGATCAAATACCTTACTCAGTTTGGAGGGCAGGAATAGAATCTATACTTACCAGCACTGATTGTTGAAATAGTTCAGAGCTCAGGCATTCACTTTGGAATGTACTCACCTTTTTTCCACTTAGAAATAATACACAAACATGATGGAAGTAAAAGAAATTCCATGTTGGCCTGTGAATACAGAAAACCTGTGGCCATTGCCTCTCCTTTCCTATAACAGAGGACTAAAGAGAGGTTGTCTCTATTTTCACATAATTTCAGGTCTTAGAAGGGACTCCTAGTGATCATTGAATTAAACTTCCCTGCTAAAGAAGATTCCCTACAGCAGATCACACAGGAAAGCATCTGGGTCTTGAATCAGAGGAGACTCCACCACCTTTCTGAGCAGCCTTTCCAGTGCTCCGTCACTTTGACTGATAGTTAAGCTTCTCAGCATGAATTAAAGAGGCAGGAAGAAATTGTCAAAAGTCAAAATCCATGAAAAATACTTTAATTAAATAACCAAGAACTGTTCATAAACAATAGAAAAGTCCAACTTTTCATGTTCTATTATTAAAGTATTTTTGAATGCTAGCATTGTTTAGTAGCACCACTTCCACTGCATTCAATGGGAATTAAACAAGAAAATTTCATAATATCAAGCCATAACTCATTATAATTTAATTAAATGTTTCCTAAACAGATGAGAAGCATAATTCCAGATAAACATGCAGAAAAGAGAGTTTTGGAGTAGCTGGAAGGATCCTCCAGCTTTCGTCTCCTCAAATATTTTTCTGAATAGCAGTGAGTGTGGGTTAGTATCTCAGTACAGCATTAGTGGCAAAAGAATGCAGAGATTACTTCTGTCTTGGTGTTAATAAGCATCTTTTCTGCTTATTAGTTGTCGTAGGGGGAAAAAAAAAAACATAACAGCAAGTGTGGAGTTAATCAATGCAGTCAATACATCAACTCAGCTAAAAAAAAAAAAAAAAAAAAAAAAAAAGATCTTGACAACCATCCCTTTCCTCTGAAGCTGCAAAAGTAGCTTCTGTAAATGAAGAAAATCAACAGCAATTATCAATAATTTACTACCTAGGACTATTGACAAATAATATACAGAAATCCTAAGGATCTCATTGATTAAAATACTAACTGGAAAAAAAATGAATAATTTCTCTGATGGGACAATCTGTATCAATACATCTTGGAGCTGTCTTCTTTTGTAACTTCTACACAGAAGAAGTTGAATTATGGCCTCAATTATGTTCCCATAACCTCAAAGTTTATTCAAGTTGCATTTTAGAAGGAAGACCAGGGACTTGCATAGATCTGCACACTGCAATTCTGCGTATCTGTATGAAATCTGCCTTACATTGCACTCGCTGTACTTTTCAATCTTCATCATAATAAAAAGAAAGATAAGAGAAAAGAATCCACATACACAAAACAGAAATAAGTAATACTCTAATCATCTTTCAGAACCAAATAGAGATGGTATTTTTAAGCAGACTTGTTCGAGATTTAAAACAAGACATTGAGAAGACACATGTAGCCTTGGGGAACAAAAAAGGAATAAGAGTAGTTTTTTTTTTTTTTTTTTTTTTTTTTTTTTTTTTTTTAAGTAATCAATCCCAGGGAATTAATCTCTACACAAGAGGGGAAAAAAAGAAAAAAAAGAAAAAAAAAAAAAGACAGTAATTAGGAAAAAAGAAGGAGAAAGAAAGGAAGAGGAGGAGTAAGAAGAATAAAGAAAGAAGAAACTTCCATCTCTCTTTCCACTGGTCTATCCCTCAAATTTTCCTCTAATGTTGCTTCTTTTTTTGTTGTTGTTTTATTGTTTGTTTTTTTTTGTTGTTGTTGCTGTTGTTTTGTTTTGCTACAAAAAATAATTAATTTTCTTTCTCTTACTTTTGGAATACCTGTCTTTGTTGATATTTCTTGTTGCTTTTGTAACTGTGAAGTCCATTCCAGACAACAGCAAATACAAACAAACAAACAAAAAAAACAAGCATCAAGTTGAATGGATGAGAGAAGGAAGTAGTATGTACAACTATTCACTGTTATCTTCTGGGGTTATTTATAAATGCACAAATAGATGAGCAGCATCAGCTATTGAAATCAAGCAAAAGAACTGCTGAACCAACAGAAAATAAAGAAGAGATGGACCAGCGCTGTTACTAGCTGTGTGAGTAAAGGAAGTTGACATTGCTGACAGGCAAATGTAATAAGAAATAACAAGACTATAGAGGAATGCTATCAAATACACACTATTTTTTTTAGGCACAATATATATTTATCTGCTAATATGAATTGTCATAATCATTTAGTAAAATACCTAATTTTCTCATTAAGGTTCTCTTAAAAACCTTCAAAAAATTCACAGCTGTACTGAACTCATAGTAACTGGATGAGTATATCTTCCAAAGATGCCATGATAGGAAATTAACCAAAAATGACAATGTTCAGCAATGCAGAAGTTATTTAAAGCAGAGGAGAGTATTTGGAAATCTGTAATGTTTTGAGTCATGTACTTTGGATTCTGATTTTGGTTCCAAACATTCTAAGTATCCAAGTATATCCATTTTTATCTCTTTTTTTTTTTCTTCAGAATAAAAGCCTTATCCTCTCATCATTATAAACAATCCCTTCTCCATTCAGAAGATTCATAGGTTTACAAGAAAAAAATATTTACCCACATGAAATAAATCAAAGAAAATAAAAATTAAAAAGAGAAAAACAACAACAAAAACAGCAGGTGTTGATGGAGGGGGAAAAAGAATGAAAAACTATGATAAAATGACTTCCAATTTCTATTGGTTTTGGTAAAATATCCCAGATTCCAATAGATAAATATTTTAATCTGGAGAATAGGAGAAGTCTCCACAGTTTAAAAATGGTGTTTTTTTTTTTGTTTGTTTGTTTGTTTGTTTTTTTTTTTTTTTTTAAACACACAAGCTACCTCCAAGTTCCTTGTGCTAATAAAATCAGAGGCAAAATCTGAACTAGTAATGAGTACCACAGCATAACTCTGTCATACGGAGCCCATATTAGTTACTATGGGATGTATGAGAGTACAGGATATGGAAAGATTCACCAGAGACAGGTTTCATTGTCATTTAAGCAGTACCATGTCTAATGACACTGGTGAATGTACAAGACTTATATTAATGCAAACTCTGTCTGGACTCCTGGGCAGCAGTGCATTTTCTAACCTGCTCATACACTATTCTAAGAAGAGAAAAAAAGGTGAGGCATCAGTACTGTTACTGCACAGGAATCATACTAAAGAGTTATAGAGAGCAAGGTTTTACACTCGATGCTTAGATAGCTTAAGATGCCTCGTCTCCTCTACTGTTAGTAATGAATATGAAAGAAAAAAAAAAAAAAAAAGAAAAAGAAAAAGGAAAGCACTGGAAATCTAAAAGTAGCATCCATTTCTGTGATTTAAGTGGAAGAAAAACAAAAACAAGGAACAAAACAAAAGGAAACAAACGTAATAACTATAACAAAAGAATGCAAACAAGTACATATCTGTTGGCAAATTACTTTGTAGCAGTTTTCTGATAGAAACCAGAAGTCACTTGACCCTGCATAGCAAAGTGCTTTCTTCAGGAAAATAGCAGGAAGTCCTATGACTTTTTATTGAGATTGGAGATAAAACTGTGTACGTGTTTGCTCATTCAGGTGGTTCTGAAACATACAGCTTCTGAAATCATAGGATCATAGAATGGTTTGAGTTGGAAGGGACCTTTCACGTCATCTATTTCCAACTCCCTTGCTCTTGGCAGGGACACCAGCCTCTAGCCCAGGTTACTCAAAGACCCATCCAGCCTGACCTCGAATGCTTCCAGGGTGGGAACATCCATAACCTCTCTGGGCAGCCTGTTCCAGTTTCTCACCATCCTCACAGTAAAGAATTTCTTCCTAATATCTAGTCTAAATCTACCTTTTTCCAGTTTAAAACAATTTCCCTTCATTCTGTCACTACATGCCCCTATAAAAGGTCCCTCCTCAGCTTTCCTATAGGCCCCTTACAGTACTGGAAGGTACCATATAATGTCCCCCCCAAAGCCTTCTCTTCTCCAGCTCTCTCAACCTGTCCTTGTTGGGGAGGTGCTCCAGCCCTCTGAACATATTCATGGCCAACCTCTGGCCATGAATCTAACAGTTTGATGTCCTTCTTATGTTGGGGGCTCCAGAACTGGATGCAGTACACCAGGTGGGATCTCATGAGAGCAGACTAGAAAGGCAGAATCACCTCCCTTGACCTGCTGATTAAACTCCTTTTGATGCAACCCAGAACATGGTTGGCCTTCTGGGCTGCAAGTGCAAATTGCCAGCTCATGTTGAATTTTTTCATCGACTAACACACCCAAATCCTTCTCAGGGCTGCTCTCTGGCCATTCTCCGTCTAGCCTGAATCTGTGCTGAGATCACGCCGACCAAGATGCAGAACCTTGCACTTGGTCTTGTTTAACTTTATGAGGTTGGCATGGGCCTACCTCTTAAGCCTGCCTAGGTCCCTCTGGGTAGCATCCCTTCCCTCTAGCATGTCAACTACACCACTCAGCTTGATGTTATCTGTGAACTTGCTGAGCGTGCATTTGGTCCCACTGTATGTGTCACCTACAAAGATGTTTAATATCACCAGTCCTGAACAATGCCACTTGTCACCAGACTCTACTTGAACACTGAGCCATTGACTGCAACTCTCCGAGTGCGATTGTCCTGCCAATTCCTCATTCTGCAAATGGTCCATCCATCAAATCCATTATCCTCCAATTTGTTGACCAGGATGTCATGTGTGAGTGTCAAACACTTTGCACAAGTTCAGGTAGATGACGTCATTTGCTCTTCCTTTATGCACCATTGTTGTAATTCCATCATAAGAAGCCATCAAGTTTGTCAGGCATGACTTGCCCTTGGTGAAGCCATGTTGTTTCCCACCAATCACCTCATCTTTATTTTCCTTAGTAAGGCCTTCAAGAGGATCTGCTTCATGATCTTGCCAGGCACAGAGGTCAGATTGATTGGGCTTTAGTTCTGGATCTTCTTTTTTATCTCTTCTTGAAAATGGGGGTTATGCTTCTCCTTTTCCAGTCATTGGAAACTTCACCAGACTGCCATAACCTTTCAAATTTGATGGATAGTGGCTTGGCAACTTCATTCGCCAGTTCCCCTAAAACATGTGGATGGAGCTCATTCTGTCCCATGGACTTGTGCACCTTCAGGTTCTTTAGATGGTCTCAAGCCTGATCTTCACTTACAGCAGGCAGACCTTCCTTCTCCAAGTTCTTACCTTTGTTTTCTGTAGCTTGGGCCATGTGGCTAGAGCCCTTGCCAGTGAAAAGTAAGGTAAAGTAATCATTGAGGACCTCAGCTTTCTCCCTATCCCACAGCCCAGATCTCCAGTTTCCTTCCAGTGAGGATGCACATCTTCCCTTACCTTCCTTTTATCACTGATATATTCACAGAATTTCTTTTTGTTGATCTTTATGTCCCTGGATAGATTTAATTATATCTGGGTTTTAGCTTTCCTAATCTGATCCCTGGTTGCTTGGACAACTTCTTTGTAGTCCTTCCAGGCAACCTGTTCCTGCTTCCACTCCCTGTAAGTTTTCTTTTTGAGCTTAAGTAAGTCCAGGAGCTCCTTGTTGATTCTTGGTGGCCTTCTGGCATTCTTGGCTGTCTTCCTTTTTCTTGGGATGGACTGCTTTTGAGCTTGGAGGAGATGGTCCTTGAATACTGACCAGCTTTCTTGGGCCTCTTTTCCTTCCAGGGCTTTATCCCATGATGCCCTGTCAAGCAGTTCCCTGAAGAGGCCGAAGTTTGCTCTCCTGAAGTCCTGTGTAGCAACCTGGCTGAGCAATCTCTTTGACACCTTAACGATCTTGAACTCCACCATTACGTGGTCATTGCATTCAAGGTTGCCTTTGAGCTTCACATTACTCACCAGCCCCTCCTCAGTGAGAACAAGGTCCAGCATAGCACCTTTTCTCATTGGCTCCTGTACCACTTGGAAGAGGAATTTATAAATACATTCCAGGAACTTCTTGGACTCCTGGTTCTCTCCTGTGTTGTCCTTCCAACAAATATCAGGATGGTTGAAATCCCCCAGGAGGACCACATTTTGTGAATGTAAAGCTGCTGCCAAATCACATAAGATGCAGCAATTGGGGCTGTTGGTATTCCATGCATACCTAAAATATGCTCATTTAGGAAAGTACATAAAATCATAAATAATCTTGTGGAAATCACATTTGACTTGAAATAATGGATTCATCCACATTCACAAGGTACAAAACAAATAATCAGACATCTCCCTTCAAACAGTAAAAAAGAAAAAACACCTCCTTGTGGCCAAATAACTGCAAAAATTACACTATGTGCAAAGGCTGCTCCAAAAGTAATGCTCCTGTTTTATTTTGTTGACTCATAATGTCAGAGGTAGATATGGTGGTACAGCAGTAGAGGTTGAACCTTCCCCCCAACATTGTTTACCCTGTGCTGGATGGCAGCAGAGGGGCAGTCTGACAAAATGGCATCTGACATGGAAGAGAGAATGAAATATGTCCCTGCATTACTCCACTCAACAAAAATAACACCCATTGTTGAATATTCATGGAGACCAATCACTGGAACTGAGCAAAGTAAGGTGGTTGATGGTGCATTTCAGCTGCAGTGGCAGTGGGTCACCTCTGCTGGTGCAGACTTTTACAAATGCAGCAAGTACGGTCTTGCTTGTTGCTGGTCAAAATTCATAGGTAATAGTGGTGACTATGTTGAAAAAGAATGTTTTGTAGCTGAGAATGTTCTCTTTCAAACAGTATTTTTGTGCTCTTTGTATAGGTTGTAGTTTCCCTGACAATAAATAGCAGGGACTACTTTTTGAGAGACCTGAGCACATGGTTTTTCAGTAGTATTGCTTATACATTGAAGATACAAATTACAAATATTCTTTCACACAGTTTCTTGTCTGAGAAATTACTTAAATATATCTTTACATATTCAGTGATGGAAGAGCAAAAATAAATATAATGTTGTACAGCTGACAATCAATAGCTGAGGGTTGATGATACTAAAAACAAGACCAAATACTATACAGAAGAACTGGCAGAGTCATTTTACCAAAACTGCTTTCTTCTCGTTATTTACATACTTTTACAAAAAGATCAGGCTCCCTCTGTACTTTTTTTTTTTTGTATGCTAGAAGAAAATTCTACATGAACTCGTTGACACTTTTTCCAATGCAATAGAAATAAAATATGAAGAGATAAGACATTTGTTATCCTTTTAACAACAGACACAAGAAACACAATCACTCCACTGCATATTATAGTATCAACTTCACTATTTCTCTTTCAAGATAATCACTGAAAGGAAATGTTCATGAGGTCCATAGGGAAGAGGAGATAGAAGTTGATGTTATCTCAGTGTTCCTAAATACACACTATAAAAATTAAAGCGCATGAATTATAGCTTATCCACTAATAGGATGTCTGCAATCATATCATAGACAAAGATAACCACACACAAATATCAAGAGCATCACTTCCAGAATGGTAGTTCTCAACAGGCTTTATAAATTCTAGTAAGGGTAAGTTCACTTATCAATTACTTTGAAGAAAAATGCCACATACATATGACCCTGCACTATGAATAAATTTCCATGCCTATGCTGAACTTCACTGCTGCACTTGCAGTAGCACTAATACTTTCTCTTACTCTACACTCCACGATTATTCAGCAGACACTATCTTCACTTTTGCTACTATTCACAGTTTCACTTCTCTGTCCACACAACTTAGCTGAATTTGAACTCGATGGATCACAGACTCTTTATTCAGTGACAGTATTGTGTTTTTTGTTTTGTTTTTTAAAGCTGAGGACTCGATTACAGAGGACATTTGCATTGCCCTCAGGGGGTAGAAAAACCTACAAACTGTGAATGAAACAGGAATGCCTTCTATTCCTCTTCCTCTATAAAAATCACTTATATATCCCCCTAACACACCCCTTTATACTTAATTATATACTAACGCATGTATAAATAATTAATTATACATGCTCTGATACAGCTGCACTGGCTGTTAACACTGGGGGGAAAAAAGCTGAGTCTACCACCTGTGCAGGAGGGGAAATAATACCTCTATTGAGGGTGTCTTAGCCTTTCTTGCCTTACTGTTGTTTTTTTTTTTGTTTGTTTGTTTTTTCTTTAAAAAAGGGAAAAGGAAGAGAGAAAAAATTAAAAAGTATGTACTTTTCCTAAGAGTTGTTCTCTATCTTACTGAGCTTCAGACAAGACTTTTTGTTCGGAAATCACGTGTAACTATAATACTGGTTTGTCTATCAGGATATATATTTTCTCCCAAGGCAACATCTGACAGTCTGTTAACATGGTGTATAATGGAGAGGGTAGGAGGCAGATCATAGGCCAGATTGTTAGCTGGTATAAAAGAGGTGTTAATGCCATTGACTTTAATACAGCTACATCAATATCCACCTGCTTAAGATTCTCTGTATTGCAGCCCGTAGACAATTTGTGGCTTGCAAACTCTTTGTCTTTGGTCCACAAAGGAACCTTTTAATTGTGGCTATACTTGACAGGATCATAAAAATGTGCTATTATCAGTTTACCCAGTGACTATCTTAAATTCCTAAGGATTAGCCTCTCTCCTTGGAAGCACACGGAGTTGTGAGAACACCAACTCAGCTAAATCCAAGCTGAATTGGGAGACAACTATTCTAAACTTTCATTTAGGTATTTATAGCATGATAACTCATTTTGAACCTATGCTGTCTCAAATTACTAGCAAAGAAAATTATCTGGAAAGATCTTGTTTTTTTTTGAGTAAAGAAATAAAATACAGGCCTTTTTGCCTTAGTTGATATGTTTGTTTGAGGTAGTGTTATAATTAGAAACCTCTTTGTAACTGTTACTTTAAAAAGGCAACGTGTAAATTTTGTAATGCTGTTCTCAGGCTGATATTTTATTCGTTAGAGATTTAGTATAAACAAAACTGCTGAATCATCCACTGTATACTAAATTTTACATAAAGCTTGTGAAATTATAGAAAATATCTAATGTTCATCTGCAGAACAGAGATTTTCTTCGCTTGGTGATTAGAGAAAAAATGTTTTTTCTCACTTGAAATTAGTGGAAGAAGTCCTGAATGTTTCTATGCAGGTAGGATTTCAATGGCTTCTTTGCAGTGTGAATATGCATCATAGTTGCTTATTCTTTCCAAAGCATAGTATAAAAATACAAAGGGCCTAAAAGACTTGGCACAGATTTTCCAAGTTACTTGTGTAAATCCTCCCTCTCCCCTTATTATGTCTAAATAATTAGTGAAATAATACTAGTTTAAAATAAAAAAAAGTAAAGAATGATTTGTTTTTTTTTCTTTAACTTTTTATAATTTATTTCTTCATGGCTGAAATCTTTCGATGCTTTAAGTTTTTCATCCTAACATCAGTATCCCCCACAACTCTGAGTAGTAAAAACCTTTTTCTTCCCAAACTAAAAGCCATATCTGCATATATGGAGATCAGAGAACAGCCAGATAAATTAAAAAAAAAAAAAAAAATTGTGCTAGGTAGCAACATGAAAACTGTTTCCAGTAGAACAACTTCTCCCCAAAAGCTGGATGCACTTGGCAATTGGTGAAATGACAACCTGATGTCTGTCACTTCCATAGCAGATGAGATATTAAAATAATAACTGTCAAATTTTGGCTTTGGAATACGTCTCAAAAAATGACATCACTAGGGAACAGATTATCCTCTGAAGGCAGAATGAGTCCATGTTATGATGAACTCTCTAGAAATTTCATAGATGTCTCAAGTAGTATTAGAATGACAGAGCTTTGCAATTATTAACTATAGTGTTATCAGTCATAATAATATAAAAGTTTTTCGCAGAACACTTAAAGCTTACTACAATTATATTTGCATAAAATAATTTTCTGAAATATCCAGTTTGGTATAGAGTCCTGTTTTCATTTCTCTCTCTATTTTTTCTTCTTTAAAACAAAGAAATGTTAGTACTCTGTTGATGGAGATATTCCTATTTACCAGTGTTGAATGAGAACTCACGTCTAACACACCTAAGAAATGATGATTTTCCTGCTTCTGTAATATGGATGTATATTTTAATGTGTTAATATATATAGCTGCAATCCTTTTAAAAAAGATCCTTCTTCCACATGCTCAAATCCAGAATGAAGATTTAGCTGAATATTCCTAAATATCATGTTTCTTTGCAAGGCAACTGGTTTAAGATCAGTAAAAATTCAATGCTCTTAAAAATACTTGACATTAAAAAAATAGAGATATCTATTTGTAAATTCCAATAGCAGCCTAGAAATTCTTCGAATCTTACCACATAGTTTAGGAAAAACAAAGTGTGGAAGATTTACATTATACTGTCTTCTCCTGGTAGAAAGCAGTAGATTATTTCACAAGATCTCAGAACAGCTAAGGATAGAAGGAATGTCTGGAAGACATCTGGTCCAAATCTCCTGTTCGGGCAGGGCTACAAATCTAGAATTTGCTTTTTAATTAATTATTCAGTAATTTATTAGGTCAAGAAATACATTAGAACTAAACAACTGAATACGAGACAAATAAATATGCACAATACCAGAAATATAACTTGTACAATAATTTAAAACTTTCCCTTTCCAGCCTCTCTCTTCAAATGATTCTTTATGTAAGAGAGTTTTTGAGCAAATGCAGATCATGTAATAAATAACAACAAATTCCTCTGTAGTATTCTAAGTTAAGGTACAGCTAAGGAGTTTTAATGGTGTGTAATACAGTATTTGCAAAGCAAAGAGTTTTTGATATAAGAATATTAGTCTATGAAGACAGTAATGACTTTAAGGAATTAAGTTACAAATTCACAAAATGTGTTTTGTTTAAAAAAACAACACATTACAAAAAAACATTCAGAAAGGCCCACAAAACACTCTTGTTGGTGTTGAAAATCCTTATTTCCGCTGTGTTGTAGAAATGATCCTAACCAGGATTATTTAAAGTACATATCCATTTTTTATCATAAGGCAGTTCCAAAGGAAAAATATTCTAATAATAAATCATGGGTCAAATAATCCAGATATTTATACATTACTCCACAATCTGTACTTGTGCAATAGTTAATGTGTACTTCTCATCTGCCAGATCTTTTTCAGAGAGAAAGTTTTTAAGAGACCTTCTAGATAAGAGTTGACAAAAACTCATCTCAATATTACTCAAAGATCTGTTTGGCAACTTGTATTTCACTGGGTATTTGAATACATCTAGGAAGACTCAATTGCAGAATACAATCCACTGCAGCACGGCCTCATTGTTCTTACTGATTTTCTTTCCAACTATGCACTTCTGTATCAGTGTTGCTCTTTTATTATTATTTTTTAATATAGATATTTTCTTCATTATGATTTTTTTTTTTTTTAATTGCCTCTTGAACTGGCTAGTTTAAACTAGTAGTTGAAGTGGAATTAATTTGCTAAATGCTCAAACTTTTCACTCAGTAACATAAAAAGTTGGTTTTTGTGAACTGTGCTTTAAGATAATCTTCCTCAACAGTAAGTTTGAATTCTGAGGCAAATAATGGCTTAATTTTGACAGTCTGCTTAAAAGCTTGCCTTCTGTTTTAGTTTACCACTTCTCTTTTTATATACACACACACACAACATATATTCTTAGAAAAGAGTATCACAATTACAATCTCACTAAAACTTTGTTAACGGTCATTTAATCATCCAAAAGATAATCTCTTTATACATAATATGGTTTCCAAGAGCATAACGTCTCTAAAAGTTCTAATTCTGAAAGAGACATTGTATAATCAATGAATGTACAGATGTTATAGTTATGAAATATACTAGAGAGTTTGGCTACACAGTTATTATACCAAAACAGAATAGATAGAATGCTTACCTGTATCCTGGACTTGCTATGAAACTCCAGAGGAGGGGATCTCCTGAAGAGATCCTTCCCCGCTGGTAGCCAGCTCTTAAATGTGTCTAGGAGAGGTGGAGCCAGGCTCCACCCCTTCCGGCAGCACAGGTGAATTGCCTTCACCTGTGCTCCCATGTCTGACTCATTGCTCACTTCAGGTGATCAGAGGTTCAACACGACAAAGTGCAGAGTTTTGCACGTGGGCTGGAGGAATCCCGGGCAGCCATACAGACTGGAAGGAGTGGTCCTTGAGAGCAGCCCTGCAGAGAAGGACCTGGGGATCTTGATAGATGAAAAACTTAACATGAGCCAGCAATGTGCCCTTGTGGCTCGGAAGGCAAATGGTATCCTGGGCTTCATCAGAAGAGGGGTGGCCAGCAGGGACAGGGAGGTGATTGTCCCCCTCTACTCTGCTCTTGTAAAGCCACATCTGGAGTATTGTGTCCAGGTCTGGAGCCCCCAGTACAAGAAAGACAGGGAGCTGTTGGAGAGGATCCAGAGGAAGGTCATCATCCATGAAGATGATCAGGGGACGGGAGCGTCTCCCCTATGAAGACAGGCTGAGGAAGCTGGGCTTGTTCAGCCTGGAGAAAAGAAGGCTGCAGGGTGACCTCATTGCAGTTTTTCAGTACTTAAAGGAGCCTACAAATAGGAGGAGAATCAACTCTTTGAAAGGGTTCATAACTGCAGAACAAGAGGAAATGGTTTTAAGTTGAGGGAAGGAAGATTTAGGTTGGATGTCAGGGGGAAGTTCTTTACAGAGAGAGTGGTGAGGTGCTGGAACAGGCTGCCCAGACAGGTTGTGGATGCCCTGTCCGCGGAGGTGTTCAAGGCCAGATTGGATGGGGCCCTGGGCAGTCTGGTCTAGTATTAAATGGGGAGGTTGGTGTCCCTTCCTGCTGCAGGGGGGTTGGAACTTGATGATCCTTGAGGTCCCTTCCAACCCTGACCATTCTGGATTCTGTGAAGTTAGGCTGGTCTTTAGAGAGCACATAGCTAGAAAGATTATCATGTTGGAAAAGAATAATTGGAAACGAATGGAAAAAGCTTACCCACGTCCTGGGCTTGTAGGAAAAAAACTCAAAGAGAAGTAATCTCCAAAGAGATATCCTTCCTCAGTGGCAGTCAGCCCTTAAATGGGGTCTAGGAGAGGTGGAGTCAGTCTCCATCCCTTCTGGTCACACAGGTGAATTGCCTTCACCTGTGCTCCCACAGTTGACTCATTACTTGCCTCAGGTAATCAGTGTCAGTCTCAGAGTTTCAGGCTGTGATTCAATAGTTCTCATGCAATATCAAATATGAAATCTAATCTTCTGTGATTTCATTCTTAATTCTTTGCAAGTTCAGATTACCTGATCCAGGTTTATAAATATCTGAGGTGTGGGGGGCAGAGTGGTGAGGCCAGCTCTTTTCAGCAGTGTGTGGAGACAGGATAAGGGGAAACAGCCAGAAACTGCAGCATAGGAAGTTTCGCACGAATGTGCGTAAGAACTTCTTCACGGTGAGGGTGACGGAGCACTGGAACAGGCTGCCCAGGGAGGTTGTGGAGTCTCCTTCTCTGGAGATATTCAAGTCTCGCCTGGACGCCTACCTGTGCGACCTGGTGTAGGGAACCTGCTTTGGCAGGGGGGTTGGTCTCGATGATCTCTAGAGGTCCCTTCCAACCCCTACAATTCTGTGATTAAATTTTTTATTGTTAATGAATGTTCTAATATTTTGCAAAATTTTTTAATATCTTTTGCTAGAGAAGAGAAAAATATCCTTTATATTTATCATAACTTTGATACTTTGAAGTTGAATTAGTTCTTCAGATTCTGAAACGCTAATATATTTTTTTTCTACGTTTTTAAATATTGAACTTGTACAATTTTTTTTTTTTTTTGGTAACTTTGACATGATCTCTTATCTATAGTCCTTTGACAACGACAGCTCACAAAAAAACAAACAAACAAACAAACAAACAAAAACAACTATGAAGTATCCAAATTCAAAACTTGCTGAGAAATGTTAGGGAGTGAAAGTTGCTCTTTGGCTTCGGGAGATATACAATTTTATGTTAAGACACAGATCGACCCTGTGTCCTGATTACACTTTGGGAAGATAGACTGAGTTTTCTATGGTCAAAATAGAAACCTAACACCTACATCACTCTAGATTAAACTGGAGTTGATTGACTGTTTCTGTGAATCTTATCACACTCTAAATGGAAAGTGAGAAGCTTTGTACTCGGAGCAATTCTCAAATGGTCTGAATCTCTCAACAGCTAAGTCAAGGAAATCTATCCTCGTTTTCCTTTAATTACTTAAAAGCTTATACAGTATTATGTTGCAATGCCATTGGCAGAAAAATCCCTTCCTTACTCCCTTGCCCTTTTGGGCAGATTACTCAAAGGAAAATTTTCACTTATTCCAACGAAACTACTCCAGAATATGTAATGTGTTCTGGATTAAATCAACAGTAATGAGTCCTAAAAGTTCTATATTCTTCAAATACTCTTTGCAGCTTTATTACAATCAGGTTCACCTTGTTCACAGTTTCTTGAGGTGTTATTACTTCACAAAATTGTCATATATAGCTGATACTGTTGCAATTTTTCACAACTAAGACTGTTTCCTTTTAACTTTACAATGCACAGGTTTGGTTTGTTTCCATTTTTAATTCATATCGAAATTATAGATTGAAAAGAAAAGAAAAAAAAATTGAGAATTAACTAATAACCACAAAGTAACTATTTTCTGTCATCCTTATTTATGTTAAGCCTTACCTTATTCATTTTCGTATTCAGTGGATTTAAGGACGCAGTGTAGGGCTATCTGCTGTGAATAAGAACAGCAGAATTTACTTAACAGTTTTTTTAAATAATTAACTATAAGCCTGTATGTGTTTATTAGATTATTTATTTAGTAGCTAAAACCCTTCATTCTTACTATTATTGTAATTTACATCTACAGTCTTACACAAGACCAAATATTAAAAACATTTCATTCAGAAAATTGATATATATTCCAAACTACAATCTTCCATACTATAAATTATTCCTGAAATATGTTAATGTTTCAAAGATTTACAGCAGTGTCTGATTATTTTATTTAGCTCTCCAATAACTGAATTAGTCAATATGTATGTTTTAGAGTACTTGGTTACTCTGTAGTACTACTTATCTACTCTTTTTTATATGTATTTTGTAATGAAAATAATGTCTTGCAGACAATTCACTTTCACTTTTTAAACTTACTGTGTGGGTTTTTTATTTTTCTTTCATTTTACATTATCTTTCTTGTGATTTTAAAAGAGCAAACATTTGATGACTGTCTTTTACAAATGACAGAGTTGAATAAAAAAATAACCATCTCAAGGATTTTTAACTTTCTTATAGTAAGGAGGAGTGTCTCAATTATCTTATTTTCTTTATTAATCCAAAATGTGATTAGATTTTAGGAATGCACTGGCTCATCAGATGGATTTGAACCTCACAGAACAGTGAAAAACTGAGTGACAATTTTAAGGATTCATTATTATTTTTTGTTTGTTTGCTTATGACTCTCTTAAATATGATCATGTTCTTGCCAAGGAAGTCTCAGAACCAGTGTTACAATTATAATATGTACTTAAATAATATAATCCACACATCTACTCAGGTATATATATATTCATACATATAAAATTATACAAATAATAAAAAAGTGTATATACATATACATAATATACATATTATAACTGTATATACATATATATATACTTACATTTTTTATTTTTGTCATATTACTTTTTATTATATGTTAAATGATAATTTTCTACTGTTGTGCACAAGCTTTGGAAGATATGTAAAAGTATTATATTGCTTTTATACATATAAGTAAACAAAAGGTGTTTGTCAATGGTTTCTTCCTGGACAGATTGTTATAACATTGATCAAGAAGCCTTTCAGCCCAAGGAAGTTTCTGATTTGTTGAATAATTTCTTGAAACTTTTCAAAAATGATTTTGTAAAAGTTATCTTTTGTTTTTGAAATTAGCTAAAAATAAGGATTTTCTGTTGTATCAGTTTCATTCTTTATCCTAAGCATTATTTTAAACTATTAAATCGTGTTTGGATACACTGTATTCAGATACCTAAGCTTATATTCTAGCCCATTTATTCATTGATTTATTTGCATAAAGCCTCCAAACATGGGTTTAGATTGTCCTGCCCACTACCATAACTTTAAATCTCTCCTGTTTTCAAAAGTAACAATTTTACTGTTTCCATTTTTTTTTATAACCATGGAATTACATCTTTTCTTCAATTTCCTTGAGTGTTTTGGTTTACAATTAAATTGCTATTTTTCTTGCTACAGAAACATAATACTTTTATTTTCAAACTTCTATTTCAGATTGAGAAAAAGGATATTTTATCAGAGCAGCTTATATACTGTCAACAGACCTTCCAGTCAAGAGTGCCAGTGCAATATGGTATTTGAAATCATTGGAGCATATGCCCCCTCTTTATTGTCCCAGTACAGAAAAACCCTTTTCATTTAATTTTTTGCCACTGTTTTGTAAGTGCAAATAGCCACATTTGAAAGACTGTGTTAGCCTATTCAAATTATACTGAAAGTGCCTGAGAGAAGCTTGTATTTTTTGAAAATCCTATATAGAAATATTGTTATGTATTGTTCCCAAATGTAAAAAAGTTAGTTACAGATTTGTTGCATGGTCTAGCCAGCCCTACAACAGGCAGTACTTCACCCAATAATAAGTGAAGATAGACAGCAGCCACTTAAATGCAAACAGAAGAATCACACTTCGAAAATCTCATTGGAAAGTTTTTTCATTCACTCCTTGCATTAATTACAAGTGCGTGAAGATCATGAATTCTCAAATCCTAGAACATTTCTAAAATAATAATGCCTATTATTTATATATTTCACAGAATCACAGAATCATAGGGGTTGGAAGGAACCTCTAGAGATTATCGAGACCAACCCCCCTGCCAAAGCAGGTTCCCTACACCAGGTTGCACAGGTAGGCGTCCAGGCGAGACTTGAATATCTCCAGAGAAGGAGACTCCACAACCTCCCTGGGCAGCCTGTGCTCCGTCACCCTCACCGTGAAGAAGTTCTTACGCACATTCGTGCGAAACTTCCTATGCTGCAGTTTATGTCCGTTTCCCCTCGTCCTGTCTTCATGTACCACTGAAAAGAGCCTGGCCTCACCGCTATGGCCGCCACACCTCAGATATTTATAAACCTGGATCAGGTCCCCTCTCAGTCTTCTTTTCTCAAGGCTAAACAGACCCAGTTCATTTAGCCTTTCTTCATAGGGGAGATGCTCCAGGCCCTTCACCATCTTTGTGGCCCTCCGCTGGACTCTTTCCAAGAGATTCCTGTCTTTTTTGTACTGGGGAGCCCAGTACACTCCAGATGAGGCCTTACCAGGGCAGAGTAGACTTGATCTCTGAAATCAAGGTAGACTACATCCACTGCTCTCCCCCCATCCACCCAGCTAGTGACAACATCATAGAAGGCTACCAGGTTGGTCAAGCATGACCTCCCCCTGGTGAACCTATGCTGACTACTCCTGATAACCTCCTTCTCTTCCAGTTGTCTGGAGATGGCATCCAGCACAAACTGTTCCATCACCTTTCTAGGGACAGAGGTGAGGCTGACTGGCCTGTAATTATCTGGATCTTCCTTTTTGCCCTTTTTGAAGACCAGAGTGACATTGGCTAACCTCCAGTCTTCAGGCACCTCCCCCATTTTCCAAGACCTCTCAAAGATGATAGAGAGCAGTTCAGCAATCACCTCTGCCAGCTCCCTCAGCACCTGTGGATGCATCCCATTGGGTCCCATGGATTTATGAACACTGGTGTTGCCTAGGCGCTCTTGATATTGTTGTGACAATAATCTCTCTTTAAAACAACATTTCTGAAATTTCAAGGGATGACATCTCAGATTCAGATTATTTCAATAAAACACCTGGACATGCAAGATTTACCTTAATTTTCCAAAATTTGTGACTCCAATAACACTACTAAAACTATGCACCAAAGGGATGACACCTAAATCACACATCAATTTTCTCTTAGGTCTATTTGTTTAACAACAAAACACTGTTTAGAATTAATGTCATATATGCAACATTATTAGTCAGAGATCTGGCAATGAAGTTTAAAACTAGGATATTTAATAGTGTAATACACTGTGAGATTAGAATCAGCTTGGTTTTAATAAACTCTGATACATAAACCTCTCCATATAAAAATGAACAGATGGAATTCAGATAAGATACCCTAGTAAACATCTCTTCTTTTTATTCTATAATGATGTTAAAATACAGTAGATATGAAAGATATCAGAAAGTTCAGTGCCGCTTTTCATTGCTGTTACCTCTAGTATTTCTTCCAATTCTCCTAGGTATGAATGAGATTAATCTTACCTAGGTGAGTCTGATGTCTAAAGAAAGTAAGCCGAGGCTTACTAAATTAAAAAGTCTCATGTAGCTCCTTCCACAGATAGCTCCATACCTGGCCTTATTCCCAGATATAACATAAATAGTTCATGAACCAAATAATTTTTCTTCCATTAACTTTGACATATTCATTATCAATAAATTGTACAGAGGGAGTAACAAAAACAAATACAAAACAACTGTGAAAGTATTACAAAAAAATCCCAAGTATCTTCAGGATTCCCTTGCCTATATTTACTATAAGAACTCCCGAAAGCCCACACATACAACAGAATCTGTAATCACATTTATATATTTAATACCTTGCTATATACTGTTGCCACATTACTCTAATGACCACTATCTAATGAAATACTCCATGTTATCTTCCCTCTCTTATCTATCTCTTTAGAATAATTCAGACATATGAGAAACACTTAGCTGCAATCATCTTATTTAGTGATCATCAAAAGTTCAGCAGCCAAAACTGTCTCTTTTACTCTCGACAAGGGAGAATGGATTTAAACTGATAGAGGGAAGGTTTAGGTTAGATGTTAGGAGGAAATTCTTCACTCAGAGTGTGATGAGGCACATGCACAAGCTCCCCAGTGAATTTGTAGATGCCCCCTCCCTGGAAGATTTCACAGTCAGGCTTGATGGGTTCCTTGGCAGTCTGATCTAGTGGTTGGCAGTCCTGCCCATCAGAGAGGTTGGAACTAGATGGTTTTTGAAGTCCCTTCCAACCCAAACCATTCTATGATCCTATGACTCAACAGTATTTCCTTGGGGGGCATGATGAGAGTCAAAATCAGCATGTTCAGAAGGTATAAGCAGACAGAAATGCAGTTTCAGTCCTGACTACTTTGTTCTATAAAACTATGCTAGTACTGAGATTCTTTTCTGAGAGATTTAAAATAAATGCAGAGATTAAATAAAATACCTTAGATAGGTTGCTTATGTTTCCATTTCATTTTCCTACCAAACATATTTCTGTAGAAAAACGTATTCCACAGGAAAATTAGTTCATTAAGAATTAAAGCATACTATGACCATTAGCTGTTTCCCAGCTATCACTTCACCCATCAATATCCATATCTGCAGTGTTGTCTAGTACCACTTAGTTCAGTTCTTTACCATGGACTCCAAGTTTCTGTTTGTTCTCATCTGCAACACAATTCTATTTATTTTGTACTCAGTTAAATTAATTTAATATATGCATTTAAGAAAAAGTGAAAAAATTCCACCATCTATTCTATTTAAAGTATTTTGATTTCTTTATCTTTTCCTCTATGTATTCTCATGACAGTTCTTCACAGTAAATATTTTTGGTAGCCTTCAGGACTTCAGACTTCAGGTCTTTCCAAGCAGGACAAAAATAATAAGGTGTTAATCTTTTTTGTTTTATTTTCCCCCAAAATGATTTCAGTATCTTTATTAGTATATGAAGACTTAAAGGAATTTCCAAATTCAATGTATCAAGCATGTGTAAGCATAACATGGACCCTTGTAGTGAGAGACAGAGGGGACTCGTGTGTCTTTCTTAGATGTGTATTGAATTATCTCATTACAACACTCAAGTGAAAGTTTCTCAAACCCTGTGACTATTAAATTATTCACAGAAAATAAATTACTTCTTCATCAGTGATAGACACAGTTTAAGCAAGCAGGACATTGCCTTAGTTTTCAGTTGCTATCACCATTTTTAAATGACATAATCTGTCAACAAAAGTATATTTATGTTTGTTATTTCATCAGCTACTAGCTTTGCTTTATACTTTTTTGCATGCAAAAAGTACTAGGAGTCCCTACCTCACCTTAATTAACTCCACCTTGCTTGAGACTCTCCCTTTCTACAAACTGCATCAATGCCATTATACAGGCACAGCAGGAGAAAGCCACAAATCTAGTGAAATTAAATCACTCACCATAGAAACATCCTGAATAATAGCATGAGAATTTGGAACCAACCAATCATGTTCAGGCACATGGAAGAAGGGAAAAAAAAAAAAAAAAAAGTTGCAACAAAGATAAGTGTATGGCAGAAGCAAATAATACAGAAAGGGGAAAAAAAGATACAAGCTTCAAAAAGGGTTTATCCTTTACCAAATCATTTTACAATTATTCCTACTCCTGTATCTCTTTCAAATAGTTGCAAAATATCACCGTTATTTCTTGAAGGAGAAAAAATACAAAGTGAGTCACCTTTTGCAAGTGTTGTATACTTAGAGAATGATCTAGGCATATGCCAAGCGCCTTTAAAGAACTACACCATCTGTAAGAACACTTACAGATGTAAGTATGTCAGGTTCAATTCCCTACTCTTACTGTAATTTGAATCAATGCCAAAATTTGTATTGCAATCAGTGGTTCGAGGGTGTGGAAGATTATAGATGTAAGTTGTTTTTTTTGTTTGTTTCCCCAAAAGAGCAAGAAGTTGTATCTCCTTCTCCTTCTAAGAGAAGAATATTATACTGAGCTGTAAAACTAATACATGTATGAAAAAAAAAATACAGAAAAGAGTTTAGCTTCTGCAGATACTGTTGTGTTAGTTTTAAAAAAACTTATCATAAATCTAAATTCAGAATGGTAGAAGAATGAACTTCAAGAACAAAAGCAGGCATTAAATCTAAAAAGTACTCTCTTTGAAATAAATTGCTAAACTCTGAAGTTCCAAGCTTGAAGCTACAGTAAAGCCATTTAATATCTACTTAAAATTTTAGAAGTTTTTGGCCAGTGATACACATTAAAGACCAGATTCTACTAGGCTTTCTTACAATGACTAGCGTATTACTTCTTCAATAATCCTATTGATCTCATAAGGATAATTTCAGAGTAAGAAACTAGTCAATGCAAGTAGGTTGGCAGAATTTCCCTCTAAATTCTCATCTCTCTTACAGCTAGTCTCTGCAGGTCAGTACTATACTCTGCCAAATGTCTGAACTTATAAATTGTAAAATTCCACCTTGATTATTTCTCAAATCAGCAAATACTGTGAACAGTAATTTACTGTATGTATTTCTAATTGTAAAATTATATCCTTTTGGAAGGTGTCCAGTAATATGAAAAATGATAGCTATCTCTTTGTAATCCTTCAAGCCAGCAGAATCCTGCAAAGGGAAGGACTGAGAGACAAATTTTTCACATATAATTTATAAACACAAGTAGTTCATAATTAATTTTTTTTTTTAAATTAAAAATGGTAGCAAAAAAATTAAATCACCTGCAAGAGTTTATTTAAATTTTAGAGCTTTCAGAAACGGAGGTCTACAGCACCACATATGGGCAATGAGTATATTCCTGGATTGAATATATATGTATTAATGTTGGCTAACATCAATGAGTTCATTTCTGAGAGAGTTTTTATCAAGAAGTTTAATAGAATTTGGAAGTCAATGTGCAGCAATTTACATGAACAACCCTCTAGCTAATACTCCTGTAATGAAGGTAGGCATTTTTTCAGCATTATGTATATAAAATCTGTTTTTAATATCTGTTGTATTTTGTTGTTGTCTATTGCCTAAGGCTTATCTCTTCTACACAGTTTGTATTGTCTCAATGTTCTTCTGCTAATGTCAAATCACTTAAAAAAGCACTGAAACACATGTAATGTTCCTGCAAGATTATATTAAATATTTAATGGTTCAGTGTCCTGACCTTTCAGATTAAAATGCGGGACAATAAGAACACTTTGAAAAACAGGAAGGATAGTGGCTGTGTAAACTGTTAGAAACACTATTTCTTGCCTCAGTTCATTGCAGGAGAGTTGGACTAGATGACCTTTATGAGTTCCTTCCAACTCAAAATACTCTATAAGTCTTAGCAAGATAGAAAGTTATTCCTAAATGTTCCAAATATTTCTTCTTAAATAGTTAGATCCTTTTATATGTGTGTATATATATACATATACATATATATGCATTAAATTCTCTACATATAACATAAAGAATTAAAAATTATAATGAAATTGTCCAGTGGGAGTGGTAGACATAATCACAGCTTTTCTTGTTTTACACCTCCCTAATAAGAAGTTATTTTACAGAATCACAGAATGGCCAGGGTGGGAAGGGACCTAAAGGATCATGAAGCTCCAACCCCCCTGCAGCAGGAAGGGACATCAACCTCCACATTTAATACTAGACCAGGCCCAGAGACCCATCCAATCTGGTCTTGAACACCTCCAGGGATCGGACATCCACAACCTCTCTGGGCAGCCCATTTCAGCACCTCACCACTCTCACAGTAAAGAACTTCCCCCTGACATCCAAGCTAAATCTTCCCTCCCTCAACTTAAAACCATTTCCTCTTTTTCTGCAGTTATGAACCCTTTCAAAGAGTTGATTCCCCTCCTATTTGTAGGCTCCTTTAGGTACTGAAAGGCTGCAATGAGGTCACCCTGCAGCCTTCTCTTCTCCAGGCTGAACAAGCCCAGTTCCCTCAGCCTGTCTTCATAGGGGAGGTGCTCCAGTCCCCTGATTGCTTTTGTGGCTCTCCTCTGGACCCTCTCCAACAGGTCTCTTTCTTGTACTGGGGGCTCCAGACCTGGGACATGAGAAATATTAGAATCCTGGCCGCCAGTGAAGACTGAGGCAAAGAACACATTCAGTACCTCAGCCTTCTCTTCATCCATTGAAGCAAGTTCTCCTTTTACATTTACCAAAGGAGGTACACTCGCTTTGACCTGTCTCTTCTGGCCAATGTACCTGTAAAATGTCTTCCTATTGTTTTTCACGTCCCTCGCCAAGTTCAGTTCTGCCTGCATCTTGGCTTTTCTGATCCCACTCTGCAAGTCCAGACGGCATCCCTGTATTCTTCCCAGGTGACATGCCCTTGTTTCCAGAGCTTGTAAACACCTTTCTTCGCCCTCAGTGTGCCCAGCAGGTCCTCACTGAGCCATGCCGGTTTCCCACCTCCTCTGTCCGCTTTCTTATTCAGAGGGACGGAGAGCTCTTGTGCTCTCAGGTAGGCATCCTTGAAGAGTAGCCAGCTCTCCTCAACATCTTTGTTTTTAAAGACAGTATCCCAGGGGATCTTGGCCAACAGTCTATTGAACAGCTTAAAGTTCACTCTTCCAAAGTTCAGGGTCCTGACGCCACTCTTCGCCAGGCCCACCTCCCTCAAGATCACAAATTTGACCAGGGCATGGTCGCTGCAGCCCAGACTGTCTCCAACCTTAACACCTTTAATGATCTCCTCTGCACTGGTGAGCAGCAGGTCCAGCAGTGCTTCACCTCTGGTTGATCTGTCCAATACCTGGACCAGAAAGTTATCATCAATGCATTCCAGGAGCCTCCTAGACCTCTTGCAGCTTGCCGTGTGGTCTTTCAAAGAGATATCTGGATGGTTGAAGTCCCCCATCAGGACAAGAGCCCGTGAGCACGAAGCCTCCCGCATCTGAAGAAAGCCTCGTCGACAGTCTCCCCTTGATCAGGTGGCCTGTAGTATATGTCTATCACCAGCTTTTGCCTTTGTTAGACCCACCTGTAATTCTAATCCACAGGCTCTGAACCTGTTCCTGACTGTTTCTCAGAGGGAGCTCCTCACAGTCTATCCACTTGTTGACATAGACTAGGGCAACTCCCCCACCCTTCCTACCTAGCCTATCTCTTTTAAAGAGTCAATACCCCTCAATGGTGGTATTCCATTTATGGGATTCATCCCACCATGTTTCCATGATAGCAGTCATAACTTTCCAAGCGCATCACAGTTTCCAACTCGTCCTGCTTATTTCCCAGGCTGTGTGCATTGATATAAAGGCACTTCAGCTGGGCTTTCCGTCTCACCACCTTTATAGAGGATCTAGGTCCCCCTAGAACAGCAGCATTCTCAACACCCCCCTGTCCCAGTCCATCCCTTTGTACTTCACCGTCATCGCCCATCAAGTTCGGTACGAGCCCTCGAACGACCCGCTCAACCCAGCGGCCCTGATTTTGCCCCATTCTTCCTTCATACCTAGTTTAAAGACCTTCCAATAAGTCCTGCCAGTTCCTCAGCTAAGATCCTCTTCCCCCTCAGAGACAGGCTACTTCCATTTGCAGCCATCATGCCAGGTGCCGAGTAAGTTGCCCCATGGTCGAAAAAAACAAAATTCCTGTGTTTAAATTAAAATTCCTTTTTAGGTGAAGACCTATAAATGCTATTCTTTAAATCATACTGTGTATATTGTATGGAATTATTATTCACCACTAACAGCCTCCTTTAGGCAAGGCACTCAGCTCTGGGGTGAATACACTCCATGCCAAATCAGGTAATCGCCTTGGTGGGTGGAGGTTAGCCCCTGTCATGGAGCAGCTGCTGGGTGCCATGGCCAGTCATGCGGCAGTGGTGCTCTGATAGGGGCATGACATGTCAGAAGAGCGGCTGTTTGTTCAAGAAGTTTATGCAGGATGTTTGAGCAGGGAGGTGCTCTTCTCACCCCAAGTCACTAGGGAAAAACTCTCTTTTAGTACCAACATGGTGACCACTCAGCGTTTCAGATAGCCAAAAGCAAAAATGCAGACAGGGGGCACACAACCTCTGGGTTGACTTGTGCACCCAGACAGACCTTCTGAGGAGTGAGTAGACTACCTGGACTTTTGGCTTTGGGAAGCTCTGAAATCTAGAATCCACTCATGAGTCTGAGGTAGGAGAGCAGTGTTATGGTGCACAGTCTTCTAGAGCAGCTGACCAGGCTGAGAGAGGAATTCACCAGGCTGAGATGCATCCATCAGTCAGAGAGGGAAATTGACACCTGATTTCATACGGTTGTATGGGTAGACCAGCACCTCTGTCTTGGGGCCCAGCCAGGATTCCAATCAGACAGAGGATAAACGTGAGCAGAGTGAAGGGGGCTGAACCTTTTTCTCTGCTCAAAACAAAAGAGAAGCCTCCTTCTTGCTGCTGATGTCCCACTAGCTAATAGATTTCAGGCTCTGGTATGGGAGAAAGAGCATATGGATGGCAGCTTGGAACTGGAAAGGGGCAATGACACTAAGAAAGGCCAGCCAAGGAGTCAAAACATAATCAATGCCACTGAAAAAATGCAAAGGGTCTTAGTAATTGGAGACCCTTTGCTGAGAGGCCCTGAGGCACCCACCTGCCACCTGGATAAGCTATCTAGAGAGGGTGCTGCCTGCTGAGAGCCTGCATTAGGGACATCAAGAAGGCAATATACAGTATGAAAAAAAACAGAGCTCTTCTGGTCTTTCAAGACAGGTCATGCAAGGTTGTGACCAGGAAATTAAAAATATCAAAAAGGACTTCACTTTCATTGGGAAGGGGTTGAAAACACGGGTGGTGTCTCCTCAAGTACTCCCACTGGGAGATTGGGATCTGAGCAGAAGGACGAGTAGATGAATGACTGGTTGCGTGGGTGATGTCATGGCCAAGGTGTCATGGTTTCTATGATCCAGGTTCTATGATTCTATGACCTTTGACAACACACGGGAATGGTGATGTGCGATGAGATTCAACAAATCTGAAGGTGCAAGAATATACTAGGGATTAAGATGGGCTCACTGTGAAGGCTTTAAACTAGAGCTGCTGGGGGAAGGGGATATGCTGTTGAGTGACAGAGAAGAGCCAGAGAATGCTGCCACTTTAGGAAGTAGTAGATGCAAACCTCAGATTTGCCCCAGGTGTTTGTGGGAGGCTTGCACTAGGAAAGCAGTTTGTCTGAAAGCCCTGACGAAGTGCCTCTATGCCAATGCACACAGCATGGGAAATAAGCAGGAGTTGAAAACTGTGGTACACTCAGTAAACTTTGATCTTATTGCCACTATGAAAACACGGTGGACTGATTCGCATAAATGGAGCGCCACTATTGAGGGCTATAAGCTTTTTAGAAGGAATAGGCAAGGTGGGAGGGATGAGGGAGCTGTCCTCTATATTAAGAAATAGACTGAGGAGCTCCCTCCAAGAAACAGTCATGAACAAGTGGAGAACCTGTGGGTTAAAATTAGGGATGGAAACAATAAAGGACAGCTGGCAGTGGGGGTCTAATACAGGCCACTTGATCAAGAAGGCCTGTAGATGAGGCCTTCCTGCTTCAGCTTCAAGAAATTTCACACTCACAGGCTTCCATCCTGATAGGGAATTTCAACCGCCTGGATATTCACTGGCAAGACAGCAAGCAAGCACAGCAAGCTATAAGTGATCCAAGAGATTTCTGGAGTCCATTGATGGTAACATTCTGGTTCAAGTATTGAACAGACCAAACAGGTGAAGAATTGCTGGACCTGGTGTTCACAAATGCAGAGGAGATCATTAAAGATATTAAGATTAGATGCAGCCTGGGCTGTAGTGACCATGCTCTGGTTCAGTTGTGATCACAAGGAATGTGATCCTGGTAAAGAGTAGAGTCAGGATCTTGAACTTTAAGAGAATGACCTTCAGATATTTTAAAGAACTCTTGTATGAGATCTCCTGGGAAGGAGTCCTTAGAGACAAAGGAGTGGAACGAAAACATCTGCTCTTTAAGGAAGATTTTCTGTGAGTGTAAGAGCAGAATAAGAATGCAGACAGGGGAGGCAGGAAATCAGAATGGCTCGTCAAGGAACTGCTGGTCAACCTGAATGAAAAGAAGGGCAAGTACAGACGGTGGAAGCAAGGGCAAGTCACCTGAGAGGAATATAGAGATGCTGTCCAGACTTGTAGAGGTGGGATTAGGAAAGCCAGGGCACAGATGGAAGTGAATTTAGTGAGGGATGTTAAAACAAACAAGAAGGGATTCTACAAGCAGCCAGGTCAGAGGAGACAGGCCAAAGAGAGTATACTTCTATGCTAAGTGAGAAAGGAGAACTGGCTACAACAGATACACAGAAAGCTGAGATACTCAATGAGTTATTTACCTGAGTCTTCGCTGGCAGCCAAGATTCTCAAATCCCTGAACCCAAACTTCTAGGTGGGAACTGGGGAAGCATACTCCCCCCTGCTGTAAGGGCAGAGCAAGTCCAAGACCAATTTGTGAGACTGAATGTGCACAAGTCCATTGGGCTGGATGACATACATCACAGGGTCCTAAGGGAGCTGGCTGACCTGGTTGCTGAGCCATTCATCATCATATTTGAAAAGTTGTGGCTGTCAGGTGAAGTCTCCAGACATTGGAAAAAGGGGATTTAAAAGAAAGGGATGAAGGAGGACCTCTGGGAACCACAGGCTGGTGAGCCTCACATCTGTGCCTGGGAAAATCATGGAATAGATCCTTCTGGAAGACACACTAAGGCACATGATGGATGAGTGGGTGATCTGAGACAATCAGCATGGCTTCACCAAGGGAAGGTCATGCCTGACCAATCTGGTGGCCTTCTATGATGGAGTGACGGCAATGGTTGACAAAGGGAAGGCAATTAACCTGCATCCAGGTCTGGGGCCCCCAACACAGGAAAGATCTGGAGCTTTTGGAGAGTGTTCAGAGGAGTGCCACAAAGATGATCCAAGATCTGGAGCCCCTCTTCTGTGAAGATAGACTGAAGGAACTGGCATTGTTGTGCCTACAAAACAAACAAACAAACAAACAAATAAAATAAAAGAAAGCTGCAGGCCTTGTTGCAGCCTTCCAGTGTTTAATGAGATTTTACAAATATGAGAGAAATCAACTTTTTACTAGGGTAGATAGTGATAGGACAAGCGTGGATGGTTTTAAACTAAATGAAAGGAGATTTACATTAGATATCAGGGGAAGGTTCCTCAGACTACTTTCAGTGCTCAAAAAAGGTACTTCTGTATTATTATAATATACATATATACATATATATTATTATGTCATGATTTTTTCTCTTTTAAAAAAGGTAACAACACTGTGAAATCTCCTTCTAATCTACTACAATAAGAGGTAGGTAATAGTTCAGAAATACAATAATAGATGCATTATAGAAGGAAAGAGGATCCATTGAAAGGTTTAGATGCAGAACAAAAAGAGTTCAAAAATGCCGCATTATGTGCCACAGACTCTAGCCTTCTGATACAGTAAGGAAAGAATTAAAGGGCTCTCATCCAATGCAGAACAGATAATATTGTAATAATTCTCATCTGAATTATACTATATGCATAATGTAATAAATTACAAAATTACAGAATTGAAACTTCTGTATAAACACTTTGACATTTGAAAGTTTAAAAAATAAAAATAATTAAAAAAAAAAACCATACTTAAAGCAGTTCCACAAGACAATGAAGTGAGGAAGTACTGAGCAATACAAAACCCATTACTATTCATTAACTTTGTAGTGAATAGTCAGGATGATTTACCTTTTCAGAATGGTACTAGCCCAATTACAACTGCATGATTTGCAGTCAATTTGAATGCCACTGCAGTCTTATCTCTGTCATTCAAAAAGAACAAAGAATGTAAAACTATAATTCATTAATGTGAAAAATGATTCCTTTTGCCAGTCAACATGCTCTAAAAGTTTAGTGACTCCTACCATAACAAGTTTATAATACTTATGAATTATCTTTCATCCCACTACACAATAGAAAACTACAGCAAAAACTGCACAGATAACCAGGTGTTAATTTTCAAGTTGTAAATGCTTTGAGTATTAATGCATTTATTAACCACATGACAGATGGAGTTCTGCCCTTTCTTTTATATCACTGGGGTGAACTAAATCAGAAGAAAATGTATCCTAGTGCTCTATGTTTTCTCGGGCAAAAGAAAAATTTTACACAACACAGTATGTAATACATTACTCTAACATGAGTATTTCTGTGCGATATTTCTTTATGAACTCCTTTTCTCCCCGGCTGAATTCAAACACAGTGATGATGATTTTATAATTCATCCTTTCTTTTTTAATTTATCATTCCTTGGCCTTAGTCATGCTTTACACCTTTACATTTGTCCTGTCATACAGTTAATTTGTCTATGTGATGACTATCCTAACAATTTAACTGTGGAAGAAGCTGATTAGATGGGAAAGTAAAAATACAGCCTTTATACAGAAAGAATATTTCCCACATGTATTGTTTGGGGGTTATTTGGTTATTTTTTGTTTTTGTTTTAATGTTTGTTTGTTTGTTTTCTAATCATAAACTTTAAAAATTGTGTTCTGCACCTTCTTTTATCAACAACTTTAGGTTAATTAAACCTTTCTGTCAAGTAGTCAAGTTGTATGAGAGTTATCTAACAGTAGTCACAGCAGATACACAATATCTGGGCAGTAGCATACCCTTTACGTGTTCTCTTAAGGTGTCTTCCACATACTTGAGGGATGCCTGCAGAAACATGACACCACTAAACAAGACCTCCAAACAAGGCTATAGAAATATTGTAGGGAAGAATCATTGTTTTACTGACTGGATTTAGCCTTTCCAATCATGTTTCTCTTTCTGGATGTAATTCCCTGATATTCTGAGCAGAAGAGTCTTGCCAGGATAGAAGGGCTGCAAAGCATGATTGTGGAGCCCTGTCAGAAAGAATAGGATGCTCCTGTATCTGATGGGCTCACTTAACTTCTCTTAAGCTCTTTCTAGAAAAGGTTTTCAAAGTAATGAGTATTGCTATCTACAATCATCGGCAAGTTGCAACTGGAAAATCAGTACCAATCTGGTTTCTTATAAATACTATGAACTTTTCATCTATTCTTCTGGTCATGTGCCGCTTTGGTTATCTTTAGTGAAATTATGTTTCTCTCCGAATTAAATATCTGCACTAATGGCCAGCAACATGTCCTACGTACTGCAAGAACATCTTAGTTATGGCACAAAACAGTGTCGTGAAGAACTGTAGCTACTGAATCCGAAACACTTAACCTTGTATAAAAAAATCACATATTGAGTTACTTGAGATTTGAATTCACAAGTTTATTCTGAGAACATTTTCTATGCCCAATTTTAAATTACCTAGCTTTCCCTTAAAGTTTTTGTTTTTAGTATTGGTTACTTTTTACAAAGATAATTCAAGATAAATAATAAATATATATTGTTTTTCCACTTGATTGTATCTCAGGTAAGTTTTTTTGTTTTTGTTTTTGTTTTTGTTTTTGTTTTCCTGACATTAAGTTTAAAAGGAAAAGATTAATGACAGTAGTTACAAAAATGTACAGATTATTACACTACTGAAAAATAGAAGAAATAATATATGAAATGGTAGCTTTAAGTACTCCTCTGCCAAAAGCACAGAACGGTTTTAGTTCCCGTAGACAAAAAGTAAGTCTTATACAATCATATTCTTCATCAAACTCATCAATTTAAATATAAGGAAGAATTCCCATAATAAACAAGTCTATCTCAAACATAAATTAACGTATAAGGTATATAATATTCTGTATAATATAATATTCTGGATAAGAGAGAAAAAAATGGGAGAAGGATTTAAAAAAAAGTATATACATTTATACGTTCTGTTTTTATCAGTAAAATAAACTATATTCAATATGTACTGGAGTGACCTACTGCCACATGTGAATCCTAATATACAGTCCCTTTAACCCAAATGGAGCCCTATAATTTAGTAAAAGAGTTTTATAAGAAATTTAATGTCAATGTTATTAAATAACTCCCTGAAGATGTTTAATACATAATAAATATGTGAAAAGGCTTTTTTTTTTTTTTTTTTTTTTTTTTTAATTTCCTGGCACTTAGCCAGCTTAGAAATAACAATAAATCAATAAAAGCAAATTTCAGTGAGAAAACCTGAGCTGCAAAAAGTGTTAAGAAAGGTATCCAAATGTTTACATGAAGACACCATTTCATGTAACAAATACAAGAAAAAATATATATGTAAATGAGTGTAAGACTTTAAGTAATAGTTTGTTATGTCAAATAATGTAACATTTTCCTTTTTTATTTAATTAGGACAAAGCCTTTTCCTTAATTCATTTTTAATTCACTCCCTTTCCACACACGTTGAAGAATAAGAAGATGAAATTACAATCACATGCAGTATCTGGAACCTATTCTGCCAATCCAATTGCCAGAAAACAGCAACTGCATTTTATAAAATAATTCTGGTGGTAATGATAATAGCAATGTAAAGGATGTAACAATACAGATTATGGCAGTTTTTTGCCAAGTACAAATCAGTCACACTTTTGTAGTTTTAAAATCCAATTTACAAAAACACAAGGGAGAAGTCTGACTAGCCCTTTCTGGATCAGCACAGGGACATAAAAATTAATTTTCAACATGTGGATAACGGAATTAATGCTAACCTCTGGGCATATTTTGTATCTACTGTATCTGTAAATAATCTAAGTGGTTGCTTCTAATATACCATGACTGATACATCAATTCCTACAAAATAAACAAGTTCTGTAGCTTTATAGTCCCCTAATCTTTCATAGTTTTGCATCATCTAGGTTTGCTGCCTCTCGTGATATAGGTAACTACTATGTAGGCCCGCCAGGAAGCTGCACGACAATTAGCACTGAAAATCACTGATGGATCAACAGTATCTAGAAATCCCTTTTGGACAGTAGCCTGCACCTCCATAGTTGTTTTCCTCAAGCCACCACTGAGACAAAGCAGGTGAGTCTTGGGAACATGTGAAACAACCAGCTAGCTTTTCCAAGTTCAACACAGGCAGCTGTGCAGACACAGGATAGAAGAAGGAATACAATACACAGACTGTTGAAATACTTCAGCGTGCTGACTTTTTTCACAGACTACTTGCTTAGATCTCAGGAATTCTTCATCATGACAGGTCCAATATTCATGTGCTACGAGAAAATAGAAAAGAGAAGTAGTTCTTCATCACAAGAATCCTGTTATTATATTTAAAATAATATCTTCTAATCCCTTCACACATTATATTGTAATTTGTTCCAATGCAATATTCTTACTAGCAATAACAATTACAAAAAAAAGAAAAAGGCTAAATGAAATTATTACTTCTTTAATGGTTCAACTGATCATCTGTGTGTCTAATAAGAATGGGCAAATTTTTATTTATTTATTTATTTTTTTAAGTGGCATGTACCTCTACATGAGTAGTCGTTCGTTTTATATGGATGACGTGGAAATACAAAAATACTGTGGAACAATATAAGAATTACATATAAATTTTAGCTGCACACAAGAAAATCAGTAATTCTATTATAATTGCAGTTTTTCTTTCCTCCAATACTCTGCTTACTAGTTCTTATATTCCAGAGATACATTTGGATACCCCAGTCTTCATAACTTCCCTACTTCCATTAGGTTAAGTAGAGCGAGAACTGATCCTAATTCTGTAATGGTGGCTAGTGCATTTAAAGATCATTTGTATGACAGTTGCTAATATATTGGGAATGACCAAAAGCCCAGTAAATAAAAAAGATTATTACTGGTGGTCTTATTGGCTCTTAGATCTGATACAAGACATAATCTAAAATATTTCTGGTTCTATAAAGGGTCAAAATACATATCCCATTGTGGCACCACTAATTTTATTTGAAACATCTTAAGTTTATTATATCTAAAATACGAAATTATGGCTTGCCTAAAAAAGAAATATTTTTTTAAGAAAACATATTAAAACCAGTATTTTTTAATTGTCTGCCCTACATTTGGACATGTTTTGTTAAGCAGGCTGAGTGACCAGTGTCAACAGGGAGCACTTTAAAATCTATTTCTTTCTGACTCAGAATAGTTTCTTCCACCCCTGGGGACACTGTTTATGTCTGGCAAGAACATTTCAATCTGACAGTTCCTGACTTTCATCAGGGAGGGGATAAAGGCAGAACTAATGGATGTGAATGAGTTTAAAACCTAGAGAACTTATCAATTACAGAAAACAACTGCTTTTTAGGAAGCAAATAGAAATACTTTGACAAACAAGAAAAAAAAAGCCAATATGTATTTTTTTCAGACACCGATAACTACTATCAGCTTTTCTTGATATTCTGAGCTCATAGCACTCTTGTCAGCACTGATTATTACATGAAATTCTTCATGCACTGCATGAAATGCATCATATACAGCATTACAGACCTTTTGAGGTCCCAGTTTAGTTTTTAATAGGAATAAAATGTTGTGGCTTTTTTTTTTTTTTTTTTCCTCAATCAATATGAGGTTGTTTCAATAACAGCTGAATAACATTGAAAGAAACTCTTGGATCTGAACCAAAAAATCCAATTATACTTGCACAGTTTTTGTACAGCTAATCTATTATTGTTCAGCTGGGTGAGAGTCCATGAACATATTTGAAAGCTTGCATATTTGGCATCATAAGGAATATGACATCATGCTTTGCTTAAGCAATAGATTGCCTATGCCACACAATTTACAGAAGTGAAGTAAAAGGAGAACACTGAACTACTACCACAAGATTTGTTACCCAAATTGTTTATCTTTTCATTTGGCTGAACAGGTATTATATACAAATATTAACAGAGGTAAAAGTTGTGATGGTTTGGAGAACAAGATAGATTATTTTTCACCTTCCTGACTATGTATAAAATATTGAAAACTTTCTCAAACCAGACTTCAGATTTCCTTATAAAATTAAGGGAAAAGAAAGCTTTAAAATGAAAAGCCTAAAAAGTAAGAATCAATGTGTCAATTGTTTACAGCTACAATTAGCTTAATTTCCAAACTAAATAACTTTGAACTATAAAACTTCACATTTTCAATAAAAATGTCAAAGTAAAGCATTCTGATAATTCTCAAAGCTTATTTCCCTAATGGTCAGAATTGACAGAAATAATGAAAAGTAGTACTGGCAAATCAGCATTGTCAGTGACAAATATGTGATGAGAATATCTCAGACTCTCTAATATTCATTGATTTATTATCTCTGCATGCTATAAAATTGAGCTGGCAAGATCCTTTATCTGTTTTTGCAAGGCTTGACTGTTTACTACAGGAAGTACATTCTGAAAAATGATTTCTCGCGGGCTTGAAATTTCATTTTCCTTTGAAATCCCTTAGCATGGCTAAATTCACTATTGGAGTTTTATTAAAAGTGGTCAGGATTACATAGCAAACTGATTAATTGCCAACTATTTGCCAGTCTGTTATGTTTATCAGCACTTACTACACATACACAAATATTTGTATCGCATTAAAAAAAGAGTTACTTTATCCCATTTGAGGCAACAAATACAGCTTTATTTATATGCCTGTACTCCCTTTAACACATTGTTTGTGTGGGCCCTCCATTTCCTCACTAGCATGAAGTGCTCCACAGAGTGCAGGCTTCCACAGCAGTTCACTCCCAGTGCTTTTTACCTACAGCTTTCTTTGCTCCTAGCTGAATGCAGTTCTCATCAGCTCAGCTGTTTTCTTTTTCTACATACAAAGCCCTCATGGCTGTCTTCAGTGCTGTAGAAATGAGATTAGCACACTCTTTTAACAACATTGTATCTAATTACAACATACAATCAACTCAAGAGAAGGGCTATCTAGGCAAGTCAATGTTCAGGTGAACTCCGAGGTGCATGGCTGATCCTGCCTAGGTAATCAGTGAAGAAAAGGAGGTTTTTCACCACCAGAAATAAGAGAACTCCTGGATATTGTAGCTGAAAGTGATTGGTTTTTGACAGTATGCAAGACAAGGAGTAGGCAGATATCAAAGTTACAGTCTTACTACCCCGTGCAACAGCTAGAAGTATAATGAGCCTGTGCACAGTTTACTCAGACCTGGCTTGAATAGTGTGTTTTTGTCTTCTCATCATGTTTTCAACTTCTAATCTCTCTTAAAAATCTTTGTAGGGGTGAGGAGGGAAGGGCCAGGAAGACAGGGCCAGGCCCAAATTCACACCGTGTCTTCAGTGGCCTTCCTCTTGCGTGATTTATTCTTTAAGCTTGAGTTGACTACTTCTGAATATTTTTCTTTCCGGCAATTCTGTGGTTCTGAATCCAATACCTACACATGTATGGAGTAACAAGATGTACTCTATGTACTGTTCCTGTATTCTACTTCTTGTTTTTATTCCCTATGGTGCTACCTACCCTGTCCTGAAAGCTGTGTTACAAATGAACAAAAGGTAAATAAGTCAGAAGACAAAAAAAGTCTGAAAAATTGCTGTTTGTTTATTTCATAAGTTAATAAATAAATAGATTGTTAGACAGATAACCTGCATATATATATATACATATTTCTTCTGTCAATGGAAATGTTTCCTGAAAAATCATTTTTCCCAACTTCTTTCCTAAAAATCCTGTAGTAATTTAAGGGTGAAAGTTGGGTGTTTCTTGTTGTTGTTGTTGTTGCTGTTATTTTTACTTTCCCCTCACAGTTTTCTAAACAAAAATTTCTATATTCCTCAGAATAACCCTGGAAGTGAAATCCATCCACCTCTTTTTTTTTTTTTTTTTTAATTGTTTTTTGTTTGTTTGTTTTGTTTTGTTTCCCTTTCCCCCACCACCTTTAACTAAGACTCCCAAAAGACGGATCATTTCTACTCCTGCTGAATGAATTAGTTAGAGGAACAATAGTTTCACTGAGATCAGTGGGACTTTGTGCTGGGGAGAAAAAATGGGGAGAGACAGATGCATACAGATACACACTTGCATGCAAGTGCACCACAGTCTTTATAAGAACAGTCCCATGCATTTTCAAAGTATATTCAGAAATCACTGAGTACATTGTCTAGAAAGGTCAGAATGTCAGTTTTCTTATCAATTAAGCTGGGTTTTGTGGTGAAAGTCTTACTGTTCCTGTTATCTATGGGCTATTGGTCAGTAAGTGATACCAGCTGATCTCCAGAATTCACACCTGGCAAATGTTACTGTCAGGATTTTCCATGCACCCTCAGGCTTACTACTGACCTTTACTATTTAACCCATTAATCTAAATGTATCTGACAGACAGCACTAGAAACATTACAAGCCAATGCTTTGATTAAGGAAAATATTAGTCACTTTCACTTATTTGAGAGATTTAATTGAAACATACGGTAATTAATATCCATTAAAACAAACCAGACTAACCTTTGCCTTTAAGCCTGGGTCTTATAATTTTTTGTGCTATTAGGTAAACTCCACGATTTAAGATTTCCCTAAACAAGACTCCCTGGTTGGAAGACAGTTAGGAGGTTGTGGACAAATTTTACCACTCTAATTTCAAGGTCATGTTTATCCATCTTCTGTGCCCTTCAAAAAATGCTATTTGAAAAGCATAACTTGAGAATCATTTGAAATGCTAAGTGAATCAATAAGGTCCTAACTGTGTGTGGTAGAAAATATGTGGCCTACAGGCAGTTTTTTGTAAAGAATATGTTCATGCTGTGTCTCTTCTTTTCACAGGAAGTAAACTTCTATTTCTCACTTCTTCCTCTAAAAAGCGAATATATTGCAAAGTATGCTGAATTTGAATAGAAGTTGCACTCAGTGTGTCTGGTGGGTCCCTTCCAACTCAGGATACCGTATAATATATGACTTTACGAATGGGAAATCTTGGTTGTCAGTATTGAAACATTTTGAAATAAGGTAAATGAAAGTGTTAAGTTTTGCAAAATTAATGAAAGAGCTCTCCTTAAAACAATAGGATCAACAACAAATTCTTCACACTATTTCAAATTACACACTGCAAGTAATGTACCATCAAAATATACAAGTATATTTATTCCAAAGAAAATCTTTCTTTCTATATAATCTACTATTCTATATACAACTGTTCAAAGGATCTTGTTTTAGGAATTTTTAAATGTGAGAAAATTAAATTCTATACTTTGGTGTATTTGCAAACAGCATTTTTCTCCTTTATAGTGTTAGGACAAAAGTCAGAAAACAAAGTTCCCTGTGAACCAGTTAAACTGCTCTATATTTCAGGCAAATACTTTTGCTGTAATAGAGATTATTTTCCCCTGATGATTCTGCCTCAATCTGTATGACACTAATATGGCATTCCTAAAACTAAAATAGAATATTCCACACTCTCTTCCCTATCCCTCCCTCACATTTCACCCCTCCTCCCCCTCAAAAAAACCCATGTTTTTTTATAACACAGTCCATCTAAAATAGCAGTAACATTTTCTATTACTACTTGGGGATCTGCATTAAAGACTTAATTCAAATTCTCATGGATAGGTCAAAAGCAGTGCAGTGTACAATATAATTTAGGATTTAGGAAGTAGAGTGGTGATTACTGAATGAAAACCTCTTTTAAGGTGAGGAAACCTCTTTTACTCTCGCAGTTTTTGTAACTGAAACCAGTGAAATTCAATGTCAAAAAAGTATATATATTAATATTACACCAAGCTGGTTAAAGTACAATACAAATTTTCTTTTACTGGCAAGTGGATTTTACTTGTTTCCCTAAAAAACATGAATGTGTGTATACATATATGAATATATATATATTCTGATTCTACCGAAATAAAAAATACTTATTTCCTGTGAATTTTATAATCATCTATATTCTTCATCTTCTGCCCTCTGTTGAGGACAATTATGTAGCAGCTAATCTTTCATGTTTTATCCAGAAAAAAGACTACTGAGAAATTAATCTTTCCACAGTCGTGGAGATTTTGAATATGTTCTTAAACTCTTCACTATCAAGAAGTACTGAATCTGCTGAGTTTTTGCTGTTGGTATTGTGGTTTTGTTTTTGCAACTGTAACAAACTTGAGTTTCAATATTTAGTACCTCAGTAATTGCTAACTTAGCTTGCTGTGGATTGGAGTGAAGAAGGATGTGGGGATAATCTACTTAGATGCAAAATATTTGGCATTTTTTTTCTAATTATTACATCCTTGTTTTCTACAGATGCTAATGTGATGATGTGGAGAAGAAGTATAGAAATGTCAGGAAGAGATATTCAGATTTGCAGATATGTTTTGGCACAGTTAAATGAGAGGATCATGATGCATAGAAATCACTATACAGAATGTGAATTGCTCGTACTAAATTACAGTGTTAAATGCTAACAAGAACATGTAGCATTGCAAAACAATTCACAAATTCTTGGATATATGATAACTATGTTGCTACTGGAAAAATATGCCAGACTAACATTGCTAACTTAAATAAATTAAGAGAAAAGGTATGTGATGACAAACTTGATAATCCTTTTTTTCTCCTAATGTTTTGAGCTGTTCTGAATTTTTACCTTAAGTGGTAAAGTTTCCATCCCTTTCCAGATGATACTTCCAGTCATTCCCCAGACTGGAAGGCTCTCACAGTGTTTCTGGTAGTTGTTTAATGTGCATGTTCTCTCTTCTTATCTATCACAACCAGACTGTCTACAGAAACAATGAATGTGGACCTTTAGAAGCAGATTTACAGAGCAAAACAGTTAGTGTTCTGCTAACAGGACCTGATCACCACAGCATGTGCAATATAATTTTTTTTTATTTCAGTGTAGTCCCCATCTGGCCCCAAGGGTCCAAATGCTCAAGTGCATCTGGGGTGAACTACCTGAGCTCCCCAGCACATATACCTGTTTCAAAGGAAGCAAATGCAGTTTCTGCACCTTGAAACCATTCCGTGACATGATTCCATGAGCTGGGGCAAACAAAAAAAGTTACTTTAAAAATGTGCTCTTGACACAAGCTAAAATGTTTATGACACTTAAATCTGCTAGAGAATGTGGATATGCAGCATTTGTACTGAAAACTGCTACTTTTTTTTCAGAAATAAATTCTGTAATTTACATAAGTATATGAATGCCTTCTAACTGAAAAAAATAATTCCATGGGAGAAAGTAATGTTTTGTAAACAGTGTTTGCTGGTGGTAGGTGTTTGTTTAAATTTGGTCCAAAAAAGCTATTTCCGGTTTATGACAAACATTTTATTACAGACCTAAGCTTCAACGCTGTTTCACAAAGCCAGTTGCTATTAATAATAAAGCATTTCCAGTAAAAGTGGCTATAATAGTCATTATTCAGTAACTACAATATAAAATAGTTCCAGCTACTGCACTGAAAATATCTCAGCTTCAGTATTTATATTATATTACATATACATATGTAATATTATATATTATCACTTAATTCTTCTTTCCAGAAAGACAATTAATATTAAATCTTTTGAATTTCCGTGGATAAAACTGGCATCTGAGAACCTAGTTTGGTATCAGTGTGCTTTAAAATAAGTCTATGATAGAGATCAGTATCTTTTGTGTAATACTGTATGCATTGCATTTTGTAACATTTATTATACAAATTGAAGTGAATAACAATATGCAGTTCAACATCCTATGAATATTTTTTAGAATTCTCCAACAGTATTTAATATGCTAACCAACTTCACTGAAAGGCATACAGATGTGGAAAGAATCTATCTAGGGACTTTAATTATCACCTTGTCAAATTCAAATTATTATCTTGCAAGTTAATTTCCATAAAGTATCCCCTTTGCTGTTGGATGATTTAACATGTGTCTGCTTTTTCTTATCTTATTTGTATCTGTCTGGAGGCTCTAAACCTTTCAAAGTAGGCTAGCTCTTTGTCAGATCATGATGTTTACCATGAGTGATTTTGTCAAATATATTTTTACAAACACTCAGTTTTGCCAAAGATGGGTCTGTAAAATGAGAAGAGAAACTGGCATACACCACCAATAATGTTACATAAATCAGACTAAGACTTCAACCATTTCTAAACAAGTTCAGCTTACAGTGAAGAATCAAAGAGCCTGGGAAATGATTTACCTGACAAAAAAAAATCTGGAGAAGGTCATTCTTGGATGGTAAATCATTTGAAGTTTCAAGACGCCCAGAGTAATTCCAGCTTGTGAATTGTGTGGATATGATTTTCTGTGCTTGTGTGTATCATGATAGGGGGGAAAATATCCTATGAATATTTAACAACTATGTTTATTTTACTTATTCAAAACAGTGTAGCCATCATGCAAATAGAGCAAGACAGAAGAAAAATGTCTCATTGGATAAGGCTTACCCTCTGCACAATGGCAAGATTTAGATTTAAAACAAATAGATAAAAACTTATCAATAGCTAACAGGGAAAAAAAAAAAAAAAAGAAGAAAAAAAAGACATTTTCAAAAAGATGAAGTAATATCAGATGTGTGAAAATTAAAAAAAGAAAAAAAAGGTGGTAGCGGAGGACAATCATAGAGTCATAGAATGGTTTAGGTTGGAAGAGACATTTAAGATCACCTAGTTCCAAGCCCCTGATACAGGCTGTGACACCTCCCACTAGATCAAGTTGCTCAAAGCCCATCTAGTCTGGTCTTGAATGCTTCCAGGGAGGGGGTATAAACAACCTCTCTGGGCAGCCTGTTCCAAGGTCTAACCACCCTCACGGTAAAGAATTTCTTCCTAGTATCTAGTCTAAATCTACCCTTTTCCTGTTTAAAGCCATTTTCCCTTGCCTTTAAAAAATAATCCTGGTACCTGGAAGACTGCATGTCATGCAACCATCCTTGCCAACATTGCAAGTATTCATTATATACAATAGTTTCCCTGACATGTGATATAACATAATGGATATAGAGTTACATGTTTTAAATATAAGTAAAACACAGATCATTATCCTCATAATGTATACTGTATGGAGGAAGGTCTGGGAGCCAACAATATAATTCAGATGCTGCAGTCATACTAGATGATTATGTCATTACATCATGACACCTGGCAGACAAATAAATGTCCAAGCAAAAATGATTTTGGAGCTTTGATCACAAGGTGAACACCTATTTATAATCAGAGTGTTCATGAACAAAAGAGGAAGAATAGTTTAAATAGTGTTGTGGTTTAACCCAGCAGGCAGCTAAGCACCACACAGCCAATTCACTCACTCCACCCCAGTGAGACAGGGCAGAGAATCCCAAAAAAAAAAAAAAAAAAAAAAAAAATATATATATATATATATATATATATAAAACCCATAGTTTTAGATAAAGATAGTTTAAGAGCACAGGAAAGGAGGTGAAATAACTATAATAATAATAATAGAATGCACAAAATAGGTGATGTAAAATGCAACTGTTCACCATAAGCCTACCCATCCCAGCCAATCCTTGAGCATCAGCAGGCTCCCTACTCAACTCCCACATTTTTATTTTTCAATACCCGTATGGTATGGGTATTCTTTTGGCCTGTTTGGGTGCTTATTGTGTCTCTTTCCATATGCTTTTGTTCCTCTATCCACCTCAAAGGCAGGATAACACGAGAAGATAAAAAGTCCTTGACTTAGTATAAGCACTGCTCAGCACTGGTGTGCAATCAACATTACTTTCATCCTCAATCCCAAACACAGCAACACTCCACCTACTCGGATGAAAATTAACTTTATTCCAGTGAAGACCAGACAAAATCCTGAAAATCCATTCACCTAATTCTTTCATGGAAAAAAAAAATTGAAAGTAAAATTGTTTAAAGCGCAGAACTCAGTGCCAGAAATAAATGTGTTTTCAGAAAGCATTTATTTTGTCATTGTAGCAATTCAAACAATGCCTAATCACAACAGTTTGTTTGAGATACAAATCAATTTTAAATATTTGATCCACAAAATTAATCTTCCCAATAAAGATAATATGTTACTGTCAAATGATACAATGACTACACTACATGGACTCTCTTTTGGGACATCTATTTTATCTGTTGAACAGATAGTATTTCTTCATATCTGTTGCATCCTCTCTGAGGATGAAAGAAAGTTTCTCTGTATAAAAGGAGACTGGATGCTGTGGCATTGGATATACTGAACACAATATTAGGAAAAAGAAAAGAATATTAAATAATAAAGGAGATGAAAAAGAATATATACATATAAAGCATGAACTCCTTTCTTTTAATTATAAAAAAATATTTATTTTGAACTACAATATTTTTTACAACCGATTCAGAAATATAAAAGTTAAATAAATGAAACAACTGTGAATGCTTATATAAGTGCAAACAGCATAGTTTTGATGAATGGCATTTTTATGGAATACACTGGAGATACAGAGGTACAATACTTAATCTATTCGTCAACTACCTGTAAGGAAAAATTTTGACCCCTATTTCCTTCTCAGTGTGATAAGTGAACTATTGATTTCTGCCAACTGAAAAGCGTTCAAGCATACAAAACAAGTAGCAGACCTACCCATACAGTAATTCCTGTTAATTCTCTCCCCAGGGTTTATTCTGCAAGGGTAACATTGATTTTAACATGTTTATGTGGATTTTCCAAAATAATACGTTTCTAATAACCTTTCCTATCCAAAACACTTAGGTAAGAAAAAACAAACAAACAAACACACAAGTTTTGTGTTTCCCAGAAACTATCCTAGTTAGATAAAGAGAATAGAAATTAAAAAATAAAAATAATAAATTGGGAGATGGGGGAAGCATGAGAACTATGAAACTGTCGTAATTATTTTAGAAAGAAGTGTTGAAGTTCAGACCTCAGCTCTAGTGCTAAATGTGTTTAGCACCATCCAAAAGTCTGATCATCTTCATTTTACACTGCCTAGAATTAATCAAATTATAGATTACACATTCATAACTTCTACGGCCTTTAGTGGGAATGTGCAGCAGATGAAATGACCTGACCATTTCAGTATCATCTCCTCTTCTTCTATTTTTTTCTTTCTGCCATGCTACCAGCTGTAATATTACAAAGATGGTTTTGGCTTTTGCTCAGGTTAAGAAAAGAAAATGTATCCTCCGATGACTGCCTATTTAGTTTGTTCCTCCTAGTTTGTTCAATTTTGGAAACAAAAGAATTAAGTAAATACATTCATGATAGTCCTCTGGTTTCTGTATGAATCTGGATAGCTATAATAATTAACTTCTGTCTATTATAGGATTTTTGGAATATATATCTTTCATTAACAAGAGATTTTTACTAGTCATTTCCTGAAGAACTGGCAGAATCCTTCCCTCAGTTAGAATAAAATAAATATCCTGTATCTGTTTGGCTATTTATGTTTTTTGTTGTTGTTGTTGTTTGTTTGTTTGTCTATCTGTTCTAGTTATGGCCATTGCAAAACTAAAAAGTATTTTACTCTTATTTATTTTATGGTAAGGTCTTGGTAGGAAGTGCAAGGAAAAGGGAATAATTTATCATTCAGGAATTATTTTTATGTACATAATATATCTTACTTAAAAAAATATATTTAATTTTGCTCAAATCTTTCTTACTGTGTTATTTTTCCTCCTCTAGAAGAAAGTTGCAGTTGGCATTCCATAAAAACAATTTTGCTAGATCCTGATTAATCAATATATTGATTTCTCACCTTCTTCTGTATACACCTTTTTTTTTTGTTTGTTATTTTTTTTAACATGAAAATAAATAACTCGGTTAATTCTGGTAATTTTCAATTCTAACCCATATCTTCCATCTTGCTATGTAAAAAATAAATATAGAATAAAATAGACATTTGATTATTTTCAAATATTAATTTACTCATTTATTTTAATAATTATTTTTATAATTCATAATTGCATTTTACTTCACTTATTTTTTCATTATCAAAAGCTCTCTTTTCATTATGAAAAGAATTATTATTACCTCAAAATTAACAAAAGTAAAATACAACAGAATTTCTGTTGTTCCAAATTTGTTATAAGTGGAATACAAGACCAGTCATCTTTCATTTTAAATACATAGCAACTAAAAGCCAGCAACAAATAGTTATCAACTCTTGAAACGTAGTGATATCAAAAGTTTTTTCTTGTTGTTGTTTCTCCCTTTGTCTTAGAACTGATGATACTTTAAACTTCAAATATTCAAATCAGTGAGAAAGTAATTCTTTTAGATAGCCATTACTCTGTGACAAATGTCAAATATTTTTAATTATCAGGTAGGGTAAGTTTAAGAAAGCCTGCTGGACAAAGATTTCGTTTCCTTTGCCACTTCTGTAAGGTAGAGTAAGAATTAGTAAAATAAATGTCAAATGAAAAAATAAACAAATAAAAACCCTTTCCTCTACAGCACAGGTCTTACTCCGTTTAGTGGAATCAGTAAACAAGAAAGAACATTAATTAAAAGAAAGCTGACATTAAACACTGCAACAGTGATAAAATAAATGTGTTGTCATCAATGTTTATAATCCCATGCTATATGCTAATATATATATATATATTATTTTTAAAGAGTAATTCAGTCAAATTAAAATTATATAAAGCTGAGGAAAAAAAAAACAAACAAAAGAGAGTTAAGGCAGTTCTGCATGCACATATGACTAAAGTGAAACACACTAACATCCCTATTACAGAAACACAGAAGACAAAGCAGAAGCTCAGATATTCCTGGCTCCTTGTATCCATTGCACGCTTACCAATGTAAATTAAATAACGTAGTTGAAAAAATACTTTTAACCTTGTCTTACTATATTTTCTCCTATTGCATTTTTGTCTCAGGTGTTACACCTAATCAGACATCAAGGGCCTATATAAAGTCACTGTGAGAAATTTTATGTTATATAGTGGTTAATATTTTGTTTCTCCGATATGATATAAGGTACTAATTTCTAGGGTCAGAGCACCTGCCTCCCAGTAACAGGTCAGCCTGGTTGTGGGGGGCTTTCCAAGTGCGGAAGCCATGCAGTGAGGTGGGTGTGTGGGACATATTGGCCTGGCTTAATAATGTTTGCTGCCTCAGCTGAGAGCACACCAGGGCACAACTAGCAGTGCAACTTGAACTTGCTCTCTCCCCCTCTCCTGCCTCTGAATATGAAACAAAAGAAAAACCAAAGAAAATCCAAGAGAAAAAAGGGGGAGAGAGGAACAGGATTGCAGGAAAGCTCTGTTTTGCTGCTCATTCATTCCTCATGTATTCAGTCACTCCAATGCAGTAACTAGCTCAGCCCCAGGCTCCTCTTACAAGCACAAAAGAAAAGCAATCCCATTCAGAAGGAGACCATGAGTTATTGATCTCATGCTGAATGTTACGTTCGGTTCAGTAGCACTGTCAGATCCCTCACACGGAAAGCCTATGTTTCCCACCAATTCTGTTGAATGATACTCAGCTTTTTGAAAATGAAGTGTTGGGGGCTAGGGATCAAGGACAAAGATATCTCAGCTTTCATCCTAGAATGCAAGATGCATTCTGGGTCATGATGAAGGATAGGCCTGCCAGGCATTAATTCTGTGGATCTTGTTTGCCAGAGGGGCAGGCAGTTCATGGTTGTTTCATTTTCTAATTCAGTCATTAGAAAATGAGCCATAAAGCCATCATTTGTTAATGTACATTAGATTTATTTTACCCATTAAAATTAATGAACAAAGTTTTTTTTGCTAACACACTTTATAGTTCATTTATTTAACTTAATATCCTCATTTGCAGAAATATGCAGAGATTTGCTTTTAATTACTGAAGATATTAAACTCAAAATTTAAATTTAAAATATATTTCTTAGAATCTGCTTCACTCTTAAAAGTAACCATGACTTTCCTTTTCATGTACTGATAATTTTACAGAGCATTATTGGATGTATAGGCAACCTCTACACTATCAGCACTTGAAAGAAAGCCACCGAGATTTATTCATTGTTAGTACATCTCAAATCCAAAACATGCACTCCTTAATAAATTCACACTAAGTTCTTGTTTAAGAACTCAATGAATGAAATGTTCAGCATTACATCTTTATGATAACTATAAATGTCAGAATTACAATAGTGGTATGGTGCTAGTTTCTCATAAATTGCTCAGCAAGAGCCTTTTTTGTTTATTTGTTTCACAAATCTTATCAGTTTAATACAAACTCTCTGTTGAAAGAAGATGTCTGTTCCTAAGAGAAGGACTACTCAAGCCTCAACAAAAAGAGCTGGATGAATGGAGACATTTCTGAAATGATTGAAAGATTAGAATTAATTCACAGAAAAGCAAAGGAGGAAAAAAGAAAAGAAAAAAAAAAAGCAAAAAACAACTCTCACACAAGGAAAGGATGAGTGCATCCATTTTTAATGGAGGCCCAGAGTTTAGGTCTTTATGGGAACACCTTTGCAATCTTCCTGTCTTTACCTTGATGGAAATACATTTTGCCTGAGTAGTAACAATTGTTCATAGTCAGTCACACTCTCTGGAAATGAAATATCACAAATAGGACAGGTGATAATTCTAACAACTCAAATTTAAAATTTTAAAGTAGAATGATTTACTGTTAGCTTATTGTAAATATAGCACTTTATTATTTTCAAAGTGCCACAAATCTTATCTAAATCTTAGTTTTCTTCATTAAAAATTGTTAAATATGTTATGCTAACACATTCAATATTTGAATGTATAGTTTAGTATTCACTCCTTTCACTGATCTTTTGGTTCTCTTTTTTTTTTTTTTTTTTTTTTTTTTTTTTTTTTTGTACTTGAATGATCCTCTGAACTATATCATTTTTGTCCATAGTTGGAAAACCAATAATTCTTAAATCAGACAATGAATTCTGAAAATGTTTTTCATGAGTAAAATTAATGAGAATGGGTAAAGACATTCAGACTAAATAAAAATATTACAGAATTTTATATACTGACAAATAGGAAAAAAGAAGGAAAGCAACAAACCACCAAACAGAGCAATAAAATACTTTGAATTCAGTCATGAAAATCATAACGAATGCTTCAAATAATTCACTTGATTTTTCTTTCTCATCTGGAGAATTCACTATCAGTTCTATCTGATGAATCTGAGATAGAGTGAAACAACAACTATTCTTTCTTTGTCATGGAAATTCAGTTTAGTCTACTAAACATGGGCTTATTAACTCTTAACCATAGCCATATCACATGAATATGTTTCCTTGGATCTAATTACTCTAAGAGAAAACTATGAAAACTGTAATTGTATCTCTTTCTTCTCAGGCCCATTAATTTTCTTCAACTCCTATATTTTGTTTAAATGAAGATTAATCATAATTTAGGAAAAAGATTATTCCTTTTCTTCTTACTATGCCAAAAAAACTGTTTTCTGGAGCAATGGAGATAAAATTCAAAGTAGCAAAACTTTAGGTTTTATTTTGGCAAAGTTTCACTCTGAAAGATCTGGGAAATTCAGTTTGTCTGAAACAAGAATGTAAATTACATGTGAAATCAATGCCAAGAAGTTGAAGCTACCTCGGGTTTGTGTAGAAGTCTGGTTCTGTTGATGCAAAGGAAATGAGCAAAAGATGTTAAAAGCTGATATACCACCTAGTGCACCTAACATTTCCAGTTAACTGAATCTTTCTTGTCTACTGAGCATCGCTGTCTGTCTACACACTAACTGATGAGCCATGAGACTTCCAGCTAGAACAAGGAGCCTTACAGTAACTCTGAGAGAGTATTGTCACTATAGGTTGTAAAGTTAGAAAACTGTTTCTGAAATTATACTTCTAACGCATATAAACAGGTAGAAGCTAAAATTCAACTTGAAACACAATGTAGTCTAAAAATGAATCTAAATTGAGTAGGAAAAATTCTTGTGTTCATAAATCAAGAAAGCCAAAACTATAAAGAGTAAAATTAAAACATGAATTGCCTAGATAATGTCCGTGATTATAGTCAGTGGGATAAAATGAATTCTGGTAGATAATGTTATATTTTTAGATGATTTTGTTTTTCTCCTTTTCTGTTCTGAGGCAGAACTATGATTTCCTGAACAAAAAACCAAAGCTTTGATTAACCACTGATTTTTTTCTTTTATTTTTTCTTTTTGCTTTTTAAAACACCTCTTTGCTTCTTCCCTGTTCATGGCCACAGTTGCTTTCTTAAAGTTGCTTGATATGTATTTGACTTTTTGATTGTATAAGGATGGTTTTGTTTCAGTTGCCTGCCAGCTACTGCCCTCTAACTTCATACAATGACCTCTTGATTTGCAGCTAGTTACTATCTCTGTTGCTTGCTGGTATCATAGAATCATAGAATCATAGAATTGTAAGATCGGAAAGGATCTGCAAGATCATCTAGTCCAACCGTTCTCCCATTACCATTGCTACCACAAGCTACTAAGCCATATCTCGCAGCTCCTCATCCAAATGCCTCTTGAGCACTGCCAGGGACGGCGACACCACCACCTCCCTGGGCAGGCCATTCCAGTGCCTGACCACTCTCTGAGAGAAAAAGTTTTTTCTTATCTCTAATCTAAACCTCCTTTGGTACAACTTGTGGCCATTTCATCGGGTCTTGTTTTGCCTGGGAGAAGAGGCCAAACCCCTCCTCATCACAGCCTCCCTTGAGGAAGTTGTAGAGTGCAATTACGTAGTTGTGTAGTGTAGTTGTATCAATTTGTTTCTACTTCCTTCAGCTATGTTCTTGATCTCTTACCTTAACCTCATTGGAAAATAAAAACAATGCTCTTAAATTTCAAAAGATGAGCTTTAGCTGAGTATAAGAAGTGTCAAATAAAACCTGCTACTATTGCAAGCTGTATGAATATTTTGATTTTCATATGCAAGGAATTTTAACAGTGATCACTGATTACCTTAAAATTACCTAAAAAAAAAAGAAATTTTCTTCTTCCTTTAAAATAAATACCTGGGGAAAAAAAAGGTAAAAACTTACAGAAGTATTTTGGAAAGAGGACAGAATATTAAAAAATAATAATAATAATAACATTTATATAGTAAGGTTCAGAGTAAACTGCAGTTAAAAAATAATGATCACATTTAAATTAAGAAAAAAATGAATTAATTATTGTAAGACACAGATTTTAGTGACACAATTGTAATTATTTAAATGAAACTGTTTATTGTCTCCCATAAGTTTCTCTTATGATTTTTAGCATTTTATTTTCATGGTCAGAACAAAATTAAATAATGTTTGCTTTTTGAATATTCTTGTCACAAACATAATAGTTACATTTATTCATACAATTAATTAGACTGTCATATTATCTTTTATTTGACCAATCATTGTTAAGAAACATTTGAATACTAAGTAATAGCTATGCATTTTTTAAAGAAAATAAAGTAAGTTTGCAAAAGAAAATAGTTATTTTTTGAAAAAGTACTATAAATAAATAAATAAATAAATAGTCAAGTTAATTACTTACTGTGAATACTTGCTCAGTTCTGATAACATTCCTTCCATATTAGGGAAAATTGATTTAAATTTAACCTTCTTCATTTATTAATATAGATTTAGCAAAAGAATCCAACCAGGACGCTCATGCAGAGTCATCTGCTCAAGAATAAAATAAAGCCTAATTAAAATTTTGCCATAATCTTGTATCATACTGTATGGAAAAGCTGAGAAACTGTGACTGGAACTGGAAAAATGTATGTTCAGAAGGAATTGTATTATACCTTAGGTGCCAATTTCCTCTGTTTCCATATAAAGAGGAGGGCTGATTAGTAACCCTGTCCCACTTTTTAGCCATTGTATAAAATAACTTTCCTTTAGTTCCCATGCCAATACACTGAGAATGCCAGCTGAGAAATGTACTTCTTTGTGATGACATATTAAAGTGTTTCCAAAATCCACACTATTTCCAAAGCTGCCTCTTTGTGCAAGAGTTTAGTAAGTGTATAGAGTTAAAAGAAATCTGACTAATTAATCATGTCCCTTATGCGTTATTTACCATTCTTTTAAATAGTTCATAATCTAATGTCATGTGCTCCATTCAAACAGTTCTAAGTGTTGCATGATTTTCTGGTCAATAGTTTTGCATCTTTCACAGGTTCTTTCTGAAACATGCTTAACCTCCTTTGTTACTTCATCACACTTACTGAGTTATCAAAAATATCTGCCACTGTTGGTTGTTTCTTTCTTATGTCCCCAAACATACCACAGAACAATTTATCCGAGCCTGATACTTTATCATTCTTTAATCATTCTAATTTTGCAAACACTTTATATAATCTGGGGCTCATAAAACTCATGTTGTATTCCACTTTCACAGAAAATTTATTCCAGACTTCAGGTTATGGCCTACAGCTGCACTCATAAATATCAGGGAAAGAATTCATTCATGCTAAATTGCCTTTCAGAGATGTGGAGAGTTATTCATACCACTCAGAAGAACACCAAAATTCATATTTCTGTCAGGTTTCACAAAAATAGAACATACAGGTTTACCAGTTCAAACTCCTTGTCATGTATTTTGAAATTGTGGAAAACAGTCAAACTCCACATAGAGTCGCTGCTGAGAAGATGCTGAAACAGCTTTATTGGTGACTGTCAAACTTTAAAACCCTATTGAGATAGCTCATTTAAAGAGAAGAGTAAGTAGAAGTACTATAAATAGATTGAAGGAATTGTAGGAAAGTCTAAGGATGAAATATGATACCCCCATGATATTTATTTCCGTGTTTATTTATATATATATATTTATACTTATTCCATATTTATTTCCATTTTCCAGTCTATTAGAAAGAATGCTTTCTGCTCTTCACTGGAATCTCCCCTACCAAGACACTCTGACCCACAAATCTGTGGATATTCAACAATATTCTGCCCACATTAACCCTTCATTAGTTTGAGACACCTTAAGAAAAGGTGAAGAAATCTTCATTAGTAATTGTGGATTTTGTTTGTTTGTTTTACTTTTTTTCCTGCGACACTCTTCACTTATCCTTAAAAAGCAATCTGTGACTTATAGAATCATAGAATCACAAGGTTGGAAAGGACCTGAAAGATCATCTAGTCCAACCGTTCTCCCATTACCCTTGCTACCACAAGCACTAAAATATCTCGCAGCTCCTCATCCAGACACCTCTTGAACACTGCCAGGGACGGCGACTCCACCACCTCCCTGGGCAGGCCATTCCAGTGCCTGACCACTCTGAGAGAAAAAGTTTTTTCTTATCTCTAATCTAAACCTCCTTTGGTACAACTTGCAGCCATTTCCTCGGTTCCTTTTTGTTGCCTGGGAGAAGAGCCAAACCCCTCCTCATCACAGCCTCCCTTGAGGAAGTTATAGAGTGCAATGAGAATTCAGAACTGTTGAAAAAACAGACAGATGTTGTATTTACATAAATATGAAACCCCATAATTTACTCTATATTCAAATTTTTAATTAAAAATTAAAAATTATTTTAAAAAATAATAAATTATCATCTTTAAAAATATCTAGTTGTGATAGCTACTGATAGTCTGAAAACTAATTGAGATTAGTTATGCTGGATGAGGCGACATTGTTAAGATTATTATTAATGTTTCATTACTCCAAAGTGCATGTAGGATGCATATTTTAACTTCCAGAAAAATCTAGTCCTGGATTTTTTGGTTTGCAGTATCTGCCTAGGAGTAATAAAAATTCCACTTTATCCAACAAGATGTGAATTTCTATCTATTAATAAAACTTGAGCTATAATTCCTGCAAACTGCTCTAGAGACCAGACCCAGAATAATAATTTAATCTCTAGTCGCAGTCTATCTACAAGGTAAATGTGCAGGTAGATAGTGTAAACTTTTTTATTTTAAAGAAGAAAACTTTTTTTTTTTTTTAATTAACAAATCAAAAATACCTAAGATACCATATTTGGTTTTTAGCAGCTACAAATAATAAAGTACCTCCAAGTACTTGCCATCTTTGTTCAGATTAAATTGCCTTTTGAAATATATCTCAGATATCTGAACTAATGTAATATCTGCTACCTCAGAATTCTTGACGGCAGACTTTGAACTGTTCAGGACACTGGCAGGGAGAATTGGGACTCAGTCCTGAAGGATAAAGGGGTCCAGGAAGGATGGAGAATTCTCAAGAAGTCTTAAAGGCACAGGAGCAAGCTGTGCCTTTTCTCTGTACAGTATTCCTCTATACAGTAAGATGAGCCAGTAGGCAAGAAGACACATGTGGATGACCAGAGAGCCTAAGGCTCCAGGAGAAAAAAAGAGAATGTTCCTTCTGTGGAAGAAGGAAAGGGCAACTCAAAGCATCAAGAGGGACTCTTCTTTTGTATTAAGGGAATATGGGTCATTGCTTTTATCCGATTGAAAGGTCAGGGAAGAAAAAACATTACACTTACTTGTAACAGCTGTTTTTTATTTACTTGGTTTAATCTGTGCCTGCTGGAAGAACTTATCATTCATTTGCTGGATCATGTACTGGATATGATAGATCATGTAACTCATGAATATGTGGTTATCTCATAAATAAATGGCTGAGAGACTGTTGCAATCTCAGGATTTTGGGGAGCGGGGGGGGATTTTTATTTTTATTTTTATTTTTTTTAAATCATGGGGTGGTATACTTAGCACCTAGCCTGATAGCTGCAGATGGGTCTCACCTGTCTTGAAAGGGTAAACAAGATCATAGCCCATGAGCCAGCAGGACTCAGTGGGGAGCCATTAAAAAAACATAAGGAGGAAAGAGATAAAATCAGGCTTGCTAGAGATAAGCTGGGGCATGATTATGGGTTTCAGGTGAAGTGAGGTACTTAGCTGAAGTACACCTACACCAGTACATGCATCATAAACAACAAACAGGAGAACCTGGAAGCCATTATGTAGTAGGCAAACTAGGATTTAGTTGCTATTACTGAAGCATGTTGGGATTGCTTTAAGGGATGGCTACAAGTTCTGGAGAAGGGATAGGCAAGAAGGAGGGTGCCAGTGTGGCTCTGGTTCTTAGAGAGTGCTTCAGTGTTGTTGAGCTTAGGGCTGGGAATGGTAATAACAATGTTGTTGGCTGGGGAGTGCCAACAAGGCTGACATCCTTGTGTCAGTTTGGTAACTTCCTGACTCAGCTGGTAAGAGAGACTTCCAAGAGCGGCATCTTGCTAGATCTGTTGTTCGCAAACAGAGAAGGACCGTGGAGAGATGTGGAGGTCAGAAGCTGTCTTGGGCAGAACAATCATGAAATTCTCTATTCTTGGTAAGGTCAGGAGGTGGGTCAACAGGACTACTACCTTGGACTCTTGGAGGGTGGACTTCGAGCTATTCAGGACCGTGGTAGGAACGGTCCCTTGGGATTCAGTCCTGAAGGGTAGAGAGGTCTGGGAAGGGTGGAGACTCCTCAAGTAATAAGTCCTAGAAGCACAGAAGTAGACTGTCCTCTTGTGCAGTAAGATGATCTGGCAGGGAAGAAAGTCAGTGTGGATGAACAGGGAAATTTCTCCGAGACTCAGGAGAAAAAGAGAGTCTACCTTCTATGGAAGATGTGACAGGCAACTTGAGGAGAGTACAAAGAAGTTGCTAGGATATGAAGGGAGAAAATTAGAAAAGCAAAAGCCCAGCATAAACTCAACTTGGCTGTTTCAGTAAAAGAGATCAAAAAGCTTTTTTACAGATATATTAATAGTGATAGGAGGGCTAAGGAGAATCTTCATCCTTTACTGGATGCTGCAGGGAATGTGACCACTGAGGATAAGGAAAAGGCTGATGTTCTCAGTGTCTAGTTTACATCTGTCCTTATCATCCTGTCACACCAATTGTCTTTGGGGTACTCTGCCCCCTGACCTGGAAGTCTTGGATAAAGAGCAGAATAAATCCCCCACAATTCAGATGGAAACAGACAGAGAACTACTACTCCACTTGGACTGTTACATGTCAATGGGGCTAGATGGGATCCACCCAAGGGAGCTGAAAGAGCTAGTGGTAAATGCCCAGCTTCTTTCAATCATCTATCAGCATTCCTGGTTACCCAGAGAGGTCACAGAGAACTGGAGGCTTGCCAAAGTGACTCCCATCTACAAGAAGGGTCATAAAGAGGATCTGGGGAACTACAGGCCTGTCAGCCTGACCTTGGTGCCAGGTAAGGATATAGAATGGATCATCTTGAATGATCACATGGCATATGCAGAACAACTGGAGAAATCAGACTGGCCAGCATGGGTTTACAAAAGGCAGGTCCCGCATGACCAACAGTCTGGATTTCAGTAAAGCCTTTGTCACAGTCTCCCACAGAATTCTCCTAAGAAGCTGGCAGCCCGTGGCTTGGACAGATGCAGTCTTTGCTGGTTAAAGAACTTTCTGGATGGCCAGGCCCAGAGAGTGGTGGTGAATGGAGTTAAATCCAGCTAGTGCCCGGTCATGAGTGGTGTTCCCCAGGGGTTGGTATTGAGACCTTTCCTGCTTACTATCTTTACTGATGATTGAGTGCACCCTCAGTAAGTTTGCAGATGACATCAAGCTGGGGGGAAGTGCTGATCTACCTGGGAGTTGGAAGGCCCTTACAGAGCAATATGGACAGGCTGGATAGTTGGGCTGAGGCCAATGGGATGAAGTTCACAAGACCAAGTTTTGGGACCTGCATTTTGGTCCCAACAATCCTGGGCAATGCTACAGGCTTGGGGCAGAGTAGCTGGAAGACTAGAGGAAACAGACCTGAGGTTGACTGTCGATGCTCAGCTAAACATGAACCAGCAGTATGCCCAGATGGCCAAGAAGGCCAATGACACTCTGGCTTGTATAAGAAATAATGTTGCTAGTAGGAGCAGGGAAGTGATCATTTCTCAGTTCTGGTGAGGCCATACCTGAAGTACTGTGTCCATCTCTGGGCTCCCTACTATAAGAAAGATTTTGAGGCACTGGGGCATGTTCTGAGGCAGCAGTGGAGCAGGTGGGGGGTCTGGAGCACAAACCTTATGAGGAGCAGCTGAGGGAGCTGGGATTGGAGAAGAGGAGGCTCAGGGAAGACCTCATTGCTCTCTAAAACTACCTGAAGGAAGGGCATGTTGAGGTGGGGGCTGGCCTCTTCTCCAATCTAACTAGCAATAGGACTAGAGGGAATGGCTTCAAGCTACATCAATGGGGATTTAGGTTGGATGTTAGGAAATAATTCTTCTCCCAAAGAATGGTCAGACTCTAGAACAATCTGCCCATAGAGGTGGTGGAGTCACCATCCCTGGAGCTGTTCAATAAACATTTAGTTGTTATACTGAAGGACATGGATTAGTGGGAAATATTGGTGATAAGCGGAGAGTTGGACTGGATGATCTTGGTGGTCTTTTCCTACCTTGATGATTCTATGATCATCTACTTTTTGATTTTTATTCTAAAAGATAAATTCTGACAGGCCTTGTCTGCTTACTCGCTACAAGCAGTCTTTGGAATGAAGTATTTATTAATGTTGGGTTTAATTTGTTGTGCAAAAAATACAGAAAGCCTAAATCAGAAAATTCCCAATATATGGACCCAGAAGAGTAACTTACTGTTGAAGTACTCAGAAAATACATATTGATTGTTAGCCTCTTGAACACAGAGGTATCATTACTTCCCTATATGTTGTTGACTATTGGGGTGGAGAAGAGGTGGAATGGAAACGGAAATGTCACATAGCAATATTTCGTTTGAGGATCAGTCTCTACATATAGAGACAAATTAAGTTTACAGTCTAATATATATCAGCTTTCACAGTATCCGGAGTGAAAGAGAATTTGTAAGGTGCATGGAAGGGTCATTAACTACCACGGTAGGTAATAAGGTAACAAATGTTAGTAAAAAATTGATTGTTTTATGTAGTACTAACTATTCGAAATATTACACGTAAAACATTGTTTTTTCCGAATACAGTTGCTGAACTAGAAAGATAAGGATATAATTTTCCAATTCTCATGAACTGTGCTGTCTAGAAGCATAATGAATATATATATATAAAACATACTCAAATATATGTATAATCTGTTACTTTACGTGCAACATTGCTTCTACAAACTTATCACCTAGGTAAAAGTCTCACTAGAACCATTTCTTATACAAATGCAGACTAAAAACACAAATTCACATCTAATACTCTGAAGATTTGAAAAACCACCTGCAATTCTACATGATTGCAGAATCAGGACTTATTCTTCGTTTGAAAAGAAAAAAGTAAAAAAACTATAAAAATACACATTCAAACTATAGTAAGATATAATAGTAAGAAAACAATTTTAGAAAATTTCCCACTATAACTGGTGTCTACCATGTAAGTATGATACACCCCCTTTCTATTCTCACATCTCTGACAATTGTGCTGCTTGTGAATCCATTCAGCTACTACTATTTGTTCTTGTCACAATCTCTGTCATTAGAATGAGATTTTGTGTTTCTGAAGACTAATCTATCATGTTCTAATTCTCTACAACACAGTGGAAAATTGTCTTCAAAAAGTATCTAAGAATGAAATTCCTGCACTTCTATAACAAAGAAGACAACGAGGAGAAAAAAAAAAAAGTCTTACAAAGACAAATTATAGGCCTTTAAGCCTCTATTGGTAAAGTTCACATCTCACCTTTATTTCACTGAACTATTCTTTAAGGGAGACTGAAAGTTTTCTTTTTTTTTTTTTTTTTAAGGGATTTTTTTATATTTTCAAATTATATTTTGTCTGCCATAAAACACTGAGGTATCTTAAAAGCATTTCATTAATAAATGACTGACTTCAAAGGGATCTCGTGCATTCAAGCATCTTTCTATAAATATACTTCATATATCCATATGAAATAAGTCACTTAAGGAGACATACAACTTTAAAATCAAATACTGTGGCCATCTTTGAGAATCTAGAAGTCAATAAAAGAATTATAAATTCAAAGAACATGACAGTGCTTTAATAAACATGGAAAATAAAATTTAGACTTTGTGTTTGATGACTTAAAGGCCAGCTTTCAAAATCAAATAAATAAAACAGTATAGATTTATGTAGCATTTATGTAAGACCACATTATGACAATGACCATGGCAAAGCCACTGTGCCTCAAGGTTTTGATAATAATGTTTAGCTTTCAAGCACAAGTAAAGCAGAATTCAGAGAAACAGAATTCAAAGAACTTAACGTTTATCACGTAACATAGGAAAATGAGAGTTTCAGAGGCATATGAAAGAGGTCAGAAAATGAAAAAAAAAAAAAAAAAGAAAGGAAAAAAAAAGGACAACAGTGTTCAGTGTTGTAGCTAGGTACAATTTCTCTTTGAAACTGTGGAAGGAAGGAGAGTTGCATATGACACATGGGCTTAAGGTGAAGTGCATTTTCACCTTCTACAGTTGAAGAAATGGGAGAGTCAGTGGAAAGAGCTAATTCAAAGTTTATGTCTTAGCAAATGCAAGCTGGGGCTTTAGGCAAATGTCTAGATTATTCAAAAATACCTAATTTTACTGTTGCCAGTCTTCTGCAAGGGAAGGACAATAGTATGATGGTGGAAAATTAAACATTTTACATGTATTCAGTAAAATTGAGTGAAACGAATCTTTTATCTTAACTTTTAATTTTTTATACTTTTAGATCATTAATCAGATTCTGTTTATACTGTGGAAGTCATATCTAAGAAAGGATTACCACCTCTAATTTGAATGCTAAAATGATTCTTTCTGTCAGTTTTTTGTAAATAATTTATATTTAAAGCTTGAAACAAAACAACCAAATATCAGTCTTGAACCCTGGAAAAAGAAATTGCAACTAAGTTTGTAAGAAAGTTTTTTACTCAACATACTGATTTGTCAATTACAGTTTAAACCAATAGTCTGAGAATAAGTAGACTAGTTCCTATATCAAATTAATCTTCTGGAGTAGGTTAAATACAGTTGAAATTGTTGACATAGATTATAAAGACACCAAAAATAAAAAATAAAACACACTCAAAGAAAAGTAGGAAGTTAAGAAACTCTGAGACTCAAAAACCCATAAAAGAAGAAAAGTGGACAATATTTTCCTAATATGTTCAACATAATGTGGAACATATGTAAATGACAGAAAGAGTCAAATTTCAGAGGCATTGCAAATGTTTTTAAAATGAGCCTAAATCAAAACTTTATGAGAAAGATAGGAAGTAGACCAACGTTTTCTCTGTTTAGAGAGAGTAGTATTGGATTCTTAAATTCAGTATTAACACACAAGACAGCATTAGCCAGAGCTGTCAAAAAATTGAGATTGTTACCTAAGTTTGTTTTTAAATAAATAAGAAAATAAATAAAAGCAAAATTAATAAGCAGTAGCAGATAAAGTTATATATAAATATATAATGGCTTGAACAATATTTCACAGTTCCTTGTAACAATTTTTTTTTTAAGAAGTGGGAATAAAAAAAAGGATTTTTTCTTTTAGTCTGTTCTCTTAAGGAAATGAGAAAGGTGTGGTCATGCACTCTGCTCAGAAATCTTTTGGTTTACTTACCAACTTCCAGTACACCCAATGAGACCTCAAAACAGTTATTTGGAAAGACAATAATAAATATGAACATTCCTCCTAAATTCTTCTTTCCTTTCCCCAATAATTTCTTGTTGAACATGATGTCAGATAGCATGGAATACCCCTTTTTTCAGTTTGGGTCAACTGTTCTGGTTCTGTCACCTCATAGCTCCTTGTGCACTCCCAGGTTCCTCATTGGTAAGACAGCATGAGAAGACAAAAATTCCTTGGTTCTGTGCAAGAACTTCTCAGCATCAAACAAACAAACAAAAAACAAACAAAAAAAAAAACATCTGTGTGTTGTCAACACTATTTTCATCAGAAATTCAAAATAAAGCCTCATTTGAGGCTCTATTAAGTAAATTAACTTCATTCCAACCAAAATAAGGATGCAGGCCATAGGGAAAAGTAAGAAAAAAGGAAAAAGAATCTTTTTGCCCACATCAGGGTTGCTGAATGTGGCTAACCCAATATGATGGTAGATAATTATGGGGGATATCAAAATGCAGTTAAAGAACAAAACAGTTGTCAGGCAGAGTCAATATGAGTTCATCAAGGAGAAGTCTTGCCTTAGTAATTTGATCTCCTTCGATGATAAAAATCATCCATTTGGTGGATGAGGTGAAGCTGGAGGGTGCAATCTTCCTGGATTTAAGCTGGGCCTTTGATATCATCCCTCACAGCAACCTTCTGGACAAATTGTCCAACTGTGAGATGAATGAGTTCACATTATGTTGAGTGATGAACTGGTTGAATGGTAAAATTGAAAGTGCTGTATTGAATGTATCTACATCTGGCTGGAGGCTAGTCACTAGTATTGTTCTTGAGGGCTTCATTCTAGGGATAGATCTGTTTAATGTTTTTATCACTGATCTGAATGCAAGAGTGGAATGCCTACTTAACAAGTTTGCTGATTATATTAAATTGGGAGGTGATGTTGGCTCTATGGAGGAATGAGAGGCCTTGCAGGGGAATTTAGATACATTGGAGCACTGGACAATCAAGTATTTTAAATTCAACCTAGGTAAATACTAAGTGCTGCATCTGGGATGGAGTAATGCCAGGCACAGGTAAAGATTAGGAGATAATTAGCTGGAAAACATCACAGCAAAAAGGGACCTGTGGGTGCTGGTTGATAGCAGGTTCAACATGAGTCATCAGTGTTATTTAGGCAGCCAAGAGAGCAATCTGCATTTTGGGGTGCATTAAACACAGTATAGCCATCTAGTCAAAAGAGATGATTCTCCCACTGTGTTTAACTTTGGTGTAGCTTCACCTGGGATATTGTGTGCACAGTATAAGAAGGACATTACAGTACTTAAAAATGTCCAAAGTAGGATAACAAAGCTTGCAAAAGGACTGGAAAGCATGTCCTATGATGAGAGGTTGAAGACACTGAGCTTATCTAATCTGGAGGAAAGAAGGCTAAGAGGTGACTTCAGTGCTCTCTATAACTTCCTGAGGAGGGGAAGCAGGGAGAGAAAGATGCTGGTTTTTTACCCCTGGTAGTTACAACCTGGTAATGATAGAACATGAAGAAATGGCACAGAGCTGCACTAGGAAGGTTCAGACTGCATTTCATTTATCTATCTATCTATCTATCTATCTATCTATCTACCTATTTATTTATTTATGATGAGGATGATCAAACACTGGAACAGGGTTCCTAGAGGTGATGAGTGTTCAAGAGGCATTTGGACAGTGTCTTCATCATTATACATTAGCTTCTGATTAGCCTGAAGAGGTAAGGCAGTTGGATTTGATGACCACTAAAGATTCCTTCCAACTAAATTCTATTCTTATTCTATTCTTATTCTCTTCCTATTCTTATTCAGTATATATATCCTTATTCTACACTATCATTAGAAAAAATAGCTCATGATTAGTACAAGAAGAGTATCTTGAGTGGTCAGAGGACATACAAACTCTATGAAAGAAACTTCAGTTTTGGTCACTCTTGTGTCTTGAGGGTGCATGTATGTTCTACACAGATAAATTCTTTTTTGAATCAGGACTGATTTGCCAAAACCTAGATAAAGTTGTCAAACACTTTTTTAAAAAAGCAAGGTCATATAAAACATTAACTATAAGCTCATAAAACCCATGTCTAAGGTACTTATCTAAGACTCACAGATATGCTCAGAAAATCGATTAGACTTCACTTTAAAAAGACTGAAATACAAAGCAGATTCTACTTCATTTTGCATCTCATGAATTTATACTAATTTTGCTGTTTGATAGATTCAACTAATTTAAATTTCAGTTGAAAATTCTTATTCAAATCAATGCATTCCTCAATGTGCCTGTTTATATTTATCAAATAATTAAAGACTCATATGGGTGAAAATCAGAAGAAAAGATTGTGGAGACAAGTCTGAAAATAAAATCTTAATAAAAAATAAAATCTTAATAAAAATTAAAATCTTAATAAAAAATAAAAAATACCTAATCATATTATTTTTACTGTAATGCACTGTAATTGATAAGATAAATAAGTGGATTGTAATAAAAATGAAAGTAACAACATTCGAAGAAAGAACAGAGATAACAGAAAACAAATGAGGGATACAATGTGCTTTTGCACAGGGCTTCTAAATATTAAGGAAGACAAGTCCCCTGAAAGTCCACAAATACTGATTAATATGAAAGAACATGGGCATGCCCAAATTTGAATATTTACCATCACACAAGAAAAAAAAAAAAGAAAAAAAAAAAGAATAAAAAAAAAAGATTATATGGATTAATTTCTTCGTAAATAACAAACAAAGTTGCCAAAAACATTCATTCATGGAAGATCCCTGAGCATAAGAAAGAGTATTCTAACCTCAGCAAATTCTTTGAGTCTCCTGGTGACAAAATGTTTCTGATTTATTTATATATATCTATATATATTTTAATACAGAACATGAAGAGCAATTTGAAATTTGGAATTCTACCTATTAGTGAATATCCAAATAAGAATAAGAATTTGCAAGAGAATGAACCTGAAATCCCAAAAACAAGGAGTGGTTGAGTTTGGAAGGAACCTCCTCAATCAGAGATATCTAATTGAAGTTGCCCAGAACCATGTCCAGGAAGGAAAACAAATAATCTCTCTGGGCAACCTGTGACAGTAGGTTAGTCATTCTCACAATAATATAGGGTTTCCTGATGTTCCAAAGGAATCTTCTGTTTTACAATATTGTTCATTGCCTCTAAGTTTTGTTAGTGATCACCACCAAAAAGAAACTGTGTCCTGACCCTTCTCCAAGCTAAACAGTCCCAGATTTTGAGACTTTCCTCATAAAAGAAGTGCACCAAACCCTCAGCCACGTCTATGGCCCTTCATTAGACTCTCTCCAGAGTGCCAGTCTCTTGTACTAGGGAACCCAGCACCAGACACATCGCTCCATACTTATCCTAATAATAATATATTATATGATCCTCATAAAATTAAGAAATTAGAGCAGAAAGACTAAAAAAAAAGATACTAATAATTTTCCAGATCAAGTGAGAACTGCAGGGAAGTCCTCAAAATGCATTAGTAGCAACAAAACATAAATATATCACCCAAAAAGAAAAAAAAAATGCACGCAATTTTGATCAAATAATGAATTATATCATGATCTGAAAAAAACATAGTATATAAACAAGTTTAGATTACTAAGGTGTCTAAAAGAATAGTGTAGATAAATAAGCAGGGGAAAAAAAACCACAAAGTTTAAGATACAAAATAAAATGTAGGTAGCTTTCTGAAAATACAAAAGTTGAGTAATTTTCAATTCCTGATATATTACTTCTGATAGAGAAAAAACACAGAAATTTTTAATTTCAATTTTCCACGAGTCTTCAATAAAATATTTCAATGTGTTTTAGACATTTACTGCAATACACATCCCTATCAACTTACCAAAATGTTTGATGAAAATTAATTGGAATTTTAGAAATTTCTGTAACAAAGTTTGGTTTATTTCTTATTCTCTCTGTGAAAGATGGTCTAGATATCTGAACAAATAGCAAACAAAATTATTATCTTTCAACTGAAATACATAGATAAATAACTATAAAGCAGCCACCTTCAATACAATAATGAATAATTCAAATTCTTGTGAAGCTCCAGAAAATACTGCATAGTGTTGCAAACACAAATTCCTAATATCTATATATCTATAGGTACCTATAAATATCTATCCGTACCTAAATATATTTATTATGTAATTATATTTATTATGCATATGCATATTATATGTATAAATACATGCACATATATACATATATATAAAATATAATTTTCTTCTAAAGTAAATGAAGTTTTCAATGAAAAAAAAATTGTCCATAATGTTTTATTTACTGCTTGATATCATTTTATATGATATTTTCACAGCAAGTCTAGGAAGGGAAAATAGTATAATCTTGATGGAGATACACTGAGGTATGTAAAAACCTGGTAGTTATTTTTTAACTGCTGTCTTGATAGAATTTGCCACCAAAATGAAAGAATGATTCAAAGAGATCTGCTGTGGTTTCTCCTATGTGAAGGATCAGTGAATGTGTTTATGAAACCTTCAGATGCTAAGGACTGCAAATGTGCTAAGGGCTGCATTTGATCTCAAAACAATCTTGTTAAATTGAATAAGTGACTTGGACTAAAAAAGAAAAACAAAGAACAAAATACCCTCAAAAATATGAAACTCGATTAGCATATTTGTGTGAGAAGTTTACAATTTCTAACATCCTTATTAAGCTTATTAAAAAGCGATTTTGTAGAAAAAAAGCACATAGCCAACTGTCAGAGCAAGAATGAGGGAATGACTTTTGGAAGAACAGATATATTTTCTGTAGTATTTTATATCAAAAGAGATGCATTTTGAACAGAACATAAGAAAGAAAGCTGAAGAAGGATATGAAGTACATTTGAGGCATTTAAAATACTGTTGCAGGAAGAAAAGAAATAATGGGCTCTCTATTCCATATTGAACAGGGCAAGAAGTATTTAATTAATTAAGGGACCGGGTTTTCCACCAGAAAGACCTAACTTTTTAGGTAGAGAAGCACTTAGGTAAATTGCCTAAGGAAGCTGTAATATCTCAACAAATATCTCTTAAAAAATGACTTGTAAAAATTTGTCTTGAATGACATGGGTATGGTTGATCCTAAGGAAGGGAACAAACCATATAACACTTCAAGACATAATAACAATTTCCTGTGATTCTAAATGACCTACTCTTTTTGATAAGATTTCAGTTATATTAATAATATTTGTTGCTGTTACACAGAATATAAGAATAGCGTAATATATCAGTCTGACATTGTCTGATCATTAAATACACACTTGCACAACTGAAAATGCTTATATATTATATTAATATGTATATTAAAAAATCTTACATTAAGAGCACTATATTGATTATTTGTGTACTTACACTTATTGTCTCTCTAACATCTATTAGGCCTGCTTGTTCAAGACTCCTCTGGGAGAAAAATAAACAAGCAACTAAACAAAAAAACACCTTTTTTGTTTTATCTAATTATCTACTAAATTAATACAACAAGAGAGCTCATTAAATTCAGAGCAAGGAAGAAGGGAAAGGTGTTGCTAGAACTTAATTAGCAAGATGCAAAGACACCAATTAACACCTATACTTCAAGAAAAGTAAAAATTTTCCTGCATCATACTAAAAAATACATTCACAGCAGTTACACATTTAAGTGGCATGCAACTAAATTTGGTGCTAGTATTGATATTAAGTAAAAAAAAATCATGTAAAGGAAAAAAACAACTTCCCTAGGGTAGCAACCAAGATTCCATTTTATTCGTATGAAATCCATTTCTTCAGCTACTCAGATGAATGATAGGGTAAGTATGGGGAAAAAAAAATAAAATACTGCAGAAACAGCTAGTAGCTATATAATCTTTTTTTTTTATTTTATTTTTATTTTTCTATCAAATGTACAACATGAAAGTGTGCCAATAACACATGGAACCATCTACCTTTATACTGTTATGGAACAAAATGAGCAAGAGGAAGAGTCATAACCTGTAAAGAAAATGGTGGTCATTTTTCATATGTTTTCATATCCAATAAAGATTTTAGCAGATGAGGAGAATGGACATTGTGTACCTTGACTTCTGCAGGGCTTTTGAAACTGTCTCCCATAACATCCTCATAGGTAAGATTAGGAAGCGTGGGGAAGAGTAGACAGTGAGGTAAATTGGGAACTGGCTGACTGGCAGAACTCAGAGGTTTGTGATCAGTGACACAGAGTCTATTTGGAGGCTTGTAACTTAGGGATCCTTAAGGATCAGTAGTGGGTCCAGCCTTCAATATTTTTGTCAGTCGTGGAAGAAGGGAGAGTTCACTCTCAGCAAGTTTGCTGATGATACAAAGCTGGGATGTGTGACTTACACACCAAAAGGCTGTGCTACCATTAAACAAGACCTGGACAAACAGGAGAACTGGACTGAGAGGAACATATGAGGTTCAACAAGAGCAAGTGCAGAGTCTTGCACGTGGGAAGGAATAACCACACACATCCATACAGGTTAGGAGATGATCTGCTGGAATGTGTCTTTGAAGAGAGAGACCTAGATGTCCTGGTGGACAACAGGTTGGCCATAAGCCAGCAGTGTGCTTTTGTGGCCAAGAAGGTCAACAGTATCCTGGGGTGCATTAAAAAGAATGTGGCCAGCAGATCAATAGAGGCAGCCCTCTCCCTCTACTCTCCCCAGGTGAGGCCACATTTGGAGTATGGTGTCCAGTTCTGAGTTCCTCATTTAAGAAACATGGGGACTTCTGGAGAGAGCCTGGAGCAGGACCACAGAGACAATTAAGGGAGCATCTTTTTTATGAGGAAAGGCTGAGAGACCTTGGGCTATTCAGCCTGGAGAAGAGAAGATGGGGAATCATATCAATGCTCATAAATATCTAATGGGCGGGAGTCAAGTAGATGGGGCTGGGCTCTTTTCAGTGGTGTCCAGCATCAAAACAAGGCGCAGTGGAAACAAGGTCATAGGAAGTTCAATACAAACATTAGGAAAATCTTCTTTACTCCAAGGGTGACAGAGCACTGGAACAGGCTGTTCAGAGAGGTTGTAAATTCTCTTGCTCCAGAGATACTCAAAACCTGCCTGGATACATTCCTGTGAAACCTACTCTAGGGAACATGTTAGCAGGCGGTTGGACGAGGTGATCTCCAGAGTTCACTTCAAACCCTTATGGTTCTGTGATTATTTTCACCTAAAATGAATGGAGAGACTGAAGTGTCTCCAAGTGCAGACTAAACCTTGACAACTTAGAATGGGCAAGAAACTGCCCAGCAAATCCTGTCATCAGGTTGCATATGAAATACAATGTATTTCCAGAGCTGAAGCATGGAGGCCTGCAGGACAGTTTATTACATCCACAAAAGATTTAGAACAGACCTTTTGCTGAAGAAATGAAGAATCAATACTGACAGCTGAAAAAAGGTTTTCATTCTCCTTTCCAGTGTATTTGCATATGCACATTTCAATTATAAATAACATTCCCGCATGCAAAGAGGACAAAACTATTCCTTTTGTTAAAATGCAATCCAAAATAACTCAAAAGTTAAATCCATAAGTTGAAAGAAAAAGCACACAAGAGCAAATGAGATTACTTGAAGAATCAGAAGTTTAAATATGTTAATATACATCTGTATTCTAGAGCTATCTGAATGAAGAGCAAGAACAGAGTACATGCTCCAAAGTTGTTCCAAGTGTCTATGCACCAGGTTATACGAAGAGCAGAGAATAAGAAGACACGCTTACTTGCACATTTTTGGACTTACTGAGGATCTGTCAGTTTCTTAGTATGCTGCATGGTTTCACTGGAGAGTTTATTTTCAGCACAAATGGCAGTTTTATCAATCATTTCTAGCCATGTAAAAGCTTTATTATTCTCCAGTGTAATATAGCAGGTTGAATCCTAACAGAGGACACGTGCCTATCTGTAGGCATCCCATGCTATTTCTGATGTTCTTCAGTATCCTGTCAGTATTCTAATTGGTGCTCAAGAAGAGCATGAGTTCTGTGTCATGTTGGCTAGTTTGTCACCTAAGTACACTCAAGTGCCATCATTCAGACATTGTAACCTCTTCCTAAATATTCATATTAACCTTCTTAAAGACGTATGAGGAAGGAGGGTTAACCTGATGAAAAATTCACAAGAATCAGACCGGGATTCTCAAACTGTATATGACTTAATGATTTTCTTTCAGAACTGAAGAAGGAGGGGAGTTTTAAAAGACTAGTCCAGTGTTTAGAAAAACCTTGAGAATTCAAATTTTACATTTGCCACCTCTCAGGAGAACGTTGACTCTGCATCAAGCCTTTTCTTGTATGCATTGTCTGGTTTTCTCCCTCCCTTTTTCTGATTTGCTAGATTTATATTTGCTATAAAATTTGTATATGAGAGAGAATGAGGGTTAGGAGATAGGCAGGAAGCTGAACAATTAGATAGAATGAATGATTAAACTTTCACATTTTGTCCTATCATGAAGTGATAAAAATAATTCAGTAGTAATTTGATGAACAGTTTTCAGAGTAAGTTAGCAAATAGCTAATCCTGACAACATAAATAAAAGCTAAATTTCCCTTCCTACTTTAAATGTGTTTATTTGAATTTCCTTGTAATATGTTTCTCAACGAGCCAGCTAGGAGGGATAGCATTTAAAATATATACATGGCTTTGAACCAAATAAGCAGTTCCAACTGTTCTAGATAGTTGAGTCTAAAATTCTCTAATAATGGGTAATCTTTTAGCCTTGGGTCATGGTAGAAAGTTCCATCACTGAACAGTTCCTGATCTTCACAAAACCCGCTAAGTTAATTGCAGATCAGATATTCTTCCAAAATTACAAAAGATAGGACGTGTCTTTGTCAGGGGGGTGATGAAGTCAGATTTCCAGCTGAAGTAATAGATGAAAGACCAACAATCAGCAAACATCCTTTACAAATATATCTAATGACCCAATCAATGCCTTTTCTCCATGTATACATTTTTTAATGGCAATTACTCTCAAGGCCTAAGCAGTTCTTAACGTATTAAAATTAAAAGTCTGAAAAGAATAGAACAAATATAAATTCTTATCTTTACCTAATGTCTTTGAATGTTATTCAGGATCTACTTTCTGGATGACAAAAGCAGATTTAATTCTATTTACAATTTAAAAAAGTTAAATCTTTAAAAGATCTAAAACAAACAGGCCATTTTTATCAGTACAGTATTCCATACCCATTCTCTTCCCTTCATTATACTGTATTAAAATATATCTGTATTAAAAGAAAAGAAAGTCCCTTAAAATGTACCTTTTTAGGCAGAGTGTAGAACATAAACTGCTTTATTTTTCCCTTCTGACTTCTACCAACTTTTCCCAACATTTCTGTGTTGTTTTTATGCTTGCTGTTGTTTATCGTCTTGACTTCAAGATGATATCAGAAGATCTCAGCAATGTCAGTTTGTATAGTCTCTCTTAGCATGGTCTCTTAGATAAATTAAAAGATCTTGGAATTTAGTAAGCTGCTCACAATTTGACCTCTCCCTTTTCAGTATAAGGATGTCATCTATTGAATACTGCAGTCATGCCTGTCCTGGGAAACAAGTTTTAATTTTTTTTTTAAATAATAGTTTATGGTCATTTTTCTCCCAAGGCATCAAGGTACTCTGTCCACTAAGTAAGAAAAATGTAGTTCAACTGATAATTTAATGAAAGCTACTGTCTGTTTTTTATTACTTTTTTTTCTGGCAGCTGTGTTTAGTGATACATAAGTACAAGTATAAATAATGTAACAAGCTTCTGAATGCTTTATGCTGTAGGGATGGATTTCATCTTTTTATACAGATTGAGAAACCTGTATGCTTTTCCAAACGGTGAAGAAAAAAAGAAAAAAAAGGAAAAAAAAAAAAAAAAAAGGAAATATGGAGATATGCTTGTTCACTATTTAAAAAAAAAATATCAGCATGTAAGTTTTCACAGTGTGTATTTCTCATGTCCCTTGTCACAGTACTTCATGTAGTGTTAATTTCAGACTCAGGTATAAAATGTTTCTAGATTCATTACTAAGAGCAAACAGAAATTTTTAGTTTCCTGTATTTGTCTATATTTAATTCCACTATATGGTCATCATTTTATAAATAAATTGATATGAACAGGTTTCACAGTATTCCGTTTGTTTATTCCTCAGACACTACATGAGGCACAGACAAAGAGGGAAATTCTGTATCTCAAAAAAATATTTTAATGAAATAACTTGTTGGCAAAAAAAACTATTTCACTAAGAGACATGAAACACTTTAATAAAACATAAATAACATAAATTGTTTTGGCTACGAGTGTCAAGGACTTTAAGTCCTTGCAATGGATCATTTCTTCTAGACAATATTAACTGTAAAACTGAAGAATTTTTCATTGCTTATGGTCTAGACAATATTTTCTTTTACAAAGATGTAGCCCTGAGTCAAAAAGGGATCCCAAATTCAGGAGACTCAAACTCAAATTATTGAGTCAAAATACTTATATTGGAATAAAATAATTGTGAATACACATTTAAATCTATAAGGATATTTTTTCTAACACCCACTATTTTATTATTACTACTTATAGGATAGAAAACTTCTCTGTGTATCTATTTAAACTCAGCACAAGAAAGAAAAAATTATCCTCAAGGAACTTTCTAAGAATATAACCCCATTGTTACAGCCATCAAAATCCAACACTAAAATGAGACTATTAGCAAAACAATCTGTCCAGCATTAAATAAGCAGAACAGAGATATTTACTGAAAATAGATATCTAAATATGAAGTATTTTATGAAATATTTCTACTGTCTTATGAAATAATATTAGAAAAGATTTTCTATAAAAGTGTTGATTCATTTTTAAAGGATTCTTGTCTTTTTTTCCATTCCTTTTTTAAAAAAATTCCCAGATAGTATGTCAAGAATGCAATTTCCAACTAACTTCATGAAATTAAACTCTAGACAATAAATTAAGCTTTACAATATAGTTCGTCACAGTTTTTTTACTTCTATTTTTCAGTACACATATCTAAGACTGTGCTTTTCCTTTGATCTTTCAGAACTTATTTTACTGGTAATATGGCCTCAAATATACCAGATCTCTTCTGAATTTCTTAAAAGCATGCAAAGAAAGCTGTATCATTTTTCACTCAAAAACCCAAATGCTTGTCTCTTATCAGCAAACAGAAACCCAGTGGCTTCTGCTATCTAGTAGGATTCTGCTAGCTGGACTCAGTCTTCGCATTTCCAGATGGCTTGTTTCCTTACCTCCTGGCACAGATAGGAAATTGTAACAAAAACCTAATTGTGCTATAGATTTTCAAAATTTCCTCCTCATGTCATACTTAGCTGCATCCATACAGGCAAAAATATCCCCAGTATATATCTATAATATACTCTGACTTCAATTTTAGTTGGCATATCTCACAGTCTGCAAGTATAGAAATGTTCATTACTTAGCAAAAATGCTAAGTAATCACAGAGATCTCTCTCAGATGCAAGTGCTGAACACATCATTAAAATTTGGTTGTCTTCTGATACATTGGTCTCTTTTTCTAATTATCCTGATCTTACTGTGAATAAACAGACAATTCAAATAAACCACAGTTCATTCCTACCACATCCTCTTTTTGGAAAGGAGTTATAGTTATTGTATTCATCACTGAATAGTTAAAGTAAAATTGGTTCAAATGATTCCTATTTACTTCTACTTTCTTCTAAAAGGAAAGGAAATGTGAAAAACATTTATTTTCCTAGAACAAAACAAAATAAAAGATTGTAATCTCTGATTCTTCAAATATTAAACAGTTTTTGAAGTTATAGTTTTAGGAAGCTGCAAAGCGTGGTTCTTATAAAACTCACTATCCAATCTGACAGCATAAGTTTTAGTTATGTATTGATATGCCATTACCATTGAAATGAAGACAAAAAAGTAGTAGTGGTTACTTAGCAGTTCAAAACAAAAGGTTTATATTCTAGTAATAAATTTTAAGCTCTATGCATCTTAGCTTACTGTGTCAGGAAATGAAGCAACTGGGATAATCAATATCTAAATGGCTTTTGTAGAAAAGGAGAAAATATTTGCTCCTAATGTAATAATGTTCTTAACATTACATCCTGAAATCCTATCCTCTCCATCTAAGAACTAAATCTTAATTTTATAATTTTGGATTGTATCTATAGGAGCCATTATAGAGAACTATTGGGTGGGCTGGCACTATGTAAATTTCAGTAAATATAATTTCTATATTTAAAAGACTGTGATAATTTAACTATTAACAAATAATAAAAATCTTCTGATTGATATCCAATTTCCTATTTGAATGAATTATCCCCGTATGATATCTGCATAATACCAAGTATGTATAACCTCTGTAGCTACACATGATTTCAAAAAAAAATTCAATATCACTTTTTAAATCTGCTAAATGTGCGCATAAAATATTGCCTTAAAAAGAATATTAATCAGAGATCTTTTTATCCTATTCTTCTAAGACTGAAATCATTACGCAGTTTCTGGAGTGTGAATTTTTGTACAGCAGAACAAGGGGCTGGGGAGAAAATCAGGATGTAAAAGAATGGGGTCTATTATGGTCTTATTACTTTAATACGAACAAATTCATTAAAAATTCTGAATGGGAAGTAAGGTAGTGGACTTTATTATTTCTTGATGACTGCTGTTAAGCAGTTTAAGATGGGATGAAGAGGGGAGAAATAGATTTGGAATCTTAACTGTTGCTGCTGTGGTCATCCTAACATTGCAGTGTTTCCAAAATTGGTAAAAGGATGACTGACATACGTAAAATACATTACCACCAATTCATATTGCTGCTATTACTTCTTATAGAACTCTCCTATATTTCTTACTCAGGACAAATGAAAATACCATACCTAAGAAGTAAAAACTCCTTGGAATATTACAGATGAGAATGCCCTTTTTTGATGGCTTTGCTAGTCTGCAAAGCTGGAGATGAGCCACCAGTGAGCCCCATCATGTGGGCATCCATCATGTGGACAGTGACGGACTAGAATACTATGTCCATTCATTTTTGGAATGATAGGGCAAATTTCAGCAATTCTAGGAGAGGCCACCAAATTTGAACAGAAATGAATCCTTTCCTCATGAGAGGACTGAGAAATAAGGTCTATGTGCATAGTGAATGGAGAGGAAGTGAACATGTGTGGTAACAAGAGAATTTTCTATTTGATGTAGAGAGAAACAAAGACAGCGAAGTGAGAGCATATTGCCCAGAGAGGCTGGTCAGACCTCATCCTTGGATCCAGCTCTTCAAGGCCAAGCTGGACAAAACTTCGTGCAGCTCAGGCTGATCTTAGATTCTATGCTGTTTAACTCCTTTGAACAACTTAGCACCAAACAGCTGGTGATTGGCTCCACCATAGTGAGATGGAGGAGAGAATCAGAAAGTTAAAAGTGCAAGAACTCATGGGTTGAGATACAGACAGGTTAATAGATAAAGAAAAAGCTGCTTGTGCAACTAAAGGAAAGAAATTCCTTTGCTCCTTACTATTGGCAGGCAGATGTTCATCTGCTTCTAGGAAAACAGGGTACACTATGCATAAAAGTTTCTTATGAAGACAAACTCTAAATGCTTCCTTCTCCTAAGTGGCATTGTGTAAGCACTGCTCTGCTACAACAAAAACATCAATGTGACATCAACACTATTTTCATTATAAATACAAAATACATCACAATATAAGTTGCAATAAAGCAAGTTAGTTCCAAGCCAAAACCAGGAGGCCATGCTGTGATTAGGACTCTGGACTAATGACTTATAGCAGTAAGAGAAAAAGAAAAATCAGTGTTACTAAATTGATTTGTTAGTGTTGCTTAACAGATACCATATCATTAAAAATTCCTAGTCATTCCACACATGCATGTCAAATAGTTATGGATATGTTTGTTCTCTGGAATGTACTGTTGGCACCTTTCCCTCTCCAGATAGTCAATGTTAACCCTGCTTTTTTTCATTAGAGAAAGTATTTTTCATTAGAGAAAGTCTTTAATTGCCAGAACATTATCATTCTTAACACAATATTTAATTGAACAAACCAATCCCTCTTCTGTTAGCTGTTCTCCCATCCAGAAGTCAAATATCTCCCAGGGTAAAACAAATAAACAACAACAACAAGAAGTTACATGAAGTCAGAAAACATTCAAAGCAAGTTTTTTTTGTTTTTTTTTTTTCTGGTCATGAATGTTAAATCATCATGTTTATACCATGTTACTATGCTCCAACAACATCATTTCTTTTTCTAAAGACTTTGGTTTAATTTATTTTCTCTAAACCAATTTGTATCTAGTCAAAGTAAGATTGCAGTTTTACAATCACCTGGGGAATAAGTGATCCCATTCCATAAATAACTGAGTCATCTGCATAATATGTTCTAAGAAGTCCCAGTAGACCTTGAAGATAATATATATGAATAGAAAAAATACAGAATCAGTTAAGAAATGTATTCAAGAGACACTTCCACTTATACACCTAACATTTTCTAGCACCAGAATTGAACCAACTATTTGATCTAGGAATAATGAGAATGTGAAGACAGAAAAGTTATACATATATACACATATATAATATAATATATACATTGAATTAAATGGGTGTTTAAATAGTGGAAAGCTCTGCTTGAAATCAAAATGTCCAAAGTTAGGAGCCTGAAAATAGTTTATAATCAAAAGGGATGTTATAGTTATAGAATTAATGGACTCCTACTAAGAACATTCTCAATAGTACATATATATGTTGTTTTTCTGGTTGCAGGTGAAGTTATATTTTTCAAACATAAATCATATACATACAAAATACATTGAAGTATGTTAAATGACATTCCCTGCAATGTCAGTAGACAATATAAATTAGTCACTAGAGGAATTAAAAGAGTGTATGGAAAAGTCTATCAAGCTATTCTAGTATTAGGATATAAGAAGATAGAAGTTATGCCTTAGTACTATCAGGTGTAGGGAAAATTACATCCTTTATTTTTCTGGATATATATGAAAAGAGAGCACTACTTTTATGTTTTTGAGCATCTAGATTTTATATGAGTTTAGTATACTGAAGATGTTTCCCCTTTTTTCAAACCTGACATGATGATGTTTCACTCTATTGAATCTGAAAAGATACAGGGAAGTAATCAGAAGAGGCAATGCTATGTTTCTTCCCTAAAAAAAAAAACAAGACAAAATAATCTTCAAATGCCCAAACAGAGTCACAGCAAAGCTAAAAGGATGAATTGAAGAAAAAGTTTACCACAGTCCTTTGCTATCCTTTTAACTCTGCAGGAGCAGAAAGAAGAATTAATAGTTTATATGAAGCTGTTATTTGCTGATTTAAGTATAAGATGATCTCTAAAGATTTGCTCACTGACAAATGTCACCTAATTGGCTAAATTAGTTTTTTCAGCTGCTTATGGCTTAAAATTATCTGTGGATGAAGAAAAGCACATGAAATTAGAATATATTTTGCAACTCCAGCTTCTACAAATTTTGGAGGAAAAAATAGACGTAAAAAATTACTGAGTTTTGGATCAAGTACAAAAACAATATGACCTCATCCTTTCAAAAATAACCCCACTACTTTTAAAAAATGAACTCTAATGAAAAAATGTAGCTTTTCAGATAGTTATTAAATATCAGAAGCAGGAAATACTTCCACTTTTGAATAGATTTCACAAATTACAAAGTAGCAAATAACGATCAAGATGAGAAGTGACATAACCAGGAGTATCATCTTAAGGCAATGAATGTTTATATAACTGTTACGTAGAACCAGGCCCCAGTATTCTCAGTTGCTAAAAACTAAGAAAGGAAAAGACAAGGAGGGGAAAGGAAGGGGGGGGTGGGGGGGGGAGGAATCAGTTCTTTTAAAAGAAAAATGGAAGCTGTGATTTTTTTTTTTTATCGAACTGCATCAGGCGTAGCTAGGGAGAGGGTAGAAGAGAAGGAAAAAAGAAATAAATGACACAGTGGAGAAGTATCAGTTAGAAACCCAAAATGAAATCCAGTGAAGTTAAGAGTTACTTCAAATGCATCAGTGAGTTCAAACACAACAGATATCTGGAATTATGTTAAATCTTCCTTTAAATCTGCCTGAAATAAGCAGAAGAAGAAGTGGACAAATTTTTAAGCAAAGGAGTGTACGAATTCTTGAATAAGACATCGAATCACAGAATCCTTTCAGTTGGAAGAGACTCTTAAGGGTCATCTACGTAAACTCCCCTGCAGTGAACAGGTGTATTCACAGCTTTATCAGGTTGCTCAGAGCCTGGTCCAGCCTGATCAGCCACCACCTCTCTGGCTAACTTGTTCCAGTGCTTTACTATCCTTATTACAAAAAAAAAAAAAATCTTTTGTTATATCCAATCTAAAATCTCCCATTCTTCAGTTTGAAGCCATTTCCCCATAACCAGTCACAGAAGACCTTGTTAAAGAGTCTGTCCCCTTCTTTCTTATAGATCCCTTCCCCCCCATCCCCCTCCCCACCCCTCTTCCCCCCCAACCTTTTGATACTGAAAGGCCCTGAAAAGCCACTATCAAGTATTCTTCCGTGCAGCCTTCATTTCTCCAGGCTGAACAATCTCCCAGTTTTCTCAGCCTCTCCTAATAGGAGAGGTGCTCCATCCTTTGGATCATATCTGCAGTCCTCCTCTATTTGCACTCCAACAGATCCACATCTCTCCTGTACTGAAGACTCCACATCTGGATTCAGTACTTCAGGTGAGACCTCACCAGTGCAGAGTAAAGGTCAGGATCACATCTCTCAATATCCTGGCCATGCTTCCTTTGATGCAACCCAGGATACAGTAGGCTTTCTGGGCTGCGAGGGCATGATGCTGGCTCATGTCCAGCTTGGCATCCACCAGTACCGCCAAGTCATTTTTGGCAGGGCTGCACTCAATCCTTTTGTTCCCCAGCTTGTATAGATAGTAGGGGCTGACATGACTGAAATGCAAGACCTTGTAGTTGGATTTGTTGAACCTCAGGAGGTTCTTCTGGTCCTTACTGAAGTCCAGATAAATGACAACAGTGGCTCTTCTCTTGAGCACTGATGAGTTTTGTCATCATAGAAGGCCACTAGGTTGGTCAGGCCATACTTGTTGCCTTGTATCACCTCCTTGTGTTCTATGTGCCTTAACATAGCTTCCAGGAGGATCTGTTTCATGATCTTCCCCAGCACAGAGGTGATGCTAACAGGGCAATTGATCACTAGGTAATCATTTCTACTATTCTTAAAAATGAATGTGACAATGCTTTTTTTTTTTTTTCAGTCCCCACAGTTTTCGCCTGACTGCCACAATATTTCAAATATCATTGAGAATGTATTGCAACTACAGCAGCCAATTCCTTCAGGGCACTGGGACCCATCTCATTGGGACACATACTTCTACTTATGGATTCTCAGGTTCCTCAGGTGGTTGCAAGACTGATTTTCACTTACAGTAGGAGGGACATTTCTTCCCCTAGATCCCACTTTCGGAACCATCTGCTCAAGGGCTGTGTGTAGAGCAGTCAACTTGTGAAAACTGAAACACAAATGACATTGAGTACCTGTGCTGCAGACCTAAGGGCCCCTGACGAAAGAATGTTCCTGGGATGTAACAACGTATTCTGACAGATTTAGGGGAAGTGGTATTTGTGGTTACAGCTGCAAATATCACAGCTGACGTTTCACAGCTGGCCTTGCTAGTTTATCTTATTTTGCAAGAACTCGATTTGGAAATGGGTGTTCCACTTGGGATCTGTTTCACATGTTGGCCATGCGAGTACAGTGTGGAAGTGAAAAAAATAAACAAAAAAAAACCTGCAGACCCTAGGGTGAATAAAAGCAGAAAAGAGTCTATGGTGAAGGAGAGAGGAAAAGTGCACTTTGAAGCAGGAGATGCCCTGCTGACACTACCCATTAAATCCACCACTAGCATATGCCTTCTCCCTCTCCTACTTGTCATCTTGCCATCTCTCAAGGGTCGGTAAGTAATTAGTGCTTCTGCTTAGAGAGTTTCTGCTTGCTACTTACTAGGGCTATCTGAGTGGAGGCCTGTGTGTGTGTGTGTGTGTGTGTGTGTAATAAAACTCTTAATCCTCTGTGCTGCCTTGGGTGCTTGAGTGTGCAGTTGCTTTTTTCTGCTCCTGAGACATCCTGTCCCTTGAATCCAAACGTACCCTGAAATACTACCTCAGCCTTATTGTTGTCTGTCATTAGTAGATTGCCTGAATTGCTCTCTGGGGTGTGGGGTACACCATTTTGGACTTTGTTTTTCCAATTGACAAGCCTGTAGAAGCCTTTCTGATTCTTCTTTGCACCTCTAGCCAAGTCCAGTTCCAGTTGGGTCTTGGCCTTCCTGACTCCATCTCTACACAGCCTAGCAGCATCCCTGTACTCCTCCAGGCTACCTATTCCTGCTTCCACTGCCTATGAATTTTCTTCTTGCTCTCCAATTTGACTGCAGATCTTGGTTCAGTCATGCCAGACTCCTACCTTTCTTTCCTGACTTTGTACACCTGGGGATGGAGAGCGCTTTTGCCTAAGGAAAGCTTACATAAAGATCTGCCAGCTCTGCTTGGCTACCTTGTCCTTGAGGACAGATTCCCAGAAGGGTTTATTAAGTAATTCCCCAAAGAACTGGAAGTCGGCTTTCCTAAAATTAAGCGTTCAGATTTTTTTCTTTGCTTGTCTGGAATCCATTGATGATAACTTTCTGGTCCAGGTATTGGACAGATCAACCAGAGGTGAAGCACTGCTGGACCTGCTCACCAACACGGAGGAGATCATTAAAGGTGTTAAGATTGGAGACAGTCTGGGCTGCAGTGACCATGCTCTGGTCAAATTTGTGATCTTGAGGGAGGTGGGCCTGGCGAAGAGTGGCGTCAGGACCCTGAACTTTGGAAGAGTGAACTTTAAGCTGTTCAATAGACTGTTGGCCGAGATCCCCTGGGATACTGTCTTTAAAAACAAAGATGTTGAGGAGAGCTGGCTACTCTTCAAGGATGCCTACCTGAGAGCACAAGAGCTCTCCGTCCCTCTGAATAAGAAAGCGGACAGAGGAGGTGGGAAACCAGCATGGCTCAGTGAGGACCTGCTGGGCACACTGAGGGCGAAGAAAGGTGTTTACAAGCTCTGGAAACAAGGGTGTGTCACCTGGGAAGAATACAGGGATGCTGTCTAGACTTGCAGACATGGGATCTGGAAAGCAGGCAGAACTGAACTTGGCGAGGGACGTGAAAAACAATAGGAAGACATTTTACAGGTACATTGGCCAGAAGAGAGAGGCCAAAGCGAATGTACCTCCTTTGGTAAATGTAGAAGAACTTGCTTCAATGGATGAAGAGAAGGCTGAGGTACTGAATGAATTCTTTGCCTCAGTCTTCACTGGCGGCCAGGACTCTAATATTTCTCACATTCCTGAGCTCTGCATCCCTATACCTCTAGGTGGGGTCTGGAGTAGTAAGGGCAGAGCAAGTCCGAGATTGCCTCATGAGACTGAATATATACAAGTCTATGGGGCTAGATTGTGTGCATCCCAAAGTTCTGAAGGAACAGGCTGAGGTGGTTGCTGAGCTGATCTCCATCATATTTGAAAAGTTGTGGCTGTCAGATTAGGTCCCGGATGACTGGAGGAAGGGTCATGTCACTCCCATTTAAAAGAAGGGAAGCAAAGAGGACCCAGGGAACTACAGGCCTGTGAGTCTCACTTCTGTGCCTGGGAAGATCATGGAACAGATCATCCTGGATGACATGCTTGATCACATGAGGAATGAGCATACGATCTGAGACAGCCAGCATGGGTTCAGCAGGGGAAGGTCATGCCTAACTAATCTGGTGGCCTTCTGTGATGGAGTGACGACATTAATGGACAAGGGAAAGGAGACTGATGTCAATTACCTGGACTTGAGCAAGGCCTTTGACATTGGTCCCCCACCACATCCTTATCTCAAATTGGAGGGATGTGGATTTGATGGGTAGAGCACTTGATGGATAAGAAACTGGTTGAAAAGCCGCAGACAGTGTGGTCATCAATGGTTCTATGTCGAGGTGGAGGTTGGTAACAAGTGGCATCCCCCAGGGGTCTGCCTTGGGACTGGTGCTCATTAACATCTTTATCAATGACATTGACGACAGAATCGAGCGCACTCTCAGCAAGTTTGCTGATGACAACAAGTTGAGTGTGTGTTTGACATGGTGGAAGGAAGGGATGCCATTCAGAGGGACCTCAACAGGCTAGAAAGGTGGATCCAGGTGAACCTGATGAGGTTCAACATGACAAAGTGCAAAGTTCTGCACTTGTGCCAGAGGAATCCCAGGCATTCATACAGATTGGAAGGAGCAGTCTTTGTGAGCAGCCCTGCAGAGAAGGAGCTGGGATAGATGAAAAACTTAACATGAGCCAGGAGTGTGCTCTTGCAACTCTCCAGCTCCAGTTTACAGGGGGGAGAGGAGTTTTTTTGGTATCTGTATACCCAGCATGAGATTAAGAAATAATGGTTCGAATTTTGGTCCAACCAGTTTCTTACAAATCTTAAACAGGGAGATGGGCAAGGGGAGGACGGACACTATTACAAAATAGAATAATGGGGAAGGGAAGAAGGCAATAGAAAAGATATGAAAGAAGTAAGGAGTCTTTATAGGAAGCAAGAGCAAGATAGTCACCCCCATGGATCCAGCGTGGTTCATAGCTCAGTCTTCAGTGGTGGGTCATCAGTGTTGTTCCATCGATGACAACAGTGACCACAGCGATGATGATGACTTCTTTCTAATGGTAGCACAAACTTATTAATAAGTCAAAAGTGGTTTAGTCAGCTCTTTTTGGAGTGACATCTTCCAGCTTTTGGATCTCAACAGGAACTCCTTTTGTTTCCATCTTCCGGGCCTTGCCAGCAGATAAGAGGGAGCAGGGAGGTGCCAACTTGTGTCTTGCCTTCACAGGATACAATGGTATGATCCTCCAATCTCCCATAGCAAGCTGGAGTCTTTTGGTCACAGGTTAGATCTTTTGCCAGTAAACAGTCCTGAGCACTCTCTTCTGAAGGCAGATCTCTTCTGAAACAACTCCAAAGAAATGCTTTCAGATGTAAAATTGTTCACACAGTGATGTTGATTGCCACACAACAACACCCATCACTCATCTCCTAGGCAAGTCAGTCTTATCACAAGAAATTCCTCAGGAAGCAAGCTTTGAGACAGAAAACAAAGAAGGATTCATACAGCAACTCAGAAAACAAATGGTATCCTGGGCTCCATCAGAAGAGGGGTGGCCAGTAGGGACAGGGAGGTGATTGTCCCCCTCTACTCTGCCCTCATGAGGCCCCATCTGGAGACTGGAGACTGTCCAGGTCTGGAGCCCCCAGTACAAGACAGAGAGCTGTTGGAGAGGGTCCAGAGGAGAGCCACAGAGATGATCAGGGGACTGAAGCACCTCCCCTACGAAGACAGACTGAGGGAGTTGGGCTTGTTCAACCTGGAGAAAAGAAGGCTGCAGAGTGACCTCATTGCAGCCTTTCAGTACCTAAAAGGTAGACAACAGCAGGACAAGGGGAAATGGATTGAAGTTGAGGGAGGGAAGACTTAGGTTGGATATCAGAGGGAAGTTCTTTACAGAAGTGGTGAGGTGCTGGCACAGGCTGCCCAGAGAGGCTGTGGATGTCCTGTCCTTGGAGGTGTTCAAGGCCAGATTTGATGGGGCCCTGGGCAACCTGGTCTAGTATTAAATGGGGAGGTTGGTGTCCCTGCCTGTGGCAGGGGGATTGGAGATTCATGATCCTTGAGGTCCCTTCCAACCCTGGCCATGCTGAGATTCTGATTCTGTGATACCTCTTCCTTGAAATCCAGAACTTCAAATCTATTGTGTTAGGGCAACTGTGAAGGTGTAGTAGGTAGGGTAGGTATTTTCCTGCTATTTTGAGCTGAGATTTGTTTCCATTTCTCTCCATCTCTTCGGTTCCTTTCCTCTATCTGGTAGAGAAATACTTATTAGAGGTATCTAATAAGTACGGCAGAGGTATCTAATAAGTATGCCAGTCTATCTCCTGCTTATTCTTCCTGATGCTCCTTAATCTCTTCACTTTCTCCTTGAGCTCTGCCATCATATTCATCAGATCTCCCACCTGCTCACATCTCATGCAGGTAGCATCTCTGCCACCCTCCAATGGTAGAAACAGACTAAGGCATCTCTCGAATCTGGAGTCCTGAACTGCCACATTCTTGGACAGTCACTTGGTCTGAGTTGGTATATTTTTTTTAACAAGAACTTTCTGCCTAGTGGAGACCATGGCCAGATTTATTATCTGGGAAGAGCCAATAGGTGAGCTGGTCTCCTGATTGGGTAGAGATACTTTGCCCTGTCTGTCCAAACTACTACGCAAACTGTCGCACTACATTTTTATTCATGTGCCCCACTCTGCCCACTTACCGTGCTGGGAACTGAATTCCCTAAAGGGCACTTTCGCATGTGATGCCACTGCTCCCGACCCAACTCCCACCATGCAGAGGTAGAAGGCATTCTTCTTTTTGCCAAGCAGAAGGCAATGGTATCTAGCTTCTCCTCTCTGACAGGATTCAGTTGCTCTGCTGAGAAGATGCCTTATTTCAGTGTGGAATATGACTGCACCAGAGCCGTCTGCCTGTGGAGAAAGGACATAAGTGGTAGATAAATGACTGCAGTTTAAAATAATTTCAAAAGCACTATGACAAAGACATCTGACAAAGGCTCTGAAAAGGTCTGGGATGAGAGAACAGCATCACTCACAAATAGCAGGCACTGAGAAATACAAAGAAAATTTTTCTCATAAAAAAATGAAGTAGTGTGGGAAAGACTAGTTATTGAAGAATTTTTTTAAATATAGTGAGTTTTCTCTCTTTTCTTGAAGAAGGAAATAGTATCTAAACACTTATCATGGAAGGTTTATTTTTAATTTTTTTTTTTAATTTTTTTTAGTTATCATTTCAATATTAACTAGAGCCAAAATGCATCTGGATTTTCTCAGACGTCCTCCTTCTCTGCCTAGACATTTTCTTTGTCTGGGAACTGGAGAGATTTCTGCCCCAAGCTAGGACGTCCAAAATTTCCAGACATGTTCATTACACACATGCAGATTCATTTTGCAGCATAGGCATATAGTAAGTCTGCTTCTGGGAAACATCAGTACCCTGTGCATATGTGATACAGTTTGTAAGCACATACACAATAAGCCTAATGTGCTCCAAACACTGGATGTACAGCAAAATGCATGACAAGTATATGAGTTCTTATGCAGGATTTGCAAGATGGAAAGTTTTAAATAATTTGTGTATTTTTCTTCTGATCCTTGGAAAACACAAATCTTACTGTATGTGTAGATAGTACTGAAAACAACTACAGGGAGAAAACAGAAAAGTTAAAGACGATCTTAGTAACCCTAATGAATGAAAACTGCAGTGATAAGCATCAGAAATATCTTCACTGTGATTTAAATCATATTGAATCAACTTATGAAATCAAAGTAACATTTTTTAATGTCTACAATAGTGCCTAATTCATATAATCATAGGATGGTTTGAGTTGGAAGGGTCTTTTAAAATCATCTAGCTCCACCTTCCCCACTATAAGCAGGGACCTCTTTCACTAGACCAGGTTGCTCAAAGCCCTGTCCAGTCTGGCCTTGAATGCTTCCAGGATGGGGACATCCACAACCTCTCTGGGCAACCTGTTCCAGTGTCTCACTGTAGGGGAACTATAAGATCATGGCTTGAACTGGTGATTGAGCACCTAATGAAGTGATGTGACTGGCCCAGTGATCACAGGCAAATTGTTTGAATCTGTGCTCTGACCTGACTAAATGAGGTGGTACCAGGGTAGAGCACCTCTTGGACCTAGGCTGCTGAAGGTGTGCTGAATAGCCAGAGAGTCCCTTCACTAACTGGGTGAGTTCAACTCTTCTCTCTGTATGTGACTATTGGCACATCTGCAAATACTTTGCCTATATTGCCAAGAACATGTCAGAAGCAATTTTTCTTATTCACGAGCAGAATGCTCACCACCCTGTCTCACTCCAATATATAGGAGGGAGAGGAGGTTCTTTTCACATATGTGTACCTGATGGTGAGATTAAGACACAACAGGCCAAACATTAGCCAAGCCCGTTTATTACAAATCCTAGTTTAAATATCTCAGAAAGCAAGCTTTGAGCCAAGAAAGAAAAAAAAAAAAAAAAAAAAAAAAAGGTTCAGGCACACCCTCACAGTAAAAATGTTCTTTCTAATATCTAGTCTAATATGTCCTCTTTCAGTTTGAAGCTACTTCTCATCCTGTTGCTCTACATGCCCTTATAAAAAGTCCCCCCCGACTTTCCCGTAGGCCCCCTTCAGGTACTGGAAGGCCCCTAATAAGGATCCACTGTAGCCTTCTCTTCTCCAGGATGAAGAGCACCAACATTCTCAGCCTGTCCTTGTCGGAAGTGGTAGTTCTCTAGACCTGCTCCAACAGCTCGATGTGTTGTGGGGCCTGGAACTGGGGTCTTAAGAGTGAATTTTGTTTTGCTGAAGTTTCAGATCTCTGAAGAACTAATACGTGTTTCTGGAGAGCAGCTGTTCCATCTACTTCAGCTCAGTGGTTATATCCCAGTACCTGAGAGTGAGCTACATATATCTATATTACATATAGATATATTATGCCATTTTGTTTCATTTGACCAAGATACTACTCTCACAAAAACATGCTTCAACTTCTTTTACCATTAGCTCTTGAACAGGAATTAAAATAGTTGCCTTACACTTTCAGGTAAACATTACTCAACCTGAATTAGATGAATTTACATTCATAAAATTAAGACAGATTTTCCCCATATGAGAAACAATCAATGATTTCTTGTCAGACAAAATCTTTGTAAAGCAGAAAAATTTATTCATTATTACAATAATGGGCCACACCCCCTTATGATAAGGGAGAAATTGCACAACTTATCACTGAAATCTACTCTATTAAATACCTTCTCTCAGAAGCAGGTTATACCTTTCCTGTCGCTCACTGGTTGAGTGTATTAAGCTCACAATCTTCCTGATGTATTTGCTAAAATATTTCTCCATATCAATTTGTCACCCACTGTTGTTATTTCATCTTTCAATAGGAACAAGTGAACAATACATATTAGGCCCCCTGTTTTTCAAGGGGAACAGGAGGACAATGCATATTGGGGCCACTTGCTGTTTCCCATTTGTCAAGGGGACAGGAGGACAACGTATGCTAGACTGTCCCTTCCTATTACCTTGCTCTGGTCTAGGTTTTTTTGACAACCAAGCTACTTGGCAAACTTACTCTACCTTGTACTAAGCTATGCCTCAGTGATTGTGAACTGCAACACCTGCAGCTATTTTGTAAGAAAGGTTAGCAAAAGCTTACACTTTAGTTTTAGAAGTGTTTTTGCAGTAGAACAAAATTTACTTCTCACACTAACAACCAAAACAAATTTATATGTATTGTAAAAAAACTCAAAAACTGTACTGAAACATAGTCAGTGATACCAGCTTTTCAGAGTCAGTTCTTCATCAGAAATTACATAAATTTGTATTTACAGTATGATAGTTCCTACTGTTTTATAACTATCTAAAGTCCTTGGTTAAAACGAAAAATGGACAAGTAATTTTTTTTTTTTTTTTAATAACATTGTGCCTGCAGGATGCTACTAATAAATGGAAGAATCATCATTAACTAACATGATAATGCCAAATTAATTCTAATTATCTTGACTATTGAGCGTTTAAATGAGAATCTTAAAGGTAGTTACTGAGAAGGCATTTCTGAGACTAAATTATGGAAGATTTTATACAAGACAGTGTAAAACAACAGGTTTTAACTCCTAATATGTAAGTTTATTTGTGATACACTTGTTAAAAAAAGCAGAATGATTTTTTTGTACAAAAATCAAAAATACAAGTTATCATTCTGTTAACGAGGTATTGTATATTTTTTCAAACCTACAGGCGCTACCAATAATATAGCCTCATTAGCTGTTTAATCTCAGGCTTAAATATAACAGTTCATAGCGCAGCTGATTAATCATAATGAATTTGTAAGCCAAAGATCAAAGTAATATATATTAGAAACTCACTAATAGTGAATTATAAAAAACTATATTTCAAAGCATTAAGCCCTTTCTGCTTAATAAAATCTCACAAATTATATAACAACTTATATGATGAAAATATTCTAAAGTAATTCATTTTCAAGCTTTCTTCATAATTCAGAATATAAATTAAGTGCATTTGTATATTTTATCTCTGTGTTTTATATTAACTTTCTATTGCATCTCCAAACTATTCTTTCCAAACACCACAAATGCAAGTTCATCACTACAATATCTAACTTTTAGCTCTTCTGTAATAGGTGGAATTTAAGCAAAGTAGGATTAGGTAGCTAACAGAGAGATTTGAAAATGACTTGAGGAAGCTGCCTGAAATAACCAAAGAAAGTATCAGAAAAGAATCAGTTTCTGTTTCTATTGTAAAGATGCCTGTATTTGCCTCTCTTTCTAATCACACACATGCAAAATACATAATACGTGTATAGTGGCATATGGAAAACTGTTGCTAGGTTCCACCTCTCACTTCAGTGACAAAGAAACACATAAAGTACCTATTATACAAACATAAATGAAAGGCATGAATAATTCATATTTGGCAGGAAAGCAAAATTCCACTTAGGAAAATTCTTTTCTTTCAATAGAAATAGCAGTTTCAATATTGGTAAAATTTCTTCCAAAGAAGTTTTAGTTCAGTACTCGCTTGTCAGCAAATTACTTTCACGAGATTACAAAGAAAAAAGGCCAATTGATATTGAAATTCTTGGAAGGTTACCTCAGAAAATGTAATATTTTTTCTTTTTCCTCCTAGCCCCAGAAGAAGTCTCATTTTGCAGTAACTGTAAGAATGGTACCCCTCCACCTGCACTACTTGGCACTCAATGATTTTCCATATTTTATGTTGCTGTTGCAGTCATAAGCATACACTGTACCTTTTTTACAAGTGTTATTTAAATGTAACAGTAGTTATATCATGCAGTAAAATAAACATTAAGCAACGTTCAAATCTTTTAGAAATATCATTTAAAATTATTACAATAATGCATACATTTTATATATATATATATATATATATATATATATATATAGTTACCCAATATTGTGAAGCACTCAGTTCTCAGAAGATTCGAAAGGAAAAAAGATAAGTTTCATAGTACATTTTAAGGATGCTTTAACCACCTTTCCCAGCACATAGCCATAAGGCAAGTGGAATTGAATTCTACGTTAATTACCTAACTAACACTTTTAATAGACAAAACTTTATAGTAAATATGCAATATTTAGTACTGCTTTTAGACACTAGATGAAATCTGACGGTTGTTTCTATAGCTAAGAGAATGCCAGCTAGGTAACTTTTGTCTCTATACAGTACAGACAAAGTCAGAATGTCTCCAGGAAAATCAATATCCACCTCCCCACACATATGCACCATGAGAGTAAAGTTATTGGACTGATTTCAGAACTAGCATTTGTTCAGATCTCTGAAACAGAACTATACACATAGAGAAGGGATGCTTCTGGCCACTTAGGTTCCCATTCCCAAAATTTCAGTTCATAAAATCTGTTTCAAGAAGCTAACACATCACATAACATCTATTGAAAATAACATGGAGGAGGTCCCACATGGATTATACAGTAATATTTACTCAGCAACTGGGAAAATTTCACTTAAATGAAAAGCATGTAAGTAAATGCCATCTTTCACCTTTTCTCCTGAAGCTGTGCTGATAGACAATTTAGAATATTTGTATTAAGCCTCTCAAAGGAGAAAGGAAAAAAAAAAAAAAAAAGAAGAAAGAAAGAAAGAAGAGCATTATCCCATAATCTAGCAGTAGAGGAAAGAATGAGAAGGTTGCATTTACTCTAATTTATCCTGTAATTATCCTAATTTTGAAATTAATCAGAGCTCTAAGCCAGGACTTCCCTTCCTCTATCTAACAGCTTAGAGATTAGTTTTATTTAAGCCTGTACCATCTGACTATTTCCAGGGTGAAGCTCATTATTCTTTTCATGAGCAGCTGGATATATCCAAATAGGTGGAACATGTGGGTGTCTCATAGAAAAATCAAACATGGCAAGGTTCATTTGAACTGTACTTCAGCATGACAGCATTTTTAACAGGTTAATAGAGATATCCACAGACAATTATGAAACTTTCCCCTACATTTTTACTATATTCCATCCTTTTCCCAGTTTGAAATGTCATCAAGGAGAATATACACAATGGAATTAGAAAAAGTAGACCATCAGTTTTACACTTTGTCTGTAGTCCACTTGTTTCTAAGTAGGCAATGACTTTTCCATGTATGTTTGATAAAGCATTAGGATAAAATAGCATACTACTTATGATCAGAGATACTCACACTATGCAACTACAGTAACCACGATGTAGAATGAATGACTATTTGTAAACAGTCAAAACCAGGCTTTATATAATCTAGGTCCCTGCATACAGGAAAGAACCCTGTTTATCTATTAATATGAATTAAAATTTCCTTTTGCATTCTGCAACTGCAAAATTATCTCAGAATCTTCAGAAATCTTTTTCCAAAATTCCATAACTTTTTTTTTTTTTTTTTTTTATGAAACCCTGATGAACCTTTTAAGGTCACATCATCCTCTAAGACTTCTGAGAGAAATTCTATCACTTGAAATTTTTTCCCTAATATATGAGGAAATCTCTTTCTCTATGAGTTAATTTACTATATCCACATTCCAATATCTGTTGGAGAGCTAATGTCACACCTAGTTTAGATTGCCTAAGCATTTGGTTTCTGCAAGGTTGACTTCAACTAACTTCATCTATGTTTTTCACAGTTTTTTACTGGGCTTAAAATTCCCTTGGCATATCAATGACAACTATCATAAATCTGAACAATAGCAATTAGACAGCTAATCTCATTATGAAGGATATATAGAGAGAGTCAACTGACAATTTCGATTCTTGAGTGGTTTGTACTTCTCTGCCTTTCTTCTCCTTTCATACGCGGGTTTGTAAAGTAAAGATTTTATTTTCTGCTGTTCACTGCATACTTTGGAAAAACCTCTTCACCACACACTCTCACAACTTCTTTGTGTCTAGAAAGAAGTAAATTAATATCTCCATACACCATTTTGATAATTGATATTTAATAAAAGAAATCCAATGCATTTTCAGCAACAACCCAGAAAGGAAAGCAGATATTTATCTTGTCACTTTGAGATGTCTAATAGTTGGATGTCTTCCCTAAGACAGCATTCTAAATCTTCTCTATGGAGTGGAACAAGAAACATGTGAGTACAGAGAGCAATTAATTCTATATGTTTTTATTTCATTTTTTTCTGGTTTGGTTTAGGCAACACATGACAATCAGTGTTGTCAGACTGTTTTTTCTGTTCAAGACCTCCCCTTCTCTCCTCTTCCTACACCAAATAATTGTTGAATAACAAAAATGTTTCATTTTACTAAGCACAATTTGAATTATAATATGAGCATTTCCTGCTTGGAGCAATTCTCCACATTCAGGAAAGCTGACTAATGAATTGATTCAAAGTTGTTTTTCTTATGAAGTCAACTATTTTTCTGAGGAAAAAAAAAAAAGTCATTCATCTTGAAATGCAAGAGTTAGACACAAAAGAATGTGTCTTTTGTATTTTTTTTTTTCTTCCTTTTATTGAAGGACCTCTAAATACAGCAAAGGAAAAGGAGAAGCTCAATTCCTCTTATGTGAAAGAAGTTTCTATGCCTTACTTCTTCAATTACTGGATTTAAAATCACAGGTAATATACTAGTACCCTCAAAGCCTTTTCCTTGAGACATTTAGAGTTTGCCTGGTTGTTGTTTTTTTTTTTTTTTTTTAAATTTTATTTTAGGTGTTTTTTTTCTCCTTAAAGGAGTTGCCCATCAGCCTCATAGTTCAGCAAAAGATTTCATAGTTGGCTTTCAATTGTACTCCCACAGTTGGGAGTAAAAACTTCATTTTCAATAAAATATCAGATGTAAAGGCCAGCTGAGATTACTTAAACTTTTATTAGAATACAAGAAAATTAAGAGGAAGGATCAATGTGATAGGATTTGAGTTTCACCTCTGTACTGGACATCAACCATACTTATTAAATAATGAAAGCAGCAGATCATATGCATACATTAGTAAGATGCTAATTTGTGTGTTGACTTCTGCTCATTCTCTTCTTTTTGTTCTTTGAGAAAACCCTAAATGTATTAAAGTAATCACCATTTTCTTGCTTCCAAAGGAGTCATGCAACCAATCAATCAGAAATGCAATGTTCTTGTGCTTCGATATATTTTAATTAAATCATTTTTTGTTACAGTGGCAGATTAAATGGCAAATTTTACACGTATAATGCAACTAATGTTACAGTGTTCTTTTTCTACTGCTCATTCCCCTATCATAGAATCGCCAAGGTTAGAAAGATCTGCAAGATCATCCAGTTGAACCTTCTATCTGCCACCAGTATATTTCCCCACTAAGCTATGTTCCTTAGTACTGCATCTAGATGTTTCTTGAACACCTCCAGGGACAGTGACTCAACCACCATACACAGCCCTTCCAACACCTGATTGCTCTTTTGGAGAATATTTTTTTCCTAATATGTAATCTTAACCTCCCTGGTACAACTTAAGACCATTCTCTCTACTCCTACCACTACTTACACAGGAGAAGAGGCCAACACCCGCCTCGCCACAACCTCCTAGCTAAAGGTAGCTGTAGACAACTATTCAACTATTAAGTCTTCCCTGAGCCTCCTCTGCTTCAGAGTAAATAATCCCAGTTCTCTGGTCTGCTCCTTATAAGACTTGTGCTCCAGACTCCTTACTAGCTTTGTTGCCCTTCTCTGGACACACTCCAGGGCCTTGATTTCTTTTTTCTAGTGAGGAGCCCAAAACACAATACTTCAGGTATGGCCTCACCAGAGCTGAGTACAGGTTAACAAGCAGGGTCACCTCCCTGTCTCTGCCAACATTATTTCTTATGCAAGCTAGGATGCCCTTAGCCTTTTTGGCTACCAGGGAACACTGATGGCTCATGTTTAGGTGAATGTTAACAACACCCCCAAGTTCATTTATTCTACACAGTCTTCCAGCGCTCTGCCACAGCTTGTAGCATTGCCAAGCATTGTCATGGCCAAAGAGCAGGACCCAGCACTTGGGTCTTGTTGAACTTCATCCCCTTCGCCCATCCCCAAGTTGCCTGTCACATCTTCCATAGAAGGTAGACTCTCTTTTTCTCCTGAGTCTCGGAGAAATTTCCCTGTTCATCCACACTGACTTTCTTCCCTGCCAGATCATCTTATTGCACAAGAGGACAGTCTACTTCTGTGCTTCTAGGACTTCTTACTTGAGGAGTCTCCACCCTTCCCAGACCTCTCTACCCTTCAGGACTGAATCCCAAGGGACCATCCCTACCACGGTCCTGAATAGCTCGAAGTCCACCCTCCAAGAGTCCAAGGTAGTAGTCCTGTTGACCCACCTCCTGACCTTACCAAGAATAGAGAATTTCATGATTGTTCTGCCCAAGACAGCTCCCGACCTCCACATCTCTCCACGGTCCTTCTCTGTTTGCGAACAACAGATCTAGCAAGATGCCGCTCTTGGAAGTCTCTCTTACCAGCTGAGTCAAGAAGTTACCAAACTGACACAAGGATGTCAGCCTTGTTGGCACTCCCCAGCCAACAACATTGTTATTACCATTCCCAGCCCTAAGCTCAACAACACTGAAGCACTCTCTAAGAACCAGAGCCACACTAGCGCCCTCCTTCTTGCCTATCCCTTCTCCAGAACTTGTAGCCATCCCTTAAAGCAATCCTAACATGCTTCAGTAATAGCAACTAAATCCTAGTTTGCCTACTACATAATGGCTTCCAGGTTCTCCTGTTTGTTGTTTATGATGCATGTACTGGTGTAGGTGTACTTCAGCTAAGTACCTCACTTCACCTGAAACCCATAATCATGCCCCAGCTTATCTCTAGCAAGCCTGATTTTATCTCTTTCCTCCTTATGTTTTTTTAATGGCTCCCCACTGAGTTCTGCTGGCTCATGGGCTATGATCTTGTTTATCCTTTCAAGACAGGTGAGACCCATCTGCAGCTATCAGGCTAGGTCCTAAGTATTCCACCCCATGATTTAAAAAAAAATAAAAATACAAATACAAATCCCCCCCCGCTCCCCAAAATCCTGAGATTGCTACAGTCTCTCAGCCATTTATTTATGAGATAACCACATATTCATGAGTTACATGATCCATCATATCCAGTACATGATCCAGCAAATGAATGATAAGTTCTTCCAGCAGGCACAGATTAAACCAAGTAAATAAAAAACAGCTGTTACAAGTAAGTGTAATGTTTTCTCTTCCCTGACCTTTCAATCGGATAAAAGCAATGACCCATATTCCCTTAATACAAAAGAAGAGTCCCTCTTGATGCAAAAACTGTTCAGCATTACTAGAGTAAGAAAAATTCAGTTTAGGATTTTTCTAGCTCCATTCTAGTATTTCCAACTGGTGTCTAAGAATTATGAAACTGCTCTTCAAAAGCTTCAGATTCTTCTTACTGAAGTTCTAGAATACACTAAAATACACTCACAGTTTACTCTAGTAAATATTCTTCCAATTGACTTTTACCTCAGAGGGACTTAAATAACTTTCTCAGTCTTTCTTTCTTGATCTAGGCTGCAAAATTACCTCCCTCAGCTTTCAGAGACACACTTGAATGGGGCCTTTTAGTCTGAACAAGCTATTGCATTGTCTCTGATGGTGTTTGCATGTCACGGGTGCATTTTATGTTCAGATTGCCCTTGCCATTACTGCAGTCATGATTACATATGCTTTAAAATTACCTTGGTTCACGTGATTTGGCTTTTTCTATATTTATTTACAACAATCAAACCTATAATATCAGAATGGGAGGAATAAGCTCAAGTGCATTTTTTGTAGCTCTACTGATAAATGAGAACATTCTTATTTGGAATTTTGTCCCATTTTCAGTTAAACACGTAATTCTAAGAAGATGTAGAGAGAGTTTTCAAGGTTCACAAACCTTTCAACAAACCTTATAAATGAGCCAAGCTAATAAATGATTTTGGATGGAAATATTGTGGTTTTACAGGAGTTGATCTGTAATCAGGCAAAACTTGGTGATTTGGTGTAGAGTTTTGTGGTTTGATTCATCTCAAGTTTTGAAGGAAAACTCAAGGGATGACAGCTTATATGAACTGAAATTCATGCAAAATTCACTGTAACAAAATTGCTTTAATACGGGCAAAACTACAGGGACATTTGAGTGGAGGGTGGGAGAGGCAGGAGAAGAAAAGAAAAAATATTTTTTCATAGACTTCAAGCCTGTGTGGTATTTTGAACCACAGAGCTTGTTGTTTATTCACTTTTAGGCATCCATTAAGGAGAGACTTGGCCCATTTAACCCAGAGTATAATCAGTTTGTGGGTTTTTGTGGTTCATGTTACTTAGACTGTCACAGCTACTTAGAACAGGGCTTAGAATTTTTATAATGGCAGATTGAAATGCATAGTTATCTTACTGACATAACAGTAATAATTATGAAAATTATATATAAAATTGGATAGGATACCATTTATGGGAATTATAGTATTATTTAAATACCAGTACTCACAAAAACAAAGTTTAAATGCTGATGTAGGAAATACTACAGAAAAAAAAAAAAAAGCCTCTAAAATGAGAATTACAGTTACAGTTACAAGGGCTATTACAAATGTAATGCCTCCTATTTTATCATGCTGGCCTATGATGTCAGAAGCGGATGGTGGTGTGGCAGTAGTGGTTGAACCTTCACACTGATATTCCATTAAATTTTGTTGCCATTTGACAAAAGACAGCAGAGGTGCAGTCTGACAAAATGGCATCTGACATGGACATGTGCGTGGAGCAAAGGTGTGGAATTGAATTCCTCCATGCAGAAAAGATGGTACCCAGTGACATTCACCAATACTTGTTGAATGTTTGTGGAGACCAAACAGTGACATGGTGGGTAGTGCTTTTCAGAAGTGGAGACTGTGACATGAAAGACAAACCATGTTCCAGATGGTCATGCACAGCTGTCACTTCCACAGTTGCAGATTTCTATGAGCATGGCATGAGGGCTCTTAATCATCGCTATTGAAAAATTCATAACTAATGGTGGTGACTGTATTGAAAAACATTATTGTAGATGAGAATTTTCTGTATCTAACAGTGTTATTGTACTTTTTGTATCTGTTGTAATTTCAACAGAAATAAATAGGAGGCATCACTTTCAGAGCATCGTACATACATTATCTGATAGGTAGCCACTCAGAGACTATCAGAGTTATGAAAATGATTTTGTTTTAAAAATAGAAATTGCATTCACAATGTTGTGTTTAATCTCCTATATACTTTCCCACTTAAGAAAGAACACCAAATATTTCTCAAGACACTTCAAAGAAAGACTGCCCACTTTCTCAACCTATTTATATAAAATATCAGAGAACACGGGGCTAAAATATCAGAAAAAAAAAAGAAAAAAAAAAAGTATGTTTATTTCAGAAATACATGAACAAGATTGTTAGCTCTGTTTATTTTCATCTTAACTTTTCCTTGTGTTGCTTCTTTTCCAGTACAGCTAAAGGTTGCTAGAATTCAGTGATATAGATGTGCTTCACTACAATATTGTTCTCCAGTCTTCCCCACCTGGAATCATTGTACTCTGAATGTATAAAAATTTTTAACAATTAAAGAGAAAAGAAGTGAGAGGAAGAAGACTTCCTTCTCTTGGAAATGAACTTGTGAAGATAAACATTTTTTTCCTCTTTTTTCACTATTCCACTTAGTTAACAGTTGAAAAGAAAGTTAAGCTATTCTTTCAGCTACAGGTGAGAAACAGGTAGTGGAGATTCTGTACCTGGAAAGGGCAACCCTGGTTATACAGACTGGGGAACTAGATGCTGGAAAACAGCCCTGCTGAAATGGGTTTGGAGATCTTGGTTGACTGCAAGTCACCCTGGTGCCCATGCAGCCAGGAAGGCCAGCCATATATGGGGTGGGCCAGCAGAGGGCCACAAAGATGGTGAAGGGCCTGGAGCATCTCCCCTATGAAGAAAGGCTAAGTGAACTGGGTCTATTTAGCCTTGAGAAAAGATGACTGAGAGGGGACCTGATCCAGGTTTATAAATATCTGAGGTGTGGCGGCCATAGTGGTGAGGCTAGGCTCTTTTCAGTGGTACGTGGAGACAGGACAAGGGGAAACGGACATAAGCTGCAGCATAGGAAGTTTCACACGAATGTGTGTAAGAACTTCTTCAGGGTGAGGGTGACGGAGCACTGGAACAGGCTGCCCAGGGAGGTTGTGGAGTCTCCTTCTCTGGAGATATTCAAGTCTCGCCTGGACGCCTACTAGTGTGACCTGGTGTAGGGAACCTGCTTTGGCAGGGGGGTTGGTCTCGATGATCTCTAGAGGTCCCTGCCAACCTCTACAATTCTGTGATTCTGTGATTCTGTATCAATGGGGTCCCACTCTGTACTGCGCTCTTGCAGTACCACTTTGAGTACTGTTTGCAGTTCTGGGCACGCACCACAGTACAAAAAGAATGTCAAACTATTTAAGAGTCTTTGAAGGGCAGCTGTAAAGATGGTGAAGGGTCTAGTGGGAAGATGTATGAAGAGTGGCTGAAGTCCCTTGGTTTGTTCAGAATATAGGAGACCTCACTGTGGCCTACAGCTTCCTCATGAGAGGAGAGGACATGCAGTGCTGATTTCTGCTCTCTGGTGACCAGTAATAGAAACTGAAGGAACAGGTTGTAAATTAAGTTTTACAGTTCCTTCTAACAATATTGATGGGGAGAAAGGGAAAAATATTAATCCTTTCTTCCCTCTCTAGTAGGAGGGGTGGATCTTGGCAATAATGTAAAACCAAATACCTTTACAAAATGATTTATTTAAATAATATAAGTAACTCAGAATTACGATGTATGCCTGAGCTCTGCATAGAAATATTGCCAGAGGCAGGAATCATTTCTGCAGTATCACCATATCACTGCTTCATTGCTTCGTTGCACATAAACCTTTTTTCCAATTAGTCTGAACGCCCTGAGAATCAATCGCCAACTGTATAAACATTCTAAACACATACTGTGCATGCCACTTCAAATTTACCACTAACACTTTACAATATTTCTATCATTTATTCCCAGGAAATATGCCATTTTGTACCAAAGTCATGGTTTAACAGTGTTTTTTTGCCCTAACCATCACATATTAAAGAAAGCACACATACAAATTCACAGCTAAAAAAATTGATACATTTTCTACATTTCTTATCTAACAATTCTCTGTGCAGAAAAAAAATAATACTATCAATCTGATAAAGGAAAAAGAAAAATCTAAAATTTTTGTGCTGGTTCATGATTAATTACATGCAAATTATACTGTTCAAGCCTTACTCATAGAGGTTGAAATGGTATTTGAATTGGCAGGCCACAAATTTAATGAGATTAACCAACTTCTTTCATCCTTCCACAGTACCACAGACACACCAGATCCCCTAGCAGGTCTAATGGCTTCTGTCTATATAACTAGTAATTCCATTAAATTAATCCAATTAAAGAGTTAATAATCCAGTTCCATGGACTGACAACTTTCCAGATACCTGGTTCTCAGAAGAGAAGTAAGTGGCTGTAAGTGACCATGCAATGTTGGAACTCACAATCCTGAGGGATATCAGATAGACAAAGATTAAAATCAGAATGCTAAATCTTAAGAAGGCCAGCTTCCAGCTCTTCGGGTAGTTAGTCAACAAACCTTCCTGAGAATCTGTCCTCAAGGAAAAGGGAGCCAAGCATAGTTGGCAAATCTTTAAGGAAGCTTTCCTTAGTGAACAAAGCTCTCCATAGTAAGGTGAAGAAAGTCAGGAAAACAAGACAGGAGACTGGTATGAGCTGGGACTTGTGATCATGCTGGAGAGCAAGAAGAGATTGCACGAGAAGTGGAAGTAGGAACGAGTAACCTGGGAGGAGTATAGGGATGCTGTGAGGCTGTGTAAGAATGGTAAGATCAAGGCCCAGTTGGAACTGGACTAGGCAAGGGATAGAAGGAAGAACAAGAAAGGCTTCTGCCTCTGGTATATCAACCAGAAGAGGAAAGTCGAAGAATCATAGAATCATGGAATCATAGATTTACAACGTTGGAAACGACCTGCAAGATCATCTAGTGCAACCGTCCTCCCATTACCATTTCTACCACAAGCTAGAGACCATATCTCGTAGTTCCTCATTCAGATGACTCTTAACAATGCCACGGACAGCGACTCCACCACCTCCCTGGGCAGGCCATTCCAGTGTCTAACCACTCTCTGAGAGGAAATGATGTTGTTCAAGTACAACCTGCCTTTCATGAACTTGTGCTGGCTGCTCCTTATCTCCTGGACACCATGCACACGTTGTGTGATCTCACCCAAGATGATTTGCTCCATAATTTTTCCTGGTACTGAGGTTAGGCTGACAGGCCTGTAGTTCCCTGGAGACTCCTTACTGCCCTTCTTGTAGATGGGAGTCACATCGGCAAGTCTCCAATTCTCTGGGACCTCTCCAAATAACAAGGAGCGCTGGTAGATGGCTGAGAGTGGCTCGGCAATCACCCCCGCCAGCTCCCTCAGCACCCTAGGATGAAGCTCGTCCAGTCCCATGGACTTGTAACAGTGCAGATGGAGGAGGAGCTCTCTAACCATCACCACCTGAATTGCTCGGGGTGTATTCTGTGTAGCATCCCAGACTTCCAGATCAGGCATAAAGTTCCCTGAGGATAACTGATCTGCCTACTACAGGCAGATATAAAGAAGGTGTGGAAGACCTCAGCTTTCTCTTTATCCTCAGTGGTCACATTCCCCGCTGCATCAAGTAAACGATGGAAATTCTCTCTGGTTCACAGAATCACAGAATCACAGAATGGCCAGGGTTGGAAGGGACCTCAAGGATCATGAATCTTCAACCCCTGCCACAGGAAGGGATACCAACCTCCACATTTAATAGTAGACTAGGCTGCCCAGGGCCCCATCCAATCTGGCCTTGAACACCTCCAGGGATGGAGCATCCACAACCTCTCTGGGCAGCCTGTTCCAATACCTCACCACTCTCTCTGTAAAGAAATTCCCCTGACATTCAACCCAAATCTTCCCTCCCTCAACTTAAAACCATTTCCCCAAATCCATTTAACTTAAAACCATTTCCCCATATCAACCAAAGGGATTTTCCATACCATGTTTTATTGAGATTTGTGATTTAAAAAAAAAAAAATAGAATAATATAAGGTGGAAGGCAAGGACATTCAGAATGATGGCATTTGTCTTCCAAAGAAACCATTACATCTAATGAGTACTGCTTTCCTGGAAATGACTAAACACGTGCCTGGTGATGGAAAGTAGTGTATGCACTCTTTATTTTGCTTTGCTTTTCTTACACATGCAATTTTTCCTTTGAGTTTTCTCACTTTCAAGTTTCTGATTCTCTCCCCAAGCCCACTGTGGGAATGAGTGAATGAGTGACTGTGTGATAGTAAGCTGCTCACTGAGGTTAATCCCAACTCTCTTCCAAATGATTTTTAAATTCATTCTATTGACTTCTAAAAGTATCACTTTGAAATGTCAAGAATTTGCTTGAAATTAACCTTTTTCCTTTTTTTTGTTTCTCTTACATTCATCATAGCCCATCATACTTCTATTCAATTTTGAATTGCTTCCCTTTCTTCTATTCCTAAATAATATCTGTTAAAATAGTGTCATTCCAATTCTACAGCTCAATTAATTGTACAGAAAGGGATGAACTTCACATAGTGTTTGAGTTTGGCAATATTTTGACTCAGCTTTTAAATGCAGAAAGATAAAATACCCTGGAGAATTCAGTGATAAAGAGTTGACAATGACTTTCTGCTCTGTCTTCACCAGAAAATACCATGCATCTGGTTACGGTGGCCCATGTAACAAATGCTGAAAGCAGAACCTGTGCTTAGCCTTCAAAATAGCAATAATACAACTTTTATTACCCCCTGTATATAATCTTATTGAAGTACAAAATCAAGACTTTGAACTCATCTGAATCTAATTTTGATTCTATCATTATCTCTCCTTAAAATCGACTAACAAAATACAAATATTTATACAATCAACTCTTAAAAGTCTGATGTCAATATTCTTGAGTGTCAATCAATTTTTGAGTATCAGAGCAAATAGAATGAACAGGGAAACCAAAGGTTTATGAGTGTTCATCATTTTATGTTAGATTTCTTCCCATAAAATACTGAAGTTGCCTGTGGCGTGAAACCTATAATTCGTTTGTAAGTAGTGAACTAAAACATTACTCTGCCAAGTCTGAGCATGTTTTTTGTTTGTTTGTTTGTTTGTTTTTTACTGGGAAGAAGGTAACTGAGTATGATTATCTACTTTATAGTAATCATAGGCTCATAGACTAAAACTACATAGTGAATTTCTTTTTTTTATTTTTATTTTTTTAGTTCATTTGTTTTTACACACATATGCAACCTAAAACAAGATAACAAAAAGGAAATAGGATCAATCAAAGAGACTTCAATAGGAATAATATTAATTTCAAAAAAGACTTTCAAAGACGTTTGATTTATACTAGGGCATCTACTCTGCTGTTTTCTGATGGATTCTTTGACAAATATTTATATCTCAGTGTACTTATATGTTCATATACATTATCAAAATTCAATGTCATATACACAGAAAAATACGCACTAGTATAGTAAAAGAATAATAATGAAAGTAGAAATAAAGTCCATGGGTAAATCTCTATTTGTAATGTTGTACCTGCTTTGTAAAACACAACATATTTATTTTATTCAAATTATTTATTTAATCTAACTACAGATTGCAGTGCTATGAATGAAAGATTAGTTATTTAGTAAGGAATTTTGTTTTGTTTACTTTTTTTTACAATTCTACTTCTGCTGTCAAATCTGATCACAGTGTATAATAATTTATGAACAATTTACATAAGTGTACAAATCTTATTTATTTTGAATAATAAATTGTTCATTTATTTTTTCATATGGGAAGGAAAGGGATGATATATGTAGTTATATATCATTATCACTGAAACAGCACTGCTACTGAAAAGATTTTATATTGTTGCTGTTTTGTTCCATTAGCAAGAATAAAAAAATGCAGTGATGACTATTGCATTGTCTATGATAGCTCATCAATGCCTCAAGTTGTGATTCTTCCTTTAATCCCATTGGATGTTGGGATATTTAATTAATTTGATATGAAACTTTAAGACTTGTGCGTGGCAATCTAGTTTCCATTAAGTTATTGTAGATCATACTTCTCTGAAATGTACAGATAGCTGCATTCTTTACTAAATGAGACTAAGACTTTTTATTACAAAGAACATAACGTTTCCATAGTACATATAACAATTCTCAGCAGAAAATCAGATAAAAAAGCCAAATCACCAGAGAATTTAATGATTGTTTATTTTAGCTCTATTTGTGCAACAAGAGATAATACAAGGCTGAGTGGACATGCAGACATATTGCAGACTAAATGCAGACAATGTATTTGCTGCAACCCTGCATTCCTGTTGTGTTTCCTTCTGTGCCCTTTAGAGTAAAGTGAAAAAACAAACAGGGGAGTGACTTGCTTTGTGATAAATGAATGTATCTGAAAACACGAGACAGTGAGAACAGCCAAAATAAGTGATTTTGGCCCTTTGAACACGTGAAAGAAATAGGGAGAGAATTTCTTTATAATGACAACTTAATCAAAGCTCCAGTCCTGATAACCATAGCAACCAGTGATCAAACTGAAGACCATCATGCTGTCATTCAGACTTGGAATGTGATAGTTATTCAAAGGAAAGAGAAATGCTATTGTTTACAATGTAGCTTTAGGTTTAGTAAGATTAAAATGAAGGTGTAGATCTCCTCCGCTCCTTGATGCTGATCTCTAATATCAAAAAGTCTTCCTGCTCTTTCATGTTAGCTTAGATTTGGTAAAAGAATGTTAGTAGATGCAGTAGTGATTATCAGTGCAGTTGGAGGATCTCATAAACCACAACACGAAGTCTGATCCATATTCTCTTTATTTTTTCCAGGTTTAATATTACATAATCTTCACCTCCCTTTCTCTCTATGTTTATGTGTATGGGTAATTACTTACCTTTAGATCTAGGAATCACATAGTAACTATACACCCCATGGGTGCCCAACTTCTTGGCTTACCTGAACTACATTTAGTGAATAGAAATTGGTTTGGGCCACATATACATAGTTTGTTCCAAAAGTAATGCCTCCTATTTATTTCCATTGAAATTACAACAAATACAAAGAGCATGATAACACTATTCCATAGAGGAAATTCTCAACTACAAAACATTATTTTTCAACATAGTTACCACCATTAGCTATACATTTTTACCAGTGATGTACAAGAGCCTGCATGCTGCATTCATAACAATGAGGAAACAAACCGCCCATTGCCTCACTGTTCTCATATTCTCTGTTTAGTCTCAACAAGAGTTAAGAAAGTATCAATGAATGTCAATGGCTGTAATTTCTTCTGCATTGTGGAATTCAGTGACAGATTTGCTTCATATGCACTTCCATGTAAAATAACATTTTGTCAGACTGCCCCTCTGCTGCCATTTGTCACAAAGCAACAAAATGCATTGCAGTATTGGTGTGAAGGTTCAGCATCTACTGCCATACCACCAACATCTGCCTCTGATGTTATGGGCCTACATAATAAAACAGGAGACATTACTTTTGGTGCAGCCCTTGCAAAATATATAATATTGTTAATATATAAGTAACTGAATATTTTAATTTTAAATATTTTTCTTAAAAACTTTTTAAAAGAGAGGCAGAGGAACAAAAATATAAAACTAGTGGGATATCTGACTTTTATTTTTGGTGAAAATAACACACCTGTCCATTTCACTGGCAATAGTTGCATTTCTTAATGAGGTCTCTAGGTGTTCATCAGAACTTTTTGATGAAATTTTACTCTTCCTGTACTTCATCCTTGACAATAACTGTTCAAAATATGTGTACTGCCAAAAACCAATGACAAGAAAAAGTATGATTGTGAAGGATATTTTTCTCTGCTAAGACAGAGTACAGTAAAGAGACATGATCAGATTTTTTAGTTGAATATCTAATTGAAACTCTGTGCCCCCCCCCCCTTGAAAACTTGCAGATCATGTATTTATATCAACTGAAAATGGTCTTGCAAATGTAATCTGATGACTTTTTTTTTTAATTTTTTTTTTTCCCCAGACATAAAACCCCAAGCTCTGGGGTGCAGTTGACATGCTGAAGGGAGGGAATGTCATTTACAGACCTAGACAGGCTTGAGCATTGTGACCAGGAGAATCTCATGAGGCTCAAAAAAGCCAAGTGCATGATCTTTCACCTGGATCAAGGCAACCCCCACTATCAGTACAAGCTGGGATAGGAAAGCATTGAGCAGAGTCCTGCTAAAAAGACCTGGAGTTACCGGTGGATGGCAAGCTGGACATGAGCCAGCAATGTGCACTCGCAGACCAGAAAGCCAGCTGTATTCTGGCCTGCATCCAAAGCAGCACAGCCAGCAGATCTAGGGAGTCGATCCTACCCCTCTACTCTGTGCTGTTGAGACCTCATCTGGAGTACTACACCCAGATGTGGAGTCCTCAGTACAGGAATGGCATGGACCTATTGGAGTGCATCCAGAGGAGGGCCATAAAAATGACCGAAAGGATGGAACATCTCCCCTGTGAGGATAGACTGAGAGAGCTGAAGGTGTTCAGCCAGGAGAAGATAAGGCTTCAGGAAGTCTTGAGAGTGGACACCCAATATGTAAAGAAGGGTTATAAGAAAGAAGAGGATGGACTCTTTGGCAGGGTCTGTAGACTCTTTAGCAGGGTCTGTGGTGACAGGAGAAAGGGAAATGGTTTCCAATTTGAAGAGGGTAGATTTAGGTTGCATATAAGGAAAATGTCTTTTATAGTGGGGACAGTGAGGCACTGGAACAGGTTGCCCAGCAGACTTGGGCTAGTTGACCATTAAGGTTTCTTCCAATCTAAGGATTCTATGTTTCTATGATTCTATTTTCAGATTCCTTTATCAAAACGGAAAGCATGGTTGCATATTCTTCACTGCTCAGGGGCCTGTGTTTAGCCAGTGTACCAATATGTGTATAGTTATGTGCCTTCACTTGAGTCGGCACTGCCTAGCACTGCCCTCCCTGTGCCCTGGTTTCAGTTGATACAGCATTAATATTGCACTGATGGTTTGGCTGCTGCTGAGCAATGGGCACGTGCCCAGGGCAGCCCCAAAGGGAAGAACCAAAACCTTTAAGTCATGGGTATGGGGTGAGTGGACTTCACTGCAAGTCACAATGGGCCATATGCAGCCCACAGGCCACGGGTTGAACATGTCTGATATATACACTTGTCAATAAAATAGATGTTTAATTACTCGCAAAAGGAAAACTCAATATTTCTTCTCCCTCTTTGTGTGAAAAAAATATTGGTAGATACACTGTGTTCTTATCCATGACCTTTGAGAAAGATAATCAGGACTCCCCGAGAAAATATGGAAACATTATGGAGTAGGTGAGTGGCAAGAGATGAGCATTCAAAGCAGCTTATATTTCAGTACATTATATTGAGATATCAAGGTAACAGTGATGTCCACAATAATAAATTTCAACTTAAATTACAGAAAAAAAACACAGACTTTTACTCAGTGATTGAATTATTTTACTGAAACCCAAATGAACATGTGCACTGTTTGTGGCAGGTGTTTTTACATATAGCAGAATCTCTATGATAGCAAACTGGAGATCTTCTGGAAACTCCTGTGTTGACTTGTCTTTCTTAAAGGACTGAAGTCACTGTCATTCTCAGTGCTTGCAACTTTGATTGACAGAAGGATTCAGTGAAAAAAACAATCAGTAAGCAAAAAATGTGAACTGGGGCTAAAAAACTCATTATGACTACAATCTAAATCATTATACAGTGGAATGGATATATAAAGAAACACTACAAGGCTTTTGAGGGAATTAAGAAATTCAAAGGCCACAGGCGTCAGTGAACCATTAGGCAGACTAGATTTGAAAGTACATGTAGCAGGGGTAGCTACTGTTTTTTCCGAAATGCACTAGTGCCAATCTGGTCTTCCGTGTACAATAGTACTCTTAGAGAACTGGTGTGCATTAACAAAATTAGTTTGTTTTGCAGATATGTACCAATCAATCATGACTTCCAAAGTTCTGCAAAAGGGGTGAGGATCTAATTAGATTGGTGCCAGTAGCTTCCTGAAGCATATGATGCCTAACACAACTGAGAGCATTCATTATGGTTCCAGAGCAAATTGCTTTGGATGTAACAACAGTCTGTCAACTGTTGGGCTACTGCTGTAATTTTTCAGGTATTAGAGAAGTTCTCCATTTTGGGATTATTAGTACTACGGATACAACCAAAATCAGACCTAATTTTCAAATAGCACCTTAAGAATATCCCTGAGATTGACAATCTGCCTATAGCTTATGTCAGAAAACACAAGTAGCTGAAGACATCTCTGGATTCTTATCTGGTTAAGGGAAGATGCTAGAAATTGAAATTGAGGAATATTGGAGAGATGCATAATGTCAGAGCTTTACTGTTTGGAAAGGGTAGGATTTAATTTTCTTTTGATGTTGTGACCAAAACATTGCTTACCCTCTTGATCACTGATTTATGAAGCCAGATGTAGATAAGACGGGAGTTTGTGGAATATTAACAGGGACAGAATAGCATAGATAGAAACTTAGCTGGATGAAAATGATTTATTTCAGGATGTCTATATGTCTGAGTGTGTGTGCACTGAGACAATTTTCCTGGGAATTCTAATGTGCTTGAATAAATACAAGTATGCATTATTTGAATGAATGATTCCTGTTTAAATTCTTTGTAGTTGTTTGAGAAAAAATAATGAAAATCATCCTTGAAAGTAAAATGTTTGTCCCAGAGATACTCAAAGTAAAAGCGACAAGAAATTATCATTGAGAATATACAATTGTGCAAAAAATCAGGGCTTAATTTTTTTGGTGAAATAATATTCTGGATTGCCTGTATGAAGTGTCTCTTTGTCAGTTTGCCTTTCTGAAATTTATGGATTGTGTATGGGAAGGTGAAAACCACAGATTTGTCTGTTAAAAATATTTTGATTTAAATATGCTTTCCTGTACTTGCTACTTTAGAATAATATAGTGTCAACTTGGTAGTCTATATAAACTGCTTCATCTGATATTGAACTTCAGTTAAATCTTTCTGAAAATGCTTCTTATTCAATTGTAATTTCTCTACTAGAAATTATAGATTCAAGAGAGAGTTCTATCAAAGTAAGGCATAGTCGGAACAGTGCATCATAACCAAATAAACAATGAAGTAATGCAAAAGAAGTGAAACTCTGAAAGACCTAAATCATAGAATCTTAGAATGCTTTGAGTTGGAAGATAATCTAGTTCTAACCCCCTGCTATGAGCAGGATTGCCAACCGCTAGATCAGACTGCCTATGGCCCAATCAAATCCTGCCTTAAACACTTCCAGGGATGAGGCATTCACAACTTCACTGGTCACCCTTAACACTCTCTGAGAAAAGGGTTTTCTCCTAATATCTAATCTGAATCTCTTCTCTTTTAACATTTTAACATTCTTCCTTATTCTGTCCCTATCCGTCTGTGTTAAAAGTCAGTCTTCTTCCTAATTACAATCTCCCTTTAATTACTGGAAGGCTGCAGTGAGGTCTCTTCAGAGGCTTCTGCTCTCTAAGCTGAACAAGTCGAGTTCCCTCAACCTTACTTCATAGGAGAAGTGCTCAGCCCTTTAATTATAAGGAAAAAATAAGGGAGGGAAGTACCTGTAGTATTTCTTCTCTAACTTTTTTCTTTCCCTTTTCATGGATTCCTTTTTCACCTCTGTCTCTATTTGGTACAGTACCAAGTAAGAGTGGAATAAATTTGCTCATCTTTACACTTGGCCACTGATGATTCCACAAAACAACACTGAAGTTTGGAACGATATAATTGGAGAATTCACCCGAACTTATCACGTAAAATAAGATCCAGTCCAGTCATTCCACAGGCACCCATGCATCATCAACAGTCTAAAAAAGAAACATAATAAGAGTTTACAATAATTGCCTTTTCTAGTACATTATGTGATTATTCTACCACTCATGGTCCTCCTGTTGGAGCAGTTGTGCTTGTAAATTGGCAATAGATCACTGGGACTCACATCCCACAAGTTTAACATATTTTGTCTGTAATAATCCAGCCAAAAAATGGAAGTGATCTACCTCTTGTCAAGATGAGATAGCAAGGGCCACTCACACAATTAAAGCACTTCACTGGCCTTTGAAATTATTATCTACACTTTAATCTGTTACTGACATCTGTGAATATATAGAGAGAAATAATTTTGGAACAAAGCCTGAATTCAGTGCAAGGTATTACCATCTCTGTAATCTACTATATAATGCTTAGTATAGCATTTTTTTAATCACATGCTTCTTTGTTTTGCTTATTTTTTCTTCTTCTTCAGTGTCACATTTACAGTCTGAGGGGTAATCACTGAACATTATCACATTATCCCTACATAATTCCCACATTTATTTACCACTGATCAAATAAAAAGAAAGCAAAATCCTTCTTTGCTTCACTCCCCACTGACTGTACATCAGCTAACCTCTTTCTTTACGCAAAACACATAACAAAGCTGTTGACCAACACTCTCTGTATTTGAAAAGATACAGGAATTTTTTTGCTAAAGAGATGCTCCAAGGTAACTTACACACCAGTGAATGAGACTGACTATGGGCCAAGAGTCTGCAGTTCTCATCTGTATCACTAATATGTTAAATCACGCTTTGACAGCTTTGACAGCCATCAAGACTGTCATTCTCTCAGTTTCTACTATAGAGTTTGGGATCTAGGTGCTCATTCTAATAAGCAGGTTGAAACTGGTATCCTGTTTTAGAAATAAAGTGGTTTGATAGCATACAACTGACCAGGCAGAATCAATTGGTTTCAGTGCCAGAAATTCTTTAACAGAAAATCCTCCTAGGCTACACAATAAAGAAAGGGTGTCCTGGCCTTCAGGATCATTGTCGTTTCAGACACTTTAACCATAGCCACATCCTGAGATTGCACAAAAGTAGCCTTCTCCTTTCTTTTTCCCTGTACGTAAAATCCTTTCCCTATAATTCACAGGAAAGAGAGACACTGAGACCACTGACACATTTCAGTTCCCACTCCTTGTGAAAAAAACTTCTAAGACTAAAAGAGAACCCCTTTTCTAGGAATCTCTTCTTTATTTAGCATGAAAATGCAGAAATTCCATGCCCTGACTGTTCTTCTAGTACTATAATCTGAACAAAATCATGCTTCAGTGGTAAGTTTAATTATCTATAATAAAACCATGATTCTTCTCAATATTTATCAAATTGGGATCATGTTTTTCTGACTATGATCCTCTGAAGGTTTTAAACTGACAGCAATTTAGGGACTGCAAGCATTTCACAGCCTGAAAAGCAAATGAAAGGCACAAACGAGAAGAAGCATTTCAAAACAAAAACAAACACACAAAAGAAACAAGCAGAAGAAAAATCACTCCAAATGAACACAGTCTATATGAGAGAACTAAAACAAACCAGGCAGTTCCAGAGACAGTTAAAATTGAACAGAAGCTCAGACTTGGCCTTTGATTGGCTCTTCCTTTGCCTTTTGAGATGAATAGGCAATGTTTGAAAATAAACAGCTAATGTATGCTTAGATATGAGCACAGGCATATGTCTGTGCATCATTGTTGATGCAGATACCTCATGATATTTTACACGTGGTTATTAATTTATTTCAAGCAGATACTACTTTGACAGTAGGACTCACTTTGTATGTATTATCACTAACTAATACATTGTTTGAACTTATGAAAGTACTTTAAAAAATCAACGTATTTCTGAAATGAGTATGTTGTTTATGAAAAGGCAAAATCTCAATGCAAATTAACACTCTATTAGTTGGGGAAAAAAACGTTCTATGAAAAAAGAAGTTATAATCTTGACACGTTTATGTTGTTGTTGTTGTTGTTGCTTTGTTTGTTTTTTCCCTAGTATTTTATGCACTGAGGCAAAACACAACATAGTAGATATTTCAGTGTTTCACAAGATATGATCCTTAAAGAGAAAAACAACAGCACACTAAATACTAGAAAACTACCATTAAAAAAGTTATAATAGGGTTTCTAAGATAAACTGTATAAACAAACATCAAATACCCTGTACATGATTTTGTCTCCTGATACATTTTTGTGCAAATTTTTTTGTAATTTTGGATACCACAGAATCCTATGATTAGGATAAAAATTACTGATTTTTAATTTCTGAATTAATTATTTAAAGAATAAACTAAACTCAAAAATTCATCTATCTTCCAAGAAACTGATTCTATCATCCATTGCAAAAAATTGATGACTATGGCAAAAATATTAAGATTATGAAAGCTTTTTCCAAAAACTCTTATTCTTCTATTGGTACCTGAATGTGTGGCCCATAAACACTGCATGCAAATTTAGAAAGCAACAGTGTATGTTGTATTTTTTTTTTTTTTTTTTTTTGTATAAGTACCATCGTGTGAATATTAAAATGTTCAGCATTTAATTTTAAGATTTTTAACTTTCATAATTCTAATTCCCATTTTAATAAAGAAAAAAATAGTAACTAATCTGAAATATATATTTTGCTCTGTATATAAATTAGTTTTTTGTGTGTGTGTTCTATCTTCAGATCTAATTTTTAGCTAGTTATAAATATATGTTGTATCCATTTACGTAGATACATCCTTTGACAATTTTTTCATGATTTTTCTTCTGCTTCAACACTTAATTAATAATTATGGTTTCTCATGACTAAATATAATTCTGGGAACCTCCATCTTCCATCTGCTAAAAATCAATTTCATTTTTTTTCTTCCTTGGGTCACATTACTGCAGGCTGTTCTCAAACAGCTTTTGTAACAGATTCACTATATTTCTTTCTCTCTCAAAAGAAGCCACAATTCAGTGAGAGATGAATCCTGCTTTGTGCAGGATGTGCTGTTACTCTCTACATTCTTTTCCTGCGAATAAAGCAGAACTGTCATCTCCTCCTCTCTTATGCACTATTCTTGCCCTTCCTGTTTTACTAATCAAACCATAAAAGAAATAGTTCTGTTCAGTTTATCAGCAGGGTCTGTAACATCAGAGAAACTGCTACATTACTGAATTATGCTTCTCTTTGCTGTACATCACACATGAAAATAACCTATTTGCATCTCTTTCTTCCTCCTTGGGTACTTTTCTATTTTGTTGTATATATATATTATGCTTAAATTAAAAAAGCAGATGCAGAACAATAAAAAATGAATACAAACGCAAGAGAGCAGCAAAATGTTACAATTTGCCCTACATTCTTGGAAACAGGAACAGTGCAAGTTCTATCTAATCACTTGTCTTGTTCATGCAACCATAGAAGTTCTTATTTTACAGCTTCTACATGTTTTATAAAACAGGTGCTTGATAGAATGTTAAATATTATATTGGGAATGTACTTAGAAGCTAAGACTCACACTACAGTGACTTGTCTTTGGAAAACAGTAATTACAGTTGATTCCACTTGCTAACTATTTTCTATATGCTTTCTTAAAAAAAAAAAAAAAAAGTTAAAAATCTTAACACAAATTAAAATTCAAAAGAATTACTAGACATACCTCAACCTTTTATTTCTTTTAACCCTTCAAGGGAAAGAAACAATATCATATGAATAAATTAATCAATGGATTTTATAAAAGGACAAAATATTATATCAATATCATAAAAATGTCCTGGACTTACCATTGTTTTTATTTGATTTTGGGTGGGATGTTTTGTTTGTTTCCATTTGGTGTGAGAGTAGTTGTAGCAGACAATAGTCAGGAGTATTATCTACATCTTACCATGTTGTCCCATTCTTAGTTTCACCTCTTCACATCCCTCTGACTTTCAGAGGAATTGCATAAACAAACTTAAAAAAGCAGAAAGACCAATAGCCCATGAATTTAAAAAGGTGCATCACTTAAAAAACAAACAAGCAAACAAAACATGGGTTAATTTTCAAAGTTTATTTATTTTGAAATCTCAATGCATTTAATGAAGAAAAAAGGCAAGATTTCCTGAAAAATTACCTTTCGTAAGAAGTTATCATGTAGCATAAATTTCCTATAATGGAAGTTATGTCTGTGTGGAAAGTGTGGATGATAGGACTCTTTAATATGAAGTTAAATGAAATTTGAAAAATATTAATCAGTAATCAGTGTTCAATTTTTCCCATACTGCAAATAACAATGTAGAGCTATAATTCTTTGGTATGGATTATTTAAAAGAAAAAAAAAATCAGTCTGACTACTTGCTATGCATTTTATTTCTGAAAATCTCACTATTATTAAAAACATGTTAGAAGGAGAAGATTCTATTCAGTGAAGACTGATGTATAATTTCCTCTGAGTAACAGATATAATGGATGTCGGGTATTTTTCTAATGTGTATGAAGTCCAGTGAATGAAATTCTGAGACCATTTAGCTGTACATATGCCGGTTTCTTTTGAACATTAATTCTCTTGTACCAACACTTTTCAAAAAGGAAAATAGTACAACTAATTTCATGGTGCTGCAATTTGCTGGTGATTTATTTTCCTAAATAGGTTTACATAGGCTTATATAAACATTTTTATTTATACTTTTTTATATTGTTATCTAAGTAGCAATTTAAAATTTTTATGATAATTTTGGCTTTAAGTACACTAAAAACTTTTCATTTATTTTATCCTTTATTGTTTTTATTCTATCCATTTGATTTACAAGAACATCAGAAGTAACAATTTCAGAGATGTGAAGACTTCTGAATATGTCTTCGCTTAGAAAGGAAAGTGACAGTAGAATTAAGTAGAAATAAACCATTTAAGTACAGATAACCATTTTAGATATGTGAAGAACATTCAAGTGGATTGTTTTAATAAAGATATTTTGTTGAAGCAAATCAGTTTCTTATATGTGATGGCTTTTCACCAAGAGATTTTGACCTATGCAATTTATTTCCTTGCACTGTGAAAAAGTATTGGCTTTAATTGTTATATAATTACCTTCTTAGTGACTGTTATGTTGCTGTTTTGGATTTAGGAGAAAAATAATGTTGCTGAAATTCCAACATTTTAGTTGTTGCTGAGCAGTGCTTAGATTAAGTCAAGAATATATCAGCTTCTCAAACTGCCCTGCACAAAATGCTAGGTAGAGATTGAACCAGCACAGCTGACCCAAACTGACTGAAGGCATACCCTGTATCATATGGCATCATTCTCAGTAATAAAACTGTTGGAGTTGGCTGGGAGCAGGAACTGCTCAGAGTTTGGTTGGGCATTAATCAGCAAATGATGAGCAATCGAACTGTGCATTACTTGTTATCTGTGTATGTACATATATATATTTCTATCTTCCTTTTTTTTTTTTTTTTTTTTTTTTCTGATTTATTGTCTTAATCTCAACTCGTGAGTTTCTACCTGTATCTAATTCTCTCCTCTATCTCACCGTGTGGAGAGTGAGTGAATGGCTGTGTGGTGCTTAGCTGCCTGCTGGGTTAAACCACACTGTATAATGAGTACTAATTTGAACTTGTAAATATGAATATGCCTAGTTATTCCAAATAAATGAGACATAAAGATAATCATGGGAAGCATCATATACGTCTAGATTACCAAAGTAAAGAATGGCAAGAGGACATCCAAACACAATTTTCTTTGTGCCATCTGCACTGTGAAAATATGGAGTGTTCAGAAAATATTTGGAAGATGTGGGCTGATGTTGATTTTTATGAAGAAAAAAAATCAACATAAAGTACTGATAGATCTTAGTACTTTCATAACAAACCACAACATTTTGAGGACAACGTTATTACTATGTATTTTGCATACACAGGATTACATTTTTTTCTTCTGCTTTTTGTTTCACTCCAAACACTGGAAGTTTTTGTATCAGTGTAAATGAAAATAATTATGCTGACAATAATAGTCTCCAGTGGATATATGATATATCATTATCTACAGCTTTTTTTTTTTTTTTCTTAGTTTATGTATAAAATATAAAATAGTCAAGGAAAAACACTGGTTGTATTATTTTACTTTATATTGTACTTACATTAAAAAAAAAAAGAGTACTGCGTGAGCAATCATCTGAACTCATGCTGTCTCACTTATGGATTTAAATTGATACACTAGATTGAGATGATTTATAATCCTAGGACAGTCTCAGAAGGCAATTCAGAGCAATAGAGATTTAAGGGAGATTATGAGAAACCTCACCTTACAGAATGTTTATACCAGCTAGATTACCAGTTGATAGCTTCACTTAAATGCCAGCATCTGGCCATACACTAGAATGAGAACAGGCCATAAATCAGGTTTTCAATTCAGAATAAAAAAAATAAATACGCAAATAAATAAAATAAAATAAATCATATGTTTGGATATAAAGAAATAACTAAACATTAACTCTTCTTGCCAATAACAAGAAAATCCTGATTATTATTTTTTTTTGAAGTGACAAGTGACAGAAAAACATAGCAGAAAAATGTCTCAAGAGTACATTCCTGCCTAATCTTAAACTATGTGGATTAGCTGATCTTTACATAATTACATTTGTCAAGTGATGAAGCATAAATGACTTATCATGGGATAGGAAAATTGCAAATGTAAAACCAAGTACCTAAACTACATCATCCTAGCAAGCAAGTTATATATGACAGTGATTTGCTATTTTGTACTGTTTACTCCATTTAAATTAAAAAATATATATACATATATAAAAAATATTAGAACTTTAGTAGATTAACTATTAATTTAAGAGGCCAGTTTTAATGGGAGGAAACTGGAAATTCTATGCTATGTATAGAACTTCTGTTTCCAACATGCTACATTTTCCAAAACCCAGCTTTATGTTAACTTCTATGTTGACCTGAAACATTTACACTAGACATTATGAGATATCACATGGAAACATAATAATCCACATAGCCTGAATTACTCCTTACCAGTAACTCCAGGGCCTATAATTAGAAGTTCTGTCTCCCTAATTCTTCTGCAAACTACTGAAAAAAAACAATAGATTACTTGGAATTTGAATACTTTCCTGCACAGGGATGTGTAGATAAATAACTAAAATTGGATCTAATGAATGTGAACCCACAGTTAAGAGTTACATTAAGAGTAAGAGTTTTGTACCTTTCATCCAAGGTTTCTCAGTGCATTCTTGTTTGTGAACAAAGAGGAAGACAACTGCCATGTATCTAGATTTCCACCCAATTCTAGGAAAACTATCTCAGCTTTGAAATAATTTATATATAGTAAATATCCTTTGATATTTGTTAATTGTAGTCACTGAGTATTAGCAAAGCAGAGAGCAGAATATGAAATGTGGGTCTTGACTTGCTTTCTCTAAATGTACTATTATTCAACTGTCAATATGCTTTTCTCAGAATGGTTTTAGCAGTGAAGCATATTTCATTCATGAATCAATCTGCACTTAGTTCTTTTGTTTCACAAAATATAGATTATTTCTACTTTAAAAGGATCACTCCGTAAGCTTAAATTCCTACATTAGATATCTTCTACATTAAAAACTTAAAAATACATGTCTGTTGCTTTTAATTTGCCTAGCTATCAGTGTAACTGCTCTTTGTCTTGTTTTCTTTTATTTGGAAGAGAATTTTATTCTATTGCAAATTCTATTGAAATGTCTACATACACTTAAATGTGATTTACGTATCATCAATCTTCATTTATTGTTTTAAAAATGGACATAACATTTAGAAACATTTTGTTTTGTTTTGTTTTGGTATTGCTGACCAAATATTAACACTTTTGACAGCCTATTTTTGATGCCTCCAAAATATAAAGGATTAATTTTATAACTTATATAAAATATGTAACTGTTGTTTGCTGATTTGGATGTTTTCATCAAAAACATAATGTTGGATTTTATCAGTATATTTTTCCTTTAAACTGGAGTTAGAACAATAAGAAGAATTACAAGATGAAGGAAGAGGAAATAGTCAAGGCCAGTTCATCAAAATACTAAGGTCAATTATTTTTTTGGGGGGAGGGATGGAAAAAACTACCTCCTACCCATTCATCAGATCAATTCCATTTTTTAGCAGGAAAAAAGATTTAGAGCCCAACTAGCAGCCACCTAAAGGCAAAAAGAGCTCTGTCTGCCCAGTTTGTTTTGATGGGTCAGTATTTCATTGGCCTTTGCAGAAAGACTATGTCAAGTTAGTGATTCTTTGAAGAAAGCAAGTACTTTTTTTTTTTTTTTTTTTTTTTTCCTTAAACAAGGGATACCAGTGTCTTTTGTAGCCTTCTTATGCTCATTTATGTTTCTGACACTGGAAGTTCTTGGAACTTCTGAGAGGAAGCCTTAGAGAAGCACATCTTCATTTTGCTTCAGATCTTTGTATGTTTAACAGGTGTCAGAGAACTGGGGGGAAAAAAAAAAAAAAAAAAAAAAAAAAAAAAAAAAAAGGTTGATTTAGATCTGTTTTATTGTTATTTAGGATTGCTATTGAACATTTATAAAAAGATCTTTCATTTCTTTTTACTGTTGGGAACCTTAAAACAAATTCTTCAGACGAACAGTGACTTTTAATGTGACAATGTGACATCTAAATGAATTTCATGAACTTTAGAATAAGAAGAGTGTAAAGAAACTGCAAATCCATGGTTGCATTACCTGTTGCACCCTTGAATACCACTCTGACGTACTATCATTTCATACGTCTTTTGCCTCTGGAAATGATGCAGCAGAATGAACAGCAACAGTAAATCTGACATCAATTTCTGCCTGATTTTTCTAGTTCTTCCCTTGCAAGTCTTTAGGGGAAAAAAATGCAGCTTCTTTATGAAATGGTTTAAATCCTTGTCATGGTTTTATATTTTTTGTTTTGCTTCTGGTTCTCAGTATTCCGCATCAAAACATCATGTAGTGTACTGGGAGTTAAAGTGTTAATGCTCCAATTCCAGGCACCTATCCCTATACATTACAGAAGTCATGGGATCTGTCCCTTCCGGGTGGGCGGTCTCTTACTGCCTGGCAGTGGGTGCTGGAGGGTGCTTTCCTGGCCGTTCCAAGCTTTTCAGGTTTGAATCGGTGTCGGGAACTCTCTCTCTCTCCTGTTTTATTTGATTTATTAGTCTCAATTTCAATCAGATTGTATTATATTGTGTTATCTTGCATTCCAATATCATAATTAGTAAAATAAGTTTTCCTCCATAGATCTTTGCCGCTGTTTTTTTTGTTTTCCTCCCTTCCTTCCCATTTTGTGGGCTGGGGAGGGGAGGGCAGGGGCCTACCGCCCCCCTGTCACGGGTGTAGATTGATCTCGTTAACTCCGTGACAGATTTTTGGTGGAGAATGAGGGCATAGCTCTGTTTCTTAGCTTTTAGAACGAATCTCTCTCTCTGCTCTTAGAGAGCTTCGTTAGGGAGCATTATCAGTAGTTTAGGTTTCTGTGCTGGAAAACTTGACCTTGAAAGACTAGGCGTGCTGCCAGTGTTCTGGGATATTTGTAAACTTTTAGCACTGCTCAGTCTGGGTAGTGCCTTTTTCTTTTTTTTTTCCTTTTTCCTCCTTCCTCTTGTCAGTTTCAATTCATTAACCCCTGTTTTAATAGACATCAGCAATGAACCCACTTTTCATTGTGGGGGTGTTGAGTAAAGGCTTACAAGCCGTCATGTTACTCTCCACCTATTGGCAAATTATCAAGGCCATAATTACTTGTTGTGGAATTATGTTCATATATAACTACTTAAGGGCATTGACGGAGACACCTGCATGGTACCTGTATGCAATGTGGTATGGTCTGAATTTTGACATTCACATCCCAGATGGAATGGCTAATTTTACAAACAGCACAATGTTCAGACCAGTCTCCAGGCTTCCTTATCGGTTTGTCAGACGGTTTTCGAATTTCGAATTAATACTCATGGGCGCGCTATTGTTTTCCTGGATTGTGATTATATTCCTTTACAAAGGGAAGGAGTCTCCTCCAGAACCAGAGAGTGCTGACTGGCAGGGAATATGGAGAGGTTTAGGAAAGATCTTAAAAGCAAGGGGACCCGCAGTGTCATGGGATTTTACACTTGAACATCTGTGGGATCCTGAGAAACTAAGTCAGTATTTGAGTCAGCGACAGCGCGGCTTACATAACTCTAAGGAGGTACAACTTATTTGGAGTTTGGCTTGTGCTTACCGCGCCCTATATAATACTATTCTGGAGAGAGAGAGTTTCCGAGCTGAGGTTCAAGCCAAAGTGGAGAATCTCCAAGTCAAATCTGATCAGTTACAAGAGACACCAGTAACAATATCAGTTGCTCCTGTGGAAGGCAAGAAATGGAAACGAGTGTCCACGCATCTAGAACGGAAAAAAGAAGAAGCGGAGGAGGAGGAGGAGGAGGAAGATCCAGGTGAGGGGCCCTCCTCAGAACCACCACCATCGCGAAAAGCAAAAGGAAAAACTAAGAGACATGCAGAAGAGACTGATGATGAGGACATCCTTATTACTACTTGTCGGCCCCTGAAGATGACTGAAATCCAAGGTTCAAGAAAGGAGTTCACACGGGGCCCGAATGAAACTATTGTTTCCTGGTTGGTTCGTTGTTGGGACCGCGGGGCCAATAGCTTGTTTCTAGATGGTAATGAAGCTCGCCAACTAGGAGCCATTGCCAGAGACCCAGCTATTGACCGAGGAATTGGTCGATGTTTGGATGAGTCTGCCTCCCTTTGGGAACGAGTGCTAATAGCCGTGAAAGAAAGGTATCGCTTCAAAGACGGCTTGAAGCCTGTGATGAAGAGATGGGATACAGTTGAAAAGGGTATCCAGTATTTGAGGGAAATGGCTGTGGTGGAAATGCTGTTTGACCCTAACTTTGTTCCTAACCACCCACGACAAGAACGCGATCCTGAGAGAGTGAGGATGACGCCTGAGATATGGCAGAGACTCATAGCAACAGCACCAGACAGATATGCAGGTACACTACTGTCAGCTAATGACAGATACCGGGAACAAGAGAGAATACCCTTAGTTTTTGAATTGATTCTTACGCTCCAAAACTACGAACAACAGCTGCCGTCAGCCACCGCAGCCCAGCACCCTGGCACAGCCTTGCCCTCACCGCCCCAGCCGGGCCTTCCCTTCCCCGCACAATCCTCTCACATTCCAGATTGCTATGCAAACCTGTGCAGATACAACTGTAAGTTTTGAAAATACTGAAAACAGAAACCATAATTCAGGGGTAATTTAGTCCATTGTAGATATCTGAGAAAGGTTCTATATTACCATTATCTTACTTTACATTAACACAGTTTTAATTCCTCCTTCAAACACAGAAGCAAAAGAAGGGAGGGAGGGAGGGAGGGAGGGAGGGAGGGAGGGAGGGAGGGAGGGAGGAGGAAGGAAGGAAGGAAGGAAGGAAGGAAGGAAGGAAGGAAGGAAGGAAGGAAGGAAGGAAGGAAGGAAGGAAGGAAGGAAGGAAGGAAGGAAGGAAGGAAGGAAGGAAGGAAGGAAGGAAAGCCCTTTTGGATTATAAACGCACAGTTTTATGCATTTTCTCCATAACATAAGATTAATGAGTGTCAAATGATCTACTAAACAAAGAAGATAAGCAAGACACTTAGGTATAGTTAATAGAGTACAAACTAAAGCTGGAGCAAAATTACATTCTACAACCCCAGTCACACTACATAGGCAACAATACTCCATGACCCTTAATTAACATTATAAAATACCTTCACATGTTTTGGAGATTATAACTGCAAGATTTTACATAGACTAAAGTGGTTAAAATTTACTGTGCATTGTTGTGCATATGCAGTAACCTATATGCAGATATAGGTTAATAAGATCTAGCAGGAAAAACATTATGAGCTCAATTATAGAACAAAAGCTACCTTTTATGCTCAAGATGAGTGTTCTCCATAGGCCTTTAAACTTTATTTAAAGGCTAATTTCTGCTCTACAGCTTTTTCTTAGATTGTATAGTAGGCTGATATTTGTGCATTATATAATAATTTAAGATTTACAGGCTTTTTTGTTTTTAAATAAAAACAGTTTTACGGTTAGGATAAGGGAGATACATTTAAGCCATATTATGTTAAAATACAAATTTTTAAAAAATGAGATTTTAATGTATAATTTACTCACTGTAAATACTATGCAAGTATATATGTAGAGGGAAATAAACAACTTCTTATATTAATGTTAATCATTTTCCTCAAAACTCTATGCTGCTGGTAAAGATCTAGTACAGTAAGGAGATTATCAATCATCTGTATTGTGTTTACATGGCAAACTTTTGGCTTCAGAGGGGCTTAAGGGGTGACTGCTGTGAGAACATCCAAGCAATTGACACATGTCAGAGCAGAACCAGCTCCAGCTGCTCCAAAAGAGACCCACTGCATCCAGAGGTGAGCCGTGAGCAACAGTAGGTGTGCTCTGGGAGAACAGGTTTAAGGAAGGGAATATTGGTATGCAATAGCAGCTGGGAGAGAGGAGTAAGAAATGTCCCTGCAACCTCCAAGGTCACTGCAGGAGTTGCTCCATGTTGAAGCAGCTACTCCCTACAGTCCGGGAGAGGCCCATGGAGGAGCAGGCCATCCTCCTGCAACCCACAGGCACCACGCAGAGCAGATCTTCATGTGCAGCCACAGAGGAGCCCACAGGGCAGCTGTCAATGGGACTTGAAGAAGGCATAGCCCCTGGACAGACTCTGCAGAAGAAGCCTGGATTAATGATTTCAAGTAGTTAACTCCATACAGCTTCTCCTGAAGTTTTCTCAGGTGAAATAGAGGATAAAAGTGGTAAAATCGAGAAAATTTGCCCTGCAAATTTGATCAGGGCAGCTGATCAAAACTGACCAAAGGGATATTCCATACCTCATGTGACACCATGTAAATATAATAGAGGGGAGTAGCCAGGAGGGGATGCTGCTCTGGGACTTGAGGAGTACTGGTCAGTTGGTGGTGAGCAATTGCTTCTTTTGAGTGTGTGTACATACATATGCATATATATGTATAAAATCACAGTTATATTCTCTCACTTTTTTTTTTTTTTTTAGTCTACCCTTTAGGTACTGAAAGTCTGCAATGAAGTCACTCTGCAGCCTTCTTTTCTTCAAGCTGAACAAGCCCAGCTCCCTCAGCCTGTCTTCATAGGGGAGGTGCTCCAGTCCCCTGATCATCTTCATGGCTCTCCTCTGCACCCTCTCCAACAGCTCTCTGTCTTTCTTGTACTGGGGGCTCCAGACCTGGACGCAGTACTCCAGATGGGGCCTCATGAGGGCAGAGTAGAGGGGGGCAATCACCTCCCTGTCCCTGCTGGCCACTCCTCTTCTGATGGAGCCCAGGATACCATTTGCAATCCAAGCTGCAAAGGCACTCTGCTGGCTCATGTTAAGCTTTTCATCTATCAAGACCCCCAGGTCCTTCTTTGCAGGGCTGCTCACAAAGACTGCTCCTTCCAGTCTGTATGGATGCCTGGGATTCCTCCAGCCCAAGTTCAAAACTCTGCACTTTGTCGTGTTGAACCTCATCAGGTTCACCCAGGCCCACCTTTCTAGCCTGTTGAGGTCCCTCTGAATGGCATCCCTTCCTTCCACCATGTCAAACACACCACTCAACTTGTTGTCATCAGCAAACTTGCTGAGGGTGCACTCAATTCTGTTGTCGATGTCATTGATAAAGATGTTAATGAGCACCAGTCCCAAGGCAGACCCCTGGGGAATGCCGCTCGTTACCAACCTCCACCTCGACATAGAACCATTGATGACCACTCTGTCTGCGGCTTTTCAACCAGTTTCTTATCCATCGAGTACTCTACCCATCAAATCCACATCCCTCCAATTTGAGATAAGGATGTGGTGGGGGACCAATGTCAAAGGCCTTGCTCAAGTCCAGGTAATTGACATCAGTCTCCTTTCCCTTGTCCATTAATGTCGTCACTCCATCACAGAAGGCCACCAGATTAGTTAGGCATGACCTTCCCCTGCTGAACCCATGCTGGCTGTCTCAGATCATATGCTCATTCCTCATGTGATCAAGCATGTCATCCAGGATGATCTGTTCCATGATCTTCCCAGGCACAGAAGTGAGACTCACAGGCCTGTAGTTCCCTGGGTCCTCTTTGCTTCCCTTCTTTTAAATGGGAGTGACATGACCCTTCCTCCAGTCATCCGGGACCTAACCTGACAGCCACAACTTTTCAAACATGATGGAGATTGGCTCAGCAACCACCTCAGCCTGTTCCTTCAGAACCCTGGGATGCACACCATCTAGCCCCATAGACTTGTATATATTTAGTCTCATGAGGCAGTCTCGGACTTGCTCTGCCTTTACAGTGGGGGGGGATTTACCCCTGGTTATCTCCCTGGTTAGATTAAGGTGTAACTGACTCTTATGGTCCAAACAAAATCATATTTTTTAAGTAGAATATCTATACTACAAGTATCTTAAAAGTATTGGCACTCTTACAATTGTAACTATCTAATCCGTGAGGATGATCTGTGTGACTTTATACAAAATCAAAATAAGCCTTGCATTACTTAACAACTTTATGATGGGAAGCAAAACAAAAAAGACATGCTGGAAGGGGCAGAGAGAAAAAGAGGGAGAGATGGAGAGATGGGCAGAGAAAGAGATAACTACTCTGAGTTCCATTGTTGGTCCAGTGAAAAGGAGGTCCCCAGTCTGTGAGAGTGCTCATCCAGAAGTTTCAAAATAACAAAGTCTCAAAGCCTCCCTGAGCTTTTCTTTGGCATCCTTTTATGCCTACTAGATTTACAGTTTTCTGTCAGCAAGTTTATAAAAAATGGGAGTTTTGGACAGAGCAAGGCTGTCCTGTCACCAAAGATCTCCTTTCTCTGACCATGTCTTTAGCTCTTAGCCTGTTATCATGGTGACAGTCTTATCTTAAGATGCTTGAGATAATTCCAGGCACATCACAGATAAAGTTTTTTTTGTTTTTCTGATACACCTGGCTGTGTTCACTCCCAGCTTCTTGTGCACCCCAGCTCCTCATCGGCAGGGCCACATAAGACACTGAAATATCCATGCCTCTGCATTCTCTGTTCTGCAACAGCTGAAAACATCAACATGTTATCACCACAGATTCCATTAGAAATCCAAAACAGCATCATACAAGCACCTACGAAGAAAATTAGCTATATCCTCGTCAAAACCACAACATCACCATTGGAATATCTTCAAGTTGGCCCAAAGGACACTCAGGTTGGATATTAGGAAAAACTAATTCTCCAAAAGAGTGATCAGGCAGTGGGACAGGCTGACCTGAGAGGTGGTTGAGTCACCACCGCTGGAGTTGTTCAAGGAGAGTTTAGCTGTTGTACTAAGGGACATGGTTTAGTGGGGAAATAGTGGTCGGTGAATGATTGGACTAGATCTTGGAGGTCTTTTCCAACTTTGGTGATTTTATGAAAATGTCATAGCCATAACAGTACAAGTTAAAATCTCAGAATCACATAGAATGGATGAGGTTGTTAGAGACCTCTGAAGGTCACTTGGTTCAACAGTTCTGCTCAGTCAGCTATATTTATAGCAAGTTGCATAGTACCATGCTCAGAGAGATGTCAAAGATCTTCAAGGAGAGAGACTTCACAATCTCTCTGGACAGTCCATACCAGAACTCAATGACCTGCGCAGTAAAGAAGCTTTTCCTGATGCTTAGAGTGAACCTTATGTGTTTTAATTTGTGCCCAATTTGTACTGGTACTGAGCACCACTAAAAAGAGCCTGGCCTTTTCCTTGCTACACTCTCCCTTCAGCCATATGATTAAGATCCACTCTGATCTTTCTCTAAGTTGAACAGGCCACCTTTGGACTTTCTCTAGTATGTCGCTCTTGTAATAGGGGGCTCAGAATTGAGTACGGTACTCTAGGTGTGGTCTCAGCAGTGTTGAGTAAAGAGAAAGGATTACTTCCCTCAACCTATTGATTATGTTTTCCCTGATGCAAATCAGGGTGCCATTAACCTTTTTTTTTGCAGCGAGGGCACATTGTTGTCTCAGGTTCATTTAGGTGTCCACCAGGACCCCCATATCCATTCCTGGAAGAAATATTTCTGAAAGGCAATTCAAGTCAAAACATGGGTCTTAATTAATCTTCTTTAGGTACTTGCTCTGACACCCTGAGGAAAGCCTAGAATGAGTAGTTTAGATTTACATAATAGATCTTAGACATCAAAGAGTAGGACAAATGAAAATGTGTCTTAATGAAAATGTCCATCACACACTCTGTTTATGCACTTTTCTGTAGATGTGTATTTATTTTTAACTTGTTTGTACTGGCAAATGTGATATACACATCTCTGTGCTTTTATATACATGAACTAGGACTGAAAAATGAACTGCTAAGAATAAGATGGCAAAAATGCTAGCTTTAAGCAGTAGTAAATGCAGCAAAATGAATAATAGTATCTAATTCAGTATCTGTCTTCTGTTGAATCCATCCCAATCTTTTCTCTAGCAGCTCGAGACTAATATGCTGCAGTACTATTATGTTCTGTAGACATTTTGTTTGGGTATCAACTATTTTACATGCTATATTAGTAGTTAATACATTTGCTATAATGACGGGGCTTTTGCAAACAAGTAGTACTTTTAACCATAGTTTTTAGTAGTTACACATATAACGGCATATTTTATTTATGAAATGTACTAATTTTGTATATTGAACCTGTAGTCCCTCCAGAACTTTGATTCAACATTCCAATATTTTGAATCATTGAAGTTCTTTGGCCTGGGACTTATTTCCTGAGGTTTCTGAGCAATCACTAGGAACTTAAGGATGAACACTGCTGTAAAATCTAAATCAAAATTCTCGAGAGTGAAGCTCATGAATAAGAGCCTCTCTGGTCTCTTCTCTAAGAATCCGTAGCACAATTTAGGCAGAGCAAAACTGAGCCTCTCAGCTGGGCAGAGGTGATGCTCAGTGCATATTAAATTTTCAGTATATTATTTTTTACAGAGCTTTGGCATGAAAACTTTGTGTCATTACAAACATGCTATTAATACAATTTAACACTTCTTATTAATATTCCTTTAATTAGCTGCCTGGAAAATTTGATCTAGATTATAATTTTATTTTAAATGTTTGAAAGTTATTATTGCTTTATTAATGTAATTAATTTTATATTATAGATACAAAAGTATTATATTTTAGATGTGAAATATACTTATGAAATGGTACAATGTAAGAGAGAATGGCATTTTATATCATTATGAACCCCAAAGCACGAAATTCTTGTGAAATGCTGCACAAACTAAGGAAAAATCTCCTTCAAGCACAGTATGGGTAAATAAAGAATTAACTCAAGTTTGTGCTGCAATGGAAACACATATTAAATTCCTCAAACATGGCCAAAATGCTTAGTAGTTTAACAATATATCTAGTGCTAAGACATACCTTAATATGCTGTCTCAGTTAACATTTCCCTTTCTTGTAGTTTATATGTTAATAGCTAAATATACACAACTACTGACTTTTCAAAAAAAAAAAAAAAAAAAAGGAAACCCAACCCAATTCCTTCTTCTATTAATGAGTTCTTTTCTAACCACCTTATAAGTGTAATACTATTTTTTAAACATAATGGAAAAGTTCAAAGAGATGTTCACTTTTTTTGATCTAACTGTATGCAGAAAAATAAAAATTGTATTGTTGTAGTGGTGATGGTCAAAAACCTTCCCAGTTCAGGAGCTTCTCAATTGCCAATGATGACACAACTCCTAGTGAACTTGATATCAGGTGGTCTAACAAAGGAAAACTAGTAAACACAGTTACCTCCTAAAGCCTTAGGTTACCTGCCATTCATATCTACTATGGAAATTTTTTAATTTACACCTACATTTTAGTCTTGAGCACAATTTCTTCCATCCTTTTCTTACTACTTCCTTAGATAGGCAAGTAATGTTCTTCAGCTTCCAGAAATGGGACAGCTGCAGTTCTGAAATTTGATGATGAATGCTTTTAAGCCTACATCTTTGTCAATAAATCAAAGTAACTAGAAATATTTATTAATTCATTTCTCTGAATACACTAACATTCTTCTAGAAATAATTTCCCTTGTCTAAACAATCTCACTTCTCTGTCAGTAGAATTTGGTATAATTTATTTTATTTTTAGTCTGTGAGATACTGTATTTCTTAAACATTTTTATTTCTATTTTATATTTCCAATACAAAATTCAAAAATAAGTACTTTTTTTTAATAATGATGCTATTTTATTATTTTAATAATTTTAATATTTTTTGTATATATCCTTGTTCTGAAGTGTGAAATATTCATTATTTGGATATCTAAATTACCTTGTGGAGACATAGGTAGGTTACTCCATAAGTAATTTAGTTCCATGGAAATTGTAGCAGATACAAAGAGTGCAATAACACTATCCAATTGAACAAATTCTCAGATACACAGTATCTTTCATCATCATTACCATTACCTATGCATTTTTGCTAGTAATCAACAAGTGCATGCCACACTCATAAAAATCTACGCTAGCAGAGGTGATAACTGAGCATCACCATCTGGAATGTGACTTCCCTTTCACATCGCTGTCACCACTGCTGGAACGCACCACTCACCACTTCACTGAGCTCACATCCACTGTTTGGTCTCCTTAAACATTCAGCAAGCACTGATGAATGTCAGTGGGTACTATTTTTCCACATGAAGAAATTCAGTTCTGCACCTTGGCTTCATACACACTTACATGTCAGATGCCATTGTGTCACACTGGCCCCTCTGCTGCCATCTGTCACAGCAGCAACAAAATGGAATACTGGTGTGAAGGTTCAGCCTTTACTGCTATACCACCAGCATCCACCTCTGACGTCATTTTCCACCATAATAAGATAGGAGACATTATTTATGAAGGGGAACTTATATAAAGGAAAAAGAGTATATAAATCGAGATATTATCACTAAATTCCTAATTTGAACATAATATTATACAGGACTTTTAACTCAGGCCTACACAGTATGACACTTTACAATGATATCTCTTTGAAAAATAGAGCAATTAGAGAAAAAGTAATTGAACTCAAATTATTGAAGGGCAAAAATATGACAATCCATTACATATATCATATAGCTTAGCTATCAAAGGCACATTTAGTAAATGCATAAGACCGACTTCTTAGAAATGCTAGAAATCTTTTCTTTGAGAGTTTGCATACAAAAAAAAAAAAAAAAAAAAAAAAGCTTATTTACTGGCTAGATAAGTAAGCCATCAGACTAAGTATAATAGTTCATATTTATGCATATATGCAGACAGATTACAAATAAGTCCCCATAATAATAAATATGAGTCATTTATTATCATCATATTTTTATGATAGGAGAAAACTAGCATAAAACTTCTCCTTGTGATCCTTTCACCCCTGTGGAAGTTAGATCAAAATTCTTAATTACAGTTTTCAGGTTTTCTTATCCCATTTCAATATTTGAACAGAAATGCAAGATATTCTGAACTTAGTTTACATCATAAAGACAGTCACTACATTTTTTCCTTTTTTCCTTCTTTCATTCTTTCCTTCCTTTTTCTTCTTTTTCTTTCCTTTTCTTCCTTTCTCCCTTTCCACATATGTCTAAGTATTAAGAACTTTTTAAAGATTTTTAAAGTTGTTCTCAAAGGTACAGGGCAGCTTACAAATACTTACACAAAATGTGAGGCACAGAAATTTCAGTTTCAGCTTTGAATCCTTTAGTTTGTGATCTGCTAATATCTCATCTCTGTGGATACTTTCTTGTCACTTCCTTTTTTACTCCAAGTTAAAGTTCATTTTTTTTCTAAATAGGTATATGAAAATAAATAGAAAATGAAAAATTCTATGTTTCAAGAAATAAATAGAAATAAATGTTTAACTGAAACAAATTGTGAGTATCCATTGACTGCAGTGCAGCTGAGTGATTTTAATTTCATAGAATCATAGAATCATAAGATTGGAAAGGACCTACAAAGTCATCCAGTCCAACGATTTTCCCAAAACCCTTGCTACCACAAGCCACTAAACCGTATCTCATAGCTCCACATCCAGACGACTCTTGAACACTGCCAGGGATGGTGACTCCACCACCTCCCTGGGCAGGCCATTCAAGTGCCTGACCACGCTCTTAAAAAAATGTTTTTCCTTATGTCTAATCTAAATCATCTCTGGCACAACTTGTGGCCATTATTTCTCCAATTAAGTCTGATTGACACGTATCTCAGTTTAAAGTATTTGCTAGTTTTATATCTATACAGCATTAAAAATAGTACTTCATGACTTTTGTTAAACCAGTTCTCCATTATTAAAATTCATAATCAGCTACTCAGCTACCTAGTCATAAAAATCTTGTGTGATTTACCTTTTGCAAAGGTTTTTTTTCTGATTGATATTGATTTTTTTGAATCAAAAATCTTCCTAGTAATGAGCTATTTACAAATATATTTACCCTAGGTAGCTACGTTTTACTCATTTTTATTTTGTTCATTTCTTTCTCTTTTCAACTACTACATACATTCACCCATTATATAGTCTATTTTATTAAAACTTGGAGTAAATTTTCAAAGACACATTGTTAATTAGACATCTATTTAATTTAAAAAATTAAACATGAGTAGGTGTTTGCTTGCTGTCTCTCTACCTAAGTTCTTTTTCTCCTCTCATGAGCTTTCTAGAGTAGTCTTTCCATGGGGCTACAGAGTATCCAGAACACCTCGAAAATAGAGCCTGGAAAAGAATGCCAGTCAAAATCTATTTTCACAATATTTATTTTGCTTTCCCCCCAAAGTAATTTCAGATAGATTTTTCCAATCTTCATTTATCAAAATAAATATAATTATTATAACAACAGAAAAAAAGAGTATTGTCATAATTTCTTCACTACACCTGCACTCTTCCTTTTCTCTCTCTCCTTCTCTCAAATGGGAAGAATATTCTCTTTGGGAGACAAGTGATGATTTTTTTATTTCCAGTAACACATTTGTTCCTTCAAATTTTTACTACAACTTTATTTTGCTCTTGTTGGTGTTGTTGTTTGGTTTGCTTTTTTTTTTTTCCCCCTCCTTACTTTTATTTTAACATTTATTGCAGTTTCATTTTCACTAAATTGTTTATTGTCTTTTTGTGAATATTTTTACTGTGCAGTTCCAGTAAAAAGATAGAGTTGACGCTTTTGCTGGACCTGACCTTGTTCCTTTAAACTACATAGAGTTATACCAGATTTGCATGATGTTCAATGAAAAATTACCAAAAGTTATTATCACGATCCTCTTGAAATAAATTGAGTACCCTCAAGATCAGAACAAGAAACTGCATAATTAAGTAAAAAATAAATAAATATGCTTCATTCATCTGGTGGCTCTGAATGTTTTACATTTGACCAATTAAACTTTCCATTCTAAAGTAAAATAGTGCAAAGATGTGCGTTTAGAAATTTTACTGCTGTAGTGAATCTAAGTGTATTTTTAGTGATACCAGATTTAAAATTATTGTAAATTGGTTGCCTGGCACAAAATCATTTTTCAACTGTCACTATTAATTTTTGCAGCCCTTTCCACCAATATAGAGCATTTATAACTTTCACATTTATAAAAGCAACATATTAATTTGTGGAATTTTTATTCTTAAACTTTAGTTATTATCCTAATTGCTATAGTTTCAGCCTATTTTCTTTTACAAAGTGACACTGCTTGCCCAAATCCATTATCTTTGATAGATGTTTCTTACCAATATTTTATGCAAAATCCTCTTGGTTACTTGTAGTCATACTAGGCTGTGATTTATAAAACCATTTTCACTTTTGAAATCTGTTCTTATAAAATGTAAATTAAAATCACAATAATGCAACCTTGGCCCATTCCTTTTTCCCACAACAACCCTCAAATTTCTTTTTTCTTTTGTTGCTTCAGGCCATAAATACTGAAAATCCTAATTAAAACACAAAGTTTGACTCTGTTCTCTTTAGGGATTACAGAAACTAAGAAAGTGAAAGGAATGTGCATTAAAAAAATTATACTGGTCCCAACAAAGACATCCTCAGAGTTTTAAATTCTTAACTTTTCTTTGCTCTGGGATCGTGTACCTTGTGAGGGAAATAGTTACTGTGGAAAAACTAATGAATGTAGACATCATTCAAACAAGTTTCAAGCATACATGAAGTGTCAATGTGAATAGAATTTCAAACAAAAACACCTAAGCAATTATGCAAGGAGGAAAGAATTATATTTGGGAAGTACAAAGAGAACTTTGTTACCTCGGACTTCATAGAAATAAGCACTCTTGTATTTGCGTGTGTATGTAAATGCCCTTACAACAGCAATAAGGCCAACTTTAACAAACTGGGCAAGTAAACTGGCACATTTTCTTGAGCTGATGTCAAGAGCTGTAGGTCAAGGTCATGCTTCATGTAATACTTTCTCCATGTACAAGGCAACTTTGTTTATTTGTTGCATTATTTATTTATTTATTTATTTATTTATTTATTTATTCCCAGTGGAAACACACTTAAGTTAAAGAAGGAGGAAAAATAATTCTATTTACCAGAATCTTTCTTGACTGCAGCCTCTCTGTGATAAAAGAACTAATCTAACAGTTTGGTTGAATTAGTCTTATAGCAGACGAAGGGAGAAAGAATAGTTTGTTTCATGGAGTATTTTTGCTTTCTCTGTTGCACTATATTAAAAATCAAAGTTAAAATACTCTAACATAGATAATGAGGCATATTCTGGCCCTCACACTGGATTAAAATGAATTATGAATGAAATTACTCCAATTTACTAAGTGAACAGGGATTTTCCATGCTTCATGATTTTTCTGATCTTATAATGCTTAATAAGTGATCTTAGAATGTTTTAATAGAACTGAATTAAGCTTTTTAAGGTTAACATACAAATAGATTAGATATATTTTATAATATTGACTACTTCCCCCAAGTAAGATTTTCTTAATTTGCATATGTATGTTCAATAGCATCTGATAGCTTTCAACTCCAAAAGTACTTTATATCCTAACTATATTTAAAATCATACTTGGAAAGACTATCCAAACTTAGGAAATTTTGATTTTTTCAAAACAGTAAAAAATTTCACAAGTCATAAACATTAGTATTTCATCCATCTTTCTTTTGCTTAATGTTGGTAGACTTTGTTCAAGGCTATTGCAACATGAACAAACATGGTATTTTGTTTTCTCTGTAATTTGTTTTTGGCCAACCACAGTTGTTGTGATCTTAGTTAAAAATTTTAGACAATTGGTTGGACAATCACTTCATCTTAACTGCACACTCAATCCTTATAAAAGAAAAATAGATTTAGTAATCAGGTTATTTGCATATCATTAAGAGAGCAATTCAGATCAGAATCTTTCATGCATAAACAATTACTAGCTTCTGCAGGAGCTTCTTTTTTTTTTTCTTTACTGAGTTGTCTCTGAAATACAGCATAAAAAAATATTGTCTCTTACAAAGTTGATGTAACATCCCAGAAACATACAGGTCTTCTATATCCATTTAGCTACTAGTTGCAATATGTGTAGTCTGTTAAGTATGCTCCACTGATGTAGCATATCTAAATACAAAAGCACTACAAAAGAAAACATGATTTAAAAAATAGTTTCACTGTACCAAGGTCAAGAGTTACTTGCCCTGCCTCATCTGGTAGAAGGTAATCCTGCTCTTCTGCAGTGAGTTAGGATTTACATGGCTTTTAAGGTTCCTTTTTATCTAAACCTTTCTGTGATTCTATGATTCGGTTAATAACTCGCAGAATCACAGAATCACAGAATGTCCAGGGTTGGAAGGGACCTCAAGGATCATGAATCTCCAATCCCCCTGCCACAAACAGGGCCACCAACCTCCCTATTTAATGCTAGACCAGGCTTGTATTGTCTAGACTGATAATCAGGAATACACAAGTATTCCACATGGAAGAATCTGCTGATGTAAGACCTTAACAATGATGTTCTTTGTAATAGCAATAATGTTTTATTATTGTACTGGCCAGTAATAAGAAATTTCAGCAGTGCCACATTAAACCAGACTTCAATGTGTCCTTGATTGCCCAATTTATTTCACAAAATATATTGGGAACTTAGGTAATTAACTCAGGTATTGTTGTTGTGCTATATTATTGTGGACTGGTTTCATCACGCTTAATTTTCAGAATTTTCTGCAAGTTGCCTCAGTTGAGAACCTAATAATCGAAGGATACAAATACAGGGACAATTTAGTTCATTCTATAAATGTTTAGAAGGATGAATTGTCCCTGTATTTGTATCCTTTGATCCTTCTAAACATTTATAGAATGAACTAAAGTTACATATCTTTCTAACAATTATGATGTCTGTCTAAATCGACTAGGCTTCTAAATCAGACATCTGATTTTAGAATACATTACAGGATATAATGAAGGATCAGATGTGTAGAAAATAGGTATTGGAGTGGCCCATGTTTTGGAGTCACAATATTTTATGAGATGTAACCTTCAAACCTCGGATACAAAAGGAATGAAACTAGAAAATAGATAGATAGATAGATAGGTAGATAGATAGATAGATAGATAGACAGACAGACAGACAATGTAAGCAAAACCCGATAATCAGTATACCCTGTTTAGTATGTTCTTGCTCTCCCCATTTTGTACCAGAATAAAAGATCAAGCAGTTCAATAAGGAAAAGGAAAAAAAGCAACTAATACTGAAAGCATTTTAGAAATGAATATTGCGAAACAGTAAGGCATTGATGTTAATCTCCGCAATTCCTCTCCTCATACATATAAGTTTTGAGCTCATTTCTGTGATAGTCTTTCTTCTTGATTCCGAGTCTCTTTTCATTCTCACACATTTTTCTTATTCCTTCCTCATTGTAGAAAACCCTAACATATATGTATTTGCCATCAATGTTAAAATGGATTACTTCTCAAATATGTGTGTCAAGAGAAGAAAAATCCCAAATAAACTTAGAGAACAGTAATGTGTGCAGAGCTAGCTTCTTAAACTCATGGAAAATGTCACTGGAGCTACAACCCTGAATGCAACTCAGGAGTCCTCCTTTGATTTACTGAAAAGTGATATGTTCGTCAATTAATTTCTTCTTCATTAAAAAATACAACTAATACTTTTACATTTGCAAAGATCTTGTTAAATGCATTTCTACTGTGAGACTGTCTTACAAGAAACAGAATTCCCAACAGGTGAGATCATTTGAAATGAAGCTAGAATCTCATTGTCTGGTGGAAAAATCCTAACATTTTATGTTACAAGAGAATTAGAAATTCAGCCCAATGCTATGCATCTAAATTCTGAAAGACAGCATCTTCCTCTGGAGGTCTTCAACATTATCTGTTTCTCTCTGATTATTATCCTGACTGTAATGGTTATTTCTATTGTTATTTATTTATTAAAAAAAAAAAAAAAGAAGTAACACAACATCAAAATTCTCCAATCCATATCAGAAAAAGAAATTTTGCTTTTAAATAAGTACATTTCTGCATGATGAATTACACTTCTATTGTGATGATTTGGATAAATTTTGCAATGTTACAGAATCTGTATCTGGAAGAGAAAGGGGATTAAGGTAAATTTTATGTGGAATCACTGAGGTTGGAAAAGGCAACTAAGATCACCTAGTCCAAATCTCAATCAATCACTACTGTTCCCACAAAATCCCATCCTTAAATCTGACACCTACACATTTCTTTAACATCTCCAGGTATGGTGATTCCATCACCAGTCTGGACAGCCTGTTTCAATGCACTACCACTCCTTCAGGGAAGTAATACTTCTTAACATTCAACCTGAGCCACCTCTGATGCAACTTAAGTCCACTACCTCTCATCCTCTTGCCATTCACCTAGGAGAAGAGGCTCACTGCCTGATCTCACTTCAACCTCCTTTCAGGTAGCTGTAGAGAACAATAAGGTCTCCCCTGTGCCTTCCCTGCTCCAGGCTGAACAATCCTAGTTCCTTCAGTCTCTCCTCATGAGACTTGTGTTCCAAACCCTTCACCAGTTTCATTGTCTTTCTTTGGACCTCAATGACTTTTTGTAGTGAGGGCCCAAAACTGAATACAGTACTTGAAATGTGGCCTCATCAGGGCCAAGTAAAGAGGGCCAATCACCTCTCTGGTCCCACTGACTGCACTATTGCTGATAGACACCAGGATACCTCTGGCCTTCTTGGCCACCTTGGCACACTGCTGGTTCATATTCAGCCAACTGTCAAACAACACCCCCAGATCCTTTTCCTCCACACAGCTTTCTAGTCATTCTGCCCTAAGCCTATAGTATCGCATGGGTTTGTTGTGGCCGAAGTGCACAATGCAGGCCGTGGTTTTGTTGAACTTAATCCTACTGGCCTCAGCCCAATGATCCAACCTGTCCAGATCCCTTTCTAGAGCCTTCCTACCCTTTGACAGAGGATGTCATAGAAGGAGACGAGGTTGGTCAAACAGGACTTTCCTGTCATGAATTCATGCTGACTAGGCTTGATTCCCTGTTTTTTTTCACACATGCTGTGTGATCACACTCCATTACCTTCCCTGATATCAAGGCCTACAGTTTCCTGGATCCTTCTTCTGAGCCTCCTTGTCAACAGATGTCCCTTTGGAAAGTCTACAGTTATCTAGGACTTCTGTGATTGACCAGAACTGCTGGTAAACATTGGAAAGTGGCTTGATGAACACTTCCGCCAGTTCCCTTGGTACCCTCAAGTAGATCCCATCTGAATCCATAGAATTTTGATAGTATAGGTGGAGTAGCAGGTCTCTAGATTTTTCCTGATGAATTAAAGAAGTTGTGTGGGGGATTATTCTGCTCCTCATCCCTGTCTTCCAGCTCAGAAGGCTTAGTTATGAGGATAAATTATCTGACTATTAAAGATAGATGCAATGAAAGTGCTGAGTAACTCAGACTTTTCTTCATCCTTAGTAGTAATATTCCCTATTGTATCTAATAAAGGGTGAAGATTCTCCTTGGCTCTCATTTTGTTTTAATGTATTTCCAAAAACACTTGTTGTTATCTTATGCAATGGCAGCCAGATTAAGTTCTAGCTGGGCTAGATTTTGTCTCTGTCTGTCCTACTAACATACTTGTACAAAATTGCCTGTCTGCTTTACTATAAATGGTAAACTGTTCTTTTTTCCCCAAATCTCAGCAAAAGCTCCCTGTTCAGCTAGGCCAGTCTTCTTCCCAGATGGCTTGTCTTACAACACATCAGGACAAGCCTGCTCCTGTGCATTTAACATTCTCTTCTTGGGTATGTCCAGCCTTCCTTGACTCCTTTGTTCTTCCGGACTGCTTCCCAAGGGATTCTCCCAGTCAGTGTCCCAAATAGCGCAAAGTCTGCTCTCTGGAAGTCCAAGGTGGCAGTTTTGCTGACCCCCCACCTGACTTCACATAGAGAACTCTATCATTTTTTGGTTGCTATGCTCAAAAGATTTTCCAACTATCACACCTCTCATTAGTCATGAACAGCAGGGCACTTCCCCTGGTAGGCTCTCTTACCAACTGTGTCAGGAACTTATCTTTCCAGGAACCTCCTGTTTCCTCTCTTCTGTATTGTATTTTCAGCAAATGTCTGGTAAAATGAAGTCCCCCACTAAAATGAGGTGTAGTGATTGTGCAACTGCTGCTAGTTGCTTGCAGAATGCTTCATCTGTCTTTTCATGCTGACTGTGTGGTCTGTAACAGATACTCACTGGGATGTCAATTTTGCTGGCTCTTCCTTGATCCTTACTCACAAGTACTCAACCTTATCATATACCAGAACTGAGCTGTACAACATCAAAACATTCACCAACATACAGAGCTAATATGAGGAGCAGTATCAGTGCTGCATGTCCATTTCTCTGAAATGTTGGAAGGTATTTAATTGAAACAGTACTATACTACTTTGGAAATCTACTATCTAGATATAGTTAGGACTGTTTTGTTGTTGTTGTTGTTGCTGTTTTTTGAGCTACAGGGGAAATATATTTCAATTGAATACAGTAGAGAATCTCAAGATTTGTTATTTGTACAACTTTGTCTTACTCTATAAAACGTGGAAAGCAGTATTCTGTGTAACAAAAAAAATAAATCTATATTTAATAAAATTAATCTTTATTAGTATAAAAAATTTGATCAACATAGGTAGATACAGTTAAAATTCTGTGTGATAGCCTTTTACTATTTAACAGAAAATAAACGAAGATTAAGTCAGACATTGATAAATTCTCTCTCTAGGAAATGTTTTCATAGCAGGTGGTCTCTAACTGTGTAACTTATAAGAAAAATATCTCCTGGTAGTCACTTTTAAAATTAAAAAAAAAAAGAGGTCATAGATATATTACAATTAGAGACCCTGAGTGACTAGAACACCCCTCAAATGTAAGCAGAACAAACTAGAGAAATGTGAATGATCTATACCTAAGTAAATAGTGAGTGACATATAGTAATTGTACACTTTTCCAAAATCCTATCCAAATATCATAAATTTTTTTCTCATGTGTCTAAAATGACTAAATGACTAGAGAAGACTAAAATGTCTTCTATTTAAGTCCTTTTCTTTACATTTTTGTCTTCTTTTAATTCATTTTATTCATGCAAGTTGTTGGTTTTTTTCTAGCATCACATAAGAAAGCTACACTTTGGGTAATTTTGCCGAAAGAACTTCCACCATACACAGCCTTATAATCTTCAGCTGTCTTAAATATTGAATAACTGCTTTGTTTCCATTCTGATTAGTAGTTGTGGAGATAAAATCTTTGAAGAGAAGATCACATAACCTGTTATGCTGTTTCTCAGTGTTCCAAAGGAGGGAGAATAAAGATGCTTTCATCATTCCTGTGGTTTGGAATGGTTTTACTGTTGATATCACATTTGTGAACGTTTACATCATTCCTGTGGTTTGGAATAGTTTCACTGTTGAAATCCCATTTATGAACATTTACTATTATTTACTCTCTGCAGAGTGAAACTGTTTATGTGTCACTTACTCCTGTTGTGAATAGAAATGTCTATTTCTTCAGTAGCTCTCCTGATTTCAACTTTTTAACTTTATGCTTCAAGTCTAACTCTAAAGCTTTTGCCTTTGATGCTTCCTGTTGTGGTTTAACACTAGTTGGCAGCTAAGTATCACATAGTCTCCTAAGGCTCCCAGGCATTTTAGACACATTAATGGAGCAATCTTAACTAGAGTCCAGACAAATTCCTGCACCAGGAGACTTTGCCTCCTCCTGTCCAAGATGTCTTACTTTCTACATCTTGCATGCTCTCAGATCTTAAGTTTTCATTGCAGGGTGGCATCATTTTCACATTATGCATTTTTGCTTTGCTCAATGGGACACCAAGAGCTGTAGCTAATCTCTAAGACCTAATAGCATGTGGTATGCTTTTACACTGTACAACCACCTCATTATTCATTACATTTCATGTATCACATTTGGCTCAGTAGAATGTTATGGTAAGCTGACAAATATAAAGATATTAAGGTGTTTGTACAGTTAATATTTCCTTTGATGTATGATTTTTAAGCTACTGTAATAAACCAGAAAGCCACTAGCAAGATAGATTACCCTCACCCTTCCTGCTTCCCACCCCCCCAACCAAAAAAAAAATCCATACATTACAACATCCACACTGTAGAAGAGCTTGGTCCAGATTTCAGATGTATAATACAGTAATAAGGAATCCTCCACTCATCAGGCTGGTAGTTTCAGAATTAAAATACAATTACTCCCACTTTAAGATAAAGAAAAAAAAAAAAAAAGGCTTTTACTTAGAAGAAAATACTTTAAAGTTTTGTTTGTGTACTTGTGTTATTTTATCATCTCCGAGTAAAAATGACAAGCAATGGCCATTGAAGACATTTCTGAAGAAGAGCATGTAGAGTAGCACAGGATGAAAAGAGGTCTGAAAATAATAAGATTACCAAGTAAGAGTACAACTTGTGTGCTTGCTGCGTGCCCTGAGGCTTCCTGTCCCCTCACATGCTCCAATGCTTCCTGTTGCGGTTTAACCCCAGATGTCAGCTAAGTACAAAACAGCCACTAGCTCACTCTCCCCAGGTGGCTGGGGAGAGAATCAAAAACTGTAAAAGTGAGAAATATTTCGGGTTGAGATAAAGAGTGTTTACCGTGTAGAGCAAAAGCCACACATATAAGCAAAGCTAAACGAGGAATTCATTCACTACTCCTACCCTTAGTCTTTCTATTGGTCTGAATACTCCTTAGAGATTATTACATCTAAATACTCTAATGGACATCTCCAAGAGTCTTGCAGATTAATCTTTTGCTCACTGCTACTACAACCAGAAGCGAATGTGCTTTTGCAAGCATCAAACTGTAGTTATATGATATCTTTTACTGGAGGAGTTGCTATCAGATGCTCACAAACTATTAGTTATTGCCATAAAAAAGCATGGATAGCAAGTATGTCAACTGTTTTGGAACAGGTAGCAACAAACTAAAAACCATAAGACTTGAGAACTAGTCATTGTGTATTTATTTATATGTATATATAAAAAAATTATTTGTACAAACTAAATGAATCTTCTCTTTTAAAACAAGCTGAATAAATTATGGTCTGAACAGCAAGATCTAATAGCTGGAACAGTTGGCAAGATTATATTCAAATCTCCCAATAGAAAGCAAATGCAATGAAACTTTCTGAACAGATTTCAAAGCATAAATTTAATAGCATTGTCTACAGATTTTATTTTTTTATGACAATGATCTTCTCACTATACTAAGATTTAACTTGCAGTCATGTTAGTTTACTCTTTAAAATGAAATCAGTGTGAGACTTTAGTATTTGTTTGTCCAATATAAAACTGCTGTATTGTGAGGGGAAAAAAAGTATGAAAGAAAAGAAAAATGCACTTGAGGATTACTCAGTATACTTAGGTATTCAGCCATGAATTAGGTCAAGGATTTGACTCGAACTTGATTTAGTTAGAATTAAGATCTACTCTACCCTAAGACATTTAACTTTTGTCTTAATTTTATGTGTCCAGGGTACTGGTCCTACTACATAGACTTAAGTTCTTCTTAAGTTAGTAGAAAATGGATTTTAAAGGCTTCCAGAAGAGAAAATTATTTTAGTCTATCATGGACGATTTAAACTCTTTTTTTTTTATTTCCTATAAAATGCTGATCAAGTGACAGTATTGCCTGTAGATGATGGATCCCTTTGCTTAGAGTGGAATATGTCACGACTCCTTCCATTCTGTACATTAGGACAGATTACCATTATTGATTTTTATTCTTCTTTCATGTGTAATCTCAGTAGACATGGGCTCAATAACTATGTCTTTGAAGGGAGAAATTGATGAATGATCCACTTGATCACTGACCTGACAAATAGGGTTTATGTGGCAATATTTTTAGCAGCAGGGGTGTTATAGAGGTGGCCTTGGTGATCAGAGTCCAGTACTGACCCATATCAGAGCAGAGATGACTCCAAAGGGACATACTGATGCCAGAGCTGAGCCAGGAGAAACTCTGGGTGTGGTGTGGGATAGGGAATACTGCTGCACAGCAGCAGATGGGACAGATGAGTGAGTAATATGAGAGAACAGCCCAGCTGGCACCAAGGTCAGTGTGGGAGAAGGGCAGGAGGTGCTCCAGGAGCGGAACAGAAGCTCCCTGCAGCCCAGGAGAGGCCCATGGAGGAGCAGGCTGTCCCCTCAGCTCACAGGTATTGTGCAGAGCAGATCTCCTCATGCAGCCATGGCAGGTGTAACAGTGGATGAGGCCTGGAGGAGGCACAGCCCATGAGTGCCCCACAGGAGCAGCTCAGGCTAGAGCTGCTGGTTGGGCCAGAGCTGCAGCTCAGTAGAGAGCAGCCCGTAGTGGGGCAGGAGGGCTGGGGGAGCTGCCACCTGGGGAGACCCATGTGGAGCAGTGTTTGAAGGGTGGGCCTCACTGTACAGAGCATGTTGGAGCAGTTATGTACTGATCCTAGTCCTTCTTCCCATTCCACTGTGATATTTGGGAAAGAGGTAGAAAAGGGGATTGGAGGGAAAGTGTTTTTAGTTTACTTTTAGTTCTCATTGCTAAAGTTTGTTAGTAATAGGCAATAAATTATGTTACTCTCTCTTTTGCCCATGGTAGTAATTGGTGTGTGATCTCTCTTTCCTTATCTCAACCTATGAGCTTTTTTCATCATATTTCCTCCCTCTCTCTTTCTGAGGAAGGGGAGTGAAAGATCAGTGTGAGGGAGATTAGTTGCCCATCAGTGTTAAACCACCAAACCTGGGGCTATCATTATGATAATAATAGTTTGACACAGAATGATTGGCCAGATCATAGAAGCTGAGATTTTGTTTGGCTTCTATGGTTTGAGATAAAAGCTATAATATCATATTTTCTATGGCCTGCTACCGAAACTGTTGCTATTAGAAGAAAATGTGCATGTTGCTCCACTTGTACTAAGAGCTCTAGAATCATATTAGATTTTTCTCTCAGGAAAATAACTCTTGCTTAGTGCCAACAATAGGAATGGTGGGATTACTGTCTAAGTATCCATCTCAAATATGGAGCTGTCACAAGTGTAGACATTTAAAATCACTGAAACAAAACTCAGAAGCACATATTCTACTATATGATTTGTTTTGCATTATCGTTTTAATTGAAGTTTAAACATCTCTTATAAAATTGTGCTAAATGAGTGTTGCAGATGCTGGAAAGGAGTCTATCCCTAATGTCTTTCCTGTATCTCTACAATAGGAGTTATTATCCCATTACTATCATTGCTGTAGAAAAGACTGGTAATTTTGCTGACAGTGAGTAGATTATAACAGCCTTTCTGGCTTGCTGCACAGAAAGGGGTCCAAAAGAAATGGAAGCCAACTGTGAGGCTTTATCCTATTCTGCCATAGTGGGACGTTCCATGTAACACATTTCATGTGTTATATTAACTATCAGAACTGCTGTATTTAAAATCTGTTCTTTCTGGACAATATATTACAAATAATATGCTCTGTGTACAATGGTGAGATGCCTAGTTATGCATGGATTTCTAAATTATCATGCCCTTCAGGCTAGACAACATGGAGGTCTTCATGTCAGTATTGCTTAGGAGCAAACTTTTATCTCAAACTTGATGTATCCATAGTGTATATCATTTAGCACTACAACTTGGCTGACTACAAGAAGTAACTCTGAAACATGAACATTTTGTGATATTCTATTTCTTTAATTTTTTTTTGTTTTGTTTTAATGTCTGAATTTTTATTTTTTTGTTTGTTTTTCAGTTCAAGGATTCTGACATAATGTGAGCACTATACTATGTTTCATTGGTTTTACTGCATGAAATATGGATTCGGTGTAAGTGTATGAGTAGGCTTTTGAAGACGCACACCCTGCTGACTTAAGTTTTGGGAAACTTGGAAAGGGAAACGAATTCACAGTTGATAAAATCCTATTGCAAACAGAACTGGGCACTTCCAGAACATGACCAGCTATTGTCTTGAAGAGAGTTTTTTTTAACAACACAAATCAGACAGGGAGTAAAATAACAGCTAAGTGGTATGAGGCAAGAATTTCAGGCTTGGGCTTATCCTCTGCTTCTTTTATTTATTACACTAGTACTCACAATACTCACAGTCTCTCCCTGTTAACATACTTCAGTACAAGATTTTTGAAGAAAAGAATTCTGTATTTCAAGAAATCTAGATAGTAACATAATCCTTTATAAAAAGTATTTCTTGGGACAGAAAAAAACATAACAAAAAAAATATGATCAAAAAATTACATTTTTTTCCAAGGAAAAAAAAAGTCATATTTTTTTTATTGAAGTCTATTTTATATTGAAGTCAAATGGCAATGTATGTTCAATTGCAATTATAAAAGCCATCAGTCACTATTGCGCTTTCCTGGTTATCTATCTTTGTTATTTTATATAAATGCCAGTGTAATTGTAAATCCTAAGTTTAACAGTGCTATCCTATTTGCAAGAATGGCAATTCTAAGAAGTCAGTCTCCTAGTTTATCATCCTCTGCATGATATGGTATACCCAAGTTTATAAATAATTGTATGATAACAAATGAGCTTCTAAACTTTGCACATGACTTGAAACTAAGAATTTAATCATATAGTTTTCAAACTGTCCTTTAAAACCCTTGCCTATATACTGTGAATTCCACAGCTGCAAACTAATCATGCAACAGTCTAAATCAAAATATTAACCATCTATCACAGGTATACTTTTCTAGTCACAGAGACAGTTGTTGGTTTTTCTGGTTAGTTGGTTGGTTATTTTTTAACTTGTCGTCAGATAGTGGCATGCTCCATCAACAATATTTGATGGAGAAATTCATGAACATTAAACAGCAATAGGCTTCTTAGAATTTGGTGTAGCATGGAGTTTCTTTGAAAGGATATAAATCTTTTGTGCATAGAAGTAACTAAGGGTGAGATAGCATAATAAAATAAAGCTACAACACAATTAAAACTTAAATTATTTTTAACTGTTGATACTTTCATGTGAGCAGAAAATAGACTTGACTTGAATGGCTATGTCATATGCTTAGAGCACGTGTTTAGGTGGGCTAGGGCTGGTATGAGAATAGTAAACTTTCCAGGAACTAAAAAAAGCAATACAAAAAGTACATCTCCTTTTCTATTATTTTACAAAGCAACCTTCCTGAGGAATGGATAGTGAAGATATGTCTCAAATACACACTGCACTGGAAAATGCTTATCGCATCCCTAAGAAAGTGGAAACTGTATAAATATTGTCTACATAAGAGGTACTGAAGGAGAGCATATATCACACTCTGACTGCAGAGTTCTGAGGCAATAATTGTGAAGATACAAAAGTATTGCAAGGCAGAAAAAGATGAATACTCTAGTCTGCCATGTCTGTCTGGAGCCACAAATTATACTGGGACTATGGTAATCTGATGCTGTGGAGAGTCCTATTTTCTAATGAGCAAAATAAACTGAAGTCTCTGTTTTTGCTGATTTTCTTCAAGTAGATGGAACATCCTTCTTGAGGTGTTCATCAAACTACTTGTAGAAAAGATACGTACTAAGCCAAACTCTCCCTTGTTCTATTTCTGTCCAGATAAAGTTTTGCTACAGAATTCACTTGAGTGGTAGCTAACTCTTTTAGAGAGGGATTGAAGAGACTGGCAAAAAATATTTCCTTTTGTTGTTTGTTTTCTTGTCCCTTTGGTAATACAGGGAAAGAAGGTTAATGATTAATCATTATCACTAGCACACAGGCATGCACATTCAGTTGCTTGATGCATTTATTGGCTTTCATTTAAGAATGTGATAGTGAAATGTAGAAAAGATGATGTGACAATCTAGTCTTGTAGTACTGTACTGTCTGAACATAATGGTTTGTTTTTAGTCTGTTGTATAAAATGTGTTCTCCTAAAGAGCAGTTAATCAAAAGTAGTTTGTAGTTTTAAGAGTAAGTAAAGATTACTGATTGATCTTTTGTGTCATTTCAGCTACATTTTACATATAATTTCTGAACTAACTTATCAACTGTAGTGCAGACCTAGTTAATGACATGAAAAAATGCCGCAGACCATCTATAAAGTGAGATGGTTTATGATTCTAATCTAATCAATAGGATAAAGCGATGTGCAAGTATTTCTTATGACTACACACTGGAAGAACTGTATTCAAAATCACATTTAAGTTGTTGTTGTTGTTGTTATTTTAAAATTCTTCATTACCTTAGGGGAAAGAAAAGCAAATGGCAATATACCATAATCTTAGTTGGAAGTCACAAACTCTTCCTTCTCCCAAAAGAATTTTCATAATTCACTTGTTTTTAAACATATCTAGCAAATAAATGTTTCCATGTGTTTGAAAATGATGGCAACTGTTATCACATCTCAGTTGTCTGGTTTGAAGAACTAGTGATTTTAGAGGTTAATGTGTGTTATCAGACTGTGACGTGTGTTCCCTGCTTGTCCTAGAATCACTTTCTACTTGGTCATTCCTCTTTTTATGACCTACAAAGCTAGTTTGAGCAAGTCTCTGAGGAAAACTGATTGCTTAAATTTCTTAAAAGTCCTTTCCTGTCTCTGAACTTGTTACTTTTTTTTTGGTCTATATTGCCAGAAGCTGTCAAAAAACAAAACAAACAAACAAAAAACCTGTATTGCACAATAAAAAGATTGAAGATAGCTGTGCACTGCATTTTTAAGAAAACGCCAACACCTTTTTAAGATAGCACATATATCAATAGTTTATAATTAAAATAGAGAAAACTTAGTTAAAATACTTGTAATTTTTTTTTTCTTTTAAAATATTCAATACCTATACTGTAAATACTAATTCTTGGTTTTCTTAATTTCTAAAAGCTGAACTCACACTAAAAGTAAAAGTAATCTGCCCAAGTAAAAAAAAAAAAAAAAAAAAAGAGGACTTTATTTTCATTACAATCTATTTTAGTTCTGGGAAAAATAAATTAAGGTGTCCAAAGTGATGAATTCTTTTCTGTATTCTGGTTATAACATCTAGTAGTTGACTCAATTTACATCTCTATTTTCTAATTTCAGTCAAACAAAAACATCCAGTAACTGAGAGAAGCTAAGATGCTGGGGGGGAAGAAAAAAAAGAAGTGAGAAGAATGCAAGTATTTTTATATTTAATCTCTAGCTTTGTGTTTCATTAGTTAAATAACAGATACGGACATTTTTCTTGCTATTTTAGTAGACAAAACCCAAAATAATTGAAAGAGCTGGAAATACAAGTAAGGATACAAATTTAAAAATTAGAAGATAGATTAGATCCTTCTACTCATAATATAATGATCCTTTTAATCAAAAAATTGTGATTAAAAATTGGAGTTAAAGATGAGCTTAAGGATTATCCTTGAACAGTCAGAATATATACGTAGAATATTAATTTACATATGTTTTATGAAACAAGACTATGAAAAGAAATAAAGTTATGTGAAATTAAATTAAAGGCTTCACCAATAGTATTCCATTATCATTTTTAAAACAACTGAAGTGAGAGAAAAAAATATAGATTAAATTTTTAATTTTTGAAGATTAATGCAATTTAGCATTTAGACCTTGATCTTTCAATCAAGGTGTCTTTTCTTACCTTAATTTGAAAAATCCTGTATTACTGAATCTTTTGAATATTGCTGCCATTTGTATTCATCATGGTAGAATAAATCTCCAAATTTGATTCAAATGCACACTTTATTTTTTTGTGCACTTTGAATTCCTCAATATTAATACATTAGAAAGTACAAGAATTCCAATATTTTTCTCATTTTCCTTATCTTCTGTATAGATTCAAATAGAATTCTTATTAACTAACTGCTATGAACATGAAAGGTGATTACAGGTTTCCCACTTTGAAGCCATTGTAATTATAAACATTACACTGTTATTGTTCTTAAAAAATCCAGTTGTCTTTGAAAATAGTAAACTACTTTATTTTGAAAATACGATGTTGCACTATGTTTTACAAACACATTATGAGTTACACCATTTGACATCTTTGAATTCACAAAACCTCCAAACTGTGAACAGGAAGGAAAATGAAACGTTTTTTTTTCTGTCTTTTCTATATTGTTTGTTGCTATTATTTGTAAATTTTCAGGAGAATCAGAGACAGATCATTATGCCAGATATGCAAGATTAGAACAAAAAGACTGTCCCTGCTCCAGTTTATAATCCCACTATAAGTGATGAAAAGTCTTTATTTGATTTAGGCCTTCTCCACTTCCAAAAACACCCCCCCTCTTTGAACACTCCAAAGTAAAATTGTAGCTGAAATTAGCCCTTCACATCCAGAACCCGTATGATCCTACTAGATACCATTGTCATGTTTGGGCTGCAGGAAGACAGGTGCACAAATGTATTCAGTTTCTCAAAAATATGGCTTATTTCAGCAGAACTGGAATGGGAAAGACTGATTTATTTCTTTGTGACTTTTCCATTATTAGTACTTTTTAGAAGATTGCATGAAACAATGTTTACTAAAAGTGCCATGCAGCAGGTATTACTTGTATATCTCAGGCACAGCCAGGCATGTACGTTACTGATTCTTCTTATCTAATAATATTTTTAGTATTTGTAACACAATGCTAACTTCATAGACAGGAAAAAAGAAAAAAAAAAGAAAAAAAAAAGAAAAAGAAAGAACACAGAATTACATATTTCCTCTTACATATGATTTAACTTTTTATTTTTCACCCTCTCCAAGTGAGCATCCTGGGAAACTAATACATTAAATAAATAGAAGTCCTTAACCAGACTGATTTTTTAAAGTTGTCTTATTTCATGTTTTTATATATATTATTTATAATAAGACCGCACAAGGCTTCATTCGACTGTTTGAAGGCAATATGAAGCATTTTTTTGTTTTCAAAGCAAGTTGATGCATGAAATTCACTTATGCTATCACCCTACAACTTTTCACAATGTTTTCTCAGCAAAGGACCTGTAACTGTTACTATACCTGATTGCATGATAGTTAGAGATACATTTCTTTTAATTACTTATCTTGTTTAAAATCTCAGAATAACTCTCATTTTGAAGCATGATCTCTTTTTTTCAGTTATAGTGTTATAAAGATTGTTATATTCCATCCATCTCTTTCCAAGCCAGTTATGTGATTTTATCCTATTTGCCTCACCATTTTTAATTTCTGTCTAATGTCAACTCAGTGAGTTTGCGGCCAAGGGAGCTAAGAAACGCTACTTGTACAGGATGTCAGTAACAGTTCTGTCTAGTAGCAAATTCAAAAAAGCCTTTTGAATTAATTCTTATGGTAATGGTTGGCAAAAATAAAATTAGAAGACAATTTCATACCAGAGCACTATTCAGAGATTTTTATCATTGATATTATTGAATAGTTATTTGAATCTGTGTCCACAGGCAACTGAGACTAATACATTTTGGTGTGGTTTAACATGTTCTGGTGTAGTGAAATATGAAATAATGTCATATTATAATACTGTATGGTAATTATTATGCATATTATTTATTACATTGCCAATATAAATCATGTTATAGAAATTTAAAATAATAAGTAACTGCAGAATGGAATGAAATGCAAAGCTTGGAAAAAAGATAATATGCCAGGGGTATAGAAATTTACTTTTTTTGAGGGAAGAAGAAAGAAATGAGGGAAGATAAAAAAAGAAGAAAAAATTCAGCTGTCCAAAAGACCATAAGAGGATAGAGAGTTATTTCTGTTTTTAGAAAAGTATTTCTGATTTCTTATGCTGGGACAAAGGTTGATTTCAGGTGTCAATTTTGCACATTTCTAATGTAATAGCAGCAATTCACACATCTATCCATGGGAAATGGTTTTGAGAAACTTGCATGATCTGAGTACATGAAGACATTTTAGTGTGTAAATTCTTCCATTTTATGGCTACAGAGAGAAAGGCAAGTTTTCCCCTTAGTTTAAAAACTTATGTTTTTTGTTTTTAAACACAATCTACAGGGAAAACTCCTTGGGAGTCAGGAACAAAAATTCAGACTAAACATTTTGGGAATTATTTTTATAATTTGTAGCAGTCATTAATATTATAGATTAGGACAGGCATGTCCAACCCATGGGCTGCGGGCCACATGCAATCTAGCACAGCTCTCACTGCAGCACGCACTCAAGACTGTCAAGTCATTGTGACAGCTCTACCCTGCCTAGTGGCCCAGCCTCACCCCAGGACATGAAGAGGGTATAATGCAGTGCTGACAAATAATATGGCACTGTGCTTAATTTGCAAGGAAATAATGTAGTTTTCAAAGAGTACAGTTTGAAAAGACATATGCAGAAACATGCTGCCAAATTCAATTCATATCAAGGAATTAATACTTTGTAAAGACAGAATAGCAGAACTGAAAAATTCTCTCACCTCAACAAAATATCTTTAAAAATTAGAAACTTAATTAGAACTCAATCACTCTTTCATAGAAGCTAGTTACGTGATAGCAAATCTGATTGCAAAAAAAATGAAAGCCATTTCTTGATGGTGAATTTGTTAAGCAATGTATGTAAACACAGCAGACAAAGTGTGTCCTGTTCTTCAGCCTTTGACAACATATCTCAAATTATATCAACATAAACTCAAATTATGGCAAATAATTTCATGATACATTTTTGGTACATTGGGTAACAGTCTGAGAACAGTGAAAAATATGTAGCTGTGCTTTCTGTTTTGATAAAGTAATTTGAGAATAGATTTCAAGATTTCCAAATTAATTGTCCTTTTTTTGTTTATTTGTGACTCCATTTTCAGTTGAATTAAATACTTACTTACAGATTTTCACATGGAATATATAAAGTTACAATCACACACTCCAGTCAAGGAAAATATGGTTGTGTCTCTTTATAAGACTTTCAGAAGCCCTATCTTACCACAGATAAATATTCCTCACTTCGGTCACGCCTTATTCATGACACCATTTTTTGGCAATATATATATTTCTGAACAATCATTATTAAGTTGGGAGGGAGACTTGGTCTGCCAAAGGGTACAAAGCCACTACAGAGGGACCTGGATAGACTGGATTGATGGGCCAAGGTAAGCTTTGTGAGTTTCAATTGGGCCAAGTCTTGGGTCCTGCATTTTTGTCGCAATAACCCCAGGCAACCTTACAAGCTTGGGGAGGAGTGACTGGAAAGCTGCCTGACAGAAAGCAAACTTGGTGTACTGATGGACAGTCAGCTGAATATGAACCAGCAGTTTGCCCAGGTGACCAAGAAGGCCAATGGCATTCTGGCTTGTATCAGGAATTGTGGGGTGAGCAAAACTAGGGAAGCAATCTTACCCCTGTACTTGGCACTGGTGAGGCCCCACCTTGAGTACTGTTCAGTTTTGGGCACCTCAGTACAGAAAGGACACTGGTGCTGGAGCAGGTCCAAAGAAAGGCAACAAGGCTGGTGAAGGGATTGGAGAATATGCCCTATGAGGAGTGACTGAAGGAACTGGGGCTGTCTGGGAAAGAGGAAGCTGAGGGGAGGCCTTATTTCTCTCTTCCAATATCTGAAAGGTACTTACAGTGAGAGCAGGGTTGGTCTCTTCTCACTGGTGACAGGTGACAGGATGAGGGGAAATGGCCTCAGGTTGTGCTAGGGAAGTTTAGGATGGATATCAGGCCCTCACAATCCTTCTGACTTTTTGGGTCCCAGTACTGATCCCTGACAAGTACCACTTCTCACTGGTCTCCATTCAAACATTAAGCCATTGACCACAACTCTCTGTCTCCAGTGTGACAAGCACTGGAATAGGCTTCCCAGGGAGGTGGTTGAGTCACCATCCCTGACTGTGTTTAAAAGCCATTTGAATGTGGTGCTCAGGGACATGATTTAGAAGAGGGTTGTTAGAGTTAGGGGAGTATGGTTAGATTGTGTTTGGACTTGATGATCTTTATGGTCTTTTCCAACCTGAGCAATTCTATGATTCTAGGATTCTAAGAGTAATATTTCATCAACCGTCTCTGATCAACATTTTGAGAACTTAGTAGGAATACCATTCAACTAGCCTGATGCATTAGTTTCAAAAAAAACCAAGGCCAGTCATCCCACTAGTTTTGTTTTTGTCGCTTTCTGTTTTTTTTTGTATTTCAATAAAAAATATAAATAAAAAAAAATTAGGTTTGTTTCTTTTATACATTACATTTATTATAAATGCAAGGCAATTCCTGATCACGCAGTGCAAATCAGGAAGCCAAAAGGTTTGAATCGTGGATTAGGGTAAGAAAAGACTAAGAAAGAGAGCGTAGGTTGTACAGATGTAGTTCAAACACGTAATTGTATGTATAAGACTGATCTGTAAATAGGTTGATGTTTGCTTTCTAATTACATTTTGTAGACTTTTTAATAACATTTGTGCTTGTGGATGGCATAAAGTTGATGTTAGAAGGTTTTGTTGCACATAAGTGTGAAGGGGGAAAAAAAAAAAGATTTGTGGAAGCAAGGAGAGAAATACTAAATTTAATTTAATGTGTACATTTTTTTTTTAATCATCTTTTGTTAATAGTTATATACCATGGGAAAAAGCAAATCAGATGGATTTTTAGTTTTCCTAGACAAGCTACAGGTTCCTATAAAAATCTAAGGAATTGTTTTTAGACCACCTAGAAAGGGTCAAAGTATACTGATTTAAATTATTTGAGTAGCTGAAGAGATGGTCATTGCCATAGTCATGTGCTTCTCAAGCTCAATTTGAACGATCTGTTCTCCCTAACATGGCTAACATGGATCAGTCATGAAATGATGAAAGAATTCTTTTCCTACCTTGGGAAGTGACAACTGACACGACATTGAACTACACCAGCAACTGACTGTAGTTACTTGCAATTGCAATTCACTCATCCTACTACTATACCAGCATGGTCTTTAATGTAACTGCTGTGTATATATAGTTTTGTTACTGGTGTAATGGCCACAGGGTTTGTAGCTGAAGCAAATGCAGAAGATCAGACAAGATTTAGGGAGAGAAAAAGTACCTGAAAAGCTTTTTTTTTTTTTTTTGTCTTTATTGATGATGCTAGTTTTGAATATATCTAACTTTCTGAAATGAAATGAAATGAAATACAATGAAAAAAAAAAAAAAGGATAAATTTACTAGTTTACTTTGACATATTGTTCCCTGAAAAAAGGTTGCATAAAAGCTGTTAAATTACAGTTTTTTTGATCAACAGTAGAATGTGTCACATAAATGCTGACATTCTCTTCAAAAGGTCAAATTGCTGACTATAAAAGGCTTAGGTTTTTCTAAGTAGGAACGTCAACTGAAAAGCCTTTAGGCCAGTTGATGAATATTAGGCCAGAAAAAAATGTTACTTGTTTCACAGAAAAAACTGAAGGCATGTGCTTGCTTAAGTCAAGAGATAATCTTTGTGCTGTGATACAGAATTGGTTGGACTTGTCAATAAATTTGGTTGAGGGAATATAGTGCACAAACTTGTTAAAAGTTCTCTTAAGAACAGGTAAACTTTAATGATTTTTGCTTAGTTTTCTGTTTCAAATATTTCCTCAGGAGCAAAGTTGAAACCTAATCTCAGAAACTTTTTCCTAGAATTTTCTGAAGATTATAAAAAATAAATGATGTCTGCACCTAGTTATCAGAACTTCTCTAGGAAGCCTGTTCTAGTGTTTATAATTTTTTAAAATAATTTTTATTTTTTATAATATTTTTTAATTAAAAAAATATTTTTAATAATAATTTTTTCCTATCTCCCAATTTAGACCTCTCTTGTGCAGCTTTGTGCTGTTCCCTCATGTCCTGTCATCGGTTACCAAAGAGAGGAGACCAAAACCTCCCTCTCCAGTTCCTGTCCTCAGAAAACTGTGGAGAACAATGAAGTCCTGTTCTCCAGATTAGATTAGCCAACAGCCTCACAGGCTATCCTCAGCTTTTTCTCATAGAACACACTCTCTAACTCTTTTATGTGGTTTGTTGCCCATGTCTAGACTCTTTCAAGTATTTTTACATCCTTTTTATGTTGTGAAGCCAGAAAGTGAACACAAATTCAAGCTGAGACCACACTATGGCTAAATATAATGGAAATTCTTTTGTCCGGCTAGCTATGCTACATTTAATGCACCTCAAAATGCAGTTTGCCTTCTTTGCTACCAGAACACACTGCTAACTTATGTTGAGCTAGTTGTCAACTAGCACACCCAGATCTCTTCTTCTGATATATTCTCTAGCCACTTGTCTCCTAGACTATAAAAGAATAACCTAAGGGTATGTGTAAAGTGAGAGTGAAATGGACAAGAGTTTATGTGAAATACAACTAGAAGTTAGTGAAATAAGTACACAAGACAAAATAATATATTCAAGATGAACTTGAATAATTACACTGACAATAAAATAAATTTACAAGTATGGTAATTGAACACAATTAAATCTTAATTGTATGTTTGTGCATTTGTAGGAAGAATTTGTTTGATCCTGAATCATTACAGTCATGAATCAGAGCATTTAAAAAGAAAATTTGTCTCTCAAATACAATTGCACCATCAAATCATTAGGAGCAAGGCTCTTGCAGACAGATTTACCATACAGGGAGAACTCTTGTCCAGTGGACAAGAATCAGATTCTTGACGCTGAAATCAGAACAGCTAATATGAAGGGAAACAGGCAAAGTATGCATGAGTCTGGCTACTCACCTCATGTGTGGAGCCAGGTGCCCAAAAATAAGATTCAGAGTTAGCTATATTGACTCCATCCAGAAATATAGAGCACATTGAAAAGAAAATAGTGGCAAAAAATGGTATACAGTATTGAGAGAGGGCTGCCTAATATAAAATACTGGTAACAAGAATATACTAAAGCCTTCTTTCTCCAAAGATTTGGAAATCTGTTTAGTCACTACTTTAGGTTCTTGAGTTTGAGAACTTCCATAAAGACATACCCAATGGAACTGGGGAAGAGATGCAGGTGGTGTGGGAATTGTTCTTTTGTAATGACTTGTTAATTACAAAAAAAGTGTGAGGCCCATTTTCAGTTCTCTTTTGAGCCTGGGGAAAAAGAGACTCACATCTGCAGCACTTTAGATAATTCCTTAATCTCTAGGCTGGAGAGCAATTAAATGACATGCAATTTACATTATATAGTGAAACAATGAGACAGCTTCCTACCATCTCTATTAGTGCTCAACCCCCTCAAGTAAGAGGTTCAGGATTTTTCTTCCTTTATTTTCTCTCTGGCTATAAGGCCATTTTCTTTTATGTGAAGAGAAAGAATATCTAACAGTAATGGATTTGAAGTTATCATTCCCCTGCTCATGTACAAGTTACTCAAACAAGTGTAGAAAAGCACTATGACACTTTCATTATTTTAATTGAATTTCATTGAAGTCAGGGGGATTAATCACACAGTATATTGAAGTTTAACAAATAATAGTAATATTTTCACAGTTTTCAACCAATGGTAGGAAGACTTTACTTTCAGTTATAAATTGATTAAAATTAAATACTTTCAGACATTTTATACTGATTCTTTTGCAGCAAGCTAATGAGCTCAGTTCTCACAAAATGATCTCAAGACATAATTTTTTGTATTTTTACTTTTATGTTTTTTTAAGTTAGGAAATGCCTGAGTATTATACAGACAGCTGTTGTTAAGGGTTCGTAAAACGCTGTCAAAACAACAATATTCATCTTCTCTTTTGGAAACCATAAGCTGAAGAAAATTCACTCCTAAAAATTTACCGGCAAGGCTCTCAGTCTGTATAATTTAGACATCAGAATGTTTGATGACAGAGGCACTTGGTTATCTTCTTGTCTTGCACCCATTAAAAGTGATTCACTGTATTTCTGAAAAAGTGTCTTGCTTTGTAATGAGGTATATTTTTGCTTGTATTTTCCCCATAAAAATATTATTCAAATTGCAATATATATTTTGTTAGAAAGGCATTGGAAAGTTTTTACCATTACTAGCTTTGCCCTGGTACAATGTTTATGAGGTAAAGGCATTCCATTATTAGACATAAAAAAATGGTATATTTGAGAGGAAATTAAAATGCCATAGTTTACATTAGAAACTCTTTACCAATTAAACATGAGGTGTTTAATTATTCCAAAACAGGAATGAAATACCAACAAGATGATTTTTAAAAACAATTAAGATTATCTAAGCAGACAGATCATGTTGAACAACTCTCTGTGAGCCAGGTTAAAAATCAATGTCTTAATTTTTGTTCTAAAGGTGTATTTCTTTGGCAGTCCAGTCTCTATCATGTACCTGTTTCTCTCCTGTTAGTTACTATTTATTCTCATACTATTTCTACTTTCCACTTCTCCTTTTTATAGTCTCCTTTTATTGCCCTCGCTCTCACTTCATTTTCACCTTCTGTTTACTGCATGGTTTTTCGTGCACTGTCTCGGCCTCACCTTTTAATTTCTGCCATTTCTGTCATTCTCAAACATATCACTATAAATTTTCTTAACACCACTGAGAATATAACTTCCCAGGAACCACCTAAACTGCCATTTTGATCTCTAAATGTATGAAATATTCAATTTGAAACATACTGGCATCAAACTACTTATAATATATAAGTAGTACAGTATTTGTATGAAAAAATAGATCTTGAGATTTTTACATATGGTCTGCAACTTTTTGGAGCTGCAGAGTTAATCTTCACCACAGCTAGAGTTCCAGTGACAAAAGACTGTGAAAGTGCTACTGATCTATCTCTTAAATGAATCTCTCAGTAAATTGATGCCACTACTATACTCTTTTTTGTACGCAGGACAATCTTTGAGATTAAATTTCTTGTGCAAAATCATATATGTGTGCACATTATATTAGGACTCTGAACTGTCTAAAAATGTACTGGCACAGTACACAACTAGGCTGTATACTGAAAGAAGCTATGTTCTTCCTTGGGGAAGCTCAGAGACATGGTAATTAAGAAATTTCATTGCCAACCAAAGGCTACTGCATTATTTTTGTTGGCATTTGAGAAATGCTGAAACACAGTTCTTCATTCAGTATGGTAGATAAATTAGTAATGCCATAGAAAATTATTTCCTTCAAAATCTTCAAAACTTTATCTTGAATGGATTTACTTTTCTACGTTATTGATATAACAAATAACTTCAATTTAACTTTTTTTTAGCCTAAGATATTTTAAGGAAGTTGATAGCTTTAATCGTGACACTGTGTAGAGATTCCACTCCAATATGCCTAATATCCAGCTTCTAAAAATTAGGTTCATTCAGATTATCTCATAACTGCTGATAGCTTCAAAAATCTTTGCCTTTTGAAATAGATGAATTCTGTACAAGTAAAAAAATAACATATACTCACAACTCTAAAACACCAAATTATCTACATGCTGTATTTGACACACACACACAAACACGGAAGTACTCCAATGACAAAAGCCTGAAAAGTGTAACACCAAACAAATAACATAATTCTCTGAAATAAATCTTATTCTTGTAGTAATATGAACAAATAAATAAATGTCATTAGCATTCTCAAAAGAATACCTATATTCTGCCAGAAGAGGTGAAAGTCCCAATGATCTTATAATTACAACTAATAAAATAGAAAAAATCTAATAATAGTGTTATAAACCACTGTCTCAATTAAGTATTACCAAGTCTGGATATATTAATATGTGGATTTAAGTATATATTTCTAATTGGAATGTTACAAAAGCTGTTAGAACCAGGAAGGTATCTGGTTAAGTATTTCATTTGCTATGTTACTGCAGGTCAGAAGTAGATTGGTGGTTTTATTTATGACCAAAATTGCTTCAAAGATTATATTTCCATCAAATATATTTCAAGAATTCACTGAAATTGAATAGAACCCACTTATGCCTACAAACAAGAAGCAGTGTCAGACTTTTCCAAACTAGGAAAGATTTTAAGAGTGTACAGCTGGCATATCAGCAGATTTCTTCATCATTCACACAAAAGTCCTCTCCTATTTGTACCATCATTTAGAAGCAGCCTGTAAATATTATTTTCACATTTTTTTTGCTCAATTACTGAGCCTTTATGTGGCAGAAGGTGAATGCTTATTTTTATGAATCTGTGACCAAAACATAATTACCTTTATGATTCATCTTCTTGTCTGTATGTTGTTTGCCATTTTAAACTCCTTTCAGGACTGCATTTGTAAAGTTTTTATTTGTTGGTTTCTAAATGAATTTCATGGAAATATTAAGGAATACACAGTCAAAGGAGATTTTCACTCCTGTATAAACAAAAATAACTTTAAAGAGAAAGTCACAAAAATAAACCAAACACTATAAGTGTCACAGATTTCCCATGGCAGAAGGTTGTTCCTGGACACACAAGCAATATTTTAAACTGAGCTCTCACAAAATACAGTTGCTACTATTATAACAAATACTAAAACAACTGAAAGCTGAAAAATGATAGATGGAGTTCTAGGCATTATATTTATGTAAGATAGATTTGATGGGAAGTCTATGCTTATCAGAAATGTGATGTATAACATCATTGTGGTGGTGATTCTAACTATAATAGAATAAAAATAAAGAATGATCTGAATAATTGCCAGTTAATTGATCCGTCATATATTTAATGGAAAGCATTTATTTGCTTACATTTAAGCATTAATATCTCTGCAAGCATGTGTCTGCTGCAGAAGGTATGTTAAAATACAACAATGGTAGGAAACTGAAATACAGTTTATTTTCTATGAGATCTGAAGTATGTGGAGGTGGAGAGCAACACAGAAGAAAAAGAAGCTCTTGATCTAGCAAAAAGCCTTTAGTAAACGTAACAAGAAAGGAGAGTGAGGGAGTATAGATAAAAAACTGATAAAGTACAGTCAAAAAATGCTAAAAAAAAATAAAGTTAATACTTAAGAGGTCTAAATTAAAAGCAGATGATTATAGCATGGATAAATAAGGGGAAAAAAAGAAATACAAACAGTTAAAGAATTGATTATACTCATAAACGTACATGGAACAGACCAAAAAAAAAAGTGCTTAATATGGCTAGAGACTGAAAAAGAGTCACTTAAAAACAACAGTTAAGGAAATAAAAGCATTTATTTCTGCCAAAGCATATGCTATATATAGATAGCTAAAAGAAATCATCAAAGATGTTTCAACTGAAAAGGAACTTGATATTACTATCAGGAATCTTTCCATTTAAATTAAACATAGACTTAATTTCATCCTCCTTTGTACTGGAACTGTTAGGCCCTGTCTTGAACTGTTGATTGAGCATCTGGTGAAAGTGTGTGGCTGGCCCAGAGAGTACAAGCAAATTGTTTGTACCTCTGCTCCCCTCATGACCAGATGGGGTGGACTCAGAGTGGAGCCATCCTGGGTTCATATAAGGGCCTGCCATTAAGAGGAGATTTTCTGTTTGGTTTAAGCTGTTTCCTGAGATAGTGTGCTGTGTAGCCAGTTCTCCTCACCAGTTTGGTGGGTTTTGTTCTTCTTTCTGCATGTAATTATTAGCCTATCTACAAATACTTTGCCTTATATTGCTAAGAATCTATCATAAGGGTTTTGTTTCTTCGTGAGCTGAATATTCTTGAAACACGCATTGAATTGCTATGTGGAATTATTCATAGAAGTTAACTTTTTTATTATTATTATTATATACATATAAATATACTTTTTTTATTGTGACCTGCACCTGATCTAGACAGTTGCTCTTGTTTCTTAATATTCCAAGATCCATGAAATAAGCAGATAATATCTGGGTTTTTTGTCACATACAGTCTGCTCATAATGTATGTTATTTTGTAGTAGTCTACTGTAGTTGCTGCAGCTATACCTTTGATGATACTGCAAACCCAACTTTCTATTAATGCTGGAGTAAGTCTTGTTTTAATATGCATGATCAGTTTCACAATGTTACAGATAAGTTTCTTCTAAATGTGCTAGACTTTTCCTGTATCACTGGGAGTACAGCTTTAAACAAACTTGGTTTCCTATAACAATCTTTCATCACAGCATAATATCATGAAATACAGTAGCATTTCTGATTTATTCAACGGAATGCTCCTAGTAGCATAAGGCCTGATGATGATACTTCTGCTATCATCTAGGTGGATTATCTTGTAGTTGCTCATATAAAGGGAATCAAATAAACACTTCTTTCAAATTTGTTGCATTTTTTTCCAATATTTTTTAGAGCGAAGAATCCCAGACTCGAGGTATAACGATGTTATCTTTACTTTTACTATTAGTATTCTGTGTTCACTCCCTAGCCTTTGCCTAAATCCATCTATTATCATTTCTGAATTTGTCCACTTAGCTGACAGATTTTATGTTTTAAAGGTGAGTATGAGGATCTCTATCTTTTCTGTTACAGAACACCTCTCTCCCCTGAGCCTTGCCTCACCTTCTTCAAAAATGTTTGTGTGTGTATCTAAAGAATGAGTTTAAGACAATGGAAGTTCAAAATTTGTCACAGACTTTTAGCTATGTGTGTGCTTTACGTAAATAACTCTCTTAGATTATTTATTAAACTAGTTAAAATTATTATCTTCAGACTGTTGCACCGATGCTTCTTAGTTAAGAAAATATACTAGTTGAAGTTTTTCCTTTTTTTCTTTTTTGCATTGCAACAATTAATTATTATACAATTAATTTAATGATGAACTTAAAACAAAAATATCATGACATTAAAGCTGAAAAATTGGCAAATATATTAAATGTCTTTTTATAAATTATTCTTCAGTATAGCATTTAAAGGAAACAAAGTAAATTGCATTCTGTTTAATTTTATTAGATTTGAATTAGATTGATCTAGCATCCACACATCATTTTAAGAATGGTCTGTCAAAACTTGTGGATTGTTTTTTCAAAATTACTTTTATGTATGTGAAGACAAATGACAAACTCAAATATATCTATGGCAAAGCACGTACAAGATGTAAGACTGAATTTCTTTGTGAAATGCCTTCACAAAGAGGCAAGAGAAATCCATCTTTTTTTGCAACTAAATCCTTTATTCCCCCAAACTTAATGGTGCCAGAACATTCTTAGCTCACATCGAGGTCAATGGACATAGAAGATAGATATAATGTAGTCCTATTAAATATATATCTATCATCCCATTTTATGTAACTATGCCTCCTTCTTGACCAGAAGGAATCAAGGGTTCATGGGAGTTAGAAAAGTTGCTGATCACGTAGGGGTTTGACTCCATATCAAGTCATGAGGAAGCTCGTGAGAGTGATGGAAAATCTGCTTTCCAATTGTTGCTTACAATGAAACTTCTGTATCTTACTCCATAGTAGATAAACAGATTTTAGGTATCTGGGAATCTATGCCCCTTGGTTATATAATCTCATATCCAGCTGCTCCCTCTCCTTCATCCATCAATCTTTCTCCATGTTGGCACAATTGACATTCCCTCTAAGTCAGAGCAGATTTGTCTAATTTATTCTCCTCTGATATAAATGTGAAGATATCAATTTGAATGCACTCAGTCTGAAGTGATATTTTATTAAAAAATAATATAAATGCTTATTTTAAAAGTTAAAACAAATGTTCACTTTGAGTGATCCAATCTTACAGGACCATCATGCTCAGGACTGAAATCTCCATTTTTAGACTTAGCATTTCAAACATGCTTCTGGATTTTGTGGTTTTGGTAGGCTTATCTCCCTTATGAATATTGCACTTGCTCTTCTGAATGACATTTGTTTGTGCCAAACTCTCACCATGTATTGTACGGAGAACTTAGACTTCTAGGTTAAGTCTTCATGAAACTCACTTTGTTTTGCTGGCCTAAGTGAACTGGCCAAGTGGGGGGAAAAATGGCTTTAGTAGGACAGAAGTAATGACTAGTTTGTCATATTTTTGCATAGATTTAGCTCTTGTGAAATAGAAAGTTGATTCAGCAGAGTGTAAATTTCTCTATAAGCTTTAGTCCTTTTACAGTCTGAGGAAAATCTTGGCAAGACTGATTTCTTCTCCATGACTCCCCAGAAGGCTCTGAAGTGGAGGAATGCCACATTGTTTAGAGAATGACTCATTCACAGCTACACTTAAGGACCAATTCTTTTTAAGAGCTGAGGAAGTGTCATTGGTCTCATCTGCAAAAGCAGCAGCTTGTGTAGAAAGAAAGGCTATACCAAATGTAGGTAACCTCTTTTACTTGATGAATGTATTCATTGAGTAGATTAATTAGAAAGTAGAAATTAATGTTTCATACTGTCAAAACAAATCTCAAGAAGTAAATCATATGAGAGATGTGCTGAAACTGGGTATTCTTCTGAAGTTCTGCAAACAAAACAAAAAAGTCATTTGATTAAAAACAGGTACATACTAAGAAGTGGCAAAAGATTGGTAATTTGTGTTTTCTGTTTTATTTTCCTGAGACAGTATGCTATGTTTAAATCGCAAATTAATCTCTTCTGTTTTTCTAGTTCAGGATCAGCGAAGAGACCTCTGCCTTTATGGTTCTAGAAAATCAAAGTATCTCGAGTTTATGCCAAGATTTAATATCAATACTGATTATTTAGCTATTACTTGTGATTAGGGTCTTTGATCACAGCCTGAATAGTGTCTCTGAACTGATGGTGTTTAAGTCTCCAGATATCTGTGAACATACACATATTAGCCTGTTATTTATTTAATAGCACTTTTATTTTTGAATGACATATGATTTGGCCTAACAAGCAGGAAGCTCATGGTTTCCAGGCCCTGCAGATAGAACAGCTAATGATATTAAATCAGACAGGAGCTTAAGTGATCCTAGAAAGCAGTTTACTGCTGGTAAAAGATGGATGAGCATCTTAGACTGTTGATAAGTAAGCACAGATGACCAGAAAAATAAATAAATAAATAAAATTGTGTGGTACTCTGAAAAATATCTTTTGACATCATCTATAATGAGATGTTTGCATGCTATAGAAATATGTTGTTTGTGTACAACCAAGTCTAAGCTGATGTATCTAGAAACTTTTTTGGGGGAAGGAGCCAAGTGAAGACAAAGTTTGGAAAGGATTAGGAAGATGAGTATCAAAAGGCAATAATGGATGCTTTAGAGCCCTTTTACCTTTGTCAAAATTTATATTTATCTACATTCTTTTTTCCTTTACCAATTTCCTATTACCCACTATTGGAATAGATGAATATTTAATTATGATCATTCTACGTACTCTGGAGAGCTGTAGATAAAAAATTAGAAACCTTACAATTAAGCATTCACTTTATGTCTTTGACACTGAAATACTGTTTCCTGCAGTGTCTTCATCCAGATCAGTTTTTAAGTGCCCTGCACACTTTTCTTACCAGGCATTTTGACAACATAATCACACCTCAGTTTCAGAAAGTTTATATAGACTTTCAAACTGTCCCTCCTGAATTTTCATTCCTACTGCCTTATACCACTGTCATTCTAAATAATTCTTCCTCTGTTGTTATTGTATAGACTCCAAAGGATCGAGATGGCAATATCTCTTCTTTTACAACTTGAAAACCTAATTTTGTATAATGCTTAAGCAAATGAATCACTGCTTAGTCCGTGAGTTCATTTTCTTCCAGAAACTCTGGTGAATGGTTACTATTTATTCAGCCATGTCTGTCTTATTCACAAAGTTGCTGGAGTGGCGAAGTACTATTTACTCTGTACAGCAAAACTTTTAACAGTGTATTTGTTGTAAAGCAAAATCTCAGAATGACTCTGGTCGTGCAAACACAAAACCTGTGAGTTTAAATACATTTCTCTGTCCTGAGATATGTAAAAGGGACGAACCTAGTTGTGCCTTTTCATACTGTGTCCACTTTACAAATTGAAGAGTAATAAGGGAGGATAAGTAAGATATTATTTTCAAAGCACACTCCTATCCTATCTGAGACAGTGCAAGGAAAGGCAATGGCAGATAACCAGTTCTAAATGAACCAAAAAGATGATGCTCATAATCCAGTTAAAGAAAGAAAAGTTTGCTTACCTGTCCCAATGATCAGGTCTTGTCAAAGACTCCAGAAAATGCGATCTTCAGGTTAAGATCCTTCTCTTGTGGTAGCCAGCCCACAAACGAGGAGGTGAACTGCTTTCCCCTGTGTTCCCAGGGCTGGCTGTGTCCCTCCACCAGGTACTCAGCCATTGGTTTAGCCTGTGACTTAACAATTCCCATACAGGCACTAGTGTAAATACATCTGATTTGAAAGCAACTAAATCTGAATCTAAAATTCAAGCTACGACTGCAACAGAACTATAGATAGAAAACAAGATAGTAATTGAGCAAATGAACTTATTATCTCTGCAGCTCAAAGTGCCCTTGTCAAAATTCACCGTGGTCAATGGAAAAAGCCAAATTCCAATTGAAACTGCTATTCACTATCTCAAGGGCTTTTCCATTTTATTGTTTTCCAGATTTCATTTTTTATTTAACACTCTTGCTGTAGGTTATACATTCTCAAATGTATTCAGTTGCATCTTCTTTGATCAGAATTTTATATAAGGCCCTACTTTTTTTGTAACGATAAGGATTAGCCACTGAAACAATGTACCTGGGGTCATGATAAATTCTCTAAAATGTGAAGTTTTTAAATTGAGATTTGATTTATTTCTGAAATAGAGGTCCTTGCTCATCCTGAAGTAACAAAATTGATGCGGGAATCACTTCTTAAAATTCTATGGCTTGTGCTGTGCAGGAGGTCAGACTGTGATTATTATAATTCCTGCTGGTCTTAAAATTTATGGAACTGCAGAACATTTTATATATTTTATGTGCATATTTCTAATTCTGTCTTTCTGTACTGTTTCTCTTTCCTTGGAGGTTTTCATAACACCTTCCAAATGAATTTAGTATTGTCTCTGAATTTTATTTGCATATTGTGTATTCAGTTGAATACATTGCCATTTATCAGTGCACAGTTTGTGGTCCTTCAGCAAGCTTTCATTCTGTGACACAGTGTTCATAGCCATGCCAATTTGAATTTTTTGTGAGTAGAATTTCATTTGACACTATATCAAATATTTTAATAAAAAGCTAGATACATTGCATATACTTCATTCCCCCTTGTCAACTGTTTTTGTCACTTCATCAAAACAAAGCATTCAGATTTGTCTGGAATGAAGTCTGACTTCTAACTTTGTGGATGACCAAGTGTGAGGTGCAGAAGAGTGTCGGAGATTCTTTCTTTATGAACTGAAGCCTTTATAAATGTAAGAGATGTGATGAACATCACCTTAATTCTTGAATTTGAAATTCATTCTTAGATTCTTCCTAGTCACCTCCCACAACTGGCAGCTGAGTTTCTAAGACTCTGTAATGATCAATGTCCATAAATGTCTGCAGATATTTACCTTATTCAGTTTCTGTAATGAATTAGTGTAACATATACATTTTATTTTAGACTGTGGAACAAAAGAACGATGGGGTTAATGTTAAATACAACTACTCTTTGAGAGCATTCTCAAGCATGAACTCCACCTCTCATACCTTTAAATGTGAAGTAAGACAGAAGAATGCCCTCCTCCCAAACTGCTGCTGACTATATGAAAGACTGCTTTTAACTATGTATATACACACACAAATACAAGACCTCACACATTTGCATTCAGAAGTCAGAGGAAAAATGAAGTTAGTAGATCCAGCTACTAGGGGTTTAACATAATTATAGATCAAGTCTGAGATAACAGTTAGATAAGGATGTTAGTAGTTCAAAAGTCTTCTGCTATGTTCAGAATGAAATTATATCAGCTATAGGATCCTTTGATTACTTGTGTTCCATGCCATTGTAGAGCTTTGTAAAAGTTTTTTTGAGGGTAAGAAAATAAAATAAACAGTTCTTCTATTACTATTATTGTATAGCAATTTTCTATGTTTACTAATTTTTTAAAACATCTTTGACTTTGCTCTGCTCTGGAATTTAAGCATATTTTAAAAACAGTAATAGCTCCACAAATGAATTATCATCAACTGGATAGATGTATAAAAGAGACAGCTCACTAAGTAAGCATTTTCTTCTAATCATGCTTGCAAGTGTTTGTAAAACCGCTGGCTGCTGGCAGCTGTGTAATCTTGCAGCTTATTTGCGTATAGAGTTTATCACAGAGAGTGTTAGCAACCTGTTGGGATGCCAAATGTCTGAAATAGCTTTTTGTACAAAGGCACTTTGAAAAATCCATTGAGTAAAGTCTGGTAATGGAAATTAATTAACAGAAAGAAATTGAATATGCAGCAAAACCAGAGATCATGTCAGCAGCTTGTATTTATTTAAAATAGTGACTGGATTCCTCAGCCTTACCTTAGAATCAATACAAAATATTTATTCTTATGTTCTTTACCCTCCAAAATGTGCTTCTCATAATATCCAGCTCTTATTTATTTGCAGGTTTTTTTTTTTTTTTTTTGAAAGAAATATCAATGTAAAGTGATGAAACAAAATCATGTGTCACAGTACATCATCGGATAACAAAAAAAAAAAACACAAACAAACAAACAAACAAACAAACAAAAAATCCCCAGCATTTCGGCTTATTAATTCTGATGGATAGGAATTTACAATAATAAACAAAAAAACTGTTTCACTAGAACACAGTAACTTCCATATGAACATGAGGAAAATCTTTATTTTGAGAGTTACAGAACACTAGAACAGGCTGCCTGGAATTTTCTTCTCTAGAGATATTCAGAACTCTCTGAGATACTTTCCTCTGCAACCTGTTCTAGGGAATCTGCTTTAGCAGGTGGTTAAAATAAATGGTCTCCAGAGATTCCTTCCAACTGCTCTGATCCTGTGATCCTTGCAATCAGAGCTTCTGTTGAAAACAGAAATTCCATGTGCTGAGGTTTCATAGGACTGGACCTATAATTTGCTCAATTACTAGTGTTAAGAAAATCATAGGGGACCTGAGTAACAGTAACTCTTAACCAAGCACATTTGCACTTCATTTGAAATCCTATATGATTTATCAGGATCACACCCCCTCTTTCTCCAGGATCTAAAACAATTTGTGTAGCTTAAATCAACTATTAAATGAGTAGTTAGGAGATAAAATCACAAACCCAAATCTAATTGGTATAGCTTAAATTAAGTTTTACATTTACTGCTGGGAGATAAAATTGGGATAAAATAACTATTACAACAGAATTAAAGAAAAGAAAATAGATATGGTGTGGGACCTAGGTTAACTTTTATTTAAAACACATGTCTGATGGAGGCAATAGTCTGCAAAAAACATCTGATACTATGGCACTGTAATCTCCATTTGCCAGAGCAAAATCCTTCTGGGTTTTGAGGGGAAAATATTAAATCTTAGACACACTGATTCTGGAAAATATATGAAAGCATAGGAGGCTTGTTGGACAGTGCATGCAGTTTATATATACATATAGCACACCACAATAATTAGTCTCCTAAGAATTTTAACAGAGGTTAAACAAAAATTTAAAAGAAACAGTCTAACAAAAGCAAAACAACAGAAACTGTTAAACATAGCTACTATATGGAATATTGGCAGGAATTAAAAAAAAAAAGATTAACAATTTTAACCTGAAACAGTGTGGCTCATTTTCATTCAGTTCCAGTATAATAGACATTGTGCTGTTTTTTTTCGTGTTCCCATCCTCAATATATCCTTTCTAACACCTTCTACAATTTCATAGTAAGAAATATTGAATAATGCTTGTCTATCAAGTATTGATTAGTTCTTGAATTAAGGGATAACTTAATTTGGTAGGGACTTCTGAACTTCAGTGCTGTAACGCTGACTGAAAGCGAGACTTACTTCGAAGTTAAATGAGGTTACTCAGAGCCTTGTCCAGTCAAATTTTTTAATCTATTAAATGGAGCAGCCTCTCTGAGCAAGCATTTTGCAGCTTCTACTGTTTGAGCATTGCTATTATAGTTGTTTTTTTTTCTGGATATCCAAACTGAAATTATTTTGCTGTAGCTTGCATTCATTGATTTCTTTGTGTATTTCTGTGAAAAGTCAGGCTTTGACTTTTCTATAACCACTGATGTTGATAGATAGGCAGTTGATGACCCAGGTTAAATGCCTCAACTTTGCCTTTTCCTTCAGATTTTAATCCAAATATAAAATTGTTTTGATTGCTCATAATTTGCAGAAGGCTTGAAGTAGAACAGAATTATAACAAAGGAGAGAAGATAAAAGATAAATGGACACTTATCTCCAAGTTCTTTGTTTTTAATTTGTAATAAGAAAAAAAAAAAGTTCCTGTGTTTTAACCAAAAGTTGTTTGCAAATACTCAAAGAAATGCCTTTCTCAGCCTTCCAAATCAAGGTGAAATGTGGGTGTGAGTTGCAGAGTTCTGAGAGAAAGAGCAGAGAGAACAGTTTCAGACACAAAAAATACCTATCCAAACAGTTCCTAAGTAAGAATTTTAATCAGTGAAAAACTAGTGACTCTCAATTATTACAGCAGAGTTCGTGCTCAAATGATCATATGGATGAATACTGGCTGAAAATTTCCAATCGGAGTTTCTCTATTTAGTATATATTATGTCTGTTCAGTGACCTCTGTCTCTGTGTATTTCTTATCCTTAGATTGCCCAACTTAGTTCTAAGTATTTGTAGTTGTGCAAATGCTCTATGATACCTGGTAGATCCCACTGAAAATATGGAATAGTAACATTTTAAAACCATTGTTGTTGTTTACCTTTACTTTGTGTAGGGTTCTTCAGATACTATGTTCTGCCATTTCAAATACAAATTAGGCCTGCAGGTTGAAAGGATTTCCAGAATTCAGTTCTCATTCTGCCAATAGTGATCTGGATAACCAGAATATCCTCCACATGGAATGAATTTGTACCACACGTGTAAAGTCAGATGAGATTAGCCCTAAGTTTTGGATTGGTCATGGCCATCCTTATTCCAAACTTCCAAAAGATATTGTAGTAGTGAAAGATGTTATTCTCCTGAGCTGAGGCAGTCAGTGCCAGCAATTTTCTACATGTCTTATGAGGCAGCTTATCACTGTCCAAAGAGAAATAATATTTGAATATTTTACATTATACTGTGAATTTCTGAACCAGTTTCTGTTTTCCTTTAGCATATATATAGTTATTATCACTGTTGTACATTTATTCTTGAAGGTAATAACTTTTCTTGCATTTCAGTTGCCTTTCAAAATGAAATCCCTTTGCTTTTTCTTTTCCTGAAACTGAAATTTTATAGTTCGAAAACTGCCTTTAAAGACAGTTCTGGAGAAATTCTAGGTTTTTAATGCCTTTTGGTCTTCTTTTAATGCCTCTTCTTGGCAAAAAACCTTCACCCTTCCCTAACATAAGTTAGGCAGGCAGAGGGCAGCCATACTGCCCTGATTCCTTTCCAGCCACCATAACACAGGTATGTCAAAACCACTTTGCCCACTTGGTTTAGCCTCTATATCTTTTCTCTCAAAAGGCTTGTGACAACAGTCAGGCTAAGGGTTGCACAGAAAATCTACTTTAAAACAAAACATTATTTATGCAATGCAGAATATATCCTCCAAAAGCAAAGATTAAAAAATGGCCTACAACTACATACAGAAGGTTCAATAGAAATTCTCCTGAGCTGAAATTGGTTTCTGTCAGGACTGAAAAGAGAAGATTCACTCATTAAAAACATGAAAATAAATAAATGAATAAATAAATATGCAGTCCTGTCATTCTGTCTTTGAAGACCTTTGCTGACTATTCATTTCTTTCTAGGTCTGTGGTCTTTATCTGTCCGATGTCAAACAGATGAGCTGAAAACAAGTAAGGCCCCTAGTCACTCTCTACAAATTCATTTTGGAAGCTAAGGACTTCAGCTGCAGAGCAAGAAATTTACAGATCAAGCATGTCTACTCTAAAGCTTAAAGAGAATAGAAAAAAAAGAAAAAGTACTTTTTTTGTAAATTAGTGTAAATTAGTACAGTTCTGATAATTTCACCAAAGATGTGTTTGGTAATATTGCTAAAACTGTTCTTTTTCCCTTTGTTACTCAAAAAGATAAAATATATTTGCTATGTGAGTTAAGGTTCTACACATGGTGAGGACATTGCATAACATTTACATCACACAGAATGCGGAGATTGAAATAAAAATTTTGAACCAACACTATGGACGCTCTGAAACCTTCTGTTCCTCTGCTGTGACTAATGGTAGATGTGCTTTTTTTTTTAAGCTGAATTTTGAAATTATATATATAACTATCACTTAAACCTTTTCTTTCCCAATACATTTTATTTTTATTCTTAAAAAAAGTATTTTGTATGTGTGCTATGCCTTTTAAACTATGGCCAAGATTACTTGTTTGAACATTCATCATCCTGCAGTGATCTTGTCTGGATGAGGAGCTGCAAGATATGGTTTAGTATCTTGTTATAGCAATGGTAATGGGAGGACAGTTGGAGCAGGTGATCTTGCAGGTCCTTTCCAACCTGGTAATTCTACGATGAACTCTACTCTCAGTCTCGATATGAGAAGTACAGCTACTGTGCCAAAGACTATCACTCACAAATACAAGGGACTGCGATTTGTGTAATGACAGAAACCTATGATTATCTAGTGCTGGTGGATTGTTTTTGAATATCTGACATTCTGACGTTTCTTACATCCTGAGTAGAAATCTTTTAACTCCAGATTCCTCCAAGAGTATGTAAAAATAAGACGCTATACTACGTAATCTTTACATTTCTACACTACTTAATCTATTTAATCTTCATTTGACAAGGAATGACTGAGTATAAATATTTTTTTTACGTGTAACAACTTTTTTTTTTTTTAATTTTAGCTTGACAGGTTTTTCAGACTTGCTGAATACATACAAGGAAATTTCCTTCCTTAATCCTACTGCCTACTTTACACCATTTCCTTTGGTAGCTTTCCTTATTTTAAAAATTTAGTATTTTAGGATTTTCTTTTATAAAGGCTTTGCCTACTACCTGCTCATCTGTCATTGTCTGTGTGCTGAACTCCATCAAGCTTTCCTACAGGATTTCAGCATGTGTATTAAGGTTAGTAGGAGCAAAATATTCTGAATGTCTGAATATCTTAGGCTTATAGTTACTGCAAATATGTGTACAAACTACAGTGTATGTCAAGCAGCTGGTTAGTCTGATCTGTTTTGGCACTGAATTACTATGCTAATATTGCATGAAAATACAGCTCTTCTAGTGAAATCTTGGGAACAAGTCTGGAACAATCATCTTATATTTAAATGTTGGAAATACGACTGTATTACTTCCAATATATAAACTAAATTTAGTTGCTCTGTGCTAGTCTCCACGCTATCACAAAGATGTGTCAGCGTACACATGGTGAGCTGCAGAAAAACAATTTATGTTCAAAAAACGCTGTTTTATTATGTATGCACTGAAGAAAAGAAAATGCAGAACCAGATTACTACTGTACTTTTATCCCCCTATGAAGTTCTTTCTTGACATGTGTGAGTATAGACATTGAAAAATATAGAATTGTGTAGGAAAGTATTTAAAAGTGTAAGTACAAAATTATTTTAGAATTATTGAAAATAGAAGTAGGTGCCATAAGCTTCTTTATTTTGAAATCAATTTTGAAGTCAATTGTCTGTCACTCTGTCCCTTCCTTCAAACTTTTCCCAGAACAAACTGTAACTCTATTAAATTGTTTTGTCATAATTTTAACATAATTTCCAACAACTTTTCAAATTATGTAACGTCTGATGAAACTGACAGAGATATGGGGAAAAAAAACAACAAATAAACAAAATAATGTTTCAGGGAAAAAAAATCATGGTATTTTTACACATGGATTTTTGAAAACAAGACTTCTACCTTAAAACTGGAGCATCTGTGTACATTATATATTTCAAGTAGCATTTATGGAATTTAGTTGTCCATTTAGAAAACAAATTCCTCTGATGTGATTTCTGTTAATTTCCTGAAGCTGATTTTAGACTACTGTATTATAATATCTCTCCTAATTTTATTCATTATTTCATACTGTGCATTTTATTGAGTTTTTAGAGTATTCCTTTTTCTTAGCCTACTAAGAGGAATTTGTATTTACTGAAATATTTGCTTATGTTTTTTTCTTCAGTGTTTTCAGCTATGTCATAGTTTAAATAATTATACCAAAAGTTATTAATATTTTGTATGTTTGTTATCTGCTGTAAGTTTACAGACATTTAGTTTTAATATATTTTTTAAAGTCTGTTTTGTTTTTTTTTCTTTATTTCTTGCTGTGTATATGAGAAAATAATATTTCAAATGGAATTTGTTGAGCTAATAGAGGGAGGTTCTTCTACTTCTAGGCTGTATGTATTGTATGTATCTCTGGCAGTTTTGTGAACTTAAATGTTCTCCAGTAATTAGTACAAAAATTTTCAGCTGTCAGTAGCATATCTTTAAATTTCAATGCGATTATTTTAGGAAAATTATTAAATGCTCAGCTTCATTATAAATAAATAAACTATAATAAATGTCTGGGGCATGAAAACCCATGTCCTCTAACTCTGAGGGAAGTGGAAGTTTGCTACAAATTTCAAAGAGTTCAGATCACTAGGAAAGTGAGAAAAAATGAGAGAATATAGCAGGTAGACTGGCAAATACCCGCTGTCACAATAAATATACTATCTCAGGGCTTAAAACACTTGGTTTATGCATTTCTCAATCCCACTTCCATTGTTGTAAATCTGAATTAAAATTACTAAAAGGAAAACCATGTAGACAATATTTTGTCATACAACAACTGAACAATACAATCCAAACATCATGTATTTGTACATGCACATTTATAGAAGAACAGTAGGCTCAGAAGAAACTTTGGAATGAGAGCTCTTCTGCCAAAAATGATGGGGAAATGTTTCTGTCCTACAATTCATGCTAGATTTATTTTTTAAAAGTTAAACAAAGCAAAACAAAAACATCCTTATACTTAAGCAAAGCTAATGTATAGATTCTCTTTAAATAATTAATATTCTGGATTTCATTCATTTTAAATCCTGATAATTTCAAAATCAAACACAATATAGGTGTGAAAATAAATTTGTATGTAGTACAAAAGGTTATTTATTCTTGTCACTGATTATTATTTTTGCAACTGTACCTTTTTTTTACACATTTATATATCTCTGCAGACAGATACATACAAGCGTGAGGTCAATCCTTTTGAACAGGATTTAAATATATGTATTATATAATGTTCTAGCTTTAAAAAAAAAAAGTTTGTGCTAATGAAACAGTGATATCTAATATTGCAAGTCTTAAATAAAATTATTCTTATTACTATATTCAAATGAAGAGGCAAAATGAGAAAATAGTTCAGGGGTTATTTGCCCACCAAATGTTCTGGAAAAAGAACATTTCATTTCTGTTTTGGGAAAGCAGCTCTGCAGTAGTGTGATTCACCATGTTACCCTCATATCCATGAAGATATATTGCTTTCTCAAAAGTTAAATTAAGAAAGTAATTTTTTTAGTGGACAAACACAAAGATTAGTCTGAGTGGTTATAAGACACGAGAGGTATTTCATTGAAAGTATTATGTTTATGTCATTCTTTAATGCATCAAAGAGAGAAAAAAATACTTGTTTCAAGTGAGGAATAAAAAATGTAGATCATTATCTAATTCATATGACTTCTAGTAGCCTATTTCACTGGGTCCTCTTGGCTTTGGCTGATCTGTAGATATTTGTAGCTGCAGAGGTAGAAAGCTCTGATAGGGAGATCTTTCCTGTTTAATCACATATTTGGTTCTATATAGATATAATGTAATTTGTCTACAAGTGAAGAAGACAAAATACAGAATTAAACACAGACATATCAAGTTGTGTCTTACATTAAAAAAAAAAAGGACAAATGAAATTCAACCTATTTTTTTTTTCTTTACTTTATACATACAGGACATGTGTGCCTTCAAGTTCTTTTGATCATCTCAAACCTGATCTTCACAGGTCAGATATTCCTTCTCTCTGTTCTCGCCTTTACTTTGTGCAACTTGGGCTGCGTGGCTAATGCTCTTGCTGATGAATACCAAGGAAAGAAGCGATTGATTAAGACATTAAGGAACACTGTTCCCAGCACCAACCCATAAGGGACACCACTCATTACTCATCTCCATCCAGGTGTTGAGCCATTGACCACCACCCTCTGGGTATGATCTCATAATCAGTTTCTCATCCTTTGAACAGTTCACCTGTCAAATCCATGTATTTCCAATTCAGAGAGAAAGATGTTGTGGGGGAACATGTCAAAAACCTTACCGAAGACCAGATATTGTTTGATTTGTTTGTTTGCTTGTTTACTTTCATAAATGCTGGATTCTAAACTTCCTGTTTTTAAATGTAGGCATTTTAAAATTTTAAATCAGGCATTTACTGATAATACCTTCCAAACTAGGAAATGTTAATTAGAGAGCACTTTTTTAAAACTGGAGCATTAAGACTTTATCTTTTATGCTTTTGCATTCTTTTGAATTCTTACCATAACACATGAAAGAAGTAATGGAATACTGTAGTGCAAATTTCTCTGAGAAATAAGATAAACAACTGTGTATATACCGAGCAGGAAGCTGAATAAAAGAAGTAACATTTTAATCATTCCCATTCTCCCTTTATAATGTCTAAGTATACAAGCTGGTGAATATAACAGCTTTTTGGAACAATACAGCCTTCGAAATACTGCCTATAAACTGAATGCAGTGGATACTTGGACAAAGTATTTATTCTGATGAATGAGTGTGTCTTGCTTATATAAAGTCCAAGGTGAATGAAAGAAAATAGCATGCATAAAGGCTGAGCTGCCAATATGATCCATCTACAGCTAATTAAATGGCAAACACAAAAATATCTCTGATGCTGCCAACAAAACTGCCTTCAGAGCCTGCCACAGGCTCAAATTTAGATGTTGGAGGAAAATCTTCTGCAAATTGGCATCAGTTTCTTCTGATGCTCATCTGAAAAACAGAGTAAATTTCACAAGCTTCATCTGTAAATGGAAACAAGAATATGGGGATGGTTATCCAAGAATATTGATAATAATGGGATATGGATTTCTGATGAGCATATGTCACGGTTTTGTGATTTTTGGTTTTCAGTATTCTACATCGTGATATCATGTCGTGCACTGGGAGTTAAAGTGTTAATGCTCCAGTTCCGAGTACCTGTCCCTGTACGTTGTGGAAGTCATGAAATCTGGCCCTTCCTGGTTGGGTGGTCTCTTACTGCTGGCAGTGAGTGTTGGAGGGTGCTTTCCTAGCCCTTCCAAGCATTTCAGGTTGACTCGGTCTCAGGAACTCTCTCTCTCTCCTATTTTATTTGATTTATTAGTCTCGATTTCAATTAGATTATATTATATTATCTTGCATTCTGATATCATAGTTAGTAAAATATTTTTCCTCCATAGATCATTGCCACTGTTGTTTTTTTTCCTTCCTTGAGCCTAGTTTCCATCTGCCTATCCCTTTTCCCTTTTGTTTCCCATTTTGTGGGTCTGGGGAGGGGCCCTGGGGCCTACTGGACCCCTATCATGGACATAGATTGATTTAGTTAACTCCATGACAGCATACCACCAGGGTAATCCAGACCAGAGAAATAGTGACCAAACATGACTAGCATATGTTCCCTGCTCTATATGAGTCCCCAACCATTTCTTCTTAAAAGAAGCTGGTATTCTTTCCATCATCTTTCCAGTGAAAGAGCTGTAAGATTACAAACTGAAGCATTTACCTTTTAAACCAACACTAAGGAATAATTTCATTCTATAATTATGTCAAACAAACATCAAATGTTGTCTTCTTTGTTTCTCTGCTGTTGTAATTTGTGACTTTCATTGTCTTCTTTTGTCCTTGTGCCTTCATATCCCACTCCTACCTTGCCTCTACTGTTCTGCTTATTCTTATCCTTTATATTCCACCCTCCATCCAAACAAGGGAGTTGAAATGTATTTCTTGAGAGTCCTTCACTGCTAAAACCTCCAGAATGGAGGTATAGGCTTAAAGGGTTATAGTAAACACAGTAACATCAGGCTGGTAGGTAGTAACTAGTGGGGCTCCACTGGGCTCCATTTTAGGGATAGTTCTCTTTAATGTTTTCATCAGTGACTTGGATGTGGGACTAAGGTATAGTAAGTAAGCTTGTAGATGATATTCAATTAGGAGGAGCTGTTGACTTTGTCAGCAGTGCAGAGGCCTTGCAGAACGATCTGGACAGACTGGAAGGTTGGGCAATCAATAAATGCATGAAATTTAAAAAGAGCAAGTGCCAGATTCTGCACCTGAAATGGAGCAAATTTGGATATATGTACAGACTGGAGGATGAGAGGCTAAAGATCAGCGCTTCACAGAAGGATCTAGGAGTTCTGGCTGATGGCAAGTTGAACATGAATCAAAGTAGACCCTGGCATCCAAAAGCTACATCTGTATTCTGAAGTGCATCAGGCACAAAAGAACAGAGAGATAGTTAAAAGAAGGGATTTTCCCACTCTTCTCTGCACCGGTTTGGCCTCATCTCAAATGCTGTGTGCAATTTGGTGTGCCACAATATAAGAAGGTCATAAAACTATAAGAAGGAGTCCAAAGGAGGACTATGAAAACGGTAAAGGGTATGAAGAGGAAGACAGATGAGGAGTGGCTGAAATTACTTGATCAGTAGGAGATGGAGGCGAGACCCCATGGTGGCCTACAGTTTCCTCACAAAAAGTGGCAGGCACTGACCTCTGCTCTCTGGTGAACAGTTACAGAACCTGAGGGAATTGTACAAAGATTGCCCAGAGAGATTGAGGATGCGCCATCTCCAAAGGCATTCTGAAGGCATTCCGAAGGCAAGGCTGGATGTGGCCCTGGGCAGTGGTAGCGACCCTGCCCACGGCAGGGGGGTTGAAGCTAGATGAACTTTGAGGTCCTTTTCAACCCAGACCATTCTATGTTTCCATGATTCTATGCCTAAAGGGAGGGTAAGGTGGGATATTAGGTTCTTCACCATGAAGGTGGTAGTATACTGGCTCAGGCTTCCCAGGGATGTGATCATGACAGCAAGCCTGCTGGAGTCCAAGGATTTGGGCAACTCTCTCAGGTTTTGGATTTTTAGATAGACCTGTGTGAAGCCAGGAGTTGAATTCAATGATCCTCATGAGTTCCTTCCAATTCAGGATATTATCTGATTCTGTGATTCTAGAAACATATAATGTTATTAAGATATAGAACAAAAAGAATTTTTAACCAGAAACATTTTGATTCAATTTTTTATCTTTTTAAAAACATATTTTTCCATTTGTACATTTGCCTATTTAATTAGAATTTAATTGTTTTTGTTTAAATGTTTCCCCTAGCAACTAGGAATCTGTGGTATTAGGTAATCTTACAGAAACTAGTTGGAAAAAGAAAAAAACAGAAAAAAGGGTTGAGAGCCTGAGACAGTTATCCTTTCAGTTAAATTATTATGTAATCACTAGAAGAAGATATGAAATAAGACATAACTCTTTCAAAAATGAAGTAACTTAAAACTTCTTTTTGGCCACTAATTTAAAATCTGAGGGTCAGTTCAAAATTCAGCTTATGTAAAATGGAAAACCATTAATAATTAGCATTGCTGAAAGCTCTTTAAGGTGTGCAAAATCAACTGGTGTTCCAAGCCCATCAAGAGTTTAAACAAATACTGCTGATCTTGTGTTAGAATAAGGATGCCACTCTTTCTACTGCTGCTGTATCTGGGAATACTTGTAAAAATGCATATTCTTGAGAAAACCACAGTGCTGGATGCAATATTAAAAGAAACAGAGATGCCCTGGAATGGAACTAAGAAGTAATCCTCTTCCATAGGAATTGTAATTGTACACAGACTTTCAGTTGTTCCCAGAAGGCAGCCTTTTCTGTGTGTCACTTTTTCAACTACGTCTTGAATGATATAATGAAAGCTGTTTGCTCTATTTATTATAAAAAAGAGAATATTCACAAACCCAGAGTCTATGTTGGCGTATGTGCATTTAGTTTTCATCTTCAAGTACAGCACCAGTGCATTCTGGTGACTGCAGCCAAAATAAAATTAAAAAAAAAAAAAAAAAAATGTAACAAGAAAGCCACCGATCCTGTTAGATACTGTACATCATTCTGTCTTTTTTTTTCTTTCCCTCTTCTAATTCTGTGTGAAACAAAAGACAATTTAAAGCCCACGACATCTACACAACTTGTATATAGAAATGCACTGTATTTATTTTCTCCAAAGCCAAATTTCATAGTTATCACAGTTGAGGTAAAAGCTAAAATCTTTTTCAGATAAAAATATAAACTTGTTTGATAAAACCTAATTTGAGTGGAATATGAATTACCAAAGAGGGATTGCTAACACACCGGGTGATACTCAGACTCAAATAACTATACATGTCAAAGCTTGAACTATATTGAATATCACTGTTAGCTGTTCTGAATATACCACGTCTTCAAGCACAAAAAACAAAGCTGTAATTTTCAAATCAAGCAAGTAGATACTATACTCAAACACTTTGTTTTGGGATATTGAAAGTTCAGGATATAGGCCATCCTAAGATTTATCAAGATTTCGGTAGGTAAGTAGTGAGATTGCCTAACCCAACTGAGAAAGCATTCAATGTGGAGGTGAACTTTTAAAAAAGAGTGAAAATTTGTCCAAAGATCAGACATATAACTTGGAGATTTCACCTTGATTAGCATCTTAGAAAGGTGAAATGCTATGATTAGATATTTTTATTATTTTAAATGTTTTTCAATCAAAATAAAATACATTATCTAAATATTCATTGTTCAAGGATATGAAAAAGTTTGATACTTACATCTTGTTGATATTGCATTTGCATAACCATTCAATTCTTAGGAGACTAGGCATCACTGCAATTTATTTTAGAAACTCTTGAGATATTCCGGTGGCCATTAAAGTCTCTGAGATATATGGATGCATACCAGACTGATTACTTTCATACAGTATGTCTTTTCATTTTTATATCATCTGTTTAATTTGTACTTCAAAAACTTGAAAGCTATCAGCACAGAGCAGAAAGGGAATCTTAATCTTGAATCTATTTTAAACTCAGCACTGGGAATTTTAAAGATAGTCAGAATGATTGTAATATTGCTGCTGTTTACACAGTAACTCATCTTTTCAATAATGTTTTATTTACTAAACTGTAGTAATATATGGACCTATCAATAATCTATGTATTATTATATGTATTGTGATTTCAACATGTTCCTGAAATACCAGAAAACCTTGTCAATGAAATAAGAAAGAATAATTTCTGTATTTTTTTCAGAAAGAAAAGACAACAACACAACAGTCATAAGATGTAAGTGATGCATGTGTGTCAATATGCAAAGGTTAATAAACCATTCACAGCAGGCCCATTCAACACATGGCTAATGAAGTGATTTCTTTGACTTTCTGCTCTGCAGGGCATTTAGAGAAAAAATTGCCTAAGCTTGTGCTGGTTGAGAGGGACAGCAGTGTCTTACAGCTATTGTTCCTACCCTTCTGCATGATCTGCAAAAAGCCTCAGAGACCTGCCTGGCAGAACTATATAAAGAATAATAACATGATAGAAAGGACACATGACAGGGAAATGGAAGGCAAATGAAGGGGAATTTATTACATTAGAAAAGGAGAAAGGTTGTAGAACTGGGAATCTGCAGCCACTGATTTGAATTACTCCTCCATATGTCAGTGAATAGGATTCTACAGTTCCACTTCCTGTTCTGCTTCCTAGTGCTAGAGACAAGCCAGGAGCATACTTAGAAGCTATGTGAGAAGATAGCTCAGCTCTTTTACTCGTCATCTCTGTTTTCCCTACTTTTCATTTCAGAAACCTTTGCTTAAATCTGGCACTTCATAACACTTTGGATAACAATACCACACCAGTTCATTATGGGTTTTCTATTCAGATTTTTTAAATACTCATCAACTTTGTTAAATATTAGAAGATCCTTATAATATAACATCTGTGGTTTTTGAGTTATTGATTCCAGAAATATGTTGTTTGAAATAAGTCTTAGAAAAGTAGGCTGATCGTGAGCTCATCCAAAAAACAAGGAAACAAGCAAAAAACACTTCAACAAGAAAGGAGTTGCAGAAGCTTTTTTTAAAAAAAATTATTCGTGTTTCTTTTACTAAGAAAATATTCTTTCTTTTCAATATTGATCACACTATTGATACAAAAGCTTTGATTTACTAATATTCCTATCCTAGGAAATTGTATTTTGATTCAAAGAGAACTCAGTATAAGCGCCATTTTGCCAACAGGCCTCATTGATAGTAAATAGTGAAGTTCATAAACTGAAAATCCAGATGTCAAAATCCAGATGTTGTCAGTGTATTCCCCACTTTAAGTAACATTCATAGACACATTCATGTAAGTATTGACAATAACATACATCTTCAGAAAAATTCAGCAGATTGAAAATACAGCTTGACTTCAGTATTGTTTCCCAAACTGCATAATTCAAGATTTCAGCAAAACCTAATTGCCGGGAATGTAACATCTCCAAAGAAAAAATAAAATATGGGCTGATTTCTCCCCTGATAAACTTTTCATCTTTGTCAGCATTTGAGATCTTTCATGAGGTTAACTTCAGATCCAGGTTTAGGGTCAGGCTTTTAAGATTAGGGTTAGTTTTAAGAGAGAAATAGAACTTGTTGGTGGTATAGAGCTATGAAGGAAAGGGTTATGCTGCAGAGATTTTTTTTCTGAGAACTTCTCATGTTGCCCATGCCTAGGTATCCACTGTAAGAGAGGAAACGGTGGGCTGGTTTTGCAAGCAAACAATACAGGGTGATGTGGACAATAAAGGTCTCAAAATCAGGAAAAGAAAGTCTTGCCTGAATGAGGAAAAATTGCCTTAGTTTGCTGTTGACAGAGCACTGGGACATGTCCAGAGAATAGTCTGGAGAAGAGGAGGCTCAGGGAAGACCTTATTGCTCTCCACAACTACTTGAAAAGAGGTTGTGACTAGGTGGATTTCAGTCTCTTCTGCCAGGTAACTAGTAATAGTATGAGAGGGAATAGCTTTAAGTTATTCCCTACCAGGGAAGTTTCAGGTTCGATATCAGGAAAAAAGTTGTTCTCAGAATTGGTAATGCATTGGAACAGCCTACCCAGGGAAGCAGTGAAATCACCACCAGGTTTTTGGAGGTTTTCAAGAATATAGATATAACACTTAGGGATATGGTTTAGTGGACATGGTGGTTATGGGTTGGCGGTTGGACTAGGTGATCTCTGTGTTCTTTTCCAAACTTAATGATTTATGATACTATGCAAGGATGTGGAGTCTCCTTGTAGTATTCATACTGAAGGAGGCTGATATCCTTTCCATCATTTTTCAGCCAAAGAATTAAATGGACATACAAACTCAAATGTTGTGTTCTTTGTTTCTCTGCTGTTGTAATTTGTGATTTTTATTGTCTTCTTTTGTCCTTGTGCCTTCATATCCCACTCCTACCTTGCCTCTACTGTTCTGCTTATTCTTATCCTTTATACTCCACCCTCCATCCAAACAAGGGAGCTGAAATGTATTTCTTGAGTCCTTCACTGCTAAAACCTCACAGAATCACAGAATCACAGAATTATAGGGGTTGGAAGGGACCTCTAGAGAGCATCGAGACCAACCCCCCTGCCAAAGCAGGTTCCCTACACCAGGTCGCACAGGTAGGCGTCCAGGCGAGACTTGAATATCTCCAGAGAAGGAGACTCCACAACCTCCCTGGGCAGCCTGTTCCAGTGTTACGTCACCCTCACCGTGAAGAAGTTCTAATGCACATTCATGCGAAACTTCCTATGCTGCAGCTTATGTCCGTTTCCCCTCGTCCTGTCTCCACGTACCACTGAAGAGACTGGCCTCACCACTATGGCCGCCACATCTCAGATATTTATAAACCTGGATCAGGTCCCCTCTCAGTCTTCTTTTCTCAAGGCTAAACAGACCCAGTTCACTTAGCCTTTCTTCATAGGGGAGATGCTCCAGGCCCTTCACCATCTTTGTGGCCCTCCGCTGGACTCTTTCCAAGAGATCCCTGTCTTTTTTGTACTGGGGAGCCCAGAACTGGACACAGTACTCCAGATGAGGCCTTACCAGGGCAGAGTAGAGGGGAAGGATCACCTCCCTCGACCTGCTGGACACTTAGCTCTTCTTAATGCACCCCAGAATGCCATTGGCCTTTTTGGCCACGAGGGCACACTGCTGGCTCATGGCCAACCTGTCGTCCACCAGGACGTCCAGGTCCCTCTCTGCAGAGCTCCTCTCCAGCAGCTCATCCCCCAGCCTGTATTGGTGCATGCAATTATTCCTCCCTAGGTGTAAGACCCTACACTTGCTTTTGTTGAACCTCATCCGGTTTCTTACTGCCCAGCTCTCCAGCCTGTCCAGGTCTCGCTGAATGGCAGCACAGCCTTCAGGCGTGTCAGCCAATCCTCCCAACTTCGTAGCATCAGCAAACTTGCTGAGGGTGGCCACTATCCCCTCATCAAGGTCATTGATGAAGATGTTGAACAAGACTGGACCCAGCACAGACCCCTGGGGGACACCACTAGTTACAGGTCTCCAGCCAGACTCTGCACCACCAACGACGACCCTCTGCGCTCTGCCAGTCAGCCAGTTCTCAACCCACCTCACTGTCCACTCGTCTATCCCACACTTCCTCAGCTTTGTTATAAGGATGCTGTGGGAGACAGTATCAAATGCCTTTCTAAAATCAAGGTAGACTACATCTACCGCTCTTCCCCCATCCACCCAGCATGTGACAGCATCATAGAAGGCCACCAAGTTGGTCGAGCACGACCTCCCCTTGGTGAACCCATGCTGACTACTCCTGATAACCTCCTTTTCTCCCAGTTGTCTGGAGATGGCATCCAGCACAAGCTGTTCCATCACCTTTCCAGGGACGGAGGTGAGGCTGACAGGCCTATAATTACCCGGATCTTCCTTCTTGCCCTTTTTGAAGACCGGAGTGACATTGGCTATCCTCCAGTCTTCAGGGACCTCCCCTGTTATCCAAGACCTCTCAAAAATGATAGGGAGTGGTTCGGCAATGACCTCCGCCAGCTCCCTCAGCACACGTGGATGCACCCCATCAGGTCCCATGGACTTGTGGACCTTAGTACTGCCTAGGTGCTCACGCACATCCTCTTTCCTGACTAAAGGGAAGTCTTCCATTCCTCAGACCCTCTCACTAACCTCCACGGTGTGGGATTCCTGCGGGAGAGCCTTTTCACTGAAGACAGAAGTAAAGAAGGCATTCAGTATCTCTGCCTTCTCAGCATCCCCCATTACCAGAACCCCCCCCTCACTTAGTAAGGGGCCCACATTCTCCCTAGTTTTCCTTTTGCTGTTAACATACTTGAAGAAGCCTTTTTTATTATCCTTTATCACTTTAGCCAGATTCAATTCCAGATGGGTTTTAGCCTTCCTCGTTGCATCCCAGCAGGCCCTGACTACATTCCTATATTCTTCCCAAGTGGTCAGACTCTTTTTCCACATTTCTTCTTCCCTTTGAGCTTGCGCATGAGCTCCTTGCTCATCCACACAGGTCTCCTGCCACCTTTTCCCGATTTCTTGCTCACAGGGATGCACCGATCCTGAGCTTGGAAGAAGAGCTGTTTAAATGCTGACCAGCTCTCAGAGGCCCCCTTACCTTCTAACATCCGAGCCCACGGGGTAGCTCCAAGAAGGTCCCAGAAGAGATCGAAGTTGGCTCTCCTAAAGTCCAGGGTAGCAATCCTACTTATTGCTTTGCTTCTTCCACTCAGGATCTTGAACTCCACCATCCCATGATCACTACAACCCAAACTGCCCCCAACCTTTACTTCTTTAACAAGTCCATCCCTGTTGGTGAGAATAAGGTCCAGTAACACCCCTTCCCGCGTCGGTTCCTCCACCACCTGCATCAGAAAGTTGTCTTCAACGCACTGCAAGAACCGTCTGGACCGTGTGTGCCTGGCCATGTTGGTCGTCCAGCAAATATCTGGATAATTGAAGTCCCCCATAAGCACCAGTGCCTGGGAACGTGATGCTACATCCAGTTGCTTATGAAAGGCCTCATCAGCCCCCTCATCCTGATCAGGGAGCCTGTAGTACACACCCACAACAGTGTCACCCTTACCAGCCTGCCCCTTGATTCTCACCCATAAGCTCTCCACTGCTACATCACTCTCCCCCAAGCGAAGTTCAATACATTCTTGATGCTCTTTCACATAAAGAGCAACTCCACCACCCCGCCTAGCCAGCCGATCTTTCCTAAAAAGCACATAGCCCTCCATGACAACATTCCAGTCATGCGAGCTGTCCCACCACGTCTCCGTGATTGCAATGAGATCATGACCTCGCGACCGCATGCAGAACTCCAGCTCTTCCTGTTTATTCTCTATGCTATGTGCATTAGTATACAGGCACTTAAGAAAGCAGCATCCCCCCACCCCTCTCCAAGCCTTTGAACTCCACTGTCTCCACCCACCAAGTTCTGCTTGGAGCCTCGAACTGCCCCCTCAGTCCCAGTGGTCCTCATTTTGTCCCCTTCCCCCTTCACACCCAGTTTAAACACCTGTCAATAAGTCCCGCCAGTTCCTCAGCTAGAACCCTCTTTCCCCATGGAGACAGGCTGCTTCCATTTGCAGCCATCATGCCAGCTGCTGAGTAAATTGCCCCATGATCAAAAAAAAACAAAACTCCTGCGTTTGCACCAACTCCTAAGCCATTTGTTCAAGAGATGGGTTTTTAGGCTCATCGCAGTATTGTTTCCTGCCACTGAAGGTACAGATGTAATAACCACCTGCATACCTGTTCCTTCAACTACCCACCCCAGTCGCCTGAAGTCATCTTTGATAGCCTTCAGGCTTATCTTACCAACTTCTTCACTGCCAGCCTGTACTATCAATAGTGGATAGTAGTCAGAAGGGCAGATCAGTCTGGGAAGTCTCCTAGCAATGTCCCTGACCCGTGCCCCAGGGAGGCAGCACACCTCTCTGTGGGTAGGGTCGGGCCGGCATATAGGGCCTTCGGTTCCTTGCAGCAGGGAGTCGCCTATGACAACCACCCTTCTATCCTTCCGGAGGGAGGAAGTCTTGAGGCGCGGGGTTGACCGCTTCCCCCGAGGCACCCTCACGGGTGGGCCTCCCTCCACACCTGCACACACCTCTCCCTCAGGTTCCAGGGCCTCAAATCTATTCCGCAGAGGCACCTGGGGAGCCGAGCATGTTCTGGGGGGGGGTCGCCCACAACGTCGAGTTGATATCTGTTTCCACCCGTCCTTCTCTCTCAAACTGCTTTGCTCTGCTCAGCAAAAACAGGGCAGAGGCTCCGCCACTGAGCAGTGGATATCACCTTGCCCTTTTGGGAGAGAGTTACAGTGGTTTTGATCCAGTCCCACACCCCCTAGTTCTTCATAAGTATTGTGAGGGAAAGGAGCAGACCGAGGGCTCACTGTATCAGAAGCACAGTCTGTCTGCTGAGCACAGTCTGTCTGCCGAAGCACAGACTGTCTGCCTCCAGAATGATATTCCAACATTCTTTATTAAAAGATTAATGCATGTTTTTGGGAGGTATAGCTAAGCTTCGATTATGTTGTAGTTAAAATGGGCAATATTATAGAGAAATCTAGCTACAAATGGAATCTTCCCTACTTTCACCTACTTTTCCTATAAATTCCTACAAGTATCAACCTGTCTTTGACAGTTAATTGTTGATAGTGGGTCTTTTGCTCTGATGGATGAATGTTAATGTAAATAGAAGTCCTTAGTGTGTGCTGAAATTGAGAAGGTTTTCTAAGCAACAGATTCTAAATGCAATTAACAATCAATAAAAAACTTTGGTTTAGTGATAGGAGAAGCATTTTGAAAAAAAAAAAAGATTTTATAGTCAGTTATTTGCACAGTTAAATAGCAAATAAAATTGCTGGAGTAGACAAGAACTTTTAAAACCCTCTGTGTAAGGCATGTTTATTTTTTCATCACGAGAAACTAGAAACTGTGAGAGAAAATGGTTATAAACATTAAAACATATTTATTCCAGCAAACACTAGGGGATCTGGCCATGACAGTAACCACTAATCAGAGAGACAGAGTAGGGAGTAATCTCTCATAACTCAGACGATATGGTATATACCCAAAGTTGCCAGAGGTGAAAGCTGTATTATATGAAGAAAGTATCTTCCAAAAGTATATAGTCTCTAAATGAGGATTTTGAGTTATTTTCTGTTTTTAAATTATGGTCTTTTTCTTTAAAAGTGAATTGTATTTGTTTTGGGAATCAAGGCTTGCTAAAAGTCTGGTAAGAAATGAACACTTCAATTCTAGTCAGATAGACAAATAAGTAGCATGACCTGAGATTAAAAATAATATTATAATCCGTTCACAGATGAATTGAGAAGTCAGAACCACTTTGCATGACACAATAATAACAGCATCACTTTCTTGATCCACAAAGTCTGACTCAGAATAGAATAGATATTGTTTGAACTTCATATTTTCTTGCAGTGCTTAACTTGAAAATATACTTCACAGTCAGGAAAATTCCAATGTCTAATTTTCTGAAATGAGTTATTCCTATTAGCAGGAGAAAAAAATCTGAAAAGAATATTCTGTAGGTTGATAAATACTGAATTATCAGTGTATACACTAATAACATGTGAACTGTTCCTAAGTGGAAACAGTCCAGCGCAGCTCCTAAGCTATGTGACAGGCAGACAAGTAACTTTCAAGTCAAGGCTGAAAAATGGGGACACAACATTTCTTGTAGTAGCCCAGTGGAGCAGAAATCTGTATGTAAAAACAAACTTTTCTTTCTGTGAATAATTTTGGAAAAGTATGACAATAGCTGTGTAATTATCTAGCCCTTAACACCAGTACCAGCAGTTAGAGCAGCTAGCTCATTCCTTTTATTAACTCAGAAGAATCTTTCTATATCTGTGGTTTCTGAGATATTCATATTATAAATTAAATCTAGTTATACTGTCAGCTTTGAAGACTTTTTTTGTTGTTGTGTTGGTCATGGTGTTGCTATAATTTTTAAGTAGACTAGTCCTAGAAGGATTTCTCTTAAAATACCCATCTGAGGAAAATAACGTCTTTATAAATCTTGTGTATCCTGTATTCCAAAATATATGTTGCTACAGGGAGAAAACAAACAAACAAAAAGAAGTTTGTTTTCAAGAAAACTTGTTTTATATTTTTTGTATATATTCAGAATTTACTAGGAACTTTCAGAAGTTACTATGCCATTTTTCAGCAAAAGCAAAATTAAAAGGACCATACTGAGACTGATTTTCAAAAATATGTAACAACAAGAAGTTATTTTTTAACATGCTTTTTACTGAAACACTTATTCTATTAAAAATATTTTAAATGTCCAAATATTGACAAATACTATTCATATAACAGTCTGCAATGTTAAGGCACTTTCTTCTTTTTAAAAACTTATTTTTTTTAGAATAGATTTCACATCTTATGTCAGTCACATAGAAAAGAAATTGAAGGAAGGAATTGAAGTATATGGAAGTAAATTCCATATACTTAAACTTTTGAGAGTGGTCCATATGTAGTTAGTAGGAAGACCTCAAATGACTTGATGTACATTGATTTTTCTAGCGTTAAACTTTATGTATGCATCTAGTCCCATTTTCAATGTTTCATGTAGGTCTCAAATGCAATCTATATATAATGCATTCCCTGATATTGTAAATGAAACTACTTGTAAAAAAAATAATAATAAAATTGAATTTTACAAAATATGAGTACATACGGATGGAAAAGATTTCACAAGACATCACTCAAGTCTCTAGTTTGACAGGTACTGGGTAATATAATCCCTCTTATAAATATATCATAATTAAACAACATGAGAGACATTGTGAAAATACAAAGTATGAAATGGGAGTCTCCAACTGCAAGCATATAAACTGATACAGTGCAATAAGTTTTAGACAATCTCAAAGGCCACTTCTTGGATAAAGACGTAGATAGTGCAAAGTTATTTTGTCCAGTTCAGTGGTAGTGTTCACTACAACTACTCTCCTCTCCAAAAATCCAGCTATATTCTAGGCTGTATCAAAAGAAGTGTGGTCAGCAGGTCAAGAAAGATGATTCTGCCCCTCTACATTGTGCTGGTGTCATGGTTTTATGATTTTTGGTTATTGGTATTCCACATCATAACATCATGTAGTGCACTGGGAGTTAAAGTGTTAATGCTCCAGTTTCAGTCATCTGTCTGGAAGAAAAGAACTCCATGTCCCGGGGGACTTTGTGTTCAGAGAGGAGATATAATCCCTGGCAAAATCATGAGACCTTCCCTTTTTCAGCTGTCTTCCATGCTGCTCAACCCTACTGCACATCTCACCTCAGCATTATGGTGAGGCCTTTCCACCTTTTGGACACTCTCTCACTGTATTTGATTTATTAGCTTCAATTCTAATTATATTGTATTATAGTGTGTTATCTTGCACTCTGACACCGTATTTAGTAAATTAGTTTGTTTCTCCTCAAATCATTGCTGCTGTTTTTAATTATTCAGGGTTCTGTTTCCCCTTTTCTGGAGGCACACATTCACAAATCCCTCCACCCTGCTAATCACAGAACTGGGCCAAACCAGCCTCTAAACCACTTATAGTGGTTAGGTGAAACCTAACCCAGAGAATAGTTTCCAGATGTAGAGTCCTCAGTACAGGAGAGAAATTGACGTGTTGGAACAGACTGACCAAAAAGATGATGAATGCTCTGTCTTTGGAGACATTCGAGACCACACTGGACAGGCTCTGTGCAACCTGATCTAGCTGTACATGTCCCTGTTCATTGCAGAGGACTTGGACTAGATGATCTTTAGTGGTCCATTCCAATACAAATGATACCATGATTCTATGATTCTATGCTTGCCTCTCTAGCGTTTCTTTCCACTGAAAGATAACTCATGAATACATTACCTAATTTCAGTCAAATATGATAGAATATTAGAATTTTTATGCCCACTACAATGCCAACAATGTTATGCACAGGCATAAAAAGGAGCCAAAGGTACTCCAATACAAGATCAGGAATTACTGTCTTTCATTCAAATTGTAGCTGAAACAGTAGTAGTGAGTGATATGGGATGTGGAACAAGCTGAGAGTTTGATAAAGTCAAGATATAAGGTCCATCAGGAAGTACTTGAGAGAAGAAGAGAGATTGGAAATGAACTCATGGAGTTCAGCAAAGGGGATATCTTTGGAACTGGTGACAAGTTAGATACATTGTAGGCTCTTGGAATAAATAAGAAAACTATTGGTAGAGGAAGAGCCTATTTTACGCATGCAATTGATTTTTGGGAGGTTGCAAATTCATGTGTAACCACTGTTGACAGAAGAATTTGTCTGAAATATCTTAATTTAAATTGAATAACTCTTTACTAAACAATATTAGGAAATATATAAAGGCTGAATTTACTATGAATGTAGCATAATCACAAAATTAAATGTCATTCAAACAAATAAATAAATAAAACATAAACTAAAAATCCAATACAAAACATAAAATTATGGCCTGAAAAATGTGACAGGCTGCTTAAAGTGTTTTTCCTGTATTGTACACCGTTAAAAAACTTGTTACTTTTTTTTTTTTCTTTTCTTTTCTTTCTTTTTGTGCTGCACAGAATCAGTCCTTTCTGATACAGATCTTCAAGGCATTGCTGTATTTCTAGAATATCTAAAAAAATGTGGAAATTTATAAACTAATGTAGTTTAAGCAGTTAGGAGTTTTGAAAGAATGTAATATATAAGTGCTCAGTGTGAGTTATCTTCCAAAGTTAATTAGTATTAGAAGTACAAGTAAGTGTGCCAAGGCAAGGTTTGTTGATAAGAATATTGGAGGATATATGGAAATCTTTTTCAGAAACTGAAATTATACAGTTCTTGAAAGTCTTCTATAAGAACGTACTTATGTAATACTTTGTATTGAAACTAATGATGTCAGATAGACCAAAGAAATATGTTTGTTCCATTTTTAATTTACCACAGGATTATACTCCTTTATTAGCAATACCAGTAGTCCTTATAAATAGTAGTACTATGCCTTAAAATGATGTATCATGTCTCATCTTTGAAACACTCCAACATCTTCTGGTATTCAGGTGGATGAAATTGAATGATTTACAATAAAGGTAATTGAGAATTCCAGATGATAAAAGGCATGGAATATTTTTTATATTCTTAAAAATATATATTTTTGAAAGTCTCTCACTAAAGATCCTTTTCAAAATGTGAAAAGTAATTAGACATTTTACAGAAAGTCAAGGGGTTCGCTTTTGCTATAGTATCACATTTTTGCCTGCAAACCTTATTTTGTTTCTCAGCTTTAAGTAATAGGTGACCAAATATTTTTACACTTTATATCCAAATATATTAGTGAGAACCTAACCTGCTATTAATGCATATATAAAAGAAAGCTGATTATTTATAGTAATGCCAGGGTTGTTTGGGAATTTAAAAAAAAAAAAAAAAAAGTGTTCTATTTAATATGATAGTTCCATGAAGTCCCAAATTAAATATTTTGGTCTAAATTTATCCCACAAGTTCTTGAGAAAAAATATGAAGCAAAATGCTTTTACACTTAGCTTTTCAGTCAAAGTAAGGTTTTAATTGCCTGCATTTAATTGCCAGATTATGTCCAGGGAACTCTGTACTGAGCAGAATATAAATTTCAGTGAATTGGAAATGATGGTGGCAATTCTGGAATATCTAGAAGCTAGTGTTCAAGTGTGTCCCATGAATGCTCACACAGGAACAGAATGAACACTATGCAAGTTTGTCAGGATATATTGAACCAATATGAGGCTGGAGTTGTCAATTTCTTCAATTGCATCATTACTGGTAATGAGTTATTGAGTCATAGGCCAGAGTCAAAACAGCAGTCCATGGAATAGCAAAATGTGAATTCCCTCCCCGCTGAAGAAAAAGTTCAAGGCAGTCCTTGGCAGGTAAAATGATGTGCACTGTCTTTGGGGATAGGAAAAGGGCGATCCTTATGGATTTCCACAAGCCCAGACAAACCATCAACTCTGACAGTTACATTGTAATGCTGACTAAGCTAAAGGTTTGAACTTCCAGAGTCAGGCCAGTGAGAAACCTTTCTCTTGCAACACAATAAAGACAGGCCTCATAACAGTTTGAAGACTGGGGAGCACATTGCCAGTCTTAGCTGGACTGTCTTACTGCACCAACCATATAGTACGGATTTGGCATCTTCGGACTTCCATCTGTTCAGGTGGATGAAAGACAGACTGCAGAGGCAACATTTTCCCAGCAATTATACTGCCATAGCAGCCATGAAACAGTGGGTGCAGATTTTTATGATGCAAGCTTCTGTTGATCTCTGGTGAAAATGCATAGCTAATGGCAGTGAATACGCCGAAAAAGAGTGTTTTCTAACTGCTCCATCTAGGAATCTTCTTGTGCTTTTGTATCTGTCATAGTTTCCATGGAAGTAAATAGGAGACATTACTTTCAGAACAACCTATGTAACTATGTAGCTCTTACATAATTTCACTAGGCACTTGTGAAAAATGAGAACTCAGCTCTGACATCTCCTACCTAAGTTCTAACTAGAGATACAGAGATCATTCTGGCATGTGAATGATAGCTCTTCCTTCTCTCTGCTCCTTATTATTGCTGATTCTTCTGGACAAATACCTTTCTCTGGTTTGTACTAGCAACTGTAGCTATGTCAAAGGGATTTGGATGTTTGTGTGGACATTGGAATGCTTTGTTCCACTTTTTTTTCAGTATTCTGCCTCTTAAGTAAATTATATGACACCTGGGATAGAGTTCAATGAGTTCTTTCTTCTAATATTCATTATTTCCCATGCATAATTGAACAGCTGCTAAAGCACTAACAGAAGCCTAGATATCTCATTTCAGAATACTTTACCATATAGCAAGAAGAACATTCTGCTAAGAAGTGAAAAATCATTTCAGATCCACTGTATTTCTGATGCATCTAAATCAACATATACTATCTGCTAGAAACAGGTGCTTAAAGCTGTGTTGCTTTTGTTTCCATTAACTTTAGAGGACAAATCCAGTCAGTAGCTAGCAGGATAACCTCAAGATCAAAGCGTTATATCTGCAAAGACAAAGAAATTATGAACATCTATTCTTTAAAATTACATATTTTAGAAATCTAGAGGATATGTTCTAATTAAAACATTCAAACTTTAATAGGAAATTGAACTGTGAAATTCAATTCATCTTAATGTAAACTGTACACTGGCATCTTACGACTGCTATGCAATTGCAAGACATTAAGAAATTCAAAAGATATTTATTAAAATGGTTTTAAGAAGCAGGCTGTTAGACAGATCAAATTTTTTCCATGGTTTGGAACTGCTTCATTTTCAGAGGTACACATGCACATATTCATTAACTAAGATTTCACTAGGTTTACAATCAAAAAGATTTATAATAGTAGGTTCAAGTCCATATTTATTTTAGAAAATCAAGTTTCTGTGAGCCAATTTGATTAGCAGTATACAATTGCCTGAATAACCAACTTCTTCAATCTTGTATTTTCTTTCCCTAAACAAATATGTATATATAAATATATATATACAAATTATATTTTATATAATATGATATTTCTATTATATAAATATAAATTACATAAATATATAAAAATAATAATTATATTTACCATTCAAACTTTTGTAAACACTATCTCTTGCTAAGAACAACATAAACTTAAAAACATAAAGAAAATACCAATTTCATCACTTGATTTTCCTTGACAGTGATCAGATTCACTAATGTACAGGAAAAGATAAACAAAGAACCTAAAATTTTAACCCAGATTTTGAACTAAATAACAATTCTGAGAACTGTGAGATAGAATTTGGTTTCACTATAGAGACTAAAGTCTATGTAAGAAATTTAATGAGTCAGAATGACATCCTCAGTTTACACATTTACATGATTTCATGATGGGGAACAGTAAAAAGAAAAATGAAATCAAACAACAACAAAAACTCACAAAGATAGCATTTTAAGTGCCATGCATTCTCTTCAAAGCTAATGGCTCTTAACTGTTACTGAGCCATCACCAAAACTCCAACAAATTTTGTTAAAGGCTGCTATCAGGTCTCCGCAGTCTTCTCTTCTCCAGGTTGAACAGCCACATCTCTCTTAGCAGGTCCTCAAAAGGGAAGTGTTCATCCCTTGGATCATATTTGCAACTTTCCTCTGAATGTGCTATATGGACAGGAGAGGTCCACTTCTCTCCTGCACTGAGAAGTCCATATCTGAATTTATTGCTACAAGTGAGGTCTCACCAGCACAGAGTAGAGGGGCAAGATCACTTCCTTCATCTTACTGATCATGTTTCTTTTGATGCAGCCCAGAATAGCCCCAGATACGGTTGGCTTTCTGGACTGTGATGGCACATTGCTGGCTCATGTTCAGTTTGCCATCCATCAGTACCCCTAAATCCTTTTTGGCAGGTCTGTGCTCTATCCATTTGCCCCTCAGCTTGTACTACTAGTGGGGGTTGCCATGACTCATATGCTCTTTGTTGAACCTCATATTAGGAGCAGCTGAATTCCTTTGGTTTGTTCAATCCAGAGATCGGGAGACTGAGGAGGGACCTCATCACAGCCTAGAGCTCCTCACAGAGGAAGTAGAAGGGCAGTGCTGATCTTCTCTCTCTTGTGACAGAAACAGGAGCCAAGGGAATGGCATGGAGCTGCATCAGGGGAAGGTCAGGATGAGTGTTAGGAAAAGGTTGTTCAACAGAGGGTAGTGAGCATGGAACAGGTTCCCCAGACCAGTGGGCACAGCCCCAAACCTATGCAGATTGAGAAGTGCCTGGACAACAGTCTCAGCCATGAGGTCCGATTTTTTAGTGGTCCTGTCTTGAGTCAAGAGTTGGATTCAACATCCTTATGGATGCCTTTCAACCCAGAATATTCTATGATTCATTTATTTTATTTCTATTATATTATTTGCTTCAGTGCTTAAGAACTGTTAAAAACTGAGACTTAATTTAATTTTACAGATGTGACTGAGACAAGTGGGAATTTGCCTTTTTGTTGCTGTTGTTTTTGAAATGTAGAAGAACAAGTTTTTGATTAATTTTATTTCCAAATAGCACCAAATTGAATCCAATAGATTCAATCTTCATTAGAAATATTTCATATATACCACCTTTTGAAGTTTAGTCCAAAGGTGTTTATATCAGCTGATAAAAACCATGACTCAGTGATCCTTTTGGCTTATTGGTTGACTTTTGTCATTATTGCATGTGGACAATATAGCTATATTAATGCTACAGTCTCTTTCTGGTGTTATTAAAAGAAGAACTGGTGCACATGAACTTATCCAATAGTGATTCCAGATGATTGTTAGTGTCATGTTAAGGACAGCAGATCCTTACGGTAACTTCCAAGTTCTAATCAGGTTATTATTTAGTGTTTTCCTAAAAAACAGTAATTGGTTTGCTCATCTTAATATAGTCTGAATTCTGTTTATTCTCTTCTTAATGTAAATTATCTCTTTATGTATGTGTGTGTAAATAAAGCATTCTATTGTTGCTTAGTTAAGTATGACTGAGATAACGATCACGTGACATGAAGTAGATAGCCAAGCAGATATGGCATATAATCTTTTCAGTTAAATCTACACTAGATAATGAGAATGATACATGATAGTGTTCTTAAAGCTACTGCCTTTCTCTATAGTCTGTTACGATAATACCAGAATAACATCACATCTGATAACTGTCATATGCCAATGTACTTCTGGCTCAAAACTCTTGAAATATTTTAGATAACTTATAAATACATGCTTAATTAATTGTAATAAAATTATTAAAAATGGGAACAAAATTGCACAGGTAAATTCAGTAAGAACAGAAGAGCTAGATGTAGCAAATCTTAGACAATATGTGCAATACCATATGTAACAAAAAATATATTTCAATACTTCCAATCAACTAAAGTGTAAATTAATGCACCTTAAATGAGATATCTGAGAAAGAAATAAACTTTTCCTGAAATTATTATGTGTATTTAGAGAGATTATATCAAGTTAGAGATACACTTTAAAGAACCATGAGTCTTGATAATTTTCAAAACAAAAAATAAAAAAAAATATTGGAAAAGACAGTTTTAGAGACTCAGAATTATATCTAATATGTAGTACCTCCTTCATTCTACTTTTAGAGAATTGTGTTCTTAAGAGAGCATGAAATTAGAAATTCTCAGGAAAAATAAGGAGCTCTATGAGCAGAAAAAAATAATCAAGTTTTGTTCCCTATAGATTAGCTTTATGGATGATTGACATGAGTGCCTGATAAAGTGTTAGATATGATTGGAATTTTACCAATTTGGGAATATTTGTAAGTTTTCCCTCTTTCTTTCCCTCACATTTATATGAATGTAAATGGAGGAATGCAAAAAACTTATGAAATAGCTTTACTAAGAACTTAATACTTCTCTATAGTTTAATATTGTACTGCTGAGTAGAAGTGATTGGGGGAAGTAAGAAGAGTGACTTTTTTGGTTGCTTGCAGGTTACTTAGGCACCTGACTTTAATACTAGTTCTTAATATCTTCAGTCCAGTTCAGGGTGTTTTTCTGACTAGAAGATTTTTCCTCAAGAAATCAGTGCAGACAGTTCAATCCCTCTTTCTTCAGTTTCATCCACATTTCATTAGTGCAGTTCTCCTCCAGACTCTCTCTGATGCCTTGGTAGCCCATAGGCAGGATTAACCATCATATTATTATTGAACTTCTTTTTTTTTAATTGTGTTAAAATGAAATTTCTGTTCAAATGCTCTGGGGAAAAAGAAAAAAAGAAAAAGTCTCTTTGTCACAGTCTGCTGAGATTTGTAGATTTGTTTCTATTAGAATGCAACACAGGTATGACTTACATTTAGAGATCTTGGCAGATTGGTAAGAAAACCACACATTTTCCTTGTAAGGGATAATTCACAGTTTTAAAATGTTACTGAAGACAGCTGTCTGAAGTGCTAACACTGATAACAGTATTACTGATACCCTTTCCAGGGGATATAGACAAATAATATTTAATAAACAATGAAACACATTACAAAGAACAAAACAATTACTCAAGTATACAATACATTGGATTTACTTTGGTTGTGTGTTTGATATATACAGATAAAAAGACTAAGAATGGAATAACTGGGAATAAAAATGTAAATTGAAGAAATGGGACTGGGTAGACAAAATTGTGAAAAAAAGGTAATAAAAACAACATAATGTTTAACTGCAAGTTACCTGTGTGTTCATCACCTAATCAATCATCTCTGGATAAAAGCTATACGAATATTTCTTTTCTCTGATTAAATGAGTAAATCACTCTTTTTCAATTGGCAATGATTTGGCCTAAAAAAAAGAAATTCAACAATCAGTTATACCCAAAATTCTTAAATGAAACAAAATAAGAAATATTCATTTTCAAATTTAACTATTTAATCATTTATTTTATTTAAGGTTAATATCAAAATAAAATTATAAGTTTGCAAGAAATTTGATCAGTAAGAAGTAATAGGAATAATTATCTTGCCTCTTTTTTTCCTTTGCATCTCTTATTTCTTCTCCCCCTTAAAAAATAAATAAATAAATAAATAATCTTTCTAAGGCTTGAATCTGTGAACATTTACTGTCACTACAATACTGAATTTTCAATAAATTGTATATATTTAGGAAGAGGTCAGAGGTAGAACCACCAAGCAATGAACATGGCCTGCCTAACTGCCACCAAATTATCACAACTTTCTAAAATCAGACTAAAACACTAAAAAGTGATGGCTTCATCATTACTTCTTTCCTCAGATTAAATTTTGAACAAGATATGGAAGCATGTTTGTTATTAGAAGGAATATAGGGCAATAAACATGACGTAATTTGTAAAGAAAGGCACAATAGAAAGTGTAGAAGATTATGACAGCTACTTCCTGTTTGTTACAGAAAAACTACTGGAACTTGACAGATATTTATATGAGTATGATTCAAGAACATTTAAATATGAGTGACATTGTAAAATGAATTAGTCTCTATTTTTTTAAGAGAAGAAAATACCCCTCTTTTGATATAATCAGATGACTTGAACAATTCTGAGAGAACAAATCTGTAAGTCAAAATGATGGAAAAGTAGTATTGTTCAACTCTGAGGAGATTTCCTCTGTGTTAATTTTACATTTGCAATGAGATCGTTTTTCTCTAATTTGTTTGCTCTGTAAGTGGAAACAATTTTGCTCCAAGAAACATTGAAACAGAAAATTGTTCCCTTTCTTCCTTTTCTGAGAGACAGTAATGAAAACCATGAATCTTTAGATAATATCTTTAGAAAGGTAGCTCAAGGAGAACTATGTATGCTCAGAATTTTTTATGTTAAGCATTCATTGATTAAAACATGACTAAGCTGGTGACTTAGTTATAATTACATGATATTTAATACATGGTGTTTCATATTTTAATTTGTTGTACAAATTTATTTTTCCTTATGAGCAATAATTACTAATGAAGGAGTCCAATGAAGGAAATTCAGTTAAATGGTACAGAGCAGCATGTCTTTTAATGTCATTTGATACTCAATATAGCAATGGTGCAAAAAGAAATCTCATTAAAAGTCACATAGGAGTACAAAAAAGAAAAAATCTCTTCTTAGTATTTTCACTAATTTAGAAAAGAAAAAGGTGGGAGACGTGCTGCTCTTATTCAGTTTTATATCAATGCCTAACAGGAATTGAAGTGGAATTTAAGTTGAGATAGTCATACCTGATCAAAATCTAAATGTTGTAGCATCACATGCTGTAGAAATTAGATGACGAATATAGAATCTGTGAAAGGAGAGCACTAGTTACACTTTCGGAAACTCTTTCTAATATTTTCATATGTGTAGAGAAAAGATTAATATTCAAGACATATTAATACTCGACAAAATTGCAGGCTCACCAAAGTAGCAAAGGCATCTTGTACAGCTACAACATAAGATGTAATAAGTTCAAATTATTTTACATTAGATAAATGTTTAAGAATTCTTCAGGCTGTAAGATAGCACCAAAAAATTTAAAGTTGACAGTAAATTGGAGTTCTGTGTATCAGTCTTGGAGGGAGGCAGGCTGCAAATCATTTTACCTCATCAGACACTACTCATGGGGAAGAATCAAAATACAGGTACAGGTAAATATATTAATCTTTTCCTAAATGACATACTGATTTCTTCACACTGCTTTTTCTCTGGTTTTTTTTTTTTTTTTTTTTTTTTTTTTTTTTTTTTTTTGTTCTTCTTATGTGTGTCATAATTATTTTACAACTGTGGTATGAAGAAATAGCAGACTTATTTGCCACTGGTTGAGAAATTAAAGTAGTTTGTAGATAGATTGTTTAAAAAAGTAACAGAAGTATTTTTTTGCCCTTAATGGACAATAGAGCGTGAACTGAAATAGAAATATAATCCACTTCATAATGTTCATTATATGGGAAAGATGCATATCCCAGTTCCTTTAATTTTCCATTAAAAATTTCACTTGTGAATGAAATAGAATGAGTGTTTGAAAATTGTTCCATGGGATGAAGGGTCCAAAGATGAACTGAAGTAGAACCTGAAATGATCCTTCCTAAGACACAAATTGTACTAAAATTATTGATCAATAATAAACTTCAGGTTGTCCTCAAATAATTATTGCAGAGATTAAAATTTATTGGCCTCCTTTTTACCTAGGGAATCAGTGAACAAATTAAGATGATGACGATAATAAATTAATCATGGCAGTTAAACCTATGCAATGAAAATGTATATTGGCTAAAGAACTAGAACTAGTAGTTCATACACAGATCAGTAATATTACTGTAGAGGAGAAACACAAGTGGAAAAAAAACAAAATGATACAAAAGGAATGAGCTACAACCAATCAGCAGGATTTAAAGAAAAAAATAGTATTTCAAGCAAACAGAAACTTTTTATGTTTTAACATTTGAGAGAGGGCAAAAAGAAAAGGAAAGAGCAGTCTGAGTAATGCAGCAAAGAATAACCTGGGGATTTCTTAAGAGCAGTAATTCCTCAAAGCATGAGTAAGTTATATTTCAGATAAATCAAATGAAAATAAATATAATTGCATTCACCTTCTTGAACAGTGAAAAGAAATATAATTAAACTTGTATTTGGCTATGATAAGGTAACTAAGTAAAGAACAATGGAGAGTATGGAGAATGTGCATAGGAGATGATGTGAAATGGGGAAGTCTCTTAACAATTTAGATTGAATGAAAGTACTAAAATAGTACAACAAAGTTCCTTTCAGCCTGGTAACTTTTCAGATATATAGATTATTCTAGAATTTCAAAATCTGATTATGTTTATCTAATTATTATGTGTCCGGATTTAAAAATATATTAATAATATTAATCTCAACTTCTGCGCTTCACTATGGCTGTGATAAAATACAATAAAAAGCAGAAAACTTTTTTGGGTTTATTTCACAGCATCATAGAATCGTCTTGGTTGGAAGGGACTTTTAAGATTATCTGGTTCCAGCCCCCCTGATATAGGCAGAGACACTATCAGACCAGGTTGATCAAAGCCCTATCTAGCCTTGTTTTGAATGTGTCCAGGATGGGGGCATCCACAACCTCAGTGGGCAACCTGTTCCAGCGTCTCACCACCCTCACAGTAAATTTCTTCCTAATGTCTGGTCCAGATCTACTATCTTCCAGTTTAAAGCCATTTCCTCTCATCCTATCATTACCTGTCATTATAAAAAGTCCCTCCTTTTTTTTCCTGTAGGCCCCCTTCAGGTACTGTGAGGCTCTAATGAGGTCTCCCCAAAGCCTTCTCTTCTCCAGGATTGCTCAGGACTTCTGATCATCTTCATGTCGCTCCTCTGGACTCACTCCAACAGCTCCATGTCCTTCTTGTGTTGGGGGTTGCAGAACTTGGACTCCAGGCAGGGGTCATGCAAGAGCAGAGTAGATGGGCAAAATCACCTCCCTCAACCTGCTGGCCATGCTTGTTTTGATGCAATTCAATATAAGGCTGGCATCCTTGGCTGCAAGTGCACACACAGCTCATACTTAATCTTTCATCAACCAACTTCCCCAAATACTTCTTCTCAGGACTCCTTTCAAGACATTCTCCAACCAACCTCAAGCTGTGCTTGAGATTACCCCAACGCAGGTGTGGGACTTTGCACTTGGCCTTGTTTAACTTCATGAGATTTGCATGGGCACACATCTCAAGCCGTCCCTCCAGATGGCATCCCTTCTCCCTAATGTGTCAACTGCAGCAATTGGCTTGGTGTCATCTGCAAACTTCTCAGATTCTCTAAAGAAAAAAAAATATGTAAAAGAAAAAATAAGAATTTTGTCTTGTTTTAATTGTAACTCCATAATCTAGGTGCACTGATCTTTAATTATTTAACAGTTTTTATTGTTTAAGACTTTATATTAGTCTTACCTTAAATTTCTACTAAAGTAACAGAGAGTCATGAGGTAAATTCTCTAAACTTGCAACATAAAAATGTGACTTAGAATAAAGCTTTCAGTGGCCAACTGTGAAAATGGACTTAGAGATTGCTTCTGGAAAGGAAAAAAAAAAAAAGAGTTTTTAGCTTGAAAAACAACAGCAAGGAAGACTTGAATGGATGCAAAATCCATTTTGGTCACATGATTCTGTAGTTTTTTTTAACAATATGAGTTTCTACTATAAATGACTTGTTAGAAACACAGGAAAAAAATGCAGTTAGGGACACAAAGAAAAGCTGATTTACCTCTTCTGTCACTTGCTTTGTGCATCTGAGAAGTATCTGATTATTTCATTCTTAAACAGGGTGATTAAAATGGAAATAAAGAATGTTTGAAAAGGGAAGAGTAGGGCGTAGATACAGTTTACTGTAGCTGTTCATTTGAGCACCTTCTAAAAATATGTCTGAGTTGAAGCTGGTAAGAAGATATCATTTAATGTAATGATAACGTAATAATCTCAACAAGAGATTATGTTCTGTTTTTAGAATAGAGAAAGACAACTGAAAGCCTAGAATAGGAATTAGAAACAATCAGAAATTCAAACCTGTTTCTGTGAAAAAAAAAAACCAACCTCTTTATTATTTTAGGTAACAAACACAAACTATAAAAAACAGAATGTGGAAAGAATAGTAAAAGACTCATATTTTTAAATGAAATAAATTAAAAATATTGTTTCTGTTTCCATAACAAAATACTGAACCATGTTATATGGTATTAACCCTACCATTATGAAAAAATATAAAGATGACATTTCATATAATATGAATTGTCAGTAGTAGTTTAAATTTCATAATATAAAAGGTGTAATATAATACGAAAATATTGTATACAAAAAAAAAAAAAAGATTCAAAATCAGTTTTTACCTTATTGAAATAAAACATTTTTATATTGTCAGTGATAAAAGTCATACTTTATTATCTATGGATGAATCAAGTTTTCACCCAACTTTTTTCATAATCCCAGCCAAATTATTTAATTATACTAGATAATATAGTACAGGTACACCTGAGAATAAAACAGAGTGTTGGTATTAAAGCATAGTATGCTGTGGACTCCCTTAACAGTTTATGAAGTGTGCTTGGAATCTCATTGCTTTTCCTTCTGTTTAATTTTTACACCATCTTTAAAGGTAAATTTAAGAGATAAAGTTCAATATACGGACTAGGGGAAAGCATAGTACTGTAGTTTCCACTGCTGCTGACATCCTGTGATGAAGGTCAGTCTTATCTTTTTTTCCTAGTCTTCTACTTCACATAGTCTTCTACTTCACATGTTTTAAGACAATCACTTCTTATCCTTTCCACTGAACAACAACTGAGAGGGTAAGTAGCTCCCAAACACTTCTCAAATGCATGTTTAAAAGATGATCAGCTCCAGCTTTGCTAGCTCTGAACACATTTTCAGTAACAGATTCTCATCAGTAATCCTCTTGAAACAGAAAAAAAAAAGTGACACTAGCTTGATAATTCCAAGAAGTTACAGCATTTTAAATGCCATAAATATAATCTAAAGATTGTGAATGAAAGAATATTTGGAATTCTCCTTGTTCTGAGTTTGGTTTTGTTTCTTTAGGAGGCATGAAACAGAGCTACAAACCTACCCATCTGTACTCATTAAAATATAACGGCACATTCTGCAAACGTAGTACCATGAGCATGCAATTATATTCTACCTACATATAAAGTGCAGATCTGTTTAGAAACATTTGTTCATTTAATTACTTTTTATTTTTTAACTGCTAAGTAATGATCATGTGCAAGGCTTGAGGTGTTTGTTTAGACTTGTTTTGAAAAAGCCTAATGTTTTGTATAAAATTGCTTCTCTTTTCATTAAAGTAGGAAGGATTTTTATTTTTTTTAGCATAATCAGTACTTTATAAGCTAATCATTTTCCAAAGTCCGTAAATGAATTTTTAAGGAAGAACTATAGTACTTAGAACTTCTCAGTAACCTTTCACTTTTGAGGGTAAAAGTTTGGCCTAAATTATAATAGCAAAAATGATTAATGGTGAGAAAAGCATCTAAATCTTGAATGAAACTTCCACATCTCACCACCATGCCTCAGACTGTCACAACCACATCTCAGAGGTAACCTAATGAGAGGAATAATACAGAAACTGCTGCCGAAACTGAAGAACTGACCTAGAAACACCTGTCTAAAGCATGTTCTAAGTGCACATAAATTGCTCTGAATACTAGTCTAACTATTCAAAATAAACATGTGAAGTAATAAACCATTTCTAGAATCTGCCAGTCTGAAAATATACATCTTTGGCTTTAAAATACCATTTCTTACAAACCTTAAAAGCAACTCGACCTCAGCCTACAAATGGGTGCAATTTATCTCTCCTCTTTACTTTCCTTTGCAGATTGAAACATGAATTGTGAGTACTCATTGCATTGTATTTGGGAAGGAAAAGCTGCTGCTCTATTGATGGAATAATTATGCAAATAGCTGGCAGCTTTAAAGGAAGAGTAATAGATGGAAGTAGTTCATGGGACTATAACGTTACAGACTTTAATGTTAAACTTCCCAGATTTCTGTAATATTATAAATGCAACAGAATATTAAACAACAACACTTCCAATACTGGGGAAAAAAATATCTGCTTTTTTACCTTTCTAAAATCAAGGTGCTATCAACTTTATATATGGTTTCAATTTTAAGAATATAAATATACTCAATTCCATTGATTTCAAATGGACAGTAAGAATTTGCTCTAGCATTTCTGATTTCACCTTATTCTGTTCATGACACACAATCTAAATTCTAGAGCAAAGCAATTATATTGAGTATATTCTTGGAGAAAATGATGTCTGATATTTTGAAACCCCCTAGATTCACTGTTCTAATGTGACAAACAATCTTTTTTTGTTAGAAATGGATTTTCCCAGGCCTTTTTTCTTCTTCTTTTCTCATACGAACAAGCAATTTTGATTCCTATATTTAAAAGAAAATTGCTGTATATACTACTAAGTAGTGGCCTGGAGCAAGTCAGTAAATATCAAGGAAAGAATGTATAGCAGTTTCACATGACCTGCAGGAGAGAAGCTCTGTGGAGAAGGACCTAGGCGTTCTGGTGGATGACAGGCTGGTGATGAACCAGCAGTGTGTTCTAGTGGCCAAGAGGGCCAATGGGATCCTGGGATGCATTAAAAGAGCATGGCCAGCAGATCAAGGGAGATTATTCTCCCCTTCTACTCTGCCCCCCAGTACAAAAAAGACGGAAATATCCTGGAGAAAGTCCAGAGGAGGCCATGAAGATGATAAAAGGCCTGGACCATCTCCCCTATGAGGAAAGGCTGAGCCACCTGGGTCTGTTCAGCCTTGAGAAAAGACTGAAAAGTGATCATACTAATGTTTATAAATATCTTAAGTGTGGGAGTTAAAGGGACATGGCCAACTTCATTTCAGTGTTGAAATGTGGGGGACAGGACAGGGAAATACCCATAAACTGGAGCATAGGAAGTTCTGCACCAATATGCAAAGGAAATTCTTAATTGTGAGGGTGATGGAACACTGGAACAGGCTACCCAGGGAGGTTGTGGATTCCCCTTCGCTGTTGAAATTCAAGACCTGTCTGGACTCTTTCCTGTGCAACCTGCTGTAGGAGGCCTGCTTTACAGGCGTGTTGGACTTGATGATTTCTATAGGTCCCTTTCAGTCCCTACAATTTTGTGATTCTGTGATTCCATGATGCCTTCTCCTGTTTTCCATCCTGAAAAGAGGTAGGATAAAATAATGAATGTAATGAAGAATATCATACCAAAGTTCAGATCATTTTGTTAGGAAGATGGTTAATAACATGATTTCAATGAATTATTATGATTAATCTTATTTTTCAATAGCTGAGTAAAATAGAGCAGAAGACAGGAAAGTATCTATGGAGAGTTTACAGGAATGTAAACTCTCATTGCTTTGCCTATCATTTGGATGTCCCCAAATTAGAAGGTAAGCCATACCAAAACAATGAATTGAAGAAATGTTAAATATAATGATTTACAATGACTGGAGCAGATATATAGATTACGTATGTTACATATTCTGTCTTGCCAATTTACATGACGCAGGATTTTCACCAAAGTTCCAACTGCAACATTTTAAGTACTTAATATTTATTGTGTGCTGGCCCAAACGACTGACAATCTATCAGTGCTTGAAGTAGATGCACTCTTGGAAGGCATCTTTCATATCTATTTCATAAAAATAAACCACATACACTCAGTGATTGCTTCTCTATGTAAGCCAAAGTCAGGGTATTCAGGAAATCCTTTGAAAAGGAATCCTTGATCTGAAGCAAAACACTGATAAACATACACTTAAAGTCAACTGGCTTGATCAGTACCGAAAGAGAATTTCTGAGTAGCTATTTTACATGTATACAGGTTTGTGTGCTTTGATCTTAAATATTCTTACCCAGTGTTATGTACTGAAATGTGGCATCCACATTGTAGTACTAAGTGGAAGAAAATTTAACACTTCCAAAGGCTTATTCAATCCTATACCTGAATAGTCTTTCTGAGGTGCAACTCTGACTATAAACAATCATCAGAAGCAAATACTACTGTAGCCATCTTTTGAGCACTTTTTTTTATTTTACATCTGGAGTTTAATGCTATTGCCAGCGCCAGCAGCGTGCAAGGCACTTGACAGGTAGATATGTATAAGCTCCTTGGAGATATTCCCAGTGTACACATAGGCTTTGCTAGAAACAAACAAAAAGGAAAGAGAAACAATTTTTTTCACTCCCATAGTTATTAGTACTTTCGATCTACCTTTTTTCTTTCATCACAATGTTTCACTCAACGTTTTTGTTTTCTCAGTCTGCTGAGGCATAACTTGTATTTTGTTTCAAAGTGACTCAGAAATTAACATTTTCAGTACCACGCTTTCCATAAACATCATTCTGTTTTTTCACCAATACATTTATTCACAATAAAAAATTGAGATTTGCACAAAAAAAAAAAAAAAAAAAACCACACTCAGACTTAAGCTAGAACAAAGAATTTCCTTGCATTATCATAATCTAACAATAAAGGTATAAGATATAAGTAAGCACTTCGAGAAAAGCCCAAGGCTACTAAAATGATTGCTTGCAAAATTGAATGCTGAGGCAGTAGCATAGCCTCTTGTCATAGCATATCAAATATAATCACATGACTATTAAGTGCTCAAGTGCTCAGCTTTCAAAGGATTATTGTAACTCCATTAGTTTGGTTTTTTGTTTTTTTGTTTGTTTGTTTGTTTTGTTTTTTTTTGGTTTGTTGGGTTCTATTTTTAATTCTAATTAAAAATTTGAAAGATTTGGATCCATTTCTCAGGGTAGCCAGCACTGACATTTTTCTTAAAAGGATCAGCGTAGCAAATTACCAGACATCTGTCTTTCTGTATTTTTTCTATCCTGAAAATAATGAATTAACCATTCTTCTCCTGCGTGCATTTTGTGCAGATAAGTCCTTGATACATTTTTCTTCCTACTTTATCAAGCAAATACTGACTATTGGAGAACATTCTGCAGTTATGTCCTCAAAGATACTGCCTCTTATCCCTAACATGCATCATAAGGAAAAAACAATGATTTCTTCTGTTAACCAAAGGCAAAGAATAATCTTGAACTGATAAATGAAGATGCTTTTGAGGGGGAACATGAAGAGGCAGCAGTAGACTTCAGTGGTTGAAGGTCAGATTCTTATTCCTTCTGTTTCAGAAAAAGAATAAAAAACATGGGCAGTAAGTTATGTTAATGCACTCAGTATAAAAGCATAATTTTGTCTTAAATATGCATACCTCCTCTGGAATGTATAGCCTCACTCTTTTACAGTGGGTACTCCACCAATTATACTTAATGTTTAGTTGTGTTTTTCACCCATTGAAGAGTTTCAAACTGGAAGGGAAAACACTTCGTTATGCTTATTTCCCTCTGGTTGTTAGGAAACCGTCCTTAGAAGTTAAACAGTGTGAATCTGAAACTTTTTGTGTTCAAGAAGTGAAAACAAACAAGAAAGCTGAATCCTTGGGCAATTATCTGTCACCTTTCTCCTCTTCCAAAGAAACTGAACCCTCTGCTCTGCAGCTTCTGTAACTATCTTCACACAGATCTTTCACACACATTCTATAATAGGTTAAAGTATGATCCAAAGGAGATTTCTGTATAATTGCAGAGGGAGTACAAATAGCTACATATATTAGACATTAATCCTCCATTTACTAAAGCTAAGAAAGATGATTCTTAACCTAGAAATGCTGCTTCTAGGTGTCTCTTTGTTTGGAATACTGGCAATTGTAGATGCCATTTTGAGCAGTTCTCTCTCTTTGGAATGAAGATGTTTAACAGAATTCAACTTCAATGGAAAATACTCCCATTGCAAAATATCTAAGCCCTTTACCTTGGTCCTTTTTCCAACTTGTTACTACATGGTTGCTATTATTTTTGGGAAGAAAAAAAAAGAAAAAAAGGAAAAAAAAAGTCCTTTAAGATAGATTGCAAGTATTTTAGTTGTCTTACCTTTTTCAGACCAATTTACTGAAAACATTTTAATCATAATCCAATATTTGCCTCACCATACCCATGTCAAAACTTTTTGATTTTTCTTCAGAATGTCCACATATATTCCTTGCATTACAAATAATTAATTGACAGAAGCTGCATTGTTTTGTAAATATTTGAAAGTATTATAGTTTCAGCACAATAGTACTCTGTGCTGATCTTTTTTGCTGTTTTAGCAATTTTGTTTATTGAGGTTTACTCTTACTGGAGGGCATACTTACCTGAAACTGAGCAAATATTTCCTCAACTAATTTCCACAAAGATGGAAGTTGGCTGGTATATATTTTTTGCTATATAGTTTTTTACCAAGTATCATGTTCTCACAATTTTCCTATTTTGTGCACTTTCACAGAATTCTGGGTAAACAGCTTGAGAGCCCTTTATTGTCAGATAGCATATAAAACAGACATAATTTCCAAATACTACTAACATGCCTGGAGCCTGACCTTGAAGGAAGTACTTCTTAGATAAGAGTTGATAGCTCAAAAGCAGGTTTCATGGTCCAGGCATGTTCAGAGAAGATATTTTTCAGGATTTATTTTTATTTGTGTATGAGCTTAAATCTTGCTGATGGTGACAAGAACCATTTTAGCTGTCAGGTGAGATCAGGGCTACAACTATGCTTGTCAGTGCAGTAATTATGTTAAAAACAGTGAAAATAATATGCTGTTACAAGAACAAAATATACCTGCTCGCACCTTAGAGTGCTACAGTGGCAGCCACTTAGAAGAGAAATCAAACCATCTTCTACACAAAATAACTATATTCATCATTTGTGTTAAATTAGTGGAGTTTTCTTTAGATCTTTGAAATGAAGTATACAAGTGACTATTAAGTAGTGCACATGCACATCTTTCTTGAGAATTACACTTTTTTTAGTTTTCAAATCATGTAAAAGGTAATGAGAATTTGAGACAGAGAAAATAACAACAAGAACAAAAAAAAAAGGAGTCAAGCAGAAAGAATTGTGATGTGGTGGAAGAGCAAAAAACTGCAGAAAAACAAGCAATTTTACCTTCTGAAAACCTCACCATCAGTAATTTTTTTTTTTAATTTTTCATTATTTATCTCAAGTCTTCAACTCAGTATGGATGACTACTAAATTAAAAGCATGGTTTAGCATTAGAAACAAAATTTCAGAGTGTACCCAACATTCCTGTAAATATTTTTCACATCTTTTTTAACTTAAAGTTCTTTTCTTAAGAGTAAGCTTGTCTTCCACCTTGCCTTAGAAACATCTAGCTGCTAAAACGACAAATAAAAGAAGTGCTAATAGTAAATGAAATAATATTTTACATAAGAACTTAACTACATGGAAGGAAAAAAAGTGATGAAGATCAGATAGCAATGTCAAAAGTTTCATCACTGTGCTGAATTAATGCTAAAACAGAGGGAAAAATGTCATAAGGCAAAATCAAGACAGAAAGAGTCTTATAACTTTCAGATCTGAACATGGAGCTAGTGAGACCCAAGTGGGGATTTTCCCAACAGAGGTAGAGCACAGAAGGAGTTGTAAATTCCTTTTCAAAATCTTTTTTTTTCCAATGACCCTGACTAGAGAAGAGCTAGAACTGATATGTACTTTTTTTCTTATGATAAGAATGACAGATGTACATATTATTCTATTTATGTTTAACATCTGGTAAACTGCTAGAGAACGTTTTAGTGTAATTTCATTTATAATTAAACACATGGAAAAAAAAAAAAAACAGAAAAAAAGAGGCAGTAAATGAAACCTGATAAACCTCATTGAGCCAAAAATAATTTTATACTAGCACCATCTGTACATGAAAATAATGAAAATATTTTACATCAAAATGAAAACTAATGATTTTCTAAGCGGTAGAATCAGGCCTTTCATTTATTTAATGAGAGATTAGGAAGCCCGACTTCTAGTGAAGACTGAGGCAAGTAATTCATTGAATACCTCAATTTACGCCATGTCTGTTTAAGCCAGTCCTCCGTTCCCTTTTATCAGAGGGAGTAAACTTTCCTTGGCCTGTCTCTTCTGACCAGTGTACCAATCCCTTGTTATTTTTCAAATCCCTCACCAAGTTCAATTCCACGTGCACATTGGCTTTCCTGATCCCATCTCTGCATGCTTGAGCAACATCTCTGCATTCTTGCCAGGCCACACATCTCTGCTTTTACTGCCTGTACATATTCCTCTTTTCCCACAATTTGACCAGAAGGTTTTTCCTCAGGTGTGTCAGTTTCCTTCCTCTTCTGCTTTTTCTTTTCCTGTATAGGGTGACAGAGAGCTCTTGTTCATTCAGAAAGACATCCTTAAAGATTTAACAACTCTACTCTGCTCCTTTGGTTCGAAGTACATCTTTCCAGATACTCTCATGTAATAATTACTTAAGCAGAAAAAAAGTTTATTTCCTGAAGTTCAGGGTCGTTACTTTGCTTTTTTGCTAGTCTCTTGTTCCTCGAGATCACAAACTCAATCAAGAGGTGATCATTACAGTCTAGACTGACTCCAGTCTTAACCTCTTTAATGGTCTCCTCTGCACTGGTGAGCATCAGGTCCAGTAATGCTTCTGCTTTTGTATGTTTGTCTAATACCTGGACTCCAAGAATCTCCTGTATTTCTTGTAGACCCTCATGTTGCTTTCCCAGAAGACTTCCAGGTGCTTGAAATTCCTCATCAGAATGAGAGCCTACAAGCATAATGTTTCTTATAGCTGAAGCAAGAAGACCTTGTCAAAAGGCTCTCCTTGATCAGGCACATTAAACCCCAGGCCCCAAATATTAGGGGAGTTTCAGTTTGGATATTAGGAAAAGGTTAGTCTTAGAAAGAGCAGCAATGCATTGGAAGAGTCTTCCCAGGGAAGAGATGGAATCACCATCTCTGGAGATGTTCAAGAAACATTTATATGTGGTACTTGCGGACATAGTTTAGTGGAAATGGTGGTGACGGTGATGGTCAGACCAGGTTGTCTTAGATCTTTTCCAATATTAATGATTCTATTATTCAAAATACACCCAAGAAACAGTAAGGAATACAATACTGCATAGCAGCTTGTCAGAATTTCAAAGCTGATGTTTCAGTGATATCTGTGCAAGCTGCACTTGGACCAGTTTTGAAAATTGCTGTCCTGGTTATGCCCTCTAGCCCTATCACTGGCAGAAAATTTTGAAAAGTTGAAAAACTGCACATCCTTGGCTCTGTGCAATGCTGCTCAGCAACAACTGGGACACTGTCTGTTATCAGCATTGTTTTTCTCCTAAAGCCAAAACTTAGTATCATACCAGACACTATGAAGAAAATAAACTCTGTCTTAGCTTAAACAAGGACATCTGCACAGATTGGAAACACAATATTCAAGAAAGGAATTTCCCTGTTTTCATTTCCTTAAGTGTTACCTAATTTTACATAAATTAAAAAATACTAAAATACTTTGCTGAAACATTGAAATGCACACATTTTACAAAATAGACAGTACTGTTAAAATATAAGTTAAAACAATGAAGAAGGAAACAAAAGAAAAGGAGCAGTTCATGAATGAAAAGAGAAATAGGAGGAATACGTGAGTTGAATTACCTTAGATCTAATCCTTTGTCTACTCATTTGAATACATTTTCTTTGTTGTTACCTCTTTAGCTTTCTATTTTGTACACTTTTTCTTTTCCTTGGTTGAAATACAGCATTGAGAAACAAATCTAAAATGAGCAAAGACACAATAGGCAGCATACTGTATGCATATGCAAAAGTTCCTCCAATTAAGAATATTATGAGTCTAAATGATGCATAATTTTAGCACTCAACTGTTATGTAGTAACGCTAAATCTGTGTGCAGTGGTCATAATCACTGTACATATGTTAAATGTCCTCTTTTTCTGCAGATTGCAGATATTGTTTTCTATCAGAGATTAACTGCTTTCTAAATGAATACTTAGGCATGATTATGAAATCTATATGATATGTTACAGAAAAAATGCATGTCATGCTGTATCATGAGTCTGAGGCCACTTTTTCTCGTTTAAATTCATTGTTAGAAACTAGCTGTTTTTTATTTACACATAAATCTTACCACATTGTCACTATGTACTTGTTCCTTTTTAAGCATCTATCCAAAATAGTAATTAACTAAAATGATCTGAAGTTTTCCATACTAACTTGGACACAGAAATGTTTCCAAACTATCTTCTACCAAACGCTTCATTTTTCCTCCAATATATTTGTAAATAGAACATGAACTGTCTCACCACCATCATTGAACATGGGAATAAGAGCTAAATCATTAGTATAGTTACTGTAGAACCTCTCATAATCTTGAATTCTATACATTTATATTAAATAAAAGGATTTTGTGCTCTACTGAACTGTAGTATCTTGTCTATTGTTAGCAATGTAGATTTTCAAACAGTTCACATTACATAAAAAATTGCATTCTAAAAGGAATCCTGAAATTTCTGCAGTTCCAAGCACAAAAGTCTTAAAAGCTTAAATCTTCAAAATATTAACTTCTAAAAACTAAAGAACTATTAAAGTTTTTTACAACTAGTTTTCAAATGGTTTTTACTAGAAATACTTTATATGCTAAATTACAGTGAGAATTTTAAAGTGATACCTCATTATCTAGGAGGATTGAAAGCATTTAAAAACATCAAAGTGGCATAATGACATCATAATAATACTGTCTAATGGAACATCAGATATTCAACTTACTTGACTAGAACAGAGCAATAAAAATGTATTTCAGTTCTCTAAAGTGTCTTACCAGAGATCAGATTTTCACAATTAAATCCCACAGATAATGATTAGGAGGAAAAAATACAAAACAAAAACACATACTGTCTTTTTGGTTAATAAGAAAAGAACATAAGACTCTGCTCTCTCTTTTTTTTCCCAGAATCCCTTCACATTTCATAATTCTTGTACGCTGTTGTCATAATTCAATTTCTTCCACTGTTAATATTTTGTCCACATTATCTCTGGGCTTTCTTAATCTCACCCTTATTAGCTAATATTCTGAATAATTTTTGGCTATTATTCATATTAAATATAGAAAACTTGACAATTAAAATCACAGTATTCGTGTCTTTAGTTGAAACAACAAAATACTTTATTTACTGTTCAAATGTCTACAGACTTCTTAAGGTTCATTATGGACTTGCAGCAGAAATACTTGTTGGTTTCTCTAAATGCAAGAACTCTATCCCCTTGTATGATACACCTTGCCCCTGTCGTGTTACAGCATTTGTGCGCTGACAAGAGCTATAATGTAGAAAGAATAATGACATTATCAGAATAGTTGTAGGAAAGACATAACAGAGACAGTTTCATGATAACATTGATATCAATATTCTGCATATCTCTAAAGTAGAATGTGTAAATATAAACTTTTCAACCATTAATTGAATTATACACTCACAACTTCAATTCTTCAAAATCTGGGGAGAAAAAAAAAAAGGTGAAAATAATTATTTGGAAGTTATTAAAAATGTTTTCCATACATTTGGTCAAAATTACTTAATGTACATTACATTCCTTACAAATTTTACTCTCTTCTCTTTGTCCAGTTCATCATTTTCCATTTGGTTTTGCTCACATGTATGCATTAAGTGCTATTCCTTCATGTCTACTGACTGAAATAATATAATTAATTTTCTATTACCTCCTAGACTTTTATTAAAAGCAAATTTTTTCTTACATTCTGCAAGACACTGACACCAAACACTTCTCTCAGTAAGCTTCCTCAGGTCTAGGTCTTAACAACATTCAAAGATTATTTAAAGTTTCTCTCACAAAGGAGGAGACACTTAAGGAGACACTTAAATAACTGGCTTGTTAATTAAAGAAACTGATATCTGTCAGAGAAAGAAGTGTCATATGTAAATATCAGTACAGAGCATTCTAAGTACCTGAAAGAAAGCCTCCTGGGCAACGTTTTTACACACAAACAATCCTGAAAAGTAATCATAAGACAAGTGGACAAGCTATCCCATATACTAGAATTCCTAAATAAAGGCTTTAGCCAGCAGAAACTGAATTCAAGCCCTGAATGAAAAGGTACCAGGCCCAGAAAATATTGAGTAGATTATCACGCTAAATTCCACTGCAAGTGAAAGCATGAATATTCACATCTTAAAATAATCCTAAATTCAGTCTTCTTCAAAAGTCAGCAAAACTGTAAAGAGTACTCTTGGAAATCTTCAAGACAGTAAACTACTGGATTTTCTTAACTGGTTTAAACATCGAATTCCCAAGGACAAGAGGCTGGAAATCCTTCTTGATGGTTATACATTTATGTCATTATGTATTCATCAAAAAGGGGACAAATATCTTCCTCTACTGAAATGTCAAACCTAATAGCTACAATAGCCACTTCCTTAACATAGTATTAAGCCCTAATCTGACCCTGTTCTCCTAAATCAATGAAGCACAGTGAAATCTTCTTCTGAAGAAAAAAAATAACACTAAAAGTGTAAGAAGGGGAAAAAAAAAATCCTGAATTACTTCTCTTCATTTCCTAAACCTGTATTCTAGACTACTACTTATGCCTTTTTTAATCCCAGAAAAATGTAAAACAAGCACACTTAATTGCCTAACCAACCAGAAGGAATAAACTCACATAAAATATTTCTGTTCCTCATAAATACTTTTATGAATACATCCATGATTTTATTGGTACACAACCATGTACAGGTTTAATATGGCTTCTAGTTGTTTTCAAAAAAAGAGACATCATATATCCTTTGAAGTATATTCCCTTGACCACTTTTCCACTAAATCTTCCTAAATCTCTGTGATTGAAATATTTTTAATTTGATTGTCACAGAGACAAGAAAAAAAAAAATATTGAAAAGTTTAAGATTATGGATGATTTTTTATAAGGTATACCTCTTATAAATATCTAATTTTATGTTACAAGACCAAGTATTTCTACATATATCACTGTGAAATCAGAATTAAGAAAGAAATCCAAATGAATAAGAGAAATTAAAAGCACAGCAGAAGTTGACTTTACTCACTGCAATTCAATGCTTGTTTTAAGTGCTTTTTCAAGAGGAATCCGAGCTGACTAAGTTAGTCAAGACCAACTTTACCTATTTAGAAGAGTTTGTTGTGTAACAGTTAGTGACAGTGCTCAACTTCATTAACTGCTTGTGTAACCACACTTAAGCTTTCCAGTTGGGTGAAATTATTTCTCTGGTGATGCTCATTTCAGACCATTTCTCTTTGGAGTAAAGCCTTCCGACTGTTAAACTATGCTGAACCTTAAGTGTATTTCTGTGAAGACTTTGGCATTCTAAGAAATTAAACTAAGCATGTATTACATCCCTTTGGTTGGAACAACTGTTGTCATTCTTACCCAGCATAGATTTGTGGTCCCGGATGTTCAAAATCAGTTTAAAAAATAATTATACTGAATTCCCATTTGAACAGTTAGATTAAATGAATGTAACAAATTAAATTAATAATCTATTGAAAGAACTTTATTTTTACTAACTCGGGGCCAGTTTCAATTTCTGTTCATATGTCTTAAATATGTCTTCCAAAGAATAATGTCTCCATAAAGGCACCACTAATGCAGACATCCAGATCTTAAACAAGAAAAATATTCATATTCTTTTTTATATTCTTTCTGAAAATTTAAATTTTCCATAGAAAAAGCACTAGAATTTCCCAATAATGCACTTTCAAATAGTAGAAATTCTTTAGCAATCAATTCATCTCTTTTCATCTTCTAGATATCTTTCGGGCCAAATGTTGTCCATCTTTCTGAGATTTACTATTTTCTGCATGTTTGTAAATTTGAACTGCTAATCTGCACAGTTCAAGCCCGTGTAAGTGTATTAAGTGCATTTTGACTGAAACCTTAATCAGTTTATACGCTACATTTTTTTTCACCATCACCACAATGTTGTTTTTTTTTAAGTGACAGAGGCATTTCAACCTATCTTGCATATAGAAATATCTTCATTTGGACTATGACTCATGACTAGACTAAAAAGCCTTTGTTGATATCTTTGTTCAGGGTGACATGGAAAAATGAAGGGTCAAAATAAAGTTTTCTGGAGAAAAGAAATGAGAGGTGAAGAGTTTCTGGATGCTTTAAATGATGTAGTGAATAGAAGTCTTATGGTGGAGCCTCCTGTGTGTCTTAATGTACTCAAGAATTATATGTTGTTCTATTTAAGGATCCAAATGTAGATCTCCCATGCTCCACAGAAGTGTTGTAGAATTCTGTCCAATCAAATGTGCATTTTTTATATTTTTTTTTTCTGAGAATGCACTGTAGAACTCTCCCAGTATCATCTGTTTCGTAGTTCTCAGGGATGTAGTCATCATACTAGTTCATCCTTCCTGGAGAAAAAACTCTTTCAGCAGAGGACATCAAGACATTAAACCTCAGAAAGGCAAACATTTGACAGAAGAGACTGAAGACACTTTTCTTAGGACACAAATGCTCTCAATTCTAACAAGAAATCAGGGAAGGAAGGCAGGAGACCAGCATGACTAAGTCAGGTCTCTTAACCAAACTAAAACATTAAAAGGAAATGCATAGATGGTGGAGGCATCACTCACTGTAGGAGAAGATCAGGTTCAAGACAAGATGAATAACCTGAATGTGCAGACGTGCTCTCTGCTGGGTTTATCAGTCCATGAGAGCAGACAGCTTTACAAGAACCACCTTTTAAAAGGCATCAGGAGCTGGTAATATCATTGTGCTGCAAGTCAAGCAAGCAAGGCAGAAGACTGTCCTGTCTGAATAGAAAAATCTGAAACTAGGACAGAGCAAGAAAATATTCGACTTCTGGAATTAAGATCTGCCTTCACATCTGCAGGAGAAAACAAGAGAAGCCTAAGCTCAAATTGTCACTGGCTAGTGTTTTGTCAGATAATTAGTAAAAGGCTCCTATTAAGTATGACAACAGCATTTTACTTATACTGGAGCAAGTGGTCACCTATCAAATAAGGAAGAGTAAAAAACACATACTCCATGCCTATTTTCTCTCAGCTTCTAATAGCAATGACAGATTTTGACTGCCCAGTCCTCTGAGGTGGAAGACTACTACTGAAGGAGTAGACTTCATGTGTGTAAATTGTACCTTGTCATTCACTGACTACCTGTCCCATTCATCCAAACATGTTCCAACTGCATGTATGTCCCTTTTTTTTTTTTTTTTTTTTTTAACCTAACAATGCTACCCAGAAGTATAGTGAACTCACTGTCACAACAGCTTCCTGGTAACTTACAAATTCATCTTCACTGAGCTTGTGAAATGACAACTGACAAATGAGCCCTGTCAGCCATAGGTAATCTGGTTTGGAGTAGCAACTTCCTCTCTCTCGCCTGTCCTCACTGACTTCTAAACTGTCTTCCTGATTCTTATTGAGTTCAAATGCACTTTCAGATGCTTGTAACTCCTACTTGTGTTTTTTGTGACCTGACTTTCATGTAAAAATCATTACTCTTGATAAATGACTATAGTTGACTGCCATAACTTCTGCACAACAGCTATACTGGATGTTCTGGGAAGGGAGGAAGGGAAAGGGAAGGGAAGGAGGGAAGGGAAGGGAAGGGAAGGAAGGGAAGGGAAGGGAAGGGAAGGGAAGGGAAGGGAAGGGAAGGGAAGGGAAGGGAAGGGAAGGGAAGGGAAGGGAAGGGAAGGGAAGGGAAGGAAGGGAAGGGAAGGGAAGGGAAGGGAAGGGAAGGGAAGGGAAGGGTGTGTTGTAGGACATATTTATTATAAATTTCTTACAGACTTGTTTTAAATGTCATTTTAAATTTCAGCTGTTATACTGGCCATCTGTTGTTATATAATGTCATTGGTTGTTTTGATTTTTTTTTTCCTTCTATCTTTGAAAAAAATAATTATATAAAAGGAATTCAGTTGTTGACTTTCTAAGCTCCTCAAAATATTCAGAATTATTTATACTTTGCTTGATGAGGCTCAGAAAGCAAAATCTATGCAACTTGGCCACCTACCACCAAACACTAATCCTATTTTTAGAATAATTTAACTTTGCTAAGGAAAAAAAAGATCAGTGCATTTTCTTAAAGTCCCCTAGTTTCCATGGTAAATGAGGTTACTATTTCTGTTGAAATTGGTAGTTTCTACTAATACTTTTGAAATGCTTTCCACATAATGCCAAAAAAGAGAAGTTGATGCAAAAACGAATGCTTCGGTGGTCTATAGTTAATAGTTGTTAGTTTTTAAAGTGGAAATTACACAAGGTCAATATGATCTTGCGTTAAGGTCAATTGAAAATAGCAAATTATATATCAGAGTCAAATGACATTCTCAACTGGAAAATGGTACTCAATAACAAAAATAAATAATTTAATTTAATTTAAAGAAGATATGTGAATTTAACTCTGAAATGCCATCCATTGTATTAACAACTCTTATATTCAATAAATAAGTAACTAAGGAAAGCAAAAAGTGCTAATGTTTAATCAACTGGCTTACTCACAGTATTTACAGAAGACTAAAACTTTAATTTTCTTAACGTGCATTTTGCTCATTCCTCCATGATCTTTCCTTCTGCTATGGAAACACTATCCCATCCATCAATCTATATTAATAGCTAAAATATTGCTATAATGACATTGTAATTACTATAGAAAACGCTGTAGCATCTGGAGGGCCAGAAATTTGGGCATTCTATAAATGTTCAACTAAAATCTACAGTTTTAACACAGCTTAACAGATAAAGGTCTTTTCTACTGAAATTGCTGCTCCTCTGGAACTCCCCATGCTTCCCTTGAAAGTGAAGCAGAGCCAGATGGACATTTTTTTAATTATTATTTTCTTCACTACATGCTGATTTATTCTACTGAAAATATTCAAGACTTTTACCTTATAAAATCTTCTTTCTTTCTTTCTTTCTTTCTTTCTTTCTTTCTTTCTTTCTTTCTTTCTTTCTTTCTTTCTTTCTCTCTTCTCTTTGTCCTTCTTCTTTCTTACAAATTTTCTTTAACAAAGAGGATGTCTTTCCTCAAAAATGAATGAATAAATAAATAAATAAAAATAGTCCTCCATCTCTAGACCAGACTTTGAGCAACCTGATCTAGCTGTGGATGTCACTGTTCATTGCAGGGAAGTTGGACTAGATGATCTTTAAAGGTCTCTTTCAACTTTAAGGATTCTAGGATTCTATGATTTAGTATGACTTCTTAATGACACATATTTACTCAATCTGATAAAAAAAAATACAATAATAGAGTCACCCCTTCTGTAAGATCTTAAATGACTGTTTAAAAATACTACTTTAAAAAATGAACCATGGATTTCTAAATTAGACACAACTTTCATGTGGGTGCTTTGTTAGGCCATCTTCAACTGGTATAAATTGATATGGTGACTCTACTAACAAAAATGGGGAGGCAGTAACATTTATCATCTCATTCCCATGCTCCTCCTCCAAGTACAATATCATAAATATCACATATTAAATTGTCTGGTAATACTTTCCACTGAGAGAATGTCAATTGCCATTAACTGAATCATGCATTTCCCCTAAAACAAACAGAAAAGCTATCCTTTGAGCTCTTTCCACTGCACCCCCCCAGGCTTAATATAGAGAGATTTTTCAGTAGCAAGTGGGAGGCTTGCTGAATAGAAATGACTTCTTTCTCCACACATCCCACATCTCTATCCATTTTGCTACTGTTTAATCTGCACAAAAATTCTTCATCTGGCTCCTGAAAATGTCAGCACTTAAAATGAGCAGTGTTTGATATCACAAGAATATGTGGTACTGGAATCAGTTTTATGTACGTTTGGATAGAACATAGAAACTGAGTACACGATAGAATATAGTTTACATAGAAACTGAGTACACGTATTCCTATTTGTTTTCCTATAGGGAAACCAGAGAACATAGTAGTAGCACAAATATTACTCTTAAACAAGCAGAACTCTACATACGTAGTTTGATGTTTAATAAGCCTACAATGAACAACGTAGGCACTTCAGAGAACAATAGCAGGTCATTTTTTATAGTTGAACTCAAATGCTCAAAATTGCAACTGGATGCTGAGCCAAAGGAGGTCAAGAGAGGAAGCACCTAATATTGGTTATACAGATAATAGGGGCCAAGACCCATTTCTCATCTTTGCCCTGTTCTGAGTATCACATTTATTACAGACAAATTGTTTAGTTTTGACAAGTTGACAGTATGAAATCTATCACATCAACCTCAGTACTCATTGTCTTTCCTGTTAAACAATCTAGACTTGCGCTGAATAAAACAAATTCATTTGCATAACACTGCAGTACTTGCACTGTGTGTTTACAATACCAAATTTCTCTTGTCCAGCTGACCTGAATGTAAGGGACTGTGACATATGTAAGGAGAGAATGTAATAAGCAAATTTAGCAAAATGGAAACAAATACTACACAATTGCTCATTTCTCCCAAATTATTTCTTCATTCCACATTTTGATTAACAAGTTCTTCTAGTTCTCTAAATTGCCTTGACAAATACTGTCTAAACTGTTGTAATACCTCTTTGTAATTCCAAAGCCTAAAGGAAAGATAAATAAACAAACATGTTTATTACTTGAGTTAACCTTTCAAAAGACAAATGAAATTAAAATAAAAACAAATATACTGGTAGATACTATTTTTCTTAGTAGTAACAGATTTTGTATTTACAAGCAACTTGCATAATACAAGTATTTCACAGTTCAGTAGTAATAAACAGAATCACAACAAAGAATTGATTGTGTAGGTGAAAAAGTGGTATTTAAAAATTCCGATAACTTTCTGTATTCTTCTGAATTTCTGCTATTTTTTTCTTTTTCACATTCAAAATGTGCTGAGAATATCTGTCTATGATAGGGATGTAGTTCAGTCCCACCTTTAAGTTTTCTTTGAGTCAAATTTCTGTAGATTATATACTTTGTTGAGTTGATCCAACAGAAACCTCATTATTATTATTATTACTATTATTATTATTATTATTATTACTATTATTGCTATTATTATTATTATTTCTATTACATTATGTTTTATATAATTTCCTATGGCAAATTTTGTATGGTCTCATTTTCTATAGGCTCAACTCATTGATTAGGCTGACAGTGCAAACACCATTCCTAGGTCCAGAACAAAGGAAAGATCTGGAAAACAATATAGAGCAGAAAACTGCATGCGGCGACAATCCACACATGCGCCAGATTATTATTAAACAAAAGGTAGTGGGTTTTTTTCTTTCTGACTCTTCTTATTTCTTTTATTGGCACGAGTTTTGGAAGAAAAAAGAAAGCCACTTTCGAATCATATTTTTTTCCAAAAATATGTGCATATACATATATAGTGTTTTTATCCACCTCTTTTTTTTTTGTTTGTTTGTTTTGATAAGTTTGATTTCAAGTTTAAATACTTATGAAATAGTTCGTCTCTTGTTTTTAGCAACATGTTCTGTATTATATTCACTTAACAGGCTATGCAGACTGTGTGCAAGAAGAGAAAAAGTTTACACTGCAACATGTATTACAAACTTGAAGTATTTACCAAGGTAGAATACGACGTTCCAACTGCACTACACTTGGTTAAAAAATGTACTTAAATGAGAACAGTCCAGTGGAAACAAAGCTACGCCACTTTGCATATCCAAAATATTTACTGTAAAATATTCTTTTTCAATTCTTTTCTTCCCTTGCCTCCAACCACAGTATTTAAAAACTATTTTCAGCTTTAGGATGGACCAGAAAGACTGGTGTGAATTAGCCAAAATACCTTTAAGGCAGTGGACAAAAAAATTGCTCTGAGTGAAACTGCTGTAACAAGAAAATGACAATCTGAAAAAAATATTCTTAGTCAAAGTGAAATCATGAATTAGCATCAAAACCAAAAGGTCACTCGATACTAGAAATCCCCTCTGATATTGTCAGCAGAAAGACTTCATTATTTATTTCTTCAGTGTACATGAGAGATATTTGCAAACACCATGGGCAGTGACTGAAAAATCATGTAATCTCCAAACATTAACAAAAAAAAGAGAATGGCTCAGAGGAAAATTTGGAAGAAGCTTGCATAGTAGGTCTGTGAACAAATCACTCTCGCTGTTTGAGATTTTCTGTGTTTATTCAACCAGTCTTTCTGTGCTTTATTTCTAAATTAATTTAAATCAGAATATCTGACTGATTATTGATATTGCTTCCTAATGGAAAGGGTAACTGAGGCATGTCATGGACTTTAATCACAGGTACCAAAGTCTAGCAATCCATCACAGAATCTGGACTAATCTTGGCCACTGGATAAGTGTGTGCTGGACGTTCAGGCTGGGTGACTACTCCAGTTCTGAACAGAAATCCAGTAGCATTCTGCCTTTGTATCAGAGAGAGGCACAAATTTGAGATTAAAATTCACCAATGTTTAGTCTTGAAGGTCATATGCATGCTCTAACACTTGTTTACATTCATTACTGACCCTTTAGTCATGTTGTCCACTTGCTTCTACTCAAAGATGGTATATAGTCTTCCTAAGATCCCACCAAACATTATTCTTTTGGTTAACATTTAAACTATTTTGAAGCAAAATGCCTAAGAAGCAGAACTGAGCACATTACTACTATTTGCACAAAATTCAAAGCAGATAAAATACAATAAAATATGAGAACGAAAGATATTTGAATACACTTTGTGATGTAGCTTTTCTATCATTTATGGATCAACAGATCTTCCTGTCTTCATGCAGGGAATATGTCCTTTCTGCTTCTGATTCTTATTCAGAATCAGAATCTCTTATTAAGCCGTATTATTAATCTTCTCAGAGCCTTCTCCCTGCACATCTACCCTTATTGTCACCTGTGGCAAGATCTCTGTCTTAACCTAGACACTTCACTCTCTGTCTCCTCTCCCATTTCAGAGAAAAGGAAGAAATTTCACCTCCAGGGCTGAGCAAACCCATCACTCAAGGGAATTGATGTCTGAACAAGTACAAAGCTTGCACTGATTCAAGTTTTACATTCAAAAATAATCTTTACTACAGTCCTCAAGAAGACATTGCATAGGCATGAAGTTAGCAAAAAAATTATGTTTAGACAGAAATTGAAGGCCATGCTGCTGCTCATTTTGATTAAAACTCTTAAACATGATATCTTCCGAACACTGCAAACTACAGCACAGTTGATACAGTGATTAATAATTCTACTTCAGATGAAGATTCATATTAACATCAGTTGAACAATTTTGCAGTAATTTTAAGTAGAAACCTACAAGGAATGAAAAGCAAACTGAAAACTTACATATGCTACCTCAGTCTACACCACTTATGGATTTAGTCACAGCATACTTTACAATCTAAGAAGTCAATTAGAATAGCTGACATGAACAAAAAATAAATGAAGTTTTGTGTATTCATAGCTTTGAACTTAATGATAAATTGTATCAATATTTTCCACTCGATAAATCTAATAGAGTTAAAAAAATAAACCCTCTTATTTAAAGATCATTTTATTTTTCTGCTATCAGCTAAAGCAGTTACAAATCAGGTTTCCGCTTTCTAGTTTTTTTAACAATAGGAGGGAATTTCCTTCAAGGCCTTATCAGCTTGAACCACAACCCCTGCGCTGATTTCTGGTTCACTGACAAATTACACTCCCTTAATCCCCATGCAGAAAAGATTTAATGAATACACATTTTGAAACGATACCACACATGACAATTTTCACATGTATACAAAATGTGAGGCTCCAACCTTGTTAAACAATAGACTGAACTAGTCACTCCAAGTAAAAAGAAGTCTCCTCTTCAAACATCAAAACTACCTTTCCTACCAATTAGACTAATGTGGCTCCCTAACTCTACTTATTTGTTTAGAGAAAAGGAAATTAAAATCACTTTTAATAATATTCACACTATCGTCAGAAAATTATCAAAAAGGGTAAAAGAATTATTCATAGCAAAATGGAAAATTCACTTAACACTGCAGAAGTGTGAATGATGATAATCATTTTAGTAGCAAGTCCGAAGTTCTTGGCAGGGAAAATTCAATGCAATGGTTGCTTAGTAAGTAGTTATATGTGTGGGAACATGGCTATGTGATTCCCCTGTCCATGTGCTGCCCCATTCCTGAGTCACAGAACAGAGGGTCTCGCTCATGGAGAGTGCAGATGCACTCACAGAGAAAGTAGGTGAGGTTGAATATTCTAAATGAGAGTCGATTTCCAGTTACATCCTTCCATTTCTTATCTGAGTCATTTTTTACATGTTAGTTGTCGTAGCTGCTTGCCATTGCTTTTCATAGAATCATAGAATTGTTGAATGGCTTGGTTTGGAAGGGACCTTGAAGATCATCAAATTTTAACACCTACCATAGACAGGATTGCCACTCACTAGATCAGTATCCCCAGGACACCATCCAACCTGGCCTTGAATACCTCAAGAAACGGAGCATCCACAATTTCTCCGGGCAGCGTGCCCAATTGACTCACCATACCCGAGTAAAAAAAAATAAAAATAAAAATTCCTTAATATCTAATTTAAATCTTCCCTCTTTTAGTTGAAAAACATTCCCCCTTGCCCTATCTTGATCTAGTTGCACAAGAAGTCTGTCTCTTTCCTGTTTATAAGCTCCCTTAAGTACTGGAAAGCCACAATGAGATTTTCCCAGAGCTTTCTCTTCTCCAAGCTTACGAAGCCCAGTTCCCTCAATGTTTCTTCAAAGGAAAGGTACTCCAGCCCTCTGGACCAGCTCCAACAGCTCCATGTCTTTCTTGTGCTGGTAACTCAGACCTGGATGCTTCACTGCTGGATAGGGCCTCACAAGGGCAAAGCAGAAAAGGAAATCACCTCCCTCACCCTCCTGACCATACTTCCTTTGATTCAGCTCAAGGTACTGTTGGATTTCTGGGCTGCAAATGCAGACTGATGGCTCACATCTAGCCTTTAGTTCACAAGAATCCTGAAGTCCTTCTCTGCAGGGCTGCTTTCATTGAGTTCTCCCAGGCTGTGCTTATTGTCCTTGTTGAATCTTATTAGGTTCACCTGGGTCTCATTTTCAAGCCATTCCAGGTCCCTCTGTAGAGCATACCTTCCTAGTCTTGTGTCAGCTGCTATACTCAGATGGTGTCATCTGCAAATATGCTGAGGGTATCCTACTCAATCCTATTCCAGGTCATTAATAAAGATATTAAAAAGCAGAAGTCCCAAGATGGACCTTTTATGGACACTGCTCATGACTAGCCTCTGCTTGGACATAGAGCCATTGACAACAGCTCTACAACTATCAAATCAATTTCTTATCCATTGAATAGTCCTCCATTCAAATCCATCTTTCCAATTTAGAGATAAGAATGCAGGACCATATTTCAAAATGTGTGGGACAATATCAAAGACTTATATCCAGATAGATTACATTAGTTGCTCTTACTTTGTCCTGATTCCAGTAAGACTCAGTCTGCCCTTGTTGAAACTCTTGTTTCAACAGTTGACTGTCTCATAACATCTTCTTATCTTGCGTGTGCTTTAACTCAGATTCCAGGAGGATCTATTCCATGATCTTTCCAGTTACAGACATGAGGCTCATTGACTTTTTTCTTTGGTCTTCTTTTCTTCCTCTCTTAAAAATGGGAGTGAATTTTCACTGAGTGAGTAAGATGCATAAGACTCAAACATTCCTCAAGTATATTTTGTAAGATTGTCAGCATTTCCTTAGTATATACTAGATGCTCTTCATTGGGTTCCTTATTCTGTTTCTTGGTTTTGTTTGTTGTGTTTTTAGTGTTTGTTTGTTTATTTTTTAATTTCTTTGTTTGTTTGTTTGTTTGTTCTTATTTGTTTGTTATTTTAAAAAGATTTATGGCAGTAAAGAGAGTAGTGATGAAACTACTAATGAGGTAGAGGAAACAGAGCCATAGAGAGGCAGGACCCTGGAGAATCAAGTTGATTCAGTCACCTTCAGAAAGCACAAGATTGTCTATTAGGTTTGTTATAGCATCTGCTGTAATAATGTGCTACCTGTCCCCATCACCCTTGCCCTTATGGCAGCAGTAGCTCAGAATCATAGAATCATAGAATATTCCTAGTTGGAAGGGACCTACAAGGATCAACAAGTCAGCCAAATTCAAACCATATGTACAAGTGAATTGTTCAAACACTTCTTGAACTCTTGGTGTCATGGCCACTTCCCCGGGGAGCTACGCCATTTTCTTTCCAGAGGAAAAAGCACCAGAAGCAAATTCTACAGTTTTAATTTTCTAGGGTGCAAGAACAGGAGAAGTAGGTATTAGGCCTGAGGAAATTTCTGCCATTTCCTCTCATTAGCTAATCTTTAGGACAGCAGCATCCTTTCCTTATTCTAACATCTACTCTAAGAATTATGGATATAAAGGTGAGTGAGAATACACTTAAAACCATAGGAAGAATGTAATTCTCTTTTCTAGTAAACTAATAGAATTAGTATTTTTATGCTATTTCACCAAGATGTACTGAAACTTGAAGTATTTCCAAAGATAAAAAAAAAAAATGTTCTCTCACAGATGATAATAGAAGTGTCTCAGTAATACTGGGTTGAATACATAGTGGTTATGTAGAAACTTTCTGAAACTCCAGTTCTGCTCAAACCCTTGCTGAAAAACTCCAGTATATTTTCTGTTTTCACTGTGTGTCATGCTTTGCATGATCTACCTTGCAGGTTAGAGTAGTCCATCCCTCCAACACACATGGCTGCTTCTAAGATTAAGAGTCAACCCACCTCCCTTTCCCAGACAGTACAATGGCCTCCATTTCCTTTCCTCTAGACAGAACGCAATATTCAAATGACAGGCCAACAAATGAGGTGTACTGACCATCACATAGAAATGCATGAGTTGCATGGTATTTTATCAATCTGAATGTCAGATATTGCACAAAGCATGTATCTCCAGAAATAGCACGTCATACATCCTTGTGAAGGATGGTATACAATGGTGCTTTTCACTACTGAGACAGTGGCACATGCTTACTGTTGTTCAACGTGCTTGTTGAAATATATGTATATATAGTGGATTCATGGATACATTTTCTTCTCCTTTGCAGTGTTCTGTATTCTCAAGTTCTTCAAGATGAGTATAGTTTTTCAGTAATAATGTATTTAGGATTTGCTGAGGAAATTCTGTGAAATCAAATATTCCTAATTTTTAGATATATTGAATCAGTTTGTAATGAAGATGTTACTGAATGATTCTATACATCTGCATAATAATTTTTAAATAAAGCATATTCTTACAAAAAAAAAAAAATCTGTTTTATTTCAGAGAAGAAAGTTGATCACACTGTAAAGGTCCAATGAACCACAGAAAAGCTTCAGTGTAAAGTAAAACTGTGACCTTTAATGAAGTCACCTCCCCAAAATACTTTTCCATTACTACCTGAAGCTATTAGTCTGCCCAAAACTCTGCTTTCCAGACTTGTTTTCCAGCAACTAGAATGTACTGTCTTTCAACAAAAACTGGTCAGTTGTGTTACACACACCCATTTATCTTTGCTGTATATTTATTGAAAGATCATCTTTTTAAAAGGTGTCTCTCATTTTCATTCACTTATGAATGAGTTAGCAACATCTCTGAGATAATTTTATATTGGGCTTATTTATTTATTAATCTGAAGCTACTACTGAAGAAGGATTAGGTATACAGAAGTTTGAAATTTTAATATCTAGATGCTTTTGATATTAGAAAAACTAGCTAGCCTTTTCATCAAAAATAGACATAAATGTTCAGATACATAATATATATATCAAAACTACTTCAAGCCATTTCCCTTGGGATAAAATATAAGCATATTTAATACACAGAGTGAAAAAATATATGCATAAAGTAAAATAGGCTTTTAATTACTCAATAATCTACTCTTTATATGAAGTAGATGAATATCATATTTAAATTCATGTATGTTTACTAAAAAAAAATTATTACTATTATATTAATTATATTAAGTAGTTTATATATAGAAACTATTATGTTACTTTTGGAAAAATGAGACAAAGGAGGATTTTGGTCAGTGACTTGGAATATCATGACAACCAAGCCCAATGCCTATGTATCTGAATTCAAAATGTCTTTGTCCCTGGAATATTGAGCCTATTAAGCAATTGCACTTTCACTTCTGCAGAGTGTGCAAAGGACATGGAAGGACAAGGAGGATTTTGGTCTCACAATTTTCAGGTACTGCATCCTGTACAACACTCAAAACCTCTTTGTGATTTGAAAGAAAGCATTAATATTGCTGAGAGGATGCTCTTACTAGCTTGGTAGCTACACAATATTTGTGTAGTTGGAGGAAATAAGTAAGCAAATTATATATTATAATTATATTATAAATTATAACTATATTTATTTGGTTTCTTCTTTCCGTAGAAAAGAACTGCAATGGTTATTGGCTATAAAATTAATGGTCTCTTTCTTCTTAATTTTCTGTCCCTGTTGTACTGCGAGTAAGTTAAGAACTATAACTAAGTAATTTCTTTTACTTGTATTTTAGTGAGTACTGCTAAAAAAATTTTGAAAAAATTACCTCCTTTCTGTCTATGCTTCACTATGAACATCCACAGTACATTTTGATTTTGCTTTCTACAAGACAGCTGCATGTGAATCATTACATCATCAGTAATCGTATCATCCCTATTAGAGATCTGTACACATTCCTTTCTGGTAATCCATTTGTCTTTATTGCTAGACCAGTTCTGAGGGATAAAATAAAATAAATAGAGGACGGGGTATTGTTTAAGAGAGAATTTACTTGGCATCACTTCACAAATCATCTTTCATATGTTGTTATTTCTGATAGTAGAGAGACCTGATATATAAGCTTGAACTGAAGTCTTCATATGACTGAAACCAGCACTTCACATGGCAAAAACATGGAGAAACTTTGGAAATGTAGAAGGGGTCTTTTAACAACCATGATGACTATCAAATCCTTATCCGAGTTGGATTATATAGTCCTTGCCTCAAAATTACATGAGTTTCTTACCTGGCTTCTGCAGGTTGGCAGCCTGAACTATAATATCTTTTCAGGTATCAGAAATCAAATTTGTTGGTGTCTTCTGTAAGTGATCTCTGACACATTTGTTATTCCATTCTAACTTTTTTTTTTTTCCTCTCATTATTCAGTCTATACATCCTTGATCAAGGGTAGTTTTTTTAATATATCTTTTCATTTTAAGAGACAATCACGTTGTTACATCCTTTTCACTTATTAAAATTAGCATATGTGTTTCACTATGTTCTGTGATGAAGCATGTCAAATTTCTTTGTCAACTACAGATCAGGAAATATGAAATAATGCACTTTTTGGTCCTCCATACATTTCAGTTACAAAAGCAAATATCTGTTTTCACTGAAGGAATAATTATATTGCCATTCTGTAACCCTCATTCAGTAAAACTCTTAAAAATAATATTAAACAGAAAATTATATAAGTATTAAATGCTACTTGAAGCAATTAGTGTTAAAAAATGTGTTTAAAGCTATGAAAATTCATATACATATTGCTGGGCAAATAAATAAATAAATGTAAGATGCTTAAAGATCTGTTTCTTAAACGTGATAAGTTCTATCATTTGAGTCATGGTCAGTTTTATTCTTAATTATCTTTGAATTGCCTTCCTTTTTTTACTAGAATATAATGTCAGTAAATACAAAAGAAAACACACAATAAAAATAAATAAAAAATTTAAAAAGCTAGTATATGCTGTAATGGAACATTACTATGAAAACAGAAAAAAAAAAAAAGGTGATTTTTTTTTTTATTATTATTTTGCAAGGGATACAAATTGTTAATGTCATTCATAACTTCGTGCTGGTAGCTTTGCAAAACAAAGAGGCTTAATATAAAAGACCCCTGAGGCTTTCAAGATGCCAGCTTTAAAATTATGGTAATCTTGTCTATATTTTGATATTTGTTCACTAGGAAAATCCCTTATGGTTGATGGCTTTGGCAGAACAATGACACAATAATTTGTAGTAAGCTACATATTTAGTATGAGACAAAATAATGCCTGCGTAACAGGTAATGAGATTAAGCGAGAACATAGAGACTTCCTTAAAATGAAAAATAATAATGTCACCCTGAAGTGTCAATGGAAATTCAGAGAGTACAGATTTACAGTGGATTCCATGTCAAAAGCAGCTTTTAAATTCAAATAGCTTGAAGATTAATAAGGCCTGGGACAACAAGTAGTTTGTATACTGCCAGAATCTTAAGCTGACAGTAATGTCTTTGGGCTAGGGTGGGGAACTTTCAGCACATACAGCTAAATCATATTTGTTAAATGAGTTTATAAATCATCCAACCAGCACAACTGAGCTGAAGGTTTCTTTTATGCTTCAGCCTTTTTTGACATTCTGTAGGTGAGGAAGAAATAAAAACTGATTATTTAACAATATTGAATTCTGCCATTTAAAATAACTGATATTGCATCTGCATCTTTTTACTTTGTAACAGTGGCAGATGAAAGATACATAATTAAAATGCTCAGTATGGTTAAAACAGCTGAGCAAGTGACAGTAGTCATAAGTCAATAGAATCATATAATTGCAAAATTGTAGAGGCCGGAAGGGACCACTTCAGATCATCTAATCCAGCCCCCTGCTAAAGCAGGTTTCCTACAGCAGGTTAAACAGGAAAGTGTGTGGGTTTTGAAACAGACACAGTCTCTCTGGGCAGCCTGTTCTAGTGCTCTGTAACCCTCAAAATAAGGTGTCTTTTTTTCCTTATGTTCGTATATAACTGTGTTTTTTTCCAGCTTCTGTCCATTGCTCCTTGTACTGTGTTGTCCCCATTCTTGAGGTCCGGTCCACCGGGGGCTAGCAATCTCCCCTCGCTAGGAACATAACAGCACTGACATCAATATAAGGATGCTGCAAATGGCATTTATTGTGACTAAACAGCGACTTATATATCCTATGTGCTTTGTTGTAAGTGATGACTTACATAGCAGAGCCGGGGAGCTCCTATCCCGTCACATCCCGACTCCTCGTTAATGCCTACTACAACAGTCCTGTAGCTGGGCACTGCCAAAAAGAACTTGGCCCCTTTCACTTGTCTCCCACCCATTAGATATCTGTAAGCATTGATAAGATCCCCTCTCCATCTTCTCTTCTCCAGGCTGAACAGTTCCAGATCTTTCATCCTTTCCTAATAAGGGAGATGCTACAGGCCTTTAATCATCTTTGTGTCCCTCTACTGGGCTCTTTCTAGAGTCTTCTTCATATTTTTTGAACTGAGAAGCCCAGTACTCCAGATGTGGACTCATCGAGGCAAAGTACAAGAGGAGGTTCACTTCCCTCATCCTGCTGGTCGTGCTTTTTTAACATACTCCAGGATACCTTATTCTTCTTGTGTGACACATTGCTGACTTATGCCCAACCTGTTCTTCATCAGAACACCTAGGTTCTTCTCTGCAGATCTCTTTTCCATAAGGGCAGCCCCTAACCTGTACTTGTATATGTAGTTATTCCTTCCAAGGAGTAGAACTCCAAACTCAACCTTGTCATATTTATAGATAACAGATACAACTTCATTTCCATTCAAATGGAATCCAAGAAGACAAAATATCATTGTGTGTGATGGAATAATGATTTTGCTGTGACAATATTTAAATCAATCAGTCAGAGTTAAAAGAAAACTAATTCATCTAAGCGCCCTCCTTTTCTTGCTGATTTATTTCAGAACTTCGTGAATAATGACTTATCAGAATCATCTTAAATTTAATTTCATGTTTAATTTCATATTTTTCCCCTAAAAGATTGCAGGATTATATTGATTTTTATTTTCTTAAGAAAATAAATTCTTCAAGTTTATGCAATGTCACCTAATATGTATAAATAAAAATACATATTTCATCTTGTTTGATTCTGTGGTTATGATTCTTTGTAATGTTTAGGTCTCCTTATTCAGTTAAAATTCCTTCAGAAAAAACTTTGCCATTGAATAACCAAATACATTTAGAATAATAGAATCCTAGAATCAACAAGTTTGGAAAAGGCCTCCAAGATCATCTAGACTAACCAACAACTTACCAACAATATTTCTCACTAAACCACGTCCCTCAGTACAACATCTAAACATTTCTTAATCATTTCCAGGGGTGGTGACTTCACTACCTACCTGAGAAGCCCATTCCTGATCCTGATTGTTCTTCCAGAGAAATCTTTCCTAACTTTCAACCTGAATCTCCCCTGGCACAATTTGAGTCCATTCCTTCTAGTCCTATTGCTAGTTACAGGGGAGAAGGAGCTGATTCCCACCTTACCACAACTGTCCTTCAGGTTGTTATAGAGAGCAATAAGGTCTCTCCTGAACCTCGTCTTCTTCAGACTGAACAATTCCAGCTCCTTCAGTCACTCCTTGTAAGTCTTGTGCTCCAGATCCCTCATCAGCTTTGTTACCCTTCTCTGAACACACTTGAGGGCCTCAGCGTCTTTCTTGTAGTGACGAGCCTAAAACTGAACCCAGTATGCAAAGTGCAGCCTCACCAGGACCAAGTACAGAGAGGGATGATCACTTCTCTGATCCTACTGGAAACACTCTTCCTGAGCTAAGTTGTCATTGGCCTTCTTGGCCACCTGGGCACACTGCTTGCTCATGTTCATCTGAGCACCAACCAATACACCCAGGTCCGTTTTTTCTACATAATCTTCCAACCATTTTGCCCCAAGCCTGTAGCACTGCCTGTGGTTGTTGTGGCCAAAGTGCAGGACCCGGCACTTGGTGTTGTTGAACTTCATCCCGTTGGCCTCAGCCCAGCAATCTAGCCTGTCCAGATCCCTCTGTAGGGCCTTCCTACCCCCAGGCAGATCAATATTTCCTGACAACTTGTTGTCATCTGCAAACTCGCTGAGGGTGCACTCAATGCCCTCATCCAGATCATCAATAAAGATATTGAACGGGACAGGCCTCAATACCAACTGCTGCGGAACATCACTCATGACTGATCACCAGCTGGATGTGACTCAATTTACGACCACTTTCTGCTTCTGGCCCTCCAGCCAGTTTGTTACCCAGCAAAGAAGCCACAGGCTGCCAGCTTCTCCAGGAGAATTCTGTGGGAGATAGTGTCAAAGGCTTCGCTGAAGTCTAGGTTGACTACATCAACATCTTCTCCTTCATCTTGTAGGCAGGTCACTTGATCACAGGAGAGCAGGTTGGTCAAGCAGGATCATGTTGTCTTGGCCTGATACCCCGGCTCTCCTGCATGTGCCATATGATCTCCCTCAAGATGGTCTGCTCTATAATCTTTCCTGGCACAAAGGTCAGGCTGACTGTCCTGTAGTTCCCCAGATTCTCTTTACAAACTTTCTTGTAGATGGGAGTCACACCAGCAAGGCTTCAATCCTCTTTGACCTCCCTGGTTAACCAGGAATGCTTATAGATAATGGAAAGCAGTTTGGCTATCACTTCCTTTTCCTGGTTATATGATTTTTTGTTATTGGTATTCCACATCATAACATCATGTAGCGCACTGAGAATTAAAGAGTTAATGCTCTAGTTCTGAGTACCTGATCCAGAAGAGAAGAAGAACTACATCTTCCGGAGTACTGTTTGCTCTTCTGTTACCATTTCCACCCAGAAGGAAAGATAAAAACTGTTCATACAACACTTCACCTTCCCTTTTTTGATCGTCTGGCTCATATCTGTTGCAGGTGCCATCTCATCACAGCATTAGAGTAAGACCTTTGATTTTTAAACACTCTTTCTCATTTTATTTCATTTATTAGCTTTAATTCTAATTATATATATATTTAATTCTAATTCTAATTCTAATTATATTCTAATTTAATTCTAATTATATTGTACTATATTGTATTATAGTGTGTTATCTTGCATTCCAATATCTTACTTAGTAAATTAGTTTGTTTCTCCTCAGATTACTGCTTCTGTTTTGTTTTTAGGCCCATCTTCCTACCCTTCTCCCCTTTTTCCCTTTTCCCTTTCCCAGGTCCATGGGTCACCCCACTCCACTAGTCAGGGAACCAGGCTGAACCAGCCTGTAAACTGCTAACCATCTCCAGGCTCCCTCAGCACCCTCAGATGGATCCCATCTGGCCCCATGGAATTGTGGCAGTCCAGATGGAGAAGTAGGTCTCTAACAGTTTCTACCTGAATCATGGGGAGTTTATTCTGCTCCTTATCAATGACTTCCAGATCAGAGGGTAGAGTACCCTGAAGATAACTGGTCTGACATTTGAAGACAGATGTAAAGAAGGCATTGAGTGCCTCAGCCTTTTCCTTATCTTCAGTGGTCACATTCTCCACTGCATCCAGTAAAGGACGGAGTTTCTCCTTAGCCCTCCTCTTACTGTTATTATATTTTAAAAAATGTTTTTGTTCTTTTTTACCCCAACTACCAAGTTGAGTTCAAGCAGGTCTTTTGCCTTTCTAATTTTCTCCCTGAACATCCTAACAAATTCTTTGTACTCTCTTTAAGTTGCCCATTCATTCTTCTACTGAAGGAAGATTCTTTTTCTCCTAGAACCTCGGGAAAAGTTTCCTGATCATCCACACCCGATCAGCCCCCCTTCCAACCTCACCAACAATCAAAAACCCTACCATTCTGTGGTCACTGTGCTTGAGACATCTCCAGGCTTTCACATCTCCCACGAGTCCTTCTCTGTTTGTGAGGAGCACGTCCAGTGGGGCACCTCCCCTGATAGGCTCTCTTAACAGCTGCCTCAGGATATTATCTTCTATACATTATAGAAACCTCCAAAACTTCTTCTGTGCTACACTGTATTTCCAACATATATCAGGAAAGTTAAAGTCCCACTTGAGAGCATGGGATGGCAATCGTGCAACTCCTGCCAGCTCTTTGTAGAATGCCCCATCCGTCTCTTCATCCTGGTTAGTCTATAACATACCCCACTAGGATGTCCGCCTTGATGGCCCTCTGGTCCTTACCCAAGAATAACAACATCAAAGCACTCTCTAATTCCTCCATCCTTGCCTGTCCCTTCTAGGTGCTTATAGTGATCCATTGCAGCACTTCAGCCGTGGGAGTGACCTCATCATGTTTCTGTAATTGCAACTAAGTTATAGTTTGTGTGCTGCAAAATGGACTCCAGCTCCCCATTTATTGCCCCATTTGTTGCATTGGTATTATAAGGTGGTTATATTTTGTTTCATTTCAGGAATGATTAATTTCCTTGATTCCTTTCAAAAAATCCCATCCTATACTTCTAAAATATATTTCCTGAAATATTTTTTTTTTATTATGTTCCTACTCAGGAACTACAGGAGACTATTTCAAAAATAAGTATGGAATATATCAATTATGGACATTTCAAATTTTTGTGGTAGTTATACACCATTGTCTCTTGAAGGTTTATCCTAGATCTGAGACATAGTGGAACATGCAGTGGTATCTGCTTTGTCTGCACACGAGTTGCTTCCTACGGGAAAAAAATACAAGAAGAGAGATGGAAGATCCCAAGCACCTAAGTGTCATCGTAATATGCAATCGGAACTTGCCCAGTGCACATATATTCCAAACCAAGGCAGAGATATGTTCTCAGACTCTTATAAGAGAGTCTAGAAAACTAGGAGTTTTCCTTTAGGAAATAATCCAGATGCATGTTGCTGCTGTAGACTAAATTTTTGACCTCAAGAAACAAGAAAAGTTAATTATCTTTTAAAGCAGTTGTGCTTACTGATTTACTTTTTTTTTCTTTCCCATTGATTGATCTGTGTAGAAATCTCTATTCTCATATCATAATTAAATCAATAGGTGCTATAATAGGTGTTATTTTGAAAACTTGACTAATAGTAAGATTGTTTTTCAGCTTGCTTGCATATTTCATTACTCATCTCAGCGGTGTTAGAAATAGTGCATTTTTAGGACTTTTTAATGGGAAAGTAAGAATGACATATCTGAAGAGGGAGTTGTTTGTCTTCCTCCTTTGACAAGAGAAAATGACAAGAAAAGGAGAGTTCACTACAAAACCAGTGTTACTTAAAGCTTTTTAAGCTATGTGGTAAATGGGATGTTCAGATTTTCAAGGGATCAGAGGAACAGAAAGTAACAGGCATCTTTGTAACAGGCCAAACTTTGTAACAAAAAGTTGATTACCTAGCCAGGAAATATGCATGGCAATCTAATTTCCAGGAGTGATGGAAATCTGGGAATCTCTAAGAAAGTTCTAGTTTCCCTGCCGTAACTGTCTCTCAATTTGAGAGACAACTTGCTTGTTGCTTCAATTCCTTAGGCTTGCTCAGTTTTAAGGCTAAAAACAGACACCTGAGAATATAGATTCCCGATATGTTTCTTTAAACAAGATCATGATAGAAGTGACCAAAACCCAGTCAGTTCTTCAGACAGCTGGCTGACTTGTGTAAGAACTCAATTTACAAAAGAAAAGTCAGGAAGCAATAAGAACATTCAGGAAAAACAAAGCAGAAGGAGCTGGCAATTTTCCCTCTAAATTATTAAAAACAGGTGGAGATGCACTAAGACAAAGATGTTACCAAATTATTCTGTTGGTTAAGAGGTTTGAAACAAATCCAAAGAAATAGAAGGAGAAAATATGATAGCCAGTTTTTAAAAAAGAGTGACAATATGGAACATAAATATAATTGTGGCATCTTTTTCCTCATTATGGCCCATAAAATTCCAACTGTTATATCAGTTAACTTCTCAGATGGAACAGTTGAGAAAAGAAAAAAAAATGCATACTGGATCAAGTACTTTCAATCTGGCATTCAGCCAAATATAATGCTAACATCATATCATAAATATCAGAAAATTTCTATGTGTAAGATATGTGGTTAGGTGATGGAAGACAGACTATATAAAAGACCCTTGGAAGGCTGTTTTTATGAGTTTTAGCTTTGTGGCCAACCAGGAAAAATTGAAAGATTACACTGAGAAAGATCTAAGGACTCTTGCTATGAATGACCAGAAATGAGGTCTTGGCAAAAACAGATAGCGATAAACTGTGAGAACAGCCATGGATGCCTGTGGTTGATAAAGCCATGGGACATGAAAAATATAAATACCAAGTAATATATGATGTGCATTTAGTCATCATACCATTCTTGCTTATGGCATGGAACACACTCAAGGCACATTTCAGGCTTATATGGATAGCCAGTGCAAGCTTAGTAATCAGACTTCTTTTAAAATATAAAATCAAGATAAACCTTACTTCCTGTGTTTCCTGTCTTGTAATCAGTGTTCCACTGCTTAATGTAATGAAAGCACCATCTAAAAGTTTCCCTTAGTTGTAGAACTCATTATAAGTCTTTCCAAAAGTGAATATCTTATAAAAGATGAACTAGCACAGAAACCTGCCATTATCTACTCAGTTGTTTTCAAAGAACTTAAGTGCTTGAGTTTTTGAGACACTGAAAAGTCAAATCTCCAAACTGATACAGATAGTTCAAGTTAAATGAGCAATGAAGTAGCTTGAATATCACAGTGATTTTAAAGAATGTTTTGTATGGATGTGTGCTTAGCTCTCAGTATCTTGTTATGACACGCCATGTAAAAACATCTAACTTCATGATTCTGTCATAGTGGAGGTAACAATTTAGAATACTTGAAAATGTAAAATACATCTGATATAAAATTTTTGAAGTATACACCCAGGATGAGAAATGTCATTAGATGGGAATTATTATTGTTTCTGAATTTTATTATCTGTAATATTTTTCTTAAATACTGAAATTCAAATTTTTATCAGTTTTAGAAATCAGCTGCAGTATTACCTATGTCAGTAGGTCTATAAAAACTTTGCGTAAGTGGAGGCTGATATATTCCTAAACAAGACCATGAGATCAATTTCTTCTTGCTTGACATGAAATACATTACCATCTAGATTACTTTAGTAGGTATAAAACCAGGTAATATTCTACTCATTCACTGTAAACATCTAGCCTTCTTGGGTGTGGAAAATAAAAATTATTTATCAAATGGACAGTTTGAGGACTGTTGATTTCTTTCTTTGATTTATTGACTTTTAAGGTTTTTAACATTTTTCTTCATTTGCAGTTGTTACTTAGGTGATTCTATAGATAGACCTGGAACTTGTAAAATATTCTATAAGCCAAACTCTTTTTGTTGTTGTTTGTTTGTTTGTTTGTTTGTTTTATTGCAAAAATCAAACAAGAATCATTTTTATCTTCCATTGATTTAGAAACTGCAATTACTACATTTACAGAAAAAAATAATATATATTTGTTCAAGTGCAAGTGTCAAGGGAAGATAGGTACAGAAGAACATTCAAATGAACGTTAGGTATGGACAAATAGCATCAGTTTCCAATAGGATTAGAACTTTCAAATGAACATTAGGTATGGACAAATTTCCTATGTTCCTAATTTAGTAGCTGATACAGTAACTCTTTTATACTGTTACCTGGAAGCATATACTCTGGAAGGAAAATGAAGAAAAATGAGATTATTGGTAATTACTGATTTATGCTGAGAGAGCTGAATAACATAAGCAAGAGGCCATGTCTTATTTGGAGTGGAGCACTGCCATTTGTTTCTGTTGATGCAGGCAAATATTACTTTTTTTGTTTTCTAGATCTTGAAAAAGAGGATTAATTTTTATAGGTCTGTAGCATCAGTCAGCCCTGCAATTTATATGGTATACTTTCCTCAGGGGTTCTAAAGGGACAATATCCAGCTTCTAAGTAGGCTAACATGTCAAATGGGTAGATATTCACTTACACACAATTACTTTTTGGACTTTCCATGTGTATATTCTGTTCTCAGTTCCTTCACTGTTTTTAAAAATACATATATTCACTTACACATTTAGGGAGAATAAAGAGCAAATCCAACCATGTCAGCCCTACAAATAAACTAAGGTGGAATCAAACATTGCTGTATCATAAAGGAAAGAAATCCTATAACTTAAAATTTTTATCACTAGTTTAATCAAAGAATGATGCTTAACTCTCAACCATTAGATATGTGATCATTCATTTCCAGTGCCTTTCAACACAATTGTCTCTTTTATCTCATTATTATTTGGAGAAAGACTTATGCTTAGATGCTTGATGTTTCCAAAATAATGCCCTATTTATCCTTTTTACAGAATGCTTGTGTTCCAAATCCAGCCAAGTTTCTGTACTCTCAGTCAACGGTAAAGCAGTCCACAGCATAAGTATACTGAACTAGTGAATATACACATAATTATATTCTTTGTTTCATCATTTCTGAGTTTTCCTGGTTTTGCGCAATTGAAGTGCTCACATAAAAACAAAGAAACACTGATCTACCATCTTTTCTATTATACTCTTTTGATAGTAAATCATCCTGCTTCTCAAATGGGAATATCATTGAATTTATTTATGTCCTGTCATAATATGTGTTCCTTGTCCTACATTCAGTCATACAACAAGGTTGGAAAAGATCTCTTACATCTTCTAATCCAACCATCCAACTACTACCAGTGTCTTCCCACTTAAGTATGTCCCTTAGTGCTATATCTACATATTTCCTGAACACCTCCAGAGACAGTGATTCAACAACTTCCCTGGGCAGCCCATTCCAGGGCCTAATGTTCTTTCAGAGACAATTTTTTTCCTAACATCCAACCTGATCCTCCTTGAGGTCAACTTGAGGCCATTCTCTCTAGTCCTTTCATTAATTATGATGAACTGAAAGTTTGCAATAGGTGTTTTTACCTCTCTGATTGTTTCCTCTTATTTTCTTGTGGAAAATATTTCTTTTGAAAACACCAATGGTATATCTAAATTGGATTTGCAATTCTATCTCATTTACTTAATCTCTTTTTTACATCCCAAGCCCGTGCTTGCTGTTGTCAATGTCATAGCTTGCCTAAATTTTTCAATCTCTAGTTCTCTGAATGCACACACTGCCCAATACTGATGTCCTTACCATCAATAGTAAAATAATATTTATTTCTAAAGAAAGAGTCCAGATTATGCCATCTCATTATACTAAAGAATGCTATGTACTGTGCTGCAGTTTGGTCTGTAGAGGTCCTCAATATTACTTTGTTTCTGTTTGTTTGTTGTTGTTGTTGTTGTTTTAAGTGGCATGTTGTGTGAGGGATATTTTTTACAATCGAATGCTGATATTTGGAGCTCATCCAAACCTAATGATTCAAAGCTTCATTCAGTTCCAAGTCAAACCTGCATATCACGCTACTATTGGCTTTTTGCCTTACATTTGACCAAATGGCAGACAAAACTCAGTGATATCTTTTAAATATGATCCTAAGTATGTGTTTAAGTATTAGGCCAGGCAAATACCACATTATAAATTATGTGCTGGGAAGTTTGCAGAGCTTTAATTCTTCGATCATCTTTTTCCACATAATTGATCCAATCCAAACTTCAGACTGCATTCCTGTAGTATTTTTCTTTGATTTTCATAGCACCATAACCCAATATTTTCAAATATATTTTTTAACACTTGTAGCCAGAAGCATAAGTTTAATCTATATACCATAAACAGGACCTAATACTAACTGATCAATTGTTATATATATATATATATTAATATTTTCAAAATCATTTAGTATGAACTTGCAGATTTTACAATTCCTGTCAAGCTAGCCTGCACATCTACATAATTCTTTACACTTTTCTCCAAATCAATATCAGTTGTAAAACAGCATGTTGATTAATATCCTAGAGAGCTAACTCAAATAATCTCCTGATCTGCTTTGTTGTAATGATTTTAACATAGTACAGACAAAATTAGGATTAATGGGAATATTTGGGAACTTTATATTTTTCCTCTCTTTTTCCTCTCTTTTTCCTCTCTTTTTCCTCTCTTTTTCCTCTCTTTTTCCTTTTCCTTTTCCTTTTCCTTTTCCTTTTCCTTTTCCTTTTCCTTTCCCTTTTCCTTTCCCTTTCCCTTTCCCTTTCCCTTTATCTTTCCCTTCCCCTTTCCCTTTTCCTTCTCCTTCCCCTTCCCCTTCCCCTTCCCCTTCCCTTCCCCTTCCCCTTTTCCTTCCTCTTCCCCTTCCCCTTCCTCTTCTTCCTCCCCTTCCCCCTCCCCATCTCTTTCTCCCTCCCCTTCACCTTCACCTTTCTCTTCCCCTCCCCCTTCTTCTTCTCCCCTCCCCTCTCCCTTCTTTTCTCCCCTCCTCTCTCCCTTCCTCTCCCCCTTCCCTTAGAAACAAACAAACAAAAAAAGCATTTTTGTAAGAGCTCTCATTATGCAAATAAGACTATTAAATACAACAGTACCTAGATCGATACCTGGATTCTGTATAATCCTGCAGGAAATACTAGTTTCCCTAGTTCTTCAATTCATTTTCCCCTCCCCACTCCAGTGCAGGTTCAAAGTTACCTCAGATGTCACAAAGACTTGTTTATTTTTTCTACTATGAAGCTCTATGTTTAAGCAGGAAGAAAACGGTGAATTCATGTTCCACATTTAAAAGGAAAATCAAGTTTTGCCCAGTGTTACCTACCTGAATTCATACAAGAACATAGTATGCCTGAATTTAGGAATATAACTCCAAATGCACGTATATAAGCGAATCAATTTCTAAGATTAGTGAATCTAGAATCATAGAATGGCCTGGATTGAAAAGGACTGCAGTGATCAGCTAGTTTCAACCCCCCTGCTATGTGCAGGGTGAATATAAAGTTTTATTTAAAAATGAAAAATGATTTTATTTTCAGCTATTCTATCTATTCTATTTGATATTTATACTAAGAATGCATGGCCTGATTTTTTATACTGCTTGAACTATAGTGACATTTTTAATATATTGTACATATTAGAAGAGGGTAAAATAAAAATGGGAAAATGGGAAGGTTCACTGACATATTTATTGTATCAGTATTGTGGTAAAAAAAAACCTTCTGAGTTTAAGAATGCAAATTTTAAAACAATAATGTGCATGCACTGACAAAATGATCTTAATAATGATTCAGTACATAGAATTTTAAATGAGATTAAATCAAGTAAGTGGGGAAAAAAGCATAGAAATGGGAAAAAGCATTTAATTTCAATCCATGAAATAGTCTAGCTATGTTGCCAGCTATCATATGTCAATGGAAATGCATGTAGGTGTCTTCAAAATTAATGCCTCCTTTTTATTTCCATGGAAATTACAACAGATACAAAGAGCACAATAACACTATCTGATAGAGTAAATGCTCAGCTCCAAACTAACAATGACATGACCTTTCCACTGCGACGGGAGAGTGAATCAAGTAGAACTTGGGTTGAGATAAAAAGTATTTACCAAGACAGAAAAAAAAGGAGAAATAACATTAATGATGATAATTTTACACTTATATGGATAATTATCATCATTGTACATGTATACATATATATCAAGTGATACACAAGCAATTGTTCACCTGCAGTGGCAGTCTCCCCTGGCCAATTCTCCCAGGCAACTCCCCTCAATTTTATAGTATCTGTTCTTGATGTCATATGGTGTGGAATATCTCTTTGGCCAGTTCAGGGCAGCTGTCCTTGTTCTGTTTCCTCCCAGATCCTTGTGCCCACCCCCAGCCCCTCTTACTGGCAGGGGAATATGAAAAGCTGAGAAACTGAAATATCCTTGGCTCTGTACAGTGCTGCTCAGCAAGAATCACTGAAACATAAAATCACTGAGTTGGAAGGAACCTTTAAAGATCATCTAATCTAGTCCAACTCCCCTGGAATGAACAGTGACATCAACATGCTCAGAACCCAGTCCTGGCTGACCTTGAATTACAAGAATGGGGCTTCCACCACATCTCTGGGCAACTTGTTCCAATGCCTCACCATCATCATTGCAAAAATTTCTTCCTTCTATCCAGTCTAAGTCTCCTATCTTCTAGTCTGAGACCGTTTCCAGTTGCCCTATTACTAATAGAACTAATACACCAGTGTTTTATCAATGTTTTTTCCTCCTAAACGCAAAACATAGAATCATACCAGACACTATGAAGAAAATCAGCTCTGTCTCATCCGAACCAGTGGTCCACTGTCACAGTCACCACTGTTGAAACGCACCACCCATTACCTCGCTGTGCTCACATCCTCTTTTTGGTGTCCATAAACATGCAACAAGCAACAATTAATGTCAGTAGCTGAAATTCTTTCTAAGTGATGAAATTTAGTTACACACCTTAGCTTCATACACACTTCCACGTCAGACGCCATTATGTCAGATTGCCCCTCTTTTGCCAACAATTGCATGGCAACAAAATTTAATAGAATACTGGTGGGAAGTTTCAGTCTCTACTGCCACACCACCAACATCCAACTCTGACATAATGAATCAACCTAATAAAATAAGAGATATTACTTTAGGAGTAACCCTCATAATTTTATCTTTATTATGCCAGAATTTCTCTAATTTGCCAAAGGGAAATATACTGAACAGGGAGAAAGTAAATAATCTTTTGGAAATAATGTATATGTATCACTAACAGCAATCAAAGCCATTATATTTAAGGAGAAGTGCGTTGTATCTGCTAACGTGGAAAGTCATTCAAGTGATTAGCTAGGTAAAGTTTTGTTTGAGTAGAACAAGGAGGACTAAATCCAAAAGCATTTGGCTTTCATAACCAAATAGTGATGTCTTACTAAATCTTTCTTCTTCTACTAATTCTTTTATTTCTGCTTAGAATTATACTAAAATAGAATTCTCTTTTCCATGTAATAGTTAGAGACAGATTTTAATTACTTTAAGTAACTTGTAATGTACTGTGTTTCACATGAGAATGAATGTAAGATATGGTAACTTTACAAAGGAATGTGAAAGCTGCAGTAATTGTTAATTGTTCAATTATTTAGACAGCAGGGTGTGTGCAGTCATAATTCTGAGTCATGCATTCTCCATCCTAAATCAAACAACCTGAGAGATAAGCAACAGTGTTTCTCTGGGCAATGATAAGCATGTGTGTTGTATTTAGAACAGTGGAGTAATTTTCTAAAAAACCTGCCTACAGTGCTAGTGCTCAAGCCAACGCTCTTGTTTATTGCACTGTGAAGTTCACAGTGCAGTAGCCCTCTCGTTGAAATCAGTAAATTCCTCAAGGAGAGAAATGATCTGATGTTACAGACAGCACCACAATGGTCATAAACATGAAGGGAAGAGGAATGACATTCCCCTTTCTCCCTGTCCTCAAAAGAAGAATAAGAATACAAACTATAAGAAAATCTCCACACTGATGTGCTAGAATTTGTTTTTTATGAGTAGGAAATGAGAATACAAGTTAGCCGCCACATAAACATGTTTCTTGGTACACTTTTTGGTTCACTTTTCATTCTATCTCAAATATTATTGATAAATATCCAGTGAAGAACTAATAAATGAATGTCTTGCTTTACTTATAGCTTTTCAACATAGTCGAGTTTATACACAGTATTCTTGTAATTAATTCATAAGTTCATGATCTACTTTGTAGGACTGCATTTCATTCCAGTTATAGTTTTCACTGTTATTGCATCAATGTATGCATTGCATACATTGATGTTCTGACATGCAAGCAGTACTTCATAAATCATGTGTAATCAGGACATTTTTATTACTTCTTCCAACGTCATAAATGAAATGAAAATATTAAGTGAGACTAATCCAGAGAACAATACTTGGGTGATTTCCTCCAGCCTATTGGTACCTATTATTATTTTTTCCCCGTAGAATTTTTCTTAGATTCTTTTCTTCTTTTTACCTATCTTTATGTAGCATGAAAGTATATCCTTTGCAGAAGTCCAGGAACAGCATTAATTTTGTCTAGAAATTGATTATCTGGGAAAAAAAAAAAAAATAGTATATTTAATTGCCACATTCTATCCCAGAAAACTTTATCCTGTTTTTATTTTGTGCTTATTTCTCCTTTTCATCCACACTGGCTCAGGTGTGCTCTTAAATTTTCTCTTTCTATGTGATACCAGGAAGAAGAACCTCTGGCCTCTGAAGGGTATCTGAGATCCTGTTGGTCTGATCTCATGCATGATGGCACACTGCCTACTCAACTTCCTCCCCAGCTCCTTCACTCAGTGGCTAAGCCCCTCAGCCAGAGGTGAGGTTGCCATTACTCCTAGGAGGCAGTTAGTTGGGTCTGGCAGCCTTGGTTTGCTCTGTGGTTTGCTTGGTGTCCTCTTTCTAGAGTTCCATCTCCATCTGCACTCTGCATTGTTTCCACCATCATTGCCAGACTTTGTTTGACTCAAAAAGTCTCAGACTATCTTGGTCAGTGTCTGAAGGCCTCTTTGCAGCCCTTTTCCCACCAGCTGTAAAAATAACTGCAATAACTGAGTCAATTCCATTCACCATCCTTCTAAGAAATGTTACTGCTGAACAAAAGGAATCCAGGGGCTGCCAAAAGACGTTCTCTAAATTTGGGACAGTTTTAGGCAGAAGCAAAGGCTTGTTTGTGAACAATAAATGTGGCATTAACTTCCAAGCCAAAGGTGCTTTATAGCAATTTTTTATGCATCTGAATTTTTTTCAGTGAAAAAGAACAGAGATCTTCTTAACTTTGATTACATTATCTTGCATCATATTGAAGCTTCTCTGCCAATCTAATGTCATTCAAAGGTTAAGGTTACACTTTTCTTTTCACACAGAGGGTGGTGACATACTGGAACAGGTTGCCTGAGGATGTTGTGGATGCCCCATCCCAAGATGCATTCAAGGCCAGGCTGGATGTGACTCTGGGCAGCCTGGTCTAGTGGTTGGCAACCCTACAAATAGCAGGGGAGTTGAAATTAGATGATCGTTATGGTCCTTTTTAACCCAGGCCATTCTATGATTCTATGATTAATTATGTCTTTCTCTTACAACTAAATTTTGATTATATTAATCTGAATCATGGATCTACCTATTTATTGAATGATGAACCATTCTACATTTGCCATTTTATTGCACCACTCTTCTACGTACAAAAAAAAAATCACAAGAGAAGGAACTTGAGAAACAATTAGTTATTTTTTCATTTCTAATTAACAGGAAATTAACATTCAAAAAGAAGAGCAGCAAGGTTAATTTTGACATGGAAAAAATAATTGCAAACAGCTGAATGTGCACTAACTTTTGTATCACTCCAAAATTTTGAACAGTACAGAGTAGTTAATTGAAATATCACACCAACTAGAAGACATAGCAGAAACCACTCATTTAATGTGACAATCTCTGAGTAGTCAAGAGCAGAAGAAAAATTCCTAAGAGTCACAAGTGCTTTTGTTTGTTGTCAGCTTCTCAGAAGAATTCTTTCAGGTTCATGTAGAATTCATTAAATTCTAATTAGAATGTAATAAAATAGTGCAAATAATATCATATCTGGAGTTCTTTCTTCTATTTACACAATCATTTTAAACTAAAATTCACACAGAAATAAAAAATGGGCAATGAAAATAATGTGTGGTATACAATCTGCACATAAAAAAGTACTGACATTAAGAGTAGGAGAAAAAAAATATGTGTATTAAAATATTCTCAAATTTTGAGCTATTAATAGCTTTGTTTTGTATTTTAATTCCAGCAGAGAGATCAGCATCACACATCTGCTCACTCACTCATCCTCCCCAGGTGAGATGGGAAGAAAATTGGAAAAGTAAACTTGAAAGAACTCAAGGGTTGAGATAATTTACAAAGTAAATCAAAAGCCATGCATGCAGGCAAAGCAATATAAGGAATTTATCACTCATTTTCCCTTGGCAGGCAGATGTTCAATTATTTCCAGCAAAGTAATGCTTATCACATTTAGGAGTTTCTTAGGAAGACAAAAGACATCACACCACCACTTCAGTGTTTCTCCCTTTCCTCCATTTTTCCCCCAGTTTTACTGTTGAACATGATGTCATTTGGCACAGAACACTCCTTTAATCAGTTTGGGTTAACTGTTCTGCCTCTGTCCTCTCCCACCTCCATATTGACCTCCTCACTGCCAGGGCAGCATGGAAAATAAAGTTCTGCTAAGCACTGCTCCATAACAACTAAACATTGGTCTGTTATCATCACTACTTTAATCAAAAAATCCAAAACACAGCTTCAAATGAGTCTCTACAAAAAAAAATTAGTTGTATCCCAATGAAAACCTTGACATTATGAATAGTTAAGAATGCTCAGCACCTTTTCGACTTTTGCAGCTTCATGAATTTATACTCCTGTTGTTTGTTTGTTTGTTGGTTGGTAAAACAGTGTTTGTCATGGCTGTGTGTTCAGTAGTCAGCTTCAGTAGTCAGAACGATTAACACATATATTCTTAATAACGTGTGTGTTTGTATGTGTGTCTGTGTATGCACACGTCTATATTTTGCTTTAGTATCAGTAGCGCTGTACTGACAAGGACAATGCATTGCTTATTTCTACTTACTTCTATAGTCTGTCATTACACTTTCACCTGTCTCTCTTGAGGAATTATTTACCATAAAGTCACTTTATACTATCTGTTATGAATAGTTTTTCTGTTAACAAATGCCTGCTTTCACTGTGGTGTTTAATTACTCACACACACACACGTACACACACACAAAAATATCTGTGTATATAATCCTCAACCATGAGTATTATCCTTTAATTAAAACCAACAACATCCAAATATATTAGCTGCATTTACCGTAGATTTCACAAGAATAATTTTCTTTGAAATTTAAGTTTTCAGTGCCATCTAGAAGCGTATTCATGTCATTGAAATTCTCTGTTGGTATCTTATGTTTTTGAGGAAAATTTCCATTTAATGTTCCTAATCATGGAATCGTTTCTTATATCCAATGTGATTATTATAGCTCAGTCTTCCTGTGAGGGAAGTATCATTCTGTCTTTTCTTTAATAGTGACTCTGGAGTGCGTGGTAGAATGGGAAGATAAGTCACAATTATCTTTTAAAAAGGATTTGCCATTTGATCTTGAAGTTATAAATCACAGAACTACCCCACTCCATTCTCTTTAGAAACACCAACAACCCTACTCCTGAAATATTAGCTGATGATTTCAGGCTTTATAGTTTAGAAAAGCCCATATAGAAAACTGAACTGAATAATCATTTGAACAACTAAACAGACATATTACAGTTAAAGGGAGAGTAGAGAGAAACAACTGTTAAAAAGGATCACTTCTTCCACACACGCTGAACAGCGTTTCTACCTAGGAAAATTAATCTAAATCTTTATTTTACAGTAGCTGATTTTATCATCTAATCAGTGAATGTTACATATATAAATAAATGTATACATATACATAAAATTGCATCATGCTTTTTCCTTCTCGAAGTCCCACTGAAATATCTGTCCTCACTACAGTTAATAGACAGGAAGACTACAATAGTGTTGAGAATTATGTCACAGTTGAGTTCCAACAAGTTCTAGGTGAAGTCAACTATGAATTCAATATTTAGAGATAGTGTGAACTTGCTTTCTGAAAAGATTGTGTAATCATAACGTAGTCACTGACTATTCAGATTACTTAAGGAAGAATTACCTTTTTTTTTTTTTTTCCCCACTATTATCTTTTATTTTTAACTACAAACCAAATATTTATGTTTAGCAATTTTCTGGCCCAATGTGGAGAAAACTGTGTCATGGAGAATGATGCACTTCAAAAAAGAGGAGGAACTCTTCTATCTGTATTCTGCCAAGAGAACTCAGACTTCATATGTTATCCAGTGAGTTACTGGGTGAGTCCCAGGCAGAAGAGTGTCCTCTAGGAATGCCAAAACACACAAGAAAATCTCAAATTTGTAACAAGTATTCATCTACCTTGGGCCATTTCTTGACTGCTGAGTACTGTCTGCTGCCTAATGTGGAGCTAAACATGAGCAGAACAGTTTTCAGGTTGTAATAGTACTCTACTGTTAAGCTTTTAATATCTGAATACTGAGAGTAGGGTAACAAGTGAGTAAGAACTTTAAGTGTTGTAGGTTAAAACTAGATATCAAAGAAGATATTCAGTGATGCTCATTTATTTAAATCCTCTTCTTCAGACCTAGCTTCAGGTTTGAAGATTTCCTTAGGCCTCAGAACATCAGTGTCCAGAATTTCTCCCTCATTCAGTCATAGTAACAGTTTGCCTCCAATAGAGTATTCTTAGTTTAAAATGTGAGGTTTGAATTGATCCATTTGCTGCAAACAGAATAAGCTGCAGCTAGGAAGTCTTGGAATTAAAACTCTAGAGCTGAGCTTCAGTCTGCTGATTTTCAAGTGCAGGTAGAGTACTCATCTGAGACTGAAACTAGATACATTCAAAGCTTAAAAAGAGAAGTCAAAAATTCAAAAATTTCACAAAAACAGTAGACATTATGCATTTTTCCATTATTCTGTATAGTACTACAATATTAATATCAGTTCATTATATAGGTTGTACCAAAATTTCTTCAGAACTAAACAAGAGATGGCAAAATGCCTCCGCATTTTTTCTTCTGATAAGCTCTGAATGATCACTGTACATAGCCATGTGCCTAGAGACACAATTGAAGCCTTTCTAATTACTGTGTAATAAGTATAAAATTAATTAGTACACAATTTAATTATATTAAAATCTTTATGTTATGCAAGTTCCCACAATGTACTTAATTTTGTACCCTCACGGCAAATTCATTTCTCCAGGTCTTGAGAATCTGCAGATTGTAATTTCATAATAAACTTAAAATTTGCTAGATTCTACTCAGATTCAAACATGCACTTTTTAATTTTGATTGTATATCTAAATTAGATGGTATATTCTGTCTTAATATTCTTAATATTTATGTTAAAGTTAGAGCTTTAAAGTGAAATGTAATTTTAAACCTTAATTATTAATTTCAATTAATATTTTCATAGCAAAATTGTATGAAGTCATAAGAAGGTAACAGAAAAAAAAAAAAAAAAAAAACATGAAAAGAAGAGTGTTTTTATCCAAACACATAATAATTTATCCACACAGAGAGGTGTGCTGCTTCCCTGGGGCACGAGTCAGAGACATTGCTAGGAGACTTCCCAGACTGATCTGCCCTTCTGACTACTATCCACTATTGATAGTACAGGTTGGCAGTGAAGAAGTTGGTGAGAAAAGCCTGAAGGCTATCAAAGATGACTTCAGGGGACTGGGGTGGGTAGTTGAAGGAACAGGTGTGCAGGTGGTTATTACATCTGTACCTTCAGTGGCAGGAAACAATACTGGGATGAGCCTAAAAACCCATCTCTTGAACAAATGGCTTAGGAGTTGGTGCAAACACAGGAGTTTTGGTTTTTTTGATCATGGGGCAATTTACTCAGCACCTGGCATGATGGCTGCAAGTGGAAGCAGCCTGTCTCCATGGGGAAAGAGGGTTCTAGCTGAGGAACTGGCGGGACTTATTGACAGGTGTTTAAACTGGGTGTGAAGGGGGAAGGGGACAAAATGAGGACCACTGGGACTGAGGGGGCAGTTCGAGGCTCCAAGCAGAACTTGGTGGGTGGAGACAGTGGAGTTCAAAGGCTTGGAGAGGGGTGGGGGGATGCTGCTTTCTTAAGTGCCTGTATACTAATGCACATAGCATAGAGAATAAACAGGAAGAGCTGGAGTTCTGCATGCGGTCGCGAGGTCATGATCTCATTGCAATCACGGAGATGTGGTGGGACAGCTCGCATGACTGGAATGTTGTCATGGAGGGCTATGTGCTTTTTAGGAAAGATCGGCTGGCTAGGCGGGGTGGTGGAGTTGCTCTTTATGTGAGAGAGCATCAAGAATGTATTGAACTTCGCTTGGGGGAGAGTGATGTAGCAGTGGAGAGCTTATGGGTGAGAATCAAGGGGCAGGCTGGTAAGGGTGACACTGTTGTGGGTGTGTACTACAGGCTCCCTGATCAGGATGAGGGGGCTGATGAGGCCTTTCATAAGCAACTGGATGTAGCGTCACGTTCCCAGGCACTGGTGCTTATGGGGGACTTCAATTATCCAGATATTTGCTGGACGACCAACATGGCCAGGCACGCACGGTCCAGACGGTTCTTGCAGTGCGTTGAAGACAACTTTCTGATGCAGGTGGTGGAGGAACCGACGCGGGGAGGGGTGTTACTGGACCTTATTCTCACCAACAGGGATGGACTTGTTAAAGAAGTAAAGGTTGGGGGCAGTTTGGGTTGTAGTGATCATGGGATGGTGGAGTTCAAGATCCTGAGTGGAAGAAGCAAAGCAATAAGTAGGATTGCTACCCTGGACTTTAGGAGAGCCAACTTCGATCTCTTCTGGGACCTTCTTGGAGCTATCCCATGGGCTCGGGTGTTAGAAGGTGTCAACGGTTTACGGGCTGGTTCGGCCCGGTTCCGTGACTAGAAGGGCGGAGGGATCCGCGGATCCGCGCCCCCGGAAAAAAAAGAAAATAAGGGACCCCGAAATAATTGAAAACAGTGGCAACAATCTGAGATAAAACAAAGTAATTTACTAAATATGGTATCAACAGAATTTTATAAGGAGAGAGAATGTGAAATTGATGGTGGATCGGCCTTACCACAACGCTGAGATGAGAAGCGCAGGCAGAGAAGCGCAGGCGAGAAGCGCAGGCAGAGAAGCGCAGGCAGAGAAGCGCAAGCGAAGCAGTGCAGGCAAAGAAGAGAGCATCAGGTGACCTTGCCGGGAGTTATATCTCCTCGCTGACCGCAAAGCCCCCTGGGGAAACGTAGCTGCTCTTCTCCTCTGGACAGGCACCCGGAACTTGAGCATCAGCAGTCAAACCCCCAGTGCATTGCATGATGTTATGATGTGGAATACCGATAATGAAAAATCATGAAACCATGACAGAAGGTAAGGGGGCCTCTGAGAGCTGGTCAGCATTTAAACAGCTCTTCTTCCAAGCTCAGGATCAGTGCGTCCCTGTAAGCAAGAAATCGGAAAAAGGTGGCAGGAGACCTGTGTGGATGAGCAAGGAGCTCATGAGCAAGCTCAAAAGAAAGAAGAAGGTCCATGAAATGTGGAAAAAGGATCTGACCACTTGGGTAGAATATAGGAATGTAGTCAGGGCCTGCAGGGATGCAATGAGGAAGGCTAAAGCCCGTCTGGAACTGAATCTAGCTAAAGTGATAAAGGATAATAAAAAAGGCTTCTTCAAGTATGTTAATAGCAAAAGGAAAACTAGAGAGAATGTGGGCCCCTTACTAAGTGAGGGGGGGGCTCTGGTAGCGGGGGATGCTGAGAAGGCAGAGATACTGAATGCCTTCTTTACTTCTGTCTTCAGTGAAAAGGCTCTCCCGCAGGAGTCCCACACCGTGGAGGTTAGTGAGAGGGTCTGGGGAATGGGAGACTTCCCTTTAGTCAGGAAAGAGGACGTGCGTGAGCGCCTAGGCAGTACTAAGGTCGACAAGTCCATGGGACCTGATGGGGTGCATCCACGTGTGCTGAGGGAGCTGGCGGAGGTCATTGCCGAACCGCTCTCCATCATTTTTGAGAGGTCTTGGATAACAGGGGAGGTCCCTGAAGACTGGAGGATAGCCAATGTCACTCCGGTCTTCAAAAAGGGCAAGAAGGAAGATCCGGGTAATTATAGGCCTGTCAGCCTCACCTCCGTCCCTGGAAAGGTGATGGAACAGCTTGTGCTGGATACCATCTCCAGACAACTGGGAGAAAAGGAGGTTATCAGGAGTAGTCAGCATGGGTTCACCAAGGGGAGGTCGTGCTTGACCAACTTGGTGGCCTTCTATGATGCTGTCACATGCTGGGTGGATGGGGGAAGAGCGGTAGATGTAGTCTACCTTGATTTTAGAAAGGCATTTGATACTGTCTCCCACGACATCCTTATAATAAAGCTGAGGAAGTGTGGGATAGACGTGTGGACAGTGAGGTGGATTGAGAACTGGCTGACTGGCAGAGCACAGAGGGTCATCGTTGGTGGTGCAGAGTCTGGCTGGAGACCTGTAACCAGTGGTGTCCCCCAGGGGTCTGTGCTGGGTCCGGTCTTGTTCAACATCTTCATCAATGACCTTGATGAGGGGATAGTGGCCACCCTCAGCAAGTTTGCTGATGATACGAAGTTGGGAGGATTGGCTGACACGCCTGAAGGCTGTGCTGCCATTCAGCGAGACCTGGACAGGCTGGAGAGCTGGGCAGTAAGAAACCGGATGAGGTTCAACACAAGCAAGTGTAGGGTCTTACACCTAGGGAGGAATAATTGCATGCACCAATACAGGCTGGGGGATGAGCTGCTGGAGAGGAGCTCTGCAGAGAGGGACCTGGGCGTCCTGGTGGATGACAGGTTGGCCATGAGCCAGCAGTATGCCCTTGTGGCCAAAAAGGCCAATGGCATTCTGATCCTCCCCCTCTACTCTGCCCTGGTAAGGCCTCATCTGGAGTACTGTGTCCAGTTCCGGGCTCCCCAGTACAAAAAAGACAGGGATCTCTTGGAAAGAGTCCAGCGGAGGGCCACAAAGATGGTGAAGGGCCTGGAGCATCTCCCCTGTGAAGAAAGGCTAAGTGAACTGGGTCTGTTTAGCCTTGAGAAAAGAAGACTGAGAGGGGACCTGATCCAGGTTTATAAATATCTGAGGTGTGGTGGCCATAGTGGTGAGGCCAGTCTTTCAGTGGTACGTGGAGACAGGACAAGGGGAAACGGACATAAGCTACAGCATAGGAAGTTCTGCACAAATGTGCTTAAGAACTTCTTCACGGTGAGGGTGACGGAGCACTGGAACAGGCTGCCCAGGGAGGTTATGGAGTCTCCTTCTCTGGAGATATTCAAGTCTCGCCTGGACACCTACCTGTGCGACCTGGTGTAGGAAACCTGCTTTGGCAGGGGGGTTGGTCTCGATGATCTCTAGAGGTCCCTTCCAACCCCTACAATTCTGTGATTCTGTGATTCTGTGATTCTATTTTGTTGATTCATCATGGAGTGTTTAAAAAGCATTGGTCTTGAAACAAAGAGAACAGGCAATTTTTCCAGCACCTTCAAGGAACTTCTTTTTCCATTTTTAAAAAGTAAGTATTCACTCAAAGCCCTATAAATTTTTGTCTGGAAATCATTCTTGAGTTTATTTCTAACTTTTGAATAAAGCATAAATGAATGGTACTGTTAAACCTTAGTCTCTGTAATAGATTAGTCAGCTTTACTTGTTTTGCATCCTTTTAATTTACTAAGGAGTTTCACAAGTATCTATTGTAATACAAATTTAATGTCACTCAGGACTACAAAATAATCTTAAATTTAAGAATTAATACCTGACTAATCTTCAGGATTATGTCATTATGGTTCATATTTTTTTTAGTTAGTCAAGAAATGGTGATAGATGACATCATGCCTGAGAAAATGTCACAATAGGCAGAAAGTAGTCTTTGTTCAGTCAAATTCACTGAGGTAAAACCACTATTTCTGAAATCAACAACAAAAAATTTAATTGTCTAAAATCATGCAAAGAACATTTATTTTCCTTTGAAGTATATATATCTACATCTGCATATTATATGTGTGTATATATGTATATATTATGTGTTAGGAAAAAAAAAATGAAAAAAAAAAAAAGTTTATTTAACAGAATAGCATAGGATTCTGTGATATGAAAACATATAGTTCCAAAGGGCACATAGTATGTGGTAGCGGATTAGGAAAGATCAGCTTTTTTTTCTGATAAACTCCCTATGGTGAGATCAGTAGAAAAAAACTTATGAAAAGCTAGAATATTACCAGCATCTATCATAGTGAGAATAAAATGTAACAAAAGCTTGCAAAAGCTGTCAGAAAGAACAAACTACTCTTGATCCATAGTATTTAAAAAAGGTCTGTAAACAAAGCAGGTTTTATTTTCATTTCAAACAGTCCTGTGATCAGACTGAAGTGAGATAGCAGCTGCTTCAATAGAGTTAACAAGCCGGATACTTCAAACTCAGCAAAATGCTACTGTACAGTATGTTGTGGCAGTCTGTTTTTAAAAGAAGTCAGCTTTCTTGTGACAAACAATTTATGATATCAGAAGTTCCATAACAACACTTGAAATTCTACAAAGAAACAGTGTTAACACTGATGGTGCTGAAACAACAGATTTTAGTTTATAACTAAGGTGTTCAGATAGTCTACAAATTTACTTTGCTTGGTGATTTTTCTGTTACCAGTATTTACAGATGAGATTACTCATTTTTATTTGGAAGTTCCTAAATATGGATGCCTAATTACTGAATTTTTGTGTATAAATTTATGACAATTGTTATAAATTACAATAGTTTTCAGTTTATCTTAACTGTTAAGGTTTCCCATCTGTTACTGTTACACAAGAAAAATAAACATCCTCTGTTTTTCCTCTGGCCATGATGTTCCACTTGCCCAAGTCATACTGAGCAGTTTATAATGAGAGGCTAAAGTTGGAACCTAATAAATATGAAAAATTTTACTTTTACTGATCTCCATTTTTAATGATGCAATTAGATTCATCACTATAGGAAATTCCATTTCCAAACTCACTGCATAACCCAATCTGGAAAGAATAATATCATTTTGGAGAAATACACAAACTTTGAAGAGATCTTCCAGTTCTCACCAAAACTCTACCTTTAGGTCCACCCCACTGTGGTATATCTAAAAGCTATATTTACGGAAAAAATATCTAGCATTATTCTAACAAAAATAAAACACATTGTCATAGAAATGTTTCCTACTTCTTCATGTGAAATATTTCCCTTCCTCTTCTATTTCTCACAGGCATTTCAAAGACTTCCCCCAGAAAGCAATACTAAGGCCTTGGACCACTGAGACACTGACAGTTCATTATTCAACAATCATTTTCTCCATTGTGTAAACTATTTAAAGCTTCTCTTCATTTAAGTTACTATTTCTGATACAAGTCTGTATGCCAGGTGGCCAAGAAGGCCAATGGCATCCTGGCTTGTATCAGAAATCAGCAGGAGCAATACACCAGTACATGAGGATCATATTCATGTACTCAGCACTGATGACTCTATGATGCTATGGTTCTAAGTTTTAATTCATTAAAGTAGGTTTCAGCTGCAATATAATTGATTTTCTTCATAGTGGATGGTACGGTATTGTGTTTTGGATTTAGGATGAGAATAATATTATTAACATGCTGATGTTTTAGCTGTTGCTGAGTGTCTGCGCTAATAAAGGACTTTTTAAATTCTTACACAGTCCTACCAAAGAAGAAGCTGGGGGTGCACAAAAATGCTGGGAGAAGACAGAACCAGGAGAGCTGACCCAAACTGGCCAAAGAGATATTCCATAACAAGGTCTGACATCATGTAAAACGATAAAACTAGAGGCAGTTGATTGGAGGGGCAGATGCTACTCTGGGACTGGATGGGTATTTACAAGCAGGTAATGAGAGACTGCGTTATGTATCACTTGTTTTATATATATATTTTTTTACACTTTTACTATTGTTTTCACTTTCATTTTCTGTCTTAAATTGTCTTTACCTCAACCAGTTTTAGTTTTTTTCCAGTTCTTTTCCCCGTGAGAGAACAGCTGTGTGGTGTTTAGCTGCCTGCTGGATTACAAAATAACAATTACCCTCGTGGGCATTCTTTGTGGCATTCTTCCTTTATGTTACATCAATCTATTCATAAGTCTGTCTCCATCATGATCGTTTGCAGACTACTGGAAAGTAGTCAGATACTCTAGCTACAAGAATCATGGAGGAACTGTGAGAAAAAAAATTCAGTAGTGTGCAACAGATGCCACGTAGATGAACAACTAAACTAAAAATTTGGAGCAAACTACTGGAGAATGCTCATAAAAGTGAGAGAGAATCCTGTTCCAGGCACGGTGCAAAAATTCTTTTAAGTAAGGTAATTTAGCATTCTCTAACTTTTGGTAGCTTAACTTCAAAACCCTCATGATGCACTTCAGTACTGTATTTTAAGTAGTGCATATAATGTCTTTTGACATTTATAAACATCCTTATAATTAGAAGTCACAAAGTTTATTTGTTGTTATCATTTATGTCCCTCCCACTTTGGTTTCATATTGTCCTATTCCCAAGTATCTTTCACTGTAAAGGGAATCTTGGAAATCTGTGAATGTTATGGACTCAGCAGAAATAGCCTTCCTTGGCAAACTCACTGAACATCACTGTCAAGCACAGTAAAAGCCTTGTAAAATGCTCCTCTGCTGTAGGTCGTAGAATGAAGCTAAAATAAACTCTGATCTATAAAAAGTCATGTAAACATCATAACCTGTTTTTACTAGCCTTTAATGTGATCTTATACAGATTGAGTCTTTTCAGCTCCCACCTCTCCATGAGCATCTAGGATCCTACTTGGGTGTTCAAGTGCCTCTGGTCTTGGAAGACTGAAATGGGAACAGATATAATGCTATCAGCTATTTAATTATTTTCCCCAGGCAAATGTTTTATATTTCCAACTGCATACATCTAGAAGTAAAACATGTATGGAAATCAGGTGAATATTTCTGTATAGTTAATCAAAATAAAAGTCTATGCAGTCTTCTGCTGTTCCCTTAAGCTGCTACATTTTTCATACCGAAAAATAAAGGAAAAGCAAAAACAACATACAGAAAATAAGCAAACAAACAAAGCCACCACCAACAACAAAAGGCTGAAATTTAGATTAACACTGTCCTTGTCTCAAGGCTCATGACACATAGTCATGACACCTTCCCTTAGGTTCAATGCTCCTAATTTTTAAGGAAAATACTGTAAAATTTTGTCCCCAGCAGAAACTGAAATTCACTTCAATGCACTTCAGTGGGAGTTTAGCTGACTGTTAATTTAATGAACAACACAAATTTTACAGCTTTTGATTTCTGCTGAATACTTACTCAATAAAATGGTGAGGGAAGTCAGCCATACAATTAAAAGCTATTTTATGTCTTCAATAACCTTAATGAATCAATTATGGCTTTCAGAAGCTTATATACATGTATGTATATGTATTTGTACTTTGCCATCACTGCAGCAATTGCTGTTTGACTCAAAAACCATCTCTCAAATACATAGACTTAGTGATGGAGGAGTACGTGACTCTGACGCTCATTAAACCTCATTAAAAAAGAGCTAAAAATCTCTCCTTTATGTATGTGTCTAGTATAAGATATGCATTACTTTTTTTATCTGTTAACATGTGAACTCTTCTCCTTCCATTCTGATTAAAAAAAAAATGACTTGGCATTACTGAGGAAGTACTGTGCAGAATTTGAAAAATTATTCCAGCTAGCTTATCTTTCCAAGAAAAGTTATGATGCCATATCTGACTGCAATGTAATGTTTAAGTCGCATATTTTGTTTTTGAAATCTTATACCAGAAAGCTGTTTGGAAGATAAATACTTCTCCATCAGTAGGAATTCTCATATAGACAAAAAAATATTTAGAAAAGCAAAGAAATTCTTATGCATTGCTGTTAAAATATGTGATGTCAAGAAAAGCTGTTCAAAATTCTGCTTTTGATTTTTGACAGGACACAGGCAAGATTTGATCAAAGATTCTGAGAAGCAGCTAAAACAGACGAAAATTTTGAATTCTGTTCTAGGATGTAACACACCCTTTCTGTCTCTTTGCCCTGGAGATCTAACTTCAGAAAGAATGAACAGACTTTCAAAAGTGCTGAATATGCTTCTCTACTCAGCGCCAGAGTTTCAATGACCACCTTGTGTCACAGACCAAAATTTTGGAGCATATACATCTTCAGTGTTCAACCGCTTAAAAAAACTCACAATCCTGAGTTGAGGCAAGGGCAGATGAAGAAAAGTGCAAAGACATCTGGACACCTGAGGTGAGAATCTGCAGAACATGGCTTTCTGAACAGAGAATTTCATAGAATGAAAGAAAAATCTTGACTACAAGTATCTCAGATCTTATAAACAGCCAGATAAATTAAGTACAAACTAGCACTAATTCTATTCATTTGTGTAAGAGTTAAACTGTCCAAAACCACTGGTGTTTCAGTTACTAGATTCATGGCCTCTGGTAACTTAAACCATCAAAATTAATCACTGGAAATGTTGGAATGAGGGGGACTGTTTTAGAAATATAAAAATATTGGAAGAAAAAAACTCTAATTCAAGCAAATCTGTCTCTCATGAATATAAACCCCAGTTAAAAAAAAAAATCATTTTGCATTTATGAGCTCTGAACTTCATGTTTCTATCATGTTAATGCTGTGGGGTTCTCTTATTGCCTTTTAACAAAAGTTCAGTTCTTTAATACTGCTTACATTTGGGAACTATCAACACTGCAAAATAAATTATTGTTCATCTTTTTTTCCATCTTTTTAGCAGCTCTTGCCATATGTGCAAAGTCAGACTGAGCAACTTTCTTCTCACAGTAGCAAGTTTCAAAGTAGTTGCTGTTTTTGGTAGGAAGAATATACAAGTGCTCTTGGGCTCCTTTCCATTTTTAGCTGAGCCTGAAAAAAAAAAAAACATTGACATTTAAATCCAAACAGTATGCTGGCAACTTGGGCTGGCTAGCGTGAAATTTAATTTGTGCTGTTAAGCCTCAAGAGTGTAGGGAAAATGAGATGAACAATAGCCATTAAACTCCAGCTCTACAAGATCCTTCTGAAATTAAATAGCTAGCTAGAACACATGGACAAAACAAAGTAACTGTGTGTTCTATGTGCCACATATCTGTGTAGTAGGCTTAAAAACGAGGTTTGACCTTTGGGTTTTTGCTGATGTCCCTTCAAAGTGCTATTCTTTAGTCATAATGGTTAGAAAAATAATATAGCAGGAATAGAACTCTCTACTGGCTTCCACATTTCTACTTTGAGACTGACTTTTTTCTCACCGACATCTCTTTTGTAACACCAAACAATCAAACAAAGAAATAAAAATAAGGTTAACTTTTTTATGCTTTAAACTTCTTCAAAATATGTCCTGTATTTATATTCATAAAGTTGTCATAATTAAGCAGGTATCTTGCTCACAACAAAAATTTGCAAAATGAAATATCCCATACATTCAAGGAAGTACCTATCAAGAGACATTAATAGTATCAAATAATGATTTAAACGATTTAAAATTTAACTTCTAAACAGAAACCTGGCCAACTACCCTTGTGGAAATTAACAGCAGAGAGAAGAATGTCATTCCATTATTTTTTGCCAACAAATCTCACTTTCAAACAAATCAGTTGTTTGTTCCTTTGTGTTAGCTTAATGAAAATCTTCTACATGCCCTCAGCTCCAGAACATAAGAGAAACTGTAGAGCCAAAATTTTTGGTGTCAACACACCACACATTTCCCAGACAGTAGCAGTACAGTAACTTTCTACTTAGAGATTCTGAATTCCGTGTCAGTGAGCTAAAAAGTAAGTTCATCATATAAAGAAATAAACTTATTGTGGATATTGTTAGGATTTTTTTCTTATCTGCCTTCATATTTAGTTAACATTAATCAACCCCAGCTGTTTAATTTGAGCCAAGATTCCAGTAGTTTGGAAAAAAAATACAAAAATTGTCACTCCCTATCTGCGTTAACTGCATTTTATTCTTAAATTTGAATATGGGGATTTACTTAAAAGCCTTGAAATTTTTTTACAAAACCAATGTAATGACTAAACAATGATTTCTATTACAAAATCATTTCAGCTGCCAAAAAGAATGTTGGAAGAATGATTGAGAGGGAACAACAAGGTTATTGACAGTGTGATCAAAAAGAATTGCCAAGAGGTCAAACAGTATCAGGCTTTTCCAACTAAGAATGGAAATTTGTTAATGTGATGTAGCGATATAGATCTTTGTTTCCTAACCACTCTGAAGCACAGCATCTTATCTCATTTCAAAAAGACTGTTATCTTAATAGCTAATCAGTGTGTTCAAAATTATGTTTAGTCATTTTGGAAATATCACATTGTTTCAGGCTTCATTTCACAAATTAAACTAGTCAGATTTACAGATCCTACAGATTTATAGAATCATAGAACCTTTAAGGTTGGAAAAAACCTCTAAGATCATCTAGTCCAATCGTCCACCTATCACTAATATTATCCAATAATCATGCTTCTCAGCACTACATCTACCCTTTTCTTAAACAACTGCAGGGTTGGTGATTCCACCACTTCCCTGGGCAACCTGTTCCAAAGCCTAGCCACTCTTTCCGAGGATAAATTCTTCCTAATATCCAACCTGAAATATTATTGTTTACATTTTTCTCTTTGTGTACTCTTCCTCAAACTTACACTTGCAAAACAGCAGATACCTTTAACCTTTTCCTTTATACCCCTATATAAAATTTAACTTATTCGATTTATCTTCTGCAAAATTTTCCAAACTCCTTGAAAATTGAGATGCCTTAGGAAGAAACACTATATTCACAGTTATGCCCTTCACCACATTTTCCATATTTTCTTTTAAACCAAGTAAGAAACATTTTTCAAGAGCTCAGAATCTTAGTCGAGATTTCCACTGTAATCATCCTGCCTGTGACTCTGCTTGCTTCTGCAGCATAAATATGGTCTAAGATTTTATTTACATAAAATGCTTATGTACTAATGCATACTGCAATATGACTGTAGAACTTTCTGAACTCAGATTTTAATTATATTAGCATCTGTAATACCAATGTTTGATTATTATCAGAATCATTAAGAGATTTCAGTTATCACATTTAATTTCTGCTTTTTATCCTGATAAGATACCATTAGTCATCTTCAGAAAGTTGCTACCAGTGACTTTGTGTAAGAAGTAAACAGTTTTTTAAAAATCTGAAAAAATAATCAGAGATTTCAGAACAGGATAAAATTCGGCTTAGGAAGATTAATAAGACTTTCCTTGTATGACTATGGAGATGAGTCAGCAGAAATAATATTTTATCTCTAGGAACAGTCCCAGCATTTAATAACTCCTCAAAGACGCGTTAGTCAGTGGTTAACTGTAGAAAGCTCGTTACTGGCAACATGTACATAGAGAAAGTATTTTTGCCTCTGACTACAGCTATACTACTTTCCAATACATTCCTAAGTAATAAAAGCCCTCAGGCAAGTCACTTGATTTGTGTTCCTGCTAACTTTCACCCATCCCCAAACACATTAAAAATGTACATTACTTTTAATTTGGAGTTACACTTTTCCAGGTAGAGAAGAGTAGTTACCCTTGGGGCATGTGTATGATTGCTATACATGATAGCTATCAATGGAGTAATAGAGGCATTGTATGCAATAAACTTCTCTAAATATAAAACTGATAACTGATGATCTTGTCAGATATCACACTCTACCCTCTGATTCGATTACTATTCTGAAATTTTCATTTGAAAACATCTTGTTATATGTATGATTGTTTATCAGAGATATCCTTACTAATTCTCCCCTAAAGAGATGCTCTGTAGTGTCTCTGCTTGACGCTATCTTCATAATGTTAAATTCTGCTATTTCCTTTTAGTTTATTAAAAACAACAACGACAACAACAAAACACGCAAAAATATTAGACCACCATTTTCTGGCAGAGGTATTTTGAGTTAAGTGCAATGGATTTACATGGCAACCAAGACATAATGTTGTCCTTGTCAAACAGTTTAAACATACACCAGATTTTAAAAAAATGACAGAATACAGTTAGAAGTTGACCACTTTAAAAAAAATTAATAATTAAAATGCTTCTTTGTATGTCTCCATTTTCATCTCATCTTATGGAATAACACTAAGTAATTGTGTTACATTGTCAAGAACTGTTATTGCTGTGTGCATTTTGAATATGCGTTCATAATTAAATGTTTTTGATTTTGTTTTTGTTTTTTTTTGCCAATTATTTTACCTTTATTCAAGCAAATTCTATTTAAAAAAAGGAGATACAAAATATATTGTATTAATATTCAGTATACTGCATTGTCAAACTAAACCTTTTCCTGAGGATGGAATTTATTTCTGTTTGTACATATATACCTACATCTTCATCTTTTTATATTTATGTCTATACACCTGTCTATTCAGTTTATGTGCCTACGTATATAGATATATATATATATATACATTCATAGGATATTTGGAAAAAAGCTTTCTAATGTTGTGTAGGACAACAATATACTGAGTCCTTTCAATAAGTTCTGTAATACAACACAGCAGTTGTGTATCTCACATAAATTAACATTTTAAAATAATTTAAATTATATTCCTTTTTGCATATGCTTTCACCTGAAGATAGTTCAAGCATAAAGCCAGGCCATTTGAACTATTCTGGGTCATTTGTGCAATAAACAGAGCATAGAAATTCAGAGCCATTATCTATATCTAAAATACAATATCTTTTCATGCAGATCACACTAAATAAAAGTAAATAAATTAGATTTCTAACATCATTTTAAATCTGTTTTTCAACTAATTTTTCCTCTCAATGCTCTTACCAAAATTGTATAGCTTCCTTAGGAAAAAGCCTTTTACAATTTGGCATAGACAATTACTTATATTAGTGAGATTCTTAGCCTCAAGCAGGTTGAAAATATGAAGAATGTTTAATTTCTGATTAATCTCTGTGTTGTTTTCTTTTTGGCAACTAATTCAACATGGTATCATTGCTGAGTCTACTACAATGCAAAAACACAGAATTTAGACCTCAGATTCTTGAATACCTTTTACTTCATGTGAAGCATACGGAGCTGAGAACATGTAACTCATGGCAGAATTTTTCAGATGAACTGAATGTGTAATGATATAAATCTAAACATATGTCCAGGAGGAGGCCAGTCACAAGTGGTGTCCCTCAGTCTGTCTTGGGATTGGCGCTCTTTAACATCTTTATCAGTGACCTAGGGAGTGAGATCAAATGCAGCAAGTTTGCTGATGACACTAAGCTGCATTGTGGCGCTAAAATAAGAGAAGGAAAAGCCACAATCCAGAGGGATCCAGATAGGCTTGAATAGTGGGCCTAAGTGAGCCTAACGTGGTTCAATAAGAGCAAGTGCAAACTGTCATACCCAGCTTTCCAGGTTTGACTCGGTCTCAGGAACTCTCTCTCTCTCCTATTTTGTTTGATTTATTAGTCTCAATTTCAATTAGATTTTATTATATTATGTTATCTTGCATTTTGAATTATAGTTAGTAAAATAAGTCTTCCTCCATAGATCATTGCCACTGTTTTTTTTCCTTCCTTGAGCCCAGCTCCCATCTCCCTATCTCTTTTTCCCCTATTTTCCCTTTTCCTTCCCATTTTGTGAGGCTGGAGGGGGCCCAGGGGCCTACTGCACCCCTGTCACGGGCATAGATTGATCTAGTTAACTCAGTGACACTGACTTATCTGTATATAGACTTTTACCATGATATTGATTCTCTCTGATGTTATCAAAGTCACAAGAGTCTCTTTTACCTCCTAATCATATCACTGCAGGTATTTCTATCTAAGGCCCAACTACAGGCTGATTAAATAAGTTAAAAATAGTCATGACATCCTGCAACATTATTCCAACTTGCAGAACTGAGTTAAAAAACTTAATTCATAGTTGGCTTCAAAACTATAGCCAATATTTCTGGAGTACTTCTCAGAAGCATGGGGTTCCTATTTCTGGAATGCAAGCTGTAGTCTTCCTAATTACTTTTTTTTTTTTTCCCTCATTCTCTGTTTCTCTCATCTCTATTCCTCTACCTCCACCTTCTTCTTGCCTTAGTATAGCAGTGCAACTAATGCTTTCTAAGGAGACAGTGGCTCAGAATTCATTGTTAGTATGTACTGTCTTCTGAATACTTTGTCTGCTTTAGGCTTTTATTTTCATTTGTCTACTTTCATTTACAGCCTGCTGACAAATATTTGTGTTTGACAGAGAACTACAATCACTTATAGGAATATTTCTAATTTGAGATTGTAATTGCTATCATAAACTAATTTAACAACTGATTAGCAGTCTAGATTTTCAACACTTAAAGACTCATGCCTAGCCTCTCCATTTCTCATGTCTGATGCTACTTTCCTGTACACATTATCACTGAATACTTCTAGTTTTGAACTGTGACTTAACTAGGAATCATCACCCATACAAGTGAAAGAAGTATATCTATTGAAAAGTGAATTAATTTGCAAGGATGGAGAATCTATAATTAAAAGATTTGTATTTAATCTGCTTTGAGTTAAAACCTGGAAAGCATGAAGTGTAAAGTCATTAAAAGCATATTGCTCCTGTTCACTTAAGAATGCAAAGGACATTTAGCTGATGTGTGGGCAACAGGCCCTCCTTCTTCCATTTAATTCAGTCCAGAGGGCTGCATAAGGATCCTTTCTATCTCAGATGAGATCTCTCATCTTGTGGCAGTTGTCAGGAAATCTCCCCATTCTTCTTGGCGTAACTATTTCATCATGAATAAGAACATGCCTATCTGATGGTCAGAAAGAGTGTTCATTTTTGAAGTTACTATAATAAATAAACCATGATTTGAATTAGCCACCAAAGCTGTGAAGAACTATCTATGATTTTCCAGGCAAGCACCCTCCATGATGCTTCATACTGTAGCGTGTAGCTGTTTATTTCACACCAAGAGATCTGTTGTCAGAACTGGAAGCTTCCTATGAAAATGCTCCTATCAATTCGTTTTGGATTCTGTCTCTTTTACTGTATTTTATTTATGTTTTAATAACGAAAGCAAAAAAATTGCATACTTAGCCAAGAAGTGTGCAATTGGTTGTAATAATAAATGTTAATCTCATCTATACATGCCGTTAAGGAAACATAAATACAAGTACCAGAGTTTCACTTCTACAACTCATCGTACATGCTGCACCGGAAAAGATTAGTCTCAAGAGTCTAGTATATAGACACTCAGGTACTGAATACTATTTTGTAATTAAATAAAACACACAAATGTAGAGTCAACTCTGTCATTTATTTTTGTCATTGAGTGTTTAAATCTATGTGTTCCTTTCACTCCAGTAGTAGAGGCTGCAATTTTACTACAACTGATCCTTGCTTGATGACCCTTTGAGCCAGGTGTAAATATCCATGATATGTTATGGTTAGCCTCTGACTAAAGGTGAAATTTTTGGAATGTCTAAAGAAAATCCCGTAAGCTATATTTTAACTACGTTCATATGAAGCCAGAAAAAGTATACATATTATTTTTTTATTTTTATTTTTTAAAGAAATCTCTGTGATCTGTCTTTAACTAGTGTTTTGAAAATATATTTTGAATATTACATTTGCTCCTGATCTCAGATGAATATCAGTTTATAACTTTCATGACAGAAGAAAACTGAAAATGCAAGTGTGAAAGTATTTATAAAAGTATATGTGTTAATTGCATATTCCTAACATCTCAATCTTCAGTAACAAATAAAAATTTTTAGGCCTGATTAGCCAAAGTCAAACAAATAACTTGCTACAGAAGCTCCAGCACCAGCTGATCTAGAGCAACACATTATTCTATGGATATTTTATTCCTTCTATTTGATAACAATAAAAGAAATGAAGATCTTTCATGTTTTTTCACTTAAAAAATAATAGTATGATATCTAAGAATAGTTCAATGATAAGACCCTTAGCTCAAACCTGATGAGTTGAGATGAGATCCTTTATGTTTTATAAACACTTAGCAAATATGAAAAATTTCATAAGAAAATCAAGTGAAATATATTAATTTAGGTACCCTGTTTTCTTAGTTGTATTTGATTGGCCAGTAAAGCAGACTCAGCTTCCCCGTAAAGACAAATGAAAGAGGAAAAGTCATTTAGAAACCATAAAACAGAGTAAAATTGTAACTGATTATATTTGAGTACATATATAAGATCTTTAGTCCTCCTGCCAATCCAATCTCACTGATAAATTATAGAATCACAAAGTTGGAAAGAGCCAACAAGATCATCTAGTGCAACTCCTATCACCATTTCTACCACAAGCTATTAAACCATATCTCTTAGCTCCTCATCCAGATGTTTCTTGAACTCTGTCAGGGACGGCAACTCCACCACCTCCCTGGGCAGGCCATTTCAGTGCCTGACCACTCTGAGAGAAAAAGTTTTTTTTTATGTCTAAACTAAACCTCCTTTGATGCAACCTGTGGCCATTTCCTCGGCTCCTGTTTGTTGCCTGGAAGAAGCCAAAACTCTCCTCATAACAATCTCCCTTCAGGAAGTTGCAGAGTGCAATGAGGTCTCCTCTGAGCTTCCTCTTCTCCAGACTAAACAATCCCAGCTCCCTCAGCCGCTCCTCATAAGACTTGTGCTCCAGACCCCTCACCAGTTTCGTTGCCCCTCTCTGGACATGTTCCAGGGCCTCAATGTCTTTATTGTAGTGAGGTGCCCAAAACTGAACACAGTACTCAAGGTGTGACCTCACCAGTGCTGAGTACAGGGGGATGATTACCTCCCTGCTCTTGCTGGCAACCCTATTTCTGCGTATTAAATATGCAAGTGAAGTACCTTATGAGGACACTCTCATTAGACTTTTACATGTCTGCATTTATCACCCTGGAGCTGGGAGAAATTTTCCTGGTTCTTGTTGTTTCCTACTGGTCATATGACTGCAACATGAAATCTTGGGAAAATAGCCAGCTCACTAACTGAAAGTATCACTGTGTACGGCATGCCAAGGTACCTAATCCAATTCCAGAGGGAATCTTTGTATTTCCTTTCAGGAATTTTTTTATTTTTATTTTTTTTTGTATTTTTGTATTTTTGGTTCTTTCTTTTATTCTTTCCTTATAAAATTTCCAGACATCTTATTTACTTGTATCTTAGTAAACTGAGAATTCAGCTTTGACAGAGATGGAAAGAATTTGAGAGCTAATTATTCTGAATAGATGGTATCCTTAAATTTTCACCAAGGGCTTTGTTGACACAAGATCCTTGCGGAGGTTAAAAAATTGTATGTTTTCTAGGGACATTGTAAATGCTCATGTAAGAAATATGAATGAAAAGTTAGTAACCACTAAATCTCTGACTTGAGGAATCACTGTGCAGAAAAGTTTTGGATGCTAGGGCACTATTACAAATCACTGAGTGCTTAGTCTGTTCTGTTACTCACTTCTAGCATCCACTTGTGGAGAACCAGTACTACGATCCTTCTAATTCTCTATGTTAATTTGCCCTTTTTTGTAGTACAGTTTCCCTGAATGCCAAACTTCCATGTTCTACTTGTGTTGCTTTTGCAAAGACAATAATAACCATAATTTCTGTACCGTTCTGATTGCAGATACAGTAGTCCTTTGGGCCTCTCTAGACCTATCTTTTATGATTTTCTGTAGTTTGGCAGCATACTGCTATTTTATTCCTGCTGTTAAAGAATTTTGATCTGCACTCTTATTTCTGAGAGGCTGCTTCTCAAAAAAAAAACTATAAATCCCATTCATAGATACACAGATACTCTGCTTGTATGTTCTATTCATGGAAAAGCAGGAAATACTGTTTTTGAAAGACAGAATAAAAGCTGAAATGAAAAAGACATTTAAACAGAAAATTCTAAATCCATGTATGAAATATTTACCCCTTCCTTTCCCTGTAGCATCTCTGGATTTCCTAAAGACTAATTTCCTAAAGACTTTTAGCTAAAAATAAGATTTCTATTTACAGGACTAGCTAAGACAGTTTAAATAAGTGAGACTTAAAATAAATATGTGAGATTTCACGTATCTCCCTGCAACAAATGTTAAGATACATCCTTTAAATGGTGAGAAACTGAATAAATTGCTTTAAAACTAATCCTAAATGAAAGAATTCCTTCATTTGACAGGTGTGGATTTTACAGGTTGAAGGTCTCAGCCAGCACCACTTGCATGTTTAAAGCTCTTCATGACCTCTAAGTATGCCACAACAATGATATACTCATTTTTTCTTGGTTTCCTCAGGTTACCGAAGGATTTTCTAAATGTTACCCTGAATTTTGGTAGGCAAACTGAAGCATGAGTGAGTTTGGCATGACCTTTGTTTTTCTATATGATCCTAACTCCTTTTCAGTAGGAAACCTCTACATAACTGAAGCACTAGATCTCTTGGAGGACATTTCACTTTATATAAACTGTTCACACAATTAACATACTTGATATTTTCTAAATATAAGTAATTTCTGAACTATATGTCCTTTTTGACTTGATAAGAGGACTGTCTTCAGCTCACAAAATCCCCACTATACATGTGCATTCTTTTGTATTAACTGCAGCTATTTGTTACTTTACTACAACTAACAAGCAAACATTTAATGTTGTCTTTCTAAAAATGCCTAGTTATTAATCCTAGCAATGCCTTTATTTACATTCGCATACTCTACACATGAGTGACTAACTGATTCAAATGAAGCAGAATTTCAAATTCATTTGATGTTGGCATGATGTTTTATAGGTAAGTCTCTATTATAAAAGTATATGTGCTCAGTTTTGAGAAACACGGCAAAAATATTTGTGATTCCCCAAGTACAACTACAAGGAACGTGTAGGAGTGCTAATTGCATGACATGAAGGGAAAAATTACATAAATTTGTTCAGTGTTCTGTTTTACCCAATACTCACTTTGAAGTCAGTCCAGATACACAAACAAGTACAAGTCCAGCACTTGCTGGCAAAGTGCCAGCAGCCTGGTTCTCAAGTAAGGAACAGTCTATGTCTCAGGAGTGGCTGAAGCCATCTGAGGAAAGATTATTCTTACAGCTTCGTCTGACTGTGAAGGGTATTTTCACTGCAAAGTAATACATTCACATTCACCTTGTACTTCACTGTGACACCTAAAACTGAACAGTGTTTAACTTGGAAGGAGAAAAAGAGAGACCTATGAAGACCTGTTTAGGGTTCAAGAAATTCTTCCATTTGCTCTGTCTTTAGATTGAAGCTGTTTTCCTGAGAACAAGGCTGAGGCTGAAGGTAGTTTTCTAAGGTCCAAATTACTATTTACCGAAATAAGAGACAAGAACAAAAATAAACTATTAAAAAAAAAAAAAAATCTGATGTCTGGAAGAAGAACATCAGAAGCATGTTTTCAAACAATGCATACATTGTATTTTGTATAACAGATCCAATAAACATCCTGCATAGAATATGATATAGTCTAGGATCAGGCAAGCCAACAGATCATAGTACAGGAGGAATAGACTGAATGTTCTTATTTGGGGGGGAAATTTTCTGAAATTATAGTGCAAGTTTATCTTAATCAAATCATATTTCAAGCAGTTTGCTCATGGTCTACTACTGCTAAGGATGTAATGTACTTATTCACAGGGGCTTCTTGTAAAGTCATGTAGTCATTCAAATTTACAGACACATTTTAGTGTTTTGCTGTACTGCTTTTAGTGCCTATATTCAACTAAGGAATTCTGTGATATTCATAGTATTAAATATAACACACAAAGCCCTCACAGTAAATACCCTTCTGTCTTGCCATTCTCTTTCTTATCAGTGGGATCTCAACCTGTGTGCCCCTGCTAAATATTAACACAGCAATGTTAGACAAAGTCATGGTAGTGTAGCCATATGATTCCTTTTATCAAGGTGATATTACACAGCATGTGTTCACACTACTTATAACCTAAGTACTGTGAAAGCTCTAAGTTTGGATATCCTGTACAGGTAATATTTGTATCTGCATCTGGTTTCCCTTTCATTATTAATGCAGTAATAAGCCCTCTAGTTAAAGAAAATAACATAAGATTTGATGCAGGTGGAGTTAGGTGACCTAGTCATCCTTTTGAGTCAAAACAACACAAAGACAGGAAAATGTTCTGCTAATGAAAACATTATCTATAGCTAAGGGTTATTTTAGCTGAGGTGGTTAATATCCTGAATTGTTTGTACAGTGCTATTATTTCCTTTGTATACTAGAAGACTAGTATGTCTTCTGATTAACTGGTATAGTTACAAAAAAAAATGGATGGCATTTCAATCCTGTGTTTTAAAGTTTGTAGTTGCTTGGACTTCTGAATGTGGCTTTATATCTTTTATATCTATTACAAAAAAAAAAAAAAAGTACATAAGTTACGTGCAGGGTCTGGTACTCTGGTACTCAGAGAATATTAGACAGCTTCAACCAAATCTGCTAACTTTCTTCATGTTGTTTCCTTTTATGATATTTTCTTTTTCATTTTCTTTTTAATATTTTGATCCTGAACATCAATACTATCACACACCTCATTATGATGGTTTTAATGACAGGTGGTCATAGAGACACCGAGAGCCTTACTGTGATGATAGTGATGAGATCTCTAAAATCTCAAGCAGTAACAGGAGACTTCAAAAAGGCTTTCAAAGATTTAAAAAGAAAACTTTTTCCTACTGATAATAAACTACTTAATTATCAAGCTTATATTAGCACAACAGTTGCTAACATTGTAATTTATTTCAAAACCATAAGAATAAGTAGAATATTCACATGGATCAATAAATATCAAATGCATATGTACAAGACCTAGTTTTAAATTATTAAGAAAACAATTGTTACGTCCCAAACATATCACAAAATGTGTTTGTTCCTCTGTTTCAGAAAAGAAAAATGAATTAAAAAAAAAAAAAAGAGAGAGAGAGAGAGAGATTTCACCTTTTCTTTCAAAAGACTTGTTAGTGCCTTGTGGGCAGTGATAACTTACTGTCCGTACCCCAGAGCCTCTAGCCTATCTGTAGTCAAGGACCCCATTTCAGTCCAGCCTGGGGCTTTTGTCCCATCTCCTGAGGCTTTCGTGTCCCTGTTCCTGATGGGGCACAGAAGACACATTTCAGTCCTGATTTCCCACTCACCAAAAACTTGAGCCCACTGTGCTCAAGTTCTACAGAATGACAACTGTTAAGAAGGGTATGGTGGGCCTTGCCTGCTCCAGTACCTGGCTCCCCAGCTAAAGGGAACATCTGGCTCATATTGCTGCTTGATGAGATATGATAATGAATTTTGATGGAAGTGGTACACTTCTTTTATATTTAATCCATTCCAAGTTTCTCATGCAATTTGTGTAATATTGGGAATCTTTCAGTGAGAATTTTAGACAGAGAACAAAGAATTAACTTATTTTTATGGAAACTGTACATTCTTTTCATCAAACAATAGTTACTAAACTATTCACTGGGTAAAAAAATGGGCTGGATAGTTGGGCCTAAAGACTGGTGGTGAATAGAGCTAAATCCAACTGGTGGCGACCAGTCACTGTGTTTCAAAGAGGTCAGTACTGGGGCCTGTCCTATTTAATATTAATTATCTGAACAAGGGAATTAAGTGTATCTCAGTAAGTTTGCAGATGACGCCACATTGAGAGGAAGCATTGATCTGCCTGAGAGTAGAAAACCCTGCACAGGGATCTGGACAGACTGGATATGGCCTCAAGTTGTGCCAGGGTAAGTTTAGGTTGGATATCAGAAAAAACTTCTTTACAGAAAGGGTTGTTAAGCACTGGAATAGGCTCTCCAGGGAAGTGGTTGAGTCATCCCTGAATGTGTTTAAAAACCATTTGGATGTGGTGCTCAGGGACATGATTTAGCGGAGGGTTGTTAGAGTTAGGGTAGTACGGTTAGGACATGGTTGGACTCGATGATCTTTAAGGTCCTTTCCAACCTGAGTGATTCTATGATTCTATGATTCTATGATTCTATGATTCTATGATAGCTGGGCTGAGGCCAATTGTATGAGCTTCAACAAGACCAAGTGCCATGTCCTGCAGATTGCTCAGAGTAACGCCATGCAATACTACAAGCTTGGGGCAGAGTGAAAGGAAAATGGCTTGGTGGAAGTTGGGGCTGTTTAGTCTGGAGAAGAGGAAACTACGGAGAGACATTATCACTCTTTACAAACTACCTGAAAGGAGATTGTGGAGAGGTGGGGATCGACTTCTCTCAGGTAACAGTGATAGGATGAGAAGGAGTGACCTTAAGTTATTCCAGGGGAGGTTCAGGTTGTTCTCATAAGGAGTGGTAATGAACTGGAAGAGGCTCCCCAAGGAAGGAGTGAAGCTGCCGTCCCTTCAAGAATTCGAGGAAAGGATAGATGTGTCATTTGGAGACATGGTTTAGTGGGTGGTGATGGGCTGACAGTTGAATTAGATATCCTAGAGGTCTTTTCCCTGGTAATTCTATGATTCTGCAATGAACCAGTGCAACAAAGTGAAATGCAAGATAAACAATTCAGTTCAACAAACCAAAGAATTACTCAATTACTCTTTGTCTAAAAATGAGTTGCTATCTTCTGCCACACAGCTGAGCTATTGCATAGTAAATATAAAAATACCAAATATATAGCTGTCCATATAGCTCAAAAGAAAGTGGAATATTAATTCATTTGCAAGAAAGGGTGTTGAAAGCACTGAAGCACCACAAAACAATTCAACAAAAACCTGATTCTATCACAGAAATATAGTGTGATCTTCTGCCAGACAGAGCAGGTATGCCTAGTTATGACTGACTTTCACAACAGTTTATCAAATTTTTATAAAAATGATGAGAGGAGCCAAGACAAGGTGAGGCAAGGTGAGAACAGCTTTATTGACTCAGTGGTTGGTATACAAATGCTGCCAGACTAAAACAGACCCTGCATGTAACTTCTTATGTCTAGAGTTTTATACAAAATTCTAAGGGGTGTAGGTCTTATAGATTTTACCAAAGAGTTCATTTTACTTAAAATAGTTTCTCATAAACAATAGTACATTATTCTCCACATTAGGAAACCAACATTTCTTTTTTCTCTTAAAACAAAAAAAAGTCTCTCACTCTCTTAAAGTGCCAAAAGCTTACGTATGCATAGCTTACTAAACTTACTGTAACATTCAGAAATTGGAGTTCAACAAACAATAGCTGCTGCACAAATTTCTGTCTTCTTCAAAATTCTCTGAATTTTTCCCTCTTCTGTCTTTCCTATAATTAAAAAAATGAGACTTCAACAAGACCCGTTAGTGGACGATGTAGGATTAGACTTAGGATTAGATCATTTTCCTTGTGACTGGTAGAATAATATTTTGCAAAAACTGTAACCAACTCCAGAGCAAGGAGAGAAAGAACTCCAATGCATGTGTTTCTGAATTTTTAAAAAGATGTTCTGCAAGATTTTGTGAAATTTTGGAATTTGCAAATATAACATACTTACGACCAGTTTATGTAAATCTATAATGGTATGCAAGGAAATTGAAGGGAGGGATATGATCCAGAAGGATCTGGATATGCTCACAAAGTAGTTTCACAATAATCTAATGAGATTTAACAAGGCCAAGTGCAAGGTGTTGCCTATGGGTTGAAGCAATCCCAGATATGATGATGAGTACAGACTGAGAGAAGAATGCACTGATAGCAGCCCTGCAGAGAAGGACCTTGGCATCTTGAAAAACATGAGCTAGCAATATGCTCTTGCAGCCGAAAAGACCAACAGTATTGTGGATTGAATCAAAAAAACTGGTGGCCAGCCGGGAGAGGGAGGTGATTGTCCTTCTCTACTCTGCCCTTCTGAGTCCACCTTTGGAGTACTGCATCCAGGCCTGGGGACCCCAGTACAGGAAAGATGTTGAGCTGCTGGAGTGGGTCCAGAGGAGGGCCACAGAGATGACCAAAGGACTAGAGCACCTCTTCTATGAAGAAAGCTTGAGGGAGTTGGGTTTGGAGAAGGGAAGACTCGGGGGAGACCTGACTGTGGCCTTCCAGTACCTGAAGGGAGCTTACAAGCAGGAAGAAGATCAATTTTTTACGTGGTCTGGTAGTGCTAAAACAAGAGGGAATGGCTTTAAACTAAAAGAGGGGAGATTTAAGTTAGATGTTAGGAACAAATTTTTTACTCAGAGGGTTGTGAGATGTTGGGACAAGTTGTCCAGTGGATGCATTCAAGGCTGAGTTGGATGGGATCCTGGAGAGCCTGATCTAGAGGTTGTCAACCCTGTCCATCGCAAGGGATCTTAAGCCATTCTATGATTCTATTATAACATTTTCCAGTATAGTCAGATTTTACCTTCTTTGATTTTTCCTAATTTTACAGATTTCAGTAACAACTCTTGCCTTGATGTCAGGAAAAGAAGATTTAGCAATTGAAAGAACTTTGAGGAGGTAAAGCAGTGCACTCAGCACTGCTGCTTTCAAATCACTACTATCATATTCTGTTTTCAATGACTTAAAAATATGTTAATTAACTTGGCAATCTTGGATATCCTGGAACAAAAAAAAAAAGGTAAGAGTGAGTGTCAAGCTGCCAAAAAATCAAAAATTAGCTGTACTGAATTCTAAAGTATATTAGATATGCTGTTTCTCATTGACACTGGCCAGCTTTCTCTATTTTCCATCAACTTTGTTAACCTTCTGTGATTTACAACATTAATATGAAAATTGGAAGAAAAATTCTAGTCTCTCTTTTGCATTTTCTGTGATGTATCCACATTTCTTTATATTTGGGACACTGCTGTGTGCATGTAGAGTTTGTATTTTGGTAGTCAGATCAAAGGTAGATAGGGAATTATAGAATCATAGAAATATAGAATAGCTTGGGATGGAAGGAACCTCAAAGATCACCTAGTTCCAATCCCCTAGATGTGGGCAGGGTTGCCACCCCTAGAACACACTGCCCAAGGCCTCGTCCAACATGGCCTTGAATTTCCATGTTTGCGGCATCTCTATCATCTTCTGAGATCTGGAAATCCTGGTGTCAATCTATTGACATTTTTATGTCCTTAAATATTTTATATATATATATATATATATATTAGAATTTCCAAACAACATTCACAAGTTAGTCATTTTAAACAACCATTTGTTTATATCACTGGTAACATAAACTATCCATAATGTTTAGGATTTCTTTGTTCAAGGAGTATCAAAGCCCACCAACAACATAGTCCTATACTTGTTTTGGCAACTTGTGGTAAAACATTAACATAACCAGCTTTTGGCTGGCAATCAGAATGTCATTATATCAGTGTCTTTTGATGCTCTAACCATCTTCAAACATTCTCAGTTACAGCATGTAGACAACTGAAGTGGAATTACTACACTTTCTTTTGTACATTACATTGATACTTCCACCACTGTATATTTATCCTGGCTCCTCCAATCAATAATATAACAACAATGCAAAGTCATGGGTTTCTTAATTTGAGAGCCATTGAGCTTTGTTTTGAAGAGCAAAGACAGAAGAAAAAGTATCTATTTGTCCCAGTTTTATTTTTTCATAAGAATAGGAAAGGAAGCTAGCCAATTGCACTTGTGGAAAGTTTGGTTTTAACAGTGCTGTTATGATATATAATAAGCAAAGTGACTGTACAAAAATGTCTGCCTTACAATAATTAAAATGAAAACTAGCAAAAAAAGTGCAATCCAGAAAAGCTCAGTGAAATGCTGGAAATATGAGATAAAATGAGAAATACATAAATTTATTTGAGGTACTAAAAGAGTGAGCATCAAATTAAGAGCTGTTCTTCTGTCATATTTTTAATTCAATGAGCTTTTGTTAGGAAACAGTTTAACCTGAAATCATTAATTACTGTGTAGATTGAATATTTATAATCTTCACTCTTCTACAGTATAATTCAACTGAATAACATGCTTTGAGTTAAACATGTATATTCTTTTCAACTCCAACAGTTATTGCATATGTGTAGTTAATATAAGTATTTGTTCCATAGTCTGCTGCAAATAAAGGACAAAAAAAAAAAAAAAAAAAAAAAAAAAAAAAAAAAAAACTCTGTTTAAAGTTAGAGCAAATTTTAACATTAGAAGAATATCCATACAAGGAAGAACACTTTTTTGAATAGATGAAATCACAGATAAAAGTCAAAAAAGGTTGTGGAATTTTTTTGCTTTAATCTGAGCCAAAGTAAACACAGAATAAAACATAAACACTGCTGAAAAATTGAAAATGTTTTAGACTGTGTATTTAATGGTTCATAGAGTCAAACACATCTGAATAAACAACATGTGCAACATTACCTGAAACCTTAAATGTTTTAAGGTATTTAACCAAATGGTTTTATTTTTTTAAATTTTAATGAATAATTAGTATAGCTTACACTTTCTTATTTTATTGTAAAGATAAACTGGAAAAAAAATCAAAAAAAAAAAAAATTGGAAATCTAGAGTATTCTTCATAGCTGCCCAACTGAATTTGATACCTACGTCTCTGACTACCAGTGCGAGGTCTTGATTAAGCAGGAAAAAAAAATGTTCGTAATACTTTAAAGAGTCATCTTTTCTCATATAGGGACCAGAGTTTATTTAGACCCTAGTTTTCACCAGTTCTCTGAGCAATATTAACTCATGCTAAACTATACTAAAAAAAAAAAAAAAAAAAAAAAAAAAAAAAAAAACAGTTAAAAGCAAAACTTTTAACTAAAACTAATTATTTGAAACTCCTGATTTTCAAAAATGAAAATATTTTACTGAAAGATAATTGGGTTTTAATTAGTAAATTTACATTTTAAAAATTTACATTTTACTTTTAAATAAATTTCTAAATAGCTTCATATTTTAATATCAATGTCTTCTAAGTAAAATGACAAAAAAATTATTATATTCTTGTCCAAGCTTACGTTTGCTGTTAAATCAAGGTAAGTTATTTTAAAATAAACTGTGCTAGATAGGAAAATATTATACATAAAAACATCTTTGCTTTTACATATAATGTATACATATTTTCAAGGTGGAGTAAATTGCAGATAGCTTGACAAATTTTGTTAAACAGAAGGGAAAAAAGAAAAAGAACTTGTGTAAATAAATCTATATTTAGGCTTTTATGCCTATTCTTAGCACTAATATAAGCATTGGGAATCACTGCCTCTAAGCTCCTCAAGTTTCCCTGAAACCTGCAGTTGTTACTGTATATTTAAGTAGCCCTTCCTCATTTAACTCCCTAAGGCTAGATGCGCTCCAGAAAAGTTCAGAATTGCATAATAAATTTTTTTCTGTAGTGAATTGAAATCTAAAATTAAGGGAAGATTTTGACCTGAGTGCTTTCTTTTTCCTTTATTGTCATCCTCCTCCACTTTGCCAGCCACCTACCCTAGTTATTTCTTTCATTTTTTATTGTTTTAAGTGACATATCTATCATATATTTCTAAATTAATGTGCTAATTAAAGAAGTAGACTGAGCTTATCAAAGCAGCAAACTCACTCAGGTCTCATTAACTTTGCTAAGGACAATGAAAATTTAGGCTTTTAATTCAGTCCTATTTATAGGCAGGTCATGGGCTGAGCTAAGCATGAAGATGTAGGAAATCTGCCCAAGTGTTTATTTACAAAATCAGTAGCAGCAGATGTGGTGTTCAGAGTCATAGGCATTAGAGGGCCTAAGGACACTGAAGCAGAAGGGAATACAAAATTAAAGACAAAGATCCTCACCTCCCACCCCGCAAAAATAGAGCCCTCTCCTGGCTTCCTGCTTGAGAGTGGAATTTCGTTGTTAGGCCTTGAAATGGAAACAAGTTAGTAAGTGAGCTCACTGCATGGATAATAGGCTGATACAGTTTTCCTTCATATTGCATTTACTGAGCAGCTCTGGCAGCAGATCTAGAGGGAGATACTTACACTGCCCTCCCAGCTGGTGGCCATCTGCCTTAGTGACAACTGCCAGATGAAGGAAAAATGCATGAAATCAGAGATCAAACACTAAATAAAGGAAAATTACTTTGAAAGCAACTTTGTCATGTTATAAATAGACTGTTTTCAAGTGTCTGACATGTTTTAATTAGAAAGGGAAAAGGGAGGTAATGAGGTAGATATAAACCTATGAGAGAAAGATAGTAACAGTTTGTGGACTGTCTCATTCTCCTTCAAATGCTGCGAATGATGATAAATTAAAGATACATTTAGACATTCTTACATGAAAAGTACCCATTAGATGAATACAAGAAGTTTATTTTCCCCTTCTTTTAGCATGGTGGAAGCCTCCCACCTGCATTTCCAACTGCTGACAGTACTTCCCACAAAAGGCCTGCTCTGACCCGCTGCACTGACTGACCTTCTGTTGAAACCAAACTCAGAGCTGAGCTGGTGATGACAAGCATTACCAGACAGAAGCTGCATCAACTCCCTATGATAAATCAGTGGCTGCAGCCTGAAGGAGGAAGGATAAAGAAACATGGTTGCCTCTTGCCCTTCTTACACAATCTTAATTATGTAAAGGATAAACAAATCCTCCTTAATTCAGTGAGGGTTTAAGTGGATAAATATAAATGAATATATAAATCTTTAAAACCTCAAAGATCTTGCTTTTTTTTGTGGATATCCCATGCATTTCTTGAAAAATAAGAGTAAGACTAAGACTTCTGCACACTCCTAAATAAATTAGAAAAAGACTGTGCTATGCATAGTTTTAAAAGGCAGTGTAAAAGACAAAAGTAGAGAGATTTGCTGGGATGGAAGATTATTAGCATTGCAATACAAAAGGCAAATTTGGCATTACCGAATTCTAGGAAACTCAGCACCTCTATTTGCAAGTGCTAATGCCTCCCATGCTGTTTCTACTTAAAAAACAACCTTGAACGACAATAATTTTGGTCTTGCTCGGCTATAATGGAACTAGAAAATTTATATATATATTATTCTTATTTAAAAAAACATAGTGAGCAGACTTCTGAACCATTGCATAGATGAAATTACTTGAGAAGAGTTTGAATTTGACAAAATAATAGCCATTTGCTGATGGCAAAGTGTTTTCTTCCCTAGATATTAGTTTGGATGTTGCTTATTTAGAAAACTCAGAAAATCAGCATTTTCAGTGTACTGCTAGATGTACATGATGGTCACTATTTGGCTAACACTAATGTTATTAACTGCCAGCTGCAAACATTTCATATCATCCTGAACTCTGTGTGGTGGGGAGCACAACACCTAGAGAATAGTGAATACCATGAGTCAATACAGATGCTGCAGTATGCTGATCAAATTGTCAGAAGTATACCAAAAAAAAAAAAAAAAAAAAAAAAAAAGTCTGCTTTATGTCTTCTACGTTTCCTTAGGGAAATAATACACATTTTAAAAACCATGGAGAACACTAGTGAGATACTTTTCCTCAGCTTTACAGCATGCAAAAAGAAATTTCACTTTCCTTTAGACATTTGAATCTAATTTGGTCTAATATTCCATGTAACAGCAGCATTGTCAAGAACCTTCTTACAGCTTTATTTATTTACTTGATGGATTAATACAGTTTTTTGGGAAAATAATAAAAGAATCAAACTGTTTTGTGTGTGTATGCATAAACACACACACACAAAAAAAAACATTAATGATTGTAGAAGATTTTAAGCAATGTCAGGAATACTATTTCCTTCAAGAGCTAAAGCAGACTTTTTTAAGGATAACAAAGAAAGAAACAGAGAAATCCCTAACACGTCTTACTGTACCTACAGGCTTAATCTGGAGTTCCTCAGAAGCAGTACTTTCAACTGTGTAGTAAAAAGAAGGAACTGTGTACATCACAGTACCTTATTCAGCCTCAAAGCTAGCCATCAGAGCACTGCCAACAAAAAAAAAAAAAGCAAGCGACAACAAATCAGTCCTTCTTCACACTTGAAGTGGGATTCCTGAGTAATTGGAAATACACCAGAAGGAAAATACATGGTCTTCCTCACCTCTCAGCTCCACAAAATATATTGTCTGTCACACACAAACATGCATATACATGGTATTACCAGCACTTCCCTTAGCAAATTATTTCCTATTCAAACTTCATTATTTCCGTATTGTTCTTTTTCTGAATGTTCATAGATTTGACAGTACATTATGTCAAAGACCATTTAACAAAAAATGTCTAATATAAAGCAATTGTTAATCAGAAACATTGATCCATTAGTAACATGAGAATGTTGCTGAGTAGTATTATTCCACTTTATTTGCTGTTATGATGGAAGGTCCTGAATATTCCTCATAGGGATTGTACCTTCTGACTACCTAAGTTGTGTGTATTACAGAGTATGCAAGCAGCACAGCAGAACAATGAAGAGGAAGGAATATGAGGAGTTCTTGATGAGGTTGAAAAATAATTATTTTGTTGCCACCCAAGTGTGCAGTGTGCATAGGATATGGAATCTCAATTTCTAACAGTGAGGGGAGGAATAAGTTACACAATCAGATAACATTTCTATTCAAATGCAAACATGGAACAGATCTATTTTTATATATAAATGAAGATCTTTATTTTTAATAGTGTTGCTAGACCACTATTTATTTAGAAGAGGAGAAAAGCATGATGATAAGAACCAAAGGAGAATACATACAAAAACTGCAAAAAACATATTATTGATAGGCATTATTTCACGGGACTTTACAATATTCTCTTCTTCTCCTTGAAAATAATGGTATCATATAAATATAACTTTTAGCACAACCATAGACTCCACAATATCTTTTGGATTGGGAGTTAATTTGATTCTTGCTGCCAAGTCATAAAAATTCAAGTCCTTAGATGTCAAGAGAGAAGGATCTCAAAGGTACAAGTAGAGCTGGAGCCTTTTTCCTCCCCTTTGTTATGTTCATATTGTCCAGTTAAGTAAAAATGGCAAAATAGTGTCCTGCTGAAATATGATGGCACAGACTGGAGCTACACCCATTCCTAGTTAGCCCTTTGCAAAATAAATCCTGGCACCACAACAATGTATACTTTTTACACTACTTCTGACAGCAACTTTCACTGTGAAATCTTGGTCCCATACATACAAGCTATCAAAAGAAACAATGGGAGGAATGCATACAGCCTCACAGCAGGCACTATGGGGCTCATTATGCAAGTCAGAGCTCAGAGCATGTGAGCAAGGACTGCAAGCTTTAAGAAGTAGAAGATAACTGAAATGAAATTCCTGTATTTTGAAACTGAACTTCTAATTTTCACATATTCTGGTCTTCCTTGACCGTCTCTCTTCAACACCTTTCATTTTTAAAAAGTGTAAAATTGTCATAGCCATTGTCAAAAGCATAAGCACAAAAAAGATCCCTGAGCATCAAACCACATGCAATTAAGGTCCTTTCTCTGCCCTGGAAATCTGTAGTGGTTAGCAAAGGGCAGTCTGGATATTTCAAAAATAAATTCACAGAAAAACATTTTTAGGACTATCAGTATCCTATACTGTACTTCAGCAGGGGAAAAAAAAAAAAAAAAAAAAGTCTATTTTTGACAAAAACTATAAACCAGATCTAAGTTTATTACATTTTCTCATGAACTATTTGAAAAGATATTTTTCATTTTATAACAGATAAATGAAAAGTATAAGCCTTTTGACTTAACAGACATTTATTCACTAAAGGTCGAGTACAGAATAAACATATCACAAGAATAAACTGAGCAATCTCTTCCAAACTACCAAAGCTCCCTCAGCATGCTCACTTGTGTCCTACAACTTCTTCTACAAAGTCTGATTACTATACAAATCAGAGTAGATCTGATGATTGAATGTTGAAAGGGGATGGTGTATAATAACTTATTAGGCATTCTACAGACTAGTTGAGAGGGTTTTCTTTCCTCTGAGAATTTAAATTAGATGCTAAAGAAAAGGAAGCTACTGAAACTTCCATGAGAAAGCAGCTAAGGTTGCAATTTTCAGTTAGTCAACAGGTAAGAGATGATTTTCATCCTATTATGCTGTGTTCTGGAGGAGATAGACTGAGTTATTGTTCAAGAGAATGCTTTACCTTCAAAATCCACTTCAGAGAGGATTTTGTCTGAAAAGTTAAAGGATTTGAAGTTCATATAATGAGGGTTGGTGGGAACTTATCCACTGTTGTGTTGCCCGACCAAGTAAACAAATTAAAAATATAAAGACATTTTATAAAGGAAATAAATGATGTACATTCATTAAGTGTTACAAATGAACTCCAAAAAAAGGTCATGCTCTTAATTGTTAAGCTTGGAAGATTTCTACTCTAATAGTTATGTCTATTCTATTCTAAGTAGTAATGTCAGTCAAATCATATGACTTGGGTTTGAAGGGACCTCAAGGTTCATGAAGCTCCACCTGCCATAGGCAGAGCCACCACCTCCACATTTAAATAGTAGACCAGGTTGCCCAGGGCCCCCATCCTACCTGGTCTTGAAGACCTCTAGGGACGGAGCATCCACAATCTCTCCGGGCAGCCTGTTCCAGCACCTCACCACTCTCTCTGTAAAGAACTTTCCCCTGACATCCAGCCTAAATCCTCTCTCCTTCAACATAAAACCATTTCCCCTTGTCCTGCAGTTATCTACCCTTTCAAAAAGTTGACTGCCCTCCTTTTCATAGTCTCCCTTTAGGTACTGAAAGGCTGCAATGAGGTCACCCCGCAGCCTTCTCTTCTCCAGGTTGAACAAGCCCAGCTCCCTCAGCTTGTCTTCGTAGGGGAGGTGCTTCAGCCCCCTGATCATCTTCATGGCCCTCCTCCAGACCTTCTCCAACAAGTCTCTGTCTTTCTTGTACTGGGGGCTCCAGACCTGGACACAGTACTCCAGATGGGGACTCACAAGAGCAGAGTAGAGGGGGACAATCACCTCCTTGTTCCTGCTGGCCACCCCTCTTCTGGTGGAGCCCAGAATACCATTTGCTTTCCAAGCTGCAAAAGCACACTGCTGGCTCATGTTAAGTTTTTCATCCATCAGGACCCCCAGGTCCTTCTCTGCAGGGCTACTCTGAAGGACTGCTCCTTCCAGTCTTTATATATGCCTTGGATTCCTCCAGCCCAACTGCAAAACGTTGCACTTTGCTGTGTTGAACCTCATCATATTCACCCGGATCCACCATTAGAGTCTGTTGAGGTCCCTGTGAATGGCATCCCTTCCTTTCATTGTGTCAGCTGCAACACTCAGCTTGGTGTCATCAGCAAACTTGCTGAGGGTGCACTCAATTCCATCACTGATGTCATTGATTAAGATATTAAAGAGCACTGGCCTCAAGACAGACCCTGGGGGACACTGCTCATTACTAGCCAAACCAAATATGACCTATCCAAATATATAGGATAACATTCTGATCTAATAAGAATTCTGATCTATTATGAATTCATCCTGTAAAATGAAGTACAGTATCTGTCAAGAGAGTCTTTCCCCATTCACATGTATATTTTAGCATAGCTTTCATTATTCTATCACTGTTTAGAACCTGTTGAAGGGATTAAGAACTGGCTGCTCCCTTTAGTGGGAGAAAAATAATGTCCCAGAGAGTTTTATGTGTTTCTACATACCCACATGGATTGGAAGGTGATAACTTTGCCTAATGATGTTGAAGAGACACTGGCTCTAACAGGAATGAAGAATTCTAGATAATTGTTGGCCTTTTATCTACTGATTTCTAAGCTGTCATTGGTGAACTATCTATGAAGGGTTCATGACAATTTGCATAATTTCTCCATTCTTTTGTTTTTCATTTCTAGAAACTGTTTATTTCATTTCCTTATGCCCTCCCCAGTTCTAACCTACAAGTGCTCTTCTTTGTGATCTTAGACTTCATCTTGTTATATTATCACTTCTCTCCTGAGATATATTTCTCGTATCTCACTAATTTTCCTTGCTGTTTTGCCATTTAGGAAGGTTCTGCATAGTTTATATTTATAGCCTAGGGGTGGCTCACTTTATAGCTCCTAAGGGGCTGGCCATCTATTTTTACAAGATCACATCAAGAACAATGGAAGCCGGGGGGAAAAAAAAACAGAGCTAACAGCCTACTACTTCAGCTTGTCACTATTAAGCTGTGTATGTGGTCAGTCCTCATGTCTGAGCCTATTCAGTGTTGCAATGAAAGAACAAGAGGACAAGTAAGTTCCTATTGCTTCATAGAACACATGCATGGTTGGTGAAAAAGAAGATCCTTCCCTCTTAGAATCATAGAATATTTAAAGGCTATCTATTCCAACTCCCTCTGCGATGAACAGGGAAACCTACAGCTAGATCAGGTTGCTCAGAGCCCTGTCCAGCCTGTCCTTGAATGTCTCCAGTGATAGATCTTCCACCACCAATTTTGGGCAACCTGTTCCAGTGTCTCACCACCTTCAAGTGTAAAAGACTTTTTCCTTATAACCAACCTAAATCTACCCTCTCCTATCTCTTTCTAGTCTGGTGTTCAGCTGTCTTTCCACATACATTAGTTTCCAGCTGAGAGAGTACTAACTGAAGCACTGTCAGAGCACTGTCTGAAATACAGATCTGCTTGATCAGGGATGCTGAGCTAACTGTCTAAAGACCAACTTTTTGGCTCCAATTTTTCCATTTTTCAGATAAAACAAGGAACAAACCCAAATTAAATATGAACTTTGAAAAGCTCCACAATATAATTAAAAAAAGCATGTTTCTGAGGAAAAATGCCATATCATCTGAAATAATTTTAAGCATCCCCTCTCACATGTCAACATATGCATACTTGTGCAAGTGTCAGGCTGATGTAGTTTAAGAACACATAGTGCCTTTCTTGTTGACCAGTATGCATATGTTATATGATGAAAGATATCCTTGGTTTAATTTTAAATGGATATTTATGAATATGTACATCTTTCTGTTCAGTGTGCACTGGATGCAGGGATATGTACTATCACCATATCATAGAGAGTGTCTGTGTTAGTGTTCTGTGGTGAAACCAGAAACATGATAGAGGAAAATGCAGCATCACCTACCTGAAAAATGTCACTAGAGTCTATCCTAGAAGATTGGAGTGATCCATTCAAGGGCCATCAGCTGCCTGAAAACATTAGAGAAATATGTATTTCCCAACTTCCTACTGTAATTCCTAAACTGAATCTACAGCTTGGTGTAAGTCAGAGATCTCTGCCATTCATCAGCACTATCTGTCAAAAGCAGCTGCAGAGAGAGATATCCAATCAATCCTGTAAAAAAAAAAAAGTTTACCATAATATACTACACATACTACACATCAATAAAAATAACTTTGAAATTCTTTCTTTCACAGCCTACAGTCATCTAAATGTTTGTATTATCACTGTCATATACAAGAATTGATATATCTATTATTTTCATCTACATTCCTAAGTCTCACCTGTGTTTTTCACTCTGTAAATATTGGATGAAATTACTTTTAAAAGGAACCTCAAGCTTTAAACACACGTATAAACAATCCACTTACATTTCTAAAGTGAAACAGACACTATTTGAGTGGTTTAGCACAAATAAGTGAGTTCATTGGACAGATCTGTTCTTGTAGTTTTGCAGGAGGCTACTAGGGCCACCTGTGTTCCAAATAAATTTACTGACCTAAGTGAACTTCCTATCAACAAAATTCTCTCAGGCTCCCATTATTTCTCTCCAGCAATTAATCAACAGCTGCTGAACTGTTATGAATGTGCTCATAATTTTCAGTTAAATTAATGGAACTCATATCTTCTGAAATGTAGAAGGAGGTTTTTCTTCCTAACCCTGGTGTGAATTTCCTGATTTATATTTTAAATCAATTACCCTTCTGAACTCTTATATCTCCTGTCTTTGGAAGAAAGGATCCAATGCTCTACAGTGACAAGCACAGATAACATTAGCTGATGCCTATAAATTCAGTTTTTCAAAGCAGTGACCTCTACTGTAGACAAATACTATAGTAGTTAGAATTTTTTCATGCATTACTACAATGCATTTAAATTTTCTGTTGGGAATCAGTATTACTCAGTACCTGTATTGTAGCAGTCAGGGAGTGGGTTCTGCTTGTGTGGATTCCCCCTCCTCAAATCATTGCTTTAAGAATCTTGGTTCTGCTATGAGGATGTACCAGGCTGAGCTCAGTGATCAGCACACAGTCCTTCCTGGACTTTCTGGACTGTAACACTACCTTTGAGAACCAGAGTGGTAGATGCGGTTCTCTTCCTGCACATATAGATAGAATGGTAAATATTTTTTATTCCTTGAGGGCCAAACTTACTGCACTTGCACCTAAAAAATAATACAATATTAAAATATGCTTAACACCTGACATTAATTTAACTGAAACTCTTTCAAATATAAGATTTAGAGCTTTAGTGTCCAGGATTTTACACCTGCCTTCAGTGAGATCAGAATTCTAACTCTTAGAAAATTGAAGCAGGAAATAAAATATACGGCAAGGAAATCACTGAGACACTGGACAAACTTTGAATAAACACTACTAGATCTTTTACTTGGTTTGTTTTTTGGAGGAAGAGAAAGTTATTCTAGAGTTTCATTTGTGGAATTAAAAAAAAAGCCATCCCATTATGCCATTGTGATTTCACTTGCAAACAATATCTCATTTGCACAAACATTTGTAGGATCAGACTCTGTGCATTGCTCTCAGTGCCTGAAGAATTACATCATGTTCTTTTGACTTTCCTTCTGTTCAAATAATCTACAATACAATGCATTCTTTTATGACCCAGGTCGCCTTTTGTTTTCCCACGGAACACAAAAACAACATTCAACAAATTTGACTGATAAAAGATTTTTATCTTACATGAGAAAGCAATGTTGTTTCTCTAAGTTACACGTAATATATTAGTAATAACAGTACTCCAAACAAATTGCAAACTAATGTTAGTGGTCTTAACAATGTTATACTAAATAATAACTCCCTACAGACCAATTTGCATACAGAATGTAACATTTAAAGCCAAGTTACAATTAGCACTTTGTTATGGAAGTCTGTGGATTATAATTCACAGAAACAAAGTTATACTCACTGCAAGGAATTTTAATTTATGAAAAATTACCCATTTAGAATTTCTGTCACAGTGAGCAAACTTGTATTAAAATGATGGGTACCTAATAACTACATCAATTATTAATGTAATGAATTACAAAAATGAAACAAAATAAATTTAGGATCAATTATTTTTCTTCTTGCTGAATAAGTGATGCAAGCCAACTTTACTGACGGTAGCAAATAGAGCAATACATATGTGGGCACAGTATGGAAGAAAAGTAAGAGAGAAGACAAAATGAAGATAATGAAGGCATAGAGGGAAAGTAAGGAGGTATACTTAGAGTAGAAAGATCAGAGAAACACACAGGATATTAATAAACTGAGGTTTAATAAGATTAACATGAAAAATCTAGCTCAGCAAAGAGTCACACTAGTACTTCATTCACTTGGGTAAATGCCATAAATCACCTGAAAATGATAATGATAATGAATATTTTTAATCCCACAAACCTTATTTGAAGGGAAAGAACATTATCTGATGTAAGTACTTAAAAAGCAACTACATGTAAATTCATTTTGTTGTTAAAAACTTCATTCACTTTCCTGAATTCATTCTTAAAAACCTGAGGTTAGCCATTAATTTTGATTTGGGATAGTTTGGATCTTAGGGTTGTCTGGTGAATCTCCCATTTTGAAATTAAAGGCTGTAGGAGTGACCAAAATTTCCAACTGTTTGGCAAATATTGTCAAATATAGTCTGCAAATATCTGATGAAATTTTTTTAGGATTTTTTTTTTTTATGCTATTTTGTACTCCCTTCATACGTATTATGTCATCCACCAGAGAAGGCAGTTGGTCCCTCTCTCACCCAGACATGAGGCAAAGGTGACATGTATCTGTGAGCTGGGGGTCATGAGTGCCATCATGACCACATATGGTAAGGATGAGCAGTATTTCAATTTGTGTGGTAGGAAAAGGAGATATCAATCAAGCCCATGGTTCCCTCTCTGCTCCAGGTCTCCACACCCTCTGCAATGCTAGCACTGAGGAAAGAGAAACTGGGGGGTTAAACATGCAAGTCTCATGTGGGTAACAAGAGGTCATTACAGGTCTGGAATATTTATGTGGCAGATTTTTCCACTGTAAACATTTCAAAACCATTTGGGTAATTTGTACTCTTCAGAAAACAGAGACATTCCCACATAATTTATCTGACTAACCAAAAGGACTACATGAGTTCAGCCTTTTCACATCTGAAGGAACCGCTGGGAACTCTGCTTGTGACGGTATAGCAAGTTAAAAATAATGTGGAAAATTATGTCCCCATGGATGTCCTGTGAGGAAAAAAAAAAAAAAAAAAAGAAGTCTAAATTTAAGATAAATCGTTCTTAGAGAGTCGTTTACTCATCTCTAGTTAAATCTGATGGATGTCTTCATAATAATCTTGACACTATAAACTCAATTTAGGTCACAATTTGGCTTCGGTAGGAGGACATTTAGGCAGAACTGTCTGTTTTAGGAATGAAGTGGTGAATGTGGTTATCACCCAACAAATAATATAAATTCCATCACCCACCTCAAACACACATAAACATTTCACACAGTTGTCACCTACTCATTTTGGAGAGATGTAGTGAATGGTGCCTACAAGGTTGCCTCTTATTACCAGGAAAGATCAGAGAGCCACACTGAGCACTGCTGCAAGTATTAACCACTCCACAGTTCTTTGTAGATTCCACAGAATCGTAGAATCATGGAATTGTAGGGGAAGTGACCTCTAGAAATCATCTAGTCCAACCTCATTGCTATAGCGGGTTCCTGGAGTAGGCTGCACAGGAAAGTCTCTAGGCAGGTCTTGAATATCTGAAGGAGATTCCACAGCCTCTCTAGGCAGTCTGTTTCAATGTTCTGTAACCCCCAAAGTAAAAAAGTTTTTCTTCTTGTTCATATGGAACTTCCTGAGTTCCAGGCCTTTAATCATCTTTGTGGCCCTCTGCTGGACTCTCTCTAAAAGTCCCCTGCCTTTTGAGCTGGGGAGCCCAGAACAGGATACAGTTCTCCAGATGCGATCTCACCAGGGCAAAGTAGAGGGGGAAATTCATCTCCCTTGACCCACTAGCCACAGTCTTTTTTATACATCCTAGGTTACCATTGGCCTTTTGGCCACACGGGCACACTGTTGGCTCATTACCAACCTATTCATCAGGACACCAAGGTCCTTCTCTGCAGAGCTCCTTTCCAGAAGGTCAGCTTCTAAGCTATACTGATAAATGTGGTTATTCCTCTTCAGGTTCAAGACTCTGCATTTGCCCTTGTTGAATCTCATAAGTTTCTGCTCTCTGCCCAAATCTCCATCCTGTCTAGGCCTCACTGAATAATAGCATAGCCTTCTGGTGCGTCAACCACTCCTTATACCTTTGTATCATTACCAAACTTGCTGAAAGTACATTCTATTCCTTCAGTTAGATCACTGAACATGTTGAACAAGTCTGGACCAGTATTGACACTTACAGAACACTGTTAGTTACTGGCCTCCAACTAGACTCCGTGCTGCAAATAACAACACTCTGATCTCTGCCAGCCAACCACTTCTCAGTCCACCTCACTGTCCACATTTCTACCCCATACTTCGAAACTTACCTATGAAGAAGTTATGGAAGAGGGTGTCAAAAGCCTTGCTGAAGTCGAGGTACACAACACTCTCTGCTCTTCACTTATCTACTCAGCCTGTCACGACATCATAGAAGGCTATCATATTGGTCAAGAATAATTTCCTCTTGATGAATCCATATTGACCACTGCTGATAACCTCCTCTTCTTTCTCTTGCTTGGAGATGACATCCAGAATAATATGCTGTATCACCTTCCCAGGACTGAAGATGAGGCTGACTAACCTGTAGCTTCCTGGCTCCTCCTTCTTTCCCTTTTTGAAGATTGGAGTGGCATTGGCTTTCCTTCAGTTCTTAGACACCTCTCCTGTTCTCCATGACCTTTCAAAGATGATGGAGAGAGCTCCATGATCCTCCTCAGCATAGAAGTGAGGCTAACAGGTTGGTAGTTCCGAGTCATCTTTTTCTACCCTTCTTAAAAATGGGTGTGATATTGCCTTTTTTCCAGTCACCAAGGACTTCACCCTACCACCATGACTTTTCAAATATTATTGAGAGTGATTTGCTAACTACATCAGCCAAGCCCCTCAGAACTCTGGAATGTATCTCAATGGGACACATAGACATATGGATGTTCAGGTTCCTCAGGTGGAAGCAAACGTGATCTTCACTTACAGCAGGAGAGACACTGCTATTCCAGTTCCCACCTTCATAACCTTCATATTCCCAATCAGCCCTTCCCTATTCTCCCTGGAGACAGGTGACAGGATAAGGGGAAATGACCTCAGGTTGCTCCAGGGTAAGTTTAGGTTGAATATAAGGAAAAACTTTACAGAAAGGGTTGTTAAGCACCGGAATAGGCTCCCCAAGGAGGTAGTTGAGTCACCATCCCTAAATATGTTTAAAAACCATTTGGATATGGTATTCCAGGACATGATTTAGTGGAGGGTTGTTAGAGTTAGGGTAGTATGGTTAGGTTGCAGTTGAACTTAATGATCTTTAAGGTCTTTTCCAACCTGAGCAATTCTATGATTCTATATTCTATTTGTAAGGACAAGATCTAGCAGCACATCTCTCCTCACTGGAGGTGGCTCCTCCACCACCCTCACTGGAGAGTTATCTTCCACATTCATCAGGAATTTCCTGGTTGGCCATGTTGCTTTTCCAGCAAATATCGGGGTGGTTGAAGTTCACTATGAGAACCAGTGCTTGTGATTGTGAGGCTACTTTAGGCTGTCTGTAGAACACTTCATAACATCCTTCTCTTGATCAGTAGTAAACACCCACAATGGTGTTAATCATATTAGCCTGTCTCAATTCTCACCCAGAAACTCTCCACTTATTCATCATTCATCCCTAGGCAGTGCTCCTTAGGCTCCTGCTGTTCTTTTACATAAAGAGCAAGTTCTTCACCTTGCCTTGCTGGTCTGCCTTTCCTAAAAATTACATAGCTATTCATGACAGCCTTCTTGTTCTTTCAAGCTGCCCCATCATGTCTCTATGATCGCACAGAAATCACAGCTCTGCAACACATGCAGATCTCTAATGTTTCCTATTTATTCCCCATGCGATGTGCATTTGTTTGTAAGTGCTTCAGAGATGAAAAGGAATATAGGATGTAGGTTTCCCTAGGGGAATGCAAGAGGATCCCCCATAGTAATATGTACTCCTGAAGTGGCTCATCTTCTGGTAATGAGAGGCAGCAAAGGAACATTTGTCTCTGTTCTGGTTGGCCTGGCTTTTTACACATTTGTTTGTAGTGGTATATTGCCATTTTGGATCCCACACCCCAAGTCCTGCAGTTTAAAGCCTGACACTCTAGGTTGGCCAGTCTACTGGCAAAGATTGCCCTGCCTTTTCTAGACAGGTAGTTCTCTTCCTTCCCTAATAGATTCTAATCTTCATAGAAACTCCCATTGTTATAAAAACCAAAATCCTTGCAATGACATCAGCCATGCTGTCAGGAATTCATATGCATTATACATCTATTCCTGGCTTCCCTCTTTCTTCCAACTGCAAAACTGAGAGAAGATATCTTGGGCATCAGTATTTTTCACTTGCATGCCCAAATTAAGACCAATGGCACCAGCACGGAGTTTTGCTTTGATTTGATGAATATTTTTTTACTAAGAAATTTTCTTTCTTTTCAATGACATCATTTCATATTTTTAAGAAACATCACGTTTCTATGATCAAGATTCTTCTATAAAGTCTTCTAAAATTCTAATAATAGAACAAAACATTTTAAAAATAACTAGGAGGGACATGGGAAAAATGACAAAATGACAAAATGCATGACATTTGCTATATGCTTCTTTTTATCTTTAGCTTCCTTTGTTTGCTTCTTTATAAACAGTCTCACTGCTTTATAAGAGTGTGTTCAACTGATGTAATTCAAATTCCAAATCCAGATTGGTCTGACTTTCCTTTTGACTTTATGCATCGTGAATGTTCTCATGGAATTAATTGAAAGTACTCACTAGAATTTAAACAGTGATATAAATATTTCTGGAAATTGAAAAAAAAAATACAATAGGAAAGGCAAAATCTCGGAAGTACATTAGTTCAGTATTTAGCTAACAGAAGACAATTCATGAAAAACAAATGTTCGTATTTTTTTACTTTTCCTCACATTTTTAATTTAAAGAATTGTCAGCATGCTCAAAACTGCCAGTGGTGATAGTGCTGAGTTCCAGGGAATTTATTTGTTAGATTGTTTTGTTTTGTTATTTTTTCCTGATTTAGAAGATAGGCTTGACGAGCAAAGTCTCCGTGCTCTCAGTCCAGAACCTGACTGACAACTTCAGTTTCTTCTGGTCTGAGTGAAAAACATCAACATTACATCATCCACTGGCCAAGTGCTTTATCTTCACCTGAGCAACTGCCATCATTCTCAGTCTTGATTTCTCTTTAAATACATTATATGACATTCCATTGGCTTGAAGTCTCATAATGAGTAGCATTCTACTGTATTCTATTTCAATGTACTTTCCAAGACATTTAAAATCCTGGAATTCAGATCAGAAAAAAAAAATTAACTGCTTAATAGAACTTAAAGAAGGAGCTTATCTTTCTTTCCTATTAATTCCTTATTTTTTACTTTTCTATTCTGGTAAAAGCTTTAAAATGAGGTGAAATCTCCTTTTATAACTAAAAACATTTTATCAGTTCACCATTATAACCAATCACTGAGAGAGTATTAAGGACTACCAAGAAATGACAATGGCGTATCCCCCTTCTTAGGGGGATAGTGGTTCTTAGTCAGGTATTTTTATTGAACTAAAGCACTGCATTGTTGACTGTAGCTACAAATGGTCAGGAATGTTCTCCACACTGACTGAATCACTTTTCTCCAGTTTCACCTCTGAAACCAATGTGAAACTAATTGTCAAGTCTTCTTGGCAATTTCTGGGAAATAAAGTTTTGGTTCAGATCCCTACTGGAATAAATGAAAGACAGAGGTGATCATCATACTACATGAGGCTACCTGGCAATTTTAGACTGGTATTATTCAATAAACGCATACTGTCCCTCTATCTAGCAATGATTTTACACTGATTCTTTTTTTCTTTTTATCTTATTCCCCAAAAGCTGGGCAGATTAAAGAAAATGAATAAAGCCTGATCTGAGTATTTCATCTGATTTGAATCAATGTGACTCAGTTCTATAAACCTGTGCCCATTTATCCCAGCTGTGTGTATGACAGTTTTATTAAATGGAAAGGCTGTGATGCAATTTAGTAAAACACACTGAAATAAGACATTTTAACAGAATGCAAACAGCAATAAACCCTTTTAATTCAAAATCACAAAAATGTTCATTTAACAACAGGGTTAAAATAAACACCACTTCGGAGCAGTATTTACCTGAATGCCTAATTTTAAATCCAAAAATAATCATTATGTCTGCATTGGAGCTGAAAGGAGATGACAGTGCTAATGGGGAGGTAGAATGAGTAGAATAGATGGAGGATATTATTTTACCCAAAATTCTTTCAGTGGCATATGCTAAAATCCAAATTACTGAGCAGTAATGCATAACAGATAAAAAATGACAATTTTTTTAGCTTGCTTCAAACAAGTAAAGCATAAAAACTATAGATTTCCTCATCAACATAGTGATGTTATCAGAAGTAATATGATGCTGAAATGTATACATTCTAAGTCTTCATGTGATAGCAACACTGAAAAAAAACAGGGGACTTTTAAGGCTGTGCATAACATTAATATATGTCATACAGAACACTGATGTTTCCTTAATAAATTTTTGCTGCTTTAAAAGTATGTATTTTTACCTTTCAATAGTTTTAGTAGGTGTATATTTCAGCTACGTTAATAAACAAAAGGAGGCTAATGGGTATATGTATACGCCCAGAATATATATCAAGGATTACTTTTTTGCACCTTTGATTTATGGTTTCCTTCTCTGTAATATTTTTTAATTATTATTTTTGCAACCACAGATGTTATAGCATAAACAGAGAATTATATTTCCTACAATTATTCAGATGTAAAGAAAAATTACAGAGAGAAAAATCATAATTAACTTTGAAGAGAAACAAATTTGTAAAAAGAAAAAGTAATGTAAAAAAAAAAATTCCTTGTTAAATTACAAAACATAGAGGTTCATTTTAGAGGAAGAATTTAAAAAGCAAATAAATAAATAAATAATGGTCCAAGAAAGGAGGGATTTTTATTCTACTATTTAGATTTTGAAACTCCCTGGAACAGTTTTAAATTAAATTCCTTAAGACTACATAGGACAATATATGTAACTAATATTTGATGCAAGCAACAATGCATCAGATGATATAATTTCTTTGATGAGCATAGAAAGCCCTGCTCACACAAGGCCTGCACAGCACCTTTACAGCTCTAGCATTGTCTTTTGGTTGTTACTCCTTATGGGAGTAAACAAAATTTTATGCATTTAATTTGTAGGCTTTTGAATTTACTTCCTTGCTCAGTTCACATTATGTTCTGAAGAGCAGTCATAAAATTACTGATCCAGGAAGGGATGAGTTCTCTCTTTCTTGCTGATATTCCACATGAGATGATTGATGCAAATCTGTGGAAAGTCAGCAGTTAACTTTGATGAGTTATACCAGAGACTCATCTCAATATTTTTCTGTTTTCCTTTTTCTTTTGAAATGTATGTTTTAAAATATTTGATAGCAAATATTTATGCTACTTCATATGAAGTAGTGGGTAGATTAGGAAAATTATACAAAATGACATTTTGTATTTATTTTATTTTATGCTTATAGGTGAACTAGCTATAAGACAACCTAGTATATACATGGGAGTTCACACCTCATTAAGACTTAAACTGAACTAGGCATCTGTCTACAAAGCCATTCTGAAAAGAGAAACTGGAAAAATAATGACTGCAATAAATGTACACATCAACTTTTAAAAGCTTGTTGCAAAAACAGCTGAAGAAATTGAATTTTCATTACTTTCTTTGCTAGTAACTACATTTTACATACCGTCTGAGCTGCTCATAAATGTACAAATAAAGAAGACCTGCTTCAGCAGCTAAAATATGTCATGTCCTTTTGTTCATATTTCACTAGTTAATGAATTTCCTAATAGAAGGCAACAATCTGCTAAAGATGCTAGACAGGAAAAAAATCCACAGAAGTTGTAAAAAAGGTGTTTTAATGCCACCCTCATGCCAAAATTGAACTTCTGTATGAAGTGCTGTCTCAGAGAAGCATTTTCAGCAAATGAAGGAGTAGTTATTATGTTCCACCTCTACATGGGAACAAACTTACAATGATTTCTCATTACAAAAGCGCAAAGCCAGCAGGTATTGATCTCAGTGTTTGCCATTGATACAAAAAAAAGTCTTAATATTTCTTGAACAAAACCTTATGTAGGGTGTCACTGACACACAAGCTTCTGTTTCTTTTGGGAAAAAGAAAAAACAAAAACAAAACAACAACAACAACAACAACAAAATGGTAATTGTTAAAATAAATGCAACAAAATTAATATCAGTTTAAAAGATTTCTTATGATAGAATACCCAAATCTCATACTATAAAGTGTTCAAGATTTTTTTGAGGAATTGTCATGTAACATAAATACTATGAGAGAATATTCTTCAACAAATGATATGTATCATTACTATTATGTAAGACAAAGAGTCTAAAATTCTAATGCAGCAATGTAAGTTTTACATTAGCAGATGTGTGACTAAAGTTAGTCTCCACAGAATATTCTATGCATTCACAAGCTAGAGAAACTGACAGGGGAGTACTTTACACAATTGAACTAAATTATATGCAGATAGACATTTCTCACAGCCAGACATATATAATCATCATATTACCTTTTTTCTCTTGGTATAGTGAACAGCTCCACAAGGAACAAGGAATAACACTGTTTAAAGTAGGCAGTGTCTGAGAAAAAATATTCAGTTAGACTAAGAAAACCTGAAAGTACTTTTACCCTACCTGTTCTTCTGCTTCCAACAAGCCCTTGGGTACAACAAACCAATTGGGAAACTGCTCTTAAGTCTTAGTTCTCAAAAACAAAATCAGAAAAGATAGTTCTGCTGTAATAAAAATTAATATATAATATATATTAGTATTAATATTAGTTTTATTTACTAATTAATTTTAGTATTAATATAATTTATTTACTAATTAATATTAGTATTAATTAATATATAAACTATATTAGTATACTATTACATTTAAAAGTGCTATATTTACATAGTTGATGTTTACCTGTATTTACTCTCTAGATGTTTAATATTGTAATATATTACAACTATATGTTGTAATATAACGAATCATTTATAGATAATGTTATTATGTAATATAATAAAGAAAGAATATCCACTGCAACAAAACTTGTTTGAAAAGGCTGAAAGAGCTACTCCCATTTTTTCATGCATTGCATTGGTCCACAGCAGTGGTCAGAGGCATCTTTACAGTCTCCCACAGAAAATTTGGAGAAATGCTATTGTCCTCAAGAAGTTTTAACAGAAATTGAGCTGTGTTACACTGCTGAGAAAGTCACAGCCTCAGGTTTGACAATACTTCAGCATATTTCTTCTACTTGTATTCTGAAGACAAAAATGTATAATTTCAGCAGCATTTACTGGGCTAAGAGATATTTTGTGTCCTTCTACCCATGTTTTCTTTTTTTCTTTCTCTTTTATTTTGTTTGATGTGATTTAATCTCAGCTTTTGTGAAAATAATCTGATCTCCAGACAGTATCTATTATGAAGTTACCAGCATAAAAAAAAGGTTGTATGGAAAGATCTTAACGTCCACACAAGTTTTCTCCTGGCATTGTTCCCAGCATCTGCCAGCCCTCTTCACTGTTTTATAAACGAACAGGTAAAGAAGGGTTATTGCCAGATAACCATTTGGTTCTTCCAAAGAAGGTGGAGCAGAGAAAGTTGTTTTACACCAGGAATGCCACAAAACTGACAGTACCCTAATGGCCTGCTTCTAAAAATTATCTTCAGTCCTCTGATGCTTCAAAAAACGCAGTTGTGGGAATTCCACAAGCAACTCCAGTCCCAAAACAATACAGGCATAGTCTTCAAAAAACACACTACACATTCTGCATAAAGTATACAAACTGATCTTTCTTAATTGTATTTTACTGAAATACAAATGCAACTTAAATAATTTAAATGGAAATTTAGATTGGACTTGGCAAATATTTTGCAATTATGCTGCTTATCTCATTAACTCACAAATTTTATTTTCAAATACTTGACTCTACATACAAGCCCAGAAGTATCATAAAACGTTTAAAAGATATTTTAATATAGTTAGAGGTTTAAATTATATTGTTTCATTTATGAGCTTTCCTTATATTTGAATTGCCATTCAAATTTTAAATATATTATCAATTCATATTTTCAATTATTGCTTAGAATTATGCACATGAATAGAATTCAAAAGTTTACAAACAAAATTGTAAAGACTCTTTTGCTCTGTTTTATTTATTTATTTTGTGGTTGAAGTGCCAAATGATGGGCTTTATTTTTCTATTAAAGAAATAAGAATATGTACTGAAGAGCAATAATGTATCTCAGGAAAGAGATAATCCAGTGCACAAACATGACTAAAGAGACTTTTTCTCTTATCTTTACTTACTTTTTACATGGTCTGACAGTGATAGGAAAAAGGGAATGGTTTAAAACTAAAAGAGAGGAGATTTAGATTAGATATTAGGAGGACATTGTTTACTCAGAGGTTGGTGAGGCAGCCCAGAGAAACTGTGGATGCCCCATCTCTGGAGGTGTTCAAGGTCAGGTTGGACTGGGCTCTGGGCAGCCTTACCTCGCAGTTGGCAACCCTGCCACGGGAGAGGATTGAAACAATACAACCTTTAAGATTCATTCCAACTCAAGCCATTTTATGATTCTATGATTCCATGATAAGCTAATGAAAGGGCATCTAACTGAACGTAGAACGTTGTAATAGTATCTTGAATATGTGGACAAATGACCAGTCTTTGAACTTTCACTTGCCTTTTTCATTTACGTGTATATTTTAGTGAACAAACTCAAAACTGTTTTCAAAATGTCTTTTCAAACTGCTAGAGATGAGTCACACAAAGCTGCAGCATGCTGCCACTGTTCTTCATCCAGTATAAACTGTCAAAGTTTTTCAAAGAGCAGATTAAAAGAAAGGCCATTGGCTCCACAATGCCTCTTCAAAGTGAACTGCAACAGCTCATGCATTTTTGTAGTTGGAAAGAGTGATCTGAAGGAGTGCAGACTTCTTCAGCATCCAGTCTTTCCCAGAAAGGACTGATTGTGATTCTCACTGTCAGATTAGATGTCAATGTAAGACAAAAACTGGTTACAGCACTGGTAGTTACAGTTTTGTACTTTTTTTTTCCAGACCTTTATTGAAATAAATAAATATTCATTCTTTGCCATGCATCTGCTGAGGAGAAAACTAGATACAAAGATATTTAAGAACAATGAGAATTTTGCAGGAAATTCACCAAGCTCCTGGCTTCCATACTGAAAATTGCAATGACTCCAGGTAGATGAGTGCTACCTCCCTGAAAAGAGAAAAAAAAGTAGAACAGTAGAAAGAAATACCTGAGTGTTCCAACCCTCCTCCAAATTCAGAAAAATTCAATAAGATGGATGACTTAGTTTACCACTAACACCACACCTGTCAGTCACCCTATGAACAGCAATAGTTTAGGTCTTAGAAGCAGAAAGTTAAGCTGCACTTTTGTATTGTATAAGTACTTGAAAATTATATGCTGAACTGAGTTGTCAATCAGCTGATCAACCCATTAAGCAGTGAGCCCAAGCCTTTATAAGCAAAGGATGCAAACATATTAGCAATGGAGCATCTTGGGTGGTCCGAAAATTGTGACAGCTATGTGAGAGATGGACAGAGTGAGTAGAAACATCAGGTGAGTAGAGGACACAGTGAAAGACTGGCACAGACAGCATAATTAAAGGGGTTTATGAAGCATTCAAGCATGAAAAACTAAAAAACAAATAAGGAAATGGTTGCTATTTATACAGTATTAGAGACCAGGAAGCAGCGTTTGATTTAATTTTAACGATCTACATAGTGAATGCTGTTACATCTAACAACATTTTTTTACAACTTCAAATGCAATATTCACTCAACAAGTAAAATAACAATTTTTATGGAGTGGATCTCTCTCCTTCTAACTGTAACATAAAATGTCTTTCTCTCCTTTTGCCTGAAAACTTCCTCCTGAACATTGGACTCTTTAGGAACATGGAAAGTTGGTCTCTTCTGAAGATGCTATGCAATCTCGCAATGTGGCTGTTTAGAGAAGTGCATTAATAATGCTTAGACTGCCACTGAAATAGTTATTAGTAGCTATTGCTGCTTGTACATCACCACTGCATATAGTAGTTCAAGTTTGCTGCACTTAATTATACATTTTGTTCTTTTCTTCTCAACCCACTTTCTTATGTTGTGAATAAGGCACTGCAACTATGTTTGTAAATTCAGAACATTCCCTTCATTTCTTCTAGCTATCTAGGTCACATTGTAAACTGGTATTCTTGTATAAACAAGGTATTCCTGGTGCTACATAGATAAGGAAAAAAAAGGAGAGTTGTAATAGAAGTCCTCACTTCAACATTTTGAATTGTTGAATATTCCTAACCAAAAAATACAGAAAACTGCTCACAATATGAGAAAAACAGGAACACTATTTTGTTTCTTTGAATTGACAGATATTTCATAAACCCTTATTGTTCTACCCTTTCTCCCTTTCCATCTAGAAAGGGAGAGCTCCACTGGTCTTTTCCATGAAGACTTCAGAAGAGCACTGCATAGCACCAAGGTTAGGGCTAGGCAAACATTGTCAAATGATTTTATGAGTCCTCAATACCCTTAGTCCCTTCACTGAAGAAGAGAGACCACACTTCTTTGGAAGTAAGTGGAAGGCACTAGTGAGTGTGAAGGGAGGGAGTGCAAGGGGAGAGAGAAGGAAAAAAGAAAAAAAAAATAGAGTACAGAGGCAACAGAAGTGATAAAAATGTCTTGCTGCTGCTCTGAGTAGTTTTCAATTTTTTTCTGACTTCTGTATCACTGGCCTTAAAATTAGTGTTGCATATATATATATGCGAGTCTCTCTGAAAGTAATGTCTCCTACTTATTTCCAAGGACACTACAACAGTTAGAAAGAGCACAATAACACTATATGGTGATAGAACAAATTCTCAGCTACAAGATACTACTATTCATTTGCTATGAGTTTTCACAAGTGATCAACAAGATCTTGCTATTCTCATAAAAGTCTGCACCAGTAGAGCTAAACCACAGTTTCACAGCTGCTATGACGGTGTTGTTGCTAGGAAATGCCCATGCAGTAAATCTTTCATTGGTTCAAACAGATGAAAGTCTGAAGGAGCCAAATTCAGGCTGTACTGTGGATGTGGTAGGACAGCCCAGCCAAGACTGGCAATGTGCTCCACAGCCTTACAAGAGGTATGAGGGCTTGACATATTGTGCTGTAAAAGAAGGGCTGTCTTTTCCTCTGGCATGGTTCTAGAATTTCGAGCCTTCAACTTAGTCAGCATTATGATGCAGTGGTTAAAGTTGATGGATTTTCTGAGTTCTAGAAAATCTGGAATGATCACTCCTTTCCCATCCCAAAAGACAGTGCACATCACTTTATCAGCTGAGGGCTGTGTCTTGAAATGTTCTTTGATGGGGAATTCACATGTCACTACCCCAAGTATTGCTATTTTAACCCTGGTGTGTAGTGGTGACACCACATGTTATTACTGGTAATGGTGTAATTGAGAAAACTGTCACTTTCAGACTCATATTTGTTCAATATTTTATGACAAACTTTCCCTACAACATTCCTTCTGTTCCTCTGTAAGCATTCATGGGATCCATCTGGCACAAACTTAGAGATATTCCATCACTGACACCACTATCTTCAACACAGTGAAGTTAATATTCATCTCTGTATGCAGTACCCTGGTCATAATCCACCAATTCATGTGGATGAACTGAACAAATGCCCTTCATTTCAGTGACAGATGTGTATGCCCATGCAGAGTGTGGTATGTCTTTAACATCATAGTTGCCAATGTTGAAAAGCACCACCCACCACCTCACTGTGCTCACATCTACTGTTTGGTCTCCATCAACACCCAGCAAGCATCAATAAATGTCAGTGAGTACCACTTTTCCACATGGAGGAATTCAGTGACATCCCTTTGCTTCATATGCATTTCCATGTCAGATGCTATTTTTGTCCAACTGCCCCTCTGCTACCATCTGTCACATGGCAACAAAATGTAACAGAAAATTGGTGTACAGGTTCAGCTTCTACTGCCATACTGCCAACATCCACCTCTGAAGCCATGAGTCAATATAATAAAATAGGGGGCATTACTTTCAAACCAATTCTTGTATTTATGAAAAATTTAAATATATGCATTAAAGATATATTTCTGTATGTAGTTATATAACTATCACTATATTTATACATATTTATATGCTCATTTGAATTATTTATACCAGCTTTACTTTCCTTTTGTCTTCCTCCTTTTTCTTTCTTTGCTTTCTGTTCAGTGTTTTGATGAACTTAAAGGGCTTGGTTTTTTTTGTTTGTTTGTTTGTTTGTTTTTTCTGGGGGGGGTGTTTTTGTTTTCCAGTTTATTTATTGTATACAGAAATAATTAAAAGAAAACATCCTAATCCCTAAAATCCTCAGCGTTTATGTTACTTAAAGGGTCAAGTTAAATCTTAGCTGTATAAATTAGAAAGAAGAATGAACCTGAACTATCTATTTCAGGAAAAGAAAAAGCTAAAAAACAAAAAAGAAAGAAGAGGGGAAAGGAAAGGAAATGAGAAGAAACGAGAGGGAAAAGATAAAGAAAGATAAGGAAATGTGGGGAAAAGAAAGAAAGAGGGAAAAAAGAGGAGAGGAGAGGAGAAGAGAGGAGAGAGAGAGGAGAGGAGAGGAGAGGAGAGGAGAGGAGAGGAGAGGAGAGGAGAGGAGAGGAGAGGAGAGGAGAGGAGAGGAGAGGAGAGGAGAGGAGAGGAGAGGAGAGGAGAGGAGAGGAGAGGAGAGGAGAGGAGAGGGAGGGGGAGAGGAGGGAGGGGAGGGGAGGAGAGGGGAGGGGAGGGGAGGAGAGGAGACACAATTTCTTGCTTTCTCACAGGGAACTTTTTTCCCCTAAACTGATATTCGTCTGTCATATATTAATTTTTTAATGAAAGAGATAATGTTCCAAAAAATGGAAAGTTTCCCTTTTTCCTTTCATCTTTTCTTTAACATGAACACATTCATTTAGCAACATTTTAGATTTGATAAGAGTATGGAAGTCTAATTTCTTTTCAAATCGTGTGTTTAAAGTTTATAACTGATAGATGCTAGATAAGACTAAATATATAGATAAGGAAAGGGCTGGGGTTCAATTTATTTATTAAAGCTAGAAAAAAAACCTGTGCCTTGGACATAAGATGAAACCAAGGCTTGTGTTCACTGAAAGGAAGCTATTCAGGAAAGTTAAAGAATTTTTTGCTGAGCACTTACCTAATTTAATTCAGTAGAAAAACTCCAATTAACCTCAAGGCAATGTGATTTGACCTCTTGGCTGGCCACTATGCTGAGCTTGTTTGTTTATTAATAGGGCAGATTTAAAATATTTCTGAATCCATTTTATCAAGATAATTGTAATTGTCACTTATATTAGAGAAAGACAATTATATTTTATTTGATGGATGACACCATCTCTTCAGGCATCAATAAGGAAGATTAAGCTTCTTCCTGTACAGCTATTTGCATGACTACCTGAACACGGTATTTCTATTGTGTGCATATCACACTTCTTAAGCTATCCATCACTTTTTCTGAGTACCAATTCATTTCAAATGTACCTATCAGTATCAATAAATGAAGCAGATGTTTGATGTGTCTCTCATTGCACTGACAAGCACGACACACATTTCTAAGACCTCTACTACTTTCTCTAGGATCCCAGCTTTTGGGTGTCCATAATTACAGTTTGATGGAAGGCATTACAAAAGAGCTGCATGGCCTTTGGCCTTTTTATAACATGGCAGTTTTGGAAGTCTTTGTCTGGGATAAGCCATTGTACAACAGTCTCTTGAGTTAACTGGCACAAGTCTAATTCCCCTGACATGAATATAGACTTCAGATAAATCTTTTCCAGTTTGGTTAAATTATATAGAATTTATTAAGAAGGTCATTTCTTTAAATTATTACTATTTTTATTATATAGATAGCCATCAAAACAAACCATCTCAAATAGATTGTACAATTATTTAGAGAATGACTAGGAATATGTATGGAAATGTTTTCCACAGATGTAATTAGCAAGAATTCCTTCAAAATGTAATTTTTAAATATATACTCATAAAAATGTTAAATCCTAAATATTAACTTCATAATGCTTCCTGTACTCCTTATTTTTTCTTTCCCAACAAAAAGACATGCTGTGTTAGGATGATTTATGTCAGATGCTTGCTCTTCTAGCAATGGCCATAAGCAAATAGCTATGAAGAAATATGAACAAACTATGCATACACAATACTTCCAGAATTCTCTCAGCATCCAAATATTTTCAGTTCAGTGGATTTGCTGAACTGCCTCTGGTTTCTATATAATTAGCATTTTTTAGTGGCATTATCTGTACAGGCTTCTAATTTCAAGGACACCATCTGACAATAAATTTCATAAGTCTTCTATATTTTTCTTTCAGAACATAAGAGCTACTAACTTGATTGAAGCTCAGTTCTTTCTCTTGGAAGTGGAGGAAAAAAAAATAATTTTGTTGTTAAAATTAATAGACTTCTTTCATATGTCCCGTAAGTGATTTATTCTCTGGGCATGACATGCACTAATTTGCTCTCTCATTTTTCACATGGAAGTTAATCCATATGCCAGTTAGCATTTCCTCCTCTTTCAAAATCTTTCTTCAACTCTTTTCTTTAAATCTTTCTGTTCAATCCCTGTTTTCCTGTGATGACTCATGGCTCTATGATACTTCTCAATATACCTCACTCATATCTTTTCAGCTTCCATTCTAATTTAAGCATACATTTTCCTGCTCCAGTTTTTGTCCACCTCTCTCTCTCTCTCTCTCTTTTTTTTTTTTTTTTTTTTTTTCCAGAGACTCCCACTTTTCAGATTTTTTTCCTGTTACACTTCTGGCACACCCCTTCATCACATATTCATCTCTCACTCCTACAAGCTGTCAGTACTTTTCTTTCTACCTGCTACTTCTAGCATTTCTCTACTGTCCAGGGAAGGAGGGGTATGAAATACAAAACTGTGAATCTCAGAAACTTCTTGATGGAAGCCATAAGAGCTGCAGCAGCTGATATTTCTCCCTTCCCTAAACTTGAAGAGCGCTGAGAAGATGAAAGCAATAGATATAGGATTAATTTCATCAAACATTGTTCATTTATGCAGTGAATGTCTACATCTGAAGTAGTTATCTGGACTGTTTATGATCACAAGAGAGAAAATATAAATGGTCTACTTAAAATCTCCCATATGGACTGTTATTTGTAATGTCTATCTTGTATTATTTTATAGGAAGAAGACATTCATTTTCCTGGGTTTCACTACCACATTAGCAAAACTGATGGGATTTAAAAGGCAAAATAAAAATTTTAGCTTGTCCTCTTAGATTCCTATATGTAGAAAATAACTTCTTATTCATGATTGTCTCTCCCTGACTGCACATGGGCTATAGATGCTGCTCTAGAAGTAATGCCTCCCATTTCATAATGTTGGCCACCATCAGTGGTGGATGTTGGTGGTATGGCAGTAGAGGTTAAATCTTCCCAATGACATTCCATTACTGCCATGCAATAGATGGCACAAGAGGGGAAATCTGAAAAAGCGGTGTCTGACATGGCAGAGTGTATGAAGCAAAGGGCTGTCACCGAATTCCTCCATGTGAAAAGATGACACCCATCAACAGTCACCAATATTTACTGAATGTTGATGGAGACCAAACAGCAGATGTGAGCACAGTGAAGGGCGAGTGGTGCATTTCAGTAGTGATGACAGAAATGTGAAAGACAAATCATGTCTTGTATGTTTGTCATGATAGTTATTATCTCAAGACACTATGAATAAACAACAGAAGATGACACAGTGGAAAATATTAAGTAGTTTACAAAGAATTACACTTAATTTTTTTTTTAATTTTTTTTTTCTTCCTTTATACTATTGACAGACTTGTTTTTTGGTTTTGAGAGTTCAGAATTTTTAAGTACGTAGTAGAAGTAGGTAGAATAAGACAGGTAATTCTCTAGGTGGGCTGAAATGACACTTTGCCTCCTATATCATTAACATAATTAGTAGGTAATTGTAATATTTCTTTCCAGTGGAGCAAATGAAGCAATGGTTCATGTAGAGCAAAGTGATTCTGCTGTTCAAAAGATGCTGCAGTGTATTTCTGTACTAAAAATTCATTATCCATTCTTTCTAAAAAAATATTGCTTCATTAGCAGAAAAATCTTTAAATTTACAAGTAATGTTTGCTTTTTGAAATATGCATGGTCAATAACAATTGCAATTAACTGGAACATGCAATCTGTACAGTTACAAGATTACTGCTAAATATCTATTTAATTTTATCTACATATTTATAAATAATTCAACATAAATATTAATTTTATGAATTTATATCCATATTTTTGGAGGGAAGTGATTGTTATAGCACCAAGGCAGCCATGGAGGTATTACTGGCAAAGGTTTTCATATTTCCACTTTTTCTAACTGTACCTGTTAATCTATTAGAAGATATTCTCTTCCCCCTAAAAAATTCTTTCATTATGACTGCCAATAATGTAATGACTACAGGAACAGAATTAACCTCACATCAATTACTATCACAGTAATATAACATCAAAGGGGGGTGCAAGCCATCCAGTAGTATCATACCCTGCTTAGATACTAAACTTGCATCTTTTTATGTCAGTTTCAGATGTTAAAAATTCTGCAGTAGTTCTTTTCCAGAGCTAGAAGGAGGGCCTGATAGCTGTCATATTGAACATATTCTTCCTCTCCAAAAAGCAGCTTCTTAAAAAGCATTGGTTAGGTTTTAGAAGCCTCCACAGCTATGAATTTTTTCTCCTCAGCAGTTGCTGACAGCTCTGCTGAGATACTCAGAGGAAAGCTGTATCTTTTTCTTGCTCACTTATGATACAAGTAAGATACTACTGTGTTTGTGGGAAGGAAGGTGGAGTGAAAGAAAATAAAAATGCCAGTGAGGAGATAAGGTGGAAACCCCCTGTTGAGAAGCATGGCATGACAAACAAATGGAGGCAGACTGCGGGGAGAAAAGAAGAAAAGGAGAAAAGAATACACTCTGAATTGCTTGAAGGATCTTTGTTTCAGAAAATCTCAGAGCTATAACTGCCTTTTCACCTAACAAAATCTATTTCTGAAAGGCTAAGTAATTTATTTTACTTCTGGCCTCTCCAGCTCTTTCCTGAAGAAGGAGCAGTCAGGAGAACTTAAAAAGCTGTGGGATTCCTCTTGTAACTCTACAGAGGCAACATTAACCACAACAAAACCAGTAATTCTTTTTACTTCACAAGACTGCATCACATTAGTGCTGCTTTCCTGGAACAAAAATTAACAAAAGCAGGCTCTGACAATTTTTCTCACTCTTCTCTCTCTTGTGCAAACTCCAAACTAGCATTCAAACATAAGACTACCATAAAGCAATAGCTAATAAGCGGAAGCTATCTAAGCCAGGTAATGAAAAATTCAGTCCACAATCAATTGAAAAGAAGGCATAAATCCAAGGTAATCGCACTTCATTACTATTTTAAGTTATATATTCATTTAATTCTCTGTTTTTTTCCCCCTTGAATTCATCTATTATACTGTAGGCTTATATGGATTCTGCGCTTTTCATCCACAAACAGCATTTTTTTTTTTTTTATCTAAATCACTCAGAATATTATGGCTATGCATATAGTTGTCTGCAAATGAGTGAACTGCCAATGGATCAACATTGTGATGCCACATAAATGTGTCAATAATCTAATATCTATAATGCACACAAGTTCAGGGCTCAAAATATTCATGTTATTGTACAGTGATCTATCGTACATATAGTGCAGACTCTGATATTTAATCTAAGTGTCTTGTTGCCTTTCACTGTCAGTGGATAGAAATGGAACTCTCTAAGGTACTGATTATTTGACCTGCTGTAGAAGGACTACATTACTTTGCATTAACTGAAAGTATGCCTTGGATGTTGTCATTCATATCATAGACTTTTAAAATTAGGTAGTTTGAACTCTACTTTTTATGCCTGCTCATATCACATGAATATGAATATGTGACGTCCTCCAGTGATAGACAGCAGGCAGGGTGTTAGGGGACAACCAAGAGTATTCATTTTGTCAGAATTGCTCTGAAGGTGGTGCCACACCTCCTGGCCACAGATAACAAGGTTTGTGTAATTGCATCTGGTATGTGGTGAGTAAGTCACACAGAGGAGTTCCACCTCCAGCCACAAACATCTCAACCATCTCCCAGACTGAACTCTTTGGATAGCATGTGAACTTAAAATAGAACTAAGTAAACATCTTGTCATTTTAAATTCATTAATATGTTTCTCTTAAATTCGGTTAGGACAGAACTTCATTTCTTTCTCTTTTCTTATCTTCTTTTTCTTGTGATTCTTTCACTGACTGATGTTTCACTATTTTCATTATACCAATATTCTGAAATTGCCAACAATGAGAATAACCTCTGAGTATCAAAATGAGGAATATATTTCAGTAGAGTATGGCAGTTAATTACTGTTTGAAATCCAGACATCTGTTTCTTTGCAGTTGTTTTACTATACCATGTGGAAACAAAAACCACAGGATGGAAATTACTCACACAAAATGGCAGGTAAAGCTGCAGAATAAGGAGGCATGTCAAATACTTTTCTTTTAAGTAGAAGTGTGTCACAGTCATGGATTCAAATGTAAGAAAAGATGTAGGGATCAAATTCCATAGCTGGTTGTACTTTCATGGCCCCATGAATCCAGATAGATTGCACTGTGGAAGCAGGGTCTGAGGTTGTGCCGTACTACAAAACACCACTTTTACATGAAAAACAATTCAAAACATTACACAATTATGTAACACTTCTAAGGCAAAAAAAAAAAAAAAAAAAAAAAAAAAGTTTGAAAGATGAGACTTCAGGGATGCCCAAACATCAGCAATAAATTGCTGAAATAGCTACCATTAGATTGAGCATGGATTAAGAATAGCTTCCATTCTGTTAACAGCATCTGAATCATTTGACGCTGAATAGATTCAAGCAGCTTTCAATTTACATAATGCCTTTTCAAGGAACGTCAAAGCTTCTTACTGCTTTTATTTTTCCTAAAAATAACAGTAAATGTAGTCTGCCAGTAGCTTTATTTATGCCACCTAGATATAGAGGATAAAATAGTCTGCAGCAATCCAGGATGGAGTATCCCTTAAATGAATCTAGTGGAATCATATTTTCAAGAACAAGGAAGAATGGATACTTCTCCAATTTAGCCAGAACATATTTTCTTAAAGCAAAAGAATATAGAAGTGTAAGTATGATTCTGAGTATGTTTTTACCTTAGTCATGGAGAACAGATATATGTTAAAGAATACGTGTTTATTCTTTTTAAAATTTGTCTATAGAAGATATACTGATTTTCAAGATGTACAATAATTAACCTACTACACCTAAAATAAACTCATCAGATCATGACAGTAAGAATTCTCAACATTCAAAGAACATTCACCCTTGAATCACAAAATCTACTTTAAATAAGAATCTCATGACACTCTATGTCAGCATGGATCCACTCCTTTTGAAAACTTGCTATACAAGCACGGTAAGGAAGAACAACTGGGGGAAAAAAAAATTATTTATAAAAATGGTATGCTTTGGAATTCAGAGGCTCTTCTCTTACATGCTACATCTGATAGTAAATTTCTGCATACTCTCACTTTTCAAGATGGCAATCACACTGGCAGTGCAGTATCAAATAATATGGTCACCGTGAAGGACCATATTGCAGTACTTCACTAAAAGTAATAGGAAAAAATAGTAGTGCACTGCACTGTAGTACTTACTGCACTGTTTCAGTGTCACTTCTAAATATGAAGAAATGATCAATGAAATTAAATTGAACTTTGAATGATTTAAAAGTTAACATATTTTTGTATAATAGAAATCACTTTATCCTGTCTGTGTTGGATCTCTCTAACTTATTTGAAGCTTTATTATATTTTAAATAAAGTTAATATACGGTGGGGTTAATGAGCCTTGAACAATTCACCCCAGGTTAGAAGCTCACCCTGCACACTCAGATGATTCTGTAATGTCTGCCAGAACCACAGAAGGGGAAAAAAAAAATACATCTGAGAGCATTAGCTGTGTGTAGTCCAGCAGTCATCCTAACTGAACTGAAGGAAAAGAAGGAGTTTGTTAGGAGCAGTACGCCAATAATCCTAATTAACAAAACCACATAGTAAGTTCTAACTTCTGTGTTTGTCTTTTCTTTTGTTTCATTCTTTGTTTTAGTTTTATATAGTCAGTTTGTTCTTTTTAAATAAGAACCAAACATCATTATTGAATAGTCAAAACCTCTAGACCTTAAAGCACATCTAAACAAAAGAAGCTTAACCTCACAGTAGTTACTCTTTACTCCTGAGATTCCTCAAACAGTCAGATCTCTAAATCCAGTGGAGAAAGCAAACAACTATCTTTTGCACAGATGGAGGGAACCACTGGATGCAATTACATTATTTTTCTTGTTTTTTTTTTTATATCTAATCTGAGCTATCCCTTATTCAGTGGAAAAAGATAAATTACCTCAGGAATTAACTGTATTTTCCCACTTATATTTTAAAATACCTCTTTGATTAACTCAGATTCAACACCTAAACATTTTAGATGCCAAGTTAGAAGGTTAGTTGATCTGTAGATTGATCTGTTATTCTTTGCTTTACAAAGTCATTCAACTGGTTATTTGGGCTCTTAATATATAATTGGCATCATATGCCAGAGCCTCAGGGAAAAGGGTATGGTAATGGGAGCAGCACATAGTGAGAAAGGTATTTGGAAACTGGCAGGGAGAAAAAGAGCTTTTAAAAAGTAAACAGCAGGAGTGGAGCAAAAGGAAAGCTTTTAGGAAAGAACTGTGTTTTGTGTATTAGAAATAGTTAAAAAACTACAATGTGCATGAAGATTTCCTTCTGCACATTAACTCTATGCTGAGAAATGGTAATATCCTAAATCAACATTTCCCTGGCTTTCAGATAAAATATCTGTGGCAATCTTTGATGATTTTGACCATTTCCTGGGTTCCTCCATTAGATTTTAACTGCAAATTCCACAGGAGCTCAAGAGTGTTTTCTCTGTGAAGCCTCTGTAAGTGCTGAGTAAAGATCTCAAAATCTGTCTGATGACATCATGGAGATATTATCCACTTGAAAGGAAAGAAGTTCTCATTTGATAATAATAATTAAAAAAAAAATAAAATAAAAGGTACTATTTCTTTGTGGACTTTCAACAACATTTTTCAAAATCTTGTTAAGTTACTTTCATACAAAGATCTCAGCGAATAATAAATATTTTATGTGAATAAAAATAAGGAGGATGAGACAAACATGGAATAAATAAATAAATAAATAAATAAATAAATAAATAAATAAATAAAGACTATTTTCAACTTATTAGTGGCAGAGAAGCATGCTTTTCAGCTTTATTCTCCTCTTTCAGATATAATCCCACTTTGACATCGGAGAGAGAATCCTCTCTCCTTAGAGAGAAGATTTTTAGAAAAGACAGAATCAGCTATGCTAATCATGATAGGATTTCATATGCATACAACAGTAGATGGTGAGTTGCAGTTTGGCTAGAGCTGCATAAAATTTAAATTCAATTCAGGGGAGAATTACATTGTACCCCAATTTTTTCCATGTATCTGACAATTATATTTTGTATACATCTGAAACATAAAGATCACTGAGTTTTTAAACAACCTCTGAAGCTTAAGGCAAAAACCCACAAGTGTTTCCCTTCTCCTTTCCTCACTTTCTTTATGTTCTGGAAGAGCAATTTGGCTACGGTTACCCTTGAGTATATGAAACTGGAATGCAAGTGCATTATTTCAAAAGAAGCATGTCCAGCAGGCTGAGAGAGGTGATCCTGCCCCTCTGCTCTGTGCTGGTGAGGTCTCACCTGGAGTAGTGCATCCAGATATGGAGTCTTCAGTACAGGAGAGACATAGATCGGTTGGAGTGCATCTGGAGGAGGGCCACAAAAATGATCAAATGAATGGAACACCTCTCTTACAAAGACAAGCTAAAAGTGCTGGGGCTGTTCAGCCTGGAGAGGAGAAGACTGCAAGGTGACCTGACAGTGGTCTTCCAATATCTAAAGGGGATAGAGAAAAGAAATTAACAGTTTCTTTAGCAGGGTCTGTGGTGACAGAACAAGGGGAAATGGTTTCAAGCTCAAAGAGGGTAGATTTAGGTTGGATATAAGGAAAAAGTCTTTTACAGTGTGGGTGGTGAGGCATTGGAGCGTTGGAGACATTTGGTGGAAGCCCCGTCCCTGGAGACATTCAAGATGAGGCTGGATCAGGCTCTGGGCAGTATAGCTGTGCATATCCCTATTAATTGCAGGGGAGTTGGGCTAGATGACATTTAAAGGCTCCTTCCAACTATAAGGATTCTAAGATTGTATGATATTTCAGTGTTTCTGATGTCAGATTTCTTGATATCAGAGGATTAGGGATGAAAGCTGAGTTCTAGGAAAATCAAAGCAAGACTACGGATAGCAGTGGTAGTACCAGCAACAATAATTCAGACATCTGAAAGACTCACACATCGGGAAGGTAAAAGCGACCTTGGTAGATGGAGTTTTCATAAAATTAGGCACCTTGGATAAGATTTTTCTAGGTGATGACTATGGCCAGTCAATCTATGCAAATGGATTAGCAGTGCTACTGCTATTTCCGCATGTACAACACACAGAGACTGTTGAAACAAGGCATGGAGCATACTCCAAATAAGTTACATGGACATTTAACACTGCCTATGTTTCTGACTTATTTTCTCCTATTGTGTACTTTATATCTAACATTACATCAATACCTGCTTCAGATATAATCTGCTATTCTGAAATTTTGAAAGGAAAAGTAGATTAATAAAATCTACTTTGAATCAAGAAAAGAAAACAAAAATAATAGTTTCTCTGACATCAATTTGCAGAGTGAGGTTACCCACAAATTTTTGCCACTACTGTTCATGCGCATTTATGCCAATTAGAGAGCTACCAACAAGAATCTAACTCACTATTAATTCCTCCTGAGTGACTACAGGCTGCATTGTAAAAAGAAAAGCATGCAAAATCATATAGACCTAAAATATTGATTGAGCATATATGTAAAAGAGCCCAGTTCTGTGCAGCATCAAGGCTTTACCTGGAAGGATTTATCTGGTTTTCTGAAGATTTCTCCAGCATTTGTTTACACATTTTATACTTCTCAAAACAGACTGTCAGAATTTTGAAAATGTCCTGTATTCCAACTATCTACTCTACTAAGTTGTTCCTGCTTCTAATCAGATATATGCAATCAATCACTAGAATGAATAAATAACCTTTTCTAACTCATTGGAATAATACACAAAGTTTCTGATTTCTTTCCTACTGATCTGGTATTTGATGCCTGTTTGGTATATGCCACAGCTCAGAGAAAGGTTTCTTTCTCTCATTTAGTCAGTTTTATAAAACCTTTAAGATATGAATCCAGACTTTAGTTCAAGTGCATTCTGACATGGATCTGAGATAAATGTCAGACTTCTCCACACTTTTCTACCACAAAGGAAGAGATGACTGCACTTGTACATCATTTCCATAAAAGTGGGCTTTAATAATATGAACTGATTTAGTAGTTGTGTAGTGGTTGACCACTTGTACCAATAACCCATTACAGTATTTTTGAAAGTCAGTTATAGACAGGAGGCTCAGGCTTAGTATGTTGATTTAAATATTGTTAAATATAGGTCAAAAATTCTTTAAGAGAGTTTTTTTGGTATCAGATTTGCTCACTTCACTAATACAGCATAATACAAAAAGTCTCTAGAGAGACAAAATGTGAATGACATAAAAATGAGTAATTTAATAATATGTTAACTCACTCTATATGATCCCAGTTAATACTGCATCATGACAAAGACATGGTGTAAAGTATTCCCATATGATTTTATGACCATTAATACAAGAATTCCATATTTTACAACATCAACAAACCAGATGAACCTCACCCACTCAAATAATGGAACAGTGGAAAGAACAAATGTCTTGTGAGGAGTGGAAATAAGAACAATGTGTCTGAGTTTAAGCAGTGGAAATAATCTGTGGATGTCGTGCATGAAGTAATTATTTCTGCAGTGGGGTTCTGCTGTTCCTGCACTTACTCTATAGTCATGTCAGGGCACACAGTCCAGACATTTCTTTAAAAATCCCAATTTCTTGAGATGTAGAGAAAGTCAGATTTGGACAGAAATAATCCTTTTTTTAAAAAAAGGCCTTTTGAAATTGAGGATTTATTGGGAGAATAAAAAAGAAATTTATTTCATTTAAAGTATACAGTGTTTCTGAGTATTCTATCTATGAGGCTCAGCTGGCTTTCTCAAAACAGCCTGAAATTTGAAACATTATAAAGGGCATACTAAATATTTTGAGGACAAATAATTGTGGCAATATTCCAAATATTCTCCATATGTCACTGAAGTTTTTTTCCACATAAATATCTATCTAAAACTGGCTCTTGAACAGAAAAGCAAAGAGAACTTCTCAGAGAGCATTGGGATGGAAATAAAAATAAAAAAAAAATCATACTACATAACAACACAAGTACAGAAATTACTAGGGAAAGCATCCCTGTATCAAAGGCAGAAGTCATGTCCTGACAAAAGCATCAGGAATGTTGCCATCAGCATTCAGAAGGCCAGAGCTTCACATTCTGTGTCAAAATTTTACTGAAATTCAGAGAAAAATAGATCATGGACTGCATACATTGGGGCTGAATATAAACCAGAAAAAAAAGAGAAAATATTTATCTTTAATAAACTTAGATATTAAATTAATGTTTTCTCATACTTGATGAGATTTAAAATTTTGTAATGTCTCATCAATTCCATTCTCTTTAACACACCTTGTTTTGTGTCTTGCTTTGAGTTTTGAATCAGCCAAAAGGACTTGGGTCTCTGACAGGACACAGGCAAGCTGTTACTAGCTTCCCACCCTCATTCCTCTCGGCACTATCTCTAGTCAGAAAATATGTCTCCTCGGATATACTGCAGAACACTGCGCTGTTTCATTTCAGAATTTCTGAGTTATCTCAAGTCCTATTTCAACCTCTGTGAATCAGTCCATACCTCCTGTCAGAGACTGATTAAATCAAGGTAGGAATCACTGAATGGCTGAGGTTCTCAGGGACGATCTAAGAAGGGCCACCCACAGGAGGTTGCCCAGGCCCATTACAAGGTGTCTCTTTAAAGACTTCCAGGAGGAGCCCTCTCTGGGAGATTTGTGACAGTGCTTCATCAATTGCAATGTAAAATATTTTCTATTGTTTAAATAGGACATTCTGTCTTCCAGTTTGTATTGGAGTTGGCACTGGCACTGGGCACCAGTGAAAAGAATCTCTCTCTGTCCTCATTGTATCCTTCCTTCGGGTATTCATATACTTTGAGGAGATCAAGCAGCCATTGGATAAAACAGAGCAGCCTTTGGATGAAACAGTAAACAGTTTAATACAGAAGTAACCAGAACATGTTATGTTGCAGACAGATTATTTTTTTCCCTTTATAATCCTATGATTATAACACTATGTTGATGTCCCTGAGCAGATCAGCTTCACCAGAAAAGATAGAGTGCTTCCCTCTTGCTAGCCATCCAGGCATATATTTAAACGTTGTGAAAACAGCTAGACTTGGGAGTATAGCTGTAGATTTCTGAATGGCTACACTACTAACATGGAATGATCCATCTCTTTGACTGTGTGGGGAATGAATGGAAATTGCCTTGAAGGTTAGAACTACAAGATATTGAGTTACTAAATATTCTCAAATCATCTCTACCTTTGTGACAGCCACAGAAAAATTCTCTGATTCATTCTTGCACTTTCCTCTAGGTATTCACTTTTGGCCACCATTAAATGCAGAATATCATGTCACCTGTATGATTGTTTTGGTTTTTCTTTTAGCATGATGCAATATAGGTAAAGGAGATGAGAAGTTTTCCCAAGATATAACTCACAAGTGAGATACAGCAAATCCTGATCACTCAGCTACTCTCTCTGTGGTGCTGGGATTTTCATAAAACTGCATTCAAGCAATCTATTTATATTTGCTATGTTATTTATTGTAACTGTTTTGTCTCCAGAGATATACCTGGGCCTGCTATTGTGCTGCATGCAAATCACATAGTAAGCCCTGTGTTGGTCATTACATACAGTTGGTGGCAGCACTAGAACTGAATGTAACTTAAGAGTGAGTCCTAACTACTCCTTGGAAAATATAAATGGAATTGTGTACCTTGGAAGAAAGTGCTGCAAAATCTGAAATGCCTGACCTGTGCATGGCATAAATTTTCAGACACGTTTGCCCTTATCAAATTACATGCAACATCACTGAGACTTCTGTGTTCCACTTTTTGGTTGTTAGGAGCATCAATAACAATCTGTACTTCACTCCTAATTCCACCTGGGTGAATAAGGTATACAGAGAGGTATTTTTGCACCCTAAATTTCAAGTGATAATGTTCCATGCAAAAATATCTCTCTTGGCAAAACTGGGACATGTTAAGTGAAGAGTTCAATAAAATTTGGTGTCTTGATATCATCTGGCACAGTTCAACATTAAGGATTTTAAAAGGGCAGAAACATGAGATAACTAGGAAGTCTCACAGCAGTTAAATGACACTGGATTCACTATAACTTGATGTGTACACAGTTAACTAATATTAACAAGAGTTTCTACTTACTGAATCCAGATTTTAGTTGGATTTCTACACACTATGTTCTTCTGTTCCCTGAGAACATATCAGTGACGTTTTGGTGACTTGCATCTGCAAGAACAGCAGGGAATGTCTATGTCTTTTGCTACTAGACCTGTCTGGAAACTTTTTTTTTTTGTACTGAAGCAACTTGTATGGCTCATCCTCATATTACTGAATTCTCTTATCTTTTCTTTTTTAATCTTTACTACAGCTACTCTGAAAATGCACATAAATTGCACTTCTCATCGTGCCATGTTGATGTTGTTTCTATAACCACAAATATGTTGTAGCTGAGAAAATATCTTTCAAATATTGACAAGAAAACATAAATACATCATCTTGCTACACAGAGAAGCTTCAAATGAGATGGTAGAACCTGAAATACTTCAGTGAAATTTTATTTGAGAGGCACCGAATATAGCATTAGTCTTCTTGAATATGTTAATTTTCTTGGAACATCGCTCACTGGAGATTCTTTGGATCATCACATAGCTGTGACTCTTTCTTACCATGAACCATAGGTATTATTAGTTACTTAACCAAATACTAATGAATTTTTGCAGCTGTTTAGAAGTTCATTCACTTCTGACTTACCTCCTGTTCCCCCAGCAAGCACTTCTATTCTCAAAAACATTCATTCCTATTACATCCCTTCCTTGCTACAAACAATGGCAACCAGCCCCAGCTGCTTGACCTGAGTACAAGTGAATTGCCCTTTTCCTATTACACTAGAACCGTGCTTTATTGGTTATATACATCTGGATTTTTGATTAAGCATTCCCACAATAAAGAAAATTCTCACCAGTCAGGCAAAACTAGTTGATGACTAGCCATCTCAAGTTACTGACCTGACCTAATGTTAACCTTCAGAAAAAAAGAAAAAAAAAACACTTTTCCTCTCCATCTCAGAAATCTCAATAAGGGTGTAGGTTGTTTATTTAAGGGATAATTAAATGTATGAGTTAACTTTATCCAGCTTTTATTCATTTTCTACGATCTTCTTGTAAACTGTTAAGAAAGTAGAAATAAAACAGCTTTCACACTGGAAAGAAGCAGTAATCTAATGTCTTCTACACAAATAAATAAATGCTAGAAACTTCTTGTTAAAGCTGACACTTAGTCCTTTAGCTGTGATAGTAAAGGAGAAACAAATATAACACTGAGTTCATAATAAAATGTCAATCTTAATCAGGAACTCTGTAACTTTCTTTTGTTTAATGTGTGTCTTCTAACAAGTATATGAATTGCTTGTGACAATATATAGTCCCAGTGGAATTCAGATTTAAATATATTTCATAACCAATATGAAAGTAAATGAATATACTTAGTTAAAAAGCAGAACTCTCTGTATAAGAAGGTGAAAGGATTTTTCCATCTGAGTTTGAACATAAATATATAGTACTATCTGTCGTTTTTTCTGTAGATGAAATTGGATCCATGAGCAACACACATCTTTTTGAAAGGAAAGACAAAGATATGTTCCTCAGCTGATTGTATGCTATCTTTAAACTGTAATCATTTTTTATTACAGATAAAATACAAACTTGGAATAGAACATATTAATCGGTTATTTATGAACATCATAATTGTGGACAAAACAGTATTTTATGTTTATGACAAATCAGTAGCCTTTTTCCAGTATTTCCCCATTGCACTGGGGACTAAGGAATTGCTTCCCAAGACAACCATTACAGAGCAATTTTGTTTTTTTAACCTGAAGTACAATATACGGCTTTGTTTTCATAAGACAAGTTAACATGCTCCTTAGAAGAAAATAAAGCACATGACATAACAAGCTTCAATCTTTCCTTTTTGGAAATAAACTCTTCCATTGTACCATTCTGTAATGATTAGAATAAGAAGCAGATGGTTGATGACACAAAAATGCCATTTTTCCTCTGTTCATACCAGAGTTCTAATTTAAGTGAGACTTAGTGCCATTGAAATGTTAAAGTGCTTCTGAATCCAGGGCCAGAGGGTCTATTAGGTGAACTGCACTGAGTTCTTCTGCACTGCAAGCCATTAACCACTCAAAGCTTTCTGTATTGATACCTAAAAATGAAAACACTACAGTCCTGAGAAAACTCCAAAAATTGCAAAATGTCCCATCAGTGAGTAACTCCACAGAAAGATCACTTTTCAATTGTGCTTTAGTATTAAAACCACAGAATTTCACTTTAAACACCCTGTCTTCACTTTTGAAGCACAGCTAAAGCAAATAGGACCCAGCTTCTAATTAAACAAAAAAAAAATGAACTGCCAGTACCTAACTGCCATGAGAACAACCTGTTTGTCATATACTGCTGTTCAGATACTTCATTAGGTTTTAATTTGAAAATATTCAGCTGTCTGTGTCTACATAGGTTGTTCTGAAAGTAATGCCTCCTATTTATTTCCACGGAAACTACAAAGATACAAAGAAAATAAAATTGTCTACGTCAGTTGAATAAAAGAGACATAAAAATTCATATCACAACAAAGATAATTCTTCAAATACAAAATATTCTGGCACAGAGATGCAAACAAGCATTCACATTAACTCCTTTCTACAATAAAAATATATGCATTTTTGATATGAGAGTGAACATGTGCTCTCTCTCTTATTTTGGGTGTAGAATTTCTGGCCTGAAGTTTTGTTTCTGGATCCATTCTCATAACAAAACATCTTTAATTAAGTTTTCAGCTTGCTAGTGCAGGAAGTTTCTCTCTGGGTTGTGTTCGTGAGTTTTGTTCTCATTATTTTCTTATTTTAAAACAAAACATTTTGACTTCTTATGCCACCTGCAGAGTTTTAGCATTTATCTAAATGCCTGAGTGCCTTTCTCAAGAACAGAACAAGCTGTATCAATTTTCCTGCAGGCTGGATATATCTTATTGAGAATTTGTTCTATCTTTTCTGCGAAGAAGGAAATACCTACAAAAGGGAGAATTTGGTTAGCAAGTTCTGATCACTCCCACCATCCAAATGAGCACTAGCTCAACTGAAATTTTCCAACACAGTAGTAAAAGTAGTTTCATTAGAATATAGGGTCTGCTGTGTGAAACTCTGTTTTACACAATTTCTAATAACTTAATTTTATCAGTCTTGCTGTAACCTCTTTGTCTTTTATTGATTCTGTAAGACTAATATATAATAACTATAATCCAAATGGTATCACAATTTTGTTTCTTTTTTCAAGATATTGGGAATTAATTTATAAAATTTATTTTTAATGTAAGAATGATTTTCAATGTAATAATAAATTAACTACTAATAAAAGGATTAATGAACTTGATGCTTTTTCTCATTTATTTGCTTCTCTTACTATAGAATACAGATAATTACAGAGCTGAGATTTGTAAGTTCAAAAAAAAATAATTTGTGCAAATGTACAATTGTACAAATGTTTCAAAAATATTTTTTTTGTGACAGAAAATTGATTATAAAAATCGGTCAAAGAAAAATAATACAGGAAAAAAATGTTAGCACAAAATAACTTTGCTGAAGATTTAAGTAGAAATTCTGGTCAAAAGTAAGAAGAGAATCAAGGAAGTCAGAATTGTGATTTGCTCTTCATTTCTCAGATGACTGTAGAGACTAGACAAAAATCGTTTTGAAACCTTGAGAATGTCAGTGAGACATGTTTCTTGTTCTGGTTTAGTTAGTGATTGTATATATATTTATAAGACTATTTATTTGCAATCTTTAAGATAATATTCTTATTCTGTTCATGTCTAACAATAATGATATTTGACAGTGACTTTTCCCACTCTAAGCTGTGCATTGGAAATAATCCTTCTGCCATAAAATTAAATTTGGCAAATGTAGAACTATTTCTTATTATCCAAATCACACATCATATCATATGTATTTTGTATCACAAAACTGAAAAGCAAGAATGATGTGGAACTGTGGTTTGCTTATTTTCTTTGGGAGGGTTAACAAGAAAGCAAGTCCTTTTTCATGCAGTTCTCAATCAGGCAGGAATCCGATTTTACATCAGTTGGAGAGTTGCCAGCATAAGACTTGTAGGATGTGATCCAAAGAGTTTTTCCAGAGCAGTATGCAATACGTTAGATTAATCTGGCTTCAGTCTTGCCAACAGTTACTCCTGTGACTACTTTCATGCACTTGATTTCAGTAGGAGTCTTCACAGGTGTTAAGTTAAGCATGTGTAACACAGTTTGCAGGGTCAGTGACCATATAGTTCTGGAAAATTCATAGCTCTGCTGCCATATAGCTTGAAAAAAATGTAATAATATATTTAAAAGTAAGATTATACTGCAAAATACACTGAAATATGTTCTATGTATTGCTTTGTTTCTTTTCTTTTTTTTTTGTTAACTAAAAAGCTGTCATTTTGATTAAGATTTTATCTTAACTCTGTATTATTTACAATATGAATGAACATTAAATATATATTAATACAATTATAGCAACTATATATTTTCCTTAATCTGATTGATATTGAAATGAAAGATTTTTACTTCTGTGTTATTAGCATTGGGTTACTCTCTGCCTTCTAAACTGCTAAGAGTGCAAGGCTTGCAATTTAAGAAGAAACTTAGATATATTTTTCATACACTTACATAAAATAAATAAGTTATTAAATGCAGATAACATTTTTCTTTCCTCCATATTTATCCTTCTGCCAGCTTCAAAGTGGGAATTGCAGGCACTTCAGTAAATGTGGTAAGAACAAATGTCTGAACTCACTCTGTTTTCTAAATGTTTCATTTTCCTTTCTTGAACTGTAGTGTTGTAGCTGCTCACTGTGAGCTTTAAAAATCAATAACAGCCCAGCAACTAAGCTTTCTATCCCCTGGCTTTTCAAGCAAAAATATCCTCCTGTTGTCAGAACTACATTCACTTAAAGGACTAGGCTTTTTCTTTAAAAAATGTTTATAACATATGGGAAAATATTGAATGCAATAAATGTTTTGCCAGAACATCATGTGAGTGAGGATGTATCTTCACTCCTGCTCTGAAAACTTCTATACCCTTCCCCAAATTCCTTTTCTCTTGATTGCACAGATCAGGGACTTATTTGTATGAAATGGCTGTTCCTTCCCTGACCCGTATATCTAGATTTCCTTACCGTGAAATCCACAAAGCCCTGGTAATCACCCAGTATGAAACTGGGATGCAGCCAGAAGGTGCATCTGGACCCAGCCCTCCTGTGTTCTGTCATCAAGACGTGACTAAGTCATTTAGTGTGGTCTGTGCCGGATAGACTACCATATGTTTCAGTTCTCCTGAACATATCTTTTTTTTTTCTTTTTTTCTTTTTTTTTTTTTTTTTCTGCCTGGAACATACATCCAAAGGGAAATCAAAAATTTTTTGACATTTGTTCAGGATTTCTTGATGTCTGGCATCCTAATCAGAGCAGTAGTGGAGAAAATCTGGACATATCCACTCCACATGCGCGTATCAACTTTGCAGTGCATTTGCAATGAGGCCAACGGATGCACTATGCATGTGTTTCACAGATGGCCTGTGTGTGCACTGTAAATATGATGTAAAAATTACTGAGAAACACATGCACAGTTAGTCTGCAGCTTCCTGGAAGCCTCAGGCTCATTGCATTTACACATAATATTTAAATGCATTGCAAACCTGGGAAATCCTCCTCAGCATTACAAACAGACATCCAGGAGTGTATGAATTACAGAAGTGAACAGCAGGATCACGTTTTTACACTGGGTTCTGGAAATAGCATAGGTCTTTATGCAGGTAAGTAACCTCAAGCACACCCACATACATACACTCCTCTGAAAAAAAGTTCTCACACATTTCAGAGGAATTTAAGAGAAGCCTATGTGATGTGTGTCTTGTCATGCTAAAATAGGTGATGGAAGCAATGAACAAGTATGACAATGCTTATGCTACCCCATGGGCAGTTTCACCCAGCAGGTTCTGCAAGTCACATAGAGTAACTCCCTCATCAGTAAGTTGCACTCTCCATCATGAGACAGAATACAAATGCCAACAAATGTTAAAAATACTTCAAAATCAAGAAGGGGAAAACCACCATCTGGAAGAGATCAGAGGCAAAATTTTCACATGCTTCCACTCAAAGGGAAGAGTTCAGGGAAAACAGATAGTGTCAAAAAGAAGCACCATTAGGGTATGGGCTTGCAGCTCAAGGCTGAGAGAGTCGGAAATTAGTATAAAAGGAAACAGGGAAGAAGGAAAACTGAACTAGACTGAAAACTTGAGTGATCCCTGTTCAGTAAATAAATTGCAAACTTAAAATATATCAAAAATATTCTATGATTCTAATATACAAAAATATTCTTTGATATTCAGTAATACTATTTAATTGTTTAATGGTCAGTGGGGAATAATATCATAGCTCTGGAGGAAAAGAAGCCGTGTTTATCACTGGCTATAAGCTAGACAGTTATGGGTTTAAAATAAGCCTGAAAGTCAGGAAAGCCCAGTTTACTAAATATTATTTAGCACTTCAAGCGTGTAAGGAAAAAAATGTGCGTCTTTCCCCAAACCAAGCTCAGGCTTATTAGTGTACAAGTCTTAACCTGCAAATTCTGACATATCAGATTTGTTTGTTTGTTTGCTCTGTGGAATCAACAAATATATTGAAAACAAGACAGTTAAAAAAAAAAAAAAGATTTTAGTTATGTTTTGTAGTTGTTTAAAGACACTTAAATTATCAGGATTGGCAAGACTGCAAACCATAGGGAACATTAAAAAAATAGTAAGGATTGTCTTTAATGAAGGTACACAAGGAAAAAATGCTTCCCAAAGAGTACACTGAAATGTAAGATTAGATCAAGAAAAGGTTCTGGTTTCTCAAACTTGAGCGTTTTCATCTGTAGTGTTCTTTGAGGTTAAATCATGCTGTGAAATTAATATAAAAATCTAGAATTTGACCAAGAGTAATCAGATTTTATATGACTTTTCTTTTTTAAGCTTGGGACAACTTATAAAACATAGGAGACAAAACAGTGTACACAGATATAACTTCAAAAGAGGGGCTGAAAAAACTCTTATTACAGTAACTTCCTTGTAATCAAAGTGAAAATACAATTAGCAAAGGATTTTAAAATAAAATATGTCATAGCTCATCACAGAAATCAAGTACATTGGTCTACAAATATATTATGTATTAATTCATGTATGTATATTCAGAAGCCACTGTGCCCTAAATTATTTGTTGTTTATATACACTACCTGAAACATAAATTGAATAGGTTGGGATAATCTTGTTAATACTCATACTTAATGTTGTCTTTGTTATTTCTTTTCTGGCGAAAATCCAGTGCACAGATTATGACAACTGAATGCTTTTGGAGTTTGATTTTTGGGATGTTTGTTTGTTTGTTTGTTTGAGCTCTTTTCTCTTTATATTTAATTTTACACTGCTTTAAACAGCGTCTTATAATAGTTGCCATAACTATATCTGGAGAGGAGATACATGACAGGATTTTGATCTTACATTGACAAAATAACATTGGAACTCAAGGAGCAGGTAACAGCCAATGCAAACTAATTATTATCAGTTTAATTATCTCTTTTCATATTTTCACAGATATATCACAACGAAGCAGCATTACATTATTTTAAAGAACTGCAGATTATATTAAAGAATCTCTTGGGTTTAGATCCATATGAATTAAGACTTCTCTGATATCTCCCAAGTTCTAGTCTTTCTATTTTCTTTTTCCACTTCTGCCATAAGCCAAAATACCCTTGGATCTATAGTGATATCCCAAGACATAATGTGATATGGCTTAACATCAAAGATTCACCAGTTGTTTTTAATTATAATTCTCGTACTTCTGCTGCTTTTCCAAACATGATGGGAACACAATCAAAGATCTTTTCTACTAGTACAGGTATAGTAACAGCTCTTTTGTAAGATTTTCAGTGTTTTAAGTGCTTAGTGCTTTTTAGTCTCAGTATAAATGACTGCAATCTAATGTCCATGTTTCATATATTCTTACATTCTTATTCTGTCCAAGATAAAAAAAATATATATTATAATTTAAAAAATTAAGTTTATACTTGTGATAATAGATCTACATTTTAGATTATTCTTTAAACAGAATAATAAAATGAAGAATTACTGATCATAAAATCTATTTTAATTTGTTTTGAAAAGGAAAGGGAATGAAATTTTGATCTTAAGTTTTCATCAAAAAAGAACAAAAAAAATGTAAAAGAGTGTTCAGTTAATAGTGCAAGTTCAACCTGAGCTAATACAAACAAGGAAACTTGCAATTGGAGATGATTTCCAATATCTATGCCCAACAGGATGCCTCCTGAACAACTTCCTTAGTGTGCCCCTGTTGTGACTTGGAGGGAAGCTGGCCTGTGTATTTCTTTTTTATTAGTTTATGTCCCACTGTTAATTCTCTTATTGCATTATTATGATTTAAGCTATTACATTTAATTTCCTATTCTCATGTGGTAGATATGACCCCAGAAGGATTCACTGCCCCCCACCATGGCTGGGGGGGGCTGACACTGAGACTCAGTTATCTTCTGACAATCAAATGTGGTTAGTTAACATGGAAAGGACAGATTCATTACAACTCTGCTTTTATTTACTGTCCCTTTTAGATATATTGAAGAAAAAGATCTAAAAGATCTGAAATTTCTCACCCTTGGCAAGGCAATTGTAGAAAAAAAATCATTTGATCTTTTTTCAAGAGATATCTGAAAGAGGTATTCGTTAGATACAAAAATGTTTAGTAAAGTACTTTTAAAAAATTCAATTCAAAATTCAAAAGCATTCAAATCCTAGTCCTACTACATTTGTTCTAAAAATATCAAAAACATTAATTCTTTAGTTTATAATCACTAAATAAATAAATGATCAACTATGCCTTAATTGAATTTGGCTAGACCACTGAGACATCAGGGACTTGGTGGTATCCTTAAGTCAGAATTTATGCTAAAGCCTAAGTGACTTGGTCTAGATGGTGACACAAGAACTTATGAAATATTTAAAATTACTAGATACTGAAATTAAAAATGATTATTGCTGATGTTATACAATTAGCATGGATTCATATTAGTAATGATTTTGGTGCAAACTTTGCTTCCAGTTTAAGACAGCTTGTCCAACTCACTCTTCTACTACATGAAATACCATAAGGATTTGAGTCTAGCAATCCTCCCTCACAGAAAAAGTGGATTGTTTTTGGCATGCTTTGCTATTCTATTTCAGTAAGTCATTTAAATACACAGTGCAAAGAGACAATGCTGGAGAATGAATTTATAGCCTTCAGTTTTTTTAACTGAATGTAGGCAATTTTCCAAATAATTGATTTATTTTCTGCAAAACAGAAGCTTTTAGCAGAAAAGTATGAAAAAGACCTTCTCTGTAGATCCATTATCTTACGGAGGATTAGAGCTTTTAACTGTCAAATGAAATGCCTAACTATAAATCCTCACTCAGGCAAAGAAATAGAAATTTCAGACTCAATGTCTCATCTTGGATATCATGACTATGGAAAAACTAGAAGACTGATAGGTTTTCTATCAATATATACATTTTTCTTTCACAAAACATAAAGAAATAAAGAAATAAAGGAAGGCCCACTAAATTATGCAACAATTCTGGACAAAAATACATCTATGAATATTGAAAATAACATCCAGTTTTAGCCCAAGTCTTCTGTATTTCCTATTGTACAGTATATTCTTGGTTTCTGTATTTCACTATACATTTTTGATTCAGGTTCTCAGATGTTTGATTTGTAACTGCTCTGTGCATCAAGCAAAGTAGAATTCCAATAAGTAATAAGGCTTTTAGGAATTAGTCACTTTAATATCTAAATCCTTTTATGAGTTTATCCCAAAGGGTTATTCTTATATTTAAGAACTACAGCCATTAAAGACAGATCCAGCTGAATATCTTAAAGAAGTTAATTAAAAACTGTTCATAACAGTGGACAAAATGAATCCAAATTTTATGAATTTTGCAAACATCTCAATGTACCAAGGAAGTATATTTTTGTGATATGCAAATGTCAAAGCCAAGATCTTTTTCTGAAATCTGTGTTTGCTTGCAGCTTAATATAGCACACGTAAAAAGTAATGCTGTGTGAGGCACTTCATGTCAGGGGAAGGGGAAGATACACATTTTTAGTAAAATACTTGAGATAGCATGATATTTCTAGTAAAGGAATGTTCCATACAAAAATGCAATGCTATAATGAATTTAAATCTCAGTGAGCTAAATATAGTATTTTTTCTCCAATATTTGATAGCATATTGCTCATCTTAAACCTATAAGTGGCCTAAACACTTTTTTTACCCCAACTTGAGTATGCAATTTCTTAGTTAACATTCTCTTTTAGTGTTTTTCTAGCTACATTACAACATCTTGGAAAGTATTCCCACATCCTGGCTTTCTTTCTCCTTTATAAACTGTTTAATATGCGCTGTATCATTAACTCAGTAATACCAGTAATGTCTCTGAGAGCGAACATAACACTTCTCTATAACTATAGTTTAACATTACACTGAGGTATTTTCTAGACCTATAGAAAATGAATCTTCTCTGTGTTTGTAAGTTTATAATCTTCAGTCTTATACTATTCATGAAAATAGAACTGTGTAGGCCAGAATTACATGATATAAACATGCATATAAACGTTATATGTATGATAAATGTAAATAATTTATTATAGGAAGAACAGGGGTTTGATTTACCTGACATTAAACAGTAGCTCGAAGACTAAGTACACAGCTGTGTAAAAGATTAGTGAACAGACTACAGGGTTTAGAACTTTTATGGTCTCTGCAGTAAATAAATAATAATGGGGAAAGAAGAGAGAATGAACACAATTAACCATTACATAATTTACCCAAAAGGCTGTAACACACCTTAAGAAATTAGACTGCACACCATTTTTGTGTATCTCCTGGTATATGTATATACATATATACATATAATAAAAACTAATTATTAATAATTGAAATAGAAAAGGAAGTGCCAGATAATTGTATGATTAATTCTCATTAGCTTTGTTTTTTCTCTTACAAGTAGGAAAATTTAATTCTAAGTATGGAGTACTAACTACTTCATTGTAAAATAAACATGGGCCTGACAATAAATGAATATATAGCTCAAATTCATCATTTAAGAGCAATTCATCACATCTTGATAATTTGTCATAAAAATTCTCAGTGCCAGCATTCTGACACACCGTGAAGAGAAATTCATTCACTAATAATAGCTACAAATAGGGTGATGTATATGTATTCAAACTAAATTCATTTTAAAATACTATGCGTTTTTTGGACAAATGAAGGTCACAGAAAGGAAATTATAATATTTTGATAATTATTTCTAGGACAAGGCTCACTCAGTGTGCTTGTAGATTTATCTGGATGGCTTTTAAACCACTGAGGAAAGTCCACTCGTTTCTGTCTTGACAGCTTTATCTGAAAATGGAAAATTGCTTTACTGTACCTTAAAGTGCAGCTTGAAACACAGGGACAGGTTTCACTGCAGATTCATCAACAGAGAGTTAGTCTCTACTGTCTGCCTGCACAGAGGATCAAAATCCACTCAACTGAATAAAAACGTAGTACCACTTCCTGATGTGCTTTGGGTCCTTGATCTTCCCACTTCCTTTTATTTTTTTATTTAATATATCTGATGTTTCAGAGTTGTATATGAATAAAAATTTGTGCAGATCTATTTTCTTTCTTCCAGTTCATGCTGTGTAATATTCTTCCATGATATGATCATGAAAAGCTTGCAAAGCAACAACTCTGTAATACTTCAATGAGCCAGAACTTATGTCACACATTTCTACGTTTCCTCACACTGTTGGCTTTGAGAGTGAGTACTATCAAAAAGAATTTGGTCTCACATCTTTAGAGCAAATCCTTACGTCAAATCTTCAGGACTGTCTTAGTATTTAATTTGTATTGTGGCACGGGCCTGTTAATGTGACAGCCACAGGGAAGAACATTTCAAGATCCTCAGGAGAGCTTACTTTGAGATTCATGCTTCTGTTGACTTGAGGTAAATGAATGTATTAGCAAAATGAAAAGGAAAAGTAATAAAAATTTCCCCCAATCTTTCCTCATCTGCACAAGGTAGGAAACAAGGCATAAAGAAAATCTTGAGCAGGAGAATTATCATGAAATTTTATATTTACACAGCAAGTCCAAAATTTTACTTGTTAATTCAGATAAATCTTGACAGCTCACTGAAAACCTGAAGATGAATAAATATTCCAAGATCAATACCTAAATCCATTACAGAGAGTTCACATAGCTGCAGCTCAGCAGAAAGCTTTCTGTGTTCCCACTCTTACACAGCTTCTCATCTCATGGATTATGCCATATTCATGATTGATTGCCTGTTCCTTCTGTTCCTCTTTAGGAAACACCCTTTCTCTAAATGACATTGCAGGAATATTGCAATATCTAGTTTCCAGCTCCTGCAAAAATATGGGGTCTATCTTCTTAAAATGCCTGCTTCCTTCACCACAAATCTTCATATGATACTTTGGATAGTGTGAAAAGGATTTTACTCATGTGCAAGTTATAGCAAATTTTTAAAGCAGAGGAAACTTAATAAATTGAGAATCTTATATTAGGAGAACCCTGACAAAAGAAGGTCCTGGGGAAATATCTATAGAACAGCGCAGGAAAATGCATATGCTCTGTTTGTACCTGCAGCTTTCACACACTGCTATGCTATGAGACACTGGAGAAAGAAAATCATAGAAAGAATCATAGAATGGCTTGAATTGGGCAGGACTCCAAGGATCATCAAGTTCCAACCCCCTGCCACATGCAGGGCCACCAATCTCCAGATCTGGTACTAGACCAGATCTTGAACACCTCCAGACAGAGCATCCACAGCCTCTCTGTATACCCATTTCCAGCACCTCACCACTCCCTTTGAAAAGAACTTTTCTCTGCATCCGATCTAAACCCTCCCTCCTTGAAGTTAAAACCACTCACCCTTGTCCTATCACTTTCTACTCTTGTAAAAAGTTGATTCCCTTCCATTTTAAAATCCCCTTTTAAATAGTGAAAGGCTACAATGAGGTCTTCTCATGGCCTTCTCTTCTTCAGGCTAAACCAGCGCAGGTCCCTCAGCTTTTCTTTGTTCGGGAGCTGCCGATCCTGGTTTGAAGTAATGGAAAGAAAAAGCCATGTAAAAGTCCCCAGAGACTCCCCAGTACATTTGCCTGGTGCTTGCCTTATTTTCACCAACAGGGATGGACTTGTTAAGGAAGTAAAGGTAGGGGGCAGTTTGGGTTGTAGTGATCATGAGATGGTGGAGTTCAAGATCCTGAGCGGAAGAAGCAAAGCAATAAGTAGGATTGCTACCCTGGACTTTAGGAGAGCCAACTTCGATCTCTTCCGGGACCTACTTGGAGCTATCCTGTGGGCTCGGGTGTTAGAAGGTAAGGGGGCCTCTGAGAGCTGGTCAGCATTTAAACAGCTCTTCTTCCAAGCTCAGGATCGGTGCGTCCCTGTGAGCAAGAAATCGGGAAAAGGTGGCAGGAGACCTTTGTGGATGAGCAAGGAGCTCATGCGCAAGCTCAAAGGAAAGAAGAAGGTCCATGAAATGTGGAAAAAGGGTCTGATCGCTTGGGAAGAATATAGGAATGTAGTCAGGGCCTGCAGGGATGCAACGAGGAAGGCTAAAGCCCGTCTGGAATTGAATCTAGCTAAAGTGATAAAGGATAATAAAAAAGGCTTCTTCAAGTATGTTAATAGCAAAAGGAAAACTAGGGAGAATGTGGGCCCCTTACTAAGTGAGGGGGGGGTCCTCGTAACAGGGGATGCTGAGAAGGCAGAGATACTGAATGCCTTCTTTACTTCTGTCTTCAGTGAAAAGCTGGAGGTTAGTGAGAGGGTCTGGGGAATGGGAGACTTCCCTTTAGTCAGGATAGAGGACGTGCGTGAGCGCCTAGGCAGTACTAAGGTCCACAAGTCCATGGGACCTGATGGGGTGCATCCACGTGTGCTGAGGGAGCTGGCGGAGGTCATTGCCGAACCGCTCTCCATCATTTTTGAGAGGTCCTGGACAACAGGGGAGGTCCCTGAAGACTGGAGGATAGCCAATGTCACTCCGGTCTTCAAAAAGGGCAAGAAGGAAGATCCGGGTAATTATAGGCCTGTCAGCCTCACCTCCGTCCCTGGAAAGGTGATGGAACAGCTTGTGCTGGATACCATCTCCAGACAACTGGGAGAAAAGGAGGTTATCAGGAGTAGTCAGCATGGGTTCACCAAGGGGAGGTCGTGCTCGACCAACTTGGTGGCCTTCTATGATGCTGTCACATGCTGGGTGGATGGGGGAAGAGCGGTAGATGTAATCTACCTTGATTTTAGAAAGGCGTTTGATACTGTCTCCCACGACATCCTTATAACAAAGCTGAGGAAGTGTGGGATAGACGAGTGGACAGTGAGGTGGGTTGAGAACTGGCTGACTGGCAGAGCGCAGAGGGTCGTCGTTGGTGGTGCAGAGTCTGGCTGGAGACCTGTGACCAGTGGTGTCCCCCAGGGGTCTGTGCTGGGTCCGGTCTTGTTCAACATCTTCATCAATGACCTTGATGAGGGTATAGTGGCCACCCTCAGCAAGTTTGCTGATGATACGAAGTTGGGAGGATTGGCTGACACGCCTGAAGGCTGTGCTGCCATTCAGCGAGACCTGGACAGGCTGGAGAGCTGGGCAGTAAGAAACCGGATGAGGTTCAACACAAGCAAGTGTAGGGTCTTACACCTAGGGAGGAATAATTGCATGCACCAATACAGGCTGGGGGATGAGCTGCTGGAGAGGAGCTCTGCAGAGAGGGACCTGGGCGTCCTGGTGGACGACAGGTTGGCCATGAGCCAGCAGTGTGCCCTCGTGGCCAAAAAGGCCAATGGCATTCTGGGGTGCATTCAGAAGAGCGTGTCCAGCAGGTCGAGGGAGGTGATCCTCCCCCTCTACTCTGCCCTGGTAAGGCCTCATCTGGAGTACTGTGTCCAGTTCTGGGCTCCCCAGTACAAAAAAGACAGGGATCTCTTGGAAAGAGTCCAGCGGAGGGCCACAAAGATGGTGAAGGGCCTGGAGCATCTCCCCTATGAAGAAAGGCTAAGTAAACTGGGTCTGTTTAGCCTTGAGAAAAGAAGACTGAGAGGGGACCTGATCCAGGTTTATAAATATCTGAGGTGTGGCGGCCATAGTGGTGAGGCCAGTCTCTTTTCAGTGGTACGTGGAGACAGGACGAGGGGAAACGGACATAAGCTGCAGCATAGGAAGTTTCGCACGAATGTGCGTAAGAACTTCTTCACGGTGAGGTGACGGAGCACTGGAACAGGCTGCCCAGGGAGGTTGTGGAGTCTCCTTCTCTGGAGATATTCAAGTCTCGCCTGGACGCCTACCTGTGCGACCTGGTGTAGGGAACCTGCTTTGGCAGGGGGGTTGGTCTCGATGATCTCTAGAGGTCCCTTCCAACCCCTACAATTCTGTGATTCTGTGATTCTGTGATTGAGGTACCCTGACTTTCATAAGGCTTATCAGTTCATGCTCAGTGTCATGCTCATGCACGTAGAAGAACCTATGTACATCACAGAGAGTGTCGGTCCTTTGGCCCAAGTATTTACAAGAGAATTTTTGAAATGAGTCCCATTATCTGACTCAATTCTTTCTGGGGTGCCATGTCGCCACAGGAATTCTTTCTTGAGACCTAATATGGTATTTCGGGCAGTAGCATGGGGTACTGCATATGTTTCAAGCCACCCAGTGGTTGCCTCTACCATAGTAAGCACATAACACTTACCATTGAGAATCGTGGCAAGGTGATATAATCAACCTGCCATGCCTCCCCATATTTATACTTTTGCCATCACCCTTCTCCCCAGAGAGATTTCATCCTCTTGGCTTGTTTAATTGTGGTGCATGTGTCACAGTCATAAATAACCTGTGCAATAGTTATGTCCACCCCTCAGTCTCTAGCCCATTTGTATGTTGCAACTCTTCCTTGGTGACCCAAGGTCTCGTGGGCCCACCGAGCTAGAAATAATTCACCCTTGTTCTGCCAGTCCAGATCTATTTGAGCCACTTCAATTTTGGCAGCTCGATCTCAAACCTGATGGCTATTTTGCTGTTCTTCAGTAGCCCTACTCTTGGGCACATGAGTATCTACATGGTGCACCTTTACAACCATATTCTTTATTCGGGCAGCAATATCTTTCCCCTGCTCAGCAGCCCAAATAGGTTTACTCTTTCTTTGCCAGTTATTTTGTTCCCACTGCTGTAACCACCCCCATAAGGCATTTGCCACCATCCATGAATCAGTGCAAAGATAAAGCAATGGCCACCTCTCCCGTTCAACATCTAAGGCCAATTGGACAGCCTTTACCTCTGCAAATTGTCTTGATTCTCCTTTCCCTTCAGTGGCCTCTGCAACTTGTCATGTGGGGCTCCACACAGCAGCCTTCCATTTGCGATGCTTCCCCACAATACAACACGATCCATCTGTGAACAGGGCATATTTCTTTTCATTTTCTAGTAGTTCATTGTATGGTAGGGCCTCTTTAGCACGTGATATCTCTTCTGCTGGCGGTGTTCCAAACTTTTTGCCTTCAGGCCAGTCCATGATCACTTCTAGCATCCGTGGACGGCTGATGTTCCCCATCTGCACTCGCTGCGTAATCAACGCAATCCACTTACTCCAAGTGGCATCAGTATCATGATGGGTGGAGGGAACCTTTCCCTTGAACATCCAGTTCAACACTGGCAGTCGAGGTGCCAGAAGGAGCTGTGTTTCAGTACCGATTACTTCAGAAGCAGCCTGAACCCCCTCATACGTGGCTAAGATCTCCCTTTCAGTTGGAGTGTAGCACACTTCAGACTCTCTGTACATCCGACTCCAAAATCCCAGGGGTCGGCCTTGGGTCTCTCCTGGGACTCTTTGCCACAGACTCCAAGTGGGACCTTTCTCTCCAGCAGCAGTGTAGAATTTCTTTACATCCTGTTCCATCCGTACTGGCCCCAGGGCCACAGCATGGGCTATCTCTTGTTTAATCTGCTCAAAAGCCTGCTGCTGCTCAGGACCCCACACAAGATCATTCTTCTTCCACATCACCTGATAAAGGGGGCTTACAATGAGGCTGTAGTTTGGAACATCATTCTCCAAAAGCCCACCACGCCCAGAAACGATTGTGTCTCTTTCTTATCAGTGGGTGGAGACATGGCAGTGATTTTGTGGATCACATCTGTCGGGATGTGACGATGGCCATCTTGCCACTTTATACCCAGGAACTGAATTTCCTGGGCAGGTCCTTTCACTTTGCTTTGCTTAATAGCGAAACTGAAACACAGAAGGATCTGAATTATTTGCTCTCCTTTCTCAAAAACTTCCTTTGCTGTGTTGCCCCACACGATGATGTCATCAATGTACTGTAAGTGCTTAGGAGCACCTCCCTGTTCCAGTGCGGCTTGGATCAACCCAAGGCAAATGACTGGGCTATGTTTCCACCCCTGGGGCAAACGATTCCAGGTATACTGAATGCCCCTCCAGCTGAAAGCAAACTGTGGCCTATATAGGAGGGAGAGGAGGTTCTTTTAATATCTGTATACCCGGCTTGAGATTAAGAAACAATGGTTCAAATGTTGGTCCGACCAGTTTATTACAGATCTTAATTAGGGAGACAGGGAAGGGAAGGATGGATACTATTATGAATTAGGGTAATGAGGAAGGGAAGGAGGGCGATAGAAAAGATAGGAAAGAAGAAGCAAGGAGTCCTTATAGGAAGCAAGAGGGAGATAGTCACCACCATGGATCCAGTGTGGTTCATAGTTCAGCCATTGATCTTCAGTAGTGGGGGTCATCGGGAATTGTTGTTCTGTTGATGACGATGGCAACAATGACCATGGCGATGATGGCACCTTTTCAATGGTTTCAAAGTGGTCGAGTCAGCTGTCTTTGGAGTGACAGCTCAAACCCAAAGTGGTTGAGTCAGCTCTCCTTGGAGTGGCAGCTTCTGGCTTTGGGATCTCAGCAAAAACTCCTTTGTTCCTATCTCCCTGGCCTTGCCAGCAGGTAAGAGGGAGCAGGGAGGCACCAACTTGTATCTTGCCTTCACAGGATACAATGGCATCATCCCCCAGTCTCCCACAGCAAGCTGGAGGCTGCTTTTGCAATGAATGCTCCAGTTGGCAGGACATGGGAACAAGACAATGAAAGCATGTTCAGCAAGCACCTGTCTTAAAGTGGTTTGTTAGTTGTTTGGGATATCAAAGGTAGTAGTGTTAATTGGAGCTAAAAATATAACATGCATAAAAGAGTTCAATAAAATTCTTTGTACATTTTCACAGAGAAATTTGCTATTCTTTTTCTGTATTCTGAATTCAGGCTCCAGGAAAAAGGCAATAAAGTTACAATTGTGTAGGTCTGCCTAAATCAGTGGTTACCTTCTTTTTTTGTACACTTGGGACATAAAAATAGGGTCCAGTCCTTTTTTTTGCTGACTTCAACAAGAATAGAAAAAAGGTCATGGCTTCCTTGTTGACTTTTTCCTCATTTTTAACATTTGAACTCATTTGAGATAAACTTTGTCTTCTGGGGGAGCTATTACAGATAATGCTAAAATCAACATATATTGAAACATTACTATATTTACAGTATCGCTCATCTGTGAATTATGCTTCCCATGTGAAAAGCTTTTTCCACTTAGTTCTAGAAAGGTCACTGCTATGTATGTATTTATATGTATAAATAGAAATACTAATACATCAAACAGAATCATTCTTCTTTAGAGAGTTTTTTTGTTTGTTTGTTTGTTTTTGTTGTTTTGGTTTTGGTTTGTTTGTTTGTTTTGTCTACATAATATTTGTAATGAATAACCTCCATCAGGAAATAAGTTTCCTTAGCAGTCAATTTCCCATAGACTTAGGATCCATTAGTGAAAAGTTATTATATTTATCTTGGATTTGTTATTTTTAAAAGAAAGTACGAAAACATTTTATACCAATAATTATGCTTTAGAATAAATCTGTAATGCGAGACAAATGGAAAAAACACATATTTCAGAATTATCATTTCATTATTTGAAGACGTTAACACTTGGGGCAAATAACAGATCTTGTTTGCATGGATGAATTACGTTTCCTAAAATGAACAAAAGAAATTAAAAAAATAAAAATTAAAAAAAAAATGTAGAAGTACTTTAAAAAGAAGTTTGCATGTGCTTGACAAACTAAACTGGGACAGTGAACATGGGAAATCAGTGAGTAGTAGAAAGTAGATGTAGAAAAGATCTGGAGGTAATTTTTAGCTATTCAGAAGGCTAGATAATTCCCTGCACTATGTTCCTGAAAGTTTGGTCCAGTTTGATTTTAAATGAGTCATCTGATGCCATTTTTATACACTCTCTAAGGACATCATTTCACTGTCAAGTAAATACTCCTGTGAGTTTCAGGCACAGAAGTGATTCAGACATCGGTATTAAAATTGGATTCAAAGGAAAAATAAACTGAATAAAACGTTAAATCTAGTTTTGCCTTGCTATCCGGTTTTGATGAGAGTTAACCAAACCTAATGAATGTACATGTAAGTTCTCAGCTGGAAAGACCTAATTCAGGACCTAGGGAAAAGTCTTCAAGCATGCCCAATCCGTAGACCACAGACTGCAATGTGACCACCCTCTGCCCCATATTCTGCCCTTGAGCAGCCCAGCCCCACTTAGGGGACGTACCCATGCACCCATCGCTCAGCACCAACCTAAATTTAGTGCACTATTAACTCTATCTGAGCTGAAACCACAGCACAGGAAGGGCACAGTGCACTGCCAGCTCAAGTTATGGCAAATAATTGCATATATTTTGATACATTGGCTGAACACAGTTATATATATACGTTATATACGTTATATATATATATATATATACGTTATATACGTTCACACAATTCTGTGAACAGCAAAAAATATACATTCTTGCTTTCCATTGTGATGAAAGAATTTGAGAGCAAGTTTCAAATTTGCTAAAAAAGTATCAAATTTTTATATATTTTCAACTCCAACTACAATCAACAGAAATACATGACCTGAAAATTTTCAAATGGAATGCATAGAGTTATAATCAGATATTCAACTCAAAAATCTGATCAGTTTCTTTACCAGACTTCTATAATCCCTCTTTTTCCAGAGAGAAATGTCTCTCGCTTCCCAGTCACACCTTATTCACGTCAGCACTTTTCAGCAGCACATACTTTTGTGAGCAACTGTTTTCAAGGATGTAGCACAGGGAAAATAAAATTTCATTTAAAAATATCTCACAAACACTTTGAGAGTTCAATGTGAATTGAAATCCCTACCACTGAACCAGACATTGAAGCATTAGTTTCACAAAAACAAGGTCAAATATCCCACTAATTTTGTGGTTTTGTTACTCTTCTTCTTTATGTTTTAATAAAAGAAATATTGTTTGTTTGTTTGTTTGTTTGTTTGTTTGTTTGTTTTTAGTGATACACACTGACTCTATTATATATAGGGCTTGTCCAGAAGTAATGCCTCCTGTTTTATGTTGGCTCATGACCTCAGAGGAGAATGTTGGTGGTATAGAAGTAGAGGTTGAACCTTTGTGAGAATCATGCTCAAGATCATACATTTCTAATCAGGCAAAGATCTCTGGGAAGAGCAGTTTATTCATTATTGCAATAATGGCCGCACACCCCCTACTGACAATGGAGAAATTGTGTAACTAGTCAGTGAAATCCATTACATTATATACCCTGGGTCCAACGCAGCTAATGCCTCTCCTGGCACTCCCTGGTTGAGTGTCTCAGGTTCACAATCTTCCAATACCTTACATTTCCATACAATGTCTGTTTCTGACCCATTGTTTTTAGGTATGTTCTGTACTTTTTATGATGACAGGAGGACAATATTCTCAAGAATTAGCACATTTGTTCTGTTCTGTACCAGACTCTCTTGGACTCTATATAATTACTTTACCTAGTGCCTATGCCAATTCTACCTAGGTCGGAATGCCCCAGTCTTAACCTTACTCTGTTCAGGAGCTTTCTTTGTGAAAGGCAACTTATCCTATGCAACATACAGAAATACTGGAAATTTCCACTGCAAAAACACAATCTACCTCTCACATCTTCCTTCCAATATTCCGTTTCACTTTGTTGCCGTGTGACAGATAGTAACAGAGAAGCAGTTTGATAAATGAGCATTTGACATGGATGGAAGTGCATATGAAGCAAATGGCTAACACTGAATTCCTCCATGTGGAAAAATGGCACTCATTGACATTCATTGATGCTGAACATTGCTGGTGACCAAACAGTGGATGTGGACACAGTAAGGTGCTGAGTGGTGCATTTTAGCAATGGAAACCTGGTGAGTGGTCACCTCCACTGGTGCGGGTTTTTATGAGCGCAGCAAGAAGGATTCTGTTCATCACTGATAAAAAAAAATACAGAATTAATGAGGATGATTATGTTGAAAAATAGTGATTTATAAATGAGAATTTGTACAACTAAATAATGTGATTGGGGTCTTTATATCTGTTGTAGTATCCATTGAAACAAATAACAGGCATTACTTTCAGAATGACCTTTGTGTATGTGGTTCAAGAAAATTCCTCTTCATTCAGTGCAGCCCAAGCAAGCCAGAAGGTTGGACATCATGATCTAAATGAAAATAATCTTTCAAAGAGTGTAGGTTTTGAAAAGGTGTGAGTTTATACACAAAAAAAATCTGAAAACCTTTTAGATATCTCTTGGTTTAGAAAAGAATGGAGTACATCTTTCCTACAAAATTTCTGAGAAATAGAAAAATAAAGGTGGGCCTTTCCCTTGGGTTAGGTAAAACATAATCATTAAGATGTGAAATTAAATACTAATTTAATTGGTCGGTAGCTTCAACATAAATTTATTGATAAAGTAAATTCAGGCTTCTGTACTAGCTCTCAGCCATAACTTGCATAAAATATACAAACTGCTTTTCCCGATGTTTTCTGCAGGTTTCCCCACAAGAATATACCTTTTATTCTAGTGAATTAAATCTAAAGTTGCTGACAAATTTTGGGAATTTAGAAACCCAGTGATAACTGAGTGCCTACTATATCATTTGCATCAGCATGGATAGGGATGGAGTCTTGGAGTGTTCTCAGTTCTTTGACTGAGGAAAGCAAAGAAGTATCCTGGTCACAGCAAATATCATACTCTTGTAACTGGAGGGAGTGAAGGAATGACACAGGCAAGAAATCACCAGCATGACTGTGGGTAAACACCCACATAACACACCTGACTCCAAGAGGGAAAAGGTCTGAGAAGATCATTCATGGAGGATGGACTCATTGTGCTGTACATACTGACTGCCTGTGTGAAAGGTGGCTTTAATCTCACCCTAATGGCTGTGGATACCATCCTTCACCCCTTCCCCTCTCCCCTCCTCGAATCCAGAACACCCTCTTCTCAAACTGGTAAATAACAAGGATGCTACGGAGCAAAAATATGGTTTCTCAAAGTTGTTTTCTCTCATTCCGGAGGAATCTTTTGTCAGCTGCTTAGAAAAATGTAATAATTGTCTGCAAGCGCAGTTGTAAGCCTGACAATCTGGCCCAAAATATCAGTTTATTTTGTCTTCAGCACGTTTCTAATTTGTCAGTGCAGACTGGTCTTATTCACAAGGGGGGAAAGCTATTTATGTGCTGTTGCCAAGATACTACTGGCACTCACAGACTGATCAGATAGCAGCTGTCAATAGCTGTGACAAACGAACATGATGATTCAAAGAATGGAATTTAAATGAAGTCTAAGTCTGGTAGAGAGCCTGCCTGACATATCTCCCACATGCAAATCTTCTGCTCCTACCTAGAAAGTTGTGAAGTCAGTCTCATTCATTTACAAAGCTTTCTATGGCACTGAACATCAGGAGAAGTGGCTGATGCAGAAAGCAACTTAGGTTTGTGGTTCATGAACCCCACTGCAATACCTTGTGCTTCATATGTAGCTGAGTTATCTTTTGAAGTGTATAATATAACTTAAAGGCTACTATGCCGATTTGAGGATTTGAGGATGGATTTGAGGAGTTGTATACCACCAAAAGGAATGGTAGCACTGAAGTTGGCATTGAAGGACTTTGAAAGTGCAAATGAACGCAGAAACACAGAAAGAATAGTCATACCTAATACAGATGAAATGCTTTTAGGGAAAACTTAAGCCAGAAGTGCTTCACAGAAGTCAGATTCTTTACTTTTGTGCTATCTTTTCTACAGTAAAAACAAATAATGCCTTATGCTTTCTTCAGAATTTAGTCCAGTGTAGCAACTTTCAGTACAAAACAATGCATTTCAAATATATCCAATTTTAAAGATACTTAGAGGGGAAAGGAGTCTGGATTTGCTTGATCTTTGTACAAAAATGAAGAATAAACATGAAGAAAATAGTGTAATTTACATTTAATAATGAAAATGTTTTAACAGTGTGTACACTTTTTGTATTTATATGTGTGTAGTTTGGCATATACAGCATTAAAAAAATAATTTACCAATGATACTAGCTGTTACATTAGGGATTCTGTTTCCACATAAAATTGTAAAATGTGTCTCCTGATTATGAGCTGCATGCACTTAAAATGTAAAATCTCTTTTAAATAAAAGTGCTTCAAAGTCACCTTGCATAATAGAATGTATGAAATAATACTAAAATGCTACATAAAAACTTTTAATTTAGATATAATCAATGCAGTGTTTTTAAACATCAGGAAGACCATTTTTTTGCTTTGTAGTTAACTGTATGCATATGTGCCTGTGTGAATATATAAATACATAAGTGTGTCAGACCTAAGAGTCTTGGTAGACACCAAGCTGAGCGTGATTTAACGATGTGCCCTTGCCACTAAGATAACTAACAGTATTCTTGGCTGCATCAGGCAAAATGTCAACAACAGGACAAGAGAAGTGATACTTCCTATCTATTCAGCACTGGTGAGCCTGCACGTGGAGTACTGTGTTTAGTTCTGGACTCCACAGTGCAATAAAGAAATGGGTGTACTAAAAAAAGTTCTATGGAGGATCATCAAGATGATCAAGAAACTGGATCACCTTTACTATATGAAGAGGCACAAAAGATAATCTTATCAATATATATATAATCAAAGTGGTACAAAGTGGATGGATTCAGGCCCTTCTCAGTGGTGCACAGGGCCAGAACCAGAAGCAAGGAGAACAAACTGGAATACAAGAGGTTCCATTAAAACATCACAAAACACTTCTGTGCTGTGCAGGCAATGGAGCACTGGCACAGGCTGCCCAGCAAGTTTTCAGAGTCTCCCTCCTTAGAAATGTTCAAAACCTGCATGACATTGTCCTGGGCAACTGGTTCTGGATGACCCAGCTAGGGCAGAGGTTGGAGCACGTGGACACAGATGTCCCTTCCAGTTTCCATCATATGGATATTTGATGATTCTCTATGTACACATACACGGACACACAAATATGTAGAAACATATGATAGACAACTTCAGAATCAATAGGATATTATTTCTGAAATTTGTATGTTTTCTCTTCTTGTGTGGCTATAATACAACAATAAACAAACTATAATTCCTGTATGCCACACATTTTCCACATCAAGGGAAATGTTGAAGTATAAAGGAGAATACATAGCATTTTGCTGGCAAAATATCACTGTAAAGTCATGCCACATGACTTGGATGAAGTAGTACAGTTGAAAATTTTTTTTCTACCAAGCATAGATCCCATTAATCTAGATTTAGAAGATTATAAAATTACCAAGGAGTTCAAAACTCTTGAACTACCACTTCATTTCTGGCAAAACAAAATTTCTGGTTTTTTTTCCCCATCTGTTCTAAAGACAGACTGGAATCTCAAGTAGTAATAATGAATATTTGAATAGTGCAGAATATTTCTAGATACAATTTTTCAACTGTATCATCTTTTCTATGTGATAAAACAAGGAGAAATATTATTAAATTAGCCAAAATTTCACAATTTTCAAAATGTAAGGACAACCTTTGTATGTATGTTAGACAGCAAGTTGAACAAAAAACAAAACAAAACAAAAAAATGAAACAACTACTGATTCATAAAATTCCTGCATCATTTTGTTTTGTTTAACTTGCAAATGGTACTCTGGGCTCCATCAGAAGAAGGGTGGCCAACAGGAACAGGGAGATGACTGTCCCCCTCTATTCTGCTTTTGTGAGGCCCCATCTGGAGTATTGTGTCCAGGTCTGGAGCCCCCAGTACAAGAAAGACAGAGAGCTGTTGGAGAGGATCCAGAGGAGAGCCACAAAGATGATCGGGGACTGGAGCACCTCCCCTATGAAGACAGGCTGAGGGAGCTGGGCTTGTTCAGCCTGGAGAAGAGAAGGCTGCAGACCACATTGCAGTCTTTCAGTACCTAAAGGGAGCCAACAAACAGGAGGGGAATCAACTCTTTAAAAGGGTAGATAACTGCAGGACAAGAGGAAATGGTTTTATGTTGAGGGAGGGAAGATTTAGGTAGGATGTCAGGGGGAAGTTATTTAAGAGAGAGTGGTGAGGTGCTGGAACAGGCTGCCCAGAGAGGTTGTGGATGCCCATCCCTGGAGGTGTTTAAGGCCAGATTGGACAGGGCCCTAAGCAGCCTGGTCTAGTATTAAATGTGGAGGTTGGTGTCCCTGCCTGTGGCAGGGGGGTTGGATATTCATGATCCCTGAGGTCTCTTCCAACCCTGGCCATTCTGTGATTCTGTGATTCTGTAACTGTTGTTTTACCTGTCTATGCTAACACCTAGATTAGAAAAGCAAAATGCAAAGAAATCATTGTTGAAATCCAGATCTAATATGGTGAAAACTTTTACACTTGGATTCATCCCTAAGTAAATAGGAAATTTTGAAACTTCTAGTGATGACTCCTCATAGAGCTTATCAAAGAGACAGGAAAAGGAAAAAAAAAGTGATTATTTAGGCAACCTTTGGATCAAAAGTGACAGATTTGCTCTTCTAATATTTGTATTTACCAGTTGTTTTTGCATTCATTTTCAAACATGATAAAATGTATTTTGTGATCACTTACCATCTTAAATCAACAATAGACTTATACTATTACTATAAATGTTTATAAGCACCAACCAAGAAAAAACACTAGCAATTTACTGGCATTGAAAATAGCTGATAGGCATTAAAAGTAAGAAGGATTAGCAAAATGAATCTAGAGCAGTTCAAAATAAAGTCATAAAAATTGAACAGAGAAAAAGTTCTAATCTTCATATAAAATTTTGGAGCATGACATTCATAAAGTCTAATCCAGGCTTATGTATTTCAAGTTTAGCAGAAATCACCCTTACCTTCAAGTTCCCAGTGGGAAAAGCAAACAGTGTTTACTTGTCTGACATGGCTGGCACAAGGAAATCTCAAATATTAAGTGTGAAGAACTGAGACAAATATTACACTTTTCAACATCTGATATTGGCCCAGAGATAAATTCACAGCACAGATAGACTAAAGACTTTTTAAGCACAAGCAACATTGGAAGAAATGAGACTTTGAGTCCAAAATAACTCTATGCAAAGAATAGAAAACAAAAGTAATATTGCAACCTAAATGTATAAAGAAATTCTCTCTGGATCAAGTGTACTTGAATATTAAGCCTGAACTCTGCAGAATTTTCTTGCTACAAGGAAGAATTTCATTTAGGAACCATTGTAGTCACTCTAGCTGCTGCTGGATCAAAATCAGGAATAGAAATAAAGAAAAAATAAGAGAGAGCATAAGCGCTATCCTCTGGAATGATCAAAGCCATGGCTAGATCATGAACCTGTGAATGTAGGCAACTCAAGCAAAGTAGCTGCTCTTTCTTGTCTGATAAGAGAATCTGCAGTTTAACTCCACATTTCTGAGAGTTCCCAGTAGTTCACTGTTCTATATCTCCTTTCTCATTGCATTGTCTAATTTTGAGTAAAAAATATACCCTGAACAACTGCTGCTCCTGAACACATCTGCTTTGGTCGTGATAAACTAAACTTTTTATGATCATGACTAAAACTTGAAAATATTATACATATTGGGGGACAGGTTTTCTGCACAGAGTTATATAATTCCCTAGCTTTTCCTTTGAGATTATGTTCTTCTCATTCTGCTGTTTCCTCTACCTGTTGTTCTAACTCTCTGTTATTGTGCCATATCTCTCACTGGAATTAAAGCCCACTGAATACAGAATATATCTGCCTACATGCCCAGCATAGTTTGGGTGATACGCAGTAAGTAAATAGTGATAATAACTTCATCATATCTGTACTGTAAACTTTTGCAAGCTGGGCGTTTGCATAGCAGTATTTGGTTGAATCACAATAGTTGAAGTCATTGTTTCCACAAGCATAGTTGCTAATGTTCTTGCCAAGATTTCTTAGCCTTTGATGGTGCCATAAAATTCTCGAACCTTGTTCTTCTATCACACCCTATAATGACTGATTGTTTTGAAGGGCAAGGGTTTATTTCCACTGAGAAAAAGAGTTATCCTCTGATGTCAACAGAGTGAAGTTTGAGATAACAATCCATTGCCTTGTGGTGGCAGGTGAACAAAAAAAAAAAAGAAGAAAAAAAAAAAAAGAGTGAGAGAGAGAGACTTATGTGTGATATCTTCCTACAAAAGAGGAAAACACAGATACCTGAAATAATAATAACCAGATGACTACCCATTAACTGTCCTGTCAGCAGTTTAAGACTTTCCAAATCTTTCTGTCAACAGTTGAACAATTACACTGGTTGTTTTGCTCCATACATACTTTGAAGTTCTGTTTAACTCCTTGTGTATACTCTAATGTGTTATTTTCTTTTATCGGTTAGGTAATTCCTATAGAAATTGTTTTACTAAATTATGCCATAAACTTCACATCTGACCTGTTCTATTTTACCTGTGAGAGGAGAACATACATGAGAGCATGGACAAGATGATTTTTAAGGTCCATTCCAACCCAAGCCATTCTGTGAATCATTTACAGGATGTTAGTAGTTGAGAAGATGTTTGGGAGAGTTTTAGAGAAAACATAGTTTTTCACTATTATTATGAGATAAACATACCTTTGCCATTTCCATCACCACATACACCATTGTTTATAGAACTTCATAAAATTGAACACCTTCCTCTTTCCATAAGTCTTTCCATAAGTTTATAAGTTTACATAAGTTTCACATTACTGAAAGATGGATTCTTGAATTTGTACATGTATATATGCTCTGTATATGCTCTATGCAGAATCATGAACAGTTAGATTCTTAGGGAGGTTTAGTAATAAATCATTTGAGTTAATGAGAATTAAAAGCACACCGTTAAAAATGATCCACAATTCCACAACCACTCTGAACAGCCTGTGCCAGTGCTCAATCACTCACAGTGTACGCAGTACTTCTTGATGTCCAGATGGAACTTCCTGTGGCACATTGCTTCTTGTCCTGGCACTACACACCATAGAAAAGAATTTGGTTCCATACCCTTCAGATATTTATACACATTGTTAAGATACCCCTCTGAGTCTCTTCTTCAGGCTGAACAGTTCCTATTCTATCAGGCTTTCAATCAAACAGGAGATGCTCCAAATACTTCTTCATCTTAGAGACCATTGCTGAAGTCTCTCCAGTATATCAGGCTTCAGATCCTGAAGAGTCCAGAACTGGACAGAGTGTCCCAGGTGCAGTCTCACGAGTGTTGAGTAGGGTCAAAACTCCTCTCCTGACTCAATGACAAAACTCTTCATGCATCCTCGAAGGCCGTTGGCCTTCCTTGTGGCAAGGGTATTTTGTTGTGTCATGTTCAATTTGATGTTCAGCAGGATTCCCAGGTCCTTTTCTGCAGAGCTTATTTCCAGCTGAGCACTCCCCAACATGTATTTGTACATGGAATTGTTCCATTCCATGTGCAGGATTTTGCACTTCCCACTGATAAACTTCACAAGGTTCTTGGCAACCTATTTATCCAGCCTGTTGAGGTCACTTTGGATAGCTGCACAGCTGCTCACAGCAATTGCACACGATCTTTGTGGTGCAAATATGGAGTATCCCATCTAATGTTACTAAATCATTATTTGTCAAAAATCTTCAGGAAAAGCCATTACCAAAATTTCTAGCCAATAAATGGGACAAGAAAAAAAGTAGGAAACTAGTTGTTTTTCATTTTGATGAGTGATATTTTCTTTGAACTCCTATTACCAGTCAAGAACAACACCAATGTTTGAAATAATTTAGTAGTAATTTATGAATGTTGGGAAGTGGCAGATTAGACCACATACTAGAGTAGATGCTGTTGTGTTCAGCCTGGCTGGTTGTATTTCCAGCTCAGTAAGCATATATTAATTACAGATATTTCACTTTTTTTAACATACTGTTTAATCCTTTTATGCAACATAAACTGCAGTAATGGATTAAATACAGCCCTAAAACCACAACTGCATGGGTTCTTGTCTTGCCTCTTAACAGAATAAGGATGTTATCAATTCAGTGAAAAGAACTCCGTGAATAGGCCTCTCTTCACATGGAAGGTTAATTTGGAATTTATTATTGATTTCTTGTGTAGATGCCCATATTTCCCATTCTGAAGTGCATAATTTGGAATAAAGACGCTTATTTTAAAGTCAGAGGATGTGATTCATCTTATTTAGCTTCAACTTAGATGTTTAAAATAAAACGAGTCCTCTTTAGAGTCAAATAGAAAAATAAGTAATTTATAAGTGTTATTTAAGATTTTTACTTTTAGAATAAGATGAATCACACTAGAAATGAAATTGATTATTAAATGAAGCCCAAATAAGTGATAGAGGTCTGAATAGCTAAAGTTTAGTAGACTTAACTTGTTGATGATGTGTAAACAGTTAATTTGCAATGATTTTTTATATCCTACCTTAAATTGAACTAACTTTCTCTCTTAGATCAGACTTAAATGAATTGGCACTATCTGCTATGTCAGTGCTTCCACTTTCTTTAACATTCATTTCTCCAAACATTTCTCATGTGAGCATCGATAAATCCTAATCCTACAAAACATCCAATAAGATCATTATCTTTAGTCATACAAAATCTTCAGATATAGACTTCTGCTTGCGTATCTTTTAATATTATGCCAATTTCTTAAACGATGACCAGGTTTTTCTGAGTAACACTTCATACCTGTCAATTGTTTATGGGCTGATTTGGCCTGGTTCCATGACTAGCAGGGTGGAGGGACCTGTGAGTCCACGCGTCCAGAAAGTGTTAAAAGGTAAGAGAGATGGGCCCCAAAAATTACAGCTGCAACGATACGAGGAGAAACAAACTAATTTACTAAATAAGATATCGGAATGCAAGATAACACACTACAGTATAATATAATACAATATAATTAAAATTGGAGGTAATAAATCAAATGAAATGAGAGAGAGTATTCAAAAACCAAAGGCCTTACTCTAATGCTGAGGCTAGATGTGTGGTCGGGATGAGCAGAAGGGAGGAGAGCCTGATGATCAAAAATGGGAAGAAAGGGACATCCAGTGATCTTGCCAGGGGTTATATCTCCTCTCTGAATGCAAAGTCGTCTGGGGTAAGTAGTTCTTTTTTGCTTCTGGGACAGGTACCCCAAACTGGAACATTAACTCTTTAACTCCCAGTGCACTACATGATGTTATGATGTGGAATACCAATAACCAAAAAATCATAAGAGCATGACCATATTTCAGTTAACCTAGACGAATACTGGTCATTTTCAAAAAAAAATTTTATAAAACATTTATTTTCAAAAATCATAGCCTTATGCACAAGGTTTTACTCTCATTTTCCCTTATTGTTTCTTTTGCAGATTGTCCCATTGATGTTATATTCAACTCTAAAGTAGATAATATCTAACTACATCTCACACTTGATTTCCTTAGTATAAACACAATTTGCAATATTGTATTTTATGGAATAGTAAAAAGGAAGCTTATCACAAAGCTCCTCGTACACAGATATCCAAGAACTGTTTTGTGTACTGAAAACCTGTAGTGGAAATGAAGTACAAAATCAAGACTACTGTGAAATAGAAAAACCTATTTTAGGTAATTTAGTGAGCTTGACACTCATCAAGAATACAGCTTTTCTGGCACCAACCTGTTGCAGGCACATTTTTGAAGGTTAAGAGGGAGAGAGCTGAATAGTGTGAATATCCAGCATGATTTGCCTGGAGGCCTCAGGGGAAAAACCTCCAGAATGTGTCAGGGCAGGCTCACATTCCTGTAAGGAGATTTTTAGATTGAATGGTAGTTTCAGGAGAGATTATTCAAAATAAGTCCCTAACAAATCTTTATCTTTGCTTGGTTTCATGTGAAACAGGGAGAGGACATGCACATAGATGTAAGCTACTGCTGATCATAAATCGGGGAGCTAATACGTCACTCATGGATTCTCCTGATTTCTGAAGAAAACCTGTTATAAAAAAAGTGTTACAGATGACTTACCTCCCAGATTGCTATCTGCCTATCAGGTCTCACTGGTGAAGCATAATGCTGCAGTTAAACTGGACAAGCCTCAGTGATGTTGCATTCTATGCCCCATTAGTTAGCAAATTTGCAATTTAAAAGAGAAAGCATTGAGAATATTTCTACAACATTTCTCCAAATTCATTGCACAAAATTGCTAGTTTTTATCTCATTACATACCTGTGTTCTAACTACTGGAAAGCACATAATTATTATACATTTAATTTACCAAAAAAATGAATCATAAATAATTCTTAGCCTATGGCTTCACTTTTTACTGAAATCTAAATAGTATTTTCCATTCAGGCTTTTGGAAATGTTATTTCAAGCCATTTCTAAACTACTCCAGGCTGGTTTTCTGCTAAGCCAAAGAAACAGTCATATATAATAGCCTACAATGTAACTACATGCACGCATACAAAAGAGCTAGCAGTTTTACAGAGGCCGGTTTTATAAGAGGATAACCATATGAAATAATGAGCTGCTTTAGAAATCTAACACTATTCCGAAGAATTTTAGGGAATACAGCCAAAACATCACCATAATTTCAATTTAGGTTGAATTGTTGTGACTTTGCACATTCTTGCATTAGTATAAAAATTAGTTCATACCTTGTCTTCTGTTCCACAGAACATGTTACCTGAATGTTACCATATATATATGAATTGTGTTAAATAGAAAGTAAGTCCATTCTATTGTGTATTTCAATTTAGAGAGAAAAGGAGTTAAAAAGTGCTTCTTTTCTGAAAAGTCACTTTTTCATAAATACAACCCAAGTTCAGACTTCAGATCTGGATCAAGGTATCATTAATGATTGTGGAGAAGGTCTCATTGCAAAACAAAACAAAACAAAACAAAACAAAAACCTAAAAATAAAAAAATATATTTGCCTTATTTAACAATAAATATATATAAAAATTCAGAGCCAATAAAATAAATAAATAATTAATTTGCAATATTGGGCTATAAACTTTAACCTTAAAGAGGCTTTTAATATTTTTACATTGCAGTCAGAATGATTCAAAAATAGAAGTTAATGCAAATTATTTTTTTATTTAAAAGTTTAATCACGTATTAATTTTTTAGAAATTAGAAATATATGCCGATGTAACTAGATTATTCATATGTCTAGTTTCTGCATCTGTGCATCTAAATGTCTGTGCATCTTCTCATATTCCCATGTATTCATGTACTGCTTTTGATTCTCAGTGAACCGTTGTCTGAGTCAGCACCGTAATTCCCATCACAAAGCCTAACCTTTTACAGTACTTCTTACTTAACAACCAGTGCTTGTGGTTTAAGTGTGAGTCACAGGTCATAGAGTGTTGTTTATTTCTTAAAACTAAGCTTTTGAAGCTTAGAATTGGCCTGAAAATCTGAGGCAGCCAGCTAAGGGGTCTGTAATTTTAAGAGTAAAAAGGTTTTTAAACTTGCATGTTTTCCATCTCTGGACTAAGTAGTTTATTAAAATCAGTGGCTCTGGGACTCCACCAGTAATAAGCACCTCAGTTTTCTGTTTTTTGAACTCTCTATTAATTCTGAAGGCTTTCTGGCTCCCCATTTAACAACTAATCAGGTCCTTTGCCAGAGAGCTAAGAGAGCATATCCTTGGCTGACTGCTTCTGGATTATTTGCTGCCTGAGCACCTCAGCCTACCTTAATGGCAAGCCTTGAAGCTAGAGAGTCCGATGATATAGAATTCAGGAGAGTAGGCACTTACACAATTCTAGCCCTAAAATTCCCTGACAGAGAATGACATCATACAGTGATAAAGGCAATCGGGCAAGTTGGCCGAATGTTAAGGTACTTTCCCCCATTAGAAATCTGGCACGTTTTGTCAAATGTCTTCTTAGTATCAACATGTTTCAGTTCAATGAAATTGAGTCTTCTTGACTTACAGCATCAAACCATTTCAGTAAGGAAGGTAGGTATTAAACTGGTAGAAAAAAATTGGCCTTATGGATTTAAATTTTAAAAACCTATTTAAAAAATTATTTCTGACTCATAACAACTTACTCAATTTCAGTTCTAAAGGAAGGGTAACTGCACTCAGTAACACTTTTTTTCATTCACTGACTGGCAGCACTGTGAATTTCCTTCAGCAAAAAGTATGTTCCTTTAAAATGCATTTACATGTGAGATTTTTTATTTATTTTTTATCTGTTGGAGAAGCGTGCAGAAGCTTCAGTTATATAGTATATCTGGCATCTCCTTAAATGGTAATGACAGTCCTACCTTACTATTTTTTCAGGTTCTAGGTTTGGGTGTTTTTGTTGGTTGGTTCTTTGGTTTGTTGGTTAGTTTGTTTTGGTTTGATTTTATTTCATATTGTTGGAGAGGAGAGACGGAGTCAGGTTTGTTTTGCTGTTGTGCTGTTTTTTGTTATTTTATTGTGAAATTAATATCTGTAGCAGTTTCTTTAGATTTGTAAAATAGAGTTTTTGAAGGAGAAATCTTTTGTAGGAAATAAGATATTTTCAGGGGAGTTACGTACATATTTTAGTTATTTATTAGTAAAGGACATAAAAAAGCTCTTCTGGAGGTGTTCGCCATCAGCTTCCACACTTGCCACACGCTTTTCCACATTTGGATGAAAACTTAGTCATACCACTTCAGGCTGTGATTTTCTTAGATCACAGAAAATAAAAATGATCAGAGTAACCCACTCTTTAGCTGAAAGAAGTCCAAGGAAAACCCAACGTAGCAGAGTGTGGGATAGAGGAGGTCACTTTCCTTCTGATTCAGCATGGTGATCTGGTACCAGAGCACATATTGCCCACACTGGACCAAATACTTTCATGTGATTAAGCCACAATCAATGTGAAAGCAGAATATCTATGACTGAAACATTCCTGGATGAATCTGTACAAAGAGCCTGTTCTCCCAGTTGGTTTTGTTAGTTCATTTATCTGTTTTTCTACCTTCTGTAAAGCTAGTCTCGTATGACTTATATAAAGCTCCTGTGATCTATTCATATCCTCTGTTTTCTAATGGGATATTTTTATAATTACAATTGCTAGTGACTGAAGTGAGTAAATTCTTTTTAATTCCTTGCAAGACTGTTTCACTCTTCTGCACAGATTTCAGTTTCTTTCATAGCTATTCAGTGCAAAGAAATCTGACCTAACCCCTCAGGTTTTAGTACAATCCAAATTAAGTTTGATCATATCTCACAAGCACTTCATTATTCTTGAAGAATCTCTCAAATATCAATAGAGCAGCTGTTTAATCATGCTTTAATGTCTTCTATGGATGCTTTTGTACAACATCTCCCCTGGTATTTTGTACTGATTATACTTCCTCACAGCTGTTGACCTCTGTGAATATGAGTGATTTCAGATATTAGTTATATTGGATGTTAGCATCATTTTTAATAGTCTTAACCTATTGATCAATCAAAACAATTGCTCATATCAAGTACTTTTACGTTCTTGATACTATCTAGTATGAAATGAAATGTTTTGAAATGGTAAGTTGGGTACTTGTAACTACATATTACTCTGAGGATGTTACTGAAAATTAACATTATTTTACCACTGCTTTGTTTTGATCTATGTTGAAAAGCAATTCTAATGTATTGTGATTATAAACAAGGTAACTCAACAGTCTAAGTTGGATATTTCTTTCTGCTTACTGTCAGGTGGAGGATAGAAAGACTGTCAAAGAGCAAATATGTTCTTTTAATACCTCAGGAATACATGGGATAAACTGGAATTAAATTTGTTTCAACTTAAAAAAAAAAAAAAGTTTTTCACATTGTACAAAGTCAAATTAATAATAAGCCAAGTTGCAGAGATATTGTAACCTTCACATTGTCTGTAAAGGCTGGTGACTAAGTCACTAACACAACGCCTGCAATTTATATATTCTAACCTTTAGCACTGAGAATTTGCTAGAGTCTAGATTTATTTTAAAACCTGACTCCAATAAAGGAGTGGTTTTCAGATCTTTTTAAAGTATATATATGGTAAGACGTACCTGGACAGCATCTTGCAACTGCTTTTAATAGATACTAATAGTGAAAGAGAACTCTTTATACAGTGTTGTTTCCCACTCCTCAATCAAATATATCACTAACAGCCCTTATCTCTAGACTGAAAAAATTATCTGGTCTAAGATATAATCAAGAATCAATGTCATTCATTTGACATAGTTATCAGCAAATAACTTAAAGCACCTTTCTCAATCTTAGACATTTTTCAAAGTAGGTGGTATTTTTATTTTAAAAATTCACTGTAGACTTTGAGAAGCCTTATCTGAACTGTATTAATTGGATTTGACTCAGAAGATGCCAGAATTACTTTCTCGGCTCAGTTAATCCATACTTCTATGAGTGTTTGGATTCAGTCTTGGTTGCCAAGACCTCTTAGATTTCTAATCTCTAAAAAACAAATAATGATAATTTTAAAAGTATTTTAATATACTAATAAGTTAGGCTAGCATGAGCTTTTTTTTTTTTTTTTTTTTTTTTTTTTTCTTTCCCCCAAACTGTTATTTTGTACACTTCTTATCTTAAAGCTCTTTAAGTAGCCTGGTATACTTAGGAACTTGTGGTCATATGGCAAACTTGTGATTATTTTGTCTGTTTTAACTTACATTGCACTCTAGAGACTAAGCTTGAGTTAATCAGACTTCTTGTTTTTTTCTGACATTGAATTGAAAACTAATGAAGCTGACTAAATAATTAAACAAAACATATTATTCTCCATCATACTTGGGCCTAATAGTCATTTACATTTCATAGTTTTGTCTTTATCATCTATATTATTTTTATCATCTTTTCTTTCAATAAAATTTTAAGTTATTTTAGTTTGAAATTGCAGTCCTTTGAGATTTAGGATTTTTTTAACCTTTTCAGTCTGCTAAACCAAAGATATTTTTCATGTCAGGCATTTTCTTGATGAGAATATAAAAGTAGATAATACACATAAGTTGTGTTCAACTTCGTTATAATCACATTATTTTCTTACATTTTACCTATATTCTATGCATGTTTTCAGAATTATTTTTAATGGAGATTTAAGAGTTAAAGGCAGTATCTGGTTCATCAATGATGTATGCAGTGGTCTATAGAGGTTTCATTATTTAGCCAAATTGCCATGAGGCTTAAGTTTGAAGGGTATCATCAGTGACATTCTGTTTCTCAGCTTTAATTTTACAGCAATACCACTTGCCCTTCAACAGATTTACAAATTCCTGTATGTTTCTATTTTTCATCATATAAATGAGAGATAAGTGAGATTCAAAGAGGTCTCTCACGAAAGGATAACTACTTAATAAGACAAGGTAAAATTAATTTTAAAAGTACATTCCTCACATATCACAGGTTGACTGGCCTATTGAACAATTATCTTTTCAGTGGTTTCTCTCTGGACAGTAATTTCAGTTCTAAGTACTGAAAAGGATGGGCTATGCCAATAAGCTTTAATATGAGAGGGAATTTTCCCTGCCTCAGGTTCAGATTGGAATGCAAGATATATACACAGTGACAGCTGCACACTTACTGAACATGTTTCAAACTAGTTGCTGGAAGTGGAGCAACCAGTTTTGTCCTCCCTTTGCAAACTTACTGATACAGCTTCTGTTTGAAAGGAATCTTTTGTAATAAACTCATCTGTACATGTAATACAATCAGCATTTTCTTAAAATGGAAAACTTAAAACCACAGTGGGATAAAAGATGTCTCTCTTCTTATTTAGTATTAACTTTTATTTATGTCACTTTTGTTTTGTGTTTTCTTACTGCTACTAAGTAATACGTATCCTGAGATAAACAGCTAAAACATTGATACTATGACTGTTATTCTCCCTGGATGAATATGAGTTGTTCTTCAACCTTTTTCTTCATGGAAATTCTCTAGCTATTTAGAGACAGTTCTCTATACAGTTCAAACAGAGCTTCCATTGTCTGTATTACTCAATTAAAACAAAAACAAACAAAACAAAACAAAAAAAAAATCATGAGTTTTCATCTACAAGTTTAGATGATTATATCTCTACACAGGACTTAACAACTCCATTATTTTCCATTTCATTCCTCTTATTTCAGTTTCACAGGAAAAAAAAAATAAAAAAAAAGCAGATATAAATACTGAATTTAAGTGAAAGTAGTGCCTTGTACTGTCATTAAACCAATTCTGTAATGCAAAGACTCACAGGTCTTTATGCTCTGAACTTCTTATTCAAACAAATAATTTTGATATGTGTATGTATTTTAGAACTGCATTACTGTAAGCATGGGCAAAGATTTTTTCATTCTAGATACCATTTTATAATAAAGTTTCATCTTTTAGTGTTTACTCTCATAAGGAAAATTTTCTAACAGTTTCATTCCAAGATAAAAAGGCATACAAGCAATACAAGGACAAGGAATTGCTTTCCACAATGTGATGATTGGTGCTGTGAACAGGCAAAGAGAAGTAGTTGTTGCTTGCTTTGCTTGGAAGACCTTTGACCCTGTCCCACAGAATAGCTAGAGACAAGCGGGTCAAAATGAAGACTCAAAATGTGAGTTGAAAATTCACTGGATAAGCTTGATGGAAAATCTTCCACTACATCACCAGAGTCTAGAGTCTGTGATTAGTGACAAAACTTCCAGCAAGTAGTTGGCTACTAGTGACACCTTCCAGAGGTTGATACTAGACGTAACTTGGTCAAATATCTTTACTAATAACCTGGAACATGTAATAGAATATCCATTCAACATGTTACAAAATGATGCTAAAATAGGAGAGCACTCCTCCAGGGAAGGATTGCTCTTCCAGCTATTACCTGCTTTAACACACAGGAGAAATGTGTTGACAGCAACATTGGTAAATGCAACATCCTGCACCTGGATTGAAATAATACCACAGAACAGCACAGGCTGGAGGTAGACTTCCTGGAGAGCTGTTTTGGAACAAAGGATCTGAGGGTTCTCTTGAACAAGCTGAGAATGGGTCAGCAGTGCACTCTTGTATCAAATTAAGTCAGCAGCCCCCTGAGCTGTATTTCCTGATTTTCCCTCTTCACAGGATGTTGAGAGAAATTACTTCTCCCCTCTATCTGACACTTGTGAAATTGTACTGGGAGTACTCTACCCAGTTGTAAGCTTCTCAGCAGAAGAAGGACATTAGTAAACGGGGGTAAATCCAGAAGTGAACTACCAAGCTCACTGTTCTGTGGCAAACAAGGTAAGGCTGAGGAAATGAGATTTGAGAAGGGAATGTGAAATGGAATATTATTGCTATCTACAGCTACCCAACAGGACAGCAGAAATGACAGATACAGACTCAAAAAATGCACAGCAGACAAGGGGTCTGCTGAATACAAATGTAAGCTGAAGTACAAGAAATTCCAGTTATGTGCCTCAGAAAAGATTTTAACTATGAGGTTGGTGAAACTTTGGACAATGGTTCTGAAAGAGCTTGTAGAATTTCTGACCTTGGACATATTTAAAACCTATTTGGACAGACTCTAAACTACCTGCTTTGGGCCAGAAGTTGAATTCAGCCTTCAGAGATCCTTTCTTACCTAAAATATTTAATGACCGTGATTCTATGAGATGTTCAATTATTTCTACTTTGTTATTCTAATGAGATTCTTCCTTTTGAGAGCACTGCATTTAGTGGAATTCTTGAAGAAATCTGTCTAAATTTGACAAGAGTTTTTTCAAGAATATTTTCTAAATACAGTGAATATGAAAATGAGGTCTTAGATCTGTCTTATGGAATTCATAACTGGTGACAAAGATGCCACTGTGCTTCATAGAAAGAAGGTGTTTTGTGTGTGATTTCATTAATAATGTACTTAAAAGATTGGAATACATTTGAGAATTTCAATAGTAAACTATGTAAATGTATGTAAAACTCCTCACTTACAATGGGTCTTAAGCAGCTATTTTGAATGTCACTGCAGATATCAGAAATACTTATCAGACGACTTTCTTTTCCCAACATAGATAGATGTTTTGCTGATATGATTGACCTTCAGGCTTTCTTAATGCAGCTAAGCTGTGAAAAACAATTTGATCCTTCACCTTAAACAAAGCTTAATCTGATAAAAATCTCTAAAATTATAGGATTCATCAGAAATCCACATAGTAATTCAGTAGCAGGTTACACTTATTAAGATATACATTATTAAGTTGATTGACCCCGGAAAGTTATTTGTTCAAAGTCCTTTCTTAATTAATACTGAACATTTTACTCTATTTGATGTTGAATTATATCCTTGAAGCTCTTGGATTTCTTCTCTGCAGATGAGTAGTTGTTGGGTCCAGCTGATCTTGTTTCAAATGAAAAGTTTGAATCATTAAGAAATCAGTATGAATCATTGAAATCAGTAAGATTTACACTACAAAGAAATTTTAGCTTTAGTGGAAAATGGAAATGTTCTCTATACTATTTGCAATCATTTCAAATAACTATGGAATTTTCAAAAGATGTCAGAAGCTTAGACTTTTTTTTTCTTAATATTACTGCACTGAATAAAAATATAATCTCTTGGATTCCTTCATAATTGGTGTAAACTCTCCTGGAAATCACATATAACAATATATCTCAGTACTGGAACAGGTTGCTCAGTGATGTGGTTGATGCCCCATACCTGGAGACTTTCAAGGTGAGGCTAAATAAGGCCCTGGGCAACCTTATCTAGCTGTGGATGTTCTTGTTCTGTTGAAGATAGCTGGAGTAGACGGGCTCAGAAGTCCCTTCCAACTCTAAGGATTCGATGATTCTATCTTGTTTGTTTTTTGCGGGGGGGGGGGGGGGGAGGGGGAAACTATTCCTCACTGATCACACCCTCTCAGTATGTAATACTTGGATTTCCAGAAGTGCTATCATGGTTTACTTCTTTGGTTATTTCCAATAGGATCCCTCTCTAGACAAATGCTATAATTTTTTACAAGCTTTCATTTCTGACTTGCAACCAATGGGCTTTCGAACTAACTGTTAGATAACACACTTCCTCCGCACAGGTTGATGTGACCAGGATTCCTCTGAGCATCTTCCCATAGTAAAAAATTGAAACTACTAATAGCATCAATAACTGGAACAATTGCAGGTGATTTTTATAGTTCCCAAATGTACTGTAAACACTGAAAAATTTGACTTTTGTGCCAATATTAAGATGTGAAGAAAAAACAGGTTTGGAAGTGATTACTGTTTGATTCTGGTCTAATAATAGATCTTTCTGTAACATGGCCACATAAAGCAGAATATAAGTTGCAATATTGACTACATTTCTATTTAGCATCTAGAGCTTAAAAATTAGTCAGTAGTAATACATAATCATTAAAGCACAATGCAAGAATTCAAGAGCATTTAATACCAGCGTTTTTGAAAGGGCATGTTTTAGAAATTTTGATCATACTGCAATCTGCTCAGAGCTGTTAAAGTATGGATAATTTCGTTCAATTTTCCAGTAGGTTTCTGCCTTGAATAAGTAAATAGTGGGTAATGGTTTGTGTCAAAGTCCTTGTAACACTCCATTAAACATAAAGCATGACAATCTGATCAGATGTCTCTTTTATAGTCAGAAACTGACTTGTGACTTTGGGAGTTACTCAGCTGCATCAGGTCACATCAAAAGTCTAGTCTTTTCATCTTCTAAAAATCCCTTATGGCTTTACATCTGACAAGTTTTGAATCACAGCATCATGACCTCACTTTTCAAACTGCATTTAATATAGTCCCAGCACTGTTACTGAATGGAAAGTAGAACACTCATCTGTTGTTTTTTTTTTTTTTTTTTTTTTTTAAATATGCTTCAAATTTAAATCATATTCTTAAACTTCAAGTATTTCATTTATATATTTAAAAATATTGCACTTTAATATTGTCAAGAATCTAACTTAAAATACACAAAATACTAAGGAAATCTAGAGTTAATTTGTCCTTTCAAACATTAACATTCCATGAAACAAACCTTCATTTAAATGACCTAAAATAGAAATTCCAGATAAATATAGAAACAGAGATTCTCTATGTTGTGCATTACTCTCACAAGAGTCAAAGTCCTTGTAATGCTGTACATATAATGTAATGTTGAGAATGTATAACATGACAACTCACCACCTGAAACAATCTTCAATAAATTATTTGCCCATTTCTTTCTTTCCTTATCTCATTTATATTAGAACATAGCAAATGAGCAAGCAGGACTCAAAGAAAAGTAGAGAGGAAAACATCAAGAAAAAGTGGAGAAAATATACCTTGTTCTTAATGTTAAGCAGAAGGTGGTTGGTCAAGGGGACCTCTCAAATACTCAAAGACCTCTCTTCAGAGAATTGTGTGAAGAATCATTGCCAAAGGCAAACACAGTAAAACACATACTTTATGACTTCAAATTCATTTCTTTCTGCTCTTGGCATGATGAGATTTAACTGCTTGTAGCCAAAGCTTTGCTTTTTCCTTGGGACAGAGAGGAGCTTAAACCATGCCCTCTTTGTCATCAATTGAAGAAGACATGGTCTATCATTCCTTTGAAATATGTCCCAAGCCTTGTCACTGTGCAGGAAAACCTCTGGACTTGGTATGCTTCAGTGAAGACTGAAAACCTATTATTAAAATTTAATAAATTACTTCCTAACTATAAATACTGCTTGGGCTTGAGAACCTATGAATTCTACTGGTTCCCCTCCCCCCAGCCCTTTTTGGGTGTCCAGTCACTTGTTGAAATCAGAAATTACTTAAGTGATAGTAATTGTGAATGACCACCTCCACCTCCTATTAAAATTAGATTTTGGTTCTTTGAAATCTCTGCAGAATCTTCAAAGAATCAGATTGTATCTGTGATAAATGTCGTTAGGAGTAGTTGAGGAAAAATTAAAAAAGAATTTTCTGAGAGACGTGGCTTTAAAAGTCTGTCATTCATATTTGCATAGGAATTCAAGTTTTACCTGTTAAACTAGTGTGAGAGCTTGCAATTTTTTATATGCTTCAGCCTAACTATTCAGTCTGTTATCATAGTGTAAATGAAAAGTAACATCAGAGTCTCACTATATAAATAAAACAACAAATGTGAAAACATCCAAATGCACTACTATTATTATACCTGGCTTTTAAAATCACTTCAGTGTTTATTCTAGATCCTCTGAGATTAATATTGGAACAATTAAAACACTTTGTTGGTATTATAAGCAGTATTTCTATAAACCTATTAACACTTCAGATGTCTAATTTAATACAAGAATATATGACTACTCAATGTCAGCTCATCTGATATACACATTTTTCATTTCAAGCTATTCCTCCCCACATTCTTTGATCCATGAAGCTACAGCTGCAGCAAATGAAGAACACAGAAAATAAGTGATATCTAGGTATTGGGGTTATCTTACAGTACCTAACATGACAGTCTTTCCATAATTAAAAATTCTAATTCTAGCATCTGTTTTATACAGAAGATTGTTTGTATTGTTCACTTGCAAGTGAAATCACACTTATTTTCCTATAATTTCCTAAATTGATATAAGATCCTTTGGTCTACATTCTCAAAGGTATTTTTTCCTAAAATAAGATTCTTTGAGTCTTCTACAATGCCACGTATAGAGTCTATTTGATTTGAAACTGCAACTTACAAGTGGTTTCCAAGTTATTCTTTCTTAGTTCATCAAGATCATATTTCTGGAACATTCAATAACAACAGCATTTTCCCTTTACCTATGCCTTGTGCAACTCTATATACTATGCAAAACAAAGCAATAGTATAGATAAGAACAGTTTTTAATCAAAGAGATAGAATAACAATATTCCCACTTAATCCAAATCAGCTTCTTAAAATCCCTTCCACAGAATAAGAATCATTAGTAATATTAAACTTTACTAAAGAAAACACTGCCGCTTTTCTTGGTGGAGTGGGAAAATTTACTTAAGACATGGTTCATACTCTTAAATAAATTGCTCTGATATGAACTGAAAAATTAAAGGAAGCTTAATCCATATTAGAGCCTTTTAAAACATTCACAAAATAGTAACCTATTGTTCCCCCAGGATTTTAAATCTTATGCCTAATATCTAATAGATTGCAAAGGTGAACTCTAAACCAAATACTTGGTGTAACTTGAGTTTTCTTCATTATCTTTTTTTCTTACTGACTGGAATTTTAAAAAGTTTGATGTAATTGTACTCTAGAGAAAAACAGTTTCTCACAAAACATAAAGCCAGGTGCAAGAGAAATTTTATTGCAAACAAACATCCTTAAGCTCTTGCCTGTGAGCATTTTAGAACTGTTTAGGGCTATACAGTCATAAAATCCGTAGGCTGCTGAAAAAGTAATCTCTCTTCTTTTTTTTTCCTATGGAAAATACAGCAGCTAAGTGATCACAATAACACAGTTTGATTGAGCAAATTCTCTGCTACAAAACACTATTTTTCGGCATAGTTATCACCATTAGCTATGCATTTTCACCAACAATATAAAAGAGCCTGCATACTGCACTGGCACAAATCTGCACCAGCAGAGACGAACCACTGTAACTTCACCACTGCTGAAACTCAACACCCACCACCTCAGTGTGCTCCACTGTTTGGTCTCCATAACTGTTCAGCAAGTGTCAGTGAATGTCCATGAGCGCAATTTTTTCCACATGGAGGAACTGAATGACACACCTTTGTTTCATATGCCCTCACATGTCAGACACCATTTTGTCAGACTGCCGTTCTGCTGCCATCTGTCTCATGGCAACAAAATGTAACAAAATACTGATGGTAAGGTTCAACTTCTACTGCTATACCACTATCAGTGGTTTAAGCTGGTTCGGCCCAGTTCCGTGACTAGTAGAGAGGAGGGATTTCACAAAATCTGCGCCTCCAGGAAAAGGGAACAGGGGACTCCCAACATAATTAAAAACAGCAGCAATGATCTGAAGAGAAACAAACTAATTTACTAAATATAGTATCGGAATGCAAGATAACACACCATAATACAATATAATTAGAATTGAAGCTAATAAATCAAATATAATGAGAGAGAGAATGTTCAAAATGTGGATAGGCCTCACCATAATGCTGAGGTGAGATGTGCAGTCCAGTTGAGCTGCAGGGAGACAGGAGGAGAGCTGACGAAGAAGAGCAGATGAAGAAGAGCCCATCAGGTGACCTTGCCAGGAGTTATGTCTCCTCTCTGACCACAGAGCTCCCTGGGGAATGTAGTTCTTCCAGACAGGTACCCGGAACTTGAGCATTAACAGTTAAACTCCCAGTGCACTACATGATGTTATGATGTGGAATACTGACAACCAAAAATCATAAAACCATGACAACCACCAACATCATACATCAGTGTCCTTCTTCTGTTGGATGCCCTAAATCTGGATGCAGTACTCCAGGTGGAGGGCAGAGGGGCAGAATCACCTCCCTTGACCTGCTCGTCACACTTCTCTTAATGCAGTTCAGTATAAGGTTTGCTTTCTGGGCTGCAAGCGCACATTACCAGCTCATGTTGAATCTTTCATCAACTGGAACTCCCAATTCCTTCACCTAGGGGTTCTCTCAAGCCATTCTCCTCTCAACCTGTGTCTACACTTGAGATTGCCCTGACCCAGTGCAGGACCTTGCACGTTGCCTTGTCGAACATCATGAGGTTGGCATAGGTCCAGCACTCAAATTTATCTAGGTCTCTCTGGATAGTATCCCTTCCCTCTAGTGTGACAACTGCAACACTCAGCCTGTTGTCATCTGCCAGTCTGTTGAGAATGTACTTAATCCCACTGTCCATGTCACCTACAAAGATGTTAAATAACACTGGTCCCAGCACCGATCCCTTAGGAATGCCACTCGCCACCACTTGGACACTGTGCCATTGACCATAACTCTCTGAGTGCAACCATCCAGTGAACTCTTTATCCAGCGAGTGGTCCATCCATTAAATTCATTTTTCTCCATTTTGGTGACCAAAACCAAAGGCATCATCATCATATGGAACTGAAAACACAAAGCCCTAGCAAAACTTCTTAAAAATAAATTTCATGCAAGCTATAGAGACAAAGACAAAACAGAACCAAAAAGAAGGTGTTTTTTTCCTGTGATTTAAAAATCAGTTGCATACTGTTCATGCAGGACATACTTGTACATTTTCTATGTAATTGACATTTAAAACTCATCATTCTAGTATATCCAGTTGCAGGGTAAAAGCATATATATTTCAACTTCTATATTTATTGGACAAAATATGTGTTATGCTTAAAATCATATCCTAGCTTAACTTATTTAATAATTTACATTATTTGGTTTAGCAATTTGTTTCTAGGTATCTAGAGTTGTATCGCTTCCTAAATCTGGCTGACTTTGTTCTTGTTGTTGCTGTATTCTCTGAATCCTTGCTGAAGGAGAAAAGTTTAATATCATTATATTTAATATTACTCATTAATATATGTGAGACTAACTCAGTCATAATTTCCTTATAAACTTCTTCACCTACTTTAATATACAGAAACAGAAGAAGTAACATTAAAGTGACCTGGAATGACAGCATTATGGAAAAGAATAAAACACACTCTATAGCTAGTGTATGAGCATCTCAAAATTTCCAAATTAAGCCAATAATTTGTGTATATCTCAGTTCTTCATCTAGCAGAAAATGTGTTTCCTGGTTGAATATTAAATCATTTATTATTGCATATTGATAACTTTCCCTTCAATAATTGTTTACTGGTACATGTCTGTCATAGTAATTTATTCATTATTTAGGTTTACATTCTATCTGCATCAATATTTATATTTATTTCATTTAGAATAATAATCAAAAGAAAAAAGCTTAAGACCACGTCCCCGTGCCAGTACCATGCAAAATTGTCAGGTAAATGATAATAAGGAACTCAAGGCACCATCGGAAGGAACTCAAAATACAGAACCCTAGCAAAACTTCTTACAAATAAATTTTGTGCATGCAAAAAGTTGTCAATAACCAACAAGAACTCTCAAGATCCATAGTGTCATTTCAAATTAATCTCTGTAAGAAAAGTTAAGGCTTCATATTAATAAACACAACAGGTGTAGTACATTTTTTATTTTTCTAGCAAAATGAAAAACCAACATGCCACTTAAAATGGACAGCAGAAAATATCTTTTGAGAGAAAGATAAAACAGCTTTCCATTGTATATTTATGGTGCACTGTGAGAGCAATACAGTAGCTAATGTACATACTTATATTGTCTAAGACACAAATATGTGCTCAGCAGCAGGAAATCCCTGCCCAACTGATAAGAAAAGGGGACTACTCTAGACTATTCAAAAATTTCTTAGTGAGATTAAAATTGGATTATTATTCAGCCTGCACTAGTTTTGAAAAGTCTGTTTTATTTTTAACTCTTAGAGGAGTCATTCCAGACAGCTCTGACTTTTAGAATGAGTAACCTTTCTTATATTTTAAGCAATAGTGACCTGTTTAAAAGATTATTTTTAGAAGAGGACAATTCATTTAATTGTTCCATCTGGATCATCTATTTCTGAACTATTTTAGACAATTCTTAACAGAGACCTTTTTCAAAAAATATATATGATAATAGAAAAATATTTGCATTAATCTTCTGGAAGCAAATAGAATAAGTTAGTAAAGTTAATAAAATCAGATTAATGATAAGTTCTTATTAATGGGCTTTTAGGTTTAGGGTACATTTCATTTAATGAAATTGCCACTATGATTGTCAGTAGTAAATGAATTGTAAATAAAAGATATATTCCCTATGTGGCCTGGTGGTTGGAATTCAGCTCCAGGGATCAGATCAAATTAATTTGTTGTTTCAATATAAGATAATACTCTACACCACAAAATCACCACACACAAAGCATAAAAAGCTTTAGCTATGTGCTAAAGAATCCAGCTATCAGAAAGACAAGGAGTAAAATTATTTGCTGTCTTCAGCCAAGTTAGAGAAATAACTGACGTAACATAAATAAAACTTCAGATCTGTTTATGAACTAAAAGGAATCAAAGTGGGAGTGGGATTGTAAATCTCACATCAGATCATTGTTGAAAGTAATGAAGTAGGAAAATTACCTTTTTCAATTATGGCTTCTAGGATTCCTCATTTTTCAGTTCGTGCTGCAAATTTTGCAGCTTATATTGACGTAGACAGTGTCAGGATGGAAGGAAGTTACTCTGTAGGGCTGATTCTGAGTGCAGAATTTCTAAGTTGAAATTTAAGTATCTGAAATTAATATTGGACATATTTAATGTTGTTTGGGGAAAAATGTGACATACAGAAAAATAGATAATATATAGGGCTTGCGAATTTTTTGTTTGGTTGATTGGTTGGTCTGGCTTTTGGTACAGGTGATATAATATATGGTTCCTCTTACTTGCATAATTTTATTGTCACAGAAGTATTTTTATAATGGTCTGTAACCTACTCAGACAAAGTAACCAGAGTAAATGTTAAATTATCACTTTTTCCCCACCTATACATCTATTTTTTAAATTTTATTTGCCTTTGAAATAACATCTACAGCTACATGCACAACTGGAAACTTTTGAGCAATATGAAACATTAGAATGGTTTTGAACATGACTTCTATAGGGCTATCTCATGTTGACAACCTCAAGGTTATTCATCTTGAATGAGTAATATGAGAATCTGTGGTCAGAGACACTAAATCAGCAGGGACTTCTAAGATTAGTATCATCACACCATCCTAGGATCCATCTACTTCTCATCTACATATTAGTTTATCTGAGATGGAAAGGAAGGGATCCTCTGGGGAAACACTGCTACCTACACTCCCTGTTTAGCATCTAAATCCATTTTTTAATATCAGTCACTAAAATAGTTAGCATGTGTCTTTAATCTTATAAAAATCTTATAAAAATTATGACATAATAGACTGAGAAAGATTGCTCACCTCCAGTCTAGTTGCCCTGATCAAGTACTAATGTTAATGTTACATCAGAGTGACATGGTATACTGAAAGGCTTTTTCTTGCTATTTTTGCTATGGTTGTGTTAGTAGTGGTTTCTTTTTTTTCCTCTTTTGAGGTGGGGAAAGTGGATTTGAAATTAATTTCAGTGAAGATTCCTAGCTCAATTTGCACATTTTAAAGTCCAGTGTCTATTAATCCAAAATCACTAGCAAAGAACAATGGATACAAACACTATATTTAGTATGAAAAAATCCATTCATACTATACATCCTCCTCAGGTTTTATAAATACCAGAGAAGAGGTGATTTTGAGAAGTAATGGTGGACAATAATCCAATTCAACTTGCAAACTTTGCCTTACATAGATCCAAAATCCATTAAGCGGCTCATAGGATTTGGGACAAATTCACAAAGTGCTATTTAAAGTTCTTCTACAGCATTTTCATGGACTTTGGGGAGTTACTTTTACACATTAGGACATAGAACAACTAACTTTGAGGTTCCATTGGGAATGGTTTCCATGTTTAAACAGTGCATAAGCCTTTTGCCTTTCTCCAGCTGAGAATAAAAGCAAACGTTCCAGGATGAGATACATTTCTTAGAATGCTGTATCAGCTTCTGTACATATGGACAAGTTTTCAGGACACTGGGAAACTGTGCCTTCATTTACACAATAATACTTGAGGTGCAGAAAGAGGGTGTAAATGCAGTTTTATCATATATAGGAATATATTCATGAACTTTGGCCAATGATAGCTACAACATGAAATGTTAATCTCCAGGTTTGCTTATGAAAAGTAGAGATCTAAATGAGAAGGGCGCTTGATGAGGTAGCTGGAAGCATAGATAAGCCACTGATTGTCACTGAACTAGCAATAAGACTTCTGACTCTGAACGGCAATCTAAGGCCACAAGGAGATAGCAGGTATGAAATATTGTTATCACTGATCTGAGATTGCTTGCTAGAGCCTGAGTGAAGCCTATGTATGTCAATGGCCTAGTTGGCACTTAAACATTTACCTGTACTCTGACCAAATCCTGTATCTTACCCTTACTCACCTAAACCACACTCACTTCAATCCAAGCTCATTCTAGTAGAGCCATGTATCACTGAACTCCTATCTTAGCAGTTCCCACACATATAATGTAATCCTGTGTCAGGGCAATTTGTATTTTACATTCCTTTACAATTTGTCTTGCACACCACCCTCAGATCTTAAAACTTGTATTATTTCTTATGGGAGAAAAAGTTTGTTTGACAGTATTTGACCTGGACTTCTACATTGCAGTTTTCTAATCTCTGCCACACAGATAGTCCCACTCTTACAGAGGAAATTGCCAAAAACTTCCCTCCATTAATTAAAGTAATTTCAAAACAGGTTCTTTAAAATGAGCCCTTTCGACAATAAGCCAAATATAAAAAACATGCATAGAATAAAGTTAAAATAACAAGTCTGTGTCTGGTTTTCTGAATTTATTCATTTGCAAGCATTTATAGGCTTCTCTTTGCCCAGCTGCACCCACATCAGTGTAGCAGCAGATGTGCAACACTGCTTCCCTCTGTGAGTTCCTGTTAGACTGGGGAGCTGCCAGACAACCTGATGAGAGAATCATAGAAACTAGCAGTAAAGTAGGAATAGGAACGTACTAAAGTCCCACCCTACTTTACTCAGCTTCATTTTGTTTCTACGTCACTTGCTAGAAAGAATATTTCACTGTAAATACTCCTTCCGTTCTATGTTCAACTCCTGGAATCACTGCTCTAGAAAATACATCATTAGCTTCATTACAGTATATCACATATCATTTCCCAAAGGTGTTCACCTGCATCTCTGATGGATTTTTGTGTGGTCTTTGAGGAAAAAGAATGGTTGTCATTCTTTTCCTGATCTTTGTAATTGTTTCATTTCCTTTCCTTTTTTCCTATAGAGGTCTCTTTTGACTTGTCCATGTAGCCTACAGTATAAAATGAAATAGGAAAATTAATGAGTATACTAAATTTATACAATACAGTTCCAATAATACCCTTGTTTTCCTCATCTCCTGTGTCTTAGCGATATAGTTGAGATCTATTTTGTAATTATTGTAGGGAAATTTGATTAGAAACTTCTATTTCAATATTCATATGTTACATCTTAAAATATTTCTTGGAATACAACAGTGCATTTGTCATAAGTTATCAAAAATCAAAGTATCAGATCAAAGTTTCATATTCCATTGTGTTAAATCACTGCCTCAAATCTTCCTTTCTGTTAAATAAGCCTATGTTTCATTCAAAGTACAGCTAATTATAAATCATAATCTCCTGCTAAAATAAGCCCACAAAATTTTTACACTCTCTATTTTTTCTTTTTTTCCCAAAGATTTTCTGTCGAGGCTCACATGTTTGACAGTACTGCTTTGCAAACTGAATGGCTTCTGTTTGTCTCAGTTTCATCCAATCCAAATATATCACAATGTAGAACACCTGCTCCCCAATATCTCACTAATAATATATCTTAGGTTAACCAACGTACCTGATGCTTCCTCTGGAAATGGCTGGAGGTATTGCTCACTCTGAACATTTAAGCTTACAGGCATTGTGATTGTGGCCTGAGGATAAGGGCCCATACTTTTGCCTGTAATAGAGGGACAGGATGTTGACCTTCCCTCCCTTTGTATTTCCCTACCACCACATGTATTTTCACTGATACCCTCAGCTGCATTCCTACTTGCAGCTAAAAGTCAGCTTTTAGTGAGGGCAGGACAGGATTTCTGGCTCAACCATATAACATGACTTCCAAGAAAAATATTAAAAAGTATGTCCTTTGATATCTTCACCAACAGTGTTCCTGACCTTCACTGGGTGTGCGCAAAAATGGGCTCCTCAGAGTGCAGATGTGGCTTCAAATTTGGAACTTTCAGCAGTATTTTCTACTCCATCAGCACCTGATAAGTCCCCATACAAGAATTCCATCCACTCCTGTGCCCACTCCCTCTTAAAATGTCCGTTGCATGCACATTGCTTCATCACCCCCTAATTGCTAAGGTGTTTTGAAATTCCTTATGTGAAACATTAAAACATAGTTTGCAATTATTTGATGAGAAGAATCAAGTACCAGAAAATGGTTGATGTCAGAATTAGAAGTGCAGAAGATATATCACAGTTACAATATATGTTCTATATAGAAATATTAAGATATATATATTAAGATATAGATACATATATTAAGATAAATATATTAAGAAATATATAAAACCCAAAATGTGCTCTAGCTGGGAGCACAGTGGCCTGGTACTCAAAATAAGATTCTAACTTCACATGAACATTTCAGTGAATGTTCTTCCCTTTGTCTATTTGACTATGCATTTAGATAACCGATGAGTGTTTTCTGACATGCTTGTAGTCTGGTCTCCTTCCTTTGGAACTTGCTTTGGAACTTACATTCCTCTTTTTCAAGCTAAATCAATATCCCTCTACCTTTTAACATGCTCTTTTTCATAGGTATCTCTGAGGCAAGCTTTACAAAGAATAATGATACTTTTTATTTTAACTGATTTCTAAGTGTTATTTATCATAAAGTGACCCATAAAAACTCAATCCATTAGTTTAAATCCTCTTAGCGATCTCATATTTTCAACATAAACTTACATAAGCATATAAAATTTTGATACTGGTCCCATCATCTCAGCTGATGTGAACATCTGACTCTAGACCACATAACTCTGCAATTCATAAATGAGATTTCTTTGTATACAAGACCCCAAGATGCTGAGCGTAGCCAATGTACTCTGAGAATATTCAACACTAAAATCACACGGTTGGGCACAAAATACGTCATATACATTCCTTTTCATTTAAAAATGTTTCTTATGCCTTAGCCCTAATTAAAAAAAACTAGCCCTTAGTTAAAAAGCTCGTCCAAGAAACAGAAGTGAAGAAACCAACCAGTTTCATGTCCTACATTCAGGAGGACAGGTGGAGAATATAAAAAAGGCTAGACGGAGGCCAGATCTATAAAAGCCATAGCACTGAACATTCAAGGAGGCAGATTTCAGAGGGATCAGACAGTCAGAATACAGTAGCCAGGATGAGAAGCTTATTAAAGTGCATTCATTGAAGAGGATGGAGGGAAGAAACATGAATATATGGAATTCAAAAAGCAGCAAATGTTGAAGTAAAAAGTCATCAGGAAAAATAGAACAAAAATCCTTCATTCCTTCAGCTCTGCCAGTGCAACATCATATTGCATGTAGCTTGTTGGAAATTCATGTAGCTTTTTGTTTTCCCGTTATACCAGTTCCTATTTATTCTGTCCCTGTTGCGTTTGACAGTTCTTAGATATTCCAGATCTTCATTTTACTTCTCTCTGCAATTTCTTTTTTAAAAAAGTTTCATGTTCATTGAAAATATATTCTAAATAAGAGACTCTATAGTAAATAATCTTTATTCTGATATTCTTCCTGGCTATACACATTTCATATGAAAAATAATTACATAGCTATAAGTTATGTGCACCATTCCCAAGAGTGCTGAGGAAGCCTTGGGTGTAGTTCATATGCAGGCTCTGTCATTTCCTTAAGATGTTTCAATCCAGTAGAGAATGGCATTAGCTTGGGCAAGGCCAGTGATGTGTGGAACAAATGCAATAATTCTGTCTTTTTCCTATTAGTCTCCTACTTGCCCAGTACTGCTACTGCTCACATGCAGAATCTCAACATGGAGACACTCCTGAACTGCTCAGGAGCCTTGGGGTTTTTCTGGCTTGTAAAATAAGATCTGGATTCATCTGCTTTTAATTCATGCTGGAAACTAAGTTTACTCTCATGAATCTTCTTTCAGAAGTATGATATCTAGTTCTGAATAATCACAACAATAATCACAAACAATATAACACTAAGGCATGAATCTCCTGTTAAACATCTTTAGGATCAAACACAGTTTTCATATTTTTATGAATCAGGTAATTTTAGAGGGATGTTTCTAATTTTATTTTTTTTTGTCTGATCTTTCTCTTCTACTCCTCCTTCCCCAAAGAACATGACAAATTTTATCATGCCTTTCTCTTTAGTAAACATTATTTTTACTACTGTTGTAATTCACTGCAAAATATCACTATCAGTATATCACTACTGCCACCAACAGTCACAGGTGTAATCACAGGCTGCATTTTAAACACCTTGACAGATGGATCTAAGTTGATTAATCTGCTTCCTTTGTCACTCTCAAAGGTGAAATCCTTTGAGGCATGAATAAGAAGGGGGTTAATGTCAAATAACAAAGCAGCATTAAAAGCAGAAAATAAAAAAAAAAAATGAAAATGTGAACCACTTGTCAGTCATATATTAAAGACTGAGAGAAGACCAAATTCAACAAAGAAGTTATGACACTTCAACAACAGCAAGCACACAGTTCAATAAGACTGTAACTAAGGTTTAAATAAGTAAATCTTCCTGGTGAAAAACATGTATGTATTAAAAAAAAAAAAAAAAAAAAAAAAAAAAAAAAAAAAGAGCAAATATCCACAGTAGCTCAGAAAGATATCTTATCCTTAAAAAACATAAAATGTCTACTTCCTCCCTTCTCTCCTCTTGGCACAATCCACTTATGGAAGCTATATGTAAAAATACTGCAGTACACAGCTTTATTCATAGCATTTCCAAATCAAACAGGAAAGGGATGTCATGCTTTAAACTGTGTAAATGGGAAGCAGATTCAATAGTTCTAAAGCTGAAAGTGAAAAAAAAAAGAAAGGAAAAAAAAACCTAGAATTTATTTATTTATAGTTTTTTTACTTCTTAAAAAAAATATTTATATATATTGGGGGATAAGGTTAGGAAGCTCCCTTCTGTAGTGAAAAAGAAATAAAGGGAAAAAAAGGTACTTTATTAGTACTGAAATATGGAGAATTGTCCTGCTGCCCCTGTGTTTAATATAGATATTATATTAGGCAAAGGAAGGAAGGGATGAGTACGTGGAAGTGTAGAGCTGAAGGGATTGAGGATCATCATTAGTCTTCTGAAAGCAAGACTTTCACATCCAACAGCATAAATACTTCCTGTGAATATTGAACTTTCTTATTACATAATATACAGGAAAGGGCTAAGGCAGCATAAGTGAGCAAATATGGATATTATCAGAAATTAATACAACACAATTTCAAAGAGATTTATAACTGCTATATAGCTTTTCAGTGGTTAAGTAAAAGACGCTTTTGCAGAAAACTGGCTGTCACCTCTGCTAAGTGGAAACATATGCATTTTCATTCCATGGCATAAAACAGGGGCATTTTGCCCTGAAATTTAAAAAGCACACCCAATACATCAGTAATCATCCTGCATCTAATGCTGCATGTAGATCTATGCCAGGTGTGGAAGCTTATGTGGAATCAAGCAGGCATGTGAATACATCCCATTTCAGTTGTAACCTCAAATTTTATGGAGTCACGTAACTCGTGTTATTCATGACGAACTCTCTAATACAGTTCTCTCCCTGCATGACTCACATTTCTGAATACCATCTCCAATCTCTATTATTTGCCTTCCTTCCCCCACCCTTCAACCTCCTTAGCCTTCTCTCCTATGGTGCAATACAGAGTACAAAGAAACATAACTACTAAAAAGATGAAGATAAGATATTGAAAGGAAAAGTAATTGATGTTGAACACAAGAACTGAGCTCTGCTCATTTACTCCCATCTCCAATGACAGAGGCTAATATGCAGAAAAATTTCTCATAATCTAGGTTTCTAATCAAAGATTCACTAGCTGGTAAACAGTTTGTCTTTGGCTGAAGGAAGTTAACTGATTGTACTGGGCAGTGACTAATCTCCTACACATCTAACATGCCAGTCTAAGTATCCTCAATTCCTACTCTTTATCCTGGGCCTCCAAAGCAGGAAGAAAAATAGATATACTTGTTTCATTAGTTACCACTAATCCACAGTGCTTTTTCCAAAGGTTTTATTTTGATTTGGGGATTTTTAGTTTCGGTTGGGTTGCTTGGGTTATTTTTTGTGTCTGTTTGGATTCATGCTATGTATTTTGCTGCAACAGAAGCAGAAACAATTACAACATATTTTGCTTCTTATTTCTGCAATGGCTGTACCAGATTCACTGACTTCAGTGATGGTCTTCTTCTGAAACAAAGCCTTTTAGATTGGACTGTTACTATCATAAAAATTTTCACAATTTAAAAAACTATAGATGTTCAAATAACAATTCCTTCACCATGCAGTGGTACTTTAATTTACTTTATACACTGTTGAAGTTATTTTTGAAAGCTTTACAGCAGGGTTACTTCCACCCAACAGGATATTCAAAGCCTAATTAAAATATTTAAAGTGATATCCAATAGCTTCAGTTACATTTTGAGAGTAATGGTTTGTATTAATACATTTTCATACAAACAGCATTAAAATAAGTGTTGGTCTGTCACCCTTTGGATAAACTAAAATCCTAGAGATAAATATTAAAATTACCTTTCAAAAACTGAAGTTCAAGAGTGAGTAGAGAAAAAGGACTGCCTGTGTCTATGTTCACTAAATAATTGATGCTACATCTCTCAAAAGAAACACACCAATCCAGAACATGAAATCTTGTTTCTTGGTTGTATATCATTTCTGATGGCAGCTAACTGTTATAATGGAAAAAACATCAGTGATGCATCAGGATCTATCTGGTAAGGCACTATGATGTTCTCAATCACTTGATCTCTGCAAAGTGACAGCTGTTTCAGCTCATGCCTTTTTTCTAAAGAAACTTGAGTGCACTGAAAATGTCAGGTTACACCAGCAGAAATATTTCCATCTATTCATTCCAAACTGAATATAAGACAATAGTCATAACAGAACTGCCTGCGTTTGGTGCATTAGATGTGTTTCTCTTTTTCTCAAATGCTACCCATATCTTAATTTCTGCTAAGTAATGCAGTAGCATCTCAATAAAGATCAGAATTGCCGTATGTATCCCACAGACCTGTGCCAAACTGAAAAATTTCCATAATGAATCAACTTGTGACACCTCCTCCTCTGGCTACAGCCAGTATAGAAGACTTTCTTCCATACAACATGACTCAGTTACACCCATCCTCCAGAGCAGTCCAGCCCTGCTCAGTCTTCAGCACCCATCCTTCTCTCTTGCTGGGTTTTAGAGATAAGTTAAAGAACATATTCAGCAAAAGGACAAGGAGCACAATAGAATGGAATAAAAAAACCTAAAGGTCAACTGTAGTTCAAGATAAGAATCATGCTGCTACTTTGATAATTCTGGTCAATGTTATCTAATTTTAAGAGCTTTTAAGATTTAGAAATAGCAACATATGCAGAATCCTCTTTTTGATTCATAATGGCAAATATAGAAACAGGAGGGTAGGAGGGAGGAGTAGCACACAGTACATCATCCTTAGTATAAGCAGTGTATTTGTGCTTTTTTCCTGTGATGCCCTCAGATAGTTACGCATTGAAAATGCAAACCGTCTCTGTTTTCCCTTCAAGTCATCCACTGTTACTTATGGAAAGCTATTTGCTTTGCCTTTCATTAACTGACTGGTATTGCTTTTCTTTTTTCTTCAAAAAGCAATTATAATGGTCTTTTGAAACAAGAGGTTTATCTTCTCTCCCAAATTAATAATACTTTGCAGTGCCTTCATTTAGGGGTCAGAACAATTTTTGTTATATCCTCAAGGAAAGGGAGGAAAGAGTAAATCAATTTTGATGATCCGTTAGTAACTAGCACTTGATATATGATGTTATATTCTAGGAGTGAGTTTTTCTCTACATGTGTCATTTTAATTCTACAGACTCTAAAATGTTTGCTTTGTTCACATATATTGGATTTATCCAATTCTCAATTTTGACCCACTAAGAATTACACAGCATGTCGATATTATGCATATTATGCATCAGGTGGCTGAGAAAGTAAGTACTAATTTAGAGTGTTATATTTACAAAAAAATAAAATAAAATGATAATAATAATAATCTCCAAAATATTTTCAGCTTCTTTCCTAAATTGAAGGGGTAGAGAAGGAGGGTGACTGGCACTGCTAGTATTATACAATCCATTAGGAGTTGTGTTTATCAAAAAATCTAATTAAATATATGTTGGTAACACAGTGAGCCACCACAAACAACACTTACATTCAGAAAGTCATGGGAAGTGAAAGTCATGTCAGAAAGAGACATAGTGAATTCATCCCATTCACTCATTGTGTAGCCACTGAAGGAACAGGCTACAGCTATTACACACCTTAAGGGGTAGCATCAATTTATTTCTAGACTATGCCTTGATAAGAAGACTGCCTGACATGCACAAATTCTGTTGAAGTATTGCACTGGTAGCTGTAATGTCAAATTTTTCTCTCCACATTCCCTGTTGCTGTTACAGGAGACACCCTTTAATAAATAGTTTAGGATGCACTAAAACACAGTATGAAATGGCTGTGAATTAAATAATCCCTTAAAATGAGTGAAATTTGGAAACAGCATTAGTCCAACTCAAAGTGGAGAAATCCACAGAAAATGAATTGAAAACATTTGCTTTTAATAAACAACAAAATATGAACTAATTTGCAATGAAATACTGTAGAAAACTTTAAACAGCATTGATTATGTGAAGCTGCTGAACATTCTTCTAAACTAGTACAGTTGAAAATGTTTGATTCTAAAGGTTTCTTTGAAGATTTATTTGAATATTACATGAAAAAAAACTGTATTTGAAAACAACTAATATTTTCGTATTAGCATCTTATTTTATGATAGCAAAGAGTACCTATCATTTGCTACATTGTAAATTATATAAAACTTGTTTACAAAATATGATTAAATCTTCCATAAATAAGCAGCAGAAAGAGTGTCACCTGTATAAGATGTACTGGCAGACTCAAACACAGTCCTCATATTGAAAATGAAGGTATCAACAGTGTATTATTTGTGTAACTAGCATTTTCAACAAAATTAACTGTAACAGACTTTAACAGATAATTTCAGAGTTTTACATTATTTTAAAATAGTAAGAAAATTCTTTATATATGTATTCCTGCCTTTGGAAATAAAAAAGCTTTATGAGTAATTTTATATTTTTAAGAAAAGACTAGCTTAATAGCTTTTCACTTGAATCACTATGGAATCTTAAATCAGTTTATAAAATGCCTACAGTAATTCTACAGGAAGCATTAAAGATCAATGTCTAATTCTGACACTGCATGAATTTTCATACAATTTGCAAATGTGTGAGTCAATATAAAATGCTGTGAATGACTTCAGCAAACTGCACAGTTCATCTTCTCAAAAAAAAAAAAAAAAAAAAAAGATGAGATGAAGTGGTTGGCACAAAGGACAGAAGGGAAATTCACCGTATACTGAGTTATTCAGAAACACCTATGATTTCTTTTGAGTTTAAGTAGCCATAGATGGACAAAACATCTTCATAAAGATTACTTAGTAAAATACAACAATGCTGCAATAAAAATAAACAAACCAGGGCATTCATTTTCAAAAACCCGAATCCCCTAAATTACCCACACAATCTAGAGCAAGTATATCCCAACATACACAGAAGCCTTAGGTTTTGAACACAGGATACGTGCCCAGATCTTTTTTCTGCAAAGAGCTTCTTAATCAGGCCAGGAAAAACTGCCAAATGCCTTTCTATTATTTATTTGCTTGGATTTGATTCTCTTCTTCAACTTGAAAGGAAAACATGCACAGATACATTGCACCTGGATTAGATATCATGCCACCATAGTTTTGGCGGGATAGTTTGTCCCTCTGTCAATCCCTTGTAGACAGCCTCAGTTCACAGCAGAACACAGATCTCTAGACCAGTTGACATTGGTGTCCACTTTTATAAGCTCTGGCCAGTCAGCAGCAAAGCCTAAGCTTTTCAGGTGAAGTAAAGGTATTGCATTTTGTCTTATGTAGACATAAAAATAAAGTATTGATGAAGTATAACCTGAGCAAGATTTTTATATATAAATCACACAGAGTAGCCAAGCTTCTGTTAAAAACTTGTAAACACCCAAACTACTCCAGCATCCCTCCAGCCACTTTGCTGACCAAAACACCCTCAGGATTTTTCAAGAATTCAGATGTTGACTTGAATTCTGTCTATTTTAGCAAATGGAAGAACTGAAAGAGATGGAAACTCAAACAAAAAAGCTGAAGCCAAGAATGCAATCCTAGTGAGCGCAATGCCTGGAGAAAAGGGTGGGTTGAGACCAGAGCAAACTTTCTGCAAGCCATCTGAAGAACACCATGAGCAAGACATAGATTATTGAAACAGTCCATATACACTGAACTCATTGAACTCAGGATTGGAGTTCAGAGGCATATAAATAATCACCTACCACAAATCAAATGTAAAGTACCTTGCTGTACTCACCAGAAGTGTCTGGATTAGGTATAGGTCTTCTCTATTTGCATATCTTCCAGTCGTATGTAGATGCCCCAGATGCCCTTTGGTATTACATGCACTTCAGTCACTGCCATGTCCATCCCATGTTTTGCAGTAGTGTTTCAAAGTAATTTGTTATCCTAAGAACTCCTTATTTTGGCATATGGTGTGGACATTTGAACATTTTATTTCAAAAGAATATTGAAAAAGCCTAGTGGGTATTTATTGTCCAAGGAAATTGTAATTTCTTTTCAGAAAGACAGCTAAGAAAATACTTTCCTTTTTTTTTTTTTCTTTTTTTTCTTTTTTTGCAAAGAACTGTTGATCCTGTACAACTTCACTTGAGCAGTTAAGTGAAAAAATGCTCACTTTATCACAAGATTTCAATTCTACCAGGAGAGTTACTGATACCATGAGCATATGCTACGTCACTTGAATAATCCTTAGCCTTGCTTCTACAACATCTAGGCTTTTGAAATTGCTCTTGAAAGCAGATTTTGATGAAAATAGACTACTTTCACTTTATTTCCAGCCTTTAAAATGAAGCACGTTGGATAACTAGGGTGCAGCTCTAAATCTGTTGTTACAAGGCAACTAATTCAGAAAGAATTTTATGTTGTTGTTGTTAAATACGGTATAGCAAGCTCCATGTTCTCTGGCCCCGCACTCATAGTCCTGTGCCATCTGTAACACCCACACACATCCTGTGCTATCTTCCCAGCATTGTATACCATACATCTCCTGGAGAAATCATACCCAGCAACTCAAACATTCACCATTAAAAGACTGAGCTTCTCCCTCACCAGTGCTGTGAGTCATGACTTTTCTTGGTGCCTGAATCATTTGAACAGCTGCAGCAATTGCAGACCAATAAAGCTCTTTGGGAATAGGTAGATTCCTGCTTTTTCATAGTGCAGCTTTGTGTTTTTCACAGAGCATATTGCTTCAAGGGGTATGCAGGAAAGGACAGACTGGCTCAGCTCACAGGAGATCTGTCTCATGTACTTGGCTTTTCTTAAAAGAACCAATGTCCCATGAGTACAAAAAAATCCAACTTTTACTCTCCATCATTTATTATATCAGCTGGCTGAATCTATTCCCAAAAAATGGTGCATCTGAACAAGCTGGTTAAGAAAGGATACAATTAACAACCCAAGTGGCTTTTTAAAACAATGTAGTAAACCGGATCTAAGTCTTGCCAAATAATCACAATGTCTCTGATCCTGGGAGTCCACTGTACACTGGAAGTACTAATCATTTGCCATAGAAAGTAAAGCTGGGACACTGAGACTACATTAAATATATATATATATCTTCAGTTTGATTGTCTTCTAGTCTAATGAAATAATATGTTTTGGCTATTTTTTCTTTAATCAAGAGGTTCCCTGACCGATCTGATTTGCCTTGGCCCCTTTTTGTCAGGAAAATGCATTCAGGGTGTTAGTAGGTAGGATGCTTTTCAAGGTAACCAGTTGAAACTGAGCAGGCAGCCCCTGGGACATGTTGTATAGCAGTTTCAATGGCTTAGATCTACAGTACTAAGGTGTTTGACAACAAACAGTCATTTTCGATTGGACACTTTCTTCTTAGGATCATCCACTATCTCATATACACATGCATATATATTAAAAAAAAAAAAATCTATATTTTATATATATATATATCCACAGTTATTAAGAATATATACGCACACATATAGGAAGGACTACTTTCTGTTTTCCAAGATACAAAATAATACACGTGCAAGCTTTGATTAAAAGACAGGGTAGTATGCTTCATTTGTAGAGTATTAGTCAAAATCAGCCAAAATCCCAAAGCAAATCCCCCTGCAAGTCAGGATAGCTCTGGTATAATGCCAGAAGTGTTGTTTACATTGGACAAGTGCAAGTGGGAAGCATAGTTCTCTTGATTCCTTTACCCAAGGAAAAAGAATCAAATGTAACAGATCTAAAATAAATCTGGTGCAAAGGCAGAGAAAAGGTGTGTTGCATGCAAAACTGGTACCTTGTCTTTTATCAATATACTCTTTGAGATGCTATGTGTATCTATATACCTGGAGTTTCCAGTGCATTCTTACATTAGACACAACATATCCAGAATCCTGTAGCATTGGTGTTTACAGATTCTTATGCACTCTAGACACCGTTGAAACAACAGAGTTGCCATAACATCCTCAGCCCTTTAAAGAGAATACTTTCATGGCTCATTCAGAGTTTCTCAGCAATATAAATAATGTCAAGTTTTCCATCCCTTATCAACAGAATAACTTAATGGCAAAATTTAGCTGTGACAGTCAGAGAGAAGCACCCACAAGCATCATCCATCACTCAGCAAGCTTCCCTGTCTTCTTCACTCATGATGAGCAATGCTGCCCTTTTTCCATGAGGTAAATGCAGTGCTATCACGTTAGTAGGAAAAATAGTGGGGACTAGCTCCTTCCTCATTTGGTTGCTCAGAGATGGAGCCACTTACTAACTGCATGGGTGGAAGCTTTTAGAGGTAATATTTCAGGTGCTGATGTTACTTAGTTGCAGAGAGGTTGCCTGTGCTCTGTGGCTGATCTCATCCTGGAAGGATAATGTTGGAAGAGCAGCTAAGGTGGTACCAGACCCTTACAAACAGCTAACACCAATATGAGATTCGACAGCAGATGAAATTGCAACCTCTCCACCAGCATGCTATATCAGGCAATAATTTATTTCATCTGTGCATGAGATAGCTCCTCCATAATGTTATGAATGGGATCCATCCCTTTGCTCAACTATTGCCTACTGTGAGATAGCCTAGGGTGGGAATCCACATGCATCCTTATTACTTCAGTGGTGATGCATAGTGCATCTAAATTCAGCATCAAAAATAACTTTTTTGGGCAGTTAACAGGAATGAATTACATTGTATGTCCTATACTTTTAGCATGCTTTGTAAGAAACCACCTGTGACTACAGCCAGGAGACAAAATATTAGTCTTACCAAAAGGTTAAATAAAAATAAAAATAAAAATAATTTCACTCCATTCTACTCAAGAGATTTCATTTTCCATAATGCAACAAAATATTTACTGAGCCAACAAGGCAACAAGTTCATTCTTCAGTGGCTTTGTGGCCAGAAATAAAATGGGAGTCCTGGAGTTACTTAATATACTGCATAGTGCTCACTATATATTTTATCCAATTTATCCAATATTTTATCCGCTATATATTTTACACAATTGCAAATGGAAGAAGACAATCCCTGTCCTGAGAGCTACAGGTGATGCCCATTGTCCTGTCTCCCTAAGAGCTAGCTTAAGAGATTAACAGCATCCTTTCTGGGGCATCTCACTACTGTTATAATCTATACACAATGGTACCCACTCTAGAAATTGAAAGATATTTGGCATAAATGAGTTTTGCATTATCCAATCTCCTTTTAAGAATCTGGGCACATCATTAGCTTCTTCAAAAACACAGTATAATTTATTTAAAAAAAAAAAAATTACTTCTTCACGTTCAAAAAAAAAAGTCAAATCTATTTCAGCAAGAAAGTATGCACATGTTAACATTAGCATTGTATAATACTTATGACAAAGCAGAGAGCTTTGGTGCTGTGTTGTTGGGGTTTTTTTTGTTGTTTTTTTTTTCAAATTTTGATAACATGGTAGTGAGCCCAGTAGCCATATAATAATACTGTAAATATAGGATAATCAACAATCTCTGTAGAATGTAACCCCAGGATAATTATGCACTTCTCTATATCTTTAAAACAAAGCCTTATCTTCACATCTAAAAAGTGGAAGTTACATGGTAATTATTCTTTGAATTACTTTGTAACTAGTAGTATAATTATCAAGTAATCTGCATGAAAATAATTAGGTATTTACATAGTCTTTGCAACATAATTATAGAGTAGTTGGCTGATTATACAGCAAGTGCTTTGAAAGAGAAAATGATAACAAAAAGACAAAAAAACATTATAAAAATACTTGTCATTTGGACTAAAATGAATTAATCTTGAATAAGAATTTCTCTCCATTTTGTGGGAGTGTATTTTTGTGTACAAATATCTGCCTGTGTTTGTGCATGTGACAAACAATAGAGTTTCACGGGAGACAAAAGAGTATACTAATCATGGCAGCAGTCGGTCAGTTTCCTGGATGGAGTAGACTTGTAGAATCAATCATTTCCCAAATCAAACTTCTCTCACTAGATGGTAATAATTTCTTACAGTATTCACAACCATTCCATCTCACAAGGTCATCTATGTTCAAGTGCTTAATAAGTTGTTGGAAACAATATGAGGATACAGTGAATGTTTAAAAGCAATTATTCTAGTTGAATTTTATTCCAATTGTCACCTGAAAAAAATGAATTCACTGTATAATTTTTATTTTTATTTTAAAGACAATGATTAATCTTTTTATTAATTTATTAAGAAAAAAATATGTTAATTGCTTTCGTTTGTTTTTGTTCTGAGTGATGCAACCCAATAATTGATTTTGATCCCTGTTATATATCTGCATCTTCTGCTCTGCTTGCACAGTTCTATTCAATTATCAGATGTAGATTCTAAAACAATAGAGATTATTTCCTATGTAGAAATACATTATTTGGTAATCATTTACTCTTAAACAGCAACATGGATTGAGTAGAATGCAAGTACTCAAAACATTATAAATATTGCCAATGTATGAAGGCTTCCCGCTGCTTTATTATCCTGTCCCACAATGTCAGAAGTAGATATTAGTGGTATGGCAGTAGAGGCTAAATATTCTCGTCAATATTCTATTACATTTTGCTTCCATTCTACAGATGGCAGCAGAGGGGCAGTCAGATAAAATGACATCTGACATGGAAGTATGTATGAAGTGAAAGTTTGTCATTTGAATTCCTCCATGTGAAAAAAAATTGCATCCACTGACAGTCCTAGCCGATGTTTGGAGACCAAACAATATATGTGAGCCCAGTGAGGCAGGTAAAGCTAAAGGTCACAACAAATACCAATGTATTCAAAACTGTAGGTAGAAAATTAAGAGGCTCAATTCAGAAAGACAGGGGAAAAAAAAGAAAAAAAAAAACAAAACAGCCAAAGCTAAAGCATATGTATATGTAAAACCATCGAAGTCAGTACCAATTTTAAGTGTGGCAGAGAAAAGGTAAGGGACAAACAGCCTCTCTTGTTTCTACATAACCTCCATTTCCCATCAAGAATGGACAATTATTAGAGTTTACCTAAATCATTGAGAGAGGTTTTTTTGTTGTTTTGTTGTTTTTTGGTTTGTTTGTTTGTTTTTGCTTTTTTTTTTACATTCCAGGGAGTTACGATAATGAACCCTAGAAAGAAGGACCATTGATAACAATCATAAAGCTTTCAACAAATTTTAGAATCTGTGAAAATCTGAAAACAAGCAAAAGTCTGTGCAAGGTAGGTAAGCCAGTGACGCTGAAGAGTTAACAATACCGAGAAGAAAAAAAAAGATTCTGATTCACAGCATGATCAGTATTTTAAGCTCCAGACAGCCCTGAAATATGTTCATACAAGTTTAAACAATCAAGTTCCATTTCTGCTAGACAGGAGTTTTTAAGAGCTATTTCCACTTGATTGAATTGATTTACATGGTAAATAGTGCCTGAGATAGGCCCAGCCATTGTCTCTTTCTTCAGCCTACAATGGTCTTTCCACAGCCCTCGGTATCTTTTTTTTTTTTTTCTGTATTATATATTTTTAATTTACATTTCTCTGGTAATTTCTGAATTACTGTGGTTAGTTAATAGCAAACCAGAGCTATTAATGGATAGCAGGTTACATAATGCAAGTTCTTGCATGTTGCACGGCAGGTTAAATTGGCCTCTTACTCTCTAGTACAAACCTGACTGGAGACTCCACAGGAGCACAATTGGAGTTAAGAGCTCTGAATGCTATTCTGTGGGAAATGGTAGCAGTTTGACCCCACAAGACTTGTTCTCTCTTGCAGCAATAAAACAAACGCTTCCTCAGTGAGAGGAACTAATGCTGCCATGCCTCATGTGTCCGTGCCTCAGTCTCCTAAGCAAAGTACAAGGAGTACTATGCAGACATACTGTGGATGGGAGGCCAAGACCTTAGAGGTCTAGCAGGCTCTTTTGCCACCTGCCTTAAATAGTTCACAGGCTCCCAAGTTATATGACAGCAGTTGCTGTCCAGCTGTGTATCTTCCCTGCTAATTAGCAGGTAGCTACACTGTCTTTTAAGGACACTGCAGCCAGATAGTAAACAAAGGGGCAGCTTCAGCTTGACAAACAGATAAGACAGGCAGCTGCAATCTTTCACATCCTGTATTTCGAAGGGACACTTCAAATGCTAAGAAAGTTTTCATTACCACAGAGTCCTTTGAACTTACCTGGAAACTCTTTCCTTAGTCAGGTCACTTTCAATGTCTCCCTTCTTGATCAGTCACAACTTTCACGGCATCTTTTAAGCATGATTATCTCCAAGACAGCATCTCTCCATCCAGTCAGATATCAGGCTGGAAAATTTACATAGGAAATCAGCCTAAAAATCACTAGAGTTGAATATGCTTTTATTGGATGTATCTGAATAAATACAGTTCAAAAATCTTTGGGAATGTTCAATCCTCCTCTGGAGCAAGGCATGGTAATTGCCCATCAGCAATCATTAATACTGGATCAGGTTTTGTAACCACTACTCATCACTTTTCATCCTGAGTTTATATAAATTTATGATAGGTCTACACATTATAAAGTTAATCTAAAGCCAAATATTGAAGCCAGGTGAGTATTCTATTATTATTTTTATTGCAAATTTCAGTTCAGACTTCACTTTCCTCAAAACACAGTTAGCATAGTTAAGTGGATGTAGTTGTCCATTTTGGGTTCTCATCCACCCACCAGATCTTCCACTTCTCTCATTTTCCTAATAAGAGCCACTGCGTCTTCCAACAGTCATTTTAGTATCCACAGCCTTGGATAGCAAGAGAAGAATCTCAGATCATCATCATGACATGCATGCTGTGCCTCAATATTAAGAGATGAGAAAAAAGCCAGAAGTTAGCCCTCCACTAGAGAAATATATATATACATATATATATGTATTTTTATATATAAATGTATGTAAAGGATGTTTTGCTTTTGTAAAAAAATTCAGCAAACATGGAATTTTGGACAAATAGTGATGAGTGGCCCACTTGTTAGAGTGCAACTAAGGACCACTGATTTTTTTGGATACTTATTTAATCTTCAAGAAATATCATCCACATTAACTATCATATTACAATTAAAATATTCCCTGAAGTGCATTGAGTCAAAAGGGGAGCTTAGAAAACAAACCTAAGGCACTAAAAACAAACAACAAAAAGAAGTCTAATGATCAACTGAGAGTTAATAAGAAAAATAAAAATATCTAACATTCAGTCTGGATAGGGTATGATGTTTAAAATAAACAAGGTTCCACCATTGAATTCCTGCTTGTATTCATTTCCAGTAGCTGATTGCTGATACTTCCTGATTTTGTAAGTGATGGCTTTCTGAATTCTCTGATAACATAGAGCTTAGCAATTTTTGCTTAGAGGCTTGAAGTACAGACATTTCCAGCTGTATCCTTCAGATGACAGATTTATACAGATACTGTGTTTTATTACAGTCTTATGCATAAGATTTAGTCATACAATGTGAACTTTTTTTTTTTTTTCCGCCCATATAATAGATTGGCAGCTTTTCTTTAGTGAACTCACCCTCCTAACATGTATTGGTCCTGCTGAGAGATGCAAGTTAATGACTCGCTGCAGCAATTGGGGCTTCCGAACTCTGTGTCACTTGTAGCAGAGGTGGGAGAATGTCTCTGGAAATGGGCTCTGTGGTGCTCTGATACAGATAGAAAAAGCTACACTGTACATTTCACTCATAAAAGAGAAGCAAGAATATATTTATTGATATAACAGATATAATATAATGATTTAACAGTCACATAACAAGATTCAAGATGACTTGATTATGTTCTGCATAGTGGGTAGGGTTAAACACACACATACAAGAGGGCCTCCCATTGAGACATGAGGTTCAGAGTGGGCCGCTTGCTTTCTAATCTCATTGAACTGCAGAGGTAAGGAGCCTAGGTTTGACTGGATCCACTCCTAGTCCCAGACTTGGACAATGGTTTATGTCTAAGTGATTATATGCGCACAGTCAATCTAAGGTACACTCTATGCAGTCTTAGAAAGCTAACAAAGCTTACAATCAGCATAAGATGTGATCTTAGCAAAGCTAACAAAGCATAAAACAAACTATTAGTCACTTATCGAGGATCTGTGTCAGCAAGGCCTCTTGACATCAAGATGCAAGGGATCTCTGCACAGGCATAACCTCAAGAGGCATCTTTGCTCAAGGGGACCTCCTATCATGCTGCCAGGTGCCGTGCTGCTCACTATAAATGGGGTAAAATGATTGACTCATAGTTATAAGTTGCTTTTAAGACATATGCTTTTAAAACACATGCTGTTAAGACACATGGTCCTCAGTTGTTGAACCTGGTGTCTGCTATCAGTTCCTTCAGCCCCACATAGTTTGAGACAGATTATGGTGGAGGGGGGACACCTTCACATGGGCTCTTCTCAGGGAGACACATCTGAGCCAGGCTGACCTGTGGAGAGCAGTTGGCCTAAACTATACCTCATTTTGGTAAAAGCATTGAGAATAAAACAGCTCACAGAAATCAGATGAGAGAAATGAACATAGGTAGGTCTCCCTGAAACAGGTTTTAGAAATAAAGAAGCAGGCTGCCTGTTTCTTTACTATATTCCAGATGCATTTGTATGTGCTGCCACTTCCTCAGAAGTCATGAATGTCAGGAATATATGTACCTAGCAAACCAATACAAATTCACTATATTTTGTTTTACTTATTTTACTGTTGTTTATCTTTCAATGCCCAATCTTTACTTCCTGCAACAAGTATGACAGAGTAATTATTAAGAGTAGTTTAATTTAAGAAGACAATAGAAACTCTCTTTTCCCAGTAAGACAAGGTGATTAGAATGTCACACTTCAAACACATTATGCGTATGTCCTTCATATTTCCTCATATTGAATTATTTCCGTGGTACAACTACATCCAACATTATGGCCAACAATGAAGCATTCTAATATGTATTTTTGATTTGTATGTATAATGATGCACACATAGATCCATTTTTTAGGGCAAAAGACAATTGCACCCAAAACTTGTAATTCAGAGTCTAAAAGGGCTAAACTGCAATGAGACAGCCCTCTTAAAATTACAATCATGAGTGGATTTAAAAAGAACTTTTTTGGTATTTTTGAAGATAAAAGCTCTTCTGACAACACCCTGAACCCATCACTGTAGCCTGCCTCAGCTTTACTTGTGTTATATTTTATTACCTCGCTTCTTAAACAGAAGAATATTTGTCAAAAGTTATCCTTCACTTTAATAAAATGATTGCATTTAACTGAAAAAAAAAAGAGAAGCAAAATTGCGATAGGAATAATTAAACAATAGAAATAGAAACAATAATTAAAAAGTATAAGCACCCATACATGAGGTTTGAAGAAGTTATAGTCATGTCTTCACTAAGAAGTAGTGTAATCTTAAAATTATATACATGTTTTTTGCTTTTTAACTCCTTATTTTTTTGTCTTCACATACTCTTTATTGCGGGCAGCATTAAATATCATTTGCAAGTGCTTGTCAGAAATTAAAAAGGATTAATTCCAAATTTTTCCTAGAGAAAAAAAAGTAATAGATTAGAAAGTTCACAGGAGCATCTAAGTTACATGAAAGAGACTGAACATTGCCAGAATATCTGATGAGGTCTTTGAAGCAGTCTGAAGCAGTCTAACTGTTATATATACACATCACTAAGTTTGTTCACACATCTTTTGTGGGCTGCCTTAACTTTTAATCACCTAGGCACAGCCTGCATTTTGGCTTTGTTGTTGCTGGTTTTTTGTTTTTTTTTTTTTTTTTTTAACTCATATAGAGGTCCTTATCAAATTAAAATTTTGAAAGCTTTGGCTACCTTAGACAGAAGGTCACTGGGTATCTCTAAACTGCAAACCCCAATCGTTCTGCTTGTGCAAATGTACAGCACCACTGAGTGCTAAGGCTACACAAAGAATTGATTTTTCACTGGTCTTCTTGCAACACGAAGGCTGAATGCAATACAAGGATTTCTGTCAAAAGCATTGTATAACTCAAATTATGCAAAAAAAAAATAATAATAATAATGTGATTTATAAGTAATGCCATGGTTGTTATATCTGTTTATAACAGAGAACGAGTTATAAACTGATAAATCATGAGTGTCTCTAAATGTGCTGAGTTGTTTTTCTTAGTATGGAACACATACACGGTTAGGAGACGATCCAGGAAAATAGTGAAGGTTTCTTAAATTATATACACTATTTTGATGTTACTCAGTTGATCAATGTTAGGACCATCCCTTATTGTGCTGGCTCATTCTAGTCTGAAGAAGATATTGTATTATTCTGTCAATACAAGCTTAGTGTATCGGTTTGGTAAATAAAATATATGAGGCCTCAGTCCTTTTCCATTTGTATTCTCATTGTTTTTTTTTATTGATTCTTCAAAACTTCCAATAGTTCTTACATTCCTATTCTTATTAAATTAAATTAAATCTTGACTAAAATTCAGCTACAAATTAATTACAACCTTTTAAGTTTTCATATATTGCACTACGACAAAGCAGACAGTTTAGCATGCAAGTGGGATACTTTTTCAGCTTACTTAAAGTAAAGCTCATTTTATTTTTGTATTACAAAACTCAGGGGTTGTTTGTAGATAATTATTCATGCAAAATACTTCACACTTTCTTAAGTACAAAAAAAAAAAAAAATAGTGATTACAAATTATACCATTGCCAGGAAAAAAAATACTAATCTTGCAAGTCTGCAGTTTTTAAGAATTTTGTGTGTATGAATAATTTGGTTTTATTGTAAGTTTTTCAGACTCACTAACTCATCTGAATCGCTTACATTCTGCAAGAACATAAAGATTTCCACTTAGGACAGGCCAACAGAACAAGGAGTTGAAAGATTTCACAGGAAAAAAACTTAAAAATTTGTAAAGACTCAAGAAGAAAAAGTAAATGTAAAGACAGAAAAAAAAAAAAAAAAAAACTTCAAATCAGAATGCCCTTACACTCTAGAAAGACGAATACGGGTAATGCAAAACACTCTGAAGGTTCTCAAAATGTTGGTCTAAGCTGTCCACAAAGTATCTTCTTAAATTTGAAAGCTGAGATTCTCCCAGTCATAGGCTATATTCCCACAGTAACACTCTGGTTTGATGAGTAGCTGCAGTTTTCATGTGGAGAACCTATTTGCAGACTGGTGGAGGCCTTGGCTAGAACAAACAGCCTCACTGTTTGACTGAAGGAATGGCTGTAGGGGCCAACAACAAATAAAACAAACAAAACTACAGAGACAGGAATGAGATCAAATGGTCTAAGCAGAAGTACAAGATGAGACAAGAACAGACATCTAGTCAGTAGCTACAGTGAAATATTCTTTAGCAGTCAGTGGAAATTCTACCCAGATTTGTATGATGAAGTCAGTGTCATAGCCAGAGAGTTAGACTCAGAATAAATGAATAAATGAGGAGTGGAAAGCGAGGGTGAGGAATGCAAGGAGACAAAAAGGTTGCACCATGAAGTGTGATATGGTCGTAGGCAGCCAGCTGTACAATCCATTCAGTTCAAGCAAGAGCTGCAGGCATCTGTCAAAGCAACACCTCCCCCATGGAGATTCCTCCAATCTGGCTGATAGATGGCTTCAGAGTAGACAGGCCAATTTGTTTATTAGTAGAATGGCATCAAAAGCCTTATTTTATTACCTTCCTCAAACAATTTGATCAAAATCCATTTCCAAAACCATAGGGTGGGATAATATAGACCCCAAATAATTTTTCTTCTCAGATATCCAGCATTCCTTTTGTCTATCACTTTAGCAGCAGAGCAAGACCTCCTTACTAAATCTGAATAATCCTGAAAATAAATAAATAAATAAATACCAAATTCTGAGGTGTCTAGGCAAAAATATATTAATTTATCAAAACATTAACAGAAATGCCTGGTGTGAAACTTTCCTTAATGTGGAATTTGCTCCTTCTTACCTGATTTACATAGAAAAAAAAATCATCCTCTAATCTACTATAGAGAATTAAGAGCAAAATTTCACAGGATGATACTCACACAGCTATTCAGGGTCAAAAATACAATGGACAGAAACTCTTATCTGAAAAATTATGGTGATTACCAGACATATCATATATTGGATATAAACATGAAATGCCTTTGTCTATTTGACCTTGCTATGTAAAAAAACCATCGATAAAAACAGCATATTTTAAGGTGGTCAGGATAAAAAATCCAACGTATTTGTACACTGGGAATCAATTTAAAGAGGTTTTATAATTTACCAGACTATTTGATTCTTTTTCATTATAGTAAGGAGCAAAAAAGATAATTCCGACTTGTTCATACTGAAAATAAAAGACAAAATAACAGTTCAACTCTAAGAATATATCCCAAGAGGCATTTGGAGCAATTTTCCTTAAAAAGGACAATCATTCAAGGGATTATAGTTCATCAGCTTCCCTAAGTCCTCCCACAGAGACAGTATTCTCTAAGCAACCTCACATGTTCCTGATCATTCATATTTGAAGCTTTAGTGCCACTGACTGCTCTCACTTTTTCAGGGATTAACCTGATTTCAATGAGGTGCTCTGAAAGATTAGAGCACAAAGCCCAAAATATATTTCAAGCCTAGAATAATTTCAGTCTATAGCTATACAACACTGAAGTGTCATAGCATTTTGTTTCACAGTGACTTCTATAGAGGACAAGTTTTTAAAATAAGCATCACTAGGCAATGGTTCAGAAGTATGTTTATCTCCCCACATTGTTCAAGTTCTCCAAACAAGCAATACTGATAATTTAGATTTCTGAATGAGGCTTAGCGTCCTTGGAAGCTCAACTGTGAAAACCTTTCGAGATGGGATACGTTTTCAAAGAGTGACATGGGGATTTAACTGTGTATTTTTCATGTACTATTTAAGAACGAAGGCCTGCCTCTGTATTTTCAATTGAGAATCATCTAAGTAAACGTGAGAAATAAGCATACATGCATAAATGCATACCTATATATATATAAAACCTGTTTGTTTACTTAGTTAGTTGGTTATATACATTATGTCAGAATTTCTTCAACTTGAGTCACTCATATCTGCCGATTGCAGAGGAAGGTATTCTTGCTCAAGAAGAGGGTTCAGTTTGGGTTGAGAATGTCTCAGGAATGTTCCCTACTCAATCTTTGACAACTTTGTGAGTAAGCTATAATTGAAATGACTGTTTTTTAACGTATCTAACAACACATTATCACGTATGCATGCTGCATTGCCACAGATGCAGAGGCAAGAGGCCACATATTCTGATTCTAAATAAACCACATTGGCATGCACCCTAATAATTTTTAATGAGGTTTTGTGTGATCTTTTTTAGCTTTAGTTTGCAAAGAAAAAAGATTACTATAAAACAAGAATGAGAATGAATCACACTGCAGCAATTTTTTTATATTAGTAAACTGAATTCTTACTTTATATTAGTAAACTTAATCATATAATTTATCTTACTTCTTCCACAGCTTAGGTTACTGAAAACGATCATATAATCCTTGATAAATACAAATCTCTTTACCTAACTTTTTGAAACTGAATCTCAAAACTGGCCCTTACATCAAGATTTGGAGGACTTGCTAAATGAGTTATGCTGAAAACCTTTTTATACTCTCACACAGGAAACTTCTGGATGCTCAGTAGCCTTTTTAGTAGAAGTGTATATTGTTTATGTGGGGGATTAAAAGTCCTGGCTTCATGCATATGGTTAATGCTCCTTATCCCTGCAGAGAATTTGATTTAGTCATATTTCACAGCCAAACTTTAAGAATTTACACTTATTCTAAAACTCTTAGCGAAAAAAAAATCATATCTGTAATAACAAAATGCCTTATGTGGAATAAGAATTTCCAGATGAAGTTTATCATTCTGACCTTCCTTTAATGAACTCAAGTTTCTAAATTATATTTGTGTGTGTATTAGACCTATCCATGTAACAACACCAACAAATAATAAGATAAAATTGAAGAAGTATCAATTACATATTTGACTGATTGTTGAACCAGACGAATTAGCTGGGAAAAAAAAAATCTGTATGAAAAAGAAAAAGAAAAAGAAAAAGAAAAAGAAAAAGAAAAAGAAAAAGAAAAAGAAAAGAAAAAGAAAAAGAAAAAGAAAAAAAAGAAAAAGAAAAGAAAAAGAAAAAGAAAAAGAAAAAGAAAAAGAAAAAGAAAAAGAAAAAGAAAAAGAAAAAGAAAAAGAAAAAGAAAAGAAAAAGAAAAGAAAAGAAAGAAAAAGAAAAAGAAAAAGAAAAAGAAAAAGAAAAAGAAAAAGAAAAAAGAAAAAGAAAAGAAAAAGAAAAAGAAAAAGAAAAAGAAAAAGAAAAAGAAAAAGAAAAAGAAAAAGAAAAAGAAAAAGAAAAAGAAAAAGAAAGAGAAAAAAGCACTACAGAATAGATTTTTAAAAACTGAATCTACAAAGAAATGAGTAGTACTAATCAAGTATTCTTCCTACAAGATGATGGATCACTGATGTATGTTCTTCTGAAGATTAGTGAGTAATGTAAATTCAAAACAGGTTTAAGAGAAATCAGAATATATCCCATAATATTTTAGTGTTTTTACAGCATCAGATGTTATTGCTCACAATAGGGCAGTTATGTAGCACAGGCTTTGAGTTACTTCCAAGTCTGGACTAGAAGGAATGCAATGGGGTGTGTGTTGTTACCCTACTCTTTAGCCCACAACTTCCTCATGAAAGCAAATAAATAAATAATCCTCATGTTATGGTTAAAAGAAAGAGATGTACAAGTATGTATAAGTAAATACATTCCCCATTTGTTGTGTTCATCTGCTTCATCATTCTTTTATTAATTGAAATTCTGATAAGAGAAAGGACTGTTTTCATCTTCTTAATTCCAGAGTAATACTAAGTCAAAGTAAAGGCCTGTGAAATCTGTTATCTCCCATGTTCAGTTGATTATTAAGGTGTAATAAGAAATGACTGGATTTGCAAGAGCAAAGTGCTAAAAGAGTTCATAAAGTACTACTGCAATTCAGAAAAGTTTCTGAGCATCAGTTCAGTTGTGATAATAATTTTTGTGTACTCTTTATCCACTTCAAGTGTAAGATTATTTTCACTTAGCTTAACCCATGATTGAAGAGAGTCAAGCTAAGTTTAAGAGTGTGCTCTTGAAAATTCCATGGGCAGTAACTCAGACATGTTTTTGAGACTTAAGCAGGATCCCAACAACTTTGATTATAGATTGGAGTCTTGCAAAACAATTACTATGGAATAAATACAAGAAAAAGGAAAGCTCTTCTTATGCAAAATGAAATTTCAAAAATGCGTCAATAAGCTATTAGGCAACAAATATGAGTGATGTATATGAGTTAATTATATTTAAAATTCCAAAGGGTGCTTACATATGAGGGTGTTACACACCTTGGCAGCTAATTAATCTTATGATCCATATAGGAATAACATCACATCACAGTATAATTAGTTTACCAGACAGTGAGTCAGAATTGCAGATCCTATAATAATCTCTTGAATGATTTCTATTGTAGGCAAAAGGCATTGAACATAATCTGCTTTTTGTAAAGTGAATGAATAGGTCTCATGCAATAAAACTGAATGTAATCACATGAATAACACCTACTGGCTCTGAATAGGCATCCAGCTATTTTAGAAGCTGTTTACACGTATATCAAAGCCCATTTCCAAATTAAATTGCATAGAATCTAGAGATCTTTCAAGACTTCAAAAACTTATATATGGTCTGTCTAAGCAGAGGACCAGTAACAGTGCACCTAAGTTAAAACAATCAAAACTAAGACCTATACATCAGTTCACTATGATATAAATGTTCATATCCTTTTTTCTCAATTTTGTTTCATAGCTTGCTTTCAGGCTATAAATTCACCTTTTGTCAAAACAAGTCTTGGTTCCACAGTAGAGAAGAAGCCACTCGTTTTACAGTTGCCAAGAAAAATTAAAATGTTTAGAGAAAGAGTAGGAGATTAACAATTTTCTTAGCATAAATTATTAATGGATTATTGCACTGAAGACTACTACCAACTCTGTGTCCATTTCACATGGGATAAGAAAATCCATAGTATTCCTGACCTTCTGAAGTTAGTTTATCTTGGATTATAATTTGAAACTGTAAAGACTAAACTAGTAAAAGGAAATAATTAGTGAATATTATTCACTTTAAATGCTGAGTACTTTTTGGAAAAACTCTTCACCATAAGATTATATATACCAAAATAAAAAAATATAGATAGTGTTTCCATATGTTTCAATAATTATATTCACTTTACTATCAAGCTTTCAAGAAGGGTTATATATTCTTCTCATAATGAGGTTTGCTGGAATTAAAAAATAATTCCATGTGAACTCAAGTTAGAAATGCCCTCATGCTTTCCCATTGCACACCTTCATAAAAATGGTTTTATGACTGGTTTATTTATTTGATTTGGGGGAAGTTAGAAGGAGAAAATCCCACACGATTAACCACAGTTACATCCTGCATTTGCCACCTCAATATTGTTGTTCCTTCCAAGAAAACAACCTTGTACTTTGGGAATGGCTGGTATAGTCAGAATACCTATGACTTGTGGTTATTTAGAAACTATGATGAATATATGATTTCTTTCCAGTTATCTAGCTTCTAGAGAAAGAGAAAGATGTACTCCAAACCACTGCTGAATCATGTTGACTAGTAAATCCCTAGCTCCAAGACTCCCATCTTAACTGGAAAGAAAAGATGACTGTGAATTATTTTTAAAAAGTACAGGCTGCATGTATTTTCAGACCAGGAGAAAGAAAACATGTTTCTGGGGTAAGAATGAGGGAAATGAGAAGGGATGGAGCTGAATGTTACAAATCATGATTTGGGGAGCTAAGTAGGTTTCTTCTTCTTTATTCTTCTTTCAACATCAAGCAAAATGTATAGAAGCTGTTAGCTCAAAGGAAAGATGTTCCCCCAAGAGATATGCAGCAGTAGTTGGTTCAGTGTCCTGCAGCGCTGTATGTCCCCTATTCAGTCTCTCCTGTCTTCTCCTCCTAAAAGAATAACAGCATTTTTTCTTTTACTCCTTGTTTATTTTGTTTGCTTAAGGACAATAATTGTCTCTTTCATCAGACAATCAAGTGAAAAATATCCTCACCATAATTAGAACTGGATTCAAAAGAAGCAGAATTGTGTCAGGGAGGGAGAATGACAGGGAAGCTGTGCTGTCATGCATGTGAATCTCTTCTGTTTTTAAGTTGTCATATAACAATGATTTAACTCCTTCCTATTACATGGGTTAGTGTGACAGCTAAAGTTACAGATATGATTAAAAAGGGATTCAATAAATTTGAGAAGAATAAAGCAAGCCAGCTCAAGAAGTGCTTAGCACCCATGACTTCTAAAGTATCATCCTGGAGTCTTATTCTCCTTGCTGAATCCTTTTGAACATGATGCCCACCAAACATAACCAATCCAAGGATCTCATTTATCTCCTGAATACTTTGTTTTGATTTACAGTGACTACTAGTAGAGATATTTCTCTTCTCAAAGAAGAGTTTTCTGCTAATCTCTTCATCCAGTTCAAAGAATCACTGAATTGTAGGAACTGGAAGGAACCACTGGAGATCACCTAGTCCCCACTGCTAAAACAGGTTCCCTGCAGTAGTTTAGACAGGAAAGCCCCCAGGTGGATCTTGAATATCTCCAGAGAAGTAGACTTCACTGCTCCTCTGGGCAGCCTGTTACAGTTCTCCATCACCCTCAAAGTAAAGAAGTTTTCATCATTTTTGTATGAAATATCCTGTATTTCAGTTTGTTCCCATTGTCTTTTTTCTGTTGCTGGGGACCACTGAAAAGAGCCTGGCCCCATCCACTTGACTCCTATCCTTTAGATATTTATAATTGATAAGATTCCCCCCTCAGTCTTCTCTCATCCAAACTGAACAGGCCCATGTCTTTCAGTCTTTCCTCTTAAGGAAGATACTCTATGCCCCTGGCCATCTTTGTGGTCCTCTGCTGGATTCCACCCAGAAGTTCCCTGTATTTCTAGAACAGAGGAACTGGCCACAGTACTCCAGATGTGTCCTCACCAGGGCAAAGTGTGCACTGGGCACACTTCTCCTTGTTCTAGGAAATGCACAGAGTATATTATGCACTACCTCTTCCCAACACACAGTTTTACATTATTGTTGAGATGGAAAAAATACAGAAATAAAAATGTTCAAATCTGTGAAAAACTGGAGTAGACATAGTTCATCTGTCAATCAAAGATACTAATTAAAATTAACTTGGTATCTTTTTTATTACTATTGCTAGTAATTGGAATTCTAGATATTTTCATATAAATATTTAATTATTATTTTAAATTACTAATTTTTTATCTAAAATTAATTCCTTATTTTTCTTACATTATTGAATTTATAAATATGATGCTTCTAATTTTATCAGTAGGGTTAATTCAAGTAATATTTGCATGCTAATATTTTAAAACATCTCTGGACAACTCATTTATATTGAAATTTATGACAAGCTGGAGGTGGCTTTATTTGCCTCTATATTTGTCCAAGTACCAGTAACAAATGACCTGACTGAATGAATCACAGCGATGTCAGCTCTGCACTTTTATTTTTAACTGTGCAATCTGTTGTGATTTGTGGACTGAATTGTAGAAATATGTCTTGTCATGGAGGAAAAACTCCTTTGTCACATGGCCTGTGCTCACCTGCAGACTTTCCTTGAACATGACAGAACACTGCAGGCACCACATTACAGTACAGGTATTGCAATTAAAAAATATCTCCCAAAGGAAGAGGAGTAAGGTGGATGTGCTTGTTCTATACTCTTTTCTCTCGTTTAGTGATCAAGTTACTTATGCAAACATGCAAAATAATTTATGCAAATATTAGTGTGTTATTTATGTGTGGTTTGCCCTCTGTTTCAAAATTTTATGATTCCCCAAGCTGCGGTGGAATCTTCCCAGCAAAGAGGAAGATGTGATTCAATATTACACAGAATGTTCAGGGAATGGAGTCCAGCACATATTTGAAGAAGTGTGGGAAGGAGACAGCATGACATGGGATGGGATTACAGTGTTCAGCTGGAGCATTGTCACTTTAAAACAATTACAAAATAAGATTTGTCTTGACAGTCTTGTGGCTACTTTATATCTTTGAATTATCAATTTAAATACAGCTCAATTAGCTATCCACCATTCTCACCAGACGTTTTGATGTTATTTTAGCTGTTCTTAATTTATTTGGGGGGGGTTCTTTTTTTTTTTTTTAGTGTTTTTTTTTTAAATAGATATTAGAGAAGAATAGAAAGTTTTATGTTGAACATTTTATATCATCTACTAAAATACATACTTAAGATGTAAGATTTCAAGCTTTAAATGACGGAAGAGCATAGGGCATATTTGCAGAATGGGGAACAAGTAGTTCTTATCAGCTGCAAGCACGTTGCTTTCCCTTAAACATTCTGTAAATACTTCCATTCATGTCTGAACCTGACGTGCAATATATTATCTTTTGCTTAATTAGGTGATATTTTCAGGCTCCTCTCTTCTCCTCCTGCAGTGAAAATTCATTTTTAAATTTTATGAGATGTCAGACTTCCTCTAACAGTGTGAAAAAACAACTCAAAGGCTCTAAGTAAAAGGTTTTAGGCCATGATTGACACAGTGCAGTAGGTCATATGCTCCACTGACAAGCAGTAAATTCTGAACTATAGTACAACATACAGGTGTTTCTGCGGAAGGTTCTGACTAGATAATTTGCATGCATCAGCCTATATATCAAGTGTAACAGAATGTAAATGGCTTTTGGAGAGCCTTACTTTGCTTGATGTGCCCAGGAATAAGAGGATGCTATATGTGGGGCAAGGAGTTATATCTGGACAGTGGAAATGAGGATTACAGATTACCCTGATGAAAAGCGCACCTATCACTCAGACAGACTTTGAGAAGACCTTCCAATCAAAATTCCACTTTCTGGCCCCAGTGAATTAATTTACAGACACGGACACAGAGTTTGATGCACAAATCACATTCTCACAAATAAATCTGGTGAAAAATGCTCTTGAAAATGATTGTTTTCTAAAAGTAACCAGTCTACAACATGATGGAAATGCGTTTGATTGGAGCACTTTGTAGCATAATATCAGAATGATTTCATCGACAATTAAGATTTTTTTCTCCTGGTGATCTGAGATTTATTTTGCCACCATAAACATGATGGTTCATATTTTCCTTATTATTCTGGGACAGTTTATGACAGATAGAAAATGTTTACTGTTTCAAGTGTTGAACTCTTAGTACTGCACCGAAACAGCTTCTTGGTTACCTTGCTTTTCTGTGACATGCCTACCTACTCTTGCTGTTTACTCTGTGCACAAAGTCATAATCTCTGATGAAGTAATCAGCAATTCCGCTGTAGCAAGTGGCTGAATCACACAAAGGAAGTCGCACTTTATGGATTCTGATGCAAAAGGGCTCTGAGAACTGTTACCGGATGGCTGACTGCAACAGGGCTTTAAAACATCCAGATTTTCTCACTGTTAGACCTGTTTTCCTGAAGTCAACCAGTAAAATTGCCATTGTTTTCAGTGAAGTAGAATGATATCCTAAATGAGGAAAAAGAAATGAATCTTGAAGAAACAAAAATACTTCTTTCATGCATATTATTTTGCTTATAAAATAATAATAATAATAATAGTAATAATAATAATAATAAAATAAAAAGGAGGAATTAGAACCACGAAATATAACAGATAAATAGAAACTGTTGTCTGAATTAATGCCTTTCAAATTTTCCAATGAGGCATTTAGTTAGCATTTAGTTGCAATGTTCATTATACTTTGATAATTATTTAGAGCTTTATCCCTTAGAAACTGGTTGCAGTGAAAGCTTGTATCATGGCTCAGTAGTTACAGATTCATTTACACTATTATGCAAAAAAGACTAAAGAGGATTTTTTTATTTTTTTTTTTTTTTCCCAAGGGGAAGGCTGGGAACCTACGAAATAAAGCAGCTCAATTAGAGAAGACCTCAAGTTAATAGGCATGGGTTCTGAAGGATCTAGCATATTGTAAGAGAATAATCCAAATTAAATGAAAGCTAAAAATTACATGCTCTGCTCTTCCTTCCCCCCAAAAAACACTAAATAAGAAAGCCAAAACTGAATAATCTTTCCCTATTGGCTACCTATCACATTAGAAGTAAAAAGAAAAAGCAAGTAAAATGGATGATGTATATCCATTGAATGTTGTAGAAGTGAATGTTTAACAGCTGTTACCATCCAATAACAATAATGTTAATTAAGAGTCTTGCCTTCAATTTCTACTACCACAATATTGTAATGCTGCTGAATTTGGCAGACTCCTGAGACTAACTTCTACAAACACCAGAATCTGTCTCTTTTAGCTAATTTTTTAAATTCTACTCATTTTATGCATACATATTATCAATATGTTGCATTAAAGGGTGAGACAAACACAAAGAAACACAAGAAACACAAGAAAACAATAAATAGGAATGGATCTGTAGCTCTCTTAATTATTGCTGGAGAAGAAAATGGTGTACAAAGGTCAACATTTAGTGCCTAATAGGAAGTTCTGACTTAATGATGGGGTTTTTTTCAGACAAATGGAATTTTTTCTCCTACATTTTTATAAAGTACTTGATGCTAGAAGCCAAGTTGAAAAAAGATTTAATAGTGTAATATTCTTTTAGAAATTATAAATATGCAAATAAATATATTAATCCCATTAGTTTTTTACTGTCATTAATTTGTTCAGAACATTTATTAGTCTACCTTTTTTGTTTCAACTTGACCCAGTCAAAGCATTTTGAAGACATTTAAAGTGATGAAGAGGGAGCTTCAATTAACCTTCTCGGCTGAGATATTTGATATGCATGAGTTACTATATAACAGTTTAATTATCTAATACTCTTTGTAAAAGATTTCTAATAGAGAATGGAATTGATTTATATATTATGAGAGCATAATCATTTATTTAATTTCTCATCAGATTTCTTTTGCCAAGATGTATGCAAATTAACCAGCAAGCTCTGGGACCAAAACCAGAACTCAGGATCTGACAAGTTTCTAGTTTTATGTACCTTTTTATAGCTTTGATGTGAAGGCAAAGCACTAGCTTCTCGTAGTTAATAACTAAGTGATACACAATTGCACTACTATTCAGAACTCGGAGCTATAAAGGTGTTCTTTAATCTTTGTTCTGGAAATTCATTGCCATAATCTGTGCCACAGCAGATAAAAATTTGAAGAAAAAAAAAAAAAGATAGTATACAATGATTCTTTAAAAAAATACAGTTTAAAAATTCATATTGATTAATGCCTTAATATTAAAAATTACCCTTTTTTCTTCTTTATTTTAATGTTATTTACCTCTTTGTGTGTGTGTGTGTGTGTGTGTCTGTGTGGCATTAGAATTAGTATATTCATTTATTTGTCTTTAAAAAGAATAAGAAAAAAAAATGCTTACTTGTGGGGAAAAAAGGCTAAAGGAAAAACGACTGCAGTTTCATAGTAAGTCTTGGCTCATCTCAGTCCTAATACAAGTCTACACCTTGCTTAAAACAATCAGACTCTGTTGGTAGCTGATCATCTAATACAATTAAATCAGTCACATGATGTTTGTTTTTACTGATTCAAATGTCAAGACATCCTAATGAGAAAGATAATTATCATATTACAAAAGACGAAACTGAGGCAGTGAAGATCTGAATAATTTCTTGGAGATAGCAAGTAAAGCCAGTGACAAAGAAAGGCATAGAAATCTCATTTTGGTTTCCTATTTATTTCTTTTAGTTGCACAAATTTTATTCCCTTTGTGCTGTCACTTTGTCTTTCTTGTGTTAAAGGAAAATAACTTTTTTTTTCCCTTTAGTTTTGGAAAACATTTCATTTAAGAACCATGTTTTTGAAGAGATTTCACAGGGCATTATCAATAAATGAAAAGAAGGAAGCAGCTAGGATGAAATTCTCGCTATTGTTGATGTGAAGTTTACTACAGACCACTGGAAATACGGATTTTCACTGTAAGATGTAGCGGTATCGATAAAATTCTTAAAGACCGGAAAAGGATAGGTTAGTGAAAATACTTAGGAATAGGCTTGGGAAGTGACTAAGGAGCAAGAAAGAATCGGAAGATGACAAATTCAGGACTGTAAAGAAGAGCAGACATGCAGAGATTCCTGAAAGTGAGAATAAATAAAATAAAACAGCCTCTCATCACTACGACAAGGTGAAGATTAATATTTTTGCATGAAGATTTGCTATTTTACTATTTTGAAGTATGCTTCAGTCTCCAGTACATCATCCTGAGCAGGATGAATACAGATAAATGGTGTTTGCTAAAATTAGCCATAAGTGACATCCTATTTTCTAGAAGATGATACATTTTTGTTTAATTACTGTTAATAACTGTTGAACTATTCAGGAATGTCTTACATTATGTTACATCTTCTGTATAAGACATCTATAAAATCACAAAACGTTTACAAAAGATTATTCCTTTACTATCCTTTGTGTCTCTTTTATTCCCTTTCAGGGGACAGTGTTAATTATAATTTGATCTAACTGTTCCAAGTTGGCCAAACAGTTTAGGACCTTAAAAAGAATATCTAAAATTTCCTTTATGATAAAAAAAGGTAATTTCATCTCCAGTAACCACTCTGTCTCATCAGTAAATTTTTATGCAGGCTGGGAAGGATGACCTGGACTGCAGTGGCATTTCTGCTCATCTGTGGGCAGAGGGTCATTCATTGCTTATGCAGATTGAAGGCAGACCTGGCTTCTTGGCACAATGTAGTATCCCAATTGAAGATTTTGCTAGAAAATTTTGAAGTTTGACTGACACAAGGTGCACAAGGATTTTTTCTGTTTTAATTTCCCCCCAAATTTAGACATTTACTTTCTGCTTGAATTATATTTTAATGCTTAAGTACCATCTTGGGTATCAACTGAGAATGAAATAGAGAATAAGGCCTTCAAACTATGCTTTTCGTTTTTGTACACTGTAAAGCAAGGAGGTAATTACCTCCATTTTAAGAAAAACAAAGCTGTTAACAGTAATCGCTCTCAGTATGGGACGGAAGTGCTATGCAGGGTCTGGGATTTCTTTGTTAGAATGTTTCAAACTGTATTTACAATGAGAGGACTTTTTTCCTTCAACATTTCTTTCTTACTAATCACAGCATGGATCCCTGTCACAAGTTTGTGCAAAAATGAGGGTGAAGCTCCTTATTTGTTGACTGGGATTAGAGCTTTGCAGTCTACAAAGTGTATTGATAGAAATGGTTAGTTTTGCTGGGAAAAATAAAAATAAAATAAAAGATTAGTGCCTGAGGTGTTTTACTAGCTTCAGATTCATAGCACCTCAATTTGGGATTCTCCTTCCTGGACAAATCAATGGAGACTCATCTAAAATTATGTGTCTCTGCAACCCTAGGCTATGAAGTACATCACTGATATCCACTATGGTAAAAAGTAATTATGAGATAGAATGTCTTAATCTGAACAAAGATTTGGAATATTGATATATTGGAGGGAAAAAAAAATGTCAGAGGGGGAAAGGAAATAATTATAAATTGAAACTAAAAAAAATTTGAAGGAAAGCTTTGATGAAAATTGGGGAAAAAATCTAACTGAAATGGCTTGGAAGAAGTTTTCTGTCACCACATCAGCTCCACTTGCAAACACCACTGATTTACCTGCCTTAATATAGTCATAGCCTGTGACTGTTATATCTGGATGACAAGGACATATTAAATAAACTCTTATGGGCTAAGATACTTTAAATTTTCCCCCTTCGAGTGCAATTTTTTAAGAGTTACAAGAAAAAAGATTATTTGCATAATTATATCTTTATTGGATCAGTTATCATGACACAAAATAATGAACTTCAAATGACATATTGAAATTTCATAGTTATTCCACAAAATTCTACCCAAATGTAATAACTGCATGGGTAAGAACATGACCAGAAAAAAAGAGAAGGAAGAACAAATGTTAATGTACTGAAGTAACTTTGTGTGTGTGTGTGTGTGTTGCTACAATCAATATGCAGGGTGACTCAAATGATGAGAAAATAGTTGTATTCTCATAATTCTTCCTCCCACACCACTACATTGAATAATACCATGAAGCTTTGCAATGCTGATATGGTTCCTGCATTTTTCTTAATGGTAACACATAAAAATCACTCAGCAGCAGTTTAGAAAAAAATATCAAAAGCTCTTTGTTTAGTGGCACAATTAAGTTTCTCCTCTAACAAATTCAAGCAACGGGAATGCAGAAACAGCATTCTGGGTTAAAACACTGAGCAAAGCTATGGAACATCCATATATGTTTAAGATACAGAATTCACTTAGCAAACTAAATGGCAATATTACAGCAACTACACATACAGACAGGGATAAATGAGTGTTTTGGAAATTAGAAAACTTTTGTTTTGCTTTGCTTTGCTTTTGTTGTCTGTTTTTGGCAGAAGAGGAAAGGGGAACTGGAGGAGTGGAGCAGGAATGAAAGAAAAAGTTTTTGCTGCTTACTGTCTCCACCAAAAGACCTTGAGGTTACCAACTTGCTTATTTAGGATGCATTAAGAATTCCTCTCATGGCAATAAGTTACTGTTTTTCCTATGAAAATGCTAAAGTAATGTGAAATAATTTTTAATTTAATAAGAGCAGTTTGAAGAGGAAGCTTCTATTTCCAAGAAAATAGCTAAAACTCATTTTCTTAATTACAAAGCCAACGTGAATTTTTCTACTTACAAAAATAAGTTTGATATGTTATTATAATTAGAAGTAAACGGTAACGGTTTGATCAATTCAGGAGTAATACATAGGGAAGTCTGCAGATAACAGTCAAATAACACTGGGAGACTAAAATGTGTCAGTTCAGACTTCTTTTCTTTGCCATTATGCTGATGATATCTCTGTGCACATATGTGCTTATGTGCACCTGTACGGGTGTAAGCCCTTTGGTGAATTAATAATGGAGAAACAGGGTTCGTTGCATCTTGCAGAGTACGCAACGCTACCTTAGCGCAGAAGAAAGGGAACTTTGTGCAAGCCTCAGCACAGTCACAACTCACATGCTTGTGCTTCACTGATGCCAGATACCAGGGCAATTTGCAGACTAATATCCAGACAGGACTAGTAGCTCTCCCAGTGAGCCTGCACACCTGACTCATTCCAAGGAAATCTGGCAATTAAAAAAATTAAAATTAAAAAAAAACATCTGAAAATCTCACATAATTTAATGTTTCTAATGTTATTCTCATGGTTATGTACACATCATTGTTATTGGCACTCCAAGTAAGGAGACAGAACTGTTACACTTCTCACTTCATTAATGAGAAACACAAAATGAAGACATCGCCCTACCCAGCTGGGATTATGAAGAAGCTAGCTTCAAGAGGAGTTATTCTGGGTAATCTTGTTAGGAAACAAGGCAATGTTTTTTTAATGCCTTTTGAATAGCATCAACTTCAAGTCAGTAATCTGTTTTCTTTTACTGTGCACCACCATCCTGAATGTGCTGGTATCTATCTTCTTCTGGCAGGCTTCCTAAGGCTTTCCAAGACAAGGCCACTTAAGGCCCTTGACTGCCAAATGAAATGGATGGTGCACAGAAAAGCCAGCTCAGCTCTGCTCTCTGTGTGACTGGCAATGTCCTCTGGGGTACACATGCTTCTTTTCCCTTTTCTCTTCTTTATCACTGATAATTCTGTAGCTGAACACTTGTCTTTAAAAAAGTGGAGAAGAAAAAAATACATTTATATGAGAAAAGAAAATGATAATATCAAAGCACAACATTAGTAATACAGCAATGACTCCAAAGCAACATTGTAAAGGATATACAGCTTATATACATATATGCATTTATCATGCATATATGTTTAACGTATACATTAACATAGACACATAATATCTATATAAAATTAGGTTTGTGTATGTATGCATACATACATGTATATATATATATATGAATTTTGTATACATATATTTATTTGTATATATATACAGGAATTTTAGAAAGCACTTACAAATCCAGAATGAAGACTAGAGGAAATGCAGGATTTGAGATGGCCAAAAGTTCATTTAAACTGTTAATACAAGCTCAAAGAATAAAAAAAGAAAGAAAGAAAGAAAGAAAGGAAGAAAGAAAGAAAGAAAGAAAGAAAGAAAGAAAGAAAGAAAGAAAGAAAGAAAGAAAGAAAGAAAGAAAGAAAGACTAATGTGATCTTTCCTCAGAAATACCTAGGCATTAGTTATTAGGTGTGGGCTGCTCCCCAGCCTCTGCACTCAAGATTCACTGAGAGCTTTTCCACTGCTTTATGATCAGTAGTTATCTGCCTCTTTCAGGACTAATACTGTCCTCCCCTCCATAACTCATTTGATTTTCTTCACATAAGATATTTCTGACACTTCTCTTTTAAATTTCCAACCATGTAAGAATGGAAGCAGGCTCCATTTAAGAAACAAATGATCAAAGGATTCATTTCTTATTTAACTTCTCTAGGAGCAGAACTTAAAGAGAAGATCAAGTCTGTTCAAAGAACAGCAGTAGAAAACTAAAAGGAGAGAGTGATATTTCTTTTCCCTCAGGGAAAAAAAAAATGGAGCTGGCTTCTTTATAAATACACAGAATTATCTCTCTGCCATTGCTAGGTCAGAGTAAAAGATCTCAAATATTCATGGCAGGGTAGCTTATTTGTAAAGTCCATACATTGAAAAGTAATTGCCTCAGAAAATGAAAATCAGTGGGAGCTAAGTATCAACTTGGAAGCTAAACTAACAGTTGCTGATCTGTAGCAGAGGAAATAGTAAAATAAATACCAAGTCAATCAGAAATGTCTTCGCTTCTTATGATATTCCTGCTCATTCACTTCACTAAAATGTATCACTCTCTCCGTAGAAGCCTGAGAAGGTTAGCCTCATAAGGCAAAAACAAATTCTTAACAGTAATTCTGCAGTACATCAATCTGCCATTATAAAATGCCTGAATTTAAGTCATTCGTGAGGATTTTTCCCTATCAGTTTAGAATGTTGAGATTCCGGATGCCACTTTTTAAAAGAGTGTTTTTCTTAAGGAAAGTTAGCTTCTCCCATTCTGAAACTTTAACATCAGATATCCAAATTTATTATCATAATCGAAGTGTATGGTTGTAAAGATCTTGTATGAGTTAAGCCTGCTTTTCAGAGAGCATAGAAACTCTTTGAAGATGCTGATCATATTCTCTACCACCATCTTTAATTTTCTCTCGTTGAAGCTGTGAATCTCTTGGTTACATAGGAAAAGCAAGCAAGCAATTTTGTAATTGTTGCACATGAAAATATACAGAAAAATAAGAAATATCTTCTTTTAGATCAAGTATTACAAGCAATACAAGGATTACAAGTTTCCTTTATAGGAGGCAACCCATTTGAACTCTATATATTTTTGTTAAGACATCATCTTTCCTTAAAAAATAAATTATAAAAAAACTCTCAAGTTATCCTACATTACTCCCTACATTACTGTCTGTGGCCATATTAATGATCTAGGACATGAAATGGTGAAGTTTCTCTCTATGGTACTAAGAACTCCTATTATCATTTTTATGTTCCTGTACTTCTACAGGAAAAAAATACTATTCATTCAGATGAAAACTAAGTGGCACTACATGTATTCAAAGTACAAAATATTTTCTTCTCAGAGGGATTTGCATCCTTAAAGTACTCTTTTAAAGAGTCCCACTTAGTTTTGATTTTCCCTTAAACAAAATATCATCAGGTTGCACAGTCAGATTTGCTTAGTTTGGTGTTACAACAATAAAGTGTTCCATATTCCAAGACTGGCTCCTTATTTAAACACTTTATTCTTTTGACCACAGAGGGATAGCTATGAATTCAAATGCATGTGCCACAGCACAAGCAGCAAGCTTTCTTTGCTCATATGTCTCTGCAAATTTTCTGTTTCCAATCACTAAATGGTATGACAGGGTAGGATGTTGCTATGTAGTTTTAACATGAGTTTCAGTTGAAGATAAATTGATCTGCCTTGATTTCTTCTCCACAGTTCCAGCCTGAGGAACTGTTCACAAGAGAAACATTTTATTAGAATCCTGGATACTTTTTTTTTTTTTTTTTTTTTTGGCTTATAAGCAAATTAAGATATAAACTGCTTTGAGAATATATTTTTTTAGACTATCAGTTTAAATACTTTTGCTTTCTTTGGCATATATCTTTGTCTTGCATAAATAAACCTCAGAACTGAGAACTATCTGAAACTTTAAGAAATTTGAGGTATTTAGAAAGAGAATCAAAACATCAGAAGTCTGCCTGATACTGAATTGCATATTACAGATCTTAATACTGTGTAGCAGGGCAAGCAGCTCAGCACAGAAGACAGAGAAATGTTCCACCATTCAGTCAAGCTGCTGAGAGCACCCTACAGATTGAGAAGATTCTATAGGGATCAACAGCCTGTCTCTTGCAAGGAAGGCATACCATCCCTTCTCTGACATTTTTTTCAAAATCCCAAGACAAAATTACAAGGGACTTCTCTGGAGACATCCAAAAAAGGGATTAGTATGCCAGGCTCAACACATACAGTCATCACTAAACTAGGCATCATACTTTGGAAATGCTAAGCATTCTTGTTCCTTCCCTTTTAAACTTTATTTATTCTCCAGTATATATTTTTTTACCTGAGTACTTTAGAAATCATCTAGTAAGCTACCAAAAAAATCCTCTCCCTCATATTTTTCAATAATAGATTCTACAAATTTACTGTTTTCCACACACTATGACTTAAATAGTTCCTTTACTGTCTCTCGTATAGCAATATTTCTGGTAATTGTACTTCATATTTAATGGGAGACCAAACAGAATTATTTTTGTAACAGATTGACAAGTGCACAACTTATCTCAGCAGTCCTTTTACACAAAATTCTCTGGAGTGTGTATTTACAGTGCATATTCCTATAAGTTTCAAAATCTTGCACCTATAGCTAAAAAAAAAATTAGTTTTTTACTGTGTTATCCACCTGATAATTCTAGTACTTGGATTATATTCATTTACACTGAGTTCCCATTAAAAAAAAAACAGACTCAATATTTTATCCCAGTGGACCAAGATCAAAGCACCTTTCTTTATATGAGCATACTGACAAACAGTTTTAGTGATAGTTCACTAAATGAAAGAATTCCCATGATTTCCCTGTTTGAATGAGATTTCAAAGAAATGTTCTGGGCCTTGTCTTACATATGTCTATTGACAATTTGCTCTTTTACTTATTCTCAAGCTATTTCAGAAATGATGCCTTTACTTTCTTGTATATTTTATTAAGATATTCTTATCTGTTAGAACTCTCAGATTGCTAGCAGCCAAGATAGGTATACATTATCCTCCATGGTTCACTGTTCTTTGCTGCCACTGCTGTGATTCAGAAAAAAAAAAAATGTCTTTGAGATTTCACTCATACACTGACCTACCTCTAGTCTTTGTTATGTTAACTTCTGTTCCAGAAGAGAAAAATTCTATTGCAGATTTTTTATCTTTTATTTCTATAGTCTTGGCCTACACTCAGCACATTTCCAAAGTTCTTTATTCTTTCTTATAGTCTGAACTCTTTTCTAGCATTGTAAAACATCATCATACTTAATGGTTGTGACATCAAAATATCTCGCAGTGCATTTTGGTGAGACAGACCAGCTGCAAAGTATAACTGAAAAGACAGTCTGAAAAAACAGCATCTCCTTAAGTAAGGATTTACAATGCAAATAAGCATATTTTGTTTTCTAGTGACCTGTGCAACACCCTGCTAGAAATCAATCTTAGTGAGAGATTTTGAATCAATCAGTTTTACTAAAACTTTTTACAATTCTAAATAGTGAAAAATGTTCTCTACTCATATCATTGTTTAGCTATTTGGGGGCAACTGTAGGTGCAAAGTATATATACTCAATACACTAACAGTATGATATACTTGATCCCTTTTGAACAAACTTTTGAGCTTCTTTCTTTAGCCTCTGTCTTCAGATGATTGGAGTTCTCTACTAACATGATAGACACGAGCCCTTTTAGCTTTTTTCTGGAGTACATCAAGAATATCTTTAGTAAATGACTTCAATTCCCTTTCATGTCTTTTCTTGAGACTGAAATCTTGACATCTTTTTAAAGCTGTGATATATAGCTTCTGAATCAACATGCGATTTTGTAATCATAGTGTTTCAAACAGTTCATTTTCCTGATTGCTATTTACCCATAGAGTTAATTCACACACCAAGTCAGCTAAGCTCACAACCAAATCCTGAGTACCAAGTATCTTCTCCTACCTTACAGTTAAAGAAAGACTTCAGGCTTAAAATAAGCAGATTTATTTGTTTGTTTACTGTTCTGTTGGTACAATTTTTGTCACTTAAATTTTGTTGAAAATTCCTTTCTTTTTTTTTTAACAATGTATGCCCCACTTCTAACTTCACAACCAGCTTTCTATCTGAGATGACGCAGAGTGACTTTCAACAAGAAATATTTAATAACCTGAAGACTCTGCTCTTCCTGTAGTCTGCACGTAAAAAATTGATGACTTTTATCATTCTAGTTTTGCTACGGAGATTCGTTCAGCTTCTTAGGTTATGCACTTATTTCCCTTTCTTCTTTGTCATTGAGGCTTTTAAGATGCTGGATTATTTCTCAGTTCACCTATGTTCTGGCCAATTGGCACTGTGTAGTGGTTCTGTGTTCTGTACATCACTGAATGGCCCACATGAGACAACCTAGTCCTATTTATTCCTCTCACTTCTTATAAGGTGTATTCAGGACTACTTTAGACTTGCACTGTTTCTTAAACACTCAACTATAATGAAAATACAACTATAAAATTTGTAAAACATTATTTTTGTCCACAGAGTTTGATTTTAGAAACAGAGGAATTACTTCAGCAAATCTCAAAAGCCATTGACATAACCAAGCCTGCTTTGTCTACTGCCACTTTTATCCATATAAAATTTTCCTCTGATATTCCAGTAGAAATATGGGGGAGATTAATATAAATTTCATTTCAGAATTTTTAAGTTTATAAATTTCTGCTTCTTACAGAAGTAGGAAAATGCAGTTATTATTCTATGCTTAGGACAACATATACAAAAGAAAACCTCCGTACATCACCTATTCTTTCTTCATGTTTTGGTTTAATCCATCAGACACGTGAGCCATTAGCTCACTGCCTTTCCCAATCCAGTGGGATGAGGGAAAAAAAATCATGAAAATACTGTAAAGCTCATGGGTTGAGATAAAGGAAAGAATAACTAAAATAAACAATGCACAGTGCAATTGTTCTCTACTAGCTGACCAGTGCTCAGCTAGTTCCTGGGCAACTCCCAACTCCAGCCAACTCCCCCAGTTTTACTGTTTACATGATACCATATGGAATATCCTTTTGGCCAAGCTGGGCCAACACAGAGTACCATACCAGTCACTATGAAAGAAAACATCTTTATCCCTGTCATTTTCTATTTTCATTCTGAGTTTGTCAGCTATATTGGAGCCAAATGCATTTTCTTGAATTGCTTTAATTTTGGGTTATCTCAACTTTAAACTAAGAAAAGTTTTACAAGAGCAGAATAACAGAATCATAGAATGGATAAGGTTAGAAGGAACCTCTTAAGGTCATCTCATCCAATCCGACTGCTCAAGCAAGATGTGATCTCACAAGTGCTAGCAAGACTATTCATTGTGCAACCCAGCCTCCTGGCTGGCTTTGTGACAAGGGCACATATCTGGCTCATGTTCAAATTGGTGTCCACCAGGATGTCTTCGTCATTCTCTGCATAGCATTTTTCCAGACCATCATCCCCAGACTAGTACTGGTGCCCGGAGGTGTCTTTTCCATCCCAGAAGAACAACTTGGCATTCACTGAATTATATGAAGTTCTGTTCTATCCAATTTTATGGCCTGTTAAGGTCCCTCTGCATGGTAGCACAACTCTCTGAGCAGCCACTAATCCCAGTTTTGTATCATCTGCAAACACAAGGAAAGTGTCAGTCTAACAAAAGTTAGACCAAAAGGAGTTTGAGAAAATAAAGTGCTTTGGCAATAAGGCAGAGGAGACCCGGCCTTGAATCATGATAACTGCTTGGCACAGGATGGGGGGCTTTCTTTTATACCTTTTGCTGCCTTAAGCTTTTCCAGGGCAAAGGAAAAAAATACTCTGGGATGAAATAGTTCTCCTCATATTCTCACCAGTCTATCATTCTCAGACATGCCTCCCCACATTCTTAAGAATGGTAATGTTCTCCTTCAAATATATTCCTCTAGTCCTCTATGAATCTATTTCTTCTTGTGACACTTTATTCAGCTGCTTTCATTAAAGACTCCTTTAATAATCTTTCCAAAAAAATTACATTTCTACATCATTCTCTGTTGATTTTCTTCCTATTGAGCATGCTGTCTTTCTTGGAATCAGTCAAAAACTAAAATTGAAACAACTTCCTGCCAGGTGGAACAGCATGTGCACATCATAATAGGTTAATGATTTCTTTATAGCTAGCTGAGCAACAGGTCAGTTGTTAACAGATTCCACGTTGTTTTTTTTCTCAGAGGATAATTTGACATACAGATAGAGATAAGAATAGTACATGTGCTTTGTTTCCCAGTTCATTTGTTTCTAAAATGTCTGCAGTATTGTTATATTTAGTATTTTTCTAGTTCTTTATTTTTGCCACAAGATGTTTTGCATTAATGATAACTACATGATAAGGATACTACGCAAAGCCTTAGGTTAAGCAAAACAGAATCAGCTCAGCATCTTCTTATAATTCTGGAGGGCAATGAAATGAATATCCAGTAATAGCAGACAAGATCACCACAGGAGATTTTTGCACTGGGCATTTGTGTGAAATAAACATTTTTTAGAGACTACCATTAGTTGAAGGAGTTGTTTGACATGCCTGTATCTGGGCAGCAGAAACATAAGGAATGCAGAGGGTGTGTATGACTTTGTAGCCCATGCAGAGAACAACTCCTCTAAACATGTTTTGTAGCATCTGGCATATATTGAAGCAAATTCTTTGCTAAGGAAACAGAGTAATATTCTATTGATAGCACTCAGCAGTTTTCTTAAAGAAGAATTTGACCTATAGAGTTTTCTAACATTGCCTTTAGGCTGACATTTTTTGTCACTGTTTGGAGATATGAATGCTAGGACTCCCTGCATCTCCAAAGCCTGTGGGAAAGCTTTGATAAAAATCTTACTTTAAATGTTAGAAAAGTTAAATTTCTCCATATTTTAAAATGTAATTTTCTATGTAAATATGTTGCATCTTTTAACAGTTTTAGAAAATAAAGTGATTGAAGGATAATAATGACAAGTGGGATTCAAAATAACAAGCCATGTAATAATTGCTTTTTCTTGTTTTAGATTTTTTAATCCTATCACTACAAAAAATATTACTTATGTATTTTAGACAGCAAATATTCATAAGTTTGGCTACCTTAATGGACATGTTCTTTCCTAATCTTAATTAAAAGTGGGATGATGCATATTTGAAAACTAGGAAGGAGTAAGGAATTTGCTTTATTGACAGAACCTCCAAAAATAAGCTTTCCTTTTGTAGGAAATGCAGTTCTTTTAACAGGTTTACTGGCATCAGTGAAGTCATCTGACTGATAACAGTTTGGAAGAGAAGCAGAAAGCAAACAAGCCAATTGTTTTGTTAATTTTGTTTCCTCTCTGAAGAGAGAAAATCTCAGTCTCTTCCATAATACAATGCAATGGAGAAAGAGCTTTCATAACAACATTATTCTTGCCCACTGGTAAAAGTATCTGACCATCTACTAAAGTATTTTAATCACAGAGTCCTTATCATGTTTCTTAGCAGTAAAAGTCTGCCAGAAGCATACACAGTAAATGAAAATCAAACCTATGGCAAAAGTTAAGTTTAAGCTTACACAACATTCAAATCACATCTAAGAAACAAGACTATACAAAAAGCATTTGAATTTATGTGTAGGTGGACTGCTTTACTGCACACACTGCTCGGTATGATTCAGTTTCTCTTTCTTCTGCACTCCTGGAAACCGTTACAAAAGAGCATTTTTTTTAATCCCATATTTATTGGGAGCTAACAAATCTTTTGAGTCTTTAACTCACAGGCAATACTCTCCAAGGTACTGGTATTTTCCTCCTTCTGGTATTAGCCTCCTATCTGTACTTCCTACTAAATTTTACCTAAGACACTTCCTTAGGCCCATTCACTCATCTTCCTCCCACGGAATGGCGAGGTCTGCTTCTTATTTTGCATCTTTTCCCCATAAATCATGAAAGCTCCCAGTGTTCCTGTAAGCAATTGAGATACTTTCTGTCCACAAAAGTTAACAGTAGTAACAGTGCAGAAATGGTGTCTTAGCAAGTTGTCACACCATCTTTATTGCCTTCCTTTGCTAAAAGTAGAATAAGGGGTTCTGAAACCTGTCCCTTGGAATTGAATGTATAGATTCATTCCCACTTCATCACAGTGGCTGTTAAATGTTGTCAGGTAATTTGCAGTGATTAATTGGGAAATGACTGCAGACTCAGAACACTGAGGTTAAAGAATTTGAAGATGACATATTAAAGTAAAGCTAAGTAATTATGTCCACAAATGCAATATTTAATATGAAAAGCATGTATGAAAACTTTGAATTCACATAGCTACAAGAAATGGACACCTACTCTTACCTGTCCCTTTCCAGTTTGTCTCTATCCTTGACTTTCTACTGTTTGATTACAAGTCTCAATATCTTCACTCCACAGAAACAAACTTTATCCATTTGTATTCTTAATTTCAAATTACTTTTCTCTGGTAATTTATTCCATATGCTTTTTACTAACTATGTGAAGCACAGAAGTCCATATTGTGTTCCCCTCTATAAAGCATGTAACTCCAGAAAGAGCTGAAAATAGTGAATTACACAACCAAATTCCCCTGTGAAAAAGTAGCATGCCAAGATGATGCATGCTAGACAATGCAGTTAAGCCCTCCAAAGTGGTACAGTAAGTAATGGTTTCAAATAAAGAGTGTCATTTTCTTTTCCCTTTAGGATCAGGCTCTTTTTCAGATCTCATGGTCTCTTCTTAATAACTATAATAAAAAGAATCCAATATGCTAGGGTTCAAATGTATTATGTATAGATCATGTCATGTTTTTATAGCTGGATTTGATTGCCTGTTTATGCTTCTCTGCAGTCTGCGTTCAAAGTTCAGACGCTCTGTATCACTTTGAGTGCTTCCTATAGGAAAGGGCATCATAAGCAGCGTAGCTGTAATCTTCACAGTGTTAGCATCTGTTTTAGGGGCAGCCAAATTCCTCAGACAGCCTGTCAGCACAACTGTTTTCTGCCCCCACAATTTCTCTTTCTTTCCATTGTGAGTTACTGGAGGTATTTAATCCCTCTCTCCTTTTTTTTTTTTTTCTTTTTTTTTTTCTTTTTTTCTTTCTTTTTTTTCTTTTTGTAAGAATGCCCTTCAACCTGTAACTAATCATAAGATTTTTCAAACAACGAAAGTTTATTTATGTCAAATCTATGGAAAACTGAAACAAAACCACTTGGAATAAAATGCACGTTAGAAGTACAAGATAAGTTTATAGATTATATTTTAATCAGAAGACCGTTTGTAGGGACTAAGAAAAAGCATTACAAGGAAAGTGAAGGGAACAGAAAAAGAGAGAATAAGGTCAGGAGAATGATTTTGTGAAAGTGAAGCAAGAAAAGGGAAGTAGAGAAGTTAATAAACAATAGCAAGGAGAAGAGGGAAAAAGAATATGCACAAAAGAAAAAGGAAAAAGGTAGAAAAGAACAAAGAAAAGAAACCAGTAGCAGTTCTCCCAATAAATGATATGTAAGATATGGTGAGAAAAGGGTAAATGAAATGGTCATTCCTAATGGCAATTGATTTCATACATACATGTCCCATAGGGTGCTTTAGGGGAAAAAATGTGCTGCTCCCTCCACAGTAAGGAAGGCAGTGGGTGCAGGCAGGGGACTGAGCCGTGCTGATGGACCTTGTCTCCTACAAAGTCTGGGGACCAAGGAGCCCCCACTCCATCTATCCCTCCCCATGCTGACCATCATACATTAGCTAATGAATATGAATTTTAATTATTGTTGACAGGGCTGTGAAGACAGCTGCTTTGATGGGTTTTCTGTGGAATGTGTGACCCAGTATGGTTAGAGGATTTTGGTGTGTCTCCCCATTCTTTCACCTATCTAATCACTGTAAAGCAGGGAGAGCAGAAATATGACTCCTGTGGCAATATATCCCTGGAGAAAAGCCAGAGCCCTGTACCACTTATGTATTAACTTAATATGTACAGGGTCTCTAGGTCTAGTGCTGACTTTCCTATGTTTAGATTAATTTTGCCTACACCAAATATATAAGCAAATCTTTGTATCTCACTTAATTCTGCAATAGGAAAATTGAGCCCAAAGTTTAAACCTTTTGAATGAGTGGGCAGATGGACTGGCTTATTATATAGCAGTCACTCTAAAAATCCATTATTCTCTGAAGTTTAATATTTCGCTAACATTTCTGATTTTTTGGGGAAGCATTTGGAAGAGGTACTTCTCTATTAGAAAATCTCATCTAGTTTGACAGATGGAAGCAGTTATTTCCTTAGTAAGACAATAAAAACCTAATTTTTGCTTTAACAACATAAGCACTGAATATAAAGCTTTTTCACTACTCTATCAGTGAAGGTAAACATCTTGCAGGAGAAAAGTGAGAACTTACTAGACTATTCATTTTTCCTCCAGAGAAAAAGGTGCTCCATGAGCACTGCACTATTCACATCTTTCTGATTTTAAAAAAAATCAAAAATGCATACAACATTATCAGCATGATTTCTACATACTCTGATGATGCTAGAATTCTATCAATATCAAACCAACTCCCGTCTGTGTGGACAAAATTATAAAAGTATCAAATTTTCATTTGAAACTGTTATAAAAGACCATTTCACATCAAATAAAGGCATTACTTGTACAAATATAGATTTATTTATTTATTTATTTATTTATTTTGCAAGACATACAATATGACTGGACTTTATTAGATGGTGATTTTAACATTGTGCGAGGGAGCATTCTCATGCTAACAGACTAATTTAAGCCATTCACAAAAGAAAGCTCCTTGAATAGTGAAAAGTTTAGTTATTAATGGATTGAAGAAAAGGAAAAAAAAACGTAGTTTAAAGCTAGCTTTGCTTTTCTAAAGTTTTATGCGGTTCTATCTTGATTTTACCTTTCTAATGTAATGTTTTCTTTAGACTACAAGATACTAAATGTCACTTTATGCAACATGGCAATTTGTAAGTATGACTATTGCATATAAATATTTGGAGAAATAATAATAACTTGAGTCATGAGACAGCATGAAACCAACTTTTATTGTGTAAGGGTGTCATTTTAACATGATGGTTGTTTTTGACATGCATTTGTGATTCATATTTTGCCCTTATGAAAGGAAGGATTTTTATATCAACAGGACTATAAATAATTGTAAAGACTTTGAACAATAAAACAGAACTCTACAGAAAGCATCTTGATATAAAAACTGGGTTCAGTATAAGAACACACCACAACATTCTGTTCATTACATTAGAAGTATTTTTTACTAGGACTTGAGTACAAAAATTCCGATATATGAGAGTTATATATGATATAACTCTCAAATATGCAGTTAACAAAATAACAATGCTATCAAGAAAACTGCAGAAAAATATGGCAAGGATAAATAAAATGAAGGTTCATCCTGACAACAGTTCATCCCTTAGTCCAACAAAAGACCACTGGATCACTTCCTTCCCACATAAGGTCTAATATGAGAGTTTTAATGGGTTCTTTTTTGGTTCTCAGACATGGTATTGTGCTTCTGTACACAGTAAATTTCAAGTCTTGCTGATAATGGGGTAACTAAAGGATTCCTGATGCAGAGCGAGATGAACTTTATTTTCCTGGTTCATGGAAGAATTCCAAATGACTCAAACAAGACCTGGATCAGATCCATATTAAGAATAACTTAATATGGTCAGGCCACAGCCTTGCTCCACTGACTTCACTTCAATCACTCATGACTCACATAGATGCAAATTGAAAAAAATGAGTAATTTTCAACTGCAAATAACTGCAATAAAAATAAGACCAAAGACCATATTATCTAGTAGAACTTTCTCTTTATATTGTTCTCATTTTCTATCATAAATAAATGTGATTGCTCAGTTGCAGCAAAGTCAGTGATACATGTTAACTAGCAACTTGGCTCATTCAGAATGACTTCATGATAAAGTCATGTAATTAAATTCTGGGACCAATACTCTTCCAATTGAAATGAGCGAGAAGTGTTTATCTGAAACCAACTAAATATTGCAGGTTCATAACATGCATCTTTCACAAAAGAAATGCCTTAAAAAGCACCAGAGGTATGTATACCGAATCTTTTACAATATATTTTTACAATTTTTAAGGTTGGAAAGGGGATGAAGTAACAATAACAACCGCTATGCAGATGATCAGAGGGTTGGAGCACCTCCCGTAGGAAGACAGGCTGAGGGAGCTGCGCTTGTTCAGCCTGGAGAAAAGAAGGCTGCGGGGTGACCTCATTGCAGCCTTTCAGTACCTAAAGGGAGCCTACAAACAGGAGAGGAGTCAATTCTTTGAAAGGATAGATAACAGCAGGACAAGGGGAAATGGCTTTAAGTTGAGGGAGGGAAGATTTAGGTTGGATATCACTGGGGGAAAGTTCTTTACCAAGAGAGTGGTGAGGAGCTGGATGAGGCTGCCCCTCAGAGAGGTTGTGGATGTCCCATCCCTGGAGGTGTTCAAGGCCAGGTTAGATGGGGCCCTGGGCAGCTTAGTCTAGTATTAGATATAGAGTTTGGCGGACCTGCCTGTGGCAGGGGAGTTGGATCTTTGAGGTTACTTTCTACCCAAGCCATGCTATGACTCTATGAACCTATGAGTCTATGAGACATACGATTTCTCGCTTAACTGATTTTCATACAAAAAAAAAAAAAAAAAAAGAAGCTGAAAAGTGTGGTAAAACACATCAGAAAAAATAAATAAAATAAAAGATAAAAATATGGCACTTATATACCATATATAATGCACATTACTCATTTATATAGTCAAGTCCAGCTCACTCTCCTGATGCAAGAGTCCCATGGAAGTGAATATCATTAATTATGTAAAGATTAGAGCAATTTCATGCTACACATATACAGGTATAAAAGCTTAGAATTGATTTGACATTTATCCCTAAATAGGCGGAAGAGGAAGGAAGGATATTTCTTATCAGAAGAGAGTAAGGCGCTAATTCCTGAAGAGAAAATGCATGAAATCAACCAAGAATTGAATTTTTATTTGGGCCTACTAACATCAGAGTTGTTGTAGTTTGTAACCATCGTAGCAGAAAGCATGCAATCACAGAATTGTAGAGATTGTAAGGATCATCTAGTCCAACACCCCCTGCTAATGCATGTTCCCTACAGTACGTCACACAGAAGTGCATACAGGTAGGTTTTGAATATCTCCAGAGGAGGAGAATCCACAAGCTCTCTGGGCAGCCTGCTCCAGTGCTTTGTCACCCTCAAGGTGCTTCTTCACAGAGCTCCTTTCCAGAAGGCCAGTTCATAACCTGTACAAATGCATGCAGTTATTCCTCAGCAGGTTTAGAACTCGATGTTTGCCCATTCTGAATCTCATAAGGTTCCTCTCAGCCCAACTATCCAGCCCTGTCCAGGTCTCACTGAATGGCAGCACAGCCCTCTGTTGTATTATCCACTCTGCCCAGCTTTGTGTTCTCAGCAAACTTGCAGAGGGTGGACTCTATCCCTTCACCCAGGTCACTGATGACAATGTTGAACAAGATCAGATCCAGCACTGATCTTTGAAGAGCACTGCTAGTTACACTCTAAGCTCTGCCATTCAGTTCTCAATCTACATCACTGTCCACACATCTTTCCCACACTTGCTAAGCTTACCTATGAAGATGTTATGGGAGATAGTGTCAAAAGCCCTGCTGAAGTCACAATACAGAACATCATAGAATCACAGAATCATAGAATGGCTTGGGTTGGAAGGGACCCTAAGGATCATCATGTTCCAACCCCCTGCCATAGGCAGGGCCACCAACCTCCAGATCTGGTACTAGGCCAGGTTGCCCAGAGCCCCATCCTGTTTCAGCACCTCACCACTCTCTCTGTAAAGAACTGCCCTCTGATATCCCATCTAAACCTTCCCTCCTTGAGCTTACTGTTCTCTCTCCATCCACTCAGCTGCTCATGACCACACAGAAGGTTGGTAAAGCATGATTTTCTTTTGTTACGTCCATGCTGATTACTCCTGAAAACCTCCTTTTCTTCCACTTGCTTGGAGATGACAGAATAAGTTGCTCCAGTAAAAACAAATTGTTTAAAAAGGCAATATTAGAGTTGTTTGTCCATTTTAGGTTTGGATTGAAAAGAGGTTTTAATATCTTTTGTGAATATATAGAAGGTAACTCGTGAAATAATCAGTTTACTTATTCATATGTATGTTTATTCATACACACTCACCAGGATATTTAAATCATCTTGAATAAATACATAAATGAATAAGCTTGAAGTGGAGCATCCAGACTACAGATTCTCAAATTTCAGTATGTGCATTTTGTAGATTTGTGAACCTTGAATGCACAATTATACTATAGATGCTCTGAAAGTAATACCTTTCAGAGTATAATAATTTTAATATTATATAGTAAAATAAAATAATTTTATTAGGTTGGCCCACAGTGTTAGAGGCAGACACGATAGTAGAGGTTGAACCTTCCCACCAGTATTCCATTATGTATTGTTGCCATGTAATTAGTAGCAGCAGAGGGGTAATCTGACAACATGATGTCTGTCCTGGAAGCACATATGAAGCAAAGGTGTAGAATTTAATTCTTCCATACAGATATTCATTGATGCTTGCTGAATATTTATGGAGATGTATGGATGTTAGTACAACAAAAAAGTGGGTGGTGCATTTTAACAGTGACAACAGTAAGGTGAAGGACAAGCCATGTTCCAGATGGTCACACCACAAAATGAAGAGCATCTCCATCATCTCATGCACACAGATTTGCTAATTGTGGCGACTACATTGAAAAATAGTGTTCTTTAGCTGAGAATTTACTCTATCTAGTAGTATTATTGTGCTCTTTGTATCTGTTGTAGTTTCCATGGAAATAAATAGGATATGCAACATACATATCTCTTCTGCTCCTGTATAACTGAGAGCAATTGCTGCTGCTGCTACCATTTCTACATTATGACATCTGGAAATTCCTGACTTAAATTACTAACTGCACTGAATTCAAGCCAGCCTAGAAATTTCCCTTAAGCAGTACAGTGATCACAGCATTTGCATGTTTACAGTAGGGCAAGACAATGAAGTAGATTTAAAAAAAAAATAATAAATAAAATAAAACAAACAAACAAACAAAAAAGATGAAAATGTGAAGGATTTGGGTTTCTTTTTTTTTTTTTTTTTTCTGTCTTTCTTTTAGAGAGGAGGCATCACTGGATGGAAGATGAAATCTTGGCTCTCTTCAGCTCACAACAAAATTCGTAGTATATTAATGATGCCAGAACACAACCATATAAGGATTATTCCTGTTTTTACACAGACAGTGTTTGAAAGAAAGTCAAAGTAACAAAATGGCAAATAGAATAGAAGCTACTTTAAACATATTTTTGCTCGTTGTTTGGGAACTCCAGTAAAGTCAGCTGGAAAGAGGAAAGAACAAATAGGTCATCCATGGACAAAATGAACCTAGATCTAGGCTATTTTATTCTAGATGAGAAGCATAATTTACTCTGTACTTTCCATTAGTAACCCATGCCCCTTTGATCTTACAAAACAGAGAAAACCAGGCAGCATACACTAGTAAGACAAATATTGATTTACTGTTATAAACAAAGCTTATTGCCAAGACATCTTTCCATTGTAGTAAAGATTCTCTTATTATCACTACTTTTGGCAATAATAGGTAAATATTTATAACCAGTACTGAATTATGCACCCACTGTTTCTTTTCTAAGCGATATGGAAAAAAAGAATACTACAGACTAAGATTCCAAACCCTGAGATATGGACACTGAGGAAGATGACTGTAACTTGATAGAATACTGACATCAGCACAGTACACTTAGCTCCTTGATTCAATCATTGGGAATTTCTAAGTAGTCACTTGTACTATTGACTATAGGCTCACATCCAGTGGGGAGAATGCCTCCTCCAGTCTCAGAACTATTTGGGCAACAAAACCTTGTGTTTTTTGTAAAGTCCTGATTTATTGTCACAACCTGAGTTTCAGATTTAGCTACCTGGCTTGAGATGAGAACAGGCTCATAAGTTTCTTCTTTACAAAAAAGCAACAGATTAAAGTAGAGTGTTGCTGAACATGTAAATACGCCCAGAGTATATTTTGATTATCCTTCCTAAGGAATTCTTCTTTTTCCTGGAAAATGAGCATTCTTTTGAAGTCATGATGAACTTGAAGGAAAAAAAAAAAAAAAGAAAAAAGAAAAAAAGCTGTGAGTTGGAAAACTAGGAAGCCAACAGCAGCATAACCACCCAAGGGTATATACAAGGGCTGCTCTGAAAGTAATGTGTCACAGTTCATCCTGATTTCCATGTCATGGGGGTGAAGGGACTGAGGGATCTACACAATGGGGAGGGGGCCGGGGGCAGAAGGGCAGGGAGATGTACCTGAATGATCCTGGATGATTTTCTAAAAGTAATAGCAGAATGTGAAATAATACAATATAATGCAATATGATTGAAATTGAAACTAATAAATCAAATTAAATATGAAAGAGAGAGAGAGTTTTTGAAACCAAAGTCCTTCCTCTTAATGGTGTTGGCGAAATATCTAGGGACAAAAAAGAGAGCGAGTCTCATGACTCCCAGTCCATTTTATCTTTCCCTCCAAACGGAAAATGGAAACAGAAAAATGAAGTCTTCTGGGACTTGCAGATCATTCTTCTCTTCCAAGACCAGGAGATCAGAAAGTCGTGAAAAAATAACAACGCACACAATTGAATCTTTAAATCCCAGTGTACTACATGATGTTATGATATGGAATATTGAAAAACCATGAAACAATGACATAAAGTCTCCTATTTTATTAGATTGGCCCACAACATCACAGGCAGATGCTAGTGGTATGGCAGTAGAGGTTGAACCTTCCCACCAATATTCCGTTACGTGCTGTTGCCATGTGACAGTTGGCAGCAGAGAGGCAGTCTGACTGGTGTCTGATATGTAAGTGCATATGAAGCAAACAAATGTAATGAAATTCCTCCATGAAGAAAGAATCGCACTCATGGACATTCTTTGATGCTTGCTGAACATTTATGGTGACCAAACAGTGGATGTAGCACAGAGGTGTATTTCAGCAGTTGGAACAGTGACATGAAAGACAAGCTATGTTCCAGGTGGCCATGTGCAGCTGTCACACGACAGAATGAAAAATATCTCAATCAGCTCATCCATAGAAACTGGCAGATTATGACAAGGGAACTATGTACAGTGCTGAATATTATCTTTAATCTGTTGGAAATTATGGTGGTAGTATTGGAATATTGAAAAGATTGTGCCAGGTGGATCCCAGAAATGCTCACACAGGAAACAGAAAAAACAAGTTTGTAGAAACCTATTGAACCAAGATGAAGCTGAAGGTGATCATTTCCTGGATCACATCATTACTGGTGTCACCATTATGAGCTGGAGTCAGAAGAGCAATCTATGGGGTGGCAACATGTGAATTCTCTATCAAAGAAAATGTTCATGATGCAGCCCTCCATAGATTAAGAGATGTGCATTGTTTTTGAGATAGAAAAGTCTTGAACTTCTTGAACTTCCAGAGTCAGAGAAGAAGACAACATTTCTCTTGAAACACAATAATGCCAGGCCACAAGCCAGTTAAAAAATCACAGAGCACATTACCACTCTTGGCTGAACTGTTCTCCCACACTCACCATACACTCCAGATTTGTTCAGGCCAATGAAAGATGAATTTCAAGGACAATATTCTTCTTGAAATAATGCAATCATAGTAGCTGTGAAACAATGCGTAATCTTTGCTGGCACAGATTTTAGTGAGCATGCAGGCTCTCATTCATCACTGGTGAAAATACATAGATAATGGCTTAAGGAGAAAAGTAATGATTTGAATCTAAGAATTCACTCTATCAGTAGCTGTTGTAGTTTCCATGGAAATAAATAGGGGGCATTACTTTTGGAGCAACCTACATAGATTTGATGGGAAGCTTTAAGTACACAATTAGGAACAAAAAAAATTATTGGCTATTACAGCTATGTTTAATTAAGAAAGCTTATGCTGACCACTCACCATTCCATGGCGGAAACATCATGGGACTTTCTTTTTTCTCAAATACACTCCTTACAATTTTGGCTGTCCTAATTATTATGATTTAGTAGAAATCTGTCAAACTGTTCAGAAAGACACAAAACATAGATGGAACATACATACACTGCCTTTAAAACTTTGAGTTCTAAATGAGACAAGTAATGCAGTCCAGACACATTATGTACTAGATCACCACCAAAAGGCATTGAGGTCAAACATTACAGTGGCTTTTGTTTGTTTATAAAACAGCTTTTATGGAGCTGATCAGCACAAAAAGTCAGTTACCTGCTCACTTATATGATATGTACTCCTCATACATAATACACTAAGAAGGTATAAAATGCTTCAAATAGAAATGTATGTATAGTAAGAAAAACATATTTCATTCCTTTTTTACTGTATGATCAGTATAGGGATTCATTTCCCAAATTTAAGTCTTCGTACTTACACCATTTTTAAGCTAGATTTTACAAATATAGCAAGCACAAACTCCAGCAGAGAAAATGAAAATATAACAAGTGTACACTATACACACATACACTAATTACTGGGAGGGGGTTTTTTTGTCTTTTTTTTTTCCTCTCATGACTATTTCTTATGTTGACTTTTTTTAGCCAGTTTCAGCTCAAAGTAAACACGTTTTTTATCAGTTCAATAAGTTACACAGTAAACCCTGAAAATATGCTTTTAGTAGACACATCAAATATCTAACTAACAGCTGAAATCAAGCCCGTGGGATCTGTAGACATGCAATTTTAGTTAATGCAAACACAGCAAAAAATGGTGGGATAAGCATGTGTAATTGTAGCAGCAAAGCTCAAGGACGCTAACCTCCCTTACATGATAAGGCAAGTTTGAGATTTGCTTTGATCTATAAGAGATGAGTTGTAAAAAGCACTTCTGTTCCTGTGCTTAGGAATGAAGGATTTCTTTTGCTGCATTATGCATAACATCATTACAGACAAGGTACAAGTCAAGAGCAAGTGGTTCAGATATCTTACCAGCATACTAAAATAGCAGTGGGACTATAAAATGATTTAGATACTATATTACACAGCTCTTCTTTAAATACCACTTATGCCATCACATTTGCCAGGAATCTTTCTTTTTTAAGTGTTCTAAATGTAAAGTTTCTGGTATCTGTTCCCTGAAGGCAACTTCAACTAGAATAGGCAGGTTGGTACAGCAGATGACTATCGATTCCTTACAAACTGATGTACTTTGTAGTGATAGAAAGCCCTTTATCAGCTTGGATTCCAACCCAAAGGCGACTGCTGTCCAGATCTTACAATGAAAGATAACACAGTGTAATTAAAGCTCATGACCTACAGATACAGAGTGTCAAACATTGCTAGCTGTAGTCAGGACTGGAAATGTTGGCTATAAATTTATTGTGAAAATATTTCTAATCTCCAAAAGGAGAAATCCTGCTTAGGTCTTTCCATTATGCACTCACAGACTCCCTGTCTTGCTTTCTCTTTTTCATTTCCTTTCTCTTACACACTAGCAAGCATCATTTAAAACACCGTACAAATGCATTTTATATATATAATAGTTGTGCTTTTTCTGTCCATTTGCAAACTTTCCCAAATTTATTTTAGACACTTGAAAAACGATGGTTCAAAAAATCAGTAAAGACTTTTACTCAAATTTCGCAATAAAATTTTAATTCCAAATTCCACTCTGGATGCCAAAGCCTCACACAGTCTTTTTAATGTGCAATTGAAGTGGATGAAGAGGGAAATTAATCTACTTTTGAGAATATTCTCAAACTTTGGGACACAGCTGCAGGTGTATGTGTGGTAACACCTCAGTTCAGATCGGGAGGCACTTCTGAAGCAAATCTACCAGTAGTTCCCATTTCCTGCACTTTGGTTCACATCATGTTTGGAATGTGCAAAATGAATTCCTTTCAGACAAAAATAAACCTGGAGACATAGTCTCAGAGGGCAACTAATGCACTTTGATTGCTAATGGACACAGGAGCAGACTAGAGTTAGACAACAGTAAAACACTCTGAAATACATATAAAGCATGTGAACGTCAGTTTAGATGCGATCCTTAGCACCAGCTGCTTTTTTCTACAGACATGTTCTTATTGGGCCTTTTCCTAATATAGACATTTTCTATAAAATTGTCAAAATATTTCCTGGTACACTTTTGGATCGTGCCATCTAACACGCTTTCAAAAAATTTCCCAAATGAGCTTGGGAGTTCAAATATTCCTGGGATGATTTCCAACAGACACTTTTTCATGCAACCACCTAATTTTGGAGAATGTGGGAATATATTAGTAAGAACACAGTCTATTCCTGCTTCAGCAGCTAGAGCCTGGAAATATTTTCAAGTGCTTTTAGTACATGGGTATAGTTGTCCCTACCTACAAGGCAACTGGTAATCTCTGTGAAGAGTGAAGAGACATTCTTCTGCATGTCCTTCCTCAGTTCATACAGGCAAGGGTGAAGGCAGCTTCTGGAATAAACAAACAAAAAAACTGTCCGAAATCTGTAGGCCACATGGACAATATTACCACCTGAATCAAGCACAGAGAGTAAAAGAGCCAAGCTGATGGAGTGAGAAAAGCAGAAAGTTAGTGCAGGGGGGGGAAAAAAAACCTAGTAACAATGCAGCAGAGAAAAATTAGTACCATCTGTTAGGGACAAAAATTGGCCCACTTAAGGGAGGCAGACATTGGTACCATACAAGAAGAAGATTGGAACTGTCTTGAAAAGTAGACCTAGGATTGATTTAGAAAGTAGTTAAAAAGAATAAGTCCTACAGTCAGTCCTACAATAAGTCCTACAGGTAGTTAAAGGTAAAAGGCTGAGGTGGAATGAGACAGAAAGAACTGAGAATTCATAGTGGTATAGAAAGGAAGACCAGGACTTCAGAGAGTGAAAATACTAAAAGAACAGATAGCCTGAAATACAAATAATGTAACAGAAAGACAGCTGAGAAGCTAGGTAGAAATCATAGGCATAGCACCTTGTGTTATAGTCAGCTCTTTTTCCTCTGATTCTGACTCTGTTAAAATATTTTATGTCCATGCAAAGGATAATAACCTTATAACTGTTAGTCATTCTATTATTTGCTGTGACAGAGGTCAATTCAATCCATCAAAATATTTTGACTTTACAAAATGGTGTGTGATAGCATACAGTGAAAAACACAACTAAGATGCCATACTCAAGACCTTGTGGATTTTCAAATCAAACTTTATCCGTGCTCTCAAACTCCTGTACGAACTTATCATAAAGTCTATGTGTTAGAAACAATACAAAGTTTTCAGCAAAGAACAGTTTAGTTTTAATGGTCCTTCCACTGCAGTCATAAAATTGAAAGCTTCCAATTTGCATAGGATTTCTCTGAAAGATCAGAGTTACGTGGCTCTGTTTTATATCCAGTAAAAATCTCCCAGGCTGGCATAGCTCATTTATACCTATGCTTCAAGACAATCTCCATAATGTCAACATCTTCCTCTGTTATGACTCTGCTGTTACCATTATGTACCATATCCATACCACTCTGTCCTTTGCAATGCCCTAATTAGCACTTCCTCAACCTTCAGCTCAAACGTGCATGTCTCCTCTATCCTAGCTTTGTTTCACTGCTTCACATCACCCACAACAGCCTCCTCTAGAGCCATTCACTCTATTACCAGCAAATGCTCTCTTTATATCTGGGCTAAGTATCTCAGATATATAGAATCATAGAATCATAGAATCATTTAAGTTGGAAGGGATCTTTAAAAGAATCATCTAGTCCAATTCACCTACATCTACTACTAGATCAGGTTGCTCATCTGAATGTCTCCAAGGATGAGGCATCCACCACCTCTCTGGGCAAGCTGTTCCAGTGCTTCACTATCTTTCTCATAAAACTTTATTTTCTTATATCCGATCTAAACCTCCCCTCTTTCAGTTTAAAAGCTTTTCCTCTTGTCCTATCACAACAGATTCTGCTAAAAGGTCTGTCCTCTTCTTTCCTATAGCGCCTCCTTTAGATACCAAAAGGCCACTCAGTTCTTCATGGAGCCATCTCTTCTTCAGGCTGAACAACTCCAGCTCTCTCAGCCTGCTGAGGTGTCCCACCCTTTGTATCATTGTTGTGGTTCATCTCTGGATGCACTCAGTAGGTCCATGTCCCTCTTGTACTGAGGACATATGGATGCAATACTCCTGGTGAGACCTCACCAGCACAGTGCAAAGGGGCAGGATCACCTCCTTCCACCTGTTAGTCATGCTTCTTTTGATGCAGCCTGGGATGTGGTTGGCTTTCTGAGTTGCAAGGGCATATTGCTGGCTCATGTCCAACTTGCCATCCACCAGCACCCCAAGCAGAGCTGTGCTCAATCCTTACCTCCCCCAGCCTGTATTGATAGTGGGGATTGCCATGACCCACACCCACTTGAACCCACTGCTTGAGCATCAGGCATGTTGACTGTATCACACAGCTTGGAGTCATCAAGTAAATATGCTGAGGGTGCAGTCAATTACACTGCTGCTATCATTGATGAAAATATTAGTGAGCATTGGTCCCAGTACAGACCCTTGAGGGACACCACTCATCACTGACCTCCATCCAGACATTGAGCCATTGTTCACTACTCTCTGGATATGATCTTGCAATCAGTTCCCCATCCACTGAATAGAGCACCCAGCACATAAACGTATCAACATATATCAACTTATATCAACATATCAGTATCAACATATTTCCAATTAGGAGAGAAAGATGTTTGGGGGATCATGTCAAAGGCCTTACTGAAGTCCAGACAAATGACACCAGTGGCTCTGCCCTCATCCACTGATGCAGTTGCACCATAATAGAAAGTCAGTGGTTGGTCAGGCAGGATCTACCCACAGTGCAGCCATTCTTGTTATCCCATATCACTGCCCTCTCTTCCATATGACTTAGCATAGCTTCCAGGAATATCTGTTTCATGATCTTCCTCAGCACAGAGATGTGGCTAACACATCAGTCATTCCCTGGGTCATCTTTTCTATCATTCTTAAAAATAGGTGCAACATTGCCTTCTTCCAGTGGCCAGGGACTTCACCAGACCACTATGACTTTTCAGATACTATTGAGAGTGGTAACTACATCAGCCAGTTCCCTCAAGATTCTGGGATGCATGTCACTAAGACCTATAGAATTACAGATGTTCAGGTTCCTCACGTGGTGGTGTGCCTGATATTCACTTACAGTGGAAGGGATGTTCCTCCCTCAGTCTCCACCTTCTGACCCATTTGCTCAAGGGTGTGTGAAGAGCATTTGCCAGTGAAGACTGAGGGTGTAGCCTTGATATTAGGAGAAGGCTTTTCTGGTTTAAGTTTTGTTAGTTTCTCTTGTGTAAACTGGCTGTTATCATCTACAACATTCCACATCCAGAGTCTCTCATACCTGTTGTACAGAGACATCTGGTGGGGGTAGAATGGGCAAGCAGGGATTTCACTTGTAGCCCTGAGTGTGGACTTGTCTTCATCCACTTCTTCCTTTTGAATTTTTGCTTTCAGCCTGGCTGTGAAAGTATACAAGCAGTCCTGGTTCTTGTGCTTTCTGTTGTAGTTGATACCATCTGAGGGAGAGCAGAGTACGCTTCCTCCGTTCCTTCTTTTTTTTGGATCTCACAACACTTTTTAACCCACGTATTTCATGGTGGAGCATCATCACCTGGGCAGATCATCTACCTTCCTGCACCTCATGCAGCTGCTCTTGCTGCTGCCATAAGGTGCTAGTGAAAGGCTCTGGCACTCTCTGCAGCCAGAACACTCCCTGCAGCTGGACAACAGCATGTTTGTCCAGGAGTTCAGTTTGTCTTTGAGGTTACACTGCATATCTACGTATTTTGAGATGTATTTGAAATGAACAGAAACAAGAATAGGGTAGAGGCTGGAGCATCTACAATAAATCACGAGACTTGAGACTGTTATTTAGTTTTGTAGGCTTAAATATTTGGCAGGGTTCTTGGAGTACAGCATGAGCTTTGGTATGCTGTCTGAATTACATGACGTTTGTCAGCTTGACTTAGGGGGACGCTTTCAGCATCACCTGAGGGACTTCGGAACACACGTTCCACTGACTTAATTAACAAAACACATTAAGAAAATCATAAAGGGGTTCCTTTCCAAACATTTAAACCCAGGTTGGAATTGCTGGTTTTCATTTCATTATATAGTTGACATTTGCTCATCCTGCAAAAACTAATGTCAACACTTAGCTATCTGCTAGCTATTTTTATAACTCTCTTAAATATGTTCAAGTCCCATATTTTTCCTTTATCTGTACTACCAGTATTACAAAAAATAGCTTGACGTAGAGACAGATATTTTTTTTTTTTTTTTTTTTGGTACAAAATATTTAATTTAATAGTAGTAGTTATTTAATCATTAGTATTTTACTTTCTGTGTGTCTTGACTGCTTCTTGACCTTTATGTTTTGATGCTGTTGAAAGGAAACCCTCATACTGTGACTATTGGGACCTATGTGTGTAAACAGTCAGAAGAATTTGTCCCATAAGCATGCCTTTTTTATTTTGTGCCTCATCTTTCATGAGGGAATTCATTAACTTTCAAAAAAGAATAGGAAAAACTGGCTTCTCCAGAGAAGTAAACAATACAATTACAAGAGCTCTGTTTCAAGATAGACATAAAAAGCAGTCACCTGGAACAATAAAAGTCATACTCAGAAGACAGGAAACAGGAGCTTCCATATTCAGTAGCGTTCAGGACATGAAGCTGAAATCTAATATGAAAGTTGTCATACTTGATTTCAAGGTCAGTATTATCTATTTAAACTACATAAATAGTAAAACAAAATTACTTAAAACTATGAAAATCAATTTCATGGAGTAACAAAATGGGGGATGATGAAAACCCCTGTGTTCAAACATATTAGCTGGATACCTATGATGAAGCACAGGTCTCCTTGGGATCCTCATATAGTCACATGGAGAGGTTTCTTCAGAAGGTGTAAGTCTAACCAAAGCTGTGTCCTGCTGCAGAAACTGGGAGCATTTCTTACTTCCTAGAAGGCCCAGATCTGTCTGTCTTGGGCAAAACTAAAGGTGGATGCTTTTTCCAGTGGAAAGGTTGCTGCAGTACCTGGGCCAGAAGAGAGCATGCTTCACTCTATCCAGATCCTCAACAGCCCCAGCACACTGATGTTATTATGTGGCCTTGACAACACATTAAGTACTTCCATAAGGGCTCAGCCTCTCTACTGACAGTGCAGAGCAGGCCTCATTGAGACATCAGTTCAGCTACCTGCTGCAAGCAGCAAAGACATGAATTAATGTGAGAGCTGAAAGGTTAGCAATGCTAGGAATATGTGGCACATAGCTCCTCTGCCTTCTTCCACATCTCCTTATCAGGCCTGAAGCCAGCACAGAAAGGAGAACCAAAATCAAGAGGAGAGAAGAACTGTCAACAGACAGCACTGGGTCTTGGCCTGCTGAACATTACAGCTATACACACGCTAGTGTTCTGCTTGCTGTTTTAGCCAAGCTCAGATAGGACAGAAGATCATTCTGGACATGCTGTTTCCATTCCATACCTCTGAGGATTAACCATGTTCTGAGTTTTCCTACAGAATTGTGCCATAGGATATTAGAGAGAAACTTTAGCACATAGCACAATGCTGAGCATATGCAGCTATATTATATCTCCTTTTGAAATAAAGAGGTAAACTACTGCTTCTCAAAGATGAAATATTTCACTCAGGAGAAACTCCCTTAAAAACACCTCAGGATTGTTCTATATACAGACTGCAGGATTCCAAGAGGGATGAAAACAATACTTAGCTGCATCTAGACCAGTATGAAACTCAGCAGTTTCCATCCCTAGATTTGTAGGAAATATTTATTTCAGTTTGTTGGGAAGGAGGTTTATCTCATGAAACTCTGTTCGAGTTCAGGCTCAAAACAACAAAGTAATTCCAAGTGTAAGGCAATAAGAAAAGAAGCTGAACTTCAGCATGTCAGATACATAAAACCATAAATCAATTGAGATTCACAAAATTACCCTTATGTTTACTTGAAAGACTCACAACTTTAGTTAACCTTTTAGTAAACCTGCCTGAGCTTTCAGAATGTGTGGGTGCAGGCAAGTTTTCATAGCTCAAATCATCACCTGCACTCTGCACTCTATACATACATTACAAAACATGTTCTATGCTCTTTTATACCAAGATAAATCAGATACAGTTCCCTGGAGTTGAGTTACATCTCTGAAAAAAGATCCTGCTCAGAGCATTTAAATGTCTTCTTTAAAGAATATCTTGAACTTGCAAAGAAATTCAAGCTTACATTATAGATCGTAATTCTCGGAGGTAAAGTGTGCATTTGGACTGGTTTTTTTTATATAAATATGCCAACTCTAGGAAAAGGAAATGGAAAGTTTTAAAACTAAAACCAGCAACATAGATTCAATTTGGCTGCAAACACTTTTTGATTTAAAGTACACTTTCTAAAAACACGATGATTTCAGTTCTTTAACTTTCACTTTTTTTTTTTCTAGAGAAAACGATTTCATTTTCAAGCTTAAAATGCTTTTGCAGCTGCTTTTATGCCTGCAGCTTTGTGTAATCTGGAGTTCCTCTTATTGAAGACGGATGTTCTCCTGAGAATGGTCTCTCCGTTCCATACAACACTCACTTGACATTTACTGAGGACAAGAAATAAGGCAAAGGACATAACATGGTTAAAAGTCAAAAGCTATAAATACTTTCAGCCTTTGAAATATTCAGCATGTTAATGTCTCTACATATGAAGTTCAAGTAAAAAACACTTCAGATTCATTTTTCATGTTGTTTCTAGTTTGTACTTAAAAGTAATGTAGTATTCAGAGTTTAATTCAGTGATCATTTAATGCATTTTTGAACAGAGATCAACATTGAAAAGTAGAATCAGATTAATGCCCACACAGTAATGTTAGAATTCTTGAAGCATCTGAAATGCTTTTTCACTTTGCTTCAAAATGCTGCCATAAATCTTTTATTTTTTTCCCAAAATGAGTTAGTTGCTGCCCACTCTTCAACACTAGATCTACAAACATAGTTAAATATCCAGCTCTTAATTAGGTTTACAATTCCAGCTAAAATCAAAGGATTCTAAGCATCTGTATTTGTTCGGCACCTTAATATTTTTCTGAATGTAAAGCCTCAGTTACTGCATAGATAAGAAAAATAATGTGTATGAAGTTTCTAGAGTCAGGAATGGATGAAGAATCAAGGCAAAGTGTAAGGAAGTCATGGGGCATTAAAGTATTGGCTTACATTATCACTGGGTACATTAGAATAACACTCACACAAACATGTAATATACAAAAAGTGAATACTGATCAACACCATCTGCATAACCTAGTTCTCAATTTGGTGCCTATTTATCCTGGATACAGTGAAACAATCATAGGGAAAATGGCTAATGACAGATGCTTTAAGGCATAGCTGGCTACACAGTGCAAAATAATCAGGGAAATTCTCTTGGGCCTTAGGGGAAGAAGAAAATAGCGTTCTTCTAAATTAGGTAAAGGTGCAAGTCATCCAGAAGGTGGGTGTGAGGCTCATACTTAAATCTCTGCATAAGAACCCAGCTATCTAGTGCCAGCATGCTGTAAAGGTATTTAGGGGCCTACTACCCTTTTGAAGAAATTCAGTTTACTGTTTAATCAAATCTTAGGTAATTTGGGGGTCATGAGTAGCTTTCAAATTCAGCTCATATTCTCTCTGTTCTCCTGAATGAAAAGAAAAATTTTCATTTCCTTTTCTCCCATATGTTGTCAAAATTAATTCGTGAATTCTGGTACGATACTATGAAAAATGGTAGGCATTATTTCAGGGGTAAATATAAGCATTATGTTCTTTGTGGTGTTAAGTAAGTTGTGTAACTTGGTTGGATTTATGCCAGAGCTAAGTTAAAGTGGTGTATAAAGGAGCTCTGTTAGTTCTTGTAATGATAAATCAGCCTAAATGAAGGAAACATTCCTGTTTCTGGCAGGTACGTTCCAACACTGGCTGCAAGAAAATGAAATCAGCTACCTCTGTGTAGCCTCACCTCTGATAGTATCTGAAAAAAGACTTTTTTTGTCAGCTACTGTACATGTCTTTTCTCTCAAAGATTCTTTGGATATCTGGTCATGAAGTGACAGTCCATAGCTATTTAATCCCTCCATTTTCCTGTTTAAGATTACACATGCCATTTTAAATACCAGTGATAAAATCTTTCTGTTAAGATGTGGCTGTTGTACTCGAGAGTTGAGCGAACGTCACAAAGTTTGTCTAGAGTCTTTGGCAGCAGCACTGCTCTTGGAAAGAGATTTTAAACAGATTATTTTGGACATCACTTTTATTATGAAGGGGAATCAGAGAAGTGTCTATCTCTCACTGAAAGCTGTGCTAGAAGAAAAATAATTAGGATGGAGAAGGGGAAAGGAAATACACATCCAGAGGATAGCTGAGGAGTGTAAATGCAGAAAGTTGAATCCCAAAACAGCTGTTCTAGGAAGCAGAAAATTCCTGTTTGCTTTTTTTTTTTTTTTTTTCCCTAATTGTAACTCAGTTCCAGTTGCTGTTAAGTGTGGAGAGCCCTACTTGAGCTGATCTGTCAGTGTTGTAATTTCAATAGTATATGACTGTATTCACAGCAGGTCAAAGTGACATAATGTTAAAACACTGGTCACTCATCTGTGCTGACTCCTGGTGCTATTGACACTTGCTTAGCTGACCGGGTGCTTGCATACCAGCAACTGACATATTTTTAGAATAGGTCTCCAATATAAAAGGCTTCTGTATGAGTTTTTTGTTTTGTTTTGTTTTGTTTTGTTTTTTAAAAAAGAAGAAGAAAAGGTAATTAGTTACAGCAGAGCAGTAGGAGGAATAGAATTCATTGTTTCTCTGAGACCACAAAAGTGCCTGTAAGGCTTTTTGTTTGTTTTTAATGTATCTATATTGAAGAAATTTTTTCTCAGTCTGGGTATGTGCAGCCTAAACCATTTTCTCCATATAATAATTTTACTCTGCTGAGAGGCATCATCACCTGGGGAGGGCTAAAGAACTGTAGAAAAACTAAGTCATTTTCTACGTCCAGGTTTCCACGTAAAAGCATGACAGTGCCCCCTTCTCATCAGACTTTATTTGTTTGTTTGCTTTTAATTTTAAAGGCTTTTTTTGGTCAGAAAAGTTAAAAGAGCAAAGTTTTTTATAATTGCACTCTTTTGCAATCAAATTTATGACATTTATAAATATAGATGAATGGATTAAAATTCCTAGACAATGGAATATTGTTATTGGCCAACATCCTAGGCTGCATACCTGGTATGCTGAGGTATAATCAAGCTTAGGGTAGGTTTTTATGTGTGAAAGAAATGCTTGACTGGATTTAAATGGTTTTGATTGGAGCCGATATGATGCATAGTTGGACATAATGTTCATAATTGCCTATTTTTCTTGGCAAACAACAAGGTGCTTGATGACTGCTTTCTGAAATGTTCACATCTATTTCTTTGCAAAATGTACCGTAATTTAATGGTAATTCTAAACAAGCTTGTGTTGTAGTCCACTGGCTTTGAGAAAATGCATTCCTTATTGACTTAATTTCCTCATTATATCAGAATTGCAGTATCTCCTTTGTCAGGGTTGAATCTCGGTCTGGTTTTAATGACAGTTCCCACAAACACCTTTGTACTTTCTCCTCTTTCTCTCTGCTTTTTCCTACACACATCCTTCTAAACATAACAAAAAATCAGTCAAACCTGTAAGCAATCTCATATGTGTTCCTCAGATAGACTAATTTTATCCCTTTTCATTAGTATTTGACACAATCCAGAGAAGATGTTCTGAGATAGGTATCACAGAGTAATGATGATTCTAGTCACCTTGACACAGACATGCACACATACTTTTTTACTCCCCAAGGAACAGCTCTGCCTCGGAAAGGTGTATGTTCACTGCTATCTTCGCATCTTTCTAGGCTTAACTCTTCAACATTTTCCAGACTGGAATAAACAGGAAGGACAGCCCCAGACCTTCCCAACAGTGCTTGATAAGCATTGCCATGACTGTGTAGATAGACAGATAGGCCCTTTTAAATTCTGCCTGTTCTGTTTCAATTTGGTTTTCTTGCAGAATGGCCTGAGATTTTTATTGTTTATTCACTGTTGCCTCCTGGGCTGTACCTTAGTATGTCCTAAAGATATGACAAAAAAACTGGCACCCATAAGGTTGTGGAATGACTGTAGACATTACAAGCTCCAGTGCTTTTTCTGTCTTTTACTCCTCTCCATTGGCATCTTTCAGCACTATTTAGTTCATCCATCATTTAGGTGCCCTCTATTCCACCTATATCAGTGTCCTTAATATGTGCCAGCCTATTTTCTTAATATGTGCCAGCTTCTTCTCTCAGGACTGAAACTCAACAATTGATCCACACAAATAAGTATAATTCACATATTTTTCCCTGGTTTTGAACAAATTGCAGGAGTTTACAAATGAGATAAACATTTCATATTCTTATATAGAATTCAGGGATGCTTGTGTACACAGTTCATCTCAGTTGAATTTTGTTAAAAGTACCAGACACCTAACTGACATGTAGTGTAGAAAGTTTTAAGCACAGAAAGGAAAGATCCTTCTCCAAAGTTGCTTGAAGATGTGGAAGAGTTCACACTGAAGGAACTGGAGCTGTTTAGTTTGGGGAAAAGGAGGCTGAGGGGAGACCTTATTGCTCTCTTCCAGTATCTGAAAGATGCTTACAGCGAGAGCAGGGTTGGTCTCTTCTCACTGGTGACAGGACAATGAGAAATGGCCTCAAGTTGTGCCAGGGTAAGTTTAGGTTGGATATCAGGAAACACTTCTTTACAGAAAGGGTTGTTAAGCACTGGAATAGGCTCCCCAGGGAGGTGGTTGAGTCACCATCCCTGGATGTGTTTAAAAACCATTTGAATGTGCTGCTCAGGGATGTGATTTAGCGGTGGGTTGTTAGAGTTAGGGTAGTATGGTTAGGTTGTGGTTGAACTTGATGATCTTTGAGGTCTTTTCCAACCTGAGCAATTCTATGATTCTATGATTCTATGATTCCATGATTCCATGATTCCATGATTTGGTGGGATTTGGGCACTGAAAAAACAGTTGTTACACAACATACATTTCTCCTAACTAGTAGGCAGACATTCAGTTCCCCTCCATATCATCATATCTTACAATTTACCACTTCCTAGGCCAGTGCGTCAGAGGGAAATTGTAATGTTCGCATGTTTGATACAAGAGAAAAGCTATGTGAGGAGCTGATGTGTAAGGTGCCCCCTGAGTTGAAGTATCAGAAATGCCCACCTGACAAAACAAATCTCTTGTTGTGATGACAGACGACAACTATCCCTATAGCCCATCCTTTTAATGGGACAGACAGTCTGGTCCTTGCAGTAAGCCAAACCCTCCTCCAGAAAAAAAAAAAATATATATATATATATATATATTTTTTTTTTTAATTATTATATATATATAATTGAAACCCGATTGCTACATCTTGAACAATTCCTGAACTCTGTGCTCTAATGCAGGGGATGAAAACAGATCCTGAATGTAGAGAATAAAAAGCTTGAGAGGATAGGGGCAGAAACATTAGGCTCGTGGAAAGATGGCAGCCAGAAATGAGTGTTTATTCTGGACCATTTTTACTCATGAAGAGCCTTGAGGAGTGGCTGGCTGGGATGTGTGAGACAGAGACTGAGTGTCCCCCTGTATTTTCCAGCAAACAAGATCATCTCCACAGAGCCTGGATGGAGGAGATGCCAAAAGGGAATCCCACCTTGTCTTTTTCGTTTCCACAATATTTCTCTTTCCTTTCATTATGAACAGGGCTTCGGCAGGGCCAGGGCAGAGAAGTCCCTCTTGCACAGGGGGCAAATGATCCTGCATACTGGTGTACCCAGACACCATCCACAGTACTCAAAACAGGCATCTAGCTTTGACAGACTTTGCCCCATTTGTGTTAGTTCCTTAAGGAGAACTAGAAAAGAAAATGAAGGTTCCTTAAATCAATTTTGTAATGTCATGTCTAATCGTACATCCAGAGAAACTTTATAAAGTGTACTTACTTATGGTAAAGCTGAAATTCAGACTATCATCCGTTTAAAAGACATGGACTTCACAGTCTTTTCATGCAGCCTGGGATTTGGGTTATCTGAGAGAGCTCTGCTCCAGAAGGGCCTACAAACAATAAACAGACATTCCCCTGCTCATTTGTCAGATTTCTAGTGCATGATGAATTAAAGTGCTGAGAAAATATGCCAGAATCTGCTAGTTCTCTGTATGTGTTAAAGTGCTCAGCTGATGATTTTAAACCTACTTTATTACAGAGGAGAAAGAGGCTGTGCAGATACATTTATTTCAGTTTGGTAAAGTCGGTTGAAATCAGATGGTTCAAAACTAAATAAGAGTGCCTACATGAGTTCAGCACTGATTCAAGTGAATTCATCTTAAGAAAAGGAATAGGTTTGCATAAAGATGAGGTTTCACCTTTTCTGCTCCCTGACAGCTGTGCTCTGTTCTACTTTATGTGAAAAAAGGCAAAGGAGAAGAAGGGGAGAAAAATCTTTCAGATAATCTTATTGGAAAAAAAGAAAACAAATATGTGCCCTGCCTACTCCAGCTGCTCTCCACCCCAGGAGTAGCAGTTTGAAGTGAGCTTATGTATAAACAATAAACAAGATATTCTTGGAGCATTTGCTTTGAGCTAGGACTGTGTGTAAGGTATGGGGTTTGTATGTGCTGTTAAAGTAGTTATGTTTCAAAATTAGACTTTGCATTTCAAGTTCATTAAGATAGCCTTAAGCCAAAGCGTTTTATTCAGCCTCTCTTGTAAGTATGGTATGATGTGTGAATTTGATGATTAAAAATAACTTGAGTGAGGAATGTCTAAAAATGGAGGAATTAACCACAGTGATATTTATGCAGCCTAGAGATGGATTTCAAGACACCTCTTTAACTCCTTTCTTCCTGCAGTAATCTCTCTCTCCTGTTTGCATACTCTGCTCAAGAGCTTAAAACTAATGCTTCAAAATGGGAAAAGGATAAAATGTGAGCTCTAGGGCTGGCATACATCTCTGGAGGATCTTTTGGCAATTCGTCATGCCTTTTTTTTTTTTTTCTGCACAGAGAAGATAAATCTACCATCTTGTATGGAATTTGAGAAATGGATTTGAGAAGATTTTATTTTCTCCTCCTTTTCCCAAGTCAGCTTAAAATCAATCACTTGGACAAGATGCAAATTACTAATATTGGGTCAAGCTTGTCAGAAACAAGTCCTTGCAGTATGTATGGGTGTGAAAATAGCAAATTATACTCTTCTTCAGAGCAATTTGTATAATTAGGTGAGTTTTTCTTGAATAGTTATGAACAAGTGTCGTCTGTATGCAATTCAACAGAAATCCTAGGTGGGGGGGAGAGGGGGAGAAAGGGGGAAAAAAAAAAAAAGAGGAAGAAGAACCTAAGTGTAAGCAACAAAAGCAACAAAATTCTTCAACAAATGTCTTGGAATGTTAATAACTTGACAACATCTACTCATTCACAACAAAGCCAAGGCAAGCTCAGTGTTTTCTCCTGCTGCACTGAATAAAAGCTGATGGTGAGTCTCAATACTTAAGAACAAATGATTGCCCTTTTGAAAGCACTGTGGTATTAAAATGTTTAAAAAAAAAAAAAAAGTTATTTTCAAAGCACATTGCATTGCATAGTGTTTTCTTTTAAGGGAACATGTTTCCTGGTGCCTGCAATAAAAAGCAAGGTAACAATTCCTCTTTAATTCCCTATGATTTTAGCTCAGAAATGACAGCTCTACTTCATTCATCTGACATTACTTCTAACCACAAACACATTAAGTTATGTAAAAGGGACAAATCAAGTTCACAAATCATTTTAAAACATTTCTGAAAGGTGAGAAAAATAAATGTAGTGAGAAATGCTCTCCTTTGAAGTATTTACCTCTTCTTTTTATATCTTAATTTTAAAGGCTGTACTCCAGTACTGATTTTCATGAAATGATACTCACTACTTGGGTGAACTTACTGTCAACAGCATAGCTACTAATATAAGAACAATTGTTCAAAATGGTAGAATCAAGCTCCAACATTTCCAGAGTTGTCTTTAATATCTCTTTCAGACAATTAAGTAATTTCAAGTAACAAGCACTTTGGTATGTCTTCTGTGTTATTTGCTCTCGTAATTAAAGAGCAGAATATATTGGCATTCTAGAGTCTGACTTTCCTGGTCATTCTAGAGAAGAAGGAACACTTCTTAAATGAATCATTCTATTAAGTAAAATGTCTCCTTGCGGACATTGCTTTCCTTGATAAGTGCATGAACAAATAAAAGATTGGAAAAGAGTAATTGTTTGGTTGAGATGTAAGGGCCCACAAAATGGTTAGAACTAAATAACCTGGTCAGCAGCCCAACTAATCTACTGCAGTTTGTTTTCACAGCTTTGCTCTGAACATCAGTGATGATGGCCTGACACTCCCTGCAGAGCCTGGGAGCGAATGGTAAGTCAAGATACCAGCCACACAATGTCTCGCCTGTGATGCCAGAGCTTTGGGGAGGGAGAGTAACAGTTTGCAAATACTCTCATCAACTTCACTGGCTTTTTCTTTCTCTTTCTTACTTCCCTTTTCTTTTTTTTTCCCCCCACAAACTTCCTGTCAAAGCTGCTAAATACATTGTGAGATCACTTAATGAAGTGAATTGAAAAACATATTTTTCTTTCTATTTTCTTTCAAATTTTAAATTGAACATGCATTTTTGTTTTTGTTTTTGTTTTTAATTTTCTGCCTGTAATGATAATGTGAGAGATTAATGAAATTCAGTTCCACTTTAGTTTACTACACACTGCAGAATATCCCTAACGGGTCTGTATTACAAATTATAAAAACTCCTTATGCAATTCTGCCACTCTAGCCAGCATCCATCTGGTAGAGGCAGCAAAATCCAGGAAAGTCAGAACAATTGCAAGTCAGCTTCAGCAAGGTTGAGCTCCCATTCTGAGCCATATGATATGAGAATGAACTCTGCAGAACCAGACTACAGAGCTGATCCTTCCTTTGTCTTTTCTTTGCTGTTTCAGGAGTTAAAAGCAGCCAAATTGTCTGAGTAAGATTTCACAACCTATTCAAAGCAAAAGATTATTTGATAAGACCTTCCTACCTAATTATGCTTTGAGTCTTAACCCTGTTTGGTGGTGTATCTTGCTAAGGTCCATCATCTTCTGCTGAAAATACTGCTGCATACACAAGCAGGATCCTTTGCTGCCAGTGAGGTCAAATGGGAGACCAGCAGTCCTGACCTCAGCACACGTACAGCTGGTTTAGACAGTTTCCTACTCGGCATCTGATCAGCTATGAGTTATGCAGACAAGTATAAACTGCACCCATTCTTGTCTACAATATCTTAAGAACAGCTATAAAAGGGCAATCAAATAATACAATTATTGCAAGATCATAATTCAGGAGTGACCAACAGCAGATACCTAGAGAACAAGAATATAATACAGTAACAGGTACCTTATTTATTTTCTCACCTTCCATGAATTTGCAACACAAAGCCTTCTTGAGCCAGCTAGTTGAGTACAATGGAGGATTTTTCCATTGTATCTAATCACTTCTGTGAACCCAGGTAAACATTCAGTATTTCCAGCAGTTTAAGCCACAGACTTCCACAGCTTGCCTGCCATCAAGGCAGTCTCTCTCACTGATTATTTTAAATTCAGTTTTATCTGATCTCCTCCAATTCTTGGGAAAAAATAGCAAATACTTGCTTTCCAAATTAGTTTTTCTAGCCCACACATCTTTTTCAGAAGCCATTCATACCCAACTTAAATTATTTCTTTTTCAATCTGAGGAGTCCTAATTGATTTAATTACCTGTTGAACACATTCCACAATTTTGACCACTGCCATCATCCTTCCCTGTACCATTTTCAGCTTTACTGTAGTTTCTTCCCATTCAAGTCACCCATTCACTCAATTAGTGCAGTTCTTCTAAAAGGACACTATATTTCTTTTTCATATCATGTTTAATAACTTATGACACTTAGCAAACTCTGATTTTCTGTTAGTTTTATGGACAGAAAATTTATGTCTATGTTGAAACGTACACTTTTTCATATGAAGACTCTTAAGGGTCTTCCCTTGAGACATCCTCCCAGTGATTTCAACTCCCTACTCTTTACTTTTCTCTTTTTAAATTGGAGCTTAGATACTCACCTCATGTCTCCAAATCACACCTGATGTCCTTTTAGATGCCAGGGAAGCGATCACTACAATGACCAGTTGTACAGCATCTAATGCTACTGCTGGATTTTAATCTAATGACAACCAAAAATTCTAAGAGACATCTGATCATCTGAGTAATAAGCATTGCTGTAGTTGCTTAAGTATTCTTGTTACTGTACCGTTAAGTCTGTAACACATATAGTGAATAAAAAACCAACATTTTTATGGATAAACACAAGTTGATGTATCATAACAATGGTCTATTCATGACTGTAGCACAGATTTGTGATGTGTAGCAAATGCTTTTGATAACTCTCTTGGCTTCAGATCCCAATCATCTTCTCAGCACTTGTAATTCTTCTTAAATTTAAGGTCTTTAGGGCACAAGATGTGTTTGATTATGACTATGACATACCATACAATGATTCTTGAGCTGTTGGCAATTCTTGGATGAAGCTTCAAGTTACTATTACGATAACAAACATAAGTAATTATATGTATCAGAAATGTAGGTCTGGGGCTGCCTTAACATTTTTTATTACTCTCCTTCATGATAGTTGCTGTTACAGAAATGGAGCTTGATATCTCTCACAGCTGTAGATCTAAACAGACAATTTTATTGGTTGTTTTTGTAGCATTTTTCTGGCTGTTTTTGGTGGTTTTTTTGTTTGTTTGTTTGTTGTTGTTGTTTGTTTGTTTTCTGGGGGGAGGAGGGCTGGGAGGAATCAATTCAGTTAAAAACAGTCCTGTGGGAAATGAGTATTTATGAAACCTTCTTATTTCCCTTGGGAAATTGTTTAGCTCAAGAACTAAGTCAGAATGATTAGTAAGAAGAATAAAGATACTACTACAGTTTTGTAATTCTTTTATAATACAAAGGAGTGTTTTCCCTTAAATAGCCATGCCCTTGCCCCAATCCAATCCCTCCAGAACTGTCTAAGTTCAAGTTTCTGGATGCAAAATGGAGAACTGGACAAAATAAAGCAGGGACTGAAATTTATTTAGATATCTATTTACTCACCAAAAATATCTGAATCCACTTAGTTATTTAATGGCAATGAAGTAAGACTTTAAACAAAGAAAGAATGTAACAATTTCAGACCCAAACCTAATGCTATCAATTAGACTTTCTAAAAGACTCACCTATACTGATGATAAGCAGGGATTGACTCTTTTGAAATCATTACCTGATCATTTCATAGGAAAAAAATTCTCTTTCGTTATCTCTGACTCAGTGGTTTCAATTTGAAAAGCTATGAAAGGAATAATGTAGTAAAAACAAACCGGTGATGTTTCAAATTAGTTTTTGGAAATAAGCACTTTAGAGATATAAAAAACGGGGATTTTCGACAACATGATTACATCTCATTCAATCAGATTCAGATCCAGATTTTTAAATATAGTAAATGCACAACATTCATTTTTTTAACAAAATAGATTTTAGTTCTATGAAGCTGAAAAAGACAACACTAATAAAGAATTTTATTTTCTAGGTCGATAGAAATTGAGCATCCATAATTTTCTAACGTGAGAATTTCTATACGACCTCCATAATTTCCTAATACATTGCAGTGGATTATCTGGTTCCCAGATAAATTTAGTGACAGTTTAATGAGAGAGAAGATGAAGCCATTTCTTGCTGTAGTACATCAGGAATAAGTTTGCTCTTGCAATGCCTAGAGCAGGGGTGTAAGAAAGAATAATCTGTGTAAAAGGAGATCAGACATCCAGTGCTCACTCTGAAAATATACCCTTTGTATTAAAGGCATGTAAATGCTGATTTAATGAACTCTGGGCAAAGGTGTTAGTTTGAACAAAGTATTGCAGCAGAGTGGCTGCAAATATTATGCCATTATCTGCACTTTCATGAGATAAGCTGCTTGAAAAGTAAATAAAAAACTTTATTCTAATGTGAGAGATTCAACATATGTGATCAAAAGATGTACTTCAAAATTTCTGGTGGGTTCTGTCTCCATCTTGTATGGAAATAATTACAAAATTCAATTATTTATAAATGACATACACCAAACTGTAGTCTTAGGTGTGATTTTTAGAGAAAATGAAATATCTAAATTGTCAAGTGCTCCCAGCCTGCTGTTCAGAGAAAATGGGTTAAGAAGTTCCTACAGTGTCAGATGATTCCTGCTTTGTTGAACAATATTGAAATCAGCTTGATTTCCCATTGATGTTTTGTTTTTCTAATTCTGCTTAAAAGAGTTGGTGCTGACTATGCAAATGCTCTGCTTATGGCTACACGGAATGAATTTCCTGAGTTGTAAAAATACTGTCTTCACACAGAGATCAGTTTGTTTGGATTTTCTTTGTTATTTTGCAGGGCTTTATTTTCTGAATTTTGACTAGAAAATGAGGTTATGGATAGGAGGTACTGAGGTCTCATGAGTGTAATTCTGGCAGCCAGTAACCGAGCTTAAATAACCAGGCATTGAAATATATATGGTTCGGCCATGACACTGTCGCTATTCAGACAATTTAAATGCTGTTTGAATCTACTTTGCTGTTTTCATCATGTCTTGTGGAAGAAATTAGGGAACAAAGAGCCTTCCCATTTCAAATTCTTCTGGTTTAATACAGCTTTCCAGAAAAATAAGCTTCTAGTTTCAAATCAGTTGAGGGGAGCAAGAATGAAAGCTGATAAAATTGGACCTTAGTCATGTTTTGTTTTTCTGACACAGGAAGAGTGATAGTGACAAAGGACTGATCTAGGATTTCTCGGTAAAGTATCTCATCACAAATCTACTATCAATTTTGAAAGCAAAAGTTCTCAACACATAAGAAAAACTGTTTCAAGGAAACATGATATATAAGCTAACTGAAGCAAATACATACACACACACACACACACACCTTTTTTTGAGACTTTGCCTCATACATAACTGAGAAATGTTTTTAGGTATTTGAATCTTTAAAGGGGTAGTGAAAGAGAGAAGTCCCCTTCTATCCCTAAAACTTAATTTAATATAAGGACAATTCCTATTTGACAAAGGAAAAATCATTGTCTTCATACTTAAAATTACAACATTTAATGGCACTGAACTGGGTACAGTAGCCTAAGATCAGTCTCTACATGTCAACCACTGTATAGATTGTTACTGAAAAGCAATTTTTCAGTTTGCCAATTAAGTGTGCTGTATAACTTTATGGCTTTGGTCTGCATGCACAGTTCATGTTCAACTGTGTTAAAAAATGACAGGAGCAGCCTGGGATGAAGAATTGTCTACAGGGAGAATCCAGCCTGACAATGAGGCCGACATTGCAAAGGTAAAAGAGTCATAAGGGCTGACAGACATCCATGAATTTTAATTATCGTTTCCCATGTGCTGCTTGTTGCAACCTTATCTCACCTCCACACCTCTCCATTTCTCTACCCTAATGTTCATAACATGCCTGTTCCCCCCCCTCCTCTCTACATCCTGAAATGCCCTTGCCTTTCTATCTATGCTTTTACTTTGTCCTGTTTGACTGATATCCACCTACCCATACCCCTATCAAATAAAAATAAAAATGTTTGGAACTCGCAGGGTGTTTCCTGACAGGCTGTTGCTCATTCCTCTCCTGTGACTCAACCCTTCTCAGCCTGACTGTGCTTCTGTGTGGTAAGCCCTTCATTTGCATGTATACTCCCTCACCCTACATTGCTATTCCACTGTATATTCAGCTGGTAAAATCTTCAAGGTGAAGGCTCCTTGCTTCCCTCAGTACACAATCAGATCTTTCCTTTTGTTGGTGTGTATTTAATATCAATATAAATTGCATGTATTTTCAGAATTATGGAGCATAGTTAGCCATAGTAGAACTTCATGAACTTTTCAGTATTTTTAGCAAATCTTCTTAGCTGCAAGTACATACTTCTAATGATCAACAGAAGATTGGAACAATCTCATGTCACATGTACAGTACTACATCTGAAAAATAACTTTATCAAAACTGTACTGAGTGTTTCCTAACATCACTCACTTTCGTGTGTTCTTGTATTTCAACCCATAATAAATCTGGAGATAGGCCAGAATAAAGAAAGAAGAAAGAAAAAAAGAACCCCCTATTTGTGGGTGGCCATAGGCAGGACATAGAAAAGTAACAGAATAGACTGGCTCTTTCTCTGCTATTTCAGATATTTTTCATCAGTTCAGTTTGTCTCTAGTATATCATGATGCTAAGAATTGAGAAAGAAGTAGGAGGATGGGAAGAGAGAGAGAGAGAGAGAGGAAGGAGAGGAGGAAGGGAGGAAAAAGAAGGAAAAGGAAGGAAGAGGAAGGGAGGAGAGGGAGGGAGAGGAGGAGAGGGAGGGAAGGAGGGAAGGAGGGAGGGAGGAGGGAGGGAGGGAGGAGGGAGGGAGGGAGGGAGGGAGGGAGGAGGGAGGGAGGAGGAGGAGGAAGGAAGGAAGGAAGGAAGGAAGGAAGGAAGGAAGGAAGGAAGGAAGGAAGGAAGGAAGGAAGGAAGGAAGGGTCTATAAAATACATTGGACACAGTCACAGAAATGGTGCAGGTTTGTGGGCAAGATTGCTGATATTCTAGAAGCACTAACATATATACCAGATTCACTCAGATACCACTGAGCATTAGGTGCAATCAATACACTGCCAAGTATAAAAGTGTAATGACTTTTTTTCTTCCTAACTGATACAGAAGGAAAAGACTTTCAGAGCACATTATTGCACTCTAAAATGGTCTTCTTTATGATAGTCATTACCTAAATATTTCACACAAGAGATTTGTTCTATAACGAAGCTCTGAAACTTCCATAAAATTAATTAAATTTTACTTAAGGTTTTTGAATCTGATTAATTAAAAATATGCTTGAATTTCAACAATTTTGTGCTCTTTAATTATTCAAACATGAGCATCTAATTCTTTCATTTGTCTATTGCTTTCTCTGTTTTATATGTACATGCTGTACCAATATGAATAAAGAAAAAAATATCAAACATAGCAGATCAAACTATTAGCAAAATTACATATATGCAATCTCATATGAAAATATTTCAGATGCTGCATACAATATTTTAAGATCCTCCCTGGTGACAGTTACTACATTATGTAATGTTCTAATCTTATTGGTGCTTCTTTCTTTCCTCCTTTCAGGTTCTGCAAACTTTCTCACATATTGAAAGCTAACTACACACACACACAGGCTTTCAGAATCTGGTGCTGAGGTTTAATTGCACAAAAAAATGCATATGAGATAGGCACCCACCTATGGTCTATTCTAGGCACCTAACTTCACAGTCGTGTACAGTGTGGCACTGGAGTTTATGAATGTGATTCAGATCTCCTGTAGTTCAAAATGCTGAGAACTTGCCTCCCTGAACTCTGTTGAAAAAAAAAAAAAAATAGTCACAGGATTTATTCTAAGCATCGTGTACATAGGAAACATATCCAAAGGGGAATATAACAAATTAGCTTGATTCTCCTCTGACATGTTTATTAGGTGGAAGTATGTTCCATAATTAATAGTAAACAGCAGTTATTAAGAGCCACATGTTGAGGGGAAAAAGAATCCCAGTCATCTTCCATTGTCTTAATAAAAAATTTTCACCTTGACTTTTTGTACCAGACACTTTATCTACCTGTGAGTTTTTTGACAATGGCATTCTTGAAACATCCATCCAGATAAAGTACTCTTTAGGAATATTGCACAAAGTTTTAACCTTTTTTTTTTTTTTTTTTTTTTTTTTAAGATACTAATGTGGCCTTGTACTCTGCACTGCATAGAAATACTGTCAATTATCATGTAATTCAAAATCAAGGACTGTAATTTTATTTTATTTTAAGGAAAAAACAATATAAATCCTGGACTTAATTGGGTCAGAGAGACTAAATTCTTTACTAGAATACAGACTCTCTGTAATAGCAATTTCTATGAAAAGAATTTCTAGGCAATTCCTAGTTTGGATTTACTTGCTGGAGGTATAAAGTATAAATATTAAGGTGAAGATAAAAACCACTCAAAAAGAGAAGCAGAGATCTCACCGAGGAGAGACAAAACAAAACAATGACAAGAAAAAAAAGCCTCAAAATAAAAACAACCCAGAAACAAAACCAGATCACTCTGAGAGCATGCAATTAACACTTAAAAGTACTGTTTTTTTTCTACAGTTATTTGTTTAGGGAAATAACAGTAAGGCACTGGGTTTTTCAGGAAAGAGCAAACAGCCGCAACTAATGGTTCCCATGGAGGACTCCTGTAGGCTGTAAAAGTGTGTGAATAGCTGAGTTCTTGTCCATATGTGCAATTTTGTTCAATTAATCCTTATAATTATGAGAAGAGATGATCCCCTAAGAATTACCTATACATTCAAGGCATGGGATAATTGAAAGATTAAGACCAAGATTGACATTATGACAGTGATAAAGAAAGATGAAAAGGCTACTTTGGCTAGGTAGTCATTTGCCTACTGTTCAGAATAGCTTTTCATGAGAAGACTATCATGAGAGAAAGCCATGTAATAGTCTGCGTTCCTGACACTGGTGAACTGTGAGATACTGTGACTTAGCAATAAAATACTTGTTGTTCAGCAGTGAAAAGACAAGCTGAATGGCTTTTCTAAATGATGAACAGATCATATCAGTCAACCGTGCTGCTACTGCTCCCGAGTTTAGGGAAATAATTTGGATGGAGTTAAAAGAGCTGTGTTTGAAGGAGCTGTGACAATGAAAACAATTAAGCTTGGCGCTACTTTTATTACGATCTGTGCAGAGCTAAACAAAAATTGCTACTCCTGATACAGGAAGTCCTAAGCTGCAAAGCACTGGAAACAAAAGAACTACATAAAATATCCCTCTAAGATCAGTAGGTAAGATAAGTCTCTGGTTTGATCTAGCTCAGTCTTTCTTATAAAGCACATCTTTTAACAATGATGAGACGGAAGCAGGAAGCAGCACTACTCTCTGAAAACTTGTGCCCAGCAAAACTGATTTTTTACTTACTGCATCCAACTGTGCATGTCAAACTCTAAATGTATTTCATTTGGGAAAGCGCTGGAGCTGTTATGCTCTGCCTGAGCCAAATTTTGCCCTTGGCTTCAGGCACACAGCTCCCATTGACTCCAGTGGAAGTTATTCAGAAGGAGATAGATTGTGTAAATTAGGCATGCTCTTGAGATAGTGAAGAAAAGGAGATTCACTACTGAACTCCAGAGTGGGAGTTCACTGAGGGCCAGCAAAGTCAATCTCCAGTCATTCCTTCTCAAATCATCAGAGCAATGGCTTGCTAGATCCATAAAATAGTTCATACATTCTGCTTGAAAAATAAAAGGATTTTTTCAGCCTTTTAGACAGAACTTCCTTTCATTCATGACTTCAAAATCAGCCCATCCTCAGAGGATACATTGGCACTATACTATAATTGGTGAAGGAAGATGATTTTTTTTTCCTCAGAACTACATTCCCTTAGATCTGTCTGAGATCCCCTCCTTACCTACACTGCTATAACTCACTTCATCTTGCCACAAGATACCTCCCTGCCTTTTTCCCATGTTCTGATATTGGTTATTCCCTTTGATTTTGCTTCTTGTTTGACCATTTTTGATTGCTTTCACTTCAAGAATCACAGGATTTATCTCTGATTTCCTTATAGGTTTAGAGTGTTGTATTCTGTCACGCAAAGTTTAACAGATGGATGCTTTAGCTCCTAGTTTAATCTCAGTGGAAACATAGGAAACCTCTAAACACTACACACGTAAGTCCAACTTACTGCAGTTCTTCCACATCTATCTTCTTAAGAAAAAAGAAAAATCATATTTTCTGAAAATTTCCAAAAGTTATAGAATCTGTTCTAAGTCTGTATATAAAGGAATACCAGAAACTGATCAATAACACCAATTCCAGTTTATTATTTTTAGTATCTTTTTTAAAAATTATGCTTGATCCTACAATATACTTAGAACAAAAAAAAAAAAAAAAAAAAAAAAAACAAGCAGGTAAGCAGGTAAGCTTCTGCTTTGCTACTCACATTTATAAATATTGTCTCACCAGAAAAATAGAAAAATACAAATATATATACATATATACATATAATCTTAAACTAACCTAACATAAACACAGAATGGATTATCAAAAAGAGAAAATATAATAAAACATAGGTAAGTGGGATGGAAGAAATGAATGGTTTACTGAAGTATTTAAGTTTTGTACATTGTTGGTAGAACTTTTTCCCAGTTCTTTCTATCGGTTAGCATCAGTCTTGGGGTTCCTGCCTCCAACCTACAGCAGAGCCTCTGCCATTTTCAAGCAGGAAGGAACCAGGAAAGAGTGAAAGATGTGCTGTTGTCTCACAGTGACTGTTCTGGTCTCCGGAAAAATTTGGTGTCTGGAAGCACTGGATTTATCTCTTCAACTCACATACACTCAGTGACTGCATAATGTCGGTCCCTCCTGGCCTGTTACAGAAAATGCTTTAAATATATGGTCCTAGACAACATAAAACTTTCAGTAAGCAAAGTAGGGGGAAACAACCTTCTTTTGTTGTTTTTATGTGTTTTTTTTTCTCTGTTTGAGAAAAGCAGCCCTTCATGAAGTATTCCAGGATCCAGTCATTTGCTTTATCTAAGAAAATCCTTGAAATAACTGGAAACATATTTATGCTCTGTAAAGTCATTTCCTGCCCTGCTAGTGAATTGTGGATACACCAGTACACCATCCTTTTAATCACTTCTCTTTGGATTCTATTAACAAGATATTTTAAAATATTTTACTATTAATTATAAATTTCCTGTGAATTGTCTATTACTTTCATACGTGCACAGAGAATCTGCTACTGATTAGGTTTTTTAAGTGACTCCAGAGATGTTTTTGTCACTGGATTTGTGAATGAAACTGCTGAAAGGCAGATCTGTGTGACATTGATATTAGTCCTTTGTTCAGATGAAATGAAGACAGTCATTTTTTATGTCCTTCATACTGAAAATCTGCTACCTATAAATCAGATATCTCAAAAACAAATTTAATGACATCTTATAAAGCCTCCTTATCAACACTGAAGGTTGAAAGGAGACAAGAGTTGCCTGCCAGCTTTGTTTGATGAAGTATTTTCTTGAATTATCAACTATCAGGGATATCTTCAGTATTCCAAACCCTCCCAACTGGCTTGTCACCTCTTGAAATCTCTCAATCCATCTCTCCAAAAACTAAACAAAAAAAAATCCTTCCTTGATCTTTGCAAATAACCAAGTTAGGTTTGTGTAAGGTTTGTTGCTCTTTTAAATGCCATAAGAAAACAGCAGGTATATAAAAAAAAAAAAAAAACACAGAGCTCAGCAGAAGGAGGGAGAGATTTCTATAATCCAAGCCATTAAACACACATACCTTTCTCACATTACATTCCACATATATGACAAAAAGTGGATCTCTTTCCTCTTTCCAATTCTCTTTGAGAGTTAGTTGTTTAAAACTTTAAAAATGAATGGCAAATATACTTTAAAAATGTTTTATTTTATTTGTTTGATCTATATAAAGTATAAACAAAGAGTAACAAGTTTCTCACTGTTTTTACCTCTCTCTTTTCATTATTATAAATGTATACAAACAAGTTAACAGAAAGTGTATGAGAAAGTTAACAGAAGTGTATGAGATTGTTTATGTCATGAATCTTTTTAGACAATAAATTTTCTTTGCAGATTCTTCAAAATAAGATGTTACATGCAGCAAGCATGCTAAGGAAGGGTAAATTCCTCAGCTGGTATAAATCAACCAAGTTCTGTGGATCTCAGTACAAGATACCAGATAATAGGTTACAGCTACCATTTGTCAGATGACAGTTATACCAGACCCTAAGGGTCTGACTAGTTAGAGCAATTAATTCCAACATGATAAGTTTATTTTATCAATTTTATAAACAATGGAAAAGAACAATCTTATAAAGGCTAATACTGATGAATAATAGGATCAGAGAGTAAATATATCTAATAAAAAACATCATTATTAGAGATGTTCAGTCCTAAAATAAGATAATGAGCTAAAAAATATTCTCCCTTTTTATACTGCTATTGTTTGTTGGCTTTTTTTTCAGAATTTTTTTTAGTGTTTTTCTTCAAAACATGCTTCTTTCCTTCTGAATATGGCCAGATTAAATAGTAGCAATCCTACTGGTGACTTTTTCTGCTAGTAAGTACCAGAACCCCACTGAAGTTCACCTGATTGACTGTGGCTTAATTCCCCACTGCTGATTACAGTGGGAGCAGATCTCTAATGGAGTAGGGTAATAGAGATCCAAGGAGGAAACATTAGTGGCAGCCCAGTTAATAACAGGAATTAATTTATACTAAAGTTTTTGTGAAAATGCTCTTGTATTTTGTTTGCTTGCTTGTTTTTTATATCAGTAAAGGGCAACATTCAGAATGCCAATCTGTACAGCAGCACGAACACCAACCTGATTGTAGAAATTTACTTCTCTCCAGTCTTTTCCATCTCAGCTACTGATTTCTTTTTCCTGCTTCCACTGTGCATTCCAGCTGATTTGTAACATTCAGTTACAGTTGAAGTCAAACCCTCAGAACTGACATTCAGTTGAAGTAACTGGATTTTGTAGCCCCTCAGTATTCTACGGCACAGAAAAACTTGGTCTTTAAAAAAAAACTTCTCAGACCTCCTCTCATAGTAGCTGTGTTTGAATTTTTAATATCCATCACAGATCTTGACAGAATTTCTGTAAGATATCTTCTTTCAGTTATGAAAGAAATATAGAGTCCAAGTTTGATTATTATTTTTTTTACCAGTTTATATAATTGTCAGAAGAAAGAGAGATGATTAATTTTTCAATGAAGTAAGAATAATTATGATGAAAACACATTGATCAGTTTAGTGAAGAACTGTAAAATAAACATCATTGAAGAAACAAGGGTTATTGATTCAGTTAAGCAGCATTTGAAGTATTTTATGCTTTGGCTAGAAATTAAAGTGTGTCCTATAAAAAAAAATGTGACCTACCAAAAAGCACTTAAATACCTAGAAACATCTGTCTGTATACACACAGATAACCATGCATTACAGTCTGGTATAGTATATATCTTAGTCTAACAAAGGAAATAGGACACATTGCATAAAAAGGTGACAATAGTAATATACTTAGTACACATTTTTGTTTTTCTGTGATTCATGGGAGAAATAAGGACATATGCCTACCATTTTATTTACAACATATATTGGAAATTAGCCAAAATGAGCCAGCTTGCTTCTTCAAGTAGGAGGAAGTCTGGGACCAGGGAAACTCAGACAATTAGCAGGTCCAGTTCATCTGTGACTAGTTAACATGTAATAGAAACCACCTGGCTTCTTTTCAAAGGCAGGACAGAACCAGAAAAGATGTTCTTGAAAAGCAGTGAAAAACTGGAGGAGAAAAGAAGTTGTTGGTTGAGGGGATTAAATCTAGCAGCTAATGTTCCTGTGAATGAGCCCAAGAAGTTGAAAAGAGTGTGTATAAGCAGGTGGTGTGTTTTTTAGGGCGTATGTTTTGAATACCTCCCCAGGCAGCAACATTATCTATATTAGCCATCACATCTCCTAAGGATGTTACAATTTGAGACGTCCCTAGCTTACTGTGTCAAAAATGCTTTCATAGAGCAGAACTTTTCACCTTTAGGGCAAGTGCTGGTATTTGCAGGAAAAAAATAAAAATAAAAATAAATAGATTCCAGTAATCCAGGAACCACAGTATGCATTAGGTTTTATGGCACTGCCATCAAATTTTAAAAGGCCAAGTATCTGCACAGGCTTGGATGCAGTGCCAAAAAATTCCTGTGCCAGATGATAGGTCCAGCAAGCTGCCAGATCATTGGCACCTTCCTTTACTATGAGTCACTCCTCCAGGTCGCTGAGAGCTCTATTCTTTCTAAGATGCTAGAGCTGCTTACAACATTTTTTGCCAGTGCAGCAGGACACAGAATTCCTTAGTTCCTTTTCATTTGATGCTCTCTTCCCTGCCTCCTGGAGCTTTGCACTATTTCTAGCACCCTACTCTTTATTCTGAATTCATTCTTTACTGCAGAAGATGGGTACTTTCCAGCTGAAGTACTAACTGCACGTGCACTAGAGATGTTAATACCTAGGGCTTGGTAGCTTGGGCCTGCCTGGTGGTAGTACTTTCTAGTCCAGCTCCCCTAGAAGACTCATATTATCACCACAGGACCCCTAGTTAGCATGAATCAACACGTGTGCTACAATCAGCAAATATCACACAAACTTTTCCTCTTGTTCCAGGAAAAACTAGGCCCCTGTGGCCTCAGGGCTCTGTATAGCTAAATTTGGCAACACTCTCCAAACTGGCCCTTCTGTCTATCTCTTATCCTCATTAAAAATATCCAAAACTACTATCTGATTATATTAACATCTGTAATATTAAAGATAAAGGAAGATTCCATAAAATGACTGACTGATTACTCATTTATGATATTGTTCTGCACACACTTTTTCTTGGTATGTAAGTAAGATGTTTTCTATTTCCCTCATCTGAATAATATGCAATTGTGTGGCAGCAGGTAAGGCCTTTCCACCACCTACATTGTGTGACAAATTCTAAGTTTGGATGCAGTTTCAGAGGAGACAGGTGGAAAAGGGAAGGTGAGAAAACACTTTCAAAAAATATTTCTAGAGGAACTATTGATGTTTTAGAGGTGCTCAAAGAAGAGTAGAAGCCTCAAAGATCACCCTTCTTTATTAAATCTCTGCACTGAACTCATCTGCACTCTCTACATGGAAAACTGACATTGCTTTCACCTACAGACAAAGCTTCTGTGGGCCTTCACACAGATACCTTTTTGATGTGGTAGGCTGAAATCCAAATAGCTTCAGCCGAAAAGAGAGAGATGTGAGGTAAACTTGGGTAGGAAGAGGAGTTGACTTCACTTTGTGTTTTCAGAATTCCTGAGGAAGACCTGGATAGGATGTTTTCTTGTGTTCTTTCACTTGGGCTTAAATCTTCCCTTAATCTGAGCAGACACAAAAATAAGATTTAATCCAATATCAAATCAGGTTAGTCTAGTGTTTCTGATGCAGTAGAGGTAAGAGGATGCGTGAACATAAGGCAATGGCTTACCAGTAATACTAGTTATGAGTGTTTCCTGAAGTAGTTATTTCAAGTAGGACATAATAATACTAACTAAAATGACTAAGACATTTCACACATATTCCAGTCTAATGTCTTTGTTTGCTCCTTTCATGAAAACAAGCATTTTCAACTGAGCTGTATATACATAACTCCATTTATCTTTTAAGTGTTTAGTTTCCAGTACACTGGAGTATTGAAGAAAAAAATATTAATGAATCATCTGGATGGCCCTCCAGTCCAATGCCATCTAGCCAACGAGTATGTAGTTTCATATTTTCTTACATTAATTCCACCAAAACAACACATAAATGTTTCCATATGGTTTCCAACTAAATCTCCCATATCCTGTAAACCATAAATTGTTCCCTCAAGAGATATATGCTAAAGGAGGTTAGTCATCAATTAGTTAGTCTATGGGAGCACCAGGTCTGATTTTCCACTTGGTTGCATAGGTCTTTTTGCACAGATAACTCCTCTAAAGTTAACATCTCCCAGAAACATAAGTCATGGAACTCATATGAGAATAAAGAATCAAATCTACCATCACCACCAACCTTTAGCTGTATACAGATCTTTCTCTCTCTTCTGGGTTCAAATTACAAGGACTAGGTAAGCAAGCTCTGGCAATGGCCAGACATCTTGTCAGTGGTGCATCTTGCACAGTGGCATGGGATCTCAAAGCTGCAGCTCAAATTCCCTCATAGTCTGTCTCTGCACCGGGCCAGTTGAATGCACACTCCTACTTCTGGCTGTAATTTCAGGCTCTTCTTATAAATTCTGCGGGACTATTTGTGAAGTTTGTTTATGAATGACAAATATTCCACAAGAGCTTGTTAATGCTTTAGCACAGAACTGATGCACCTGAACAAGAAACTCTTGCAAGTCTTTGGCTTGTGTACCATAAAACATTGTCTCATATCCAGTCGACATCAATTTCTGCTTTAAACAGTCTAACTACAACTCCCTGAGTATAATATAAAAGGCATAACCCTTATAAATGCAGTGAATTCTCAGGCCCAGACTAGACTAGAGTAACTGAGTAAAGTGTCAGCTCTTTGCAGGCACACTATTTCTTATAACTCATTATAGCAATGGATCACTTTGAAGACATATTCCTATAACTCAGGGGGAAGCTTTGTAATAGAACTAAAACTCCCTTTGTGGCTCTAATGTGTAAGAGATAAGATTCAGAAAGCTTACATGCAATCTGATTATTTTTCTTGACAAAACATGAGCATCTGTATAGGTCTGCACGTAGGATTAATATGTTTTCCTGAGTTTCAAAATTTTTTTCTGGAATCACCAGAAATACTTCAGGAAGGGGAAACTAATTTGGCTTGATTTCAGACTGGAGTGTTTTTTTCCTCCCAGAAGAACAAGATTAAAATAAGTGCTAAGGAAATGGCTCTTTGCAAATCTGAACATGAATACAAACTGTGGCTTTGTATTTCCTGATCAGGATGGAAACAGAAACATGGACTCTTCAAATCTAAACCCTAAAATTAACTGAGAGCACTATTCAAAAACACTTCCTTAAATCAGCAGGGGAGGACAGCAGTGAAAGACTTGATGAGAGTTTTGTGAATAAAGAGGAAATAAGGGAGGGACATGAGGAAATGACAGCAGACCCTCAGCCCCATACAAACTTTTTGAATTCTCCTTCATATGCATACATTGGAGTTATTAGCATGACCAATTTGCAAGGAAGGATTTAGTTAGTTAGCTGAAATGTCGACATGCCTTTTGTACAACATTTTAGACTCCCTAGGTTCATGCGTTGGAGAAAGAGCCTTAAGAATGATTAGGTTTTTGTATGAAGTATTATTGTACAGGCAGTAGTGATAACAGTATTACCTCAGTCAGCTCTTTAAAAGACACCTGTCACTACAGGATTGTATTTGAGACTTAGTTACACCTATTTCAATGCAGAAATGAGGATGTCTCTATTTGCAAATTATTTATTAATATTTTTATTAGTTAAACTGTCTGGGGTTAAACCTACTGTGAGTTAATTGTAAGGGCAAAGGGCAAGTTGTTTATATTGATGAAGGGACTGGATTATTACACTGAGAAACAGCAAGCACATCCTGTTATTGCTACTACCAGTAATAACATTGCATGGAAAGAACTAGACAGACTAGTTCCTCAGTTCTCAAAAGATTTTATTTTTAGCCTAATGACAAAAATGTCTGTGTTTTCACAAGAAACCAGAATGATTGGTACAAGAGAGTGGAAATAAAACTCTTCATCTAATTTTCAGTTCTGCATTAAAGATTTGATCCCCTGAGTGTCAGAGAAATGTTTAGTGAACCTAGAAAGATGACTTTATTTTTACCAGATCCCACCCCCAACCCCCTACTGCTCTGGTCATGAAAGCTCCTGCATACAAATCAATTCCTCGTGTAAGTTTAGAGCATTTTCAGAACCACTCTTAGCTGTGCAAGTGAATAATGATGCTATGGAAGAACGGCTCACATAGCCAGAATAGCCTGTCCTTCCCCCAAGGCATTTCAAGTTGGCCCTGTGGGAATGGAGGCAAAAAGTGGATAGATGTCTTGCTGTTCCCCAGTGGAATTTTTTCCTGTTGCTGTAAATTACTTTAAGCTCCCTTTGCTACAACAGTGCAGAAGGTACTTATTTGGGGTTAAGAACATGGATCACAATGTAATTGTTCTGGACCAAATCATCAATACTCACTTTCCATGGACCTCAGTAAGGCTTTCAGATATATTAGGGCCAGCTTCCAAGTACAAACAGCAGTTCTAACTTCTCAATTATTTTTACCTAAGACAGACTAACATTTGAAAACATGCTGTACTGAGAACAATGGTTAAATTCCTGCCTATGCTGGCATCAACCATAGTTTTGCTATTAACAGAGTACCAGGAAAGCTAGTATTTCACTGAGTGCAGTTAGAATAAAGTATCTCATTATGTTTATTGAAATTAACATTAAGCTTTAGTTCTGAATGTTCAGAGAATGTTCATTGTTGTTAATTAAGTTGCTTATTAGTGTTTCAGAAGTACCCCAAGGTTTCAGTTAGGAGCAGTGCCCATTTCTCTAAGTCATATGAAATGGAAAGAGTTGTTTTGAAAGAGTTTACATACTTGCATCTACACATCCAGCCTCCTTAATATCATAAATCAGAGTGCAGGATCAAGATTGCACTTCGGGAGGAATTGCTCATTTCAAGCATATTTCCAGTGAATGAATGAACTGGAATGTCCTGGTTTGTAGACACAGAACTGATTGCAGGGGACTTCTGAATTCCTTTAGCAATGTCATACATAACTTGACAAGTTACTTAATTTAAAGCTGTCTTACAGTTTTCAATTAAGCTAGTAATTGTTACTTTTTAAATATTTTTAGGTGCAAAATAGTGCAACTTGCTCATTAGTTACAGTTGTGGCTGTCTCTTGTGCATCTTCACTGTCCTTAGAAAGGGAATGCAATTCACACTGAGTGAAAAGCCTCCATCTACTCTACAAGAGTCGTTTTATTATGGAAGTGTTGATATCAAGGGAGGAGATATTTAGCTAAGCTTGAAATACTTCATCTGACTAGAATTTTGGGTGTGCAAAATGGACAGATACAGATCCTCATTGAAGCTGGCAGAAGTGCAGATGAGGTATAGAGATTACAGGACCTGAGGAAAAGCAGCTTAGAAACACTTTCCTTAGGTGGTGAAGAGGCTTTACAGTGACCACCACAGCCTTGTCCATTCAGTAACTGAAATAGATTATAAATGTATTTATACGAACTTGGGATGGGAACAGTCTTCACTGAGGCAGTTCCATTCTGTTTTTTCCACTCTGCAGTTCTTGGAGTTCACATGAGGCAGTCATAAATGATGAGGGCGACACATGTTCCACTATGCTGGGACAGACTTTCTCAAGACATCATGGCAAATCTCCCAAAACTCCCAAATGACCAGATAACTGGGCTTCTTTCCAGCCCTTACCAAATGCCAGCTGAAGCAGGGCTGCTTCCCAGAAGGATTGCTGACTACATTGGTTTTGGTCCTTCTGTTTGTTCATCAGTACTCCAGTGCTCTTCAAGAGGAAAGAGACAAAATTGTAAGAGATTTCTTTTTTAATAAGAACTTGTAATTTGCTGAAGTCCTCATTCACCCTAAAGAAGGGAAGAGTTTAGGCCTTTCTTCAGAACTCAAGAACAGATGGTCAACAAGCTTTTTCTTTCTGTCTGCAAACTTTAAAGGATGGAAACAAAATGGCCAGCTCTCCAATTGTGATCCTAATATTAACATAAAGGGACGGGATCGTCCAGTCCTAGGAATCTTCCAGGTGTTTTTGAGAAAGTAGATAAAATGAATGAAGCTAGAAGAGCATTGCAATTCTATGTACTATTTCTTTAGCAACTGAATCACTATTTGTGGTTAGCTTATAAATCTCATGGTAACATATATATGTACTTTGGATATTGGAATGCATAATGTTTAATATTTAATGAGTATTAATATAATATAAAAAGCATTTTGTGGAATTAAAGACAAGACTGACCTGCAAGATATGCATTACATTACACTACAAATATGCATCAGAGAAACTGAAAACCGCCAAACAAACATGGAATTCTGAGATAAGTAGAAACACTACTTCTTATCTAAAGCCATTATTATGCATATAAACTCTATTTTTAAAAAGAACAAAGGAAGAAGATAAGAGGACATAAGCAAAAGGAAATAAGATCAGATTATTTGCTTTCTTATAGCCATATTTTTTGCTTTGACATAAGAATGGTCCTTAAGCTTAACATCCAAATTGTGTCATTTGGTGTTCCACAGTGATGTTTCAAGACAACTGAATGATCAGATCATGGGCTATGAAAGAGAGTCATGAGGGACTTCTGGGGACAACATCAGCAGGTTTCAGCAGTACAACATTACATCCTGCAAAGGACATGAAACTTCCATCTTTGGGGTATTTGCCACTGTTTCTCTGAGCTGCGTAGCGTCTATCTTGCAGATAATTCTCAGTTATCTGAAGATTTTTGTAGATAGCTTTTAAAGTCAGGAGAATTTTCCACTTCAGTCATTGATTTTTTCCCTGGCTAAGACAGGTTATTGCATTCTAAGAAGTACATCCACTGGATACGTGGGTTTTCTCTGATTTAAACACAGAACAAATACTGATCAAATGTAGGTGTCAGTGCCAAAAATATCAAAAGTTCTAATTCCAGAGACATAGCACACCTTTAATGAGGCCTGTTTGTTGTATTCTTATAACTAACAGAAAGGGCTTGTTTTACCAGAGACATAAAACAGTGCCTATATACATTGTTATGCCAATATCATCTCCTAGAATTCAACCGTTTTACACCTGAGTTTTCTCTAGGCCCAGAGAACTGTATGGAGATGTCATAGGAACAGATGCAACAACTAGGTATGAAGAGGGGGCATAATAAAGGGAAATCAAAAAGTAGAGTAATGAAAGATGAGCTGCAGAGGGCCTTGAAAACACATCCACAGAGATGTGAGAAGCCACATGAGAAGATAAAGTGAACAATGTGGGGTAAAAAGATAATAGTTATTAAAGAAGTTGAGATAAAAAAGAGAATAATTTTGAGAATTAATTAAATATCCTAAGGGCAAGGATGGAGGAGGGGGGAAAGAAACCCCCAGAGAAGAAAAAAAGGGGAAAAAAAAGAGGAGGAGGAGGTAAATAGCAGCTGTGGAAAGATTTGGAGATACTGATGATTAGGCAGACGAAGCCTGCTTTTTCATTTTGTGCCAGTATCTATAAATTCTCCCTGTTACCCTGAACCCAGAGGTGTGGAAGTTTCAGTATAAATTCAGAAGTTTGGATGCTTTTCCAGATCTTACCTAAATCATATAAACCTTCTTATATATAGTACAACTTAGCCAGAAACAACTTAAGAACTCATTTTTTCTCATGCTACTTAGTGCAGCTGGCTGGATTATTCATCCCCAATAATACTCACAGCAAATACAGACTTTTTTTTCTGTTTGAGAAACATTTACAGATAGGCTTTGAGACTGATCTCCATAATGTGAAATGCCTCTTGATCCTGTTGATTCTTCTGAACATTTTTTTTTAACGTGGTACCGTCTGAAATTAGCATTTTGCACAACAGTTGTTGTACACTAACTGTTCTCAGCAACATCAAATGTGAGTTACATTTGACAATGAGCAAGCATGAAGAGATAGGTAGAGATAGTCGCTGCCTTCTGTTCCTCTTTTCTTTCATTGTCCGTAAGGTAAATACTGCTACAGTGTACATGACACCTGCCTGAGTCTGCAGAAAGCCTGAAGCAATGGTTCTGAGATGGCACTCTTCAAGAGGAGCTCACTCAGTTGTTTTTAACACCAACAATATGTTTCTTTCTACACTGTTCAAAGTGTGTTTTGGAAGGAAAGGAAGTATCTGAACATGCGGATCCACATAGACTTCTCCGAGTGCCTGTTCAGTGTGGTATGCTTTTAATAACACGTGGAAGGGGTGAAGAGTGCACTTGTTTTCCTGAAAGGAGGGTTCAGCTTTCAAAGGTTTGGGAAATGCCAACTTTGAGACTCAGATCCTGTGCAGTTTAACTGTTCACTGCCTGCTATTTGGAGCATGTTATTGGTTAGCTAAGTCACGGGATATTCCTCCAGTTCACTAATTGAGTTAGTGTATCCTTTTAAACAGAGGAATAATGAATGCTCTTGTTTGTAAAGGAATAGCTTCGTTCGCATGCAAATATGGGTATTCACACAAATCAGCCATTCCTCCAATCTCCTCAGGAACAAAAACCTTTCTGTCTGAAACCGCAGGAGCAGCAGATAACAAGGGGCCTTGATATGGATAGATCAAACAGCCATTTCAGATTCCTGCAAATGCTCGTGAATGCTGTTGTGCAATATTCACCCACTACTGGCTTCTTCCGCATTATGGAAAATAAAAGTTAAAATAACATATAAAGAAATAAAACATGTGAAACAGTCGTTCTTTCCAAATCGATTAATGTATTGCAGTGTAGTACTTTTCAAGTTGTTGCCTTATTTTTGAACGATAAATAATTACAAAAAAAAAAAAAAAAAAAAGTGCTATGAAAACACCTTCAGGTTCTCTTTGTACAAACTGAACATAGCTTAAGCCCAAACAACGGCTCCAGTCAGTGTCAGGCAATACATAATTTCAGATTCCTGAAAATGTGACATGTACAGTGTCTAGGCAAATGAGAAATAAGACTTGCCATTTGAAGATTTACCAGAAATTCTTCAGTGATTCTCCAAGACTACTCAAAGAGTAAGTTATGTCCTCATCTGGCTACAAAAATAGCTGTTTAGTCATAAAGTATTACACAAAAGTAAGTGAAAAGAAAAGAGCCTTGCAAAGACTGACAGCTCCAAGGGTAACTTGGCTCCCTTTCCTCACTCTGCTTTTATAGCTGTAGGAATACCTTATTACTTTTTCTCAAGCTGTCATCAGAGCAACAGAACCCGCTGTTATTTGGGTTTCTCTTCTCTTTAGATGGAAAGAAAGGGATGTAATAAAGGCAGGTCATGAGCAATGGGTTGTAATCTATCCACAGAATGGCCCCACCTTGCCATTTGTTCCTTTATATTGTGTTAGAACAGACTCCCAGTAAACATGTCTGCTTCACATTGATCATCACTGATACTAGCATCCCTAATAGCAGCTCCATCTTGACAGAAAAATGGTAAGGACCATTGTGCTCTGAAGTTTTTGTCTCTTCCTACAGCTACTACAAAACAGTGCTATTAATTTATCCGATGAAAGACATGATGGTGAATGTTATGTACAACCCAGATGTTTCCCCTCTGATTTCTTAAATAGGAGAATATAATTGTGCTGATTGGGAGCCCATTATTTCAAACTACTTGTAAGCAAAAGAAAAAGAAGACCTCAGCTTACACTTTTTCTCTGACAAGCTTCATTGCATGAGATGTCTGTCGTTATTCTTGCTGTTTATAAACCCAACCAGTCAAATAATTCCTTCAGTTCTTCTCCATCTGTTTTCTCACAACAGTGTTAATGTTCGCTTAAATAAGCATAGTAGCATTAACCTTTTGAACTCCTTGTCTCTCGACTCTGCTTAGATCAGATTTGTGGTCTAAAAAGTTGACTCTTCCCTCAACTTTGACAGATTTTCTTATTATCCCCCGTTGACCTGCAGAGAATTGCACTGGCTCAATTCCTGAGGCACCTATAAGTCTCAGATGGATTTAGCCTCACAATCTGATTGCCTGTCATGAAAAGCGTCTGTGTTTCAGTTTATTCCTTTCTTCTGAATAGATATAATGAATTCTCTTGCACTTCTGTGCTCTTCTTTTTAGCAGGCCTTGCATATCTCAGTTTCATCCACAATGCAAGGCGCATGTCAGAAAATCTGTCAGTCTCAGAAAAAAACTGATAAGATGCCTAACAAGTGCATTTATATGCACTTCATATAGTATATATATATATAGTATATAACTATATATATAATATAATTATATATATATATAATAATATATATAACTCTATATATAATATAACTATATATATTATATAACTATACATATTTAACTATAGTTCTATATACTATAACTATATTAGGCTATAACTAAATTAGGCTTAGACAGATGAAAATGTCATTGAACACAGGTACTCTTCACACATGAAAACTGGGGGAAGAAATTATGACACTATTTACAGCAAAGCTGAAATGTTATAAAGTACCATTTAAAATAGAGGCTGCTAAGTAGCTTTGAGCATAAGCATTAATGAACAAGTTTGTATCAAAAGTTATGTATTTTGGTGTATCCCTAATTACTGCCCAGGTATGTATTTTCAGTCCTTACAGCAAATATGACTTAGGTTAACCATTCTTCATTGACAGAGGTTAATTTCTCCTCTCTCAGTGACAGCTGAGTTAGCTTGAATCGTCTGTGAAAGCTGTCACAAAGCAGGCAGGAGTATATTACACTCCAAAGAGTGTAATATAATGAATAATCAGTGTACTAACAGAAGAAAAAAGTTGGATTTAACAGGTAGCAGTTTCCATGTTTTCTGTGTTCTAGGGTTTATGCACTAGATTTCCTGTAATCTCTGTGGCAAGATTCCTTCTGCTCTGATGTGGGCTTATTCTTCTGAAAAAGAGTTGTGAGAACAATGTTACAGATAAGAAAGACTAGAATTGCAGACAGAAGTGAGAGTGCTTAGGTGGGATCGCTATAACTCAAGGATTCAGGAGGAAAACACCAGCATGGAAAGATCCAAGACCCAAAAGGGCAAAGACGTGTGCAAGTTGAGATACAGATATCATAGCCAGGAGTCCCAGACTGACCTATTGCTGTCATGGATGGTATAATCTGATGGTGGCAGCTCACCTGTGTTGCGGGACCTCTGAGAGGACCATGAATGCTGACCCTATTCCTTCCTTGCAGATGTCCCTCCAGACAGCAGCAAGTTTTCAGATATCTCGTTTACTGGGGTAGTGAGCACACAAATTCTTAACACTTGTTGATTCCTAGACGTCTTCTGTGTGTATTAGCTGTGAATAATTGTTTTAAATATTTTCATTTCTTATACCCTTCTTGCAGAATCTCTCTGCATTTGTCTTAAGATGTCTGAACGAGGCAAACCAAGACAGAGGCTGTAAGGAAGGAGTAGGGACATGACTACAGTGTTAATCTAGCATCTACAAAACCTCTTGCAGTAGGGGAGCAGGGCTGACACTCTGCAGGATCACCTGCCTCAACCAGCGCTTACAGATCCATGGTATCTCATGCGGCCCAAGAAGATCTGTTGTAGACCATACTGATTTAATACAATTTGCACAGACTAGCAACACAAATGCCACAGTTTATCCCCTGGAGCGCAGAGTACATCTCTTCTATTATGCATAGCTGCTTAGATGTGAGTTGGAAAGCAATTCCTCAAGGAGAAGCGAGACAGCTTGTAGACTGCCATATGATTCTCTGTTGGAGTTACTGACAGGCAAAATCAGACACCAGTTAACTGAGGCACTGATCCAAAGCCCCTCTAAACACTTCGGTGACTCTCTTGAAAATAAGATATAGGAGCTTTTCAAAAGATTACCTTTAATCTGTCACAGCATGCAAAACAACTTAATACATTTATCTTTTTTTTTCAGCTAGAGAACTCAAATCCTTCTGTGACAAATCAACCAGCAAGTCAAACTTCTACTTAGCAAATGTTTGTCCTAAAATTGCAAAAGATGGGTCCATTTGTCACCGAATTGTCCTGCACACACTGGGCCTCCTATCAATTGAAACTTTGTTATTTAATCAAACAACTGCATTACTGAGAGACCGCTGCTCCATGTCTCTTTGAAATGTTGTTTTATATGGTATCATGTTTGATCTAATCACTTCTTAGGCACCAGTTCAGTCTCTCACAATAACCAGTTCAGTTCAATAGACACAAGCTTGCTTGTTAACCTGAACTAGTGTACGATGGATTAGTTTTATTTTTTGAGCACCTTTTCTTCTTAAATTGTGTTGAATGCTGATCTCAGCAAAGCATATGAGTTGCCTTTTCCCCCTTTTGTAGTGGCTGTCAACTTGTACTTTAACCAACAACTCAGCTCTCTGTCTAGCTTGTAAAAATCCTTGAGATGCACTGCAATAAAAAACTGTTTTGTCGTTCATTTTATATCCCGCTTCTCAGAAAGTATCAATATTTGCTTTTCAGCCATACCATTTGGGTATTAAGGTATTTCCTTCATCATCCTCAAAAGCCGATTATTCTAATACAGCTCAGGAGAAGTCTAGTATTTGCCTTCCTTCAAGTCAGAAATACATAGAGTTTTATTTTTAAAAATTCTGTTAGATCATTCAGCATTAGATATATTCAAACCAAAGTCACCTTAATAGTAAAAATCAGATTGTCAGATATTAAATGCTCTGGCTAGTGAATGTTAAAGAATAGTAGCTGCTTTAAAGTAAGTGCACCTTTCTCCGTGGCCAGATATAATTTTGAAGTGCTTATTACCCATCTGAGCATGGAATTCTTAAATATCTTGTTCTATTATATCCATTCAATTACATCTATTCTTGCAGCAATTTTCTAGTAAAATTAGATTTGTGCTAGGTTTCTCTCCTTGAACATAGTGAACTGAAGAACTATTGCTTCTCAAGCCATATTTAACCTTCTACATGTATTAAATATAGTCTAGCATCTTGTCTTGGAGAAGCTTAGATATAGTAGAATATGGAAGTTTCATTTAGAAAACAATAACAGAAACAAATCAGTGTATTCTTTATGCTTTAAAACAGCAATGTTTTTTTAGTACTCTTCCTCACAGGCACAATTCTGAAGCTTTTCTAGTGCGACTGGACTAATGGTACTATCATGATCAGTGTTTTTACAGTGTAATGAAATCTTGTTGAACAAAATGGCTTTTTTTTCAACCACATAAATCATTATTTGCAACCCACTAAAATGTGACAGTATGAAACTTTTTCCAGACTAACAGATCACTGTGGATTGAAAAATTAAATTTCAACTTTAAGAACACAGTCTCCAAGAGGGAAAGGATTCCATTCTAAAAACTTGTCTAAACTTGGAGACACACCATTTTGTTTCATACCAGAAAGAGAGACAAAGACAGAGGGAAAGAAAGACAGAGGGAAAGACAGAAAGACAGAAAGACAGGAAGGGAGGAAGGAAGGAAGGAAGGAAGGAAGGAAGGAAGGAAGGAAGGAAGGAAGGAAGGAAGGAAGGAAGGAAGGAAGGAAGAAGAAGGAAGGAAGGAGGGAAGGAAGGAAGGAAGGAAGGAAGGAAGGAAGGAAGGAAGGAAGGAAGGAAGGAAGGAAGGAAGGAAGGAAGGAAGGAAGGAAGGAAGGAAGGAAGGAAGGAAGGAAGGAAGGAAGGAAGGAAGGAAGGAAGGAGGAAGGGAGGGAGGAGGAGGAAGGAAGGAAGGAAGGAAAAGGAGGAAGGAAGGAAGGAAGGAAGGAAGAGGAAGAAGGAGGAAGGAAGAGAAGGAAAGGAAGGAAGGAAGGAAGGAAGGAGAAGGAAGGAAGGAAGGAAGGAAGAAGGAAGGAAAAAAGGAGGAGGAATTAGAGGAGGAAGGAAGGAAGGAGGAAGTAAGGAAGGAAGAAGGAAGGAAGAGATGGAAGAAGGAAGGAAGGAAGGATGAATAAGGAAGAAGGTAAGGAAGGAGGAAGAAGGAAGGAAGGAAGTGAAGATTCGGAGGTAGCAGGGAGTGAGGAAGGTAGGAGGCGACGTGAGGAAAGGAGGGAAGAAGAGAAAGCATGAAAAGGAGGAAGGAAGGAAGAAGGAAGGAAGGCAAGGAGGAGGGAGGGAGGGATGGACGAGAGGAAGGGAAAGAGAAGGAAGGAAGAAGATGAAGGACAGGCAAGGAATGGAAGGAAGGAGGAAGGAAGGAAGGATATGGAAGGAAGGAAAGGAAGGATAGGCTGAAGGAAAGGAAGAAGGAGGAAGGAGAGGAGGATAGGAAGGAGGTGAACAAGGATTGGGACAGGAAGTGAGGAGGAGGAGCAGGGAAGGAAGGATACAGGAAGGAAGAGGAAGGCTATGGACAGTAGGTTATGGAAGGAAGGAAGGAGGAAGGAAGGAAGGAAGGAGGGAGGGAGGGAGGGAGGGAGGAGGGAGAGAGGGAGGGAGGGAGGGAGGGAAGGAAGGAAGGGAGGAAGGAAGGAAGGAAGGAAGGAAGGAAGGAAGGAAGGAAGGAAGGAAGGAAGGAAGGAAGGAAGGAAGGAAGGAGGAAGGAAGGAAGGAAGGAAGGAAGGAAGGAAGGAAGGAAGGAAGGAAGGAAGGAAGGAAGGAAGGAAGGAGGAAGGAAGGAAGGAAGGAAGGAAGGAAGGAAGGAAGGAAGGAAGGAAGGAGGGAAGGAAGGAAGGAGGGAAGGAGGGAAGGAAGGAAAAGGGAAAAAAAGAGGGAAAGAGAAAGAAAGGAAGGAAGAAAGAGGGAAAGAAAGGAAGGAAGGAAGAAAGTCTATAAGAAAAATAAAAGCTACTTAATTTTAATTTTGTCAGATAGTTGATTAGGATCCCCTGGGGTTCCTAAGCTATATTGGTTAAATGCAGATGCTTCAGTCCAGATGGATGAAACAACCTGTTATGAAGCCATGCAATTAAGATGAAGCCGTTGTCTTCAGATGCACTGCAAATGTGATAGGAATGTAAGACCTTCTTGGAGTACACCAGTGAAATACAGCACTTAGAGAGATAATAGCTGACTACAACCATGAAAAAGATGAAGGAACTGGAGTACCTCTCTTATGAGGAAAGGCTAAGAGAGCTGGGAATGTTTGATCTGGAGAAGAAAGCAGTCAAGGTGTTCCTTCTGAACATCAAGATGACTGAGCACCAGCACATATTGCCCAGAGAAGCTGTGGAGTCTCCATCTTTGGAGATATTGGAAAAAAAATTATCTGTATATGGTCCTGAACAATCAGCTGCAGATAGCCTTGCTGGAGGAGAGTGGGACTCTTCTAGCCCCAGGGGTCGTTTCCAACCTCAACCATTCTGATTCCATAATTTTCCCCTGTGAGTGGACTGGTGCCAGGGACACAATGCTCCTACTCCTCTTACAGCTGCAGCTTACAGCTTGGTTCAGTCTTTCCTGCTTTTTGACAGTTGCTCCTGTTCCTTATGTAAGGTTTCTGTGCTTCAGTGCAAGAAGGGAGGGAGGAGGGTACTGGTGCGAGGAGTGGCATAGCAGGACCACCCAGGTGCTTTTTAAGGTGAGGAGTGAGGGGGAGAAGAGTATTTGCCCCAGGACCCAAAACAGCTCTTAGTGTGGGCTCTAATAGCATTTCTGGAACAAATCAGACCTGCAAAACATTAATAAACAGCAGGGTTTATTTTCCTTTTTCCTTTTTTTTTTTTTTTTACTTTTTAACTTAGTTCCTCATTTTTTCTTACTTTCTCCCCTTTATATTTATTCCTTTCTTTCCTTATTTTTTTCTTTCTTTTTCTTTTTTGCTTTTCTTTTTCTATTTTTTTTCTCTCTCTCTTTTTCTTTCTTTTTTCATTTACTCTCTCACACCCAAAAACACATCATTTCTTAAGAGAACACCACTCCATAATTTAATGGCAAAGCATCAAGGACTCTCAATAGTATCGAAACCAGTGCTATTGCTCCCTAAAGATAAGTTGCTATTTTTAAAGAATAGTTATGTGAAGAGGTCATAGCAAAATATGCCAGAACATGCATTTATAATTTCAGTTTTTGTTGGCAGGAACTGTCCGAATACTACCTTTCAAACTATTCACAGACTACGATAAATATAAGAAAAGTTGATGATGAGGATTATTAGAATAAACCACTTTTCCTTTTGGTTTAAGGGAAGAATACATGCACAGGCAATTTCTTCAGTGTAACTTCAGTGCAAATTTACATCCTCTCAGAAATATTCATAAAGTCTAATCCCTTAATATAATGTCCATAGCAGATCCTAGGGGGAATATTACCTTCATTTACTAGTAGGTTCAAAAATTTTTCTTTTCATGGTCATCATACGCTATGGTGGTACAAGGTAGGCATTAACCTATACGAAAAGATATACCCATTTTGATGGACATTGGGATGTAAGTGCAGGCCCAAGACTAGTTTTTACAGCAGCAATGTAACTTATCGGAGGTGTAAATTATTCTCAGAGTTAGAAGTATATTTTTAAAGAACAAAATCAGCGTCCAGAATCAAGAATAAGAATGAAAAATATGGAATACAAGTAATACACTGATCCATACCACTCCTGAAACAGCAGAGGTGTTTGAACCTACTCCAGTTTAAAGGGCTGTTGTAAAGTGTACTTTGGAATATATTCCATAATGCTATTCCATAATGCTGTGGTCAGAAACATCTTTGTAAGTGTTGTTCCAGTTTACACTGTATTGTCTTTTCGTCTGGAAGACACAGTCCCAGAGCCAGTAGTAAAATACATTGATGTTGTCTCATATTGTCACTTCATTTATTGAATTAGAAGAGATTACTTCTGGTAAATCCTACTAAGGTGTGGTAAGACCCATATGAACATATGAGCTGCATATAAGTCCTATATACTACCATCCACAGTCTTTCTTGATAGCTTAGCTCAGCCTGTTTTGGTTCTTGTAGTCATCACTTTCCCTCAGAAATTGTGAAGAATATGTTTCACATCTCTGCAGCGGTGAGTGATTGTGATCACCATACCCTTTATAGCAACTTCTACGTATTAGAAGATGTAATCATGCCCCTTCTTAGTCTTTCTTTTTTTTAGACTAAGCAAAACTAATTCCCATCATCACAGACATCTTTCTAATCTCTATTGCTTCCTGATACTCTTTTATGGACTCTCACCAGTTTTTCTTGAAGTGTGATACCTGCATGTGAAGATGGAGCTTATGCTTGATGAAATACTAATGGGTAGTAAATAATTATATCCCCTTTCATGTATACAATACTCCAATCAGTATATTCTGAACAGAATTTTCTTTATTCTTTCGCAGCAGCTGCACAATGGATGCTTCAAGATTTTGTATTTGATGAGTGCTTGAAGTAGGATGCCACAGGGTCCTGCAGTCGTCATTTGTCATAGAAAGTGAGGCACAAGCTCATTTTCTATAAATGAGATATAGATACTTGTGTGCATGTGGGTCCTAATGGGAATTTGTAGATCCCTGGCATGTATATTATACAAGAGCCCAAGAAATTTCTCCTGACTGCATTAATTCAAGTACAATAGATATGACCCTTCTTTTCTGTGTCCTTATCAACAGTGGTCTAATCATTTTCCTTTCCTTTCCTTTCCTTTCCTTTCCTTTCCTTTCCTTTCCTTTCCTTTCCTTTTCCTTTCCTTTCCTTTCCTTTCCTTTCCTTTCCTTTCCTTTCCTTTCCTTTCCTTTCCTTTCCTTTCCTTTCCTTTCCTTTCCTTTCCTTTCCTTTCCTTTCCTTTCCTTTCCTTTCCTTTCCTTTCCTTTCCTTTCCTTTCCTTTCTCTTTCCTTTCCTTTCCTTTCCTTTCTCTTTCCTTTTCCTTTTCTTTTCTTTTCTTTTCTTTTCTTTTCTTTTCTTTTCTTTTCTTTTCTTTTCTTTTCTTTTCTTTTCTTTTCTTTTCTTTCCTTCCTAAGCATAACACTTTGCACTTATCTATATTGGTTTTACTTTGCAAATTTCTTTTCACTGTTTATCATGACCATCTTGAACTTACTTCTATCCTCCAAAGTGTTTGTACCTTTCTCAGCTTATGTCGCTATCAAATTTCCTCTTAAATCCAGTTCCCTAACTAACATATGAAACAGAGCCTAGTCCATGATGGACAAGTCATTATTGTTTACCTAGATAATACAAAGTATTTGCAGATATCAAAGCAGGAAAGAATGATTAGCATGACAGTTAAGGTCATTGAAGAAGAGTTAGTGGTCATTGACCATAATTGTTTGGAAGAATTGTGTTTGTACCATTTAAAGAGTCGACAGTTACATAGAAAGGAAAAATAGGGGGAAAGAAAGCCACCGCAGGAAAGACAGCTACAAATTCTGGAGGGGTAAAGAAAAAAAAAAAGAAAAAAAGAAGAAAAAAAAAGGATGACCTGAGCAGGACGAAAATATAGTGAAATAATTGCAAGAAAGCAGCCGAGGGAATTAAAGAAAAGACATCCCTAACTGCTGTGCCTCATGTGTTTCGAGTTGTTTCTATGGTCACAGAATAAGAAGGTCAAATTAGATCAAATAAAGCAGGGCAGAACAGAACAGTACAATTAGGCCATAGTCAAAAAGTAATTACTTTTCCATCCAGTAGAGATTGCATGTTACTTCTTGGAATTGTACATTATTACCTAAATAATAGATAGTAGCCAGCAAGGCAACTGGGAATGGATTGGGAAAAATCATCTAAAAAGCCACTTAGCTAAATATTATAACATTCTAATTTATATTAAAGCTCTGATAAATTTGAATGCTGGACATTGGTGGCCATAAATATGCTCACTCATAAAGAGACTAAAGGAATAAAGAATGTAACACTGCACTAAAACACAGTAGTACCTAAATAATTTAATTTTTAAACCACTAAAAGCCAAAATAGCATTCCTTTTGCTCTATATGCTTTGCATTTTAATTTCTTGATATTACAGTTGTGATTATAACACGACCTATCCTACTGATGGTAATGGTATATTAGCTAATTTTAACTCTCTCTGGAGTCTCTTATTTTTACTTCAGAATCCTTATCCCAGACATGTATACTTTATATTTTTTTTTTCCAAAAACCCCAACAGCACATACAATCTTCACATTTTTGTCATGTCTCTTTATAATAGCTTACTAAAAAGCCAGCTGTCTTACAGTGCTGAAGCCAGTTCTTTGCTGCACTAAATGGTATAGCTTTGTTAATGTGATTGGAGGCTCCTAATTTAATTGTATGAAAATGAAACTCATTGTCTGAAAAGTTGTATCTTGTCCTCTCTGATTTTCTTCACCTTTAGTAATATATGCATGGATATCCATGCATATCATGGATTTATCCCTAGAACCCCTCCATTAGCAATGGAAAAAGTTCAGTGTAGTGTAAATCAGCCTTCCCAGTCAACAACTGTCTTTATACAGAAGCCCAAATTAACTACCCTGTATTGCCTGCAGTATACCAGCACAGTACCAATCTCAGGAAATTTTATCATTCCCATCAAGAAAGTAAATCATTCCCATTTCAGGGAGGAAAGTTACTCCAGTTCAGCCACATTTCAGCCTTTCGCTATCACTTCCAACCAAAAGTAATTAGTTCAGCTCCATCTGTCATGGAATCAAGAGGGTTAAGGAAGCTGTAATTTATTTCCACCAAATGAATAGAAAATTAAGATCTCTCACTTTCTCTCTTTCTCATGCATCCTTAAGGAAAAAAAAAATAAAAAAAAATCACTAGAAATTATGATTTCATCAGCTGAACTGAAAATCAAGAAATAGACCACTTTAAATATTCACATCATCTTGATTAAAGCAGGTGTCTCCAAGCCCTATTATTGCAAAGTGATTGTCAGAATTTCCATTGTAAATCTCTTCCCTCCTTTTCAGTGGTTTTATACTTGAGCCTTGGCTATAAGAGCACATTCCAGACTGGAATTTAGGCTGGCTGATTATTAAAAAGAGGAGAATTTTCCTTTATAAATGATATTAAAAGAATTTTAGAAGTAATAAAATATTGGCTTTTCAGAAAGAGGGAAAGACGAGGCATGTTTTTCTGTATTGATCCAAAACTGTAGCCACAATCTGGTAAAGAAAAGCAGAACTGAAAAATTGTCACATTTCCCCAGATGGTAAAGGAATACTCTGGGCTGGTAACCCATTTTCCTCCTTTATTCTGCTTCATTCCCTGTAAATCCTGAAATGGAAAAAAAAAAATGACAGGGGACATGAAAAGATGCAGTTATTCTCTCTAATTACAAAAATCATAGGTCTCACTATCATATTCCTAATCTTGGCTGTGTTTGTTTCCCTGAGATCATGAAAAGTGCAAAAGTATTTTAGTTTTAGATGTGAAATAAACACAAGAGATTTTCACCTTACAAACTCTACGTGGAACATAAAGGCAATAGCCAGATTTTTTGTGTGTTCAGTATTTAAGCTATGTTCACACTAATAATTTCAATTGTCCCAAAGGATATGATCCCAAGAGACATATCTAGACACAGAGAGCCAACTGTAAATGCCGTTTGAGTACTACTGCCACAACAACCTGTAACATGTTTTTGGACTACACCAATTAGTACCCTTCCAAGGAAGTCTTAGGCATGACTCAGGAATTAGCACTGAAAGTGAGAGAGTTTGATGGTATTGGCATTAGCTGTTCCCTGTCAGCTGGCCCAAGAACAGTCCCAGACATATTTGATTTACTACTACAGAAGATGCCAGAATGGTCAAAACCAGCTAGCATACTGCATGGAAGCCACATCGTTGTGCTGAGCGATGCCAACATTAGCAGAGCTTTTCTCAGTCTCAAGTATAAGCACACCCTCTCTAGTAATTATATTTTGGAGTACTTACACATAACTGTGAATATGGTCTTCTTTGCCCTCCTTTCCATCTAAGTTAAGGTTATATACTCATTCTGAGTATTGCAGGGGTTTCTAGTGCAACTCTGCTGAGAGAAAAATTCACACGCATTGATTATTTTACAGGAGTAAGAATATAATTGCTCAAAGGAATTGGCCATAAGATGCAAACTGCTTGTTCCGTGCACACTGTGTAACAACATTTCATAAGTATTTTATCCTCTTTTAGTGAAGATTTAATGTTACAGGTCCATAAAGTGAAAACATGTGTTCTCCTTAATGTGCATTCAGAGTGAAAATCGCTTTACTCACATAAAACCTAATAATTGGACTTTATGTGGGGAAACTGAAAAAAAAAAGTGAAGTCTCCTGTGAGGTGGCACTAAAGATGTTTCACAGTCCCGACAGCAGCCGCAAAAATGTCTGAGCCATCATCCTGCATTGACTTGGATAAACACTTCATTTTTATTTTCATCAGCACGCAAAAAATGCTAGGACATATATCTACTTGTGACTGAAATAGGTTGTGTAATGATCTATTATTAATGAAATCCATTGTTCATTTGTTTATTTGAAAATTATTTTCAGGCACTGGTTTTCATTATTTTTATAGTATTTGGTTAAATTACATTGGTGCCGTTGATTTAAATGTATGTCTCTGTTGAATCCCTTTTACATGTCCAAAACCACAGAGGAGGGAAATGTACCTCTCTTTCCTAAAACTCAAACTCCTACTAAAGACTTCCCATTTTCTCATACAACAGAGAAATGAGACTTGGATTTTCTTTTTTAATGCTGGGAAAAAGCTACATGAATCAATGAAAGAATTTGTTTTAGTTCTGGATTTTCTATAAACTTGGTTATATAACCTTCACTTTACATTATTAAGCTTTAACATTCCAACCTACAGTCCTACCAATACTGATGAGAAGCTTTTATCATTCTAAGGAGGTTGAGCCAAACACTGACTCAGTGCTTTCAAAGGAACAGAATGAAAGTGATGTCAAATTCAAGTCCACAATCAGCTCCAGAAGAGTGCTTATTTTTTCATTATCCCCTTTAAGATCTATAACAAGTGGTACTAAAAATGCCATAGTGTTTATAGCACAGGTTTGTTTCAAATACAGCTTTGAAGGTAGGGGGCTGCAGATTCTGTAATGTCACTGAAGCCCTTTTATGAAACCACTGTAGAATTGTTGAGGGAGCAGTAAGTCTCAGTGGGATTACATCCTGGTAAGAAGCAAAATAAAATGCCTGAACTGATCCCACTGTGTGTTAATCACATGGTTAATTTGTTAAATTCGCATTTCGTTTGTTTCTGCGGCTTGGCAGAAATTTTATTGATAAGGTTTCTTCTAATTGTTTTGTTTTGGTTTTGCTGTTTTTTTCCTTCGACTTCCAAGAGATTCTGTGCTGATCAATCTGTTTTCTGTCTGAACTCCATCATAATTAGTGGCTGAATATGTGGCTGAATAAGAAGAGTTAATGGTAGGGCATAGTCTTTTTGTAGTCTCTTGTTGTGTAATTGTTGCTTTTCTGGGTTCATAGGTTGCATGCAATTTGCTTTGGTTTTGATCTTATTTTCTTGTGAAATTGCTTTAAGATAAGCCTCTCTCAGTGATTTTTTAAACTCTTTCTTCTTTGTTTGATTAATTTTCATCCTCTTGATTTCCTTATTTTCCTTTATAGAAAATGAATGGGTTGGGAAATCTTATATGGGGACACTAGGAGAATTCGGCTCTCTTGCTCCCCCCAGCTGCTTAAGAAAAATAGCAACAGCACTGGCAAGCCCGTAAATTCACCCACCATTTCTTTGCCCAGTCACCTCAACAAACTAAAAACAATCACTTCTGAAAGAAAATAAATAAATAAATTCTGCATTGCGACCTAGACACCCAGCAATGAAAATTTTCAGCACTGCAACAAGGTTTGTCTCATGGTGAATCCCAAGTAATACATCAATACAAGGAGAATCTAACGCTAAACCAAGAATTTCTTACACAGCTTCATACAATTCAGTGCAGCCAAGTACTAGTATATCCTTGGCTAGATCACAATCTGTCTAAAAGGTAGGATGTTGTAAACTTTTGGAGTAGCAGAAGAAGCGGTACATGAAACATCTAGGATACAAATTGGCTAGAGTTTTAGACTTCATAGACAATATAATAAAATATCCTTCAAAGTGAATAGAAAACTAGTCCTTGTTTATGCATGTGGATTCCTCTAGAATATGTATTTCTAAGTACCCTTTGCCTTACATTAAAGGATTGGTACTGCATTTTGCACTGACTAAAAACTGCAACTGCTTTTCAAAGACAGATCCAAAGAACAGAGTGCAATATAATGAATTATCCCTCAAGTATGGATCAAAATCACACTGGTTTTGATTGGAGAAGGGTCTTGGGTCAAATATTCAGCAGAGGGTGAAAAAAGGAAAACTAATTTGCAGTAGCAGACCTAGTGTCTCCAGGTCTCATAGAGATTTTTGATTTCTCCTTTTTTTTCTCTCTGCAGGACAATCATATATCCCTGAAGTTTGTTTTTTTTTTTTTTTTTTTTGTTTTTTTTTTTTGTTTTCCAGACAAAGAGGTGTCATTTACATCCTCAGTTCATTGTGACTGAAGGAATCTCTTTTGAGTAAGTACAGGGTTTTACCTTTCAGTTGTTTCAGCCTTCTCTTGCAATTAGCTTCACTGCTTCACTTGCTGACATTCCTTCTGACACTCAAGTTTCACTAATGGATCGGCAAGTTCATTTTCCGTAGGCTGAACTGTGTTCCCACCCCAAAATATTTTACAACAAAGAAATCTTCAGAACTCAACACTCACTACTGAATCTGGAAAGGTGAAAATTGTTGAACTGAAGTCCTCAGTCAAAGCCATGGTAGCTCTTACCCAAGGGTGTGCAAAATGGGGAAAACTACTTCCTTCAGATGAAGGAATAGAAGATGTTTGTCTCTGTATGTATGGCATTCCTTTATTCTCTGGTATGACATTTGCCTTCAGGAGATATTCTCTGCCAGGATAAATCCTTCAAGGGGATTGTTCAAGAATGATCTGAAAGGAAACTTAAATACACAACAAAGGTCTGACAGTGCTCTTGCAAGGGAATAGTGAACTGAGAGAAGTGCAACAGCAAGTGCATTGATCCTGTCTTCTCCTATCTTTCTAGAAAGAAGGTAAGTGGTTTGGGCTTTGCATTGTCCTTTACAGAATAACATCCACAGTGAACCAGCTTGGTTTTGCTTTCAAGGTAACCTGCAAGGACTTCTAAGGCCTCAGTGTCATTTCTGACTGACATACTTTCCAAAGCAAACATGGTTAGAAAATGAAAGTATTCAGCAGGTAGAGCAGAGCTTACAAGGCTTTTTCAGTTTCTGAGAGCGAAAAAAGCAACTTCTATTAGAAGTCAATGGAAAAACAATAGCAGGACAGTACCTCAGTGTCTGCAATATAAGGTGATAAGTCACACAAAGCATATTTGCAATCTGAAGTAATTATCTTCTGGGTTCAGTGCTAACATTGGTTCAAGATATCTTTTCAAGTCAAAGCTGATTAAGTCAGACACAAGTTGTAAAAGATGATTACTTGAAAAGCTGGTGTCATATTTTACAGTAATCTTTGAAGAGTGATTGTAGTGTACCTAGTGTTTCTTCCCTTCTGGATATATCCATCTTGGACCCAGGAATAAAGATCTCTCCAAGAAGTGCATCAGTCTTGTTCATAAAATATCCTTTTAAGGAAAAGATATTCTAAAAAAATGTGAGGAAGATGTACATTTTTGTCTCTATTAGAAAATGTCCTGTAATCTCAGCAGTGTCCATTATTTTAATCATTCTGTAATGAGGGACTTGCTATAGAGATACATTAAGAGGGAAAAAAAATAGTCCAATAGTGTTTGCTCTTTGTGAACTCGTATTTATTCTAGATAGAAGAAAATGCCCTAAAGAAAACTCTAAAAAGTGTTTAATTAACATATAAACCACAAATGTTGGAGTATCATAAATATTCAACTAGTGATGGATATTGGGATAAACCCTGATTGCATGCCGTAAGTTTTTTATCTGCATAGATATCTTGAGTTGGATATTTACAGTAAATTACAGCTGCACATGCTTTACTGCAGAGCCATATGTTTTATTATTCAACCAGATGTAAGCCGTAAAACTGTTTTATCTATTTTGTGGTTCAGCCTAGTACTAATAAAATAAACTACAAATACCTGACTTAAAGCTTTGTTGGCATTTTTGCACTCCAGTGAAGTGCAGTGCCAATGCTTCACGCAGAGAAAGTGATCTAAGAAAATCATATGTTCTTCCCATTTCTTAAACTTTCACAAGGACCTTAAATATTTGAATGAACAGCTATAACTTGTTCTTTTATTGTTTTTCATCAGATGGACTATAACCGCCACTGATAGTTCATGTATGCTTCCTGCTGATTGTAAAGGACATTGCAAAGGGCCTGTATTTTATCTTAGCATTTACATCACTGATATTCCTTAAATGTTCCTTAAGGGTAGCATCAAATTACAAAAATAATCAGCTAACTTAGAAAGGAGGTAGTTAGTTATATAAAAGAAAGATAATATTGCAATTAACAGGACATTCCTCTTACTTTTTTTTTTTATCTCATAATTAATCTTGGACTCAAGAATCAAACAGTATTAATTTATCTTACTGGTATTTGGGGAGCAAGAATCTTTTAAGCACCTGTGGAAGCTGTCCTAAGTGCACTCACAAACGTTTTCCATTTATGTTGAATATGGTGGAAGACAAATTTGGCTTTCTTATTACTGTTTTTGCCAAAAAGATTTCTCAGAGGTCATAAAATCCTATTTTTGGAGTGAAATGTGACCATAAGCAACACAGCATATACAGGTGTATAGAAGACAGAGAATTTAGTGGAAAGATCACAAAATACAGTCAGTTTTCTGAATGCTTTTAGTTATTCTACTGGTCTTAGACTATGTTCAATCTCAAGGTTGTCATGGACATCTGCTAAGAAGTCTCCTTTGCCAAACAACATTAATTTGACCCTCAAAATGCATAACCCTAGCGAACTAATGAGGAACAGAATCCTGAATGTTTATCAAAGGGGACTCCCATTCCGTCCACCTCTTTCATACTTTCAAAGAATTAATCTATTTTAACAAGGGACCCTCTCCCTATTCTATGGCCTCAATTCAATCCCTAAAACAGGGGATTAAATCCAACATTCTGCCAGTTGAAATTAAAGTGGTTTTACTTGTTGTTTTTCAAGCTGCTCTGAGTGTTAATTGGGGTAAAATCTGCAGCTTCTGGATTACCATTCACATTTCTATTAGCAGAGAAGGAAAACTGCTTGAAGTACCACAATTACTAAGAAAGTCCATTAACCCTTTCTTAATGTAATAAGCAGATATCACACAGGCAATTTACAATGTTTTCATTACTCCACATACAATAATAAAGTTGAAGGAAAAAAAAAGTACTGTGTCATTTTTCACTCCCTAAAATACTTCAGATTTCATTATGATTGATTAGAAGGAATTGAGCAGATGTTACAGGCAGGAATGCTTTTAAACCCTTTGTGCTGAGATTTAAATCTAAAATAATACAGATAAAGGAACTGTGAAGGATTTCAAATCATGGTCCCATAAGTATTTATAAAATATAAATGCTGGTTAGATACTTTCTTATGCCTGGTACTTTATCATTTTTATGCTGCTGCTGAAAGGATAAGGTCTCAAGTGTGAGTTCCTGTGATAAACACATTTTCTTTTGGCTCATGAGTCATAGACAATGTAAAAAGTCGTTTTCCTCTCAAAACGCCAATATTGTGAACATCTGGTTGATACCCTTCTTAACAAAATTTGTTCCACTGTTCTGTTACATATAAACATCTGTCATTTATATCAACCAGTTGACAAATGCTCTAGTGTGAATTCTAAGAACCATCATACTAGATCATTAGATATCATTTTTATACAAAATGAAAACTGTTTGTGTGTGTTGAAGACTGCATCTTATTCAATCAAAGTGATTTCTTTACCAAAGAAGAAAAACAGTTAAGTTTATATTGAAAATAGCTTTTTTTTTTTCTCTCAACAACTACATTTAATTACTCTAATTCACTCTCCAGATGAAGAACAATGATATGCTATTTTGTGACAATACATGGGTACTGTGTTGTGAGCAGGCTTATCTATCTGAAAGGCTGAATATTTTAAGAAGCTCCAGACCTTCTTAGTTTTCCTGATATCTATGATATGAGAAGTAATTTGTTTAAAAAAAATATATAGTTTTCCACTGGTTTTAAGCAATATATTCCAGTAGACATTTTTCCTTTTGAAGAGTTTAAAAATCATTTCTACCTTTCCTTTTTGTTATTTCAAGAACTATGAAAGCAAAATCTGAGGCAGCTATCACTGTTTTTTAGTCTGCCAGCTACTACTCAAGCAAGTGGAGATAAGCTTCCTGAGATAAAATAGCTGCAGTGTGGTCCATTCCATGTTTAGGAAAGAGAGAACTCTTCTATGGTAGGGGAGAACAAAATCCCAGGAGGCTTCAGTCAGAATCTCCACAGGGTCCTGTCTGCTTGAGTATTTAAAATTGGAACAGAGGCCCAAATAGGAAGGGTTTTCTGTAGTTTTGTGATTCATGACTCCAAGAAAATTTTTGTATGACCTCCAAACCAACTGTAGTGGGTAAAGACTCCACTATTAAGAGCAAGTCAAGATGTGTAAATGAGGTGTCTCCTTCTCTCCACTGACTGTATAGACTAAACAGAGAGTCACCTGGCAACAATTAATAGAAAAATGGATTGCATTTCCTAAATGAGGTGCATAAAGTGGGCAGTCTGCACCTGGCTGTATGAGCTTTAAATTTGCCATCTTTATTCAGATTGCATGAAGCATTTTTCATAGCTTTTCAGGACAGGCATTGCACAAGACATTTGTAACTAGCTGAAAACAAAGAAACCCTGTGATTCACTAAGAAAAGGGATATTTAACTAGATGCATGACAGAGCCAGAGGCAACTTTGGAGCTGCAAATGCAATTACTGCTAGCCAGAGGCATTTGCTTTCCACTTAAAAAAAAAAAAAAAAAAAAAAAAAAAAAAAGTCTGTTCTAATTTGTCTGATTTCTGTCCAGAGAAGAGAAGCATAAAGCATGCTCAGCGTTAGGAGATCTAGAAGATCTTCCCTAAGAGAAAATATCTGGAAAAGGACCCTTCACCTACATGTGTAACACGAAAGAACACAATTTCATCATCATCTTCCTTCCTTTGCCCTCATTAAAATAAGCTGAACATTACTTTCTTTGTGTAGGATGGGTGAAAAGTACAATATGATGTGCATCCTGTACTAGTGATGAGAAAGCCAAATCTAGTGTCCTAATGAACTTGAATACAATATAAAAATTGTGTTTATTAATAAGGCAGAACATTATTAGATTTTCTTATTGAGCTAGACCATTCAAAGGCCATTTGGGGCAGGGAGAGAGAGCAATGCCTTTACAGTAAATTCTTTGTTCCCTTAACAGTGATCACCTGTCACACTTGATTCCCACAGTGGACTTCTAATAGCAATTTGCTTTTCTGACCTTTGCATACATTTTTTGCAAGCTTTACTCAGGCACCATTTAAGTTGGGATGGGTGGGCATATACCGAGTAGGGCAGCAAAGAAATGGAGAAGGATTAAATTTCAGTCGTGAACTAGCTGCATCTCTTGAACCATTCATTACCAGATTCCCTCATGTTCGAGTTTTCTAAAGGTGATGAATTTTTGTATGGAAAAGGGTATTTTGTTGGCTGGACTCCACTGAAGCATATTTTCAACATTAACTCCCTATTGGCAGCAGTTTCTGCTTATGATTTGTTTTAATGAACACCAGTTTAAACTAGGCTGATCATAATGCCTCCTGGAGTAAGGTTAAACTGCAGTGTATTTTCTGAGTCTGACCCAAGCAGAGCTCATGCTGCAGATGGCAGACATGCAAAATGACATTTTTGAGTCTAAGAGTTAAATCTATACAGGATATGGTTAGAATACATGGGGGAAATTAACATTTTTCCATTTCTATTTTCTTCCTGTTACCTCAGTTCCCCATCTCTCTAATCACTGCATGCACCCATCACCTTCTGTCTCTTTGAGCTCGTGCATGTTTCCCCTATGCCTACAACCTCTTTTACTCCTACATTCCCCAATGACCTCAGTTCCCTCATGCTCAGTTTGCGTCCTCTCACTGTCCTGATCTTACTGCTCTCATCATCTCTCCGACACACATTTCCTCAGCCTCCTCACACATTTCTGTGGTTTCCTAAAGCCTGCCTGCCTCTCACATCTCAGGCCAAACTGCTGGAAACAGGAAAAAAACAGTTTCTAATTAAAAGCCCCCAATAGTAAAAATCATGCATTTAACATCACTGAATCTCTCAGAAATGGCCATAATTAACTCCCCTTGAAAATACTGAAAGGTCTTCTCTCATCAAAGCCTACAGAACAGAACCAAAGCAAAGTTATGTTTATTACTGATGCCATGAACTAAAAAATCATTCTTCATTAAAACTAAATCATAACAAAATATCATAGCAACAATAATTTTAATCTGTGTTTTATCAAGCTATTAAGAATGGAATGTAGAATAAAGAATTTCTGAAGAAAATACACTGTTCTGATGAATTATGGGAATCAGAAGATCATCAGCATTGCAAAAGGACATCAGCTCAGCCTTTATGGCTACAGTGCCCAATTTGCCCTACATCTGGTCTGCATCCATTTTGCTCCTAATCTGTTTGCTTCTACTGCTCTAGAAGTGACAGGGATTAAATATTCTTTTCTTTAGAGATATCTACCAGCGTTTCATGTATTTTGGTTAAAAGCAGGTTAAAATTAACATGGATCATATCAGAGTGATGAAAATTCTCTTTGGGAATAGTAACCATTTCAAATTGAGGACAAAAGTGATTTGGTTAAGCATTTAATAGAAAAGGCTAGAACCGCATATAGCATAAATTGTTATTGCTATTCCACCAATGTCATTACAGTTGTATTGATCAAACCCTCCTAAGAATATCCTGAAAAATAGTACCACAACCCACTGACAAAAGGAATACTGAAAAAGGAATACCGTCCTTTATCACAATACACTTTGCTTACAATTGAAAGTTATTTCTTTGTAAATTTTATCACTGGAATATTTCTTTCAGAACTATCTTCAACTCCCTTGGAACCTTTTCCATTTGAAATGCAACAGACTCAGTGTTTCATTATTACAAGGAACAATAACATTATGCAATTTACATGTATAACTAAGCACTTGGATTTCAAACCTCAAGAGTACGGTATCAGAAAAGTAAAAAGTCCCATTTTGGTTATACCTACAGTGACTTCATTTAGTTAAGAAAATAAAGAAACATTTTATTTTCAGATGTGCTATTTTTTCTGCCTCCTTCTTCCTACTACAAATATCTCTCTATGTATTGCTTTGTTCAGTAACACTAATAAATAAGGCTGGAAATCTTGCCTTATGGGGAGAAAACAAAAACAAAAACAAAAACAAAAAAAAGATACAAAGGACTCAAAAGACGTTGACAATATGGAGACCAGAGGTGAGATTTCTAATGATTTAGGCATGTAATTGCATTAATTCAGTACAATGATTTAAAGAGATTTGAAGTGCTTCATCCAGACAGATTCTTATTAAGCAACAGAGGTGCAACAAATCATAATGGATCAAAGATTGATAAGAAATAGGTTGGTGAAGGAAATAGGTTTGGAGGATTTTGAAGAGCCATCTGTGGCTCTGAGGAAAAAGATAACATGAAAATATAAACTACACAATACCCTGTCATGTATCAATATACTTTTGTTATAAAAGGAAGACATCAAGGAACACTGTGACAAAGGATAATTTAAGGATTTTACTTAAACATTTTTTAAGGAAAAGTAAATAGTTCAGTTTTAGTTCAATTATCAGTCTCTCAGCTTATGTATTTAAATTTAAACACTGGTGAAATAACTCAAATTCTGAAAGATCTGAAGTCAGTGCTGTATTAAAGGAGTCATTGCAGGGTCTATGAAAGATTTCCCCATTAGCATCATAAACCTGGACAGCCAGATCAACCCAAATTAATTTTCATGTCTGCAAAGAATTCCTTGTAATTAGATTTCTTCCTGACTAAAGTGTCTCCCTCAAAATTGTAAAAAGCAAGTGAATACTGTAATCCAAAAGCTCATTATTGTCACCAGTCTTGAAAGTCAACAGCCAAGCACAGGAACCTTATTTCTGATTCCCTGTCTTTGTTGGTTGTGTTCGTACTAGTGCTTTGTTTTGAAAAGAGTTAGAGGAAACAGAGTGAGGAAAGTAAGCCCTCAAGGTAGCCAAGATATTGTTGAGAATCATCATTTCTGGTATGCAGAAGAACTGGTAATGAAATGCAAAGTTTCTCTGGAGAACGTAACATGAGACTAGTATGCTATTAAATGTACTTTTCATTTTCTAATCTTTTTGTGGATATAAGTTCACTGGACTATGTATTAATGTGAAGGCTCCCTAGAATTTCCCAGCAAATTGCCTACTTTCGTATTTAAAAAAATTAAAAAAAAGTGTTTTTAAGGATTCTGCAGAAGATGTCTACTGGATAAGGAGAGAGGAGTACGTTAATCCATGATGAAGGTTTGCAAGAAACTACTGATAAAAGAAAAAGAAATTTATGTAGTATCAGCTGCTACAGGTGAGCATTTATATTCCAGAAATGGTACTTCACATTATAAAACTTCTTCAAGAGTCTTCCAACAATTTTCTGAATATGCATTTTTTGTTGTGATATATGACTGCAAATAATGACATCAAATAATGTTTCTCCATTATTCTTTTTACAAATTTCCAGTTGCTTCAGATCTTTTAGGATACACCTCTCTAAAAATGTAGTGGATGCAAACAATATCTTGGAGTTGTTGTTCTTGTTGGTTGGTTGGTTTGTATTTTTTGTTTTGTTTTGAACTATTTGACTGCAAGTTGTTCAAGCTGCTATTGTGGAATCTGGTAAATTCTGCACCCTCCCTGTGAGAAGATGAGTAGAAGGAAAAATAACATGATCTAAAATGAAAAAAAATATATTACACAGAATGCCCAGCAATGATCTCAGTTTGAACCTGCTCAGGGCAGCTTTCTTCTTTGCAGGAAAATACTAGATCTATGTTCATTTTAGCCTGTATAATAAAATGATTCATTCCTTCACTGAAATAACTTGGAAAGCCTGCTAGAACCCGAAAGTGACACCAAAGAACTCAGAAGAGAATGTTCATTATGCTCTGTAATACCTGGTAGACAAAATGTCCTCCTTTTTGCCTAGATATTCACAGTATGACAGCCACACCAAACGTGCTAGCCAAAGAGCAATAAGAAAAGAGACCTTCCAAAATCTCATTTCCGTGGCTACTGTAACCTCCGTAATCTCCCTTCAAGTCTCAAATCAACTTAAGACTCGTGCAATATACCAAGGGCCTACTTACACCTTACTTTCTTGTCTGAACATGATATAGCTTAAGATAAGTGTCCTACATTATCTTCCTGGTCAATGCCAATAGAAAGAAAACTGTGGTGAAAAATGAGTGGTTAAATTTCTTTTACCAAATGCCAAGAGTGACCTACTTTGTGGTTTTTGCTGGGGAAAAAATCATGCCATTGGGTATTATTCATTCTTGGCCCATAGTGCTGCCTCTGCAAGTTCCCTAGTGGGAAAGAGGGAGAACAACCATAAATAACAATTGTTACTCATGTTGATTAATAATACATGGTTAGAAGGTGCGTATTTGCTCTACACAGAGAATCCTGTAAAAACACAAGAATATTTGCTTTCAGCCTTCAATTTTTGTTTGTTCAGATTTTTCAGACCCAGTTTTTTTCTAAATATCTGTGTTCACAAATCAAAGGCACTGAAGATACTCTACGTTCGGGCTCCTTTCTCTAGCACTTCAGATTAAAATCAGCACATACATCTGTTTTGTAAAGAGCATCACTCCATTCAAGGACTGATGTCAAAATGTGAACACCTGAACTATCTCAAGTTAAAGGGAGCATAATATTCAATTTTGCTCACTAGCAGAAGACACAAATGCACTTGAGAGCTTTCCTCTCTTAGCGAACTGAAAGACATAACACTACCTTACAGCTACGATATCAGAGAATTCTGTATATCACACTATGGGCCCGTCTTTGACTCATCCTAGAGAGGGATGCAAGAGCATAGCCATCAATGTCTGAGTGTCCCATCTGCTCTGCAGTGACTTTAGTTGCTCTAGAGGATGAACTTGAAAAAGGCACAGTAACTGAGTTTAAATGTGAGTTCACTGTATGGGTGATTTTTATGGTCAGTTCCACCAGTAAAGGCACTGTCAGTGTTTCACATGGCTTATGACAGGCCACAGAAGGGAAGAGAAAAATGTCTGTTAAGTATGTCAGCCTTGGGCAGTGGCAGCAGACTCCTGGTCATAAAACAGAAAATCCACAAATGAACCTCAGACCCATCACATGATATAGTATTAAGATTTCTTGCTATTAAAACCATACCAAGACTGTTATTTGTGTTCATGGTTCACATGAGAGGAGAAGACTCATTCATACTCCTACTTGGCTGACTCAGATTATACAAATTTACTCAATCTGTCCATGTGTTCCCACCAACAGCATTTCCTTGCCTAACACAGATTTTCTGCCAATATTTCTTTTGAGGCATTTATCTATTCTGTTATCATTACTAGGCATCTTTTGAGATTGTTCTTTCTTCCTTTTCTCTTAAGATTCATCTGCTGTGAATTGAACAGTTTTCTTCATATCCGGCTGTATGAATGAGAGATTTGAAGACTTTGCTGATTCAAGGAACTGCAATGATTGACTGGAACAGCAGTACAGTAATAAGGGGAATCACCAGGGGTATGTTGAGCAGACAGCTGTTATATTATTTTGGACAGGCAGTTTTCCTTATAAATATTTACTGTATAGAAAAACAGACAGCTATTGTTGTAGTGATCTGGAAAAAATTTAAAAAAATGACTAGGATTTTCCCTATGAGAACAACATCAAAAGCCGTAACAGAATACACTTATGGTCCCATATTGCACAAAATTTGGGCTCAGCCTGTCTTTAGGCAAAATTTCCAGTGAAGTATTTTCAGTGTGAATTTTCTTGAACAGGCATCTCAAGACTTGCACCTACCGCTTGCAAATCTCACCCACTCTGAGACATGTGCCTGACAAAAATGACCAAACATTCCTCTGATATAAAGGAGCCTTCACAGATCTCACCACAGCTGGCTTGATTTACACCAGTGCAACATTTGATCCAGCAGAGAGATCAGTAAATTTGCTAAGAAATCATTTATATTTATACAAAATATTTTATCTGAGCAGTTCCTTCTTTTAGCATCAAGTTCTGAACATCTAAAATATAATAATCCATTTCTAATAACCACAGAAAACAGAGATTAGTTGAAAAAAACACACTAGGAAATTTCAATAACTTGAGAGAGCCATAATTTGATTCTAGTAGTTGTTGTTTTTAAATTGGCTCTATCGTTATGTAAAATGCTGTACCTATGAGATAATTGACTTTTCCCTGTAATTAAGCCTGCAATTAAAAAAATGTTATCATCATTTAAATAACTGCTTGGGAAACAATTCAATGAAAAGAAGAGCTAAAATTGAATGAATGGTCTTTTCTCAGAGTGTGAATAACAACAAGGTTTCGTAGTCTGTCAGTCACAGTATCAGCAAGCTTTTCTTTGAAAACGTTTCCATTTTTCAAGCTGTTAGAGGGATTGCTATAGATCCTGGGGGCATAAGCCTGAAAGAAAGATCATAATTCAGCAATAGGAGGTCTTCTTATCTCACTCAACAGTAAGCTGGCAGAGGATAGGGACCCACACTTTGTTTACACAGGGAATAAACAGCATACCTGTTTTGTGCCTGAACTGGCTTTTAAACCCTGATGGTATAGAGGTGGTGGATGAAAGGAAGAGTAACACAGAGACAGTCAGGAAAAAGCTGTGTGCATGAGCGTGTAGGTGTGTAATTAGTAAGACTATTCACATCTTCAAAATAGAAAAAGGAATCTGCCTTGTCTTTACAGTATCCCTTGATCTCTTGGTTAAATTATATTTTTAGGATTCTATTCAAATATCATTCTGGAAATAACATTCAGCTTCCTTCGATAAGAAAAGAGAGAGGATGGTATTAAGCTACCCATTTGGTGAAAGAAAAGTTGTGACTCAATTTTATATTATTCTTAATTAAGCAGAAAATTACCAAAGATATGACTGAAAACAAGGAGAAAAAACAACAACAACAACAAATCAAATAGACATTCTTGATCCTTGGTAGACTATTGGGTAAATAAGAAAATAGCTGGATAGCTGGAGCCAGAGGGTTGTGGTCAATACCTTTGTGTCCAGATGAAGGCTGGTGATGAGTGGTGTCCTCAGGGTTCTGTTTTGGAATGGGTGATCTTCAGCATCTTTCACAATGGCACAGAAGATTGAATTGAGTGCACATTCAGCAAGTTTTCAGAAAAAAAAGTCAAGCTGAGTGATGCAGCTGATAAAATAGAAGGAAGGAATACCATCTCAAGGGGTCTGGACAGGCTTCAAATGTGGGCCTACGAGAAAGTAGTGAGGTTCAATAAAACCAAGTCCAAGGTGTTGTACTTGCATTGGGACAATCCCAGGCACGAGTACAAAGTAGAAGAACTTATTGAGAGCAGCCCTGCAAAGAAGGACTTAAGGGCACTGGTGGACAAAAGCTGGACATGAACCAGCCGTGTGCTCTATTCTTGCATCCTGGAAGGCCACTTTATACATGAGTGGAAAAGGGAGAATGGTTTAAAATAAAATAGGAGAGATTTACAGTAGGTGTTAATAGGAGATTTTTCACTCATACACTGGTGAAACACTGGACCAGGTTGTCCACAGAAGTTATGGATGCCCCATCTCTGAAGGTGTTCTGGTTGGATAGGATCCTAGGTAGCCTGATCTAGTGGGTGGCAATCCTGCCTCTGCCAGGGGCTGGTACTATATAATCTTTAAAGGTCCCTTCCAACCCAAGCCATTCTACGATTCTATAATTTTATGAAACAGACATTTCACTGGGCTAAATTCTGCTACACCTAGATATCTTGAATGACTCTTCCATGTGTGGAAACTTCATTTATTTCTGTGGATGGGTCTACTTGCAAAGCAAAGTATTCCACTAAAAAAAACAAAACAACCAACAAAGACACCAAGAGAGGTTAAACTGTTTATAACAGCAGTGTGCTAATTTATCTAATTAGAACAGCTCATTTCATCCTTTTAGAAGAACTGCATTTAAAGTTTGATTATAATGATATATTTTAATTTGGAGTTACAGGTGACATTCACCATGAAGAAAGATGAGTAATTACCTCAGATGGCTGCTGTGAAGCCACGAAAATCAAACCAAACAAAACAAAAGGAAGTTCTGACTGAAAAAGAAATATAGTATGAGAATTTACACTTATTCTAACACTACTGTATCAAAGAGTTTCGACTTCTGATTTTCTCTGAAGATTTCTAAATAGATTCCTCTGGATATTACAAGAAAGTAGATTCCGAAAACAAATAAATTGAAGTATACCAGCTCTAAAAATAACCCTTTACAAGTTACAACTTGAAGATAAAAATTATTATTTATATATTATGCTCCTTTTGTTCCAAAAGATAATTTGACTCTTAAAGGTCTTTAAAAATTTAAAAAGTAAAAATTTATGTTTTCTTTCACATTTTTACTGCAGCAAAGCTAAATGATTGTAAAACAGTTTTAACTGTTTTAAGTAATCAGCTTGGCTGTCTCATTCCCTCATGAAAGATAATGAAGTGTGCTTGATCAGAAGGTTCATTAAAAATGATTACATGAAAAAAGAAAGTCATTACAAATGGGATTGCTAATTGGAAAAAAAAATGAGTTAACGTATGACTGAAGTTTGGATCAAAGTTCAGAGTCAAAAAAAATATACAGCAATTTGTTTTCCCTTGTGCATTAGTTTGTGTGATGTTTTGACACTAAGTCCCTCTGTAATATCAACTTTCACTTCTCTATGTGATGTTGAAATAATTTACATTTTTCAAAATTACATTTGAGTTTCTGCATATGAATTATCCAAGGAAGTAATTGACTATTTAGAAATCAATGTTTCTAATAACCAAACCAGTGTTGAATCATTATAACTTCCAGAACCAGTAATATTCTTTGTATGATTTTTGAATTAAGCATGTCATAACACTGATACCTCCTATCCTTTAAATTGGATTAGAGTAAAAATGGTAGCCAGAGAAAGGAATCATTTTTCATATATTTTGCATAGTTAATATAATCAGAGTAAAAAGTAGTATGCATTCTTTACCTTATCATGGGCACATATTTCTTAAATTGGCCTGCAAATTTCATAGAAGACAAACCTCTGATTAAGATTTCCTTTTCAGAGACAATAAAGCCTTATCTTTTCAGACATAAGAAAAAGCAGTGCTGTAACGAGAATACTCACAGCTTAACAGTTAACATACCAAAATAACAAGGTAAAGTAAATGCAAGGGAAGTACTCAGAAGAAGGAGGTTTCTGCTGAAATATACAGTAGGATTTCAGATTTCCACTGAAATATGCAGTAGGATTTCAGCCTACAGGGACTGGATTATGCAATGAGCATATACTGAATAATTTTTTCTTCCTCAGCAGATAATATAGTGTTTTTGAGTATAAGTTAGCAATAGGACTGGGACTTCCTTTCTAAAATCTATGTATTCTAAATGCCTTGTGGGAATAGAATAAATGACATATACCTCTTCATTGCCATACAGAGATCTCAGATAGCAAACTTAATCTAGACACCTACCTTTATGCACAGCAGGTGGATGAGATGAACACTGAGTGCTCTTTGTTCATTTTTAGCATTTTCCAGTAAGTCAGCAAAGTTCATCTAATTGCTTGGGACTTATGGAGAATAGATTTTCTTATAAAGTCTGCATTATGTGGTATTTTTCGGAAAGCAGTCAAAGCTTCAACTTGATTAAATAATGGTGTGAAAGTACAAACATTTTGTGCACAACATAGAATTATAGAATCATAAAATATAAAGGTTGGAAAAGACCTCTAAGAACCTCTAAAGAATGTGAAATGTAACACGAAGGATTTCTGCAGATGCACTGGTCAGAAGAGACAGCAAAGGAGTGTGTATCCCCTTTGATAAATGAGGAGGGAGAGACAGCAACAGTGGTTATGAAAAAGGTTGAGGTGTTCTATGGATTCTATGAGTTGTGGAAGTAAAGGTTGCCATTCAGAGGAACCTTAACAGACTTGAAAGGTGGGCCCTGGTGAACATAATGAAGTTCAACACAGCAAAGTGCAATGTTTTGCACTCAGACTGGAGGAATCCCAGGCATCTATACAGACTGAAAGGAGCAGTCCTTGCGAGTAGCCCTGCAGAAAATGACCTGGGGATCCTGATGGATGAAAAGCTTAACATGAGCCAGCAGTGTGCTCCTGCAGTTTGGAAAGCAAATGATATCCTGGGTTCCATCAGAAGAGGGGTAGCCAGCAGGGACAAAGAAGTGATTGTCCCCCTCTACTCTGCTCTTGTGAGGCCCCATCTGAAGTACTGCGTCCAGGTCTGGAGCCCCCAGTACAAGAAAGACAGAGACTTGTTGGAGAAGGTCCAGAGGAGAGTCACAAAGATGATCAGGGGGCTGGAGCACCTCCCCTATGAAAACAAGCTGAGGGAGCTGGGTTTGTTCAGCCTGGAGAAGAGAAGGCTGCAGGGTGACCACGTTGCAGCCTTTCAGTACGTAAAGGGAGCCTATAAACAGGAGAGGAGACAACTCTTTGAAAGGGTAGATAACTGCAGGACAAGGGAAAATGATTTTAAGTTGAAGGAGGGAAGATTTAGGTTGGATGTCAGGAGGAAGCTCTTTACAGAGAGAGTGGTGAGATGCTGGAACAGGCTGCCCAGAGAGGATGTGGATGCCCCATCCCTGGAGGGTTCAAGGCCAGGTTGGTTGGGACCCTGAGCAGCCTGGTCTAGTATTAAATGAGGAGGTTGGCAGCCCTGCGTGTGGCAGGGGAGTTGGAGCTTGATGATCCTTGAGGTTCTTTCCAACCCAGGCCACTCTGTGATTCTGTGAGTTCTTTATCTTGTACTTCATTGACAATCAGGCTTCTCATGCCTCTTGTGTTCTAGAAACTCTAGGGGAGCAAAATCCTTCCCACTCTAAGAGCGGAGCAAGTCCAAGTCTGCCTCATGAGGCTTAACGTACACAAGTCTATGAAGCCAGATGAAATGCATCCCATGGTTCTGAAGGAACAGGATGATGTGGTTGCCAAGCCACTCTCCATCATGTTTGAAAAGTAATGGCTGTCAGGTGTCTGGTTACTGGAAAAAAGGTGACATCACTCCAATTTTTAAAAAAGGGAGAAAGGAAGACCCAGAGAACTAAAAGCTAGTGAGCTTCATGTCTGTGCTTTGGAAGATCATGAAGCAGATATTTCTACAAGTGTTAAGCACATGCAAATTGAGAAGGTGATCCAAGACGACCAGCATGACTTCACCAGGAGCATTTCATGCCTGACTAATCTGGTGGCCTTCTATGATGGGAGTAGCAATATTGGTGGACAAAGGAAAGTAAATTGATGTTACCTACCTGGAGCCATGCAAGGTCTTTGCTACAGTCCTGAACCACATCCTTATCTCCAAAATGGAGAGATATGGATTTGAAGGCTGAACGATTACATGGGTTAAGAGTTGGTTGGATAGTCACAGCCTGAGAATAAAGTTTTCCTAATATATAAGCTGAACTGATACTAAATACTAAGAGTGTACTCGATTGTCCAGATTATCAGTAAGGATATTAAATAGGGCTGGCCCAATACTGACACCTGAGGGATACCACTAGTGACTGGCCACCACCTGGATTTAACTCCATTCACCCCCACTCTCTGGACACAGATATCCATCCAGTTTCTCAACCAGAAAAGAGCATACCTGTCTACGCTATGAACTGCCACCTTCTCCTGGAGAGTGCTGTGGGAATTTACTTAAACAAAATAGGTTACTTAAAAAAAAATTGTCTCTGTGGCAACATACACCACTATATCTCATATTCTTTGTTAAATGAATGTAAGTATAGGTTTCACAGGACTGTTCAAAGCTAACTTAGAAAGTAAGTCTGTAAATTAATTAAATTATTTAATTTAAAATAATTATTTAAAAAGAAATGTTATTCACTGCTGTGTCTTTAAGAGATAGAAATGTATTCTTTATCAAGAACAATAATCAAGGAGCAACAAAAAAAATGCTATGAAGACAGTGCCTATTCTACTTTTTTTTGAAATGTTCTATCTTGTATAGTTATAACTGATACTGTGAAGTAAGCAGAAAATTAGGTCACCCTTACTATTAGTAAAATTTATTTCTACCAGTAATTAATTCAATTGTACTGCATTTAAGCATCTGGAACTTGATTGTTCATTGTCTTGCCCTTGAGTACAGGTATTGTTTTGAATTCAGTTTGTACAGTATAATGAAAATGCAAGAAACAAGAGTGCAAAATGTACAGTTATTGCATCCTAAAGCCTGGAATCTGAAACAGTCTCTCCGTAAGCAAACTTCTCTACACAAAAATTCAGGACATAAGTATTGTTAAATAGACATTGGATTGAAGAATGACTTACAGGTAGAAATTGTACTGCTGATATTTGTCTGAGGAAACTTTAAAAAAAAAAAATGTTGACAGAATTTATCAATTGATATTAGTTACATCACTAAGCTGCAGATTATATCTATCTTTACAAATAAAACAGTTAGAAAGTTTGTTGGGATCCAAGGAATCATTAACATCCTGGGACCCTTGTTCTGTGAAGAAACACTTCTTATTGCACTTGCCTGGAAAAAGATTCTGCAGAGAAACATCTACACAGTACACCATTGTAGGCTTCAGATCCTCTGAAAAGGCATGGTGAACTGAATATTAACACCATTTCACACATTCCCAAGATGTATGCAATTACCTCAGGGAGAAGAGCTGGGAATGTGAAGTCTCAAGGGCTTAGATAATGACATAAAATAAATTGCAACGATTACTCGTATATTTTTCCAAGAGACATATTATTTAAAACCTGTCTAGGCTTTTGAGAATGAAAGACAGAGGAATGTCCACTTTATGAAATTGCTATTAATGCGTGACCTAGAGTTGAAGACAAGGTTAATTATGGGTTTTTAACAGAAGTATCATTCTGGTTTAATATCAGTACCCAGGCCTTAAATATTGAAGTAAGTCACATTTTTCAGGGACAATTGCCTTTGAATGAAGAATGGCGGGGCTCTGATCTCTGCTGACCCTTACGGCTCCCACTGTGCAAGCCATAGCAACAGTGTTGCTACAGCAACTGGGGAACACAACGTAAAATAGAATAAAACCATGAAATCTGATGTCATACTTTCATGAGATACAAAATTGCAAATAATCTCCTAAAGTAGATTTATTATGTGTTTGATATATTGTATAAAAATTATATGGTATCAATCTGAATTGAAAAGGGATGGTGTTGCTGTAACACTACCAACAGAACTAGGAGGTAAGCCAATCTTCCAGGATGCATAAATGTCCCTGTCAAATGTTTGGGTGCTTAAGGCTCTGAAATCACATATATCTTTTCTCAGTGTTTTCATCCTGTGGAGCTTTTAATCTTAAATATAAAAAGAAAACAATAAAATACACCATTACACATCTGTGTGATGAACTACTATCAATTTTTAAATGACTATGTCTTTATCAAAAGCACAACAAAACAATATCAGAACAAGTCTATTTATTGGAAAACATTCTTACTATTCAACACAACATTTGATAATTAATATAGCTTTGCAGTAAGCTTAAGTATGTTCACTGTACGGATGGATTCTTCTATGCATAGTATAATAGGCTCAGTAAACTACACAGCACAGTGCAAGATATTTTTTTTACAAGGATCAGAAGGACTTATACTGATTAATTTCATGCAGGTTTTTTTTGTTGGAGGTGGTTTTTTTGTTTTGCTTTGTTTTGTTTTTTTCCCCTGTGTATCACAATAATCAAAGGTGGATACTTAAAAAAAAAACAAAAACAAAAACAAAAACAAAAACATTGCAAAAGTAATATTTTATCCAGACATAGATTTCTATACCAGACAGGTAAATTTCTGCCAGAACACATATGGTGAGCTGCTGAAAATTTCACCTTGTGATGCTATGCTCTATCACACATACTGCACTGAAGGTATTTTGCCTTCATAGAAGACTTTACAAGCATAGAAGACTGCAAATATCTTCTCTAAAAATTATCTTTAAAAAAAAGAAAAGCAGAAAGTTTAATGCAGAAAGTTTCAGGAGGAACTTGCACAAATCACAGGTTTGATTAGATTGATTAGATTCTGTTCTTACAAGGTCATAGGGGATCAAAGTAAGGGTTTGTGTATGTTCCTGGAAAGCTGATTTATATGATCACTGCAAACCAAGAATGTTATATTTCAATTACTTTTTTGAATATTTTAAGGTTCTTGCACGACAAAATGTTATTTTCTCTACTTTTTCTCCAAATACTCACTTTTTCACCAACTATATGAAAACAATCACTCATTTCTAGAAAAAACTTTGTACAGGTTACTGACAACTAAACAATACGGTATATTCTTTTTCAATTAAAAGCTAAAACAAAAAATAAGTCTCTGAAAAAAAAATAATTTCTCCTCAACCAGTTCTAGCATTCCTAAAGCTATCTGCAAGAGATTCACTGAAAACACAAGCTTATATTTGCAGCCTAATTGAAATGTCAGTAAATAATTTGATTTTATGGCTGAAATTCTAATTCTGACATCACATTTAAACTGTTTGTGAAATCTAACTGCAAACTCAAGGGCACAGCATTGAATATATATATCTGTGTAATAACTAAGTCTTTTTTGAAAGAAAAAAGTTAAGAGATTCACAGCCTTGCCCTCCTTTCTGAACTATACTATTATGTCCACTAGTTGGTAATACAGGAAAATCTGGGAAATTTGTTTAAAGAAAAAAAAGAATTTTTCATGTCCATTAGCTGTAATTACAGTGTTTCTTTTAGCAGAGTCAGTTTCAGAGCTAAAATAGAATCTCCCTGAACAACCTTTTCACTTCAGCTCTATTATTTCTTTGAGATCTGGAGTTCTCTTAGTCAGGTATTGTATTAAACTGGAATTAGGACGTTGTTGGAAATACAGGAAGATTCTTCAAGGATTGAGTTGGGTGGGTGTTTTGTTTGTTTTGAACAGAGCTTCACTTCTAAGCATCCCTTTCTGGCGCTGCAGCAGAAAGGACAGTGAGTTAGTGCCACAAGTCACTTGTGAAGGACACAGCTGAATAAAGCATTTATGTGCATAGCACTGAGTGGTGGCTGTTCTAGATCATTTATTGAACAAACTTCCATTTCAAGAAAGCATTTAGCTTTCTTGTTTCCTGAACAGCCAAACGACTTTCATTTCCCTGTACAGCATGCAAGTTTGGGATTTCACTTTTCCAGCTCAGCTGTCTGCCATTTATTTTATCTGTTTCCCCATACTTCAGATTTTCCTTCCATTTTGATGAGAACTACTCATCTGTTCTGCTTTTTCATATCTCTGGATACACACACGTGCACTCATGTAGGAGATCAGGAGATCAAGTTCTGCCCCTCATACTCAGGATCCACAAGCAGCAGGAACGTCTAAATAAAGATGGAAGTCCCATCTCCACTCCTTCCAAATACAGGACAAAGTCTGAAGATCTACCACTACATACTTTCTGTAACCAGTATCTTGTAAGCTTCATTCTCTTTAACAGAAACAAAATCAGTCACATGTCCCTTAAGGATTAAAATATTTTCAGTGATACAGTTTATTTTGTGGATGACATTTTTGTCTTCATAAGTTTCTCCATTCTCACAGAGGTCCCCTTCCCTGTTATGAGTGTTACTCTGTGTGAAAAGTGAGCAAAACTAATTGTTCCATTTATATTTCCTGTGCCAAATCAGGAGGAACTTTGACATTAAGCTCAGAGATTGTTGGATCCAGCCCTAAACAGGCTCAGGTACTGCAATAACATCCTCTTGTTTTCAACAGTATAGCTTGTTCTTTCTATTAATGTCCATCCAACACATCAAAGATTGAGCAAGTCAAGGCAGGTTACATCTAAAAAGAACATAATCCCCATCAACAATGTTTAAGGCTAAAGCTATGACCTATTTTGACTAATGAACAAAATGGGGTTCACAGGTGTCAGAATTTCACTGCAACCACTAATCTTTGTTTTGCAAGAGTGAAATGAAAACAAAAGGAATTTATCTGTAAAATGACAAGTTGACTCTTGTCAGGTTCATGTTAAAACAGGAGACTTCTGAAGGTATTTTCAAACATATTTTTAATCATGAACTTTTAATTCTTCACATATGTGATGTAGGGGGGGAATATTGGTATTTTTTGATTTTTTTAAATCTACTTTCCAGGCTTTATTATTTAATCAGCTGAAAAGCTGGAAAATATACTTTTGACTAAATAGCTTTATGTGTATTGTTCATTTTATTTTTTAGCTAGTCTCCATGATATCATTGCAATTCTGATAACATTGATAGAGCAGGAAAGAGCTGGAAACTTTTACGTTAAGTTACCTAGTAATACTATTCATTGAAATTTATTGTCTTATATAAAAACCAATTGCCAGTAAGCTGGCATAATAAACATATTTCATAATGCACAGTTTTAATATATCCTAATCTTTCTATTTATCTGTTCTAAATTTTCATAGTTTTGCGTAGTTTCAAGCATTGGTTCTGGGCAGAACAAATCTTAAAAATCTGATTTCTATTAAGGTGTCAGCTCTCTAGAGCAAATATTGTTGTTTTTATCTGTATGGAAAGATGTACGAGAACACCAGGAATAAATAAAGATCGTCTTCATTTTCTTTGTATTTTTCCCATTTTGTAACTTGTTATCAAATAGACTTACAAAATAAAAGAGAGTCTTTATCTTGCATGTTCCATAGGTAAGTTTGATTTTTTGCAAGCAATTTTTGTGGCAATTAAATTTTGATGGTCTGTCAGACATCTGCAGTGAGTAACATAATTGGCTCTAATTTAAAAAAATAATAATTTTTTTTCTGTACAAGTAGCCAAAGAAAACAAAGGGGACGAAGGGTTAAAATCTCAGCCAACTGCCTTTCCTCAGGAAAAGCCTGTCGTTGAGACAAGGGGAAATCATATATGAGAATCATTTTCCCACTCTACATATAAATAAAGAGAAACTTTACTGTGAAAATATTAGCCATGATGTTATTTCTGACAGATGTGCTTACATCTTGACTCCATCACAGCCCAATGTAATGGTTTTGAACTCTACCTCAATTCAATACATATTTATTCAGAGAGAGTGGAGAAAGACAAGAAAATATAATATTCAGAGTACAGGATATGCACATAACCATCATCCAAATAATTATCCAATAGCGCCAGGCAGGTAACACTCACAATATTTAGTATGTGCACAAATGGTTTCCATTAAAATTTGTTAGACTGTATAGTACCTCCCACTCAAAGGAGAAGGAAGGGAAAAGGATAATAAAAAGATGTGGAGTGAACTGTAAACTGTTATGCCTGTATTTGCTCCTGATTGCCCATGTATATTTGTAGGGATTCAGCCCCTCTTCAGGAGCCTGCTCTGTCTTATGACGGTGTGTAGTAGAAGAGGTGGTCATCATTCCCACATGAAGCAGCTAGACTTTTGTCCATTCCCATTTCTTTGTTGCAATGCATATGATCTTCTTTATTCTTTATTTTAGTGCATCCCTTATACGCTGGTTTCAAGTGGATAAACCTTGACCAATAAGGTTCATTCACTCCAGTTGGACTTTTCCCTGAAAATGATGTGTTTCAATTAATACACATCTGCATGACTTGAGCAGCATTTTATCACATGCCTCAAAAAATCATGAATTCTTCCTATTTGCCCCTCAACTGGGGCTCTCAGAGTCAGAGTTGCTGTTCTGCGTCTCCTGCAACTGAAGAATCTCACTGTTCAGGCAACCCTCGCTGGCAATCCTTAACAGGAGCCAATGCTGTTGACCTTTCTTGTCCTCTCCATCAATGCAACACCTTACAGTGGAGATTTGGCTGTTACTACAGTTATTGCAAAAAGAGGGTTTTTGATATTTCCAATTGAACCCTTACCTTCACCAGGAAGAAATCTCTTCTCCACACTGCACAGGGATAAGGATCTACTTTTGACTCCTCAGGATCCATGGAGTTGATGATTGTGTTCCCCATCTTTCATATCTGTGGTTTCTTTAATTGCAGGATACTCTTGAATACATGCTTTTTCTGAATAGATCTTCTCTATAGTTGTTTAGTTGTTGTTCTTTTTCTTTTCTTCTTTTTAAAGTAAAGACAAAAATATGACCATAAATGTGACATTTAAGAATATATATATATAAATCCTAAATCTTGCCATGTGAAAAAACAGGGAAAAAAAGGGTCAGAAAATCTACTATTGTTTGTTCGTTTCAGAAGAATCTCATGGAAAGGACCAACTACACCTAGCAATTGCAAAGTCATGTCAATTATTAAAAAAAAAGAAATCAATCTGTTTCATAGTCAGCTCTGTATGTTTATGAAAATCCTCTCTCACTCACCAGAAACTTGTTTAATATCTGTGAAACAGAACTTAAGGAGACACCATTGTTTAACATGATACAGGCTGATGCAACAATCTTCATTTCCTTTAAGTGTAATAAGATCATTTTTCAGATATTCAATAAAGGTCTGGAGAAAAGAAAATGAAGAGGTGCTAAAGATCTAGATTTATATCTCCAGAGATTCCCTGGACACCATGTTAGGCCTTCTGAGATGTGAAGAACTTTCTTCAGCCCTTCAAAATACAATAACCAGAAAGGTTGACCAGATGGTCAGGATGAAGTTACTATTGAGATTTGGTTACCCAAAGGGATTTGCAAAACATCGAAGAAAATAGAAATGTCTCTGTCATCCTCATAATGAAGAAAGTCAGAAAAGCTCCTGCAAAGCAGGAGGTAATGTAATTTCAAACATGCTCTTTAGAACACTTATGCTTCCACTACATTGAACAGAGTGTATGATTTTGATTGTTCTATCTTTGAACAGCCGTGCTTGGTTAAGAAGTTTTTTAGAGGATAGATCTTAGGCATTCAAAAGCACTAAGTCAAAAACCTGTTTTCTGAAGCATACAGCAGTACCTTGAAGAAAATGAAGTTCTGCCATCAGTTATCTTAGACTGCTTCCTAATTATCTCTCTTCCTAGGATATGGCTGCTCAGAATTGAGTTCCCTAAAGCACAGAGCTATCTGAACTAACTTAACCTAGTTAGCTCAGACATCATTACTACTCCAGTGGTAGCAGTCTGAGCTAATTTTGCCTCCTCATCAGAGCAAATTGTTCTATCTTCAGCAGCAGTAGGCTTGGAATAAGAAATTGCCAGTTTACATAGACATGCTGTACAACCTCTTCTTAAAGTTAGCTTTTCATGTGGGCACAGTAAATCATCATTAGCATTTGTACAATGCACCAGGGATTTTTGAGGTGGTGACAGATTTTCAGCTATGCAGTAAAACTTTTTTTTTTTTTTTGCCCATGAAGGGATGAAATACTGAAGCAAAACTGAACATTTACAAATGTTATCATTCATGGTACTGAAAGATCAAGTAGCAGAACTAAAGAGACAAGCAGATGCACTCAGAAAAAAATCAATGCATACGAGATATTTTTTTGATGACACATGCCTGGTTTTAAACTCCAAAGAGGTGACAGGGGATGGAGATCAGCTGCAGGGATGGAAAAGATGAGTGAAATAGAGATAAGGCACAAGAGAAACAGGATAATAGGGAAGATAACGACTGAGTAATTGTGAAGAAAGATATTAAGAGAGGAAGGAAGCGTGACAAAAGCAGTGAATGAAGTAATAGTGTCTAGTGTATCAAGTATTGGATTTCATAGATGGTGAATCAGAAGTTCAAATATAATACTGGAAATACATAAATGAATTGACAAAACAATGTAATCTGCATGACTTTATTTCTTACTAGTGGCAAAATCAAAGCAGAGAAGGTAGGTAACACTGGGAAAGGGGGTATTTTGATTTTCACTTCTTCACAAAAGGAAAAACATGGAAGAAAGACATTGAATTTTTTTTCTTTAATTGAAATTCTACTTTCTTCTTTTGTCTAAATCATCAATAGATGCTGATTATTACTACATTTTACTTTTACTACTGCATCGCTTTTTTGTTGTGTGCTCAGTTAATAGATGCTTTTGTTTCACAGAGTGTTGCTAGGAAGCATTTCATAAAAGCTACCTTTGTTAGCAGGTGCTGCCCGTACCAAATCTACCCTTCAGATACTGGCCTCCTTGGGTATGCAGGACTCCACACCCTCAGCCAGGGACAAGTCTGACCAGGTAAACACTCTGCTACGTGACACACAATTCCTAACGAGGTACCAAGACACAGAACACCTGCATGATGGATTTCTGCCCCAAAAGTGACAGGAGAGGTATTCAAGAGCATTGCATATAGCCACACCAGGTACAAGGGCCTGTTCCACTAAGCTGTAGCCAGGAAATAGGTCTTCTAGAGGTAATCCTTTTCTCACAGAGCCTGCTGAGAAGATACCCTTCATCCATATTTGCACCCAACATCTCTAAACTTCATTGTCTTCAGCACCACAGCACAGCTCCTCTGATATCACTGAACTAGCTACAGATTGAAGTTATTGAAAAGAATGCTCAAAACTGAGATCTGAAAGGTGCACCAAGATTTTTTTCTCCATTATTCTTCTTAGTATAATGTCTTATAGTGTCTTAGTCCAAGAATAAAAAACCAGTAAGATGAATATGGATGTCATCAGGCTTGCACTATGGGGAAGGAGGGTAGCTTATAAGTTCTGTCTTCTGCTTAACGTCTAATACAAGTCCTGGTTTGTCACAGGTAGCGATGTCACTATGCAAAAAGCTGTAATTAAAATAGATCAGAAATCATGACTTGCAATATAGAATTAAATAAAAAATATCATATTGCCCATTACTGAATCTTACCAAATTTCAAATTGAAATATTGAGCAGAAAATGTCAAAATGTGATTTGAGAATGTTTTTTTCTCAGCTAAGAATTTAATTGTTATTTGAAAGTAATAAAAAAGACAAATAGAAAAAAAAGACAGCTAGACTGATGGGGGCTTTTTTTTCTTTTTCCTTCTTCTCTTATGTGTGTGTATATATATATATAAGGAACAATATTTTACAGTTGTAATTCAAAATAGATCTAGTATTGAGTTCTTCATATATAAAGACAGGAAGGCAAGCAGTGAAATTAACTCATTATTTTTCATATCTTTATTATAAAAACTTCCTTACTAGCTCCTTTCCACCATGAATTCAACTATATATCATATAAAAATGCAAAAGTCAAATCAATGTTTCTGTAAGTTCTAAACTATTTCACTGTACAACAAATACAGAAATTACTGGATATTTTGGTCCCCCACACCATTCTGAAGCTCTGTAAGCTACTGTTTGTCTTCCATACAAATAAAGCTGAAGCATCATATTACCATGGGATTCACTCATTGTTACTTGCATTTATAGGAAAGGAAACAGAAAGCTTAACTTGTTTGAAACTACAACCAAAGCTGCAAGTTTTCCAGCTAAAGGGAAATTTACCTTAATAGCTGTTAACTCAGACCTGTTCAGAGGACCATACCAAGCACTTAAAATGAATTTAATTCCTTATAATATTGCTAAAAATTTAAAGAATAAGTTCACACACGAATCTTGATTTGGCTCTAATCTGAGGAATGAATTTCACCTGTGGTGAGGGTTGTGTGAGGGGAAAAACAATGCACAAGAAAGATTCTGCAGAACTAAGCAAACTGATAAGTAAGAAGACTGGCAAAAAGCCTGCTATGAATTGATCATGTTGGATAAAGAAAGTGAGAAAAGTAGTTTGAGATATTTTAAAAGCCATTCTAAACCTTTACCTAGAAACATAAGAGAGATAGGCTATGCTTTCTCTGTGTTAGCCAAAAAATAAGGGGTGAAGATATATTTGTTCCATTCATGCCTTTGTTGAGGCTCTGAATTTTCAAACACACTGAATTAAAGCCAGAGGAAAATCTGAGCTTTAGAGATACAAAACAAACTTGTGATGAAGGAAAAGACTGTATCATAGGATATTTTCCACCAATTAACATCATAACAGATACAACTCTAACAGGATTAGAAATGTGGCATCTCTGCGGTATAGAATACAGAAAAAAGGGCTATGCTGAAGAAAAGCAAATTGCTAGGTTTCATGACCCAGTCAAATAGATTAATATGTATAAAACCTACAGATATTTAATTCAGGCAGGGATTTATCTACTTGCATAACACAACTTCTTATGTCTTTATGCCCCAATCACACAAACTATATGTCCGAATGGAGGTTGAATTTACATCTTCAAGCTTTTAGTAAAGGTCAAGTGAATTATCATATTTATCTGTGAACTGCAGCTGCAAGTTAGCACTGGGCTTATAGAAATACATATTTCAAAGTAAAAGATTAAGGGTTTCCTATATAAGGAAATCAATGAATTCATTTGTCAAGTCTGATTATATACATATTTTCACCTTAAAATCAAGATATAGGTAGCACATTTGTTAAGTTCTCCAGGAAACTCTGGGATGTTGAAAGCTTTCTCTAAAACTTCTTTTTTGTGTGCGTGTGAGAGAAAAGCAATTTAAATTAATAAGGTAATACATATACTTTTGAATGACCTCCCTTTCATTTTACAGTGACAACAGATATTCTGATATAAGACCAGAGCCAAATAGAATAGAAAACAGACAGGAAATCTTAGTAGAATGGCAGCTGACTTTGGAACATGGATTCATATTTGCAGGCACTTAAACATGGATTTTACTTCAGGAAAAATAGTATGCAATTACAATACAACTAAATGTCTAAATATTACTCCCGTATGGCAACCATATTTCAGTCTGCTATTATGTACGATTTCTGAGATAAGTTTCAAAGTTGTGCTCCAGAAATGACTTAAATCCAAGTCACTTTATGTTGGATATTACTAAATACAATAAGAACCAGTTACTGACGAATATGAAATGGCTGTTTTTCATGTATCTATTGTGATAGTGACAAGCTGTGGTTAACCAAATTAAAACTTAGTGTGTGATGTAAAAAAAAAAAAAAAAAAAACACACCTTAACAAATCAATTATTTAAACCTATGTACTATCTGTAGTGTTAACAAAATGCCTTTCCTCATATCTATAGGGATCAATCGTATTGCTTAGATTAAAAGCAGTATTTTGAAGGTGCAATTATAGTAGTGTTCTATAGGCAGAATTGGAATTGTCCTTCATCCTGTTGTACCTGAGCAAAGCTTGTAAAAATGAGTTCTAACTAGAAAAAGTGTTGCAACCTGTCGCAGAATAAGTGTACAGACCTTCTGCTAGTGTGAATGCATAACATGAAAAAAATTATAATAAGCTACCTGTTTTTACTTGTTTCTTATATATTCTGCATACTCTTTAATCTGCATACTCCATAAATTGCTATTGTTCTGAAAATGAGCAGTTGTGAAAAAATTGTCCTCTTTTCCTAGATATTAATTTAATGAGTTTTAATTAAAAATGAGCATTTAAAGATTACACGAGTGTGGACATGGAAGCACATACTGTGCCACATACGTGTGTACACATCATTTGTGAGTTTCACTACACCTACACATGAATGATTATGTCTAATTTGAAAGTTCTAATTTTCATCTAACGTGACACTAAAATAATAAATAAACGAAACATAATTTTAGGTAAAATTAAATACTTGCTTCCTGGATCAAGCTGTCCTTTCCTCCCCAACAAATCATAATGATCCACAGGAACAACAGTAGTTAACTCTTTCATCTGTGTGCAATGGACAAAAATGGTTGAATTAATATTTCTCAATGTTAGTGTTTAATTTGATTGCAAAATATGCCACGGGAGCTCACTGGATTTAATCATCATTTTATCCTAGAATAATTTAAGATTTAAAATTTTCAGAGCAAAACTTTCCAGATCTCTCCTAGGGGGATCCCATTTTCATTATTATTGTTTTTTGACAAGCCACTGTTGAAGACGACTTAACATTTCATTACTCCAGGACATTAAACTGTTCAGCAGACTGAGCTCATTCCCCTCTCGGTACATTGAGTCATGCAGCATCTATGCAGGGTTTGCAAAATTCCTTTATCTCAGCTAACCTCTGTGACCCACTCCAGTGACTGACTGGCACCTTCCCTGTGTGGGGTTAGGATACCTTCAGGCTCTTGGAGGAGTTTTTCTAAATTGTTCTTTTAGAAGATTAACAAGGCCTTCACAGTTATGAAGTAACCCAGGAACCTCTTTTGCCTTTATAAATTGTTGCACAAGAGCCTGACGTCAATGAACCCATGTGCCTAAATGAGCTCGATGACAAAAAGAGATAAAGATTACAGCTGTAGTGTTTAAACTGACCTGTGATTAGCTGAATTGAATCTGACATGGATTTACTCTATGCTAAAAGATGCAGTGGCCACTGTCAGATTACTAAACTCTGGCAAACTTAACAAATATTTTCATTTTAATCATATAAGAATTATGATCTTGTTCAAATCTTCCCATTTTTATCATCTGAGTTGGAAACATTGGTTGATAATGTTGTCAGTCAAATAAGCTGTCCTAGCAATAAAACTGATAGCCCTAGGCTACGATGGCTTCCCTCATTTAGCACTTTGCTTTGCACAGTTGGCCCATGCATAAACTGACACTCAATGAGCTAAATTAGATGAGACTGAACAGACGAATATGTGAGAAAAGATTATATTCATCCTGACCAATGTGCAAAAACAAACTGAAACAAACTGTGTTCTGTGGATTAGGAACTGGGTGCCCTAATGGACAACAGGTTGGCTGAAAGCCAGCGGTGTGCCCTGGTGGCCAAGAAGGCCAATGCTATCTTGGGGTCCATTAAAAAGTTCACAGCCAGTAGGCTGAGGGTGTGATCCTCCCCTTCATCTCTGCCCTGCTAAAGCCACATCTGGAGCACTGTGTTCAGTTCTGGGCTTCTCAGTTCAAGAAAGACAGGGAACTACTTGAGAGAGTCCAGTGAAGGGCCACAAAGATGAATAGGGGCCTGGAGCATTTCCCTTAAGAGGAAAGGATGAGAGACCTGGGACTGTTCAGTCTGGAGAAGAGAAGGCTGAGAGGGGATCTTACCAATGCTTATAAATATCTAATGGATGGGAATCAAGTGGGTGGGGTCAGGTTCTTTTTGGTGGTGCCCAGCAACTGGACAAGGGGCAACGGACACAGGCTGGAGCACAGGAAGTTCCATTAGAACTCCATCAGGAGTCTCCTCCTCTGGAGATATTCAAAATCCACCTGAATGCTTTCCTGTGTGATCTGTTCTAGGGAGAACAACTCCCCTGCTTTCAGTAGGGAGTTGGACTCAATAATCTCCAGAGACATCTTCCAATCCTTCCAGTTCTGTGATTCTATGAAATGGTAGGATTTTTTTTTTTTTTTTTTTTAATAAACAGCAGTATAACAATTTGCATAGTTGTTCTGCCTCAAGGAGCGGTTACATGTAAAAAGGTGTGGACTTGATTAGTTTGGACTTGAATTTTTTTTTAAATAAGTGCTAAAATACAAGTCTAAGGAGGGAAAAACAATATATAATCATCTCATTTTTGGCTGTGCATGAAAGATACAAGTTTAAAGTGTGAGACATACATGTAATTACTTATTTTCAATCTATTCTTTCATTTAAATCTTTTTGAAGTCGCACAATATTTTACAGTGTAAGCACATCTAAAAAATAAAAAGAAAGGGAAGTTAGTGGTTAACTGTCCGTCCACAATAGTTGTATATTGCCTTAAGAAAAATAGCAGATATTGCACAAATTTAACAAAAAACAGCAGTCATAATTCTCCTGTAAGAGGAAAGTAATGTAAGCCTACAGTGACAAAGCATTGAAGGACTTTTATATCACACAATTATCCTTGTGGTAGCATGCATATGTTTCCTTGATACAAGACAACACTAATAGAAACTACTGTGACATTTTTAGTGCCAGAAAAATAAAATATCTTTAGAAAATATAATGCAAAAGATATAATTAAGCAACAAAAAAGAAACAAAACATTAATTTGTTCTATATCTTATTCATATGGCATTACAAAATAGATATGGTATCAAATGTAGCCAATAGACTAAGATTGCCTTCTGCCTTCCCGACATCCCTGTTAGTGGCCCAAGAACTCAGATATTTCTGATTAGCAAAAAACAGTTTCTAGTATCTCCATGCTACACCCTGCAAACAGTCCTGCCAATTTCAAACTGCTTGTGCAAAGGAATAAGTAGATAAGAGGACAAAAAGTGAATTTCTACAGAATCTTGTTCCCTGCTTACCTGTGTTTCCCTCTGCATTTGATATTAATAATGGTGCCTCCATTTACCAAATCCACCCTATCCTACATGACAGTCTTTCTGCCTGTTTTTCTTCTGGAATTCCTCTTGAAGTGCAGAGTACCTATGCATTCCCAGCTCTTCAAATTCCTGATAAAACTGTTATCTGCTAGAGCACTGCACTATGATAACTGATAAAATAGATGCCAGAATTGACAGTTTTTCTGGATTCTGTTTCCTCTCCTGAGGCAAGTATTAAATTCAAAATTGAGGTGATCATCAAGACATTTCTTATAGCCTAAAAATAATTTTTTTCAGGGCTAAAATTAATCAAAATATATATTTTACACATAATTTCACTGTGAAAGAGATTGGTTTTCTTGTTTTGTTTCTTTGTTTGTTTGCTTTGCTGTTGTTTTTCAAGTGGCCAGCAAAGGAGCAAATTGAACATGAATATCTTCTGCTTTTCAAGAGCCTTTTGGGATAGTATTTCCAAGATACATGTACACTTAAAATGGTTTTTCATTATAAAATCATAGAATCACCAAGGTCAGAAAAGACCTCCAAGATTATCCAGACTAACCAACCATGTACCACCAATATTTCTCACTAAACTATGTCCCTCAGTACAACTAAACATTTCTTGAACACCTCCAGGGATGGTGACTTCAGCATCTGCCTGGAAGACCATTGCAGCATCTGACCACTCTCTCAGAGAAGAAGTCTTTCTTAATATCCAATCTGAATCTCCCCTGGCACAACTTGAGGCCATTCCCTCTAGTCCTATTGCTAGTTACATGGGAGAAGTAGTTGACTTCCAGCTCACCACAATTTCCCTTCAGGTAGTTGCAGAAAGTGATACAGCCTCCCCTGTGTATCCTCTTCTGCAGACCAAACAATCCCAGTTTCCCTCAGACAGTCCCTGTAAGACTTGTGCTCTAGACCCCTCACCATCTTCATTGCCCTTCTCTGAACACACTCCAGGACTTCCATGTCTTTCTTGCATGAGAGGGCCAAAACTAAACACCACACTCAAGGTGCAGCCTCACCAGTGCTGAGTGCAAAGGGATGAACGCTTCCCTGCTCCTGCTGACAATACTATTTCCATTACAATCCAGGATGCCATTGATCATCTTGGCCACCTGAGCACACTGCTGGCTCATGTTCAGCCAAGTACCAACCAACAACCCCAGGTCCATTTCCTCTACACAATCTTCCCAGCACACTGTCCCAAGTCTGTAGCATTGCCTGAGGTTGTTGTGGCCAAAGTGCAGGACCCAGCACTTGGTCTTGATGAACTTCATCCCATTGTCCGTGGCCCAGCAATATTATTTTTCATTCATCATGATTCTCCTGGCATTTTCCTCATGAACATTCTTTTCTTAATGTTTGCTCTAAGGTAGCCAAGTATGCAAGCTCCCTTTTATTTCTTCATTCCATAAAGGAATATGGAAAGTGCCTGCTCTGCTTTTCTATTAATGCATACCTTACAGTGGAGATAATCCACACGATGCAAGGAGCAAAACCACCCACTTCATGCAGGTGTGCGTTCATCGCTGAGTTTCACTCTGATGCCAGAAATCTAACACAGGCCTTGAGATGTATACTTACTGGATAAATATGCAGTCCTTCAAATGTTTTTGCATCCAATGCATCACTAATAATTTATAAAAATAAATAAGCAAGCAAAAAGCTAGTGCTTGCCACTTAATACAGTCTTTGAAAAGCCTAGGTACAATAACCATTTATCTTGTTAACAAAGGCAAAATGATGCCTACCACCAAGTTGTTAACACTTCTTTCAAGGATTTCTTTCTTTTAAGCAATCCTTTTTTTTTTTTTTTTTTTTTTTTTTCTTCAGCCCATGTCAAAAAGAATTCTTCTCAGATTTTCACTCAAATTTCTAAGAAGCTATCCAAAATTTGCAGGACTTTTCTACCAGGGTTCCTCCTCCTGCTTGCGATTCTATTTGTATCTGCACTTATGTATTAATATGAAGATCCATTCTAGAACAAATAGAAATTTAATCGAAAGCATATAAATTTGCTGATGTGATGGTATATCAAACACACTGACTGCTAGCGAAGGCTTTAAAGAAAACCCACAACATTCTGTAATAACTCAAAGCTATGCTGGAAGACATACATGCCTCATTGCCTCTCAGAAACAAAATAATTTCCTAATATAACAAGAGAATTAAAATGAAATATATTCTACATAAAACTTGAGTAATAACTGCTTGTATCCTGACCTGACCTAGTTCCTGGACAGTATTGCTTCTTTAACAGCTCCTAGGCACCTGCCATTTTATTTGCTCAGTGCAGTATGTGAGCACAGGGAGCCAGCACAAGCCACAGGATACTGTAGCTTTCTTTCACCTGGACCAGCACCCTGCCTGGTGAGACCTCTTATAACTAGAACTGTCAGAGCATGTGAGTATTAACCTTGGGTAAAGGTTGTTCAAACTGAGCTCTTGGTATTCACACCACGTGGTACATGATCTGAAAAGCATGGCCAGGTCAATGTTGCACCTGTGGAGTCATACATTATGGTTGTACTCATGGTTGACTGTATGAAATCAAAATTTCCTTTCACTAGAGCTGACCCTGTGTGTGAGCAGTACATGGGAGGAAGGAGAAAATGGCGATTGTCAGCAGTTTGTATAGTTAACGGAGACCTTAATCTCCTTTATTTCCAGATCCACAAAGCAATGTGGTAGTCTTTTGACACTGCACTCTCTCAATTTCAAATGAGAGTGTCGGACAGACAACTTTTACTTATTCATTCTAATACATTTTAATTTTGTACAGTAGTTTGCTACACTTATCTAAATTCACCTTATAAGTGCTCCCACTGATGTTATTAAAATGTCAGTATGCAGTGATCAGGCTACTTTGAATACTCTTCCTGAGGAAAAAAAAAAAGAAGTGAAGAACTTCACCTGTATAAATGTTATCAACCGATACAGATAAAAAAGCCTCTCCAAACAAATGCCCAGTAGAACATGTATCATAAGAAATTATGTGGAAAAATGATTCTGTTAATTTGTTATTATTACCTTCTCCTGTTTCTAAACCTTCACATATTAAGAGACAAATGTTTTTCTCCCCTAAACAAACATCAGATAATCTTCACATTTATAAAGTTCTAAAGTAATGATTCTCACAATACAATAAGAGCTGCAAACAATGCATGACACAGAGGTTTTGCTTTCAATAGAAGAGAGTATCCAAACATTACAAGGAAAGCCTGCAAAATAGAAGGCCTCAGTAGGACATAGTGATGTGTGGGGGCATATAAAATCACAGGGAAAAGGTTTTTATATTTAACATCTGTGAATCGTACATAAGTGCATGATGTTTTAATGAAACTCTCCTCCACCTTCTATTCCATTTCTCCATTGCTATATCACATTTCTCATCAGACTGCAATACTTCTGAGAGAGGGCTTAAATCTAGCTGAGCCACCCCTAAGGCACCTAAGATGCTATGGAAGCACATATTTTTAATCCTTACTTCTCCCTACTCATTCTCATCTCTGTTTATTAACTGCCACTCTTTAGAAATCCTAGTCTTGAAGATTTGCCACTTTCCTATTTCTCTATTGCTATATACACTGCTTTCAATTTAAGCAACTAAATTAAGTCAATGGCACCCAGCTTCTTCTCTCTCCAGACTTTCACCTGCTGCTTCAAGGCAGGAAAAAAATAAAAGAAAAGAGCAGTTCTCCCCAGTCTGCAGCTGTAGGCTAATTATCCCTCCTGTCTGTCAGCAGAAAATTTAAAGAAACACACATTTTTAGTCTTTTTTCTTTTCTTTCAAGTAACCCACAGGCCAAGTATTTTCCACTTAATTTTTGATTTAACTCCTCTGACTTCAGAGCCTGCTTATAACAGCAGAATTTAGTTGGGCAGATTATCACTCACTCATTTTTCCCCAGGCACTAGATGGGGAATTCAGGCACCATATTTGTATTCTGCCACAGAAGTCAGACACCTAAAATGTAGGTTTGAGCATTGCCATCCCTACAACTCTCTGCACGTGGGACACCCCGACCTACATCAGCTGTGCCTAAGGCTGCTTTTCCCTCCCACATCCCTTCAGCTGTGGTTAACTGGCCTGCATTCATAAATAAATGGTGAAGGATATTAAAGACACAGAATCTCTTTTTCAGATTACAAGTGTTCAAGCTGGAGTCTTGTTTCAGGGGTGGAAAAAAAAAATTAGTCTTTTTTTTTTTTTTTTTTTTTAGAGACATAGAGATTTTTCTGAAAGTAGGAGTTAGATAAGATCTCTAGATATTCAGGTTGGATATTAGGAAGAATTGCTTTTCAGAAAGAGTGTTGAGGCATTGGAATGTGCTGTCCAGGGAAGTGGTGGAATCACATTCCCTGGAAGTGTTTAAGGAAAAGGTAGATGGTTTTATGGGACAATGGAGATTTAGGGATATGGTTTTGTGGGCAATATTGGAAGTAGGTGGATGGTAGACCAGATGGTCTTAGAAGACTTTTCCAACCTAAATAATTATATGATGCTGTATGTTAGCAATTATCAAGTTTATTATTTCTCTTTACATTATCAGGAAGAAATTAAAACAGAAAAATAGTTCAGTAGGTGATAGTTTCCTTTAATGACCTAGTTAAATGGGAAACAGTAATGTGACCTGAAGTTTACACCTGTTCTATCTGAACAGAACTCAAGACAGCATATAAAACAATTCTGAATTCTCTCCTCAGCTAACTAATTTTATTCATGTTGCCATGGGAAATGCATTCTCATTTATTAGTTTAAGCATCCTTAATATTTTTTGCAATAGCTTGTAAACAGGCTTTTTAAAGTAAAATCAATCATATGTCAAGGATATATAGGTTGGCCATGTCCTTGTTGGAGAAAATGGTCAACGCTTGATTGAGAAACTAAAAATTATTATCTCTGTTAATGGAAGAGAGAGAGGAATATGTCCAAATCTTCTGGAATTAATTCTAAAATAACAAGGCACACCAGAGAGGCTTTCATACATTTATTTTCCACCTCGTAGTGGAGAATGAAAAGTGGTTATAGACACCTAAGCAACTGAAGCTGATGGGAAAGACATATGGCATTGGATACATCATGTGTTTGCCTGAATGCAAAACACTGAAGACATCTGAAAATGTCATCTGTGAGTCTTGAATGTTGGTGGGAACATCTCTCACCCAGAGATAATCTTTTTGAAGTGCGAGGCCTCAGCTGTTTCCTCAGCACTTCCTGCTGACATCGTCTTTGATGCCAGCTCTGGCACTGCTGCTTTTAGCATAAAGTGTCTTTAACATGAGGCTAGATTTTATTCATTGAACCTTAAACAACATTTTTCTCTTGTTCTATTTTTCCAACCATATGTAGATGTTATTTGTTTTAATGCAATTCAGGCTGTGACTATTAGAATATGAAGTCCCAAAAATGCTAAAATGGGATAGCATTTTTTCTAGTTATCGTACACTCTGCATATCTGCATAATTGCCCCTTCTTCCAGACCGTTAATTACAAGCCAGCAAGTTTTGGCTCTTAGTGGTTGAAAACATACAAGAAGATTGAATTCATACAATAAATTTACGGAAGTCTTCCTTTCTGATTTTCCTCTCGTTGAGAAAATGAAGGCTATTTGTTTCCTATTATTTATTTTCTGCTGTTCTTAGTTTAAGATGTTCATAGTTACAACCTCAGAGGATCTAAAACTGCAGAGCTGAAAGAGTTAAATGGACTTCTAAGCAAAGAAAATGTGTGTCCAGACTTGCTGAAGCCTTCAAAATGCCATCTAAAAATCAGTGTATTGGAGTCAGTACAGGCTCAGCCATAGCACAGAATGTAGTACTTTGAGAAGAGCTCTTTATGTTCAAGTACTTTAAAAGTGTATTTTTAAACATCTGGAGATGTAAAAAGTGTATGACTGAGACTGTTTGTTACGGGAAGAGGCAAGGGATGGCAAGCAGCTGTGAGATCAACGTTGTAACACCTGGTTTCTGACCCAGAGTGACTAAGAAACTGAAGATCTCATCACTGGCAGCCACAGCCTTGCAACATGATCTATCCTCTGATATATTTGTCTAATGCTCTTTTTAGGCCTCCTGTAGGCTGTAGCTGCAGAAAATGATCCCTCTGAGTTTTTGGGTTTTTTGTTTGTTTGTTTTTTGTTTTTTTTTTGTTTTGTTTTGTTTTTTGTTTTTTTTTGTTTGTTTGTTTTGTAAAAATTGACAAAGAGATAAGAAACAAAATAGGAAAGATAGCAAATGGATCTTGGGGGAGGGTGGTGTAGGGGGAGCCCTTCTCCACATATAAAGAGCAGCCTGTTCCTACAATACAGAAATTCAAGTTCTGACTTTCAGATCTCCAGGCGTCTCCTAGGCCTCATGGATTTCCTAATTTTTTCTTAGTTTCTTCTTTTAGCATTTACACTTCCTGTTGCAAGGGACTAACTGCATCAAAATGTTTTTAATCTGCCAGAAGGTTAACTTATAAGTGCTGTATATTTGTTTCAGTCCTACGCACATCTGTACATTTTTTTGGTGCAGACATGTACAAAGTCAGTGGGAATTACTCCTGCATATGCCACAGCTGAATATGGCCCTAGATTTACTGTGTCATCAAGTATTTGCAACACAGTAGCATTTGTCAAAATGCCAGCATGAAGTGCAAGTGGGTTTCAAACAGTTTCATGACTGACATATGCTGCCCTTTGGTTAAGCCATGACTTAAAGTTCAGCTTTCCATTTAGAACAAAAATTGACAGATTCCTCTTTTCCAGATCTTCAGAAGCAGTCAGGCTCTCATCTAAATTGTTCAGATGGGCACTACCAACAGCCCCTACTCCTATTGAAACAAGTGGGTACCTTGATTGCTGAAAAACTCTTCTAATAGAGTTCACTCTCCATCATCAGTGATGTGTTTGGGATCTCAGCTCAAGCCAAAAGCTCAGAGACCTTGCAAATATGTGCACTGCCAGTAAGATATATACTGCCACTTATATACTGAATTGACATAATGGAATTATTAATCCATTATGTATAATGGATTATTTGTAGTCTCTGCTGTGATGTGAGCTTTGTCTTCTGTATTGAAAGGTATTTCCCTAAATGTCAGGTTTTAAATTGGTTTCTCTTACCGAAGAGCAACAGGATAATTCCACTACATATAAATCATGAGGCTGGATGAGCAGGTAAGGATCCCACTCCCTAGATCACTGGTTAATAAACTGCTGTATGTTAGAGACTCTATGCCCTCCCTGGCTGTTCAGCTATCAAAAGTGTTGATAATCCAACAGAAAAGAGAGAGAAAGTCAAAAGACTTGATAGGGCACTTACATGAAATCCTACACTTATATCTCTGCTCTGAATCATACTGGCCATGTAAGTAAATGCAGGACTCTTGTATCCCTGGTGGATAAACTAAAATGGAAGGCAAATGAGTGTTTTTAGAGGAATAGGAGATGGTAGCATTCTGGCAGTGACACCTAGTACATATGAAAGTATCCAGCCTTTGCTTCAAGCATGATCTGTCCGCAAAAGATGGATTGAGGAGTAAGGCAAATTGTTGATGTGTGGATGATTCACTTGGTTTGTGAGGAAGGAAATGGATTAAAGTGGATATTTGAAAAAGGAGTTTTATGCATCAAGTTGAACTATACAGTGACAGAGTATACAGAGAAATATTTCCATCCAATGTATTGTGAAAGAAATCCTGATTTTGTTATAGAGAAATGCAGGTAGAAACCTTTAAATCTTTTTTTTGACTGCAGTCAAAAATATAATCCTCTCTGGATAAGATGCATAAGAGGTGCTGAGTAGTTTCAAATCCAGCTACTATTAAGGCAAGCTGAAAGTGCTTATCACCAAGCAAGATACAGATGTTTTACAGGAGCAGTCTGCCACAGTGCTGTGGACAAAATAATTGGTTGTGATGGCACCCAAACTGTTTCATATGCAGTTCTTACTGAGCCAGTCTAAGATTGCTCTATCAGAAAAAGCCATGTAATCTCAACTAGAAAACTATATATTCTTGGTGTCTTTGCTTTGTATGGATACAGCAGAAAGTAAGAAGATTTCAAAGTATAGAGTGAAAAAATAGTTTAGGGCATGCAAAATTCCATAAATGCAAGTAGATTGAGAAAAAAAGTGCAGTGTCAGAATGAGAATGAGATGAATGAAACTGTCAAAAAAAAAAAAAAAAAAAAAAAAAGCAGTCTAGATATGCTAAGAAGTGATAGAATTTAGGAGTTTTCCCTGTCTCTGAAGACACTAATAGAGTTTAAGTACTTTAAAGGTGGAAAGCTAAAAACTGATCAAAGAAATCGCTCTCCTGCATGGTGAGTGACTGAACTATAAAACTCAGCTCCACAGAAAGCCACTGAGGCCTAGAATTTAGTAAGATTTAAAAAATCAGAATTCAAATACTGATTAAGAACACTCAGACTCCTGACTTTCACTGTTTTTTGAGAAAAGAACTTGCTATATTCACATTCACCTTAAAATAGTGGGTAACAGGCAGAAGTTTTACAAGAGTCATATTTGTGAGAAAACAAGAGCCTGAACCGCTCATGCTACTGAAATCAGTCAATGGCATGGGTGAGAAATTCTGGTTCACATTTAAGAAATCCCTTTGGCTCCAGCAGTGTTCCAGGAGCCAGCAGCGCATGGAGTTTGCCCATGCTGAGTACCAGGCCTCCCTGCACCACCCAGCAGTATGCTGTCCTGAGAAGCTGGTGCCCACCCCTAGGTCTGTGAAGGCCTCACTGTGACATTGACATCTGCTCCTTCCTGCCTCAGTGGTTTGCACCACGCAGGCTCGTTCTGAGGTTTTAGTCAAGCCAGTTCCTCCTCATTTATTATTTCTGGCAAAATAAAGCTTGGAAAACGGTACAGAGGGAGAAGTCAGATGAACTATGCATGCTGAAAGCCCTGCATCAGCCCCCACCTGCACTCCTTAGATGATCAGTCACTCTGAGGAATCTTTTGATTTCCAAGTGGTCCCTTTGTCACTGTCATCTGCAGAAAGCTGAACTGCTTGTCACACTGCTTGGCCTCGCACTTATCTCTCAGTGCAACCACCAGTGCTGTCTGTGCAACACAGAGCAGCTCTTTGCTTTGAGAAAGAGCCATCAAAGAGCTCAGCACTGATGCCTCCCTACCGCCTATCTGCCTCCATACAATAGCCCAGGCAACCCAGTGCAGTCTCTTATTGAGAAAATAAGATCAGTCCTTACAGTGCCTGAAGGCCTGGACAAGGCCATTTGGCACCAAGCTGTATTCGCGCTTCAATCTGTCAGTGATGTGGCAGGAGTGAAATGTGACAGTCATGTGACAGTAAGAGATTTCCCAAAGCCTTGATATAAAATTAGCACAAAAATACGTTATCTTGAGTCTCATCTACATATTCGTAAGCTCCGCTCTATTAACAGTGACTTCACTGAAGGGATGCTGTGGAAACATTGTAATCATCAGTCAGCTACAGAGAAAAACAAAAGTGTTATGTAGCTTGACGAATGTAGTCCTATCTTTAAAGTATTGAGGCTGGAGAAAAATCTGTTTGCTGCTTTAAAACACACTAGAAAAGGGCGGATGGAGGGGAACAGCAAAAGAGATTTATGTTTCTCCTGCAGAAACAATGTATTTGTATAAATCTCTTGTATGGTTGTAATCACATAGGTTACACGTAGTGGTGGCCAAAGCATCCAGACTTTAATTTCACCACTGCTCATCATAAGAGACTTAAAAGCTACATAAATAAGCCCCAACGTGGATGCCACCAAACTGTTGAACAGACAGTAAAACCAGCAGCACTTTCTGCTTCTCCGTATGGACAGAAATAAAACAGAGCAAAATACTGTCTTTTGGCAAAAGTTATTACATCTTTGTAACATCTTCACTCATTTCTGAGCAGCACACCAATCACCATTTCTTAATTCTGCTCAAATAATTTCCAAAGCAAACTGCTTACATTTTATGGGAAAAAAAAAAAAAAAAAGATTTTTAAAACCTTACCATTTTATTTAAAAGCACAAGAAATAGGAAAATATTACCTGAAATATTTTATCATAATATATTGATGAATGGAGATGTAAAACCAACCGGACTGAAATGAGCTATATTTGAATTGTACTTAGGAATTTCACTGTGCGCTATTTTCCTTAAGATGCAATTGAATAAATACAAAAGGAAAATATAAAGCCACATAAAAATTCAAACCAAAGCTGATTGGAAAATAAGGGGCTTAGCAGAAAACACACTCTTTGTACAAGAACTGTTTTCCATCAGAATGTTTTCTTTACAAAAATGTTACCAGCTGAAGTCCAGACCCAGTTACATAAAAGAAGAAAAGTCTAGGGTAACATTTGAAAAGAATCTTTCATAGTGAGCAACAAAAGCTTTGTCCAGAAGTGAAACCTTATCTTGGAAGATAAAGGGCTTTGAAACTGACAGGGCTGGTATACTGAGCAGGTGATCAGGGCATGGCATCAGGGTGCGTGATACAGGCTTAAAGGCTAAAGGAATGCAGCTACCATTTTCTCAGTCTTGGAAAGTCAGTAGAAGACCTCCAGAATTAGCAGTATGAATTTTACAGCCTGAAGTCTGGCAGTGGCTTTTGCAATCTGGAAAACTCACATCTGCTTTGTAGGTTATAGACAAAAAGGATATGTAGCGCATAATAGAGAGAATGTGAAACAAAGACAGCCCATATAACTTTTTTTTTTTTTTTTTTTTTTAATTTGTGTTACCATCATTTGGATTTCTTCAAACCTTGAGATTTTTTTTCAGACTGACACACAAGGAGATATTTTGCATCATATTCTGTCTTCTGACTCTTCTGGCCTCACAGAGGATCATAGATTTGAGTTGTAAGGGACCCTTACAGGTTATTTAGTCCCTGCCATGAACAGGGACATATACAACTCAGATTGCTCAGAGCCCTGTCCAACCTGACCTTGAATGCCTCTAGGGATAGGGCATCCATCACCTCTCTGGGCAAACTGTTCCATATCCTTTAGTGTTCTTCACTGTGACAAAGGCTGAAATGCTATTTCTTCTGAATAAGTACTGAATTGTTCATGTCTTCCAACATGCCAAATTCCAACAGTCAAATTTAGAGAAAACCAACATTCAGTATTTGGAGCTAATTGCGAGATTCGGAAATATTGGGACAATGGTGTGTGAGGATGAATAGAAAACCTAAAAACAGCAGACAGCTGACCTGCCATTTATGCTTATGGCATAGGACTGAATGCAGGAGTAGGAAGGAATGAGTTTAAAAATTGCAAGAGGACAAAAAGGCACATTAAAATGTGAACTATTTTTTATTATATATTTGATAGTAACCCAACCTATTTTTAATGAACAGATACAGCAAAATTGCTGATGATGTTCAATACTGTACAAATTACAATAGCTATATAAGTATCTTAGAAAAGCATGTCATTGTTGATATGTTTTTTAGTACAGCCTTTATAATATTCAAGATGACACTCTTGTAAAGCACTTTCTCGTAGTGTAAGAGGTATAATAAAATCTGTATGAGTATTGCTTATGCATGTGCACTTCTGAACTATGATATGATAAGTAGGATCAGATACCAAACTGAATGATGCTAATTTATATCCACGGAAGGCCTGATCTAGAAGCAATCTTTTCTTACCCTCAATGGATTCTTCGTATTATTAAATTTATGACTCCTCTTTAACAACCTAAGTATATGAGGCTCTTTCAACGTACTTATGAAAAAACTGATTTTTTTCCATAGGTTTCAAGAGCTATGCACAATGTTCTGTGCTGTTCAGACTTTCAATAATCCATAGTTACTCACTTTTTTTTTTTTTTTTTCTGCAGACCTTTGATCCCCTTTCACAGGATCCCAGCATGCAAATGTCAACGGTTTACGGGCTGGTTCGGCCCGGTTCCGTGACTAGAAGGGCGGAGGGATCCGCGGATCCGCGCCCCAGAAAAAAAAAAGAAAATAAGGGACCCCGAAATAATTGAAAACAGTGGCAACAATCTGAGGTAAAACAAAGTAATTTACTAAATATGGTATCAACAGAATTTTATAAGGAGAGAGAATGTGAAATTGATGGTGGATCGGCCTTACCACAACGCTGAGATGAGAAGCGCAGGCAGAGAAGCGCAGGCGAGAAGCGCAGGCAGAGAAGCGCAGGCAGAGAAGCGCAAGCGAAGCAGCGCAGGCAAAGAAGAGAGCATCAGGTGACCTTGCCGGGAGTTATATCTCCTCGCTGACCGCAAAGCCCCCTGGGGAAACGTAGCTGCTCTTCTCCTCTGGACAGGCACCCGGAACTTGAGCATCAGCAGTCAAACCCCCAGTGCATTGCATGATGTTATGATGTGGAATACCAATAATGAAAAATCATGAAACCATGACAGCAAACAACATCGAGTTCTGGTGTCCACTCTCCATTCCACATAGTGTATTTGTCCTTCAGTGTTTAGCAGAGCAACCTGGTCTGGTCTCCTCACATTTTCATAACAATAGCCAACACAACAAATTACTGTGTGTATTTGCTTTTCCTCCAACATTTTTCTTCTATTTGCTTGTTACCTGTTCTCCACTGAACCCTCTATCAGAGCTGTGAAGACACTGTTTCTCTTCCTCCTTCCACAGCTGAGCTTGTCTTACTGGCCTGATTTTTGCCCAGGGATTTGTCATTACAGATGTCCCCAGACCTCTTCCCTGGGCAGCTGCTGCTGGCTCGCTGGCCTTCTCTCTCCTTTCCTACTTCCTCTGCTCTGCATGAAGTCTTTCTCCAGAAGAGCCACCTGCAGCTTCTCCCCATCCTCACCTGGTGTTGGCAGGCTCATGTGCATAAGTTGTAAAACTTGCCAGTCCACATTTAGAATGATATATTCCTTAAAGTCGGAAGGAACCTTTAAAGGCTATCTAGTCTGACTCCTCTGAAATGAACAAGGACATCCACAGCTAGATCAGACTGCCCAAGGCCTGATCCATCCTCACCTTTAAAGTGTCCAGGGATGAGACATCCACCACATCTCTGGGCAACATGTTCTAGTGCCTTACCACCTCACTGTGAAAGACTTTTTCCTTGTAGCTAACTATAATCTAACCTCTTTAAACTTGAAACCATTTCCCCTTTTTCTATCACAGCAGACCCTACTAAAGAGACCACCTCTTCTTTCTTGTAGCTCCCCTTTAGATTCTGAAAGGTGGCTGTCAGGTCACCTCAGAGCCTTCTCTTCAACAAGCATTTGCCACCACCTCACCTCTTATTGCAAGGTCCAAGTGCAGGCAAGGATCTCATCTGCACACTACACTTCCAATGGTAACTCTAGTTCCCCCATGAGTCCCGGAATTTTATGGGTTGCATTATGCTTTAATTAAGCATCAAAGTATATCTGTGAGTCATGTGAAAAACAGATATTATTTCATTTCATATATTATAGCTCAGTCAGCTGAATCTGGCACCATACGGATTATGAATGGCACAACTATGAATACACTGTGGTATATTCTTCAACCTTCTTCTTTTTCCAAAACAAATATTACTTGATTTTTGATCTGATGCTTCATGTAATGACATGCCAACTGTATAATGAGTACATTTGGTGTTTGTAAAACCCTGGGCTTTTTCCCACTACAATTTCTATTTTGGCTACAAAAGGTGAAGAATGTCTCTGAGAAAAAAACGAGTTTTTGTTTTCTTTTATTTTGCTAACCACTACACAATTTTAAACTTTTCTGCAAAAAGGAAATTTACAGTGCACACAGAACAGAATGAGCATGCTGCTGACTGAGCAAGCATTTGATCAATGCATCACAGCACAGCTAAAGAAAGAAGTACAACATTTTAAACACAGGTAGTAACACTGTTATGCTTACATTGTGAAGCAATTTTTTATGTAATAGAATCTTATTCCACTCTAGATTGATAACAACTGTGAATTATAATTTTATTTTCCACTTAGCAAAGCCCATTGACATGGACTAGTTCTTGCCAGGGAGCCAGTTTCATAATAAAGGCAGTAAATTCTGATTTTGTGCTTGTTTGATAATTAATAGTGCAGTGTCAGCAGCAGTGCAAAATGCAACTATGATGTTTTTCTTCCTCTGCAAGTTATAAAAAACAGGTTATAAGTTAATAGCTTTATGCTATTTACTAAATAGCATTTACTATCATTAACTACAGTGAGTTTAACAGAGTCAGTGGGGGCTCAGTTTTATGTGTGAATGTGTGTGCAAGGTCCCCCATTAACACAGCATCCTTTTCCCCAAGTGTATCTATACAGTTGCACCACCAAGCATTCATTCCCTATTTGTAGCAACACTCCATTGCCTTATTGCTAAAACAGTGACAAAAATAGGTATGTGGGGGTGTCGGTATATATGCTAACTAAAAATATTATAATTATATAATAATGTTTATCATGGATAAAGAAAAGAGGCACAGAGATGAAAATGACGTGTAAGCTTGACTCAATTTTATCACTTTTCTCTGGGTGTTTATAAAGGCCTAAAATAAAAACAAACAATTCAAACTTTAAATAAGGTAGGGAGTTGCAGTTCTAACAGAGAAGCTGTATCAGAAAAGCTTTTAGTGTGGATCACAGCATTAATGAGAGCCACACAGCCACTACTGACATGGCAACCCTTACCACAAGCCACCAAGATGAGCAAGTGAAATCCCCCATGTGCAGGCACAAAGCGGGGAGTGCAGTCTTGATCCATCCAAGTATTTCTGTACCTCTGAGTACACAGGAATATTTCCTTTGAGGTGACTCACGGCCATAAATGCAGCATTAGGCCCAAGTGAATTACATGAGAAATCAGCAGATGCTCACACACTCCACCATGGGCACAGCTTTCTGCTGGACAAAGGAATTCCCCCAGGGTCATATACAGCAGAGGCAGGAGGGGAACCTGAGTGTGAATTGCCCTCTAAGGTCAACCTCCAGCACTGATTCTGTGAGCTGGGCTGATAAAATGAACTCCACCACCAAGAGGCCATTCTAGCCCAACTATCAGTAGTCTCTAGGGCTTGCATAAATCTGCTTTGAGAACACTTGTGCTACTGCAACACATACAATGCCTCAAAGTTTACCTTTGCAGTCAGTCACTTTGTCCCTGACTAGTCATAAAAAAAAATAATTTGACAAACAGGAATTGCAGGACCAATACCATAATAACTTGCTGCCTTTCTTCAATGAAAAATGTGCATTAGTTGTTACAGTGACGAATGCATCTTTCCCCTCTGCAGACCTTTCCCACCTGTTAGTCCGTGAGTGATCCTGCCACTTATGCACTGCTAGTGTGCTGAAAGATGGTTCCTTCACTTTCAAGGTGATTGGACTTTCCCAGAAATTAAGGTATTTGTTAAATGCAAGGACTGATTAACCAAGTGAAAATTAGAGCAACGCAACCATAAAATTTGTGTTAAGGTTTGTGTCACTTGTGTACGTTGGCAACAATCTTCTTTAGCTTGGCTTTGACAATGATGACTTCAGAGTGCCCTATTCACAGCAGTGAAGCAGGGACAGGACATTGCATGGCCCCACTGAAAGACACATGCTCAGATGTCTTGACATCATGTTCTTTTTAATTCTTCATCATTCCTCCTAGCTTATTCCATCTCCTCCCCCTTCTTACTCAACCCCAATGTCCCAGGCTTGATCCTTCTCTTCATGAGCAGCAGCAACAGCACCCAGGAGTATCCACGTTTTGTTTTGTTTTCTTTTCCTCTGGCTTTACCCACAATATAAATCCTCCCCATAATTTCTAGGAATTATCTGTGTGTTTATAATCTCACCTCCCAGATGATCCAGGCAACCTGGTTACTGTGCCTGCTACAAACTCATTGACTTCTGTGTGTTTTAAATCCATTGATATGTGTAAGCAAAGGTCTGGAAAATAAGGAGGTTAACAGAAGTCAGTATGCTGTAAGGAGCTTGTTTACTTATGAACCAGGTGAAACCAGGATAGAGAGATGGGGGGGGGAGAGACAGATAGGAAAGCAAGGAGGGGCTGGCAGAGGCATACTTGATGGCTTTCTTACTTAAATATATGACAAAAATAAAAAGAACATACTTAGAAGGCAAGGTTTCCATAGGAAAAAAATATTTTATTTTTTTAAGAACAAATTCAGTTTGAAACAGACGTGGAATGTGATTTTTCATAATTTTCATTTTCTGGGAGCTAACTGCAGTGTGGAACTAAAGCAGATTTCAAACTTATTACCGGCTAGTTTAAAAACAGAACAAACAAACAAAACAAACAAAAAAAAAAAAGAAAAAAAAAAAGAAAAAGAAAAACAAAACAAAAAAAAAGAGAAGAAATTATTTATAACTCAAGCATAATACTGCGTTACTTACAAACTGGACAAAGAAATTCTTAAATAAATATTCATGGTACACAATTTCAGCACAAATATGTGGCAATTTGGCAATCTTTTATACCATTTTTCTCCTCAATACAGTGCAAAGGGGAATGACACTGCCTTTAAACAAGCTGTAGCTAAATACATTGCAAAATTCAAATTTTATACAAAACATCTTGCTCAGACTTTATAAAAAACCAACATTGCTTTATATACACAATCTGGTTAAGAAAAGCCATTTTTTCTTGTTTTCACGTGTTGTTTTTTTTTTATTATTATTATTTATTTAAAAAGGCGAATAAGGCTACTGTAACACCCCAAATCCATATACAGTAAATCTGAACCTATTTACAGCATCTTCACTTAGACATGATGGTGCAAATTTCAGGTCGGGTGACTAGGGATGATCATACAAGCAAGGCATTTACAGTAATTTTCAAAGCTGAACCAACGTCAGATAAAGGAACAGTTGGTAGATTGTCATAATTCTGCACCAGACACAAAGCAGACACACAGTACACTTTTTTTTCAATTGGTTGCAGGTTGCTCTTCAGCAATTCATCTGATTTATTTTTTTTTCACAGTTTAGTACATAACTAGAATGTAGCCAGCTGATGAAGCATAGGTTCAATCTGATAAAAATCAGGATCAGCAAACCCACCCCTTCCTCCCCCTCCCCCAAAATAAAATCTTAATGACTTACAAGAGAACCTTGTATGGATGGATTCACAGAAAGGAAGGGTTGTTGAAAAGAATTACATATGTAGTGTAGTTAGTCACCATGGTAACCTTCCACAGATCCATGGGTTGGGATTTTTTGTTTTGTTTCTCTCATTTGGACCAACATCTCAACGTCATTTTCAGGTCCAAGAAATAGAGAGTGATAATTTCTATGACAGATTTTCTTTTTCTTTTCTTGCAGGTGCTCAACGGAGATCTGAGAACCCCAAAATGCTGTTGCTACATTTTCTTTCCAAATCAGAAAGCAAAGCGTTACCATAGTAACATGACTATGTTAGAAATGTCTATTTGCATAGCACATATAAAAGTAGAGTTTTTTTATTTCCTCCCCAGGGTGGGAGACGTAGGGGAACAGACATGCTAAAGAGAAAACTTTAACCTGAACACCTCACCCCCCCCCTACGAATCTCAATGAAATCTACAGAACACTTCAGTCCATAAGGCAAGAGAAAACACAACACAGAATATATATGCCGGCACACTTTGTTGTTGTTACATATGTGACTTCACGACACTTTGGGCCTATTTCCCAATTTTCTCTAACATGATGCCATTAAAGGACTTTGGATTTCCTTTTTCTAATATGCTCTCATTACCATTTTTTGGGGGATAGTGGCTGTTTTCCCCAGAATTGGTTTCTTCTTTATAATGTGTGTATATGTATGTATGTATACATGCATACATAAAGATATATATATGTACATGTACACATACATATGTAGAATGACGACAAGTTAAGACTATTTAATTGCCGCACATGAAATTCACATCTTCTGGTGTAGATTCTGTGCAATCTCAAAACATGTGTTAGTAAAAACAAAACAAAACAAAAAAGTAAGTAAGAAAGAAAAACTCTCACTTTGTATCCCTTGTGTTCTATACACCTATTATAAATAAGACATATCTTCCTTCTCCATCTCAGTGTCATAATTTATTTATTTTATTCTTATGGACTGCAGGAGGTTTGCCATATGTGCTTTAACTTTGCCACAGAGCACCAACAAACTGCTGTGCCCATTACAATACCCACAGGCACCATGCAGGCACAGCGCTAGGATAAACCAAAGTGTCAAAAGGCTCAGTCAGAAAAATATTGTTTTACTCTTAGAGATGAGAAAGGTTTTGTTTGTTTTTTTCCCCAAAACTTTACCAGTGATAGCATTACAGCTCATTTGACCCGTTGGCTTATAATCACCTTGGTTAGATTTGGCCCTCTGCTATTTTCTTAAATGCTTCCCTGTGTTTAGTATAATGTGACAGTATAGCAGCTGAGTCTGCTTAAAAGTCTTCCAAAGCAGACTACGTTTTTGCTACAGCTTTGAAGCTGTATAATTTATTGCCAGTACCGCAACAGCCCTGCCCTAATATATCCTCGCTCTTGTCTTGTCCCCTCCAAGCTTGTTCACTTCCTAACAATACCCCTTTGTTCTACTGTATTGAAGGTACTATTTTTTTTCTGCACACTGGTATTTGATAACCGTGAATTCCTTCAAACGCAGCTCTAAGTCACTGCACGTATTATTGTGTCTCCTACTTGCCTCTTAAAACGTAGCATACCAAAGTGCTGTGCTACCTAAATGTTTTTTTTCTTCCCAGCTTCTATTTTTGAGGCAGCAGCATTCAATCACAACCACAGTCAGCCCTTCCCTCCACCACCCAGTCCTACTCTTGACTTGTTGACAGCCTAACTTTTTGGCTGGAAGGCTCCTTACTATCAGACACAATTTCTAAAAATGCATTACCCATTCAAGTGAGGCTGCTGTAGCAGATGGATGGAGCACGCATCTCTAAACATTAATGTTCCATTAGTGATTCAGGAGGTGGAGTGAAAGAAAATCTTATGTGAAGGATGGCAGAGCCCTGAATAACAAAAATAAATGGAACAGTGACGGACTAAAGCAAGAGAACTTTAGCAAGTCTTACTTAGACACCAAGGTCTGTGTGACAAATCCAGTATGCACTGAGAGAGACACACAAAAGTCAGAAGATTGCATTTCAAGCTTGATATCCTACAGCACCTTCCCAGGATGCCTAGAGCTATTAACATCCACGGATCACTCCATCTTCCCTTGGCTTTTGTACATGCCTGAAGGCCTGCAGCACATGGCTTTGAGGATGATGAATGTAACAAGAGTACAGCAATCAGAATGGGCATCTTCTACATAAAAGTCTTCCAGCTTTTAGCGAATATCGATTCACTGAGATAGGAATTCTACAGACTAGGTTAGCTGTCCAGCTTGAGTTGGCTCTCATAGAAATAGCTGTTGCCTTCTTCCATCTGTGCTTGAGTCAATGCTAGTGCACAGGGCGTCATCACAAACCCCAACAGAAAGCGTTTGACCAGTGAGTGTCCTCTACGCCTCAACTGTACCACAGAATTGGTGGAGTGTTTCTCAGACCTTGTAGTAAATGTTTGCTGGACTCTGAGGAGGCATCTCTTGAACTATGTACACTGGATGTCCATAGTCGCCGCTGACCTTTTCATAGTGGGGGCAAAAAACACTGTCTGCAGTCCTTAGAGGAATGATAATGTCACTGGGCTCAGAACCATTGTTGTTGCCACTGCGTTTTGGGGTGGCTAATGTACTAAGTGAAAGAGTTGTGGTGTGTTGTGGGGAATGCTTCCTGTGTCTTCTCCGGTACTTCAATAATAGAACCACCAAAGTGATGATGATGACGATGAAAATGATGCACCCTGATGCAATTCCTGCAAATAAGGCCACTTCTGAACCCAGTATACTGGAATGCCCAGCCTTACTGCCATCTGTGCTAGATCCTGGAAAGAATGGAAATACAACAGACAAAAGTTATTGCCATCCTGTGACCTGTTTACGCTGCTTAAAAATGTGTAGAGTAAGCAAAGCTAGAAGAATTAACTGACAGCTATACTTTGACAAACCAATTACCCTGTTAGATAGCTAAATGCAAACAGCCGAAGTCAGCAATCAATATTAAACAAGACTTTGTGTCTGTTGGTCTCACTTTTGTGCTGTTCCCAAGCCACCCTGTTTCATACATCATCATCCATCAGCAGAGAGGACTGGCACTGACAAGGCAGCCTTTGATGCACACAGCATCTTTTAACAGATGCTGGCCAGCTCAGGGCAGCAGAAGGGGGCGGGATAGGATGGTAAGGGAAAATTAACACAGTGAAACGGTAATTCTCAAAACAACTGGCACTGTTTAGTGTCACACAATTCTGCTATTTTATTCTTCTGATATTGATTTAACTGTCCCTAGTGCCTCTTTATGTGGACTCCTCATGCTTACAAATGAAACAAAAGAGCTTGAGACAGTGCAAAAGATGGGCAAAATGGTTATGGACTATATTTGTTTATATAATGTATCTTACATTTATTTAAACGAAAATAACAGCACATATTAGGTAGTCAGGAAAGGCTCAATTGCTGAATAGCCAGTTGAATATTGTCACATTATTTGTCACAAAAATTAAACCAACATTTACTTGAGACCTTCTCACTTGAAAATCTGAACTGACTTCCCTCTCTTGATGCTCTCTTACATGTAGAACAATGATGCAGATACTATGTCCTCATAACATCTGGAACCTCAGCAGGAAATGTCTGAAGCCTGCCCAGGAACTGTCATATCAATGACATCAAATGATGCAGCTAGCAAGGGAAATATGTAGCCATTTTTGGGAACCCCAAAATAAACTGTCAGCAAATTTTGCTTTGTAACATTTCCAGTTCACCCAACTTTCTTCCAGAGAACTTGTGTTTTAAAAGTTATTAATTTTCTTGCTCGTAATACCTGAAATGCATCCTCGAGATTTTTGTTTTGAACAACCCCATCTTTTTATCTTGGTTTTTTTTTTGTTTGTTTGTTTGTTTCTTTTTTAATCTTTAAATTTAGTGAAAGACCGGTCCATCATATGTAGACGTTATATGGTCAATTAAAAGATAAGGATATGAATTATAGATGTCTTGAAATAAACTTTATAAATGGCTGTCGAGAACCACTTGATAATGTATTATACGGGAAGAGAAAGACAGAAAGACTCGTTCATCTGCCAGAGTACTAAATGTAAGGCAGCATTTACCATCGTAAAGCTGCTAGAGAATGCCCTATCCAAAAACTTTCCTGTAAATGAGTGATACTCTTACAAGATGTAATTAACTTCTACTGCAGAAAGAGGGGAAAGAGCAGCCGTTGCCAAAACCAGGAGCTCCAAAGTTCTATCCATCAGAGCATCAGAACTGGCTTTTCTGTCATCTCAATGTGAAAATATTTGCTTTTCCAACATTTTAATGCTTAAAAAAAAACATATTTGGGAACAAAGGTGAACATGTTAGAGCCTTTCTGTTCCAAGGGAAAACCTCATAGTACCTACCTGAGTGGTCCTTCACAAAGGGACTTGTGGTGGAGCTCTTCCCATTTGTACCAGCTTCCTGTTCAGGGCGCTTGGTTGGGTCTGTGCTCCGAGGTAACCCTGCAGAATTGGGATCTGTGGGAGAGAAAAGCGACTCACTGCAGCTTAGGTGCCTGAAGATATTAAGTTTTATAAGCTGGCTATAGGTATCTTGTGAGACATGAATAGCTTTGAACAGAAGAATCTTTATGCAAAGGACTAGGAGAAACAAGAATGTAATTTTCCTTTTAAAGCAAAATGATTATATTAGTTATTTCAGAGGTTTAAATTGTGAGGCCATCTGCAGAAACTATAGGGACTCCTGTAATTGGCAAGAAAAGCTTTGCAGATGACATTTCATTTTAACTGAGGAAGTTGATTGACTACTAAACCAACTTCTACTTAGAAGAATAATTCTTTCTTTCTGCACAATAGGTTATCTATATATGAAAAGAGACAATGAACAAAAACCTCTCTGTAATCAGAATTCATAACAAGCAAACTATAGAAATATTAGCTTCCCTCCTTTCATGTATTTTAAATAATTTTGAACAGCGCAGTTGTGGCTTTTGTTTTTAAAATGAAAATAAAAATGACTGAAACACGTAATTCCCAGGTGACCTTTCCTTCTAGGGAGCTCTCCAGTGAAGAGATCTTATTACACCAACCCTCCTCCTGCAGAAATCTGTCAGTAGCTGAGGAGCAGAAAATAGTCTTTGCTTTCAGACTGTAAGGGAGGAACAACCACACTAGACTCGGCTGGCTCTCTGCTCTACGCTTGCAAAAGAAGCCTGAAAACTAAAAGGACACTGAGACCGATCAAAGTGGTTTCATGAAACAGCAGATGGTCTTTACCTTGTCCAACTTTCATGAGGATCTTCATGGTTTTTGTCTGGCACACCCCTCCCTCCTGGTTATTCAGGCCCTCCAAAGACCCATTTGATGTTGCTGATTAAAAAAAATAAAATAAAATAAAAATAAAATCAGGAAATCAACAGGCAAAGTAATGTGAACATGAGCATCTGAAAGCAGAAATCTTTCAGTCTACTGAGATTTGTCCTTCTTGCTCAGGCTGACCTACGGAAAGTTGTGAAATGTTGAAAGCCAAAGGAATGAATACATTGGTAAGCTGTACAATACATACAAATGGAGGAATGTGTTATCAAGGTTTCAAATTTACCCAGCAAGTTTTTTTCTGCACACAATTGACTGACTGACTTGGACGAAAACACAGCACCTGCTAAAAGGTAATGCAGTCAGCTGAAAGGGAAGCCCTGGCAGTCTCAAAGGAGCAAAGCATTGGAAATTCACCCTATTGGTGTTTTTTTTTGTGTGTGTGTTTTTTTTTCAACAATATCTTTATAATCACCATGTTACACCTGCTTCCTCTATTACAAATCTCCTGCTGGAAGATGCAAAGGCTTACAAAGGACCCAGGTGAAAGCTGAGATTCTGCACTGATTGGAAAACCATTTAATATTTGAAAGTACTATCTCACTTTTCTCAGCATTGAGGAGCCTTCCTTGTTGGGGGCAGGCTGGTGGGGGAACACACGCTCTCTTCTCACAAAAACCTTCCAGCTCATGCAAACAAGCGGGTGCTTTCCCCTGTATTTATATTGTTCTCTCTTATCTCCACACTTGCTGGGACCGCACACCCCCGCATAATCCTGTCACTACAAGCTGACGTATGTGCAAAACACTGCTTCCAGGGAGAGTCCAAAGGTTTGAGTCACCACCACTACCACAACGAGGGCTGCACATCTTGTTGGCTGCCAGAAAACCCTTTGGCAGCTCCTGGACACTGGGCACCACTGCCACTACGAGCCATGCCAAGTCCCAGCTGCCACCAGTCTGTGCTGATGCCCAGCCATGATGGTAGCACAGCAGGCCTCAGTGGGGTGGGTCCAGAGAGACTGGGCCAGGCTCACACAATGGGACACTTCACATGAGCCAGGCAGAGAAACAGCTCCTCAGTGACCCCCACCAGCAGGTCTCAAACCCATGTGTTCTCCTGTACTCTTGTCATTTCTTGGACCTATGTATGCAAGGCCCCAAATGCACAAGCAAGCAGACACATGCTCACGCACTGAGACCAGGCCACCAACTGGAGAAAACAAATGGAAAACTAGAGAGCAGAGCTCGCTGTGGTTCTGGCAAACAGCTTAAGCAGCACTTTTCTACGTGTGCCTCCCTCTTTTCAGCTAGGGATCTGATTCAACAAGGACTTCACACTGCTCAGATCTTTGTTTTTAATTCTCGTTCCTTCTCTTTCTGCTTCCTTGGGGATTTTCTTTCAAATGGAGGCAACGTATATTTCCTTATTCCTTCACAATGTCTTCCTAGCCCCATGGCAGTATTTTTCTTGCTCTAATCTTCTCTCTAGCTGTAAAGATATAAACCCCATACTGCTGAACCCTGCTTCCTAGCCTTTGATCTACTTCTTGTTTTTGTTCCACTCCTGCCTCTTTTGTGACTAACTCAAATTACAGCCACCATACAAACTTCCCAAACCATGCTTTCTTCTCCTAAAATTCCCGTTTCCCTGTATACAGGCTTTCCCAGTTCCTCCTCTTATTCTCTCCACCCCCTCTCTCCCCTTGCCCTCAAATCATGGCAAGGGAAGTACGTGAAACTACTGATTTTTTCAGACTTGGGAAGACTTCTAAAATATAAAATAGCACAATGAGTAATCTAAGATAAAAACAGATCTGAAATGTGCCACTGTATTGCCAGGCTCAGAAAATAATGGAGACATATAGTTTTGTTTTCTTTTGTTTTTTTCCAGAGGGAAAAAAAAAATCAATACTAAGAACCAGTTCTGGACATAAATCAAATGTGTCTTTGCTGAAAGTGTTTTTTATGACCTATTTGCCAATGTACCAGAGCACAAGGACAAGGAAAAAAAGCAGTAAATAGAAATACCAAAGCTGAGCATCAATTGAAAGTACAACTAATAAACACTGACTTTGTCTTCCTTTTTTGTAATTCTTCGTTTGCTTTTTAATCTAGGCTATGGGGGTTCACAGCTCTTTAACCACCTTCTACTTGATTTTAATTGAATAGAGTGCTGCTTCTTCTGAACATCAATGCCTTTTTATTCTTTAAAGGCCTATCCATTTAACCTACAGAGCAGGAGATCTCAATAAGATGCAGAGGATGCAGTCTGACCTCAGTACAGAATAAGAAAGTAAGACAGCAAAAAGAATGCAAAATTACTTCAAATACAGTCTCCAAATGAGAGGGACCAAACATACAATGAGTCCGGTTGTGTGCTTGTGAGAGTTCAATCTGCCTCACTTGCTTGCTAAAAGAATGCTTTCATAGCTTTGATGTCAGATGAATGAATTTGCAGAAGTATTCGCTTTTTCCACAGTTCTTCAAGGGGTTTTCTGAAAGCCTATGTTATAGCTCAGAGTAGAGAGCGCTACATCCTGAGGAACAGAGAATTTTCAAAGAGGAGTATTTCAGTGACAAAGCAAAGTTTCCGTCTCAGCTTCTCCCTGTAATTAAACTGACAATTACCCAAGGCCACTGGAGGAAATTATTTTTCAAAATTCATTAAGACTATCGAAATATAACCTCACATATCCCTAGCGTACCAGGAAGAATGTGGGTAGTTTTAAACACATACTTCTAAGCTTTGAAAAGTGACACAGAGAGGGAGAAGTAATCTGGGACATCAGAGAAAAAACAGTTTCATGCTGCTAATACCCCTTGACAGAATAGTGCGCAGAAGTCAAACAAGGGAACAAGTACAGAATATTCCTCAAATGCTTGCCACTGTCTTATATTGATCTTCAAGTGAAAATTATACTTGCTACCATCCAAACGCCTCCATTACACTCACACTTCTGCAGGAAAGTAACGCTGTACCTGGATCTCTGCTTATACTGGCGTGATATTAAAAAAAGAGAAAGAAAAGTGTCTGTGATACAGATTTGGATATGAACACAGAAACATAACACAAGATCTTTATGTTATGTTAAGAGGGAAAGGCTACTCTCCAACTGTTTACGCGATCAAATTTTAGAACCCTCTTTCAGTTTATTTTTATATACATGTGTATAAATAAAAGAGCATTTCTTTAACTTTTAGGCCCAAATATGGATATATTTAGAGAAATTTACTCACATACACATGACCTTGTGCTAAGACTAGATACTACTTAAATGTTAACATTAATAAGAATTAATAATTACTATGAAGTTTCTCATGAGTATTTTCTCAGGATTCCATACTTTATTTTATATTAATACAGAAACTAAAGGAAAATTAATACATAGGAAACTAAAACTAAGTATTAGTAACAAAATGTTTTTAATCTTTTGATGGATAGCTACCTCCGATTGTCTGAGAGCTGTTCTGTTCCACTGATGTCAACTGCAAAACTAATCATTGTCAAAAGCACAATATATTACTCTTATTTACAGTCTAACCACACCTACAAATAAATCCATGTAATTGCCCTAAAATATCTATTAATTTTAAGAATTTTTGACAAAATCATAATTTTTAGTTGATATTTTTTCATTAGTGAGTAAAAAATGATATTTGAGTTCTACATAAACCCCATGTATCTGTGTTCCTTGAATACAACTGCAGCTGTCATTTTGTAAGGAATACAAGTTTAGGATTTCAACTATAAGAAAAAATGAATTCATATTAAATTATGGCTAAGAGTCTGCCGACGCAGTTTTACTTTGGAGAAGAAACTGTACATTTTCTGTTTCATGAAGCATTTCCTTAATATATAATCTCATTTAACACAAGCAGAAATAAATTTATTTGGACCAAAGAATTTCATGCCAGCTCTGCTTTCCCTTCTTTGAAATACATATATAATGCATATATCTATATATATATAAGTATATATATATATGCATTTGTTGTTAAGAAAGCAACTCATATAAATCAATGACTGATGCTTTACATTCATTTGCTTTTAAAACTTCACAAGCTCTGTTTGTTGTATGAAATGCATTAGTCATAAATGCAGGGACAGAGAATCAGTGAGCAAAACAGAATCAGCTGACAAGAATAGTTCCTGGCTATGATTCTTATACAGTCCCCGTGGAGAGGAAGTAATATTACATTTTAATATGTCTTCATTTGATTGTTATTACACTGCCTCCCAGGAGGCTAAGCCACTGCACAGATCTTGGCTGTTTTCGACCTATCGGGTTGGTAACATTGCTCTAATCAGATGGAGAATTAAGCTGCTGGATTTGTGCCTGTATAGCTTTTCATTCACAAAGAGATTAGAAATGAAGGCACAGTAACAAAAATTCATCCTCCCTCACTCTTAAAAATACAGATTACAAAATTAAAAAACACCATCACAATTACTTAACAGGAAACACCAGTAAACTAAAACCTCAACCACTTAATTCTGTCGCAATTATCCATACTTTTATGCTTTAGGATAGTGAAAAACATTACCCACTTGCCAAATTAAATGTCACATCCTTTAACCAAGACAACTTCATAACACATGCATTTCTGCACCTTGGATATGAAATGAACTACGTGCCTGAGGAGGGAAATTTGGACTGTCATACATAATTTGTGAAAATTAAATAAACCTTAAGCCACAGACAATAGGAAAGAATAAGTGATCTCAGCTTGTGGGTTAGGGCAAAACTGGTTAAAGTGTGTGTGGACAACAAAGCCATTTAGTAATGCATCAAAATAATTGTTGCTGGTGTGGATCTGTTTAGAGGAAAGGAGAGAATTACAGGTTTCTTTGAGTTAGATCAGTACTGTTTTAACAGTAGTGACTGTCAACATCTTTTATCTTAGATGTTCCTTAAAGTCAGCATCAGATAATAGGTTTCTCAAAAGCAGAGCTAAATAAAACGTAAAAACTCTATCCATCTACACTTGTTCACAGCTGTGCTGTTTCCGTGCTTAGAATGGAAAAGCCTACACTTTGTGGGAACAAAAAGTCACAAAAGCTAAAGATCCAACACTAGTAAGAAGTTATTCTTAATACAAAGCTGCACTTGACTTGCAGTCACAGGATTTTTAAGAACACGTAAAGCTTTTGAGGTTTTGTGTTTTTTTGTTTTTTTTTTTTAATTGTATTAAGTAATAATACACTATTTTGGCCAGGCATCATGTATTCAGGCTCTGACTGCTTTCATCTGCTTTCAGTACTTTTAATGACTTTCTTAGTAAAGCACAGAATAAATAATTCTTTTTTCCCATAAATTATCTAAATTTATGGGACAGGTTTAAGAACACAAGAAATCACACACTGAGAAACCACAAATCACAGATCACAGCACAGAGTTGTTTCTAGACTAGCCAGGGATGAAGAACAAGGCAGCTGAGGTAATAGAGTGTTTTAATTAAATGAAATTATTATTTTTTTTTTCTTTCTCTCTCTTTTCACTTAGTAGCAATGCCAGATTTGCACAGAGATGTGAGACAGCCATAAAAAAAAATTGCTCAGGCCACTCACCAAAGAACAGGTAGTTTGGCAAATACATGGCATTGGATGAGCTGCATAAAGTTTAAAGAGAAAAGATAGATAAATATGCAAATTTAAACTACTAGTAACTAACGGTCTACCCTTTTTTCTAGTTACAAAAGTTCAGACTGACAATGAAACCTTCATTTTTAGAATGAAAATGTCTCCCAGTATGTAACTATGAGCGGTCTCAAACATGGACTGTAAGTGGTAATATTTCAATGCATTATGAACAGTTGCACAGACTATTGTCAGCATGTTGCCTACGTTTCTATCTGCAAGCTGGAGACTTCTTCTGTTTAACTCTTTGTGCTTGAAAAACACAATTGCATCCTACCTTTACTACTGATCTTACAGCAACAAAGAGAAGATCTTTAAATAAATTAAAAAACAAACAAACAAACAAACAAAAAAACTAGCTGGATTTGCTCAATTAATATTTTCTACTATAGGATACCAAAACAATCATTAAACATCTATAAACAAAATACACTTTACCAGTCATCTTTCATTATATTTTTAACACCTCTGTTTTTTTGTCCTACTTGCGAAGTCAAAGTGGGCAGCAGAATTTCATGAGGACTTTCTCAACCTTAAGATCACCCAGAAACTCCCACTGATTCAATTTTATTCTATGTATTTTTTCAAATTAACATACAATTTCTCTTAAACTAAATATTATGGAGTGTTCTAAATATTCTTGCAGCCAGCCTTTTTCCCATTCTCCATATGAGGCAAAACTGCTACATGAATGAAGGACAAGAAGAATTTTCCCTTCTTTTTCACATCTCATCATTTCTTAAATTATGTCCAACATTGCATCTCTCCAAATTGCTATCTAAAATGGATCCACAAACTGTACTCTGCACAGCAAGTAAGCAGCAATGCCCACCCCATTCAAACTAAAGCCAGAACAAAATGAAGTAAAATAAAAAAGCAGGCCTCTTCTTGCCTGGAAGAAGGCGAAGGCTCCACAGTGGAATTCTGTGATTCACTTCCACTACTCTGAAATGTATCTTGTCCAAATGCAAATGGCGTGACTGGTGGTAATTTGAATGGACTTGTGAATAATAGGGTTCTCTATAAAATTTTCCCTAAAATTCTCTACTTATATTCATACAACAAGAGCAAGGTAGATTTTTTTACTGTTTAATTCTTTGAGGGTGCAGTGTAGGGGACACAACTTAGACAGAGCCAACCGGTCTGTACTGTACAATGTACTTTAAAATGCCTTTATATTTACCTTGTAAATGACAACTGTTTAATTAAAGGAACACCTCTGGAAATCTGTAGATTCTCCTTACTGAGTCTTACATTGCCTGACTGAAAAAAGAACACCCAAATATCAAAGAATTAAGCACAAAATAAGGAGAGAGTACTTGCACAGTTTCCCTCCTTTTCTATACTCAGAATGACTCTATTAATTCCAAGTGGACATGGCATCACACAACAAGAATACAGGTACAGGAAGAATACAATCCTTTCATTTCATTTTTTAAACAAAGACTTTCCATTAAGGGAAAAAGAGACAACGAGCAACTTGTACCAAAGAAGCTGTGAGCTCTAACTGGTTTCTGCTGCCTATCATTTTAAAAACAGCACCACATTATGTCTTGGTTAAGGAACTCTATAACTTAAGTGTACTAAACTGTACACTATATGCTGCATTATTATCCAATACAGAAGGTCACAGCATCCACCCATCCACAGCAAAAGCCTACTTGCTTTACTGCTGTTGTGTCCCTTTTCTTTCAGAAAGATTTACAGATGATGAAAAAAAATTAAAAGCATCTCAACATTGTACCACTACAAATGACAATTTGTCTTTTATTACAGCTGAGCATTTCTAAAAGTATTTCAGTTGTACATTCACATACTCTGAGAAATGTTTTCAGATAATGATCTATTGTACACATGGTTGATTCTAGTTTACATAAACAAATTATATATTTGTGAGCACTGAAGAAACTGGCAGATGTAAGCCCACTAATTATGATACATTCAGTGTATATCAGAATGTATACATCTAAACCAGATTACTAGCTAGTTAATTTCACAAGCCATGAGCAGTGTTTTTTATATAGTTTATTCTTTCTCCCAGCACACTGCTGGCAAAAGGCTCTCATGGATGAGAATACCTTCTCACTACCACAGTGAGCTCTGCTTCAGCTGAACAGAACTAACACAATTAGCTACCATTCAAGTTACACTGATTGTCACTAATGACAAGTGGCCTTGCACGAAACAAAATCAGAGGATTTAATATTAAATGAGGATCTATATTCTATATCATATGAACTCATCATTACTCTTCAAAGGTGCTCATCTGCCTTGAAAATCTCATGTTTCTGTCTGCAGTACTCGGATAAGAAAGGGTTATAGTGAAAGTTCATATTAAATAAATAAGAAACCTCTTGCTCGTTCTGCTGTCACTAATTGCATGCAATGATATTAATGACCCAGTAATTGCTATACGAGTAGCACTGAAGTGGAAAACATCATTCTGAGGCAGAGTTCATCTCTAGGTGGTAGGACTTCACCACTGACTGAGTTAATGCCAAGTGACAGTTCAGAATATAACACTATAGATGAGAAAATGCATCGGTCTGATGGTTATAACAGTTTAGATGGACATGACGTTATTTGCTTTGACCACACAGAGTCCAGCAGTAACCCCAATAAAATGCCACAGTCAGAGTTTGCCCTATAGATGAACCTCATTCCTTTCAGGGGAGATGCTCTGTACTATAACAATCTAGAGCAATTTTCCACATGTTTGCTCCAATAAAAGAATACCTTCATCTCCCACTTTTACATCAAGCACAACAAAAGTGTGCTTTATTGCAAAACACAAAAAGCTATTTACATCATCTAACTATCTTTCAGCAACATGGAGTTTGGCACCTCAGTACTGAGATCAATTATGATACCATTGGATGACTGCACACTTGGCAAAGATGATCAGAAGTTAAGCAATGTTTTGATTGCTGCATGATTGTTTGTGCATAGAACTTTTAAAAAACTTCTGAGTAACAATGAGGGAACATTGCTGAAAAAAGTAATATGAATTTTCAAGGTGCTACAGGACATTTAGTCCTTTTCTTTCTTTCTTTCTTTCTTTCTTCTTTCTTTCTTCTTTCTTCTTTCTTTCTTTCTTTCTTTCTTTCTTTCTTTCTTTCTTTCTTTCTTTCTTTCTTTTTCTTTCTTTCTTTCTTTCTTTCTTTCTTCTTTCTTTCTTCTTTCTTTCTTTCTTTTCTTTCTTTCTTTCTTTCTTTCTCTCAACAACACTAATGTCTTGATTTTTCTACTATGTCTGCTATGGCAGACTCTGGAAGACAGGTGGAATCATAGAGCTGCAGCACAAGCTGAGGCAACCACCTGGGAAGAAGCTCTCCAGAAAAGGCCTTGGGAGTTCTGGTGGTCACCAAATTGATCACAAGCCAGCAGTGCACTCATGCAGCAAAGATGGCCAACAACCCCGTAAGGCTGCACTAGGCAGAGTGCTGTTACTAGGTCTAGGGAGGCGATCCCTTGCAAGTATTCAATCCTGTTGAGACATCAGGAGAGCTGCAGCTAGGCCTGGGCTTCCCACTGTGGAAAAGATAGAATGTTGCAGAGAAAATCCAGCAAGTGCCTGTAGAAATGACCAAGGGACTGAAGAAGAGGGTGAGGACCCAGGACTGTTCAGCCTGGAGAACGGAAGGCTCAAGAGGATCTTACACATATGTGTACCCTGTTGTGGAGAGTAAGAAAGAAAGATTGAGGCTGGTTTCAGTACTGTCAGGAAAAGAGGCAATGGGCACAAACATACAGAGAATGCTGTTTAAACTTAAGAAAGTATTTTTAACTGTGAGTGTGACTGAGCACTCAAACAGGTTGTCCCGGCAGGCTCCACAGTCTCCATCATTGGACATGATCCTGGACAGCCTGCTGTAGCTGATCCTGCTTGGGGAGATGCCATTCAAATTCAACCATTCTGTGATTCTGTGAACAACTGCACCATAGCAGTCTAATGCATTTACTTGCTAACACAGAATATTTGAAAAACAATTCCTTCTCAGTTCCCCTGGCAGGATTCAGTTTCAAAGTTGTTTCTTTTACAGAACATCAGTGAGCATAAAGACAAGTCTGCTGTTACAGTTTAGTTATGTTTTCTGTCATCTAATCAACAAATTCTGCTAACAAAGGCCTGAACATGCTTTTAAAACCACGTTTATCAGCTTAGTAGAAAGTGTTCTCCAAGAACTACTAAGACAATCTGAAGCTTAATCCTGGTTTTACTCACAAAAAATATTTGCATGATTTCTTTGGGATTGAAAAAAAGCAACTGGAAGACTGCCCTTTAGGGCTCAGTCTTATAGTTAGACTTATCAGAAATTAATCCTGAAATACTCTTCCTCCAAAGTTTCCAGGACTGAATAAAATCAGGAAAGAAAATATAAACTGACATTTAACCCTGTTTTCAGCCATTTCAATCCTATGCTTTGGCTAATGCAATTCTTGGACAAAAATACATTTCCCATCAGTTCAACTATGTAAAGACTTCAAAGAGGGAAATGATCTCAAATATTTAAAATCAGTTTCATTAAAGCCTTAATAAATGCTTACACTTTCTTGGTCTTTTATTTCAGGAATTAAAATGCTGTAACTTAGGTATGTTATAAGCAACAGCATACAGGAAAGACTGATCAACCTACTTTGACATATATGATCATCACCTAACTTAAGTGAAAGTTAAATGAGTTTCAGTATGTTAGTGTATTTCTCAATTTCAGTTCAGAGTACTTTCCTCATAGCACTGTGTATTTCCCCACAATACATCCCCACTATTTAAACAGTTACTTATAGTCTGAATATAAAGCATATAAACCACATGTTCATCCCTACCCTCTCCTGCTGCAATAGTCCTATCAAAGATATATATGTAAATGTAAGAATATATACAACTGTTGAAGACTAGAGTTTGTTTTTTTGCAAAGTACTGTAATACTATGTGTTCTATACATACATATAAAGACTTTTAAGTGAGAATATTGTGCTTTTCTTTGTTAATGTACTGTATTTTCAGTATGTATAAATTGTTTATAGGGAGCTAATAAAATCAGCAAAGTGACTAAAAATATTAAACAGCCTCCTGTGAAATTTTAAATCCTGTTTAATTCTTGAGTATTTCCTGAATAATTCTTTCTTCCTCACAAATAATTATTCTTCATTTTCATCTGATTCCATATCTGTTCAGAATACCTGGGGGATGTGGAGGAAGGATGAATGTATTTTTTCACAATATACCATCAATTAACAAACTGAGCATTCCTATCTTTCATTTCCTTCCCTAAGGAATAAAGAAATAATAACAGATTTTCTGCTCAACTATCTCTGTCTACTTTAAAGGAGATAAACGGTCGGTATTGCCTAAGTAATGGCACTAAATATGAACAAAGTCCATCAATCTAAAATTGCCTTATTCTCTTACAAGAAGATCTGTGTGGTCTGGGACAAAACCCCAGAGGGCCATGATTCCATTAATCCTGTAGGTCTTAGACACTGTTAGAAATCTGAAGCTGCACAGACACTGATTTTCTTCTCCAGTAATATTATTTGTATGAGCTGTATTTATATTTAATTCAACAAGAGCTAAGTGGCATTGCTGATATATCCCTTAAAAGACTCTCAGCAAAGTCAGCGAGTGACCTCTGGATATCATTTTACACTAAGGAATCATTTATCTAATTTGCTGAAGGAGGTAGAAGAGAAAGGAAAGAAAAAAAATGGATCTTTGTGCAACTGAAATCAGGGTGGCTGTTATCACACAGGCTTTCCTTAATACTACCAGCCCCACAAAAACTAAATAACATTTGACTGCTGACCTGTAATGTCCTTTTTTAAAAAACGTCTGTAATGTCTGTGATGCAAAAGAAATCAAATTGAAATTTTGATACTGTTTTTGTCGAAGTCTTAGCTAATTGAGAATTAACCTCAAAACAAAGGAAAATCTACTGTTTTCTTTAGGGTAGCTCTTGCTGGGTGTTTGCAGCAATGGGAATGAAGACTGAATCCTATCTCAAAGAGGTGTCAGAATGTCCAGCCAGGCAGATTAGCTGGTGTTTGGTCAGAATACTAAAATAGCATTTTAATGTAAATCTATTTGGCCATGCAAAGACATTTATTCTTCCCAACTGGGCTGTATTTCAGGGTGCAATCTATATTGTCCTTTAATGTGTTCTTCCTCAGACAGTTATTGCCCTTTAATTGTAACAGAATGACAAAGTGAAAACATAAAAGCTTTGTGAATTTTTAAACCCAGCTAATGCTAAAGTTTCAGAACAACTGTTTCCATTTTAAAAGCCACCAGACTATTACAAGAATTAATCCAAAAACAAAGCACTGCTAGGCAGTATAACCCTTTAAATCAGTCAGAGGTTGAATACATATATTTTTTAATTTAAGCCAGAGGCCATTTATGTATGTGGGTCATTTGAAAAAAAAAAAAAAATTGACAAAAAAACATTTAAGGAAAGCTGTATATCGCATTTTGCCAATGTCAAAGCCAATGAACATCACTAGCTCTGCAAGCTTGGCTAATGAAGTTGCAGGCAGAGCAAGCACTTTAGAGAAACCTTTTGCAGGCCCATTCTGCAGCCTCTCCCTGAATCCCAAATAGTCTTCACTGACCAAAAAATCCACAATTTCAGTGAACAAATTTTGAGCAGGTAAAATTTAATTTTAAGCAATGTATGATTTTTTTTACACTGATAGTGCTGGCATACAACCCTCCTTTTATATAGAAGATATGAAGTGAGAAGAGGATGGGCTTGCTTGGCAAACTATCTCAGAAGCGTGACAGTGGTCTGAAGGCAAGTGGCAGCACAGCACTCCTTTCCCTCAGGCTGTGCTCTTCTTGCAGGGTTCCCTGAGGCACTCCATCATCACAAACTCAGCGTCTACCCTGTGACTAAAGGCCAAGTTTGTCAGGAGGAGATCAGGACAATTCCCATTCACCATAACAAAACATCTTCGGCACAGTGCATATGCCTGTACTGCTCTACCACATCTCCTACCCATAGAAGAAATGCTGCAGCTGAGTGGTACCGAAGCAATTACATGATAAACACTTGCAGAGCCATCTCCTACAATCAAGGAAGTCCCCATTCGTTCTGAGCAATCCACACAGAAGAAAACTATAATTCATTCCTAAAGCACGCTAAGACATAAAAGGACTTTTTGATGCAAACATTAGAATTTCAAATCTACGTACCCTTGTTCTGCTTAACTTTGCCCTTTGCACAGGTATTTATGTTATTTGGCATGGTGTATCTTCATGCATTTGATTAAGGATTTCCTTAGAGACTTATGATTTGTTGGCTAAATGGTTGAATATTTTAAGATAATCTAACATTAATATATCCATGATCTCAAGGGCATTTGACCTTCTGCTGAAAAGAGATCATGTAGCTATTGGAAAATGAATCTATTAGTTTCCCAGGAACCAAAAACTGATGATGGTAAAGAAGTGAAAAACAAGGACACTCTGTTACATCGCTTATTCCCTTACACAATACTATTCAGTATCATCTTTCTAAGTACTACAATTCACAGAATTAACTCTTTGAATCCCGGAACTTGTATACTGAGGAGTATATTGCCCTGCTGTTGTTGCAAGAAATTGATTAGATTTAGCTTATTTTGGGAGTATCAGAAACTTACAATCATTTCTACTTTAAAAAAAAAGAAAAGAAAAAAGTGAAATGGGGAATGAGAAAAGTTACACCTTTTATGTGCTTAGACCCAGGGAAGAAGTGAGTAGAAAAGTTCTACTATATCTGTCATGAATACATCTAAGTAATATAAAAATTATGGCTTGAAGAATTCATGTACAATCACATTTCCCTAAAGGCACACAGGGTTCAGGAAGCTTCTTTATCCTGTGTTATAACTCCTCTGCTTTGTTACTTAAAGGCTCCCAAAATGACTAACACCTTAATCTAAATAAAGATTTTACTGTATAATACAGCTTCACAGACCACATATAATTAGCTTAAAAAAAAAAAAAAGAAAAAACAACAACAACAAAAAACATACCATGGTTTCAAGTAATGGCGAGATGATAAGGGTACATGACAATGCAGAGAACTTAAGGGCTGACAGCAGCATGCCTGCATAAGCAGCACTAGACATAGCCACAGCCAGCGCTGAACCAATGCTGGACTCAGTGAACTGGCATCTCAGGCTGTTAGATGCCCCTTACTCAGGGGAATACAAGATCCAAGAATACCTCAAAATCAAAAGCTGGCGTATAAAATGCACTGATGTGTTCGCTTCAAAGCAATCCCCCTCACCTTCAAATACTCAAAACATCAACAACAAAACCAACAAAATTCCGAGACAAACAGAAAGGAAAGAGAAGAGGAGCAATGTTTGTGCTTCTGAGTTAGTGGGAGGGAGATGGGGTGCACTTATCCTTCGGGTCTGAGCACACCTGGTGATTTACAGGTCTGGTAATAGGGATTTACACAAATGATTTATGGGCTAATTTGCGTACATGATTAAGATGCATTGTATTACTTAAAAAAATGACAGTAAACAACCTGATTACCAGAACTTGTGTCTGACAAGGCTTTTGAACACAAACTGTTAAAATCCTGTCTAGCCCTAGTGTCTCTGTAGTGTCCTAGCTGAGACACAGCCTAGTTTCCTGCCCCTCTTCATGTTTTTGAGGCCATTTTGATTATGTTGTTTTCTTCCATGAAAGAAAAAAAAAAAAAAAAAAAAGCCCAGAGAGTTTGAGTTTAAGGATGGTTGGATTACTATGGCTTTTTTTGTTCAACCTATTAAAATGTATAAGTATTCTGCTTCAGATGAGTTAGTATGCTAGCAATACATGATAAATCAGTCATTTGTTTATGCCAGTTTGGTCAAAGAAGGTAATATTCTAAGGCAGCCCAGTATTATTGCAAAGCCAGAGTGATTTTTGAGGCATAAGACTGAAGTCTCAGCAAGTTCTATCAACCAAACAATCGCTTCAGGAAGCGCAACATCTATTATGTCTTATTGCTGTAATGAAATAATTATACAAAATTAATGAAAATGAGTTGTACTTGATAATTCTGTGGGTAAATCCATGACATGGACAAGACAGAACTGACAGTGTGACAGGAAGCCCAGTTTGTGCCCACAGTTTTTGAGTAATAACTGTAACAGTGCCATTTGTACCAATATAGCTAGTCTGCTGTGAGTTTTCTAAAAACTAGAAGTCAGTAATGTATTTCACCATCGAAACCAATGATTTGAGAATGGCCATTTTTATGCTGCTCATTCTCTGTGGCGTTTCAGACAAGTATCTCTCAGCATCTAATCTTACTCTAGTAAATCCTACTGGATTTCAGTGGGAACTTTGACAAAGCTAAATGCTATGTAAGTAGCATCAGGTTTTTATATACCCCCTGACTAAACTGAGTTAAGTGGCGACTTTGTCAAACCTTAAAAAAGCAAGCGGTGTTTTATATCTCCCACAATTGTTATTTAGTAAAATATGTTATTTCTATATATATTAAATACCATGAATTCTTACTTTATTTCTGTGACACACAACTTGTATTCTACATAATGACACAGCATGTTCCGTTATGGCTGTAACTAGAACTAATTTATATTTAAAGCATTTCCATTCCCATTTTTAAAGTACTTAGAGCACTGGTAAAAGTACCAATAATTTAAATTAAGAAAAGAAGAAATATATAATGTTATAGATACATACATATATATATATATGTAGATGTCAGATATTACATGAAATAGTTATCAGCCTATTTGAACAATCCAGTTTCAAGAAGATGGGAGAAATAAGACATACTAGTAGATGTCTTTATTGTAAATGCAGATCAGCCAATGCATAGAATCACAGGAAGGCTTAGCTTGGAAAAGACCTCAAAAACCAACCAGCTCCAACCTCCCTGCCATGGGCATGGTTGCCTTTCACCATATCAGAATGTCCAGGTCCCCATTCAACTTGGCCTTGAACACCTCCAGGGATGGGGAATCCACAGTTTCTCAGGGCAAACTGTTCTAGCGCCTCATCACGATCTGAATAAAGAATTTCTAACTAACATATAACTAAATCTCCCCCCTTCTGGCTTTAAGCCATTCTACCTTGTACTGTCACTATAAGACCATGTAAAAAGTCTCTCTCCAGCTTTATAAGTCTCGTCAAGTACTGGAAGGCTGCAAAGAGATGTCCTGGAAGCCTCCTCTGCTCACGAGAGGTCCTCCAACCTTCTGATGATCTTTCTGACTCTCCTCTGGACTTGCTCCAACAGATCCACATCATTCTTGTGCTGGAGGCCCTAGGCCCAGGAGCACAGACTTTGTCCAGGTCTTACTAACTAGTTAGTGATCTTTGCTCAAGACTTCAGAAGTCCTCATAGGACTAAATTAAATCTGCAGGCCACACAATATTACTATGGCAAAAACTAAACTAATGCAAACTGTTGTTGTACTACTGAAGTCTTAATTTATACTGTCCCCTGATCTGTTAACACAGTAAAGTTATCTGCAATCACAAAAGTAATCTGAATCACAAAATTTAGTGGTTACTTCAGATTAGCTTTAAGGCATAAATCCTCGATTAGTTTGAAACTCTCACAAAGCTGAAATAGTTGGAAAACAGGCCTGTGTCATCCAAATTCTTTCAACAAGTCTAAGACAATATAACAGGAGGAAACTCATGCTGCATCTGGGTTTTTCCCAAGAATATTCTTAGCTACTGTATGGTCACAGTAGGTAAGTATGCAGATACGATCCTACCTTTTGGGGATCGTAAATTTTACTGACAAGATTGGCAATCAACATGGCCAAAACTTGTTTCCCAGGAGAATCCCCGTACCACTTGGAACAAAGGCCAAGCATCTCTTCTAGGATACCTCAGCTTGCAATGGTTGGACCACCCTATTCTACATCTGGCATAAAAGGCACCCAAGGGAAAGGTCAATAGCATGGCATATTATCAGAGCCGCACTGAGGAAACACATCACATCACAATTTGGCTGCACACAACCTTTCAGTGTGAATACAGGACATGATATTGTGAGCAAAAGGAGAAGCTCATTGCAGTCATAGATGTACAGTTGATTTGATTTGCACAAGTCAAGGAAAAGAGTCAGAGGTCCTATGAAAATCAGCAATAATATCAAAACAAGTTGCCAGGAAAATATTTTCAGGTAAAAAAATACAAACCCATTCAGAGTCTTCTTGGTTTGCTTATAGCAAATGAGACAAAACACAAAGGAACAAACAATGATATTATAAAGAATGAACAGCTGTTATTTTGAACTTACATATGACGTAATAATCTTTGTTCTTCTGAAATTCCAGGCCCCAGAGATTAGGGCTGAATTCTTGAAATTTGATGGTAAACTTAACATCTTGATCTGGCTTGGCACAGTTGAGTAGAGGTGTATTGTCCTTTCTAATAGCACAGCTATCTGCTTGGTCTTTATCAACCATGTAGACCTTATAATATTCATACTGGCCAACAGTTTTAGAGTCCACCTTTGGGCATATAATATCCAGTTTGTCTCCTATCTGTGGATATAGTACCAATCCTTGTCCAGGAAGGAATCTAAAAAGAGAAAAAGAAAAAAGAGGAAAGAAAAAAAGGAAAATGTGAAACACTTGACAAAATCTCATTCAGAAAAGTAGCAAATTAAATAGTCAGAAAGGAACAAATACAGTTTCCAAAACCAAAATGACAGTCTAAACAAACTAGATCTTAATAGTCTGGGCCTGACTCAATATCAGCAAGATGTTTATTTAGATCTTTGAAATTACAGATGGATTGAGTTTTATAACCAAAGTTCCCTGTTTTGGGAACTCTAGAAGGTTCTGTATCTCGGGCAGGCACAGTTTCTCCCATTTGGCCATTTGCAGCAGCCATTGCAATATATGAGAGGCAACAATCCTGTCTTTCCACGTTGGTAACATTTCTACTATTCTTGCACATATTTTGCTAATTTTGGATATGGGAGAATGACAAGAATGACTGCTCATTTGGAGCAGCCACATGGGAAAGGAAGCAACTTAGACTTTCAGACTTAACATATTGAAACGTTAATTAATCTTACCGGTATAGCACAAAAGAACATCAGTCACCCATCAGGATGATTTTTACAGATCTAGGATGGACTGGAGATCTACTCGAGCCAAGGACAGCACATGCTTCTAATAAAACACTCTTTCAAGACAGTGTGATTGCTACACTACAGTGATTTCTTTGTAAACTCATCATTATATTTATCCTTTTTTTTTTCCTTGTGCTATAAATGAAACACGGGTGTGCTTTTGCCTTTGTATACATGGAGACTTCTCACATAGATTGGCAGAAAGCTTTAGTGTTTGGGGTCAGACTTGATATCTTTCTCATCGGTATTAGTTACCAGGCAAATCTCAGTACTTCTTCACTAATGAAAAATATAAATAATTACGTATAGTACTGTTTTATCCACAAGATAAGAAGCCTCCTTCTCACAAGTACAAAAGTCACAGCAGGTTTGTTTGTTCATTTCTTTTCTCCTTAAGATATATTTGCTCCAATTAAGGCCAGGAAGCACAGTTTTAGAACTACAGCCAATGATACAATGTCCTCTAATGCACAGACCTAAAAGTCTGACTTTCTCTCCTCTTTCTCCTGTGTGCCAGCCTTTTCCAAAGAGCTTCCTTAATGGGGAATCAGCCTGAAAAACTGACTGAAACAATTGCTGCCTAATGAACACCCTTCTGCAAGAGCTAGTGCTAAACAGTACACATAGTAAATCTAGCTTATTCACAGGCAGCCTTCCTGGAAACTTATTAGAATATTAAGGCTCAGGAACAAAACTGTAGGCGTAGATTACTCCCAGCCTTTTGCTTTGCTAAAGGAGCCCACCAGCAAGCAGCACTACTGGAAGAGAACCTACAAAATGAGGAAAAAAAAGGAGGATGCAATGCCCCAAATTTTAAACACATCATTTGCAACTGCTTGCTCCCATACAATGAGAGTTTATGATCTGTGCTAATTGAGTGGGATTATTTTCACTCACAAAGCCTGTGTAAGAATTATATTTGTTGTGAAGCAGCAAGTAGAAGGACAAAGACATGTAATTACAGATTTAGGGGAAAAGAACAATGAAATGTTGTGGCACGAAGAGAGACTGTTGATGCATAAATCACTGTGCTCCTTTGTGTCGTGCAGTGTAATTTCTAGACTATAGAAACCAGGCTTGGCCACGGCTGTGCAAATAGAGGTACACTGGAGACAGGACGAAGCAGCACCGCCTCCTTCAGTTCCCAGACACAACATAGGAATGCAGTGACTACCACGTCCCTGAAACTGAAATGGCACCAGAAGTGCAAAGGTGGAAATACATCCTCCTTGGAGTCACCAGCCCTGTGAGGAGCTACCAAGGGAGTGTCTGGTTCTGCAAGGGCACATCAGAAATGCGGAAAGAACTACCTCAGCGGGCAATGTTTCCAAGAGAGTAGCACGGATTCTGACTCAGCCCTTCCTGTGGGAACAGTTCTGACCAGGCAAAGGCAAACATTTCTGGGCTAACCCAGGTCACTGACAACTGTTATCATCTTGTCTGACCACAGCCCAAACTAATGCTGCAGGAGATGAACATTACCATGTTTCTGTCCACCTGCATGCCAGGACAAATGCAATCTTCCTGCTGTAGTTCTTCATATCATGGAAACGTTTAGGGTTTTTCAGGGAAGGCTCTTTGCTTTTTAAATGAGTAATTTAGATTTGTGTGCTTAATAAATGCAAAATTCATAAGGTTAGAAACATGCACCTGACTGTCAATATCAATAAAATGACCTAAAAACTGCTGTCAAAGAAGAAATCTAACCTTGGATTTCATATATAGATTTGTATAATCAACTAGCAGCAATGTATGTTCTCCATGAAAATTCTGAGCACAATCAGGACAGGCTCAGAGATAGCAGGCAAGCAATTCTCAGAAACAGCTATCAGACAGAAAGCACACTCATGTACCTTGGTTAAGCAGCCAGGAATTGCCCCGTAAAAAGCAAAGGACAAAACCACCCCCAGCAGACAGCTAAAGCACATTTTACAAGAGCTTTAACCCAGGAGCTCGTTAGACTTTATGGCAGGGGAATACTCTCACTATGCGCCTGCAGTCTGTACAGTTTTAGCATTAAACTCGGTAAATCTGCTTCCACTTCAGTTTCTCAACTTTTAGGATCTAATGCTGATAGGATTAGGAAAGAAAAAAGGCTGAAAATGAAAGGATTTATCTGAGAACTTGATCATACTGCTTTTTTTTTTTTTTTTTTTTTTTTTGAGAACTTGTAGTTTTGACCTTTACAAGAAAGATAGTTTTGCTATCCTTAGTATAACTCAGTAAAACTAGTTTTACTTTCCTTACTTCCTTACAACAATAAAGCACAAATGTGGATGGAGAGAATAAAAAAGCTTCACCTCGTGCATTTCGGTTTGACCACAACAACTCAGTGACCACTCCTAACCAGACAGCACTGCTACCCCTCTCTGTTTGATAGTACTTGAGCTACTGTATTTTCACAAAGACTTAAAGTAAATTATTTGCTGGGTAACAAGCATTTCCTGAAACTACTTAAGGACAAGGAACAAGATTAAGACATCTATTTTATGATACTACTTTAACAACTTTACATCCCAGAAAAAAAAAGGGGGGGAGGAGGGGGAGGAAGTTAATATATACTTGGCCTTGGTAGAGGCTAATAAAAACTTCAGTGAGGCTGAATTTATCCTAAATCTTTATTTCTGCAAGTGCTGGTGTAGCCTTAAGCATTCTAGGATATAAATACATTTGTAGGGCTGCATCTGTAAAAAATAAAAAGTTGATAAATTGCGTTTACATTTGAAGTGGGCATGCGCCTTCAGTGACTAAAAAATCTTTTTTTTTTTTTTTTTAAATCCAAACATAAATACATTAAGAATGGAACAAGAGGTTTCTAGAGTCCTGCGGATGACACTAAGGGAGGCTGCGTTACATCCATGGTTGCTTAGGATACTTACATGGCTCTTTGAGCAGTCGGGAGCAGTGACAGCGACAGAGCCATTGCTTTCTGTAAAAAGCTAACTTCCTAACTTTCTGCTTCTCAAATATAAATTCTTATTACTGGGAAAGTTACATACCAATGTAGGTTCCTGTACCCCAACAGAAACTTTGGAAAAAAAAAAAACAAAAACTCATCTTGTTTCCTGACTCATTTGTTCTAGTAGCCAGATAAAATGACAGGGGCATTTGAACAATCTTACCCACAATTAATAATAATAGCATTTTCTGTGACAAAGCACAGGAAAGTAAATGAAGTACAGTAAAAATGCTGTATGATGAAATTAATCCACTTTCTGTCTGGCAGTTTTGGATACAGAGGGTATTTTTGCTGGCAGCCCCAAATTGGTGTATTGTAGGTGACACATGACATCTGTGCAAAGCCCATGGTTGTGAAACCCTCCCACACACATCCAGCTAGTCACGCAGCTTAGCGAAAAACAGCAAAATACAGAGTTCTCAAAGCTTTTTAAAAATAAGTTTTTCTTAGCTCAAAAAATCACATGTCCCAGGAACCAGGAAAAAAATAAAAGAAAAAAAGAAGGAGCAGTCTCTTCCTCACTCCCATCAGTGTTATAGTAATTTTCAGCACTCTACTTTTTTTAAGGTCCCACAGTTCCTGGGCATTAATGTGTCCTAACTGGTCCAAGTCCTAGAAAAGTTAAATTTGATTATTATTTTTTTTAATTAAAAAATACAGTTTCAAACAGCTTTCTTCAGGATATCACTTTTGTTGTATAGAAATGTAGCACATTCACACAGGCTAAATATTAATGGAACTTTCCTTAATGATAACTATTCAAACATGCCTGATTACATAATAGTAAATTCTTAATAAAATTAGAACTCTATCTGCCAAAAGATTTTTTTCACTGAGAATATTCAACTATTCCTCACTAGACAACCATTTCTGAAACTGCAAAAGCATCAACAGATTTTTTTTTTTAAGAAATAAATTTTAGAAAGATTTTTTTAATCAACAGTGATGTAAAAAATGTGTTGGCATACTCTTCATAATTTGTAAAACTACATATAGATATATATACACATGCAAGACACTTATCTTTAACTATACCCTAGTAATTATTAAATAAATGCAGTTTTAGAGAGCATGTTACTACTTGTTGAGAGGCTCTTATATTTAACTGGGAAACAGTGCCAAAATTCTGTTCTTTAATACCTTACCTGAACTAATCAGTGTAGGCAGTTAGTTTTAAATTAATATAACAAAAACAACCCTAGAAATGTGAACAATCAAGAGGCTTCTTAAAATGCAGCCTGAAACCTTCTGTTGGGGAATCCTACCCACTTAGCTTTATGAAGTTTAACTACCAGTCTGACTTAAAATTATTCATTGAAAAGTTTTATTAAGGAAATGTCATGAACACTAATAGCACAGTGTGTTAGTCCGTTACTTGTGCAAGTGCAAATGGAATACAGAATAGCATGCCACACACTATTATTTATTGTTTAAAAAGAATGGTTATTAATAGTTTGTGTATTCATCATCTGGCTTTTGAGAAAAAAAAATTAGATCTTGAACATCATTTTGTCTACTGCAAAATAATTAAGTAAAGCAAAGTTCCTAACAGAGCTTGATATAAAACACATAAAAAGTTCTAGGAAAGGCTCTTAGTAATTTCAGTGATGTAGCAGTGCCTAACCATAGCCTGCTGAATGAACTGAAAATTTGTGTACTGATTCCTAAAGACTTTGAACTGAAAAAAAAAACAAAAACACAGACCAAAGTTCTCTATAAAATGAGTCTTTTGCTTCTTGCAGAGCTTTCATATTAGTTTCTGTCATATCCAGTATTACACATAAAGACACACCATGTGGATATAAGGTATACACCCAGCTATAAACCCCAAATGCTTTTTTTCCAGATTCAGTGATTGTATAGGACTGATCTCATGCCAGTTTAAATGGATTAAGCGAACAAGAATTCAATGAAAACAGGATCAGTAACTGCTATGGAACAGACAGAAAAACAGGCTTCATCAAAAAAGATTAATGTGGAGTCTTTGTCTCAAAATGAGTAAGGAACTCAGTTAAAAAGAAAGGCACAACTCTTACATGAACTCTCTGCAAGAAAAATTACCATAGCCTTAACACAGTAAAATGATAGAACTGTCTTTATACAGAGACTAACAAATGAAACTTTGAAAACACAGAGGAGACACATCTAATATTATTAACATTCTTTTAAACAAGTTTTGGAAGCTGCTTTTCCTTGCTAGTGCAGTATTATTAAATTATTTTAATACTATAAAAAGGCTTTTATAGAATATGTTAAATAGGTATGTTTTTGAATTTCAATAAAATTTAAGAAGTTTAATCTGCTAACCTTTGTTTATATGTAACATTTTTCCAGGCAGTTAATGAAACGAAACCATTGGTTGCTTGCATTAATAGGAATTGCAGAATGGAAGCTAAATGGAATTCAAAGAAATAAATAAACAAATATATTCACATCCCTTAGAATCTTTAATGTTAAGCACCACATTACACAAAGCCAAATTATGAAATACAGTGGCACAGGTTTCTGAAGCTACAGCTCTTGTGTTTCTCATTTCCATTGGAATGGAAGAGTCTCTACAGGGGGCTTAGAGGCTTCTGTAGTTAACCCCTGCAGAAAGCCCATAAATACACTGAAACAGTTCACTGAAACTGTAACAGCGCCATTCTGGGTTTTGCCATACACCACTTTGCCCTTCCCCTTTTTTTCACCTCCTCATGGCCCATCTTTTTTTACCTCCCTAGTAGCCCATCTTCTTTCAGGCCTTCTGGGAGAAAGCCTTGCAGTGCACTGAAAGAGGGAACGCTCAAGGATTTATTTTCTTTTAAACACCACCCTGGAGACAAAATGGTAAAAAAAAAAAAAAAAAAAAAGTGCCACCATTTTGTCTCTCACGTAGCCACACAAATTGATGCCGCCTCTCTGTGCCTTTTCCTGAACCCTCATTGAAGTCAGTTGCAAAACATCCATCGACTCCACTAGGGCATGCTCATGTAACACTCTTAGAAATGAATGCTTAGCTTCCTGTACAAAAAGGAATATTTAACATATTTTCTCAAAATTCTAAACGCACAGAGAACAAAGCATGCATGAAATTTTAGTTGTTTCATTTAGCAATTCATTATTATACCCTTTGTAAAATACCACAGGAAAGCATTCAAAATACAACAAATAATTTTTTATAGGCGTAAAATAAGAATTTGCTGAGAGCGCATATACACTTTTCCCCAAATAAGACATTTTTTTGCATGGATCTGCAAGATTTGACAGACAAATTGTACCATCACATCACAGTCCTTAAGTCACAGAGCTTGCAGTGTATAGTGGAACACCCACGGACACGATGACTCTTCAAACACATTGGGAAATGCCTCCTTGAACGACGTGTCATGAGTTTCCTTCACCAAATAATTCCTGTGACTATTGCTGCTGCAGATATATATATGCTCACTTCTACTTTCCATTCAGTGTAAGAGGGTCACAAATCTAAAGCAGCCTTGCACTTGACAGAGCCCAATACCTGCAGCTATGACAAGTCTGGTGATAACCATACCTATTCCTTTATTTCCCTGTAGATGGAAGGTCACCTGGAGCCTGGCACAAGATACATCTTTTTGGAGACTCTTCCATGCCTTGGGCCTTGCTGTACAGCAGAGTTACTGCTGTTCCTGCTGCCAGAGATGGGCTAGCTTTGCTGGAAAAACACACTTTTCCTTGCCACTTGGTTCTCACTCACAAAACAAAGCAAAAAATAAAAATAAAAATAAAAATAAATAAAAATAAAAACCACCTGGTTATATAAATAAAATCTTCAGAGCATCTTGAGCTTTACCCATCATCCCTCAACATAAATCCAGGGTGTAAAATTAATGTGCAGTTTTCCTCCTGTAAAAGGAAAGCACATTTTCCTCTGCCTTAAAAACTTCTCTGAGAGCAAACATCTATCTAGTTTTTTTTTTGTTGTTTCTATTTTGTTGTTGTTGTTGCCTGTGGAACAGTCAGTCTATATCAAAGGGAAACAAGATCTAGACTTTTTTCACAAAGCAGTGCATACTTACTGCACAGATAAGGCTTGAACACTGAAAATTTATACAATTTGATATTTTACCAGTGATGGTGAAGGATTTTTTATTAGGTTTTATATTTAGATTTTCTACTTGATCTTTACATAAAGCACTATTATTACCAATTAACGTTTTGTATTACTGTGCATAAAGCAGTTACTGCTTTGCTAGAAGCACATACAGCACTACAGAATTGTGATCTACTTACTAAATCAATGCTGGTTATCACCAAAGAACCCTAATGTGCTTCAGAACAGGCTCCTAATTAAGAGGGGGAAAAAAAAAAAAAAAAAAAAAAAAGATGGAGAAGACCAACGTTTAACTTGTAAGTGTATTAAGTGTGTTGTAATATAATTTCATCAGCATTTACAAAAATATGAACCATCACAACAGTGCTGGACTTATTTAACTTCAACAAAGAGGGAATTACTCTTCAAATTGTTGCCTGCTATCTCTCACGCACAAGCATGCAGACACACAAACACACTCTCTCTTTTATTGCAGCTCAGCAGAAACATGCTTTCTACGTAGAGTTTAAAAACTGCAAGTGGCTGCACTGGAGAGCAGAAGCCACTCTGTATAAATGGCTTATTCTGAGGAATTTCTGAAAGAGAAAACACTCAGTAGGTGCATTATAATTAGTTGCTCTTTCTAGTTACCTCTTGACAAATGATGCATGCGGGTCTGGATGGGAGCCCAACTCTTGACCCATGCCACCACTACACACTTCAGTACTTCAAGCAGAAACCCCTAGCCTCAGCACTCTTTTCATTTTGTTTTTCCAGAAAGGCAGCATTGGTAGTGCACAAAATGAGAACTAGACATGATTAGCAGTGTTGGAATTCTTTCAGAAATGCTTCATATAGCTATGCCCTAAATATATCTGAGGGCAGCCTTCCGCCTTCAATTCCTTCCAAATATGTAGCATGTTTCAGGATTAGGTTAAAGGACAGAACATGGACACATACCCTCCAAGAGCTGTTCCCACAATGGTTACAGACAACTTTTGCTATATTTGCGAGCTTTTCAAACAGAAAATATTCATATGATCATTATTCTAGATATAGAAGATTATAAGCCCATTGAGAAATACAACTTTTATCACGAAAAAGCACCTTTTAAAAAATAAACATTTTTTGGATAGCACTTTACTGCCCCCTTTTGCACTTTAACATTAGAACAGGTTTCAACATATGCATGCTTTTATGAAACACTGTTAAGAAATAAGTTAAGATGACTGCACAGTGTTTATACAATAAGAGATTATCAGGCACTGCTCTGGGGACATCATCTACTTACCTGAACTGTAAACAAATGAAACATCTAGCTTTCATTGTCCCTAATTTTCCATAGAAGAGATCGGTAAAGTGTGGTTTAAATCACCATTTTCCATTTCAATCTGCATGTACATAGGCAACAGAGAAAGAAAGCTATATATACTGCTCATTGACACTAGTTGTCCCTCTGTCACAATTTTCTAAAGCACACATCATCTGCAACTTGAATTTGGTTTTATTCAATAGGAAGAAAAGAATGACAAAGGGCTTTCTAGTCCGAGGCCATTCATGTGTTAGCAATCTCTTAACTGAAAGGATGGGTGTATCCTTCAGAAGAAAACTTCACAAACTGGCAGGCAAGGATATTTTCATGAAAGGTGAAGACAAGAAGCCTAGACATTCAAATACCCTGCAAGCCTACAGGCATAAACCCGTTCTTCAACTCCACACTGCAATTACAGTCAGTGCAGAATTCATGTGTGTCTGTGTGTGTCCATATATATCTACAAAAGGTAATAAATCTATAGTCTAGTGGCCAGTTATTTACAAAATACTAATTCATTATGACAGAGCCAGAGGGGGACTCGTCCTGCCCTCACCCTCAGCTTCCATTTGACAAAGTCCATGTGCTGCTGCATACGCTTGTATTTAAACTTAATCCATTTTACTCTGTCATCCTACAATTACAATACAAGTCACAATAATATTAAATTTCACTGCCTACAGCATTGCACAATTGAACCATTACTGTAATGAAAACTGACTCCCTTTGATATTAACACTGGTGTTTTCTCTCATTTGCTAGCCATGAAATACAGGAAGAGACCAATGTTGTTTTAATTAAAGAATTGTTGTTCAAAATATGCTACTGGGAATATTAAAGTAGTTCTTTACTCTCGCAGCAAAGATAATCAGGTATTTATATGGTTTGGGTTTTTGAAAAAAATAAAAGAAGTCTGTGCCATGGATTCAGCGTAACACAAAACCACTGCTCTACTTGTGCTCACAGAGGCAGGGAGTGCCAAACCTAAGAATCATGGTGCTTTGTTGAAAAGATGCAGAGCGGTAGTTAGCATGGAACACAAAGTCAAACCAAACCATGTGTGCTTCTTACAGAAGTCACTGAAGTCTTTGCTGTTAGAAAGCTAACAGAGACCAGCTGGCATTTGCCAAAAAACCACTTTTCAAGAAGAGCACTGTAAATCACAGGCTATGGATGGGAGAAATAAACAATGAAAACAGATTGTTCTATTGCTGCACTGCTCTGCACTCTTCTCCACCATTTTTATTACAGAAACAAATCTTATGTCAGCCACAACACAGGGATACAAACCAAGGTTTTTGGTCTTGACTACAATTTGTTCACACCTGTACAGTCTTGTCCCAAGACATGCTTCAAGCAAAGTCTATAAAAGAGGGCAGGGACTGTCTTGTTTTTTGATGAGACATTAATTATCAGTGATGATATCTCAAATTCAAAGAAAAAAAATTCAGCTGCTTTGCAGTTGTTAGAAAAGATATTACTGCATACCATTTGCCTACATAAGGAAACAGTGGAAGCGGAACAAGTTGTTAAATCGCAACATTTAGGAAAAGCTAGGCCAAATCAACTATACCACCATAAGACAAAACAAATGCATTTTGGCAAACCTTTGTTACGCAAAGATTTTCAGAATTTAGCTACAACCCTCTTTAACTCCCATATTGCATTCTTTTCTTATTTATTAAAAAAATACAGGTCTGGATGGGAAAAAATGACCTTGAGCAAAAAAAACCCAAATGAGACACCTGCACCTCACATTAAACCCCAGATTAAGCCAATGTAGGGATCCTATGTTAAATACCAACTTTTTTGAAGTTTGACTTGCAGAAACAGAACAAAGTATATTTGCTGCTGCCACTTCCAAGACAGCAGTAACATCTGAACTTCTAAAAATCAGCTTTTGGTCCACTGCAGTGGTGAGCCTCTCAAATTAAGATAAACTGACTGTAGAATGGTTTAAACACTCCTGCAAAGGTCCAGAGGTGTACTCATCACTAGACTGGAAATCCCTACCCAGCTGGAAAAGGGGGTTCACCAAGCAGCTGGAGATTGCAGGAGCCTCAGCCACTCTATTTGACTCCACTCACTGCGCTGCATTTGGCAAAGTTTTGTCTCAGCCTCTAGCACAGGGAGGTTCAGAATAGCCTTTTAGGAACCAACTGGATTATCTTTCAGGGGGTATACCTGTACTGCTTTGGGGATCAGCAGAGTTGTTCACAGCAAACAGCTGTCTGTAGAAATGCACTAGCATCACACTGAATTGCAAGCAAAAAGGACATAAAACTTGGTACTGGCAGAGCTACTGGTGCAGAGACAGACCTGCTCAAGCTGTCCCAGAGAGCAAGAAGGATCACTACCAGCATGGCTGTCCTGACAGCTGGCAAGCTACATGGAAATTAAGAGTCATTCCAAGTGCAGACAGAGCTGTAGCTTCTGACATCACTTTCTGATAGAAAGAAATGTAATGAAGCTTCAGAGAGATGTGTATTTGTTCAACCCCAAAAAACCTTTTCACACTGGCTTTGGTTCAAGACAGCTCATGCTTAAATTCGTCCCGCTTCAGCAAAAATATTCAGCATTCAGCACATGCTCAACATGAGCTCTTCTGAATGAGGACAGTTTTCTGAGTCAAGCTCTAGGAGCACAGCTCAATCTTATTCACCTTGCTGTCATGCACTGAGAAGATTACAATGAGCAATAAATATGTAAGATCTTTTGTTTCTCTCCAAAAATGATGTGAACACTGATAAAATAAAAATAAAAATAGAAGGATCAATGATTACCAACAAAAATCACATATTTTAGAATATTTATCATGCAGACCAGGAGTCTTTTCTGTCAATGTGACCTGTTCAGCTAACCCATATTGCCCGGAAACACCTACATAAGGAAAAAAAAAAAAAAAAAAAAAAAAAAAGAGAATTGACAAAGCTAACGGCCAAGTGTTGTGCAGTGATTAAACTAAACTGCTTCTGAACTAAATTGAAATTAATTAAAAATGACAAAAGCAACTTAATACGGACAGTGAATGCTATGAGACTGCAAAACCTCAAAAGAAGTCAAGATGTGCCTCACTTCAAATCTACAGTTTCATCCCACCAGGTATAGAAACCAACCACTGCTCAGGCAGCAGGTAAGCAGATGGCAACCACCAGCAAAAATGAAAATGGAAAATGATGCACCGCTTGAAGAGTAAGAACTGTAGTTATGTGTGCTTTCACCAGCACTTGCTGCATAGGTTCCTTAAACAAACTGCTTCAAACTTGCAGAACATCAAAAGCCAGATGGGCCTTCCTGAATGAACCCACAGGCAAGGAGCCAGGATTCCCGTTTACTGCAGAAATAGGCCTGGACTTGATTTGAGTCTTCTCAGCTCTGACAGCCTGGTGTCTGGCAGATCTCCCAATTCAAAATAAAATAGCTTTCAATTGCAACTAGGCTTTAACTAATAATAATAATAAATTTTAAATCCCTCTTATAAGCTTTAACATGCACTTCCCTTTATAGAGCATTGTTCACTTTTCCCACCACTGTTTTTGGTATGGGTACCTAAGTAAATACACTATCAAATGAAAACTAACAAAATAGTGAGAAGTAATTTACAACACCGCAGATTTTTCAGGCTAACATATCATTCCAATATCTAACCTATCCTCCCGTGCAAGGTAAGCCATATAATTCTTGTTTTTGTTGATGCACAAAACTTGTTTATTCTTTGAAGTGTACATAGCTCCAAGTGCTACTAAAGAGAGTTCTGGAAATTCTATTTTAGCCAATAATTGAGACATTTTAAAAGAACACTATAGGCAAAAAAAGAAGAAACTTGTGTATATGCTCTACATCAAGAATGATTCACCTAGCAACATAATCCTCTACCAGCCTTTATCTTTTTTGGCTTGGGACCTGTGTTTAATACCAGAAGAAAGCACAGACTATTACATCAAAGTTTAAATCAGCTGCATTATAATTATCATGCTGATACCGCAATAAACAGTGGGTGTTGGCTGGCCAGGATTGCCAAAAAAGATAGAGGTCCTGCCCTTATTCGCTGTATTTGACAATGTATATAATCACATCAAAGGAAAGTTCTCTGCATCAGAGCTGGCAGAAAAAAAGGAACCTGGATGTTCTCTTCCTTAAGGAAAACGATAGATTTTGTTCATTGCATGAAAATTAAAAATTTTGCCTATAATAATAATAATTTTAAAAATCCAAACAGTTATACTGTAGAGCCCTTGAAGGCAAATGTAATTCTGAAGTCACTGGAGATATTTTCATGGAGTTGAACAGGAGCTAGATAGAAGCCTTAAACATGCTTATCAGCTTAAAAGTGAAAATACAAAATCCTTAAAGACATATTCAAATATGGAATTTAAAATTATTGTTATGCTGTATTTAAGACTGCTTGAAGATTTTTGAGTATCTGGCCAGCCTCGAACGTGTATTTATAACAACAAAAATAAGAAAACCATCAACTAATTCAGACTGACACTGCAGACAATATTATTTTAAGGAATTTCTATGTGTGGTTTACCAGTTCAGTTTTGTAGACCTAGTTGTCCTTGATGGCAGAGGAGCAACGGCAAAACTGTTTTTTGTTCTGCCTCTTGATTTTCTTACTTGGCGTTCAGAAACAGACTGAGTGCAAATATGCTTGTTTTCTTACAGCCTCAATGCTTTTTTTACCCCCTCTATTAGGGAAACGAAGTGCAAATTGCAAAACCTCCGTGTTTTAAGTGCATCTTTGAATTGATGTGCAATAGAATAGTGCAAACTGGTTCAGGAAAGTGAAACCTGCAGATTGTTTGGGACACAGCTCTGGCACCCCCAGCACAGGAGGCCCTCCACAAAGAATTACCTACTTCTTTCTGTGTCTTGCCAAACGGACTGAGTCTTATCTCGCACATTTCTGAAATGTGACATGACAGGCAGGTTCGAAAGCTAAATGTTGGATAATGGTTGGCAAACAAAGGACATCGGTTTTTGCATTATTTCTTTAATTACTTTAACCCTTGTTCTAACAGAAAGCATAAGGCCAGAGTAATTCAGCTTCTCTCTTTGTCATTTGCCTGCCATAAATATGCACCAGTCTGCATTTGAAAAGCTGAAGGAGGCCGCAAGCTTGCTGGACATTTATCATGCTCTGTTCCCTGTTAACAAGCAAATACTTTAGCTGAATGGCCCATTAGCAATCATTGTCAAATGCAGAATGCAAGGTGCTTGGATGTGACCGGCCTGTAAATTAGATGAGGTGCCCCTGCGCTTTGGAGAATTTCAGCAAATGAATTGGATCTTTTGATACAGATTTCTGAAGGTTAAGCTGCAAAAGAGGAAACATATCTGAGTACTTCAGACTTACGCCAATCTGTTCGGCTCCCTATATGCACTTGTTTATTTTTCGTTTGCTAAATCACATCGACATCAGCAGCTTGACAGTTTGGATTCTGGAGTTCTCTTTCCAGGCAGAATTGTGAAGCATTCCAGCTTACTATAGAGTAGGATAAGAATGATAAATTCAAGCATATAATTAACATCTTCATAAAAAAAAAAAAAAAAAAAAAAAAAAAAACACTTAAAAAGTGTCCAAGCCACTGCCAAACAAACAGCATGAATCCCATTTTGCCGAGCTCATCCGAGGCTCATTCCCACTAAAGAAAGACACAACTGTTATTGTAGGCTTGATGCTTTTTTTCCCTTATGTCTAGACTGCCTAACAAATGCAGAGTACTTTCTTTTTCCCTTCAGTAGACAAATGAGCAGGCAATAAAGTAAATATTTCTCTTTCGAATGGTAACCCCGATTTGCAATGTAATGCTGACTTGAAGTTCTGGGCGTTTATGGTTGCTATTTGGGTAGAAAAGCAAGCCTTAACTACTTGGAAGGCGCTTTATGAGAAAAGGCAAGAAAAAAAAACACACAAGCAGCTGCACTGGGAGAGGTATTTTACTACCTTTGCAGCTGCAGATCGCTTAAAATAAATGACAAAGCAATGGCTATATTCTGCAGGCTGAACCAAGAAGCTGACAGCAAACTCATCCCAATGACTGGGGATGGGGGGGGGGAGAGGGTGGAGATGCTTATCTCTGTTCATTTCTAGATTTCAGGCAGCCTTTCAGGAGTAAACACCACCTAGAGACTAAGCCAATCAATTCGGTTATCTGCAAACTTTCCTGATAAATAGGAAAGAATGCTGTTTTTGGCTTTGGTTTCTATTTATACTACTACTTTTTTATTTTTGCACAAGAAATGCCTTCATATCACCTGGCTGAGGCAAGGACAACGCAGCACGTTTGTGCTGCTCTCACGGAGTTTGGGATTGACAGCAAGGCCCAAAACATATCCGAAATCACAAGGTCTCTGTTTTTACGGGCAGATAACCCCAGCCCGACCTGTCCCTGTGCAGGTGAACGAAGGCAGGCACGTGGCTGCTGCCAGGCCAGGCCTCGAGGAACAAGGCTTTCCAAGCCTCACCACCACAGCCTGCCGCTTCAGCCGGCCCCCTCTCCAGATGGAGCAGCAAAATGAAATCTATCTTTACCATATTATACACCACCAATGAGCAAGAACTGAGCAGCTTTTCTTCGCTGCTTTACCCAGCCCGAGCCACAAGTAGGGCTTTCATACCTCCTAATCCCACTCCCAAGTTCTGTGCGGCTCTCACATAATGCCCTGCAGCCCCGAGCAAGGCCCTTAGTCTCCAGCACCCCTTTCAGAGACGTGTCATTTCTAACATCAAGCTAATCTATATGTTGCCATGGCATCACCCTTTATCTGCCTTTGCATCTTATGAACTGCATGGATTTACCACATTATTTTTATCTGAAAGACAGAAAATGGTGGTTTTATTGCCATACAATCAGATTACTGCTGCTAGTTTCTCTATGCCTTTTTACCATACTTCAATCAAAAGGGATCAGTTTCTTTATACTCTGCCCTTGATTTACATTACATCTGTAAAGACCTAGTCTGGGTTGTAATCCCCTTATTAACTATGACCAGGGTTGATTTGCCTAAAAATAAAAGCAAATTGTGTCAGACCTTTTCACTTTGTTTTTGATTCGGAACTACAAAATGGATTACACTAAAGAAATCTTCAGAGTTCACACGGCCGGTATAGTGCTGAATTTAAAATGAGAATTAAACAAGTTAAACATGGGAGCTATGTCAACGGTTTACATTTTCCATCATGGGAGAAAGGCTGAGCTGCGCTTGTCTTTGTGTTCCCCAGCTTTAAGGAGACAATGAAGCCACAGGAGTTTTTCCAAGCTCTTCTGACACCGTGGTCCCTTTGCCATCCTCCCTTCCTCTGCTTTCCAGGCAGCTCCCTCCCAAACGCTGCTCCTCTGCCACTCCCTTCCCCCCTCCACCCCCAGAACCATGCTTTGCTTGAAAGTTTATAGTTCCATGGCACTGCATATTTTAATCAAAATATTTCAAGCAGTGTAACATTCCTATTTAAGTTTCCACAATGCCTCACAAAGAATGAGCTCATAAGCAAATCCATGTAGATTGTATGATAAATGACCTGAAAAACAGGTTCCTTTATGTCAGCAGTCAAGGCAGGCAGACATTAGGCTCACATGAATAACATTTTAATCACTACTTTTTTTTTTTCCCCTCAGAAGAACACTTTCTTCTCATTTGCAATAAGCAATTTCAAGTACTGCAGGTTGTGCGACAGAGGCAGACCAGATCCTCGAAGAAGCTGCTGTGCAGGCCTGCAAGGCCAGTATCTGTGCCAGAACGTCACCACCATCACTTCAGGCCCTCCACCACCTTCCCACTGCAGGAGCCTCGGATGAATCTGAGACCATCCTAAGTATCACACCTCAAGCAATGAAATCAAGAAGGAGGAAAGGAAAAAAAAAAAAGAGGGAAGGAGGTGTTCTTGTGTGTGGGAAGACAGAACTTTGTGATTCCAGCTTGACTTTTAGTCACTGACTTTCTAAAGGCAATTACTTCATTAAACAAAGTGAAACAATACAGCACAGCTTACAGATAACATACTTTACAATAATTGCTATAAGTCATATAGCAATTATACTGCACATATGAAAAGCTGGAGAAAGTAACCAAGTGAAAAAATTGGGCTGCCAGCTAGTTCCAAATTCATTTTGCTAATTCACTTGTCTTAAGACCTGGCTACAAACACCAGAGATATCAAATGGACTGGAGGCCACCACTCACTGCTTGTATTAGCATGCCAAGTGTCAACAGCTATGTTTTGGGTACAATTCAGAAGCATGTGTTTAAATCGTTTTAGCCTTCCACTCCTGTTTCTTCAGCTTGAAGCTGCAATTGTTGAGGTTAGAAAGTGCACTCCCATGACATTCGACTCCCAAATAAATTCTTGTCTAGCAAGAGGCTACCAAACGTGTTGTGAGATATCGTTTTAGCAAGCTCTTTGTGCTTCGCTGGGCTCACTTGTCCTGTGGAACAAGGACTGTCCATTACCTACAGTTTATCATCCTGACAAAATGTAAGGAATGTGGATGTGAAAGCACTAACAATTCCACCCCTGGTGCTTTCTCCTTTTTTCTCTCTATATTAAAACCGACAAGATTAACCCAAATGCAGACTGCAGAGCATAGTTCAAGGGGCTATTCAATCGGTAGTGAATGTGCATTTGTTTACCTACAAAAATAAGAATTTCAGATACAATGAGAAGCAGACTAGTCTATACGCTACTGAACAGACCATTTAACAGGGTCATCAATTGTAGTTTATTTTATTGGTTTCTGACATCTGAGCATGCATTCAGAGATGGACTGTGAAATATCCCATATATAATTGGTTATCAGAGATAGAGAAAAACAGCTATGTAATCTAACTTAATCAGTGTCCAATGCAGCAGTTCTGAGGATAAGCTGCCACATGTTACCAAGGAGAACTGCTTCGCTCACCAACCTACAGCACGCAACGCATAGCAACACTGAGACAGAAACAATGGGTTCTGAATGAGATTTCTCTGAGGTTTGACTGAAATGCACTCCACAGTGCTATGCTCCATCATACATTTCAGAAGTAGCACTCAGCAGCTGGGAGGTGTAACGGAGGTAATCTATACACATTGTTTATCTTGGCAGAAATGGCAAAGGCAGAAAGTCCCCAATTAAAAAGTACCAACAGGAGTTAAATGTACAGAATACATTTTTTTCACTGTACTTTCAATATCACGAAATCTACTGTTGTTCAAATGAGAAGTCCGTAACACCTACAAAGACATCTGTAACAATGACACTTAGCCTCCCAAGCTTTAAAGTCACAGGTATAATTATCTTGTGTGTGTCACTTAAATACACCTCCTGTGATTGGGCTGAGGCAGTGAAAGCAGAGCTCTGGGAAGGGAGAAAAGCAGGAGAACAGGGCAGGGAAGTCTGTGTTCAAACAGCTACCGCATGCTCTCAATCCCTGCCACCTGCTAGAAATTACAACCTCTAAACTTCAGTGCAAAACCAATTCAGTTTGTATGTTCACCTTAACCTAAAATTTATTATTTCTTACTTTATATTAACCCGACTAATAACTTCTCCCAGCATTTAATTGCCTACCTGTTCGGCAGATTTATGCACTAAGGCTTTCAATAGAGTTAAATGCATAGCTTCCCTGAATAAATTAACCAGCACTAAAGATAGTTATTATTTTGAGCCTGGAAAGGAGCTTTATTATGCTATGCTGAGATCCATTCAGCAGCTTACTTCTCAAGCAGCTTGAATTCCAAGTGAAGACAACCTTGTCTAAGGAGAAATTATTCAGTATCCTTCGGGCAAACAATTGTGACAAGAATTAGTAAGAAATCCTGCTCTGAGAAGTGGAGCTGTCTCACCGGCAGCAATATCGGTAATGCATTTGTAAGCTTCCTCAAAGTAGAGGCCTCTGAGTGGCCTATAAATCACTAGCCCCAGCAATTGAAAAGACTAATTTTAATAGTGTACTTCTTCACTGTGGTGATTAAGCCTCAATGAATCACTCAAGAAAACTCAATTACATCAACAACAGAACCTATTTTTAAGCATGCATTTAAGTTGAAAAAGTAATTAGATATTATCATTAGATCTACCGTTAACAACATTCAAGCCTTTAAAAAAAAAATCTTAGAATCCACCAAATGGAAACACAACTTATATGTGATAAAGGAAGCGTATCCCCAGGCTCTGTAAGATGGGTTGAATTCAGCTGCTTTGGATATTTTCATTTCACTGGTGGCCGATAAAAGCTACCACGGTAAGTTGGAAGGAAAAAAAAAAAAAAAAAAAAAAAAAGAGGGAAAGCAGGTTGGAAACGGAGCAGCTGCAGAGGCCTGAGCAGCGGCTGTTCTGTATTGGAAGAGTGACCTCTGTAGGAAAACACCGCGTACAGGGCTGAGGAAGCACAGCCTCCCCTTCCTGCCGGGCTGCGCCCTTAGCATAGGAGGCCCACTCGTGCAGCGCAGCCCGGCACACAGCTGCCACTCTAGAGAGCTCAAAGTGCATGGTAAAGCCCGCCGTAAGCCGGGCGGTTGGCTTTATTCTCAAGTGTCCTGCCATACCTTTCCTCAAGCCAAATAAAGGCTTTAGCTGCACGCAGCATGGAAGTGCAGAGCCAGAGACCGGAGCTAAACTTTGTTATCTTAACAGGCTTCCCACCTGGTGCATGTGTGATGTGGTCATTTGTCACACAGTGCTGGGAATAAAAATGTAACAGTGGGTAGTCTGCAGTGTTCCTGTCAGTCTCTCTCTCTTTTTTTTTTTTTTTTTAAAGAAAAAAAAAAAAAGGTTAGAAAACTTATCTGGAAAGAAGTCTCGCAGCAAATATTTTCATTATTGCTGATCTCTGCCAGTATTTTTCAATGATTTTTTTCTCCAGTAGCGTTGGGGAAATGATGACAGCAAAGCGAGACTACTCGGTCAACACAGGCTGCCACTTTGAGCCCAAAACTTGGAAACCTTCCCCAAGTTTTCAGAGTCTGCCACCCACACAGGATTAAACCCCAAATACAAGAAATTCTCCTTTCTTCTTATTTCTGCACAACATTTCCTCCAAAAAGTCCCTCGGGAATACGGACGTGTACTCACTGGATTTAATGGGAAATTTAAAATTCAATTAATTCAGTGTACACGGTTTGCTTTTAAATACATATATCATTAAAGATGCAGTATGAGTTAGATGAAATTACTCCAACTCATTTCTGGTGGGAAGCTTCCTATTTCATTACCGATTTTCTCCCTAGCATGGAAAAACGTTGCTAAGGTGCTGCTCATTACTCAAGTTCAAAGGGTTTCACCGCTGGAGAAAGCCAACTTTTACTTTGCATACGTCAAAAATGAAAGGGACAAGAGTTCTCTCATCCTGTAGACTCCTCCTCAGAAGAACGGCCCACTTTCCAAAAAGTTCCTGTTCCCCAAAGCATTCATTATTTCTTATGCTTAAGCTCTTGAAGGACATGCTCCTATTTTAAGGGTGTGCTTTGATAGCAAAGTTCTGGGAGCGCATGTACTTTTTTGCCTGGGTTTGTTAATGAAGAATGACACTAAATGGTTGTGTGATGGGTAATGCTTAGTTCATTACTCACTGCCATGTGCCTTGATACCATCAACTCCACAACCAAATTTAGCCCTGCTATAAGCAGATGGAGCTTCGCTGGGCTCAGTGGGCTGAGCGTGCATCTGCAGACGGAGAAGTTGAAGAGGATCACCCCGGAAGAAGAGGTTCCTTCCCGCACCCCGGACAGGGGGCGGCAGCCCCACACAGTTCGGCTCAGGGCCACCGCCCCTCCCAGGTTCCCTCAGCCCCTCCTGGCAGAGCCAGGCGGCGGGGGTAACTCCCAGCCCCGCTCCCTCCCGGCAGGGCCGAGCCCCGCACCTCTTCCCCGGGCTGCGGAGGGCTGGAGGAGGAGGGCTGGTACTTACTTTGGGTTGGAGGAATTCCAATAGATGGGGTCTAAAACGATGGACTTGGCCAGCGCAGTTCTCCATAAAACCATGAGGGCTCCCCAGCAGTACTTGCAGGCGGAGGCGTCGCGCCGCCGCGCTGCCATGGTGCCGGCGGGCGGCCCCCGAGTCCTCGCCCGGCTCCCCCGCACCTGGCGGCGGGGGCTGCCGCTGTCCCCGGCCGCCGGGACGGGGCGAAAAGACGAAAAGGACGCGCCGCGGCGGTTTGTCAGAGGCTGGGCGAGAAGCGCCACCGATCTACTGAGTCATGTATGCCAGGCGCGTGTGGGCACTCCTTCCGCGGGGTAAAGATCCAGGCCACCTCCGGAACGACGACGGCAGGAACGGGCAGCACCTCAGTCCTTCCTCCTGCTCGGGATTCCCCGACTGCCTCGGAAGATGCCACTCACACTGCCAACTCCCATTTGGATCCACTGCGCCGTACACATTCACAGTGTCTAAGGCTCGCGTGAAACGGAGTAGAAACAATAATAATAATAATAAAACAATAATAAAAAGGCGGTGGGAGAAATCAAGAGGTTAGACCACTGCCACGATTGAGGCTCCTCCCGCGGCTCTCTCTCAACGCTCCCCGCAGCGTGAGGTCCACACGGGCACCGGCCCGCGCTGCTCCGGGCGGCTCGGACGCAGCCGCGAGTCCATAAATCCACTCCTGGAGACGGCACCCGCGCTGCCGGGCAGGCGTATCCGCAATGCTCCTACCCCCGGGGGCTCCGCTGCTGTCCTTGGCGCCAGCACGGACCCCGGAGCGGGGCAAAGGACGATCGTAATAATTAAAAAACAACAAAAAATAATTAGAAGAAGGGGGGGACGCGGCGTCAAAACCTCCTTTTCTCTTTCCCTTCCCGAGATCCGCAGTGCGTGCCGCGGCAGCGAGAGGAGAAGAGCCGTACGCGTAGCACAGCGCGGAGAAGGCGGAAAAGAAGAAGCGGCGCCCGCCGCCGCCGTTACCACCGCGGCGCCTTCAGCCGCGCCGCCGCCGCTGTGAGCACTCCACTGCCACCGCGGCGAAGTCCCCGGCGCAGGAGCGCGGCTGGCGGCACAGCGCCGCCGTAGCCATATAAGCGCGGCCCCGCCGCCCCGTCGCCGTCGCTCATAGGGCCGCCGCCGGGCCGCCGCGCTGGTTGGGCGCCGCGAGTGTCACTTAGCGGCGGGGCCGCGGCGGGCGGGGCCGCGACGGGCCGGGCTCAGCCGACAGGTAACACCCCCCGGCCCCGCGGGCGGCCGACGGGGAAGGGGAGCAGCCGAGAAGCGGAAAATGGAGCTTAAAAAAAAAAAAAATAGCAAGGGAAAAAAAAAAGCAAAAAAAAAGGCAAGAACTAAAAGTCACTGCTAAAATTGAGCGCTTTGGAAGCACGCGTCTGCCTGGAGCCGGGGATGGGACGGGGGCTGTCCTTGTCCGTTCCCGGCCGCCCGCTCCCACGCGCTCCGTGGGCTTCCCAAGTGCCCCCGGTTGCGCGGCGACCCGGCGGCCCGGCTCTCAGTGGGATTGGGGCCGGAACCGGCGGAACCGGCGGTGATAGTCAGAGCTCCGCGCCGGGTTCATGCCCCCGCTGTTTCACGCCCGCCGCTTTCTGCCCTTCCACTCTGACAGGGACTGCATTTTCGGACCCGACTTTATTGCAGCCTCTCGCACATCCCACTAGGCCCTGTTATCTCATGTCACCATTCACTTTAGTTATTATTAAGCCCGGACAGCACTGGATGCGCTCGGCCGGTGGCTGCGGGGACCTACGGAGGGACACCGCCGCTGCCCTGGCTGAGTCCCTGCCTCTCTCGACCCGGCGCCGCTTGCACGGCCCCACAGCTCCCACTAGCGGCAGTCAGAGGCCCGTCGGCTGCGCCCCTCGGCCGTGCCCTGGCCGCGAGCCCACGCGGTTCCCCCCGAAAGGACTCGCGAACTACGGGTGGGGGTCTCCCAGCCAGGCTGGAAATCGAACGGGCTGCGTCCAGAGCCGCGCGGCGGCAAATAGCTGCTAAGTAGAAGGCCAGAGGGGTTGCAAAATTTCTTCCGGCAGGGATTTCATGCCAAAATAGTATCTACAGAAAGGCTTGAAAGTTAAATCCCAGGAAATAACGGCGCCGCTCCCTCAGTCTTTTCCCTACCGTTTACTTCAAGTGAGCAAAGAGCGTGCGACAAAGGATTGCAAATAAAAAACTAAATTCGTGTAATTTTATTCTCAGAGGAATATCGGCATTCATTTAAAAATCGGAGGGAGAACGTCGCGCAGACGGGCAGGGAGAGCGGCTGCAGTTTGCTTTCCGCACCAAACATCGAACGCGTTCTAAGTAAACTGCTTAATTCAATTTGAATTCGCAGGCGGGACGGAATTGCAGAGCCGGAGACGTGCTTTGGTGGGAAAAAGATCCGCTCCCCAGGGCTTAGCGCCCGAGTGAGAGGCACAGATTGCGCGTCGGGGGCCGCCGCGGTGCGAAGCGCTTCGTTATCTGACTGTGAGCAAACGCGCGGCGCGGAGCCCGGCGGGAACCAAGGTAAACACGGAGCCCGATAGACCTCCCAGCACCACCGACGTGTAAAGTGAGTTTGCTTCTATTTTGTCACGTTGCCGCTTCTGTTTGTTTGGAAGCAAAAGGTGATGGGCGGTGTTTTGTGAAAGCTGTGAGTAAACGGTGACCTCTAACTCGCCGTATCCTTTCCTTAAGTAAACCGGAGGAAATGAAGAGCGCTGGTATTGTCTGAAAATATCCTCCTGCGGCTAAATATATCACTTGACTCCTATTGTCCAGCGGCTAACCATTCTGCGTAAATACAGCTGTTTTTGTCCTCACCGTGCTCGCTATAACCCACAATAACAAAACCACCTTGACTTGGGAACCCAGCGAAAAATGGGAACTTATTTCTGGAATATCCTAAGCAGAAACGGTTAAAAAACCCAAAGCGATGCGGCTTCGGGTCCTCCTCCTGCCAGCGGGGCCGAGCTGTTGCGGGTCGGAGCAGGGGAGTGGGGAGCGGGCGGTGCTCGGCTGCCGAGGCCCGGCACTCTGCTCCCCGCGGCCCCGCTGCTTCCAAGGGCGTCGCCTCGGACAAGGAGACGTGGGAATACGAGACGGGAAGGGGGTAAAATAATAACTGAAAAATAAATTACAAAGTTAAGGAGGGTTTTTTTTTGTTTTTTTTTTTTTTTTTTTTTTAACGCAGGGGGGTGATTTCACGAGGAAGTCGAAGAGAAGCGCATTTTGGGATTCGCGGGGAGTGTGGTTTCCTGACAGACTAACTGGACTAACTGGAAAGTGACAGTTTGGGGAGGAAATCCTGTCCACGCTTTGGGGAACGATGCCCCACATCCCCTCTACACCCCGACTGCCCATGCAGGTCGGTGGGAGGCCACGGGCAAGGACAGACAGGCGAGCAAGTGAGAGCAGCCAAGTGCGGGTGACCTTCAGGGAAAAAGTAACAATAAAAATCAGGGCTCTGTTGTTTGCACTGCTTAAACCTCTATTTCCTTTAGTTCAGCCAGCCTCACGGCAAAAGTCGGGTTTATCCTAGAGTAATTTGTTTCGGCTTCTTTTCGGCACTGAGGCATAAATATTTGCCCTAATGCTAAGAAATCTGTGACAAAATTAGCTGCAAATTTGAACTGGAGAAAGATTGGGCCCATACCCTGCATTCGCTTTTTTAAGCACATATCAGAAATAACAGCTCATCATTTCCTTGCCCGTGGCAGGGGGGTTGAAACTAGATAATCATTATGGTTCTTTTCAACCCAGGCCATTCTATGAAATAAGAATACAGGGGGCAGGAAATTTTTAATGGAAATTTTGAAGTGGAAAAGCCCATACTCATTTGTAATTACTCAAAAAAATTACCAAAAGAAAAGTGGAAAAGATCTAACATGTATTGCCGCATTTAATAAATGATTGGGCTACTGTTGCTTCTTTATAGCTCTTTAAACACAGCGTTTATTGGTTGTACAAAAGGCCAAGCTAGATACTTGAAGAAGCTCCTAAAATACCATTAACACCATAACAATGTATCTCCTGTATTTGTGGTAGAGTTAATATATATCCAGATGTTTCAGTACTTCTCCATGCCTGTTTTATAACTGCAATTTTGGTTAACCATAGATTTTTAGAAAATGAGCTTGGCTCTTCCTAAATATAGCCATAGAATTGAAGCAGCCTTGTAATAAAAATCGGAAAAGAACTTGGTACATTCTAACCATGCGCTTCAGTCCTCTGATTTATTTTTATATGGACTCTCACTGCCATTTAGTGAAAGTAAAAATTCTTATTTATTTGTGGTCTGTAGAGAGATAGGGTGGGAAAGAAACAGCAACTAAACCACTACTACGCTACCCCTCTTTTTATAAGGGTTTATGTTTCCTTTTCCACAGCTGACCACTGAGCCAACATAGCCTAAATGTCAGTGCAGGAAAGATGATAGGAAACATTAGCTTGTTTAGTATGGAAATGTCAGGAGAGATGCAGTACTCCCCAGCTGGCTACAAAGCGATGGGATAGCAAGAGAGAGAATACCCCTTACATACATTTGGCATTTGGTGGCACTGGCATGAAAATGAAACAGAGACGTGTGAAAAAGTCACGACTCAGCTCCACTCAGTTCAGTCATGGTCCGAAACTATTCAAGCCTGGGCACTGCTACCATATCTGTATCGGTAAGTCATTGGCACACAGATACCTCCACAACTCTCTTTCTGAAATAAATCACCTCTGCAGTGCAAACTGAACAGTATTTATCAAACCTGAATTTTACTTGAACTTGCACTTAAGTCAAGACTCTACAAGAGCACAGCTAATCATTTCACTGTCACTTGCCAAAGTACACAGCCCCAAATACTCTGAGAACACTTAACAAGACGTTTTTTGTGCAGTTGGAAGTGAATCACAAACAACTCTGAGAGCAGACCTCTCCACGGTTGGGGTACACTTAAAGAACAGCAGAGAAATACTCAAATAGAGGGCATTAACAGCATCAGAAAGACAGGTTTATGATCCTCAAATCAGTAACAGCAACAGACAGTGAAGATGTACACTTCTGTTTCAAAACAAGAGAACGGGCAAAATATTGATACTTTAAGCTAGTACTGGCATATTTTCCTATATGCAGTCACTCAGCAGCTTAAGAGGTATGAGCAACTCAAGTCTCTGACTTGTGAAGCTTCTAGGACGCGAGCTCTCCAGTACATCTCACAGCATTCAGTCTTCCACATTTTTAGAAAAATAATAAATGAACATGAGAAGCTCAATGGGCAGTTTAACCTCCAAAGCAACTTCTTTCTGCTATGAAATAGAGCATGGACTGTGATACCTTCTGCTCTTTCCTGCATCTGCCAGAAGGATACATTGCCTGATACTAAAATAATTCTCCAGGACTTTTATGATTAGGTTATGAAAGGTTAATCATTAGCTAAATACGAGTCCGCATATTAACAGACTTTACATCAGATGTGTATCAAAGGAAAATAAATATACCTGAAGTTCTTATCAAATGTCAGTTTAACCATCCCCAAACTGTGCCCCTCATATTTCCCTAGAAATCAAAAACAGCCCTGCAGTCCTACAGTAACTAAGAAAACAAAAACACACACCCTCACCAGAAGAATGCAAATATGTAGTTTATCTGTGCCACGTCTACAGGACGCTAATGCCTAGAACATTTCCCATCACCTGTACTTCTGTCCACCCACGCCCAAAAATTATCTGTTCATACTTTTTTTTTTTTTTTTTTTTTTTTTTTTTTTTTAAAGAAATACAGGTAGGAAGTTGTGGAATGGATTAATTCTAATTAAAACATTTTGTCCACACAGTAGTCCTAGAACTGTGAACGGAAATAACCTTCCAAAATTTAAGTCTACTTGATTTTAAGCATAAAGAACAAACACTACTTTTTAACAGAAAACCAGAGACTTAAAACAAAAATTCCTAACAACTGCATGTATGACAATGTAGCTTCTTGCTTTCAGAAGAGGAAACAAAAATGCATAGGTCTGTTTGAGTATCCACTTTTAATAGCTTGTTTCTCTTAAGGGAACAGGGGTTGTTTTGTTTTAGAAATACAGGTATCAGTTGAGCTTTAAATACAGCCTGCTCCTGCCAACAGGTCACGTACATGATTTATTTGGTTTCCGCCTTTGTTTTTATGCATTAAGAAACCTTCAGCCTTCTTTTGTAATACAATATATAGAGACAAATGTGAGTACAGTTGAAGTGTAGATATTTTACTGTCTTTGCATTTTTCTTGACATAGTGGACAAAGTGATACACATCCATCTACCCCAAAGCCCAGGTTTCATACAAAGCATGTTGAATGCTGCTGTCAGTGACACACTCAACTTGCTTTACATTTCATTTGGCAAATCCACAGAAACAGATCCGTAGAGAATATCAGGAATTATTTCCATCTTTATCCAGCAACGTTCAAATGCAGGCAACTACTGATTTCTTTCATTTTATGTATACTACAGATGTTACATACTGGTAGAAGTTTCAGAGGTGGACAAGCTATAGTAATTCAGGTTCTGGTAAAAGAGTTGTATACAAAAAGGGGATTTTTTAATATAATTTTCAATCTATTGTTTCATTTTTCAAAATAGTGGATAACATTCAAGATCTTGTACACGAGCTTGCATTTGCAGTCTGCTAAAACAATTTATTTAAACAGAATCTTAGTTTCTGCTTTCCTTTTGGGGAAAAAAACCCTTCAATTTCTAAATCCTTTAGGATCTGACTCATTATACGGTAATGATATTAACTTATAGCAGTATACTATTTTATGAGGTAAACTGAAGGGGATTCGATATTTAGGTATTGGTGTAGGTGCAATAAGCCATACAGCTGTTTAAACATGATAATACGGCTGAAATAAGTATCTGTCAGAAGGAAGAAACACAACAAAACCAACGTTCATGAAAACAGCAGCAGCCATCAAAAACATTCACAACTGCAGGGATTTTTTTACTGTGTGTAATTTTGCATTGTAAGTAGGAGAAGCCACAATAGTTTAAAGCTAAATTAAAAATATACCACTATAGTCTTGCATTTAATAAGGTGAATTGTCATTCTTATAGCTGTTTATAGAAGTGTACTAAAAAAATTTACTTAAACATATGAATTTAAGACTTTCACTTTATTCAGCAAATTGGTTTATTTACACAATGGGGAACGCTGGTTGAATGCTGTCAATGTAATAAAAACAAATCTAACAGAGACAATACTGAACTCTCCCTATGTATTCATAGCAGAAATGACAAACTATTTCCTTACCTGTATCAGGAACATCAAGCGCAACAATGGGACAGTATCATAGGACACTGATTTAACAATAAGCCACAGAGGTCCAGTAATACCATGGCAATTTACTCATGTATTCACTGACTTTTAAAAAAAAATAATTAAGAGTCAGCAATACCCAGTATAAAGTTCTGTCAATTATCAGAGTCAAACTCTGATCAGTAGGTCTGTAAAACCTTATCAGATCATTCACAATTCATAGTGGCCTGATATGCTTCAGACCACTAATACAGAAACAATGTATGAGAACTGTTCTCTAAAAGGCAACAATGATCTGATAAGGGTTTACCTTAATGGAGTTTAAAAAAAATTAAGAATTGCAGAGCACAGCCCCTATTAGAACAAGCTAACTTTCCAGATTTTCAAAAAAAAAAAAATAAAAAGACAAAAAAAAAAAAGAGAAAAAAAAACAAACACTTCAACATGAAGCTACCATACAAAGTTTTTTTTGTTGGTGATGTTTTTTTTTGTTTTGTTTTTTAAATGTTTTTTTTTTTTTTTCTTCTTGTAAGAGTTCAGAGTTGCATTTTAATCTTGGCTCTTTAGTGAGAAGGACAGTTTTGGCCTAGACTTTCCTTTGCCCAAGATAATTTTTTGCTCTTCCTTTTGCTGACGTTGCCTCTCTTGTTCTAGTTTCATCCTCTCCTCATGAATCTTTCTTTGTTCTTCAACAATTTTCAATTGTTCTTCAGCCTATGTATGAAAATGACAGAATTTAGGCCAGCATATTTAGCAGTCATAAAAGCAATTTAAAAGTCTGCAACCAATTCCACATATTGGTGCGAGCATCTACCTGAGCTAGATGGCATAGTCAGTTTCAATGAACTATTTAAAAAATGGTGACATTAAATAAATGCAGGAGAAGAGCCAAAACTTTTTTTTCTTTTTAAACAGATTTACAGCTAACATATCAGAATCTTGAATGCTTACTTGAAATATTTTTCAGCACTGTTTTGCAAACAATGTATTACATGTTAATTAAGGAAGTCAGCGTATAGAGAAATTTGGCTGACACCTGTCAGATCAGATAAAGTCAGTATGTAATGAAATAACAGACCTTCAACAAAGGTCTCCCACCTCCAAGACCCTCCTAATTCAAAGCAATTTCGACTTGATTTTTAACAAGTCTGTCCTTACACTGACTTACAATCCTCACAACTCTTCCAATATTCTCCTAACAGGTGCTTATTTTGTTCATTACACCATTTAACAACGTAAACTTTATCATGAGGTGATTAGAACCAGCTAAGCCACACACATTATCATGAGGCAAGAACTCGTTTCAATCAGTTTGCATATCAACATAATTGACTTTTGTAACTTTCAAGTCTTAAACTTCTACTCAAAGTCCCGCTCAGCAACTGTGCATCAATATGATAAAAGTCTCAAATCCAGTTTACACTTGTCCTGCTCAGTGAGAAAAATTAAGTCATTTTTTTTTGCAAGTTGAACGTCTTTACTAACTTACTTCATCCTTCCCTGTGAGATACAAAAACACATTTAATTCTAAAAGTAGCAATTCTGGTCTAAATTAACAAAGCACTAGAGCAATTTTTTCAGACTACTGTTACTGCTAAAGATCTGGTTAGTTATGCTCGAGGGAAGGAGAGCAACGGTACTGCTGACATAGCCAGCAATAGGTAAGTTAAATTCTAAAAAGCACTGATTTGCTTATTTTAATACTGTTGCAAATCAGGCAGAGGGACCTGTATTCCCCTACAAAACTGTCAACTACATCTTTACATACCAGTTTAGCTTGTGCTTCCGCAATTTTTCGATTATTCTCTTCTAGTATTCGTTCTAGTTCCTCACGCTTTGCACGCTCTTCTTCCTAAAGGGGAGGACAGGGTAAGATGTTAGTAAAGTAAAACATTCATCTCTGCACTTTCACTAATCTTTCTCAGAATTCTTTTGTGAACTGACTTAAAGTGGTAGCTTTACAGCCACCTATTTTGTCTCACAACGGTAAATTGTGCAGCCACTAAAAATCGGTCTCATCTCTAATACTAAATTTATATCATCCCGCCCAGTCCAAACAGCAACCAACTAAACCCTCCCTAATCACAGAATCCTGACAATTTATTACTACAACTTTAATATCACACAAATCAACAAGGACAACTACAAAAACTGGAAAGTATTTACCAAATTAAAAGTAATATATAAAATATAAATAAAGTGAATAGTTTGTCTCACCAATTAAGTATACCTACGTATTCTTTACCTATACTCCTTTAATCAGCATTAAAAGTTGAATATTTACTGTCTTGTCCAGTGTCCTGCAGAGTGTGCTCCTCGGCTGCCATACGCGCCAGCTTCCTCTTTAAAATGATTTGTACTGTTAGCTTGGCAATACCTGCATCAGCAGCTCAACCATTTATAAAGAAACAACATACAAGGAAGGCTGAGCTGAGGAATGCAGATGTTTATGATAGGAAGGAACAAAAATATGTAAATCATTCCTAAGGCAAACAATTAATAAGAAAAATACATTTACTGTTAGTGGAAAATACAAATGGTAATCCATACTTCGTGGAGCTATGGGCTTCCTTCATGGGGAGAATGGACTTTACATTCAATATTTTGACAATTTTAAGACAGTTGAAACTGTCATTAGCAGTCTGAACTTGGAATTCAGGAATCCAGGGAAGGCAAGATCAGGAAATAAAGCCTTGTAATTGTTGTTTTCTTGGTGAATTTTATGGAACTCTGTTATGCAACCCATAAATATGAAGACTGCGTGAAAGATTTTGAGGTGTTTCAGTTCACATAATATATATTCAAATTATTTTAATATTTGGAAGACTTAAAGTAAGCCAGAGGTTTATGTCTGTGTAAGAAAAAAAAGTTAATATGAACAAAGCAAGCATACGAAGAGAAAACTTCTTACTATGACTAGTAACCAGCTACTAGCTAGCACACTCCACTCCAGGCATAGACGTTTATTCTGCACTGCAAAGAACTGATGGGGCTTCTCTGCGTCATACTGAATGTAACAAAAATACTTTAAAAAAAGTCATAAATATGATTAAATAAAAACCTATACAAAGCATTTGCTGAGCATACACATCTAAATTCAATTTCAATTCCTTTATAAGTAAAGTCTGGATTTACAGAACAAGTATAATTTAATATCCCTAATACTTGTTATAACTGAGAGACTTCTGTTTTAAATTTTAAAGATGTTTGTGACAGACAAGTCATATTTAGTATGAAGATAAAGCTTCAACACTACTGTATTTCCTTTTGTAAGCCAATCAAAACATTAATTTAAGATAAACAGTAAAGAAGGTGTGAAGTGAAAAAAAGATTTGATACTCATGACTGCTTAGCGCAAATTTTCTTCAAAATTTAAAATTTGTCCTGACATTTCTGGATCCTGGAATGATTGGTGCAGGCAGGCATCAAAGCCCTTAGTAGCAAATTACTGTCTCACAGAAAGACATTTTCAGCTTCTGCTCCAGCTGCTGATTCGAAAAAAAAAAAAAAAAAAAAAAAAACCACCAAAAAAAACCCAAGTCACATGTTCAGCTTGACTTGACTTCAGACAAGGGCAATCTGCTCTTTCATTAACTTCTAGGGAAAAAAGGAATTGTTAGTAGTTATTAAAAATGGATATAATGATTTGGACATAGATCCTTCATGAAGACGTGGATGGGCTTATGCTCGAAGTCCCAGCATTAGTCCAATGTACGCTCAAAGAAAATGTTTCAAAAGAAGAGTAAGAAACCTATTTGTTAAAGACAGGTACTGCAGCTCAGTGCTGGACCCTGCTCTTTGCCTGACTGAAGGCAAAAGCCTCTTACAGTCTAGGTAAACAAAATGAAACAAATGAAGGATACACAATTACAGATTTTTTAATACCCTTCCCCAGAAAAGAAAGGACCGTTGATAAATCCTGCAGCCATGGCAAAAGTTTCAAACAATACTGAAATATGTAGGTCAGTTCCATTAAAAATCAAGTATCCTTGTTCAGGTTTTAGGAGAATAACTGTTTAAGTATCAGTGAGCTCCTCTGAATAGGCTAAAAATTAAGTTTCGCAGCAATGAAAGTTTATACGAGAAGGGAATTAGATTTGTTGTATTCCATCTCTTTCTGAACCGAACAGGAGGCACAAACCGACACTGAAAGTTTTGCCATGGACTGTCTCTACTTTCCAAACGACCGAGCGTTACCTCTCTGGCTTTTTGTGCTGCAAGTTCAGCTTGTCGCTGTCGCTCGAGTTCTTCGAGCAACTGTTTTTCCATGATGCGCTTAGCCTCCTCCACCCTGCGGAGAACCTCTCGCTCAATCTCATCCTTCCGTTTCTCCAACTCTTCTTCCACTCTTTTAGCCACAAGCTCTTCCACTCTTCGAGCAGTTTCTTCCTCTATTAGTTTCTCTTCGATTTCTTGTTGACGACTAGAAAATGCAAATGTGAAGATAAACTTAAAAATCAATAAAAATGGTTGCGCTGACTAATACATACAAAGCACCAACCACACTACTGAATCAACTTTTAGTAGTTTTATGCTATACACACAGCTATGTGTATAGGCCAGGTATTTAAATAATTTCAACCTACACTGAAAGGTGCATTGAAATGAACATTCAGGCAACCATAAGGACCGTTAAGAACATATCATATTTAGCATCTCTCTGTATCTCAAGACATTAAGCTTCTCTCAGCTTAATCAAGTACTTCTTGATACAAAAAAACATCAATTCACATGAAAAAAAAAAAAAAAAAAGACACCTCATCAAAACTTGGTCATCCTTCACCCTTAATTTTATACAAAGTAAAGTAATCTGACCCTGTAAAGACTTGTCTTCAAACCTCTATCAAACAAAACAGACTAGTTTGGCAACAAACTAAACGGAAGCAATACAAGTTATAAATCTAATATTTTAGTAAGAATGTATGGTGTAGTTTTTGTCATTCAACACCAATTTAACATCGAATTCAGCACCAATAACATCAACATTTAACATCAAATTTCAAATTTTTTAGTTCTCCTTTGTTTCCCAGTATGCCAAATACTGCCCCATCTGAAGTATTGCATTCAGGCCTGGAGCAGCACAAGAAAGACATGGAGCTTGTGGAACAGGCCAGAGGAGGACCACTAAGATGATCAGAGGGCTGGAGCACCTCTCCTATGAGGAAACATTGAAGGAACTGGGCTGGTTTAGCTTGGAGAAGGTTCCAGAGAGACCTCATTGGGGCCTTCCAATACTTGAAAGGAGCATATAAACAGGAGGAGGAACAGCTGTTTACAAGGGTGGACAGTGATAGGACAAGGCGGAATGGTCTTAAACTGAGGCAGGGGAGGTTTAGGTTAGATATTAGGAGGAAGTTTTTCCACACAGAGGGTGGTGGGTGACACACTGGAACAGGTTGCCCAAGGAGGTTGTGGATGCCCCATCCCTGGAGGCAATCAAAGCCTGGCTGGATGTGGCTCTGGACAGTCTGGTCTAGCGGTTGTCAACTCTGCACATAGCAGGGGGGTTGAAACTAGATGATCATTGTGGTCCTTTTCAACTCAGGCAATTCTATGAAATAAATTCTTATAGCTGTTACAGCTTTCCATGTTCTGATTTTTGGAAGTATTTTCCAATGTCACCTTTTACTTTTGCTTTGAGGCAGCATTAAGCCTGATCAGTACTTAACTTTTCATTAAAAACAAAAAAGAACAAAAAACAAAATAAAATTAAAAAAAAAAATCAAAATGATTAGGTCAATTCCCAGGTTTATTACCAAATGAAGAAAGAAAATCTTCTAGGTAGTAACCAATTATGTATGACAATTAGATACCCAAGAATTAACTACACTATTTTTTTTGTTCTAATACAAAGTGAATAATATATAGCTGTACTTCATATGGTACTATTTCTTTAGGACGCTTACAGGATTTAGGGAAAGAGTTGTTCTTTTTTTTCTTTTTTTTTTTTAAACCTTGAAACTGAACTTCCCTTTTAAGTACTCCATGTAAAACCAAAAAAAAAGAAACAAAGAAACAAACTTATCTTCTGGTCTGTCAACACCAGAAAGCCATGATTCAGAATAATACCAATTGTTTTAACATTCTAATACCCTCTAATTTTTATAGTGCTAACATTTTCCTACCTTATTTATGCCCACAGAATGTCTAGAGTTAGAAGGGACTCATAAGGACCATGAGGCCCAACTCCTAACTTCACACAGGATCACCCACAACCCAAGGCACACAAAATTGTAATCCAGATAGTCATCTAAAATATCAGGTTGAAAAGCACCCAGATTCCCCTGGCTCACATATCCTCTTAACAAAAGTATTCTGAATGAAGTACATTAAAAGGCTCTGGAAACCCCAACTTAGACATTCAGACCCAGAATACAAGATGACTTCTTCCATTTTTCCAGTGACAAATCAGGTCAGCATTCGCTTTTTCAAAGTAAAAATTTCCCAAGGTGGTTTATTTTTAAAAAATAAATAAATGGAAAAAAAATAAAAGCTCCACATAGATATTAAAAAAATTGCATCAACGCCATTTTGTTAATACTTCTACTCCAACGTATGGTCCCTTTTTTCCCTTTTTTTGGATAAAAGTTGGAGAAATGCTCAAAAGTTTCACTTTTTTTTTTTTTTAAATACTCTTTATATACCAAATAATGCTTTCTTTTTTGGAACTTTTATTCACTCTTTGGACTATTTTTTCCATAATGAGTCTTATAACGACACACAAGAGGCTCTATTCTACAGAAATTCATTTTTCAGAAAGCTCATATTCAAGTGCTTTATTCAACTATTTTAGCTTTACTTTTAACATTAGGGAAATCTACAATGAAAGTTACCTAACTGAATAAAGACAGTATACAGCTATAGGAAAACCCTGACACTCATGCCTGAAACAAGTTTTCAAATGTCCTCAAGAAACTGATGATGTACTCAAAGTAAACACCATGCCATACACATGTTTTATCCTTATCTCCACAAATCCCATTTGTATTCCATTAAACTAAGCAAATACATCTTCTCACATAGTGCATCTTTCCATGAGCACAAGCAATAACAGTATTATAAACTTATAATAATTGTTCTGTATACGTGACCAGATTTCTTCAAACACTGGAAGCAGAAAGAAATAAAATAGAATAAAGTCAAAATTTATTCTCACAATTTGTTTAGGAGTCTGCCTTATGCCTACTGATAATTATATCCAATCATTGACAGGATCTCCAGCCGAGTTAAAAACATGGATATAAACCTCAATCGGTTGACATCAACCGTTCTTTTTTTTTTTTTAATCACAAGTACTTACGGTATTTTACACACAAATGTCACTCTGAGCAATAACTCCATATAAACAGAAAAGTCATTAATGTGAAAATAATTTTAGTATCTTCCATTTACTTCCTGAAGACCAGTTCTAGAAAATATGCAAAGTATGCTTAGCAATAGACAGACTTCTAATGGTGGGGGAAGAAGTGGAGGGACAACCCACCAATTACACATGGCTACCATTTTTTTTTTTAATAGAAAACTGGAATGATATTAAAAGCAGAAGTCATGGTATATATTAAGATTTGAATAGACACGAAAAGTAATTTTCCACATACAATCTGTCCACCAGTTAATTCGGTCAGCAAGTATTTTTTCTTCCCAAACATGACTATATAAAACACCAATTAGGGATGTCTTACACAAATACCATAGGTTTATGCTGCATTGAGATTTACTGCTTGATCTTTTTGAAACACAAAGTGTGTTCTGGAAGCATCAACAGTCTAATATTTTCCAACAATTCTTCTTGCTCACAAGTTTATTATTCTGTTGTCAGTACCAACCAAACATCACATTCTTCCTACATGGACTTCAGGAGATCTTCAAATTACAAAGTTTTCTAACTTGCACAGGTAACTTAGCACAGAAAAAAAGAAGACTTGAAATGCATGTTGCTACATCAAATTTTACTTTATGAGCTACCGATCGGGCTGTTTTCAGTGAGTACACTCCACAGAAACAGAAAGGTCAGATATTTAAAATATATTTTTAAAAAAATATTACGAATACTTCATTTTCAACTACTTGAACTGATTCTCTCTTTCACCTTCTGAGTTCTGGACACAGATTGACAATAAACTTAATAACCAAGACCAACACTGTTTATATTTTAAGTTAGACAGCATTTATTTTGTTATTTATTTAGTAGTCTTTAAAATAATTTAAATAATATTTTAAAAGCCATTTATTTAAAAGAACACATATGAAATAAGATGCATCTATGAAATAAGATCCATCTAAAGGAATACCAAGATATATTATTCATTATATTCCCAAATAATTATGGGCATTCCAATTCTTCATTCCAGAGGTGCAGAAAATACTTGTTATTAACTTAGGTACCAAAGAAAATTCTGAACTGCAAAGCTAGGGTCAATGACTCAAAGAGCCCTTAACGTTTCTACATGTCTGCGTGACACCACTGCCAAATTCTGAAGTAAATGAAGATGAAAAATAAAATTGAAAGTGACAACTCAGACCTTCTGAATTACAAAATGAGTTTCATCAGAATAACATAGTTGAATAGAAACTCAAAGCTTCACATAAGAATTATCAGAACTTGCTGGCCTCACATGTACAAATAAATGCTACCTCTACGTCTAGCCCTTTGACCAGTGAGGGTAGCATCCAAAAATGAATCACTTTAGCATAACTGCTACATCCTCTTGCTGAAGAAAGGCCTCTTTCCTAACTTAAGAAGGTTACTAAACATCTTAAGGTAACACAACGTTACTAAAATGAATCCTCCTTCTACCTGCAGACTATATGCATACCTGCATTTCCCACAACAAAAACTTTAAAAGGAAGAGCTCCATTTGAAGCAACTCTCCGGATTTCGCTCTCCCCCTTGTTGATACACAGTACAACAAAATCCAAGTTACCATAGTGACTGCTCAGCATTTCTTCAAACCCAGAGATGGGCCATCCCGAATGCCTCCTCTCGACGCACAGCAAGCGCCACGCTAAGGGGAGGGGCGCGAAGCGTGGAAGCGCAGCACAAAGCCTCCGGGCGCTGAGGCCTCACCATCGGACGAAGTTTAAGAGCAGCGCAGCAGCGCGACATACAGACAGCACGCGTTGCTGGGTGACGGGAAGGCTGCGTGCAGCCCGCCCTGCTCGGAGCGGGAGGCCTCAACACACCCGATAGTACAAACGTTTCGGGAAGGAGATGGCGGGAAACAGGCAGCAGCAGGCCTCAACAAGGCCTCAGCGCATTCTCGCCAATAACAGACGGCTCCAGCTTAGGGAAGGAAGGCACTGCAACGCAGAGCATCCCCTTCCTTCCCCACCCACCTATCTCACACCCTGCAGCCCCCAGCCCAGGCCCGGCACTCACATTTTCCGCTGCCGCTCGAACTCTGCTTTTTTCTCCTCCTCCTCCCGCTTCTGCTTCTCGTCCAAACTGCTGCGCTTGCTCACCGTGCGCCCGAAGATGTCGATGCGGTCCGGCGGGGACGAGGCGCGCTCGCGTTCGCGCTCCCGATCGCGGCGGGAGGAGGGGGCCGTGTTGGAGCGGGACCGGGACCGGGACTCGCGGCGCCGGTTGCGTTTGCTCTCCCGAGACTTGGAGCGCTTTCGCGCCCGCTCTTTCTCTCGAGAGCGGGACCGCGAGCGGCTCCGATTCTTCTTGTTGTGCTTTGAGCTCTTGGTGTGCTTGGAGCGGGACGAGCTCCGGCTGCGGGACCGACCCATCCCGGCCGAGGAGAGGAAAGGCCGCGCCGGAGACCGCCCGGCTACCCCCGCCCCCTTCTACTAGCGGCGCCCGAGGGAGGAGCGAGGAGACCCTGCACGCATCAGCACCACCCGGCCGTGCGCCGCGTCCTCACTCTTTCCACCGCTTCACGCGACGAGAAGAACGAGCAGGCCCCGAGAGCAGCAGCAGGTCCGGACGCAGACAAGATGGCGGCCCTAACGGAGCGGTGACTCTCTGCTTCCGCCCCAGAATGCACCGCGCCGCGCTCCAGCCGTTTGCTCTCCCTCCCCTTTGCCCCCTCCTTCGGCTTTTTTTCCGGAGGTGTACGAAGCCGCTCGGGAATGCTCGGTAGCCAATGGCAGGCGTTGCTCGGAGGAGGAAACGCTGTTAAGTGGCGCTTTTTCTTGCGCAAGCGTCCAGCCGCAGGGCTGGCTGTTGTGAAGTCACCGCGGAGAGTAGGGATGGCTTCATTTCTAGTAGCGTTGCTAGCTGCTTTACACATTCCTTTTATTAGGCTGGCAACCCTGAGAGGAGTCGTCGAGCTACACCCTGTAGGGGATGGGGACGGGGGGGCGGGGACTGCCGTGGGTACCGGCTTCAAAACGCGGAGTGTGCTGAGCCGTGCGTGTACGGAGCGTTCTGCAGGTGTTGCCTCGGTGCCTCCTGCATGCCTGTAATGCCGCCCGCGGGCGGGTTTCCTTTCCGTGGCCTTCCTGGGAGCTGGAACCTGCCTTGACAGCCCCCGCATCCAATGGTGAGCTGCTCTGTGGCTGAGGAGTGGCTGTTTCCTCATTAACCCAGGGTTTCGTTGAGCCTTGATTTTTAGTTATTTATTACTTGTATTATTCCAAAGTAGGAGTGGATGTCATGTCTCACTACACGTTGTGGAAATTGTAAAAGCCATTTAAATATCTCTTCCCCTCTCAATAAAATTGTGAAAATTAGTCTTTGTGAATCCTCGCTTGAATTACATAGTTACTGGAATCTATTTCGTTGTAGCTAATCTCTACTATGTTACCAGTGAATGTCTGTTTGATATAAGTTCGCAATACTTCACCTGTAGATGTCTTTCGTTAACTGTGGGTATGTTGGTAAAAGTAGGTTCAAGTCGGATGGAAAATGTGAACTGGTGACTCAGGCAGCATGGGTGCGTAAGGTTCCTTATCCTTGTTCTGCCAAGTAGGTAAATTGTTAGTTTTTCCACCATAACAAAAGTTGCAACTGATGCTGTCCTTGGTTTCTGCTGAGTTGTAGGTAGATCAACCTCTTAATTTTTGGAGGAAGCCTGCTGCTCTGTGTCTTTCAGAATTAAGACTTTTTCCTAGTAGACCTGTTTTTGTTTAGTAACTTCAAAAGTGTGCTTTGCAGAACATTATTCATTGGGTAGAGTCAAAAGAGTCTTTTCTTCTACTTCTCTTGTCTGACTAGCTTTTTTTTGTCTTTTCCTTGAAGGAAGAGATTTGGGGATCTTAGTCAACAGCAAGTTGAACATGAGTCAGCAGCTTGCCCAGGCAGCCAGGAAGGCCAACAGCATCCTGGGCTGCTTCAAGTGTGTCATTGCTAGCCAATTGAGAGAGGAGGGATTGTTCCACTCTACTGTACTAGTGCAGCTTCACCTTGAGTACTGCATGCAGTTCTGGGTTCCACAGTGAACAATGGTGACTACCAAGATGGTGAGGGGTCTAGAGGTGTGAAGAGTGGTTGATGTTCCTTGGTTTATTCAGCCCAGAGCAGAGGAGCTGAGGGGAGGCCTCATGGCAGCCTACAGCTCTTCACAAGGGGGGCAGAGGGGCAGTGCTAATCTCTGCTCTCTGGTGACAGTGATAGAACCTGAGGGAATGACATGGAGCTATCAGGGGGAGGATCAGATTGAGTGTTAGCAAAAGGTTCTACACCAGAGGTGATGAACGTGGAACAGGCTGCCCAGGGCAGTGGTCACAGCCCCAAACTGCTGGAGCACTAGGGATGCTTGAACAGTGTTTTCAGTCACATGATCTGTGGATTTTTTTTGTTTGTTTATTTGTCTGTTTGTTTTGAGTGTTTCTACATGGAGCTAGGAGTTGGAATCAACGATTCTTATGGATCTAACTCAGGATATTCTATGGTTATGAGATTCTAATTTTGGAATTCAGGCTTTCTGTAATTAGTACAGAAAATAAATAAAATTGAAACATCTTTCTATTATGCCAGTGGGCAAGTAGCAACAGAGTAACAGATGGACACTGTGAAAGCTGAATGGCATGGCAGGGATTTATAGAGCCATATTCCTTGAGAGCATTTGCACATCTCTAGCCCTGGCAATAGTTCATGCAGCAGGTTAATAAGGAACTTGACAATTGGATGTTTTAAATCAGGACCAGGCTTGTGAGTTTTCAACTAGCATAATTGCTATAACAACTTGGCTGTGTTCAAGCATTGGAACTTTTAAATTAATGTGAAGCAAATAGATTCTGGTTGGAAGTTCTGTTATAACTTTATTAATACTACACTGAGTGCTGGATGTACTAGAGAATACTTGGAATACTGAAAAAATTGAGAAGCCACTAATTGTTTTGCCATTAGTTATGAGTTAATTACAAATTATTGTAAAAGTAATAGCCAAGGCCTTAGGTTTTTGTTTCCTTGGTATGGCTCTATTAGTAGCTTCTTTGTTTGGCTTCTTAGTTATTTGAAGAAATACAGATTTGAACTCCAGAATTCTATTCTTATTTAATATCATTGATTTTTTTTTCTTTTTCAGAAGTATAAAATAAATACAATATCTTATTTGAACAGTTCATGATATGTTTGTTTGGAGCTCAGAAATATAGAATATGGTATAATAAAATAATTTCCCCAAATCATTGTTATATTTTTCCATCTTAGTTTTCATTTAAACTCCTGAGTTAGTAAGAACACAAGTACTTAAACGCCTATACTAGAATAGTATAGGTAGTACTTTTACTTTCATATTTATAAAGACTAGCACTTCTGGGGGGAAAAAAAAAAAAAAGTCCAAGAACTCAGCATGCAGTGCTGTCAAGTTGGAAGACTATTTCTATCTGTGATTTCTGTTTTACTTTGAAGCTTGGTAGTTTTTTATCCTGTAATTTTCCATAGCTTAATAATAATAAAATATTACTACTTGGTCTTTTTTTCCCAGGTGTAGCTACAGTGGATATGAAATTACAGTACAATTACAGTATAACATTTTTTATGAATTCTAAACTTAAGAACTTGTTTTCATCAAGTATTTTCATTTGTTGTGTTAAGTTAACTTAGGGGTAAGATGATCATTTCCTTAGTCAATTCTCTTTCAAAACTTTCAGTTTTTTTAGTAAAATCTTGAAGTTTTATTCTGAATTAAATTGTTAGAATTCTTGAGGGTTTTTTTTGTCACTTGTAAACATCAGTATTATTAATGGTTTTCTAGCCACGCTCGATTTCTATGAACCCTTGTGTTTTATCATTATTTTTCTGCATTTTAATATATTCAGTAGATTAAAACACATAATTTGCTTCTTAAAACAGTTGCCTTAGAGTTGGAAAGCACTTTATTTGGTATCCAAATGTTGGCATAATTAAAGCACCTCACCCTTCAGTAACGTGGCTACTATCATCATATGAAATCTCTCAACCTGTAGGCATTTGGCAGTAGCCCTGTGGAGAGATTCTGTATTATGATAATCTGCAGATCATATCTGCTCTCATGCCATCGCTTCTGTAGTAGCTGGGTCAAAGGGAATCTTGGGAGATTGAAGGTGGATTAGTTTGGTTTGTGTTAAGAGTGTAGCACAGCTGGATATAAGATCCTTGTAATAGGTCAGAAGTGAAAGGATTCTGGAGTGTAAGTAGAGATAGAAAGCAGCAGGGCAGGATATAGTAGGATAAAGCATTTGGTGTATAATTTACTATGACCTGGCATAGCCTTGCTTCAGTAAGAGGACAAAATAAGCACAGAGGAGCTAAGGTTTTGTTTTGGGGAGGTGAACAACTGTTGAAATGTCAAATCTTTCAAAGTAGCTATTTCAGCTTGAGTTTGTTACAAGGTCAGAACCTGTATATGGAGGGTTTGTTTTTTAAGTATGAGTCAGCACTGAGATTCCTGCCACACTGTGGATTAGAAAAATTATGCAGATGTAGAGGTTGTATTGCTTAATTGCTTTTTTCACACCTGATGCCGAAGCGGCTTATTTTACTGAAGCATTTTCTGTCAGCAGCTCTGTTTCTTTTTTAGTAACACTATGGAGTTTGGAGCTGCTAAACTACAGAGGTGGGGAGATGAAGCATCTGGGAGACTTAGAAAACATGAGGAAAGCATTGCAGAAGCATGGAACAGTTGGCAGAAAGGGAAGTAATCTTTTCTAAGGCTTGAGAGAACCACATTAAAACTGTGGTTGCAAAGGGCTCCTTTGAAAAGGGAAAAATCTTTAACTGAAAGAAAGAGGAAGTGTTTTACAATGGGAAATCAAATAAATGGAAAGGGCTTTACATTGTATCTATACAAAAAGGCTGTGTAGATAATTAATATAAATGTAGCTATTAGCTGAACATTCAGAAAAGAGAGATTTTAAATGATGATTGTATATTTGGAAAATGAGTGAGATGTGCAGGGTACTTGAAAGTTTTTTGTAATTTGGACGTGGAAAAATGGCACAGCTGGAATAATCAGGACTAATATGTAGATTTATGACAATCAAATTAACATAAAATCATATCTATCTTCATTTCCAACTAGATTAAATTTTAGAAAATAAATGAAATTACCAAATCATGATTGACATGGTAATTTTACTGTTAATGTCCAATGACAGTCCACTTAGCACTCTTTTATAATATTTGGGCTATCTCTCTCTCCATGGAAGAAAGGAAGAAGAATGTTCAATTACTTGCTTTGCTCACATTGCCTAGTACGTTTACCTACTAAATAAAAGTTCTTGAACGCTATTAGAAGTGGTGAATGCAAGCTTTGATCACAACTTGAGGCACTGATCAGCAGGGTATGCTTCCATATTCAGTTTTTCTCACAGTGAATATTTCTTAAAATTAATGTTACATAGAATATGCAGATTTAATATCACATATAAGTATTTATATCTGAACCTAAGGCATGGTTCACTGAAGACTGGCAGTAGTAAAAATCCAACCAGCCTTGTTCAGCAGCTGCATAATTGTGGAGATATTTCAGCTCTGTAGGCATATTCTGACTTATCTGAAAGATTTCATAGCATTTGCAGCATTTGGCATGTGTAGCTAGAAACATATGCCAACCAGAAAAGAGTCAAGGTGTAGTCCAAGTTTCATGAGGGACTGATCCAATAGGAATATGTGGATATATATATATTTAAGTTAGAATAGCAATAGACATTGTTACTCAAAAATGGGTTGCTCGTGATCATGAGGTTAGCATAGTGGTTAGACTAGTTGAGCAAGTGTGAAAACTGGATTCAGGTGTGTCCTTATTCATATCTACATCACTCCCCTTCCCCCTCCTGCCCTTGCTCCATGACAGTACATTAATCACCAGGTCACTGTCTAGGCTGGAGGAAAGTGAGAAGAGGGTTAGGAGCAAAGTCCTCCTTGCTTAGCTGAAGATGAGTGAATTTCACAAAATGCACAGGTTCAGTGGCAGGAGGTAGCATGGCTGCAACCTCGTGATGGTGGTACTCTGGAAGGGGGAAGTGAGTCACTCTGGATTTTGGTCCCTATTCACAAGGCTGAATTTTATTAAATAGGCATTGGGGGTGGCGTGGCGGGGGGAGGGGGGTAGGGGTTGAGAGAAATATACAATCTTAGAAACTGGAATATAAAACTTGGCGGGTCCTGTAACTATTCAGATATTACATAACTTCTTCCATAGCAGCTGTGTTTTAAAGTGGGTGAGCCCTGCTCAATTCTTCAAAGGCTATTGTAGGCACTCCCTCAGGAGAGGGCTCCCAGGTTTTGGCTTTTGAATAGATGAAGGTGCCACCCTTGTGGTGCTGACTCATACACCTTAACACAGACAGCCACGCCTCCGCATAGAGCATTTCCGCTTGGCTTTGTGACTCTTTATTAGCGTGCATATTTCATGAGTAACTAATTCTTGTTTAATTTTGAAAAACTGTTTGGTTGAAGTCTTGGCAATGGAAATTTTGTTTGTAACAAGATTTTTTTTTTTCCTGTTTCTCCCCCTCATTTTATTAAGACACTAATCTGTCTGGCAGCACTACTTTTCTGTATGGATATGAAAATTCCTGGAAGTGATTACCTTCTTGGGGGAATGTAGTCAAGAAGCAGCATGCGTATCACAAAAATAGGGAAAAAGCATCCTGTCTACACTTAAAAATAAAGTGAGGGCTACAGTAATTAACACGATTTGACCTGGAAGCACATTTGAATGTTCAGCTCTCAGCCATGCTCTTAAAAATTTTTCCAAAAAAAGGTTAGATAAAGCCTTTTTCTTTTATTTTCTTACCATCATGCAAACTGATGAATTTTAAAATGGCAGAAAATTCTAGTTAGTACTTTCCTAATATGTTCTTAAAAGAAGTATAAGAAAAACATGATGTATTATACGGACAAGCCAGTTTAGCAGGAAGTCTTCTGAGTGCCAGATTCTGCCTCCTGTATTCAGAGAAGTAATACTTCATTTTGCAAGTTGAATAATTAATTTATTTGTCTGGCTAAGTAGGCTAAATTTTGAATGAATAAAGCGTTGGAGCAGGACGCAAATTTATTTTACAGTGTAGTTTTAACAGAAGCTTTTCATTTTTTTGCTCTGTGCAAATCTCATTAAAAAGCAAGATTGAGAGACTGTACTTGGAGACGTCTTTCCGAATGATCTGAAGAGAAACAAAGCACTAGAGAGAAAAGAGGCATCTTGAAGTCTGCCTTCTTGGAGTTTTCAGTAGCATATCTCTTCTTTCCACTCTTTTTGGAAGACATCAAGAGTGGTACATCATATTGTCTGGTTCCATTGTTGTTCATGTCCTTTATTCTGAAATACTAGCAGTAGTACTTGTCTGCAGATTGATAACTTTTAAACCACAATGATAGTGACTGTGCAGGTCAAACTGAATTGTATTTTTGTGAGGGATCTGACTAACTTTGATGTTGTCTCAGCTGACAATCTGCCACGGAACCATAATCATAGCTCTTCAGTAATACTGGACAGGGTTGTCTTGAGTGCTTGCAAAGCTCAGAGCATTGGGCATCTGCATGTGTAGCATCTAGCTCACTGCTTGTGTAGTATTGAGTCAAACTGTTCTCACCTATGTACTCTAGAATTTGTGAACCTGCCATCAGACTGTGAACCGATTTCAAAACGCACTTGGGGCCTGTTTCTTTTGATCTGCGTCTAAGATGGCAATGTGTTAGAGCTGGACAAGCTTCCAAGTGCATGGAGTATCCTAATGCTTATACGTACCTCTCTAATGTTGTAGCTGACATCAGTGTGTTTATGGTTACTGTTTATTGATAGTGTTTTGTTTTGGTTGGCATGCAAGTTTTGATAGAGTTATTTTCAAATTTCTATCACAGATGCTAATTACAGCTGTATGAATTCTTGGGATATAATCTCAGCAGTGTTGGAAGCAATGTGAATGTGGAAAGGAGTCCCTTTATTTGCATTATTGAAAAGTTTTGGATGAGTGAAGAATATCTTTCTATAGCTTAAAGAATTGCAGTGCAGTTTGATGTTATATATTTTTTGGACATGACCCTTATTAATTTGTGTTGTTTTTAGAGATGAGGAAAGTGCTTATAGTATGTGAAGGCTTTTAAAGGAATAATATATTGAATACTACTTTAAAGTAAGAAATTGTTAATAGTGATAGAACATGGATGTGGTAAAACCACCGAACTATGGGTCAACACTAGCATTTTAACTAGGATAAAGAGTTGCATTTTTACTGTTGAAACAGATCTCTTTACTCCACAATACAGATTGATGTTTGTCTCGGAGCAGGTAAAATGAATTTTTTGGATAAAATGTAAACTGAAGCACAGGAAGTTTTGAGCATGAAGAAACACTTCTTTACTCTCAGAGCAATTGAAAATTTGTACAAGTCGTCCAGAGAGCTTGTGGAGTCTCCATCCTTGGAGATATTCAAAAGCCATCTGGATGTGGTCCTGGGCAACTCTTTCTAGGTGACTGTGCTTGAACCAGGGGGATTGGACCAGATGACATCTAGAGGTCACCTACAGCCTCCATTATTCTTTGATTCTGTGAAATATATGTTGAGGTTTCAGTTTGTAGGAATAATCTAGAGCTAGCCCAAATTAAAGCACTTTCCAGAAGTATGTTGCTTGGGCATTTGACTCCCAGCAGTAACTATCTTAGTTCACAGACTTTCAATTGCAAAGTACAACTTGCTGATGCAGACATAGCCTCTAACATCACAGAAAGCTGAGTTAGCAAATGCTTTCCTTTTGGCTTCTTTGCTCAGAAGCATATAGATATTGCAAAAAGTCTAGGCCAGAATAACTTTGTGTGTTGGATATATACTGGAATAGCTCCTCAAGTCATTTTTTTGCAGGCTAGAAGGCTGTGTTATTTGACTGCCAGCATCTGATAGATAGGCACCAGGCCAATGTGAGTGTATATAGCATTGGGATATCTAGCCAATCTGAATTTGTAGACTTTCCTGCTAGTCAGTTGATGAGTTAGCACACCCTAGACTCTCTTCATTTAAGCCCTCGTTGGGCAATTGCATATGCTTTCTTGCCGAAGGTAAGTAGGAGAAATGAGTGGAGGAAGGTAATACTGAGGATGAATGGCAAAGAAGGCTTGGGAAGAGATGAATGAATTGCACTGTGTGGCAGGGGAATATATATGTAGCTTAGGGTTGGTATGTTGAAGGTTCCTCTGCAAACTTAAGACTAGAGCTCCTGCTGTATATATTAGGTAATGAAGTAATGCACTGACATGCTCTGACTGCTCAGAACAAGACTCCCAGGGCAAGATGCCATCCATACTAACTCACCCTGCTGAATAGCATTGTCTGCAGTTTTTCTGTAGCTGTTTCTACAGGTATTCAGTCTTGATGGTGCTGAGGGACTTGAAATTGTCTAAAAGAAGCTGTACTTCAGGAAGAGGTGACTTTGGTGCATCTGTATAAAGGTGCTGCTGCAAAAAGCAAATAGAAAAAGAAGTCTGGAGCTTCCCTGAGGCTTGAAGCCAAGATTTATTTGATTGTGAGACATCTGTCATCAGTAGGAGTTGCCAGCAGTGAAGCTGGGGGCTACAAATGAGATTGACAGAAGTACATGATGACCTAGTGAAAGAAAAGGAATTTTTAGGATGCAGGGTAGCACAATGCTTCATGATTAGAAGACAAAATAAGCTATGTATGTGAAAGAGGAGTATGGGAGGATGGGTAGCTCAGACTAAAACCACACCAAGGAATAGGATAGAGGACAGTAAAATGCACGTGCTGGCATGAAAGTATTCAGCATTGTAAGAAAACATGAAGGAAGTAAAGAACAAAAACAGTATAGAAATGAAGAATATGAAACCTCAGAAAATACTCACTGCATTAAAGAAAGAAGAAAAAGAACGTATTCTTCAATACTGTATTGTATGGTCTGTTGCTAATGTTGCAAGAATGAATGTTAAACACTTTAAATGGACTTGTGTCTGAGATGAATTCTCTTGAGCTGTCTCCTAGGCAAGTTCGTGAGAACTGCTGATCTGTTCATCTTATTCAGATCACATGAATGTGAACACAGGGGAGATTTGATTTGGTGTCCACATCTACAAATACAGAGGGAGAAAAAAATGGAAAGAAAAAGCCTCCCCTGAGAAGAAAGGGAGTGATCCTATTATAAATGAGAGTCATACATCCTTTCTGGAGGCGTGTTGAAATTTCCCATGGGAGGAAGAAGAATAAACAAAGGTTGGTATTACCAATAAAAAAAAAAAATAGTTGGCAACCAGGGAAACAATAATTATTTGATTGCAGGGTCTGAAAAGCTAGCAACAGAAACAATACCATTTAAAAACAACAGGCCAAACGCATCTCACTTGCAACTCTACCTGTCATTACACCAAGAGTGCGTTTGACTTACTGCTCTGAGAGTAGTATTCTGCCAGCAAAATAAATATGCCCTGACTTTTTGCCTTTGCTGCTTCACTCTTCTTATGACCACAATGTTCCTGAGGGTTTATTGTGTTTAACTTCACAACACTATTGTGAAGCGTTCCTCCCAACTGAGGAACAGAGCCTGAAGCAGAGCTGTGCTTACAGCCATACAGACTGCTTAAGACAGACAAGGGAGTTTCCAAATCACAGACCAGTAACTATTTCTTGCTTACTTTCTGAGTGGCAGTAATGAACTACTAATACTGGGGAAAAAAAAAAAAAAAAAAATTATTGAGCACTGGCTCTACCTATCATGAGATAGTTGAACAAAGTTCCTTTGGGGGGGCGACGGGGGGAACTGCTACCATGGCTTCAAGAATTTCCACAGTTTTGTGACAAAGATATTTGGTCATATAGCAACAGGGCTATTTAAAATCAGCTGCGTTTCACTGTAAGTGCAAACTGACAAAGCCTGCTAAGGCCAGGTTATAGTAGATATTATTAATCCTTAAAGGAAAGGTGTGAGGTGATCTGGACAGTGCTCTTGTGCTTTCTGTCAGTGTGACAATGCACTCACTGCTAGAGTCCTAACTGTGCTTCCTCATTGAATGGCACCATCTAGCTTAGCTTTGTCATAGTGCAAACAGCTGTTCTGCCTTCCCAGTGATGTTATCTTCACTAACAGTATACAGCTGAGTTGGGGGAAGATTTGCTCCTAGTTCACTGTGAGTTACTTTTTCACTTATATGGGTATATAGGCAGAAGGGAATGGGTACTCAACAAACCAGGGTTTGCTGTGAAGGTTTAGACAGCTATGTTTCCCTCCTTTCACTATGTCTTGTTTGCAATTCGTGTTTCTCTAGTAGAGTGCTGCAGCTTTTTTTCCCAACAGTTCAAATCTATATACTAGCTTTGGATAGCAGACAGAAGACTGTGTTATGGCAAACATGACTTTCTCAAGCCTCAAACTCTGTTGGAAGTTACTGAGAAGCAGTGCTCTGATAAGAATCCAAGTTGGTTGGGAAGAGCTATAATGTGTAAACTATGTCCTCCTTTGGCTAGAGAAGGGAATTGGATATTCCCTCCAAGGGTGCTAATTACCACTCACCTATACCAGCTCCATCACATGGTTTTTAATCTACAGGAAGACAATGCCATTTGACTAAATCTTTCCTGATTAATATTATTCTTTCTTTGCTTCAGTGATGGCTGTTTCTTACAGTATCTGTTAACATTAGAGCAGACCTTCAAGATCCTAAAAATCTTTTTGTGTTCTCAATTTGCATCTCCTTTGCTTTATTTTTACTGCATCTTTGCATTTTCTTTATTTCCTTTCCATCTACATTTAGCATCACCACTCATTAAATAATAACTACTTCCTGTTAGTTACTTTGGAGAAGAGAAAGAAAAACATCACTTTGAGTTCTCAAATTTTGTTGTTTATCCTCTGCTCCCCCAGAAACAGATTATAAAACCAAATATTGGTTATAAAAAAGAGTTATCTTTTAGAACTTAGTTGCAGCATAGGAGCGAAGAACACTGACAGTGTAGGTAGTAATTTTTATAGTCTCTACATCTTTCTAGGTATTTTAATATTAAATAATATATTTTCCTTATTGAAAGAAAGAAAACCAAACTTGACACCAAGTTTATCAACTTAGTTCAATAGATGATCATCTTATCTGAAGACTGATAGAGATTGTGCGGGGGTTCTTTCATGTGGCTGTGTATGAAACTGCTTCATTTTGTAGCAAAGCCTCTGTTAATTTATGACAGGAATTTATGCTACAAATGAAATTAAGTGCTCTTTTTCTGACATAGCTCTGAGAAGTCAGATAGCATCAGCAGTATTTTCCAATGAGGTTAGAAATATTTATTTCCTTTTGTATTTGCATGCAGCTATTTAAAAATGTCAGCCTCTTGAACTAGTATAGAAGCAAGCAGATCACATACCCTATCTGTTTTAAACACTGATCTGAAAAATGGCCTGTAAAAGTGAGAATTTCTGAAATATTTTCTTTCCTTTTTCAATGACTGCCTCATTTGTAAGAAAAAAAAAAAATAAAGCCACATTTCAGCTTCCTCTTCTGATTTCCTTCCGTGGAAAATGGAGATAACAATACTTCTCAGACTCTTTACAATTCTTTGAGATATGTAGATGGAAAATGCAATAAAAAAAATCCAAATATTTTGTAATAGCGTTATACATAGTTTGTTTTTCTTTGTCCATAAAGTATATTTGAAAATCTATTTTCTTTTCTCTTTCAAGATGGAATAAAGAGTTTTCCCTATGAGTAAGTACTGTGCTGAGCATATTTGAATTGCAAAGACCATTTTCAGCACTCTAAATAGACTCATGGTGGCTGGCAAAAGGATTTGCAGTCATGCTTGTGGATATTGGATGGTGGTCTGTGTGCATTAAAGATGAATGCCAACATGATTGTATAAATATTACATTAGCATGCCCTACTAAAAACAGTCTGCAAGACACCCTTGGATTGCCCTACTCTAGAATTCAGAAGTGAGTATGACTAAAAGAGGAATAGCCTAGATAAGTATGTATTTACATGTCTGCTCAGACGTCTCATTGAAGTACTTGGTACACAAAATGCTTGAGCAGTTAGTTAATAGTTAAGGTGCCAGTAGGTGGCATTCAAGAATACGTTCCCCAGTTCTATAGGTCTAATTTTGTAGGATTCAAAACCGTGGTGTGGTTGTTTCCATCGACTTCTACCTGAAGTTTTTTGCATGGTGTTTTTAATGAAGGTTAAGCCTGTTCTATGTGCATAGCTAAAGCAAGGGATAAGGTACTTGCAGTTGGAAACTGGTCCGCTATAAAAGTGAATTGCGTGGTTTTTTTTTCAACTGAAGTTTACCAGCTTTGTTTCCGTTCTCAACACTTGTTTTACTTGTACAATTTTGACAAAACATAGGTGATTTTAAATGAATGTCTTCATTTGGATGTATAAAAGGCTGTGATGAGAAGAATTAGAATGTTACAATTAGAGGAACCTTGCTTCCCATTCTGAACAAAAGAAGTGTAGACAAAATCTACAGGAGCGGGTCAACCTTTGTTGAACGACATTCAATTTCCTGTTTTATGGGCACCACACTAAATGCAGTCCATTGCCTTTGACTGAAATAAATGAACTGTTTGTCAATCCCAGTGGAAGCAGAATTCTTGAATGAGCCTAAATTTTCTTTTTATATGAAAGCAAGTAAGCAAGAAAAGTCCTTGGTGACTAGTCTGACGCCTATTACTGCTGGTTTATCAAAATCTCCACCCACTGTGTGTGGATAATAGACTTGCTCTGTCCTTAGCATAATTATTGGTCTAGACTGGAGATATGTCAGGCTAATATTTCCACAAAGGGTTTTTCCCTTTTAAAACCGGATGGTGGCTTGAATCATGGGATTAAATCTGGAAAGGGCTCCTAATAAGACCGTGACCTTGTCTCACTCTCAAAGCTGTACTGGGAACCACTCCCAGAAAAGTTAAAAACATGAACTAGAAGTAATCTAGTCAATTCTCTGTGGAAAGCATCTAGTGGAAAAAGTCGTAAGAACAGAATAGGCTAAAGGTATTTTACAGTAGCCATGAATTTCTTGTCATAGTTGGCTTTGTCTTACTGTATAGACATTACTATAGTCAGATATATTATTCATTTCTGGCAATGTCAGATAGTACTTTTTAGTAAACTCTAATGAAAACCGTGTATGATTTGATTAGGTTGCTATTTCTCAAACTTGTGTCAGATAGATAATGTGAAACAAATGGCTTCCTTCAGTTTGCCCTGAAAGGAGAAAATAACTTTACAGAGATATCTTGGGCATGGATACCTCTTCAAAGAATGATCTCTTAACAAAAAACAAAAACAAACAAACAAAAACAAAAAACACCAACCAAACAAACAAAAAAACAACAAATCACCAAACTAAAAAGTGCAATTTATGCCTCGTCAGCAATTCTTATAAACGCCTTCACTCATCACTATGAAGCAGGACTAATTCCTGCTTCAAAGCTATCCTGGAAGGTCATGAAATTTGCAAGATAGTGATTTCTTTACTTACGTCTGTACTGTACTGCAAAACTGGGAAAGGTTGTCATTCATTTTTTATACACTGAAGCAGAGTTTATCTAAGAAAACTTTAGGTTTTTACAGGGTGTGTGAGCATTTGTGTGTCTAGCTAGCACTGCTGAAGTTAAAAGTCCATTAGCATTTCCATTATGAGCCACGTTTTCAGTGTTTTGTAATAATAACAGTCCCTAAAATTTCTTTCCAAGTAAAAACTTGGCATGTAAATTCTCAGTCCAATTATTTCTGTATAAATGTTGAGACAAATCAGTTTGTTCATTCTTACATTTTATGGGAGATCACAAATTTTTATGGTTCAGACGTTTTATTACATTCCTGTAACAGTATAAGAATTTATTAAATAGAATTTCTCATTGAAAAGGGAGTTTGCAATGCTGCATACAGTTAAAACTGAACTGGCTATATTTTATTTTATTTTATTTTATTTTATTTTTTTAATTAGAAAGTAGCTACTGTATACATTATTTAGAATATAATATTATTCCCAGAAACACGTACTGATAGTGAGGTGCTTGGTAGTCTCATGTCAAACGTCTGTTATAAAAAACTATATTAATTGTTAAGTGTCTGAGAAAGGTCTTCAATTGGGCCTGCACTAGAACATATATTTAAAGATTGGCCTAGCTGAGATCACCGTTGCAATATGGTCTATTACAGATCCTTTTGCTACCTAAAATCCATGACTTTTTTTTCCTCTTGATTTAGTTAACAGGCATTCATTTGAAGTTTCTGTTATGATTAAACTTGCATAGTTAAGCTAAGTTAGAGTATTAACTTGCATCTTAATGCAGCAAAAATTGATGTTAGCTTGTGTAAAGGCGAACTCAGAACTAGTGCTGAATAATTTTTTTACTTTAGATAAACTCTTCTTTGTAATACAAAGTGATAGCATGTAACAAGTTGCTTTCCCTTCTCTAAACCTCTTGAACTCCCAATTGGTTGGTATGCTTTCAAGGGTATTTCCTGTCACTCAACACTTGTGCCGTATCAAATGCTCGTAAGTAGAAAATACCATACTTGCATATACTTGAACATGTCTGGATTGTACTTGATGACACTTGGATACAAAACATTTTGAATCATTAATGAGGTAAAAAGACCTAGAAACTTTTATTCCATGCCTAGAAATTAACAAGTAAAATGGAATATTGTCCTACTTGCTGGCTAATGTTCTTTGTATAATAAAACCATTTTTAAGTAATAACTCTTCAGCATAAATGTTGGAACAGAACCACCAGGAAGTTAACAATTCACAGAAATAAGCACCCTTCCCTTTATTGTCTGCACATTTGAATTCTCTGACAAACATATTAACTTCCTTGATGAAGAAAAACTTCATCATTAGGATAATGTCATTTTTATTTATAGAAGCAAATGTATCTATAATGGCAGATAAGTCTGTAGATATAACAATGTGTTTAAAGTCAGTCAACTTTTTTCCTATCAGAATGTGTTCTTTGCCCATCTGATTTCTGTACCTCATTTTAATATGAAGAAGCGATAATGGTAGAAATAATGGCAGTGAAAGCAATAATGGATTGCAATGGAAATACAAGGTTTTTATTCACAAAAACAGTTGAAATCAAGTACATTCAGCAACTGATGTATTCTGTTACTTTATTTCATGATTTGTTTTTTAAATATGCCCCAATCCTCATGTAGTCGACAAGATTCAACACAATAAGAAACCCAGAAAAATAGGTATGGTGATTGGCTGATTACCTGATTTTAATAGTTTCCATGGATATAAAGACCATAGGTCTCACAGAGAACAGTATTTTGAGTGCCCCACTGGGCCGATTCTTACAGAGACCAAAGTTTACCAACTATCTGGGTGATTCTTCTCTCATCTAATGTCACAGAAACACTTTGGTAAATTTAATGTCAGCTCTGGCATTACTCCATAAGCTATTGGGTTGAATGTTCCTGTAGAAATGTAAATGTGTTTTTACTGTTGACATCATCATCATTATGGAGATTTCAAAATAGGGCCTCAGATTGGGTAATCCTGTACAGTCCAGAGGTGTTGCCAGTCTCCACAGCACATCTCATCACCCCATTTTCCTTATATATGCAATTAGGTTAGGCTGCCATGGTGTGAAGGATGCCAGCTGATTATTTTGCATTTAGAAAATGCTGAGGTTGTTTTTACTAATTCAGACCAGAATTTTGGGTCTGAATTTTGTATAGTATTTTGTATAGTATTAGATGGATGCACTCATCCTAGAGACCCAGAACTTTGATCTCTTGTTAAGCTTAGTAAGATTTCTTTACATAAAATATTTGTTTTTGTAGTACATTGTCTCAGTAGCATCATTATAACATCATCTGAGACATAAAAGAGCATCATTTGATCTGGACCTCTTCCAGTACCATGATAAAAATATTCTTGAATCCACCCTTGACCATTGCATCCTTGCTGCAAATGAAAGGATGAGAGACTTCATTGTGATTGACATCAAGAAGGGGTAATCTCCCTGGGGTAGTGCCAGTGGGTGACTCACTGTTACTCTTCCCTGCTGGACTGCAAATATCTATAATAATAGAGCTCTATCAGGGAAGAGACTTTTTTGTAAAGTGTTACTTGTATCAAGCCACAGGGGTTTCAGATTTTCTTATGTAACCTTACAGTAGTGTATCTGAACTGGTGGAAACAGAATTATTCCAAGTGAAAAAATTGCCTCAGCAGTAAAAAATAAATAAAATGCTGTAGGCATACAAAGTGGCTGGAGAGATCCTGTATTTTATGTAATGATTTCCTTTAATAGCATTTTTAATGTGAAATATGTAACTTAAAAAAAAATCTCTACTAGAATTGTTGTGATGCAATCTGAAGTTGGTTAGGAAAAGGAGCACATGAAACATCACAGAGTCACTACACAGAACTTAGTTCTTAGTCATCTCTTTTAAGGGAGCTGTTGTTTCAGAAGATGCCATTTTAGAGGTATTTACTGCAATATAATAGCCTGCACAAGAAATTCAACCTTTCTTTGCCTTGTCTCTGTAGTTGCTATTGCAGTACTGGTGGTAGGAAGATGATGATGAACTATTTTTCTTGAAATCATTTTGATTTTGTAATAATATAAAATTTTAGTGATTTCATAGTCCTGTTTTAAAACTGAAGATTAATTATTGTTATTTTTCAATTGGGATATATCTTAATGTGTATACCTCATATGATACTATAAGTTTTCTTTATAAGTTTTCATGATACTGTAAGTTTTCTTTAAAGAATTTATGCACACAAGAGATTTTTTTTCATTTGATAGTTGATTTGTTTTTAATTCTTATTTTAAACCTTGGACTAGAAGGTTTCTAGATTGTATCCTATGGAAACGTATGGTAGCGCAAGAGGTAACCACTATTCCTGGCAGCTGTCTTTCTTTTGGGTGGTGTGGGATGTCTACACCATTGTCTTGGGCAGGATCCTAAATTGAGAGGTGAGTCTCTCTTCAAAATTACAGAAATCAGGAGACTGCTTTAAAAAATAAGACATAAGATTACCCATGCTGGTAGGTAGGGATTACTTCTGGAGTGACTACTTGACTAATATATTTTGTTCTCATTGCGATCATTCGGAGTTATTTTTGAAGTGTTTTTTACTGATTATTATTAATCAGTATTATTATTAAAAATGACAACAAGAACAACAAAAACGAAACAAACAAACAAAAAAATGCAGTAAAAGATTACATCCACTGTTCCGATCAGTGCTATGGGTCTAGACTAGGTTAAATTTTACTCATAGGAAACTATCTGAACAAAACAGAGCTTTATTTCAGTGCCTTATCAGTATAGCTTTTTATGGTATCCTTTAGTCTTGTGGAAAGGTATGATAAAAACTGGGACAGTTTTGCATCTCATTTTATGACTGGATCTGGTAGGGGAGCCTAGTGTCTTTACTCTGGATCTATACGACTTCAGGTGATATCAAAATAGTCATTTTCTCCCTGTGGTGGATATTGTAAACAGAAGCCACAAATGGCCCTAATAGGAGTCCCGTGCTGCATGATTTCATGTAAGTTGTACTTTAAGGAAGTCACCAAAGTTAGAACAGATGTGGCACTGCTCTGAGGGATTTTCTTCAAAGTTAAGTGTCTCTAGAGAGGCAAAACTTTGTGATAGGATTCTCATAGGGGACGTATAATACATCTTATCCTGTAGGTTCTATAAGGGGAAAGGGCAATCCAAGTCCAAATTTGGTATATCCCTGTCATTTCTGTTCCCATAAGTAATCCTAGTGACTGATGACATAGGCCATGAAAAGAAAGTTGGCAAGCAAAATAAAGTCAAACTACATAACGGTTCCATAAAATAATACTAATGCTACTAGTAATAAAAGAGTCAAATAACTGTTATTTGCGTAGTTTTTCTATAAGTTTTGGTATCTGAAGAAAAGTTTTCAACAAGAACAATTAGTAATTGGGAGAGGATAGAAGATCAGAAAGTTTTTTTGTTACTGTTTTATATATTTCCATACGGAAGGTGCAAAGGGCTCACATAGCAGTGGTTGAGCTGAGTTATTTTTTGTTTATTTTGGGAGATGAAGGCAAAACTTCCCTTTAAAATCGTTTTTTCTTATAAATTTACATTGGTAGATTTTTATTTATTTTTTCTTTTTTTTCATTGTGTTGCTCTGCTTCCAGGGTCAAAATCATGGAATCATAGAATCATAGAATGGCCTGGGTTGAAAAGGACCACAAGATCACGTGGTTTCAACCCCCTGCCATGGGCAGGGTCGACAACCACTAGACCAGACTGTCCAGAGCCACGTCCAGACTAGTCTTGATTACCCCCAGGCATGGGGCATCCACAACCTCCTTGGGCAACCTGTTCCAGTGTGTCACCCACCACCCTCTGTGTGAAAAACTTCCTCCTGATATCTAACCTAAACCTCCCCTGCCTCAGTTTAAGACCATTCCCCCTTGTGCTATCACTATCCACCCTTGGAAACAGCCATTCCCCTTCCTGTTTATATGCTTCCTTTAAGGCCACAACAGGAAGAGCCTTCTCTTCTCCAAGCTAAACCAGACGAGTTCCTTCAATGTTTCCACATAGGAAAGGTGCTCCAGCCCTCTGATCATCTTAGTGGCCTTCCTCTGGACTCATTCCAAGAGCTCCATGTCCTTCTTGTGCTGGGGATTCCAGGCATGGACCCAGTACTCCAGATGGGGCCTCACAAGAGCTGAGTAGAGGGGGACAATCACCTCCCTCTCCTTGCTGGCCACCTCTTTTTCATGCAGCCCAGAACACAGTTGGCCTTCCGGGCTGCAAGAGCACACTGCTGGCTCATGTCCAGCTTCTCATCTACCAGGACCTTCAAGTCATGAGGGCTGCTCTCAAGAAAATCTTCCCCCAGTTTGTATAAACACTTGGGATTGCCCTGACCAAAGTGCAGCACCCTGCACTTGGTCTTGTTGAACCTCATTAGGTTGCCATGGGCCCACTTCTCCAGCCTGTCCAGGACTGTCCCCCTGTATGCCTTCCCTTCCCTCCAATGTATTGACTGTAACACTCAGCTTGGTGTCATCTGCAAACTTGCTGAGGGTGCACTCAGTGCCATTGTCTATATCATTGATGAGGATGTTGAAGAGCACCAGTCCCAAGACTGACCCCTGAGGGACACCGCTTGTGACCGGCTTTCCATCCTGACACAGAACCACTGATCACAACCCTTTGGCTGTGTCCAGCCTGGCAATTCCTAATCCATCAAAAAGTTCATCCTTTGCTGTTCCCCTGAATAATTGTTTCCTTCAACTGTTGTTGCAGAAACAGAATAAAGAGGGGATTTCACATAATAATAATTTCCACGCTTATTTATTAAGTTTAAGATATAGGGGCATGGCCTGCTTTATGTGTTAAAGGTGTTAAGAATTTGGCTAGCAAATATGTATAGGGTGGTTGTAATTTCCTTTCATTTATATTGAGTCTCTATGGTGTTATAAACTAGTGTTGGGGAAGAAAAAATGTTTTATAAATAATGAGATTCTCCTTTTTTAGAGTGTAATTCTTAAAAACTTGATTTTTTTCTGCTTGCTAAACTCTTTAAATTGTATGTGAGGAGTGTTCACCACAGCTGAAGAGATAGATAAATATAATTTCAAATCATCTTTCCACTCTTACTAAGTAGAAGTAATGACATATTCTAAGCAAACTAGCTCCTCTATAAAAAGCTGCAAAATAAGGAACTGCATGAGCACAGTACATGCAGTGTTTCAGTGCAATTGACTGGCAGCATTGGAACCACTTTGCACCATTACAAATCTTCATGCACAGTGAGGAACTACTCAGGAGCCCCTATGTCACACTTAGAGCACCTTTACAACTGCTTTATTCACAGGTTCATAGTATCATAGAATGTCTTGGGTTGTAAGGACCATCAGAGATCATCCAGCTTCAACACCCTGCTGTGGGAAAGGCTGGCACTCTCTAGATCAGACTGCCCAGGGCCCAATCCAACCTTGCCTTGAACACCTCCAGGGATGGGGCATCCACAGTTAGTCTGCGCAACTTGTTCCAGCACCTCACCACCTTCTGAGTAAAGAATTTCTTTGTAATATCTAAATTAAATCTCCTCTCCTTTAGTTTAAACACATTCCCTCTTGTACTCTCACCATCAGACTGTGTAAAAAGTTGGTCTCCCTCCTGTTTATAAGCTCCATTTAAGTATTGGAAAGTTGCAATGAGGTCTCCCTGGAGCCTTCTTTTCTACAGACTGAACAAGCCCAGCTCCTTCTGCTCTTCACTGTAGGAGAGGTGCTCCACACCTTTGATCACCTTTGCAGCTCTCTTCTGGACCTGTTTCAGAAGCTCCACATCTTATTCTGGGGAGATGTTTAGTCTCAACCACTTGGAGTACTGTGATAGCTTCATTTGTCCTGCTTGTTACTTGATAGTATGGAGTTCTGTAAGATGGAAGTGACAAATACCTTATAGGAAGCATTCATCATTTCACCAAGCTTCTGTGAAAGCTACACTGGGGATAATGCAGTGGAGGACAGCACTCTTTTGTGTTTTTTGTTTTTGTTGTAGGTTTTTTTTTTTTTTTTTTTTTTTGTGAGTAGGTTTTAAGAGAATCACAAATGCCTAGAAAATCACTCTGAAAACACAGACCTGTGTTACCATAGGACAGTCTATTGGGCTGGGCAATTCTGAATCAGAAAGTTGAGTTCTATTAACACTTCCCCTTTTCTATGGCATAGAAATTAAATAAAATATATGTATTTATTTGTATTTATGCTCTGTTTGTGTCCAATATGTACTATTGTCCTAGTTGCAGCTTGATACTACCTGATCTCTGATATTTAGGAAAGCCTTCTTTGGATCACTATCTGTGTATTTCTCTTAGGCAGAAGCTTCTTTCCTCTTTATTTTTTATTTATTTTTTTCACAGTAATATATTTTCACTGTGCATTTCAAACAGTGGTGAACAATAGCTCTGATTGCTCCACAGAGAGTGTGTCCCTCAGAATGTATTATCTCAACGGGGACTCGTAGTGAAAAGAAAGCTATTTCCTTGCTTTCTAGCAATAAGTCAATGGTCTCTTAAGAGGACAAGCTTTGCTACAGATGCAATTCTTAGGGTATGAACAAGCAGAAGATAAAAGAGATCAAAAGCTTCAGATTCTGAAGGGGTTTGGAGGGGGAAGCTGCTGTTAGCAAAGGGCCAAAAGCTATAGCAACACAACTATTCTCTAAGAAGTGAAAACTTAAAAGAAACTTCTAAAACGTGTATCAAACAAAATCTAGTGTATGTTCTTTGTGGACAAAAGAGCATATACAAGCTCACTACTTTCTATCTCTCAGTGAAAGGTAAACAAAGATCTTGTTTGATTGGTCTCTTTCGTATTCACTTAGTTACAGAGAAGACAGTGGGGGAAGGAGCAGCTTAGAAGCTCCACAAAACTGTTTTTATTGTTCAGGGTGCTGAGTTTTAACTGCTACCTTGAATTAGTACATAAAATACAACTTTGCAACAACTTACGTTTTATTAGAGGATTGTATTCTGTTTGTTCAGAGTTCTGTTTTTAAGGACTCACAACTTTAGCTGACCTAAACAGCAACTGAAGCAGAGGGAGACCACTAAATTTTCTCTGGTATTAAAGCGGCATTCAGGCTGTCATTTGAAGTGTCTCATATTTCTTTCTTGCTGTACATAGAAGCATTTACTGCAGAGGACTTTGATGTTTGTTACACTAAGAAACACATTAAGTTTTGATGATGAAATCCATCTTCCTAAAAACATAAACGTAATTATGTAATTCATTTACATTTAGATATGCAATCATACATAATTTGTGAGTCCTTATAGACTTCTGTACCTTTTGTACAAAAGCAGGTTGTTGTTAGATATACCCAGGGGATGCAGTCCTCATCAGTGGAATATATGCTGGAATTTAGTGATACCACTTCTCGTACTGTTCTTGTTGATAGCATTAAGAATAAAACCTTTGCACTGCAGTGACATTTTTTTTCTTCCAGATTCTAGTTTAAGTGTCATTTCCTCTGGTAGCAATATGGCAAGGACATTTTCCATTATGGGCAAAGAAATTGTGGAAACTGCTGTGCCTCTGATGTCCTAAAAAGGGAAAATTCTAACTAATTAACTGCTTTTTCTAATTAAGGGAAAATGCTTTTCTGTTCATTGCAGAGTCTAGGCAATGGTAGCTGCTTGTGGAAAGAGATAGTCTCCAAGGCAGATATTTGAGAATGTTACCAGAGGTTTCACAAAGACTTCTGCATGTTGTACATAGAGTTTGAGAGAGAGTAAGTTATAAAATATTGATTAGGACTCCAAAGTCATTATGCTGCTTTTATTTTTTCCTTTCTCCATTTGAACTAGATTAGGTAATGCTGCAAATCTTTACACCTTCTTTCTCTTGTGAACAGAAAAGATTTTACAGCTATCTATCTTCTAAAAGACCTGTAAAGCCTGTTGCCTGTACTAATATACCAAAAGTCTGAGTAGGAAAATGTATGCAAGGTGTGTTCATCTTAATGAAATGGCACTATTTGATGAGAATCAAGTAAGATCACAATGTATTTTGTTGGTGAGAGTTTCAGCATTAAATGAATTCTTTTCTTTTTTTTCTCTTTAAGCCTTCATAAACACAGCCTTTTATAAATTCATAGCAAAGATGCTCACATCATCATCAGGGAAAATGATCTTTTCCTCCTGTTCTGATATCTGTATGCTATCTGTGACAATAATCCCTTCATTTAATAAAGATAAAAACACAGTAGTTAGGTTAAGTAATATAGAACAAATAACAACAATTCTGGTTTAGCCTTCTGTTGAGCCTCATTGATCTAATTAAAGATTCATTATCCACATGAGTGAAATGGTCTTCTATACAGTATATTTATCTATTTAAATTTCTCTGCAGATCTGCATTCCTTTAAAATTCCTTTTTGCAGAAAAAGAAATGTTTATGAGTCAAATATCTCACTGGTATTCATGGTCCAGAAATTCTTAAGTTTATTAATTACCTTGGCTGAACATCCTGCTTGGAGCAATTTCATTACGATGATAAGCAAACAGTGCCCTTTATTAAAACCTGCTTTAGCCAACTGAACTAACTTGGAAACTGAAGCCTTAGACTTTGCAACCTATACTTTAGGAGAGACTTTAGAGAATGCAATATGCAACATTGATGTAGATTTACAGTGTCCTGTTTGACATAATCTGTATAAATATTGTTTGTGGAGCTTTACTTACCTAAAAGTACAGGAGAAGATCTGTTTTATTTTAAGTGTAAATGGCCTAAAATTTCTTTCAGTCTCTTTGCGCTCCCCAACTATTAATAATTAACAGTTTGATTACAGAACCGCATTTATGTAGCTAATGTCCCTTTAAAATGTCTCTCAAAATACCTTAATAGCAATATTGTGAGGCTTGGTTATTCATTTAATTTTTCTCCATTTTCTTTTGATTCAAAAGGAAGAACATATCCTGTGGCTTTAATCAGGGTATCAGATCATTATATGGTATGCAGTAGTGGGCAGCACTTACTTTTGAGTCTCCTTTGTACCTACCAATTGCCCATTGTCAAATTGCCTTCACAATGTAAGTTCTTCTTCAGCATGTCATTTTGACTGGGACAAAAACCTACACTTTAAAGAATTTACTTACTTTACATACTTTTCTTAACATTCTGTCCCCATTTTGGTTTTCTAAGCAATCACTTAGTAAGCTATCTGAGTGGCACTACATATGTTTTTGGGGTACGGTACTGTAGCAGTCAAAAACAGAGGCAAGGACTGAAATAACAGTTAAGCAATACAGATGATCAGGTCTAATGCCTGGGAGCTCCCCAGTTCTCCTTTATTTGGTGCTGTATCTTTAACCTCGAAGTGTTTACAGTATGATAGAGGTCTTTCTAGAAGATCTATTAAGAAGATTTGAATTTGCTGAAAATATACTAGTGGAGAAATTGTAGAATAATTCATGCATTAAATCAGTCTAAATCAATGCTGTAAATAAAATATTTTGCAGTGTTCCATATAGCTATAACATCTGTGTTTTTTTCTATAGGATTATAGAGTTGTGTATCATTATCCTGTGTTTCTTCATACTTTTCTGCTGGTATGTATCACCTCTAGATTCATTCAATTTTAACTGCCTTAGAAGTAGAGACTGTAGCTAAAGAAACAGGGGTATTTGTTCTGTTTCCTCTAGTAGTTTGGTATTGCAGATGTTCTTCCTTTTCACACTTTTTGTTCAAGTCTTCAATTCACCACTGTTTTCATCAGCTGTGTAGTTTGTTAGCCTATTCTATGTCTTATCTTTAAAGTCCAAGGCATTGTTTAACATTTAATACAGTTCCTGTCTTGTTACAATGCTACTGTTTGTCTTTTCCAGACAAACTTCTGCAGAGTTTCGTATCTGTGGTTTAAATCATATAATGATTTATACATGCCTTTTATACAGTGGAAATTCTTATGATTTCAGTGGGAACAGTCACAGGGTATTAATTTTATGGTATGACAAAATGTTGGCAAAAGCTTCCCAATAAGCAGTAGTTAGGGAAATTAGAAAATGTTTTTCTGGATAGCTATAGCTTCAAATGCTAAAGGCACTTCCCTCCTACTGTTTTTTTTTTTTCTTTCTTTTTTTTTTCTTTCTTTTCCTCTGAAACTGTATATTTTTAATTTAAAGTACTCATTTGTGTTGCTATTGTTCGTCAACCAGCGTAATGGGTCTCTGATGAGATAGGCAAGTAGTAAGCCTGTCCAGATGGAGGAGTATAATTTTGCCACTGATTTCAAAAGGGCCAAGAATTAATCCCCAGATCTTAAATGACTCAATGAAATGCTACTGCCTCCTCCTGCCCTTTGCCTTTCATGAATTGTACATTCTGCAAAGTATTTACAGTCCACGGCTATGAACCAAGTGAGTACCAAGGGTGTGGTTTAGCAGCCAATCTCATTGTTGCTGTGAAAACTGGCAGTCCCAATCCTTTCTCCTTACACATTTATAACCCTGCACCTATTTCTAACCATATGGTTCCACTTCTTCCCTTGTGCCAGCTTTTGCAGTATGACAATTCATTTTACTAGTCTGGCAGGAAGCTAGTCAGGTTTTCTTCTGCCAGATAAGTAAAATAAATTGGCTTGCCAGGGGATCTGATGACAGCTTACTTTTCATACTGACAACAGTCTGAGAAAAGAGCTCTGAAGGCAAACTGTGCACCATCTCTGAAGCAAACTTCCTCACAACTCAAGTTCTCCCAAAACCCCATGAGCTTAATTTTGGGGAACAAATGCTGGGTCTAAGTAGAAATCAAACTCTGGACTTCAAGGTCCTTTGTTTGAGAGTGTTATGCTGGAATTTCATTTGAGGAATGAAATCACTTATGACAGCTGCAAAATTAGAAAAAGAGACAATAGTATTGATTTGAAGGTCAGCTCCTAGAAGACACTTATTGTATCTTTTTTTAGTGCAGTTCTGTGCTGGTTACAGCGAAGGATTGCAGGTCTACCACACCACTAATTTGGGGAATATTTTTGGAGGATTCTTTATGGCAGAGGCTTTTTGTGATGCTGTCGGTCTTTCCTGGAACCTGTTATAGTGCAAAGCAACTTAGGCCTGACTGTAGGTAGGCCTAGTTTTAGACTGGAAGAGAGAGCATCCTGTCTACTACTACTGAATGATTTCAAGTTGACTAAGGACAATGAGGATATGAATACCTTTTCTTTGGTGATGGCAAGAGATAAATTTTCCATTTAAAAAAACAAACACAATAAAACCCAAGAAAACAAGAACAGAAACCCCAGTAGTAGTTGTTTATAAGGAAATAACAGACTTCATATTACGTTTGTCTTCCAACAGAAACTCCCAGAGAACTGAGGTTCCCTGTCATTAACTCAATTTTCTGTTCTCAAAATATATACATGCAATGCTATTCCTTATTCACTTTGGAGTAAAGAGGTCTGTTTCAATATGCTGCTGTAATCTAGTCTTACTGATCCAGTGGAGAATCTGGCTAGGAATGGGGCATCTGGGACTTATGGCAGAGAACATTGGAGAAGACAAACTGCATAGGACCATCCCCTCCAGGCAAGCAGTGTTTTGGCAAGCTGTGTTTGCTTGTGGGAGCAGACCAAGCTTGTAGGTTTCTCCTTGCCGTCTGCTCCTGTGTTGGCAGATAAATAATTAGGCCCCATGAATACAGAGTCCAGACCAGGCCTAAATTTCCTCCTTTTGTTAAGAAATGCTATCAACTACTGATATGAGTCATACAGGGTATTTTGTGTAGATCATAGGCATGCCAGATTGCTGGCACAGGGTGGAGGCATGGGGAAAGGACCAGCCTAGTCTTGCTGGAACAATTATTGTTCCTCGGGGTGTACTACCCTGAGTCCTCTCTGCCTGTAGAGGTCTGAAGTCACTCCAAGATCCTAAATGGGGAGTAATCTGCTCCTATGTGATGCCATAATTTAAATTTTTCTCAGGAATAAATTCACAGTAAGAACGGCCAAAGAGAACTAAAAGGACGCTCTGTTCAGTGGAGAATTTCAGGCAACTAAACTCATTTCAGAATATTTCTCCTGCCTGATCACCAAGCTGACAACATCAGCTTAATTCCTGGGAGCTGAGCTTTTTTAACAGAAACACTTACTTTGCCTTTTCTGGGAGGAAGTGACTTTCCTAAAAGCTGATGGTATTCTGATTTCCTAGTCATGGTAAAATCAGACCCGTATCTGTAGAATAATTACACTGTGTGGGAAGCAGTAAACTTTTTATTTATCTTATGAACAGTTCTGGCTATATATCTTTGATTGTTTCTTTCCCATTGCTCAATTAATATTGACATAAACTGTGTGCTTACTGGTACCATGTAATGGCTAGAAACAGAATCCTAGATCTATGTTTTTAGTTGAGTTCACAGAAGTTATGATTCACATTGTTATGTTTTAAATCTGGATAGGCCATGTTATTTTTACATACAAATCTAAAAAGTTGGAACTTTACATTTGAGCATAAAATTGAGTGCATTCTTTTTCTTGCCTAAAATCTTTCATAAAAGAGAGATATTAACATTTTAATCTGGTGGAAAAGTATTGTGCAAGATATAGCAAAGAGATACTTTCTTAATTCTCATAAAATGTAGCAATTGCTATGTCAAAAATAGCAAGTTAATCATTCTAAATGAAGGCTGTAAGAAATAATTATTTTGCATCAATTAAAAATTTTCATTGCAGAAGAGTGTTTTTGCTTAGCATCCAACTATTTTGGGGGATATATATATGCATTTTGTGTCAAACCTGTAAGGCACTGTTTCGGATTAACATTGGTTTTGAACAACTGTTAAAAACAAAAAATCAGAAGAGTTTTCAGCCTGGTAAAAAAATTGTTTGGCAACCAGAAAATAAGAGGAAGAGGAGAACAGTTGTTTGTGTGAAAAGCAACCTTGGAGAATGTAATGGACCTTGGAGTACTTCTCAGTATGGTTATTCAAACTTGATCTATGAGTGTCTACATGACTTTGCAGAGGAATTCCAGAGCCAGCAATTAGAAATACTGAATACAATGTTAGATCTAAAATCCTTTCTCTTCTATTTCCTGTTCCTGTGTTGTAGCTAGCTGCCGCTGTCAACTTGAGATCTAGAGTTCAGAAGATAATGCTAAGAAATGTTCGCATCTCACTGCTGAAACAGTACAAAAGAATTTAACTAATATTTTCTTAAGTTTGTAGGCTTTTAGTGACTTTATATGTTGTAGCCAATGACTAAAGGGTTCTTTGTAGATGCCCTGATGTACTGGATCTCTCACCTAGTTACTTTCACTATAGGACATAGAGCAATGTTGCTTAGCTCTCTTTCTGATACTCTAATTTATTTTTTTTTTCCCTGAAAAATAGGCTAAGCTTCCGTAAAGAAGGTGAGAGTGCTCCTTCTTGCCCAGATAAATTTAACTATCTTGAAGTTGCTATTATGTATACAGGCCTTCTAATGGCATGTATTTTGGTTTAGATGTCAGTATCTTTGACTCAATCTCAGTCTTAGCTTTGTCTACAAAGTGCAATCAATTGGCCTACAGAAAAACTAAAACTGGTTACTCAGAAAGATAAGCTAGTCTGGCTGGAGCATCTCCATAATGTAACTATACTAACTCAGTTAATTTGGACATTTTATTTATAGTTAGCTGGCTTTAAATGGAATTGAGCCATAAAGTGTAGAAGTATTGTATTACATCCAGAACTTTTGAGATAGAATGCTACTGTAGTTCTACTAGGGCAACTAGAAAAATGCCAAAATCACTATTATGATGTAGGTTCAAAATTTACTGCTTGCAAAGTAGTTATTAGTTTGGTTCATAAACTGTCTGCCAAAATGGAAGTTGCTGTTATTACTTCTTTTTGTTCCAACAATGAATAATAATCAAAGACATTGAATTTAAGGTTTTAATAATGTATTGGATTGAATTTTTAATTTAAAATATTTAAGTGAAAAGCACTTCTGTGTCTTATAAAAGTGGTAATCATGAACACTGAAGTTACACAAACCATTGTTTTAGTTCAGCTCCAACTGTTTCCATCAGTGATATTTATGCATTTATGTACCTACTGGTAGTGCATTTGGTGAAAAATGTCATGTATTGCTTAAAAGGAATAATAATAGGCATGGAAATATTTTAATTCTTGTAATAAACATTTTACTAGAAGAAAAGTTTCGTATTAAAAAAAATAATTTCTATGTTAGATGCAGATCTTTCAGTTTTACTTTTAGAAGGTGATATTAGAAGATTCATATACTGTAATTTATAATCTGTTGATATTTTTCCATCCATTGGTTCTAAAATTGCCAGAATCAGGCTTTATTTTTCCAGTTAGGTTATCATTGTTAGTAATTTTTAAACTTTCTAATGGCAGGAAGAACAGGTATACTCTCCTCGTTTATTTATTTATATATATTTTTGTATTTATTTATTTTAAATACAATTGTATTATGGAAATAATAACTGAAAATAACGATGAATAAATATTACAATCTTCATACAACTTCTGCTTAAGTTCTATAGGAATTTGTTTGAAAATCCATACTTTCCTTTTAAGAGTACTCCACAAAATGGATCTGATTAAAGATCTGAGCGTTTTAGTGTTTGTATAAAGAAAACTCACACCTGTAGGAAATTTGCCACACTGATTGTAGGAAAGAGTTTAGCTGAAGGAAATAAGTTCATTACATGCACTAAATGAGGCACTTTTCAGTTATCTTTCTTGTTAAATGCCTAAGTAGGGCTTAATTAATGCATGTTAGTTTGAAAATGTTAATGCAATATCTCTTCTTTCAACATTATAAGACTTCTGCAGTCTTTGATATTACTCTGTCTCACCTGTAGTGGTGAGTTTAGCATCTCTTCCAACGCTAACTAGTAGTGAGCATAGGGGGAAATAAGGTGACTGGTGCCTGGTCTTTGTGAGGAAACCAAAAGTGAGGGGGAACTGAAAGAGGAGATGGATACAATACTAGATTGAATGTGGATGCCCCAACCCTGGAGGTGTTTAAGACTAGGTTGGATGGGGCCTTCTGCAATCTGATCTAGGATCTCGCTGTCTGTGGCAGGGGGGGTTAGAACTTGATGACATTTGAGGTCTCTTTCAAAAAACATGTAAATCTGCTGAAAGATTTAATGTACACAATATGAAAGCAACCTTTTTTTTTTTTTCTTGCTTCTTTTGGCTGGTTATGACAGAATGGTAAAAAAAAAAAAAAAAAAAATACTGGAGCCACCTTGCATTTCCCTGCCAGTTGCTATTTTGTTTTATTTTGTTTTTTTTTTTGTTTGGTACATAGAAAGCTGTTTTCCAAACAAAAGGGGATCAGATTGAAGTTCATCTCAGAACAGAAGAAAGGAGCTCAGTAAAAGTCTCTTGCTGAAGCGTGGTATTGTTAATTGCCTCTCCCACTATAAAATTCTGCTGTCTGAAAAAAGCTGAAAGAGCTACAAGTAGTGCTTTAATCTGTCTTCAAGCAGTGGGTGCCAACAAGGATAGAAGACAGCCAGCAGTATGTTTTTTGTTTTTAGACTTTTTTTTTTTTTTTTTTTTTTTTTTTTGACACCAGCTGGCACTGAAGTACTTGATATGTTGAACAGGCAGGAAGGATAGCTATGAAATGGTTTAAAATAAGTTTGAGGAGTACTGAGATCTGTGTTAAAACTAAACATATGAAAGATGTTTCTAAATTTGATATGAAATGTAGATGAAAAGCAGAGCATTTGTAAGTGCTTAGAGGTTGAACATCCTCAATTTTGAGAGGCTAAATCTCTGGTGATAGGCCAGATTTGACTGCAATATGCAACAAAATGTTCTAGAAGATATACTGCTGAGATTTCCAGAATTAACCCCTGCAAAGCAAGTACAGTTGTATTCCTCATTGGTTTGGAGTCAAAGTTCTGACCACTAGCTAAGATTTGCTGTTTTTTTTTTAATCCTCACTTTCTGTCATTATACAAATATGAAGTTTATTAATTCCTTTTGTGGGCAAGATTTCTTTGCTCTATTTTGATATCTCAAATACTTGTGGAGATTCTGTATAAATTTACATAGCAAGAAGAGCTATTTTGTTTGGACAAAATGTCCAGAAGTTTTTTGGAGTCGAATACTTTGCAGTTATTTTGCTATTGCTCTGCTTTTCCAGTTTGGAAAAAGAGCGTGAGATGGTAGGTCTATAAAATAAATTTGTCTCAAATGGATAGTACATCTTGGGTATGTTCTAATTTGGCTTTTAAATTTCATCTGATGTTGAGATTGTTTTGGTCTTTAACATACTTATCTGCAAACCGACCTGCGTGCATGTGTTTGTCCTCTCAGCAACTGAAGTGAGGGATGATTCAAATTTTCATTAGAGTAATTTTCATATGTATATTTACATTTGTCTGAAGGTATGCAGAAGATTTATAAGCCAGAGCTTGAAGGTTATTTGGCAGTGCCGTATAGCATACACATAAACTGTAAATATTTGTGCCAAAATCAGAAAATCTGAAGACGTACCCGTGGTTCATGTTAAAAATAGGTCCAAATTTCCATCTGAACCAACAGATTCAGCTCAGATTTTTCTAAACAGCTCCTCATCACATGTGGAGCTCTCTCTCTCTCCACTTTTTCACTGAAAATCTTGTTTTTAAAAATACAATACACAATAAACATTTATACAGTCTGTGGACATACTAAAGAGAGTCATATAAATGTTATCAATCTTGAAATGTGCAGAGATTTCATGATGAGTTCTTCTGAGAAAGACTTTCAATCTATTTTACGCAACATTGGCAATATAGCTGAAGAGATGAAAGTTTAACAGATTTTTTTGGTTTGAAGTACTCCGAAACAGTATATCTAACATGCTAATTCTGCAGTATGTATGAAAGCACATGAACAGGTAAGTAACTTTTTATTGTATATGGAGGAAAACTTATTTAGTACTGATGGGTAATTCTGTATTGTGAGCTCATTAGCAAGGTATTTGAAATATCATTCCTCTTCATATTTTTTCACAAAACTCAATATTAGCATTCAAAAACTAAGGAGCAGATGATCAATTTTACAATTATGTAGAATAAACTTTTAAAAAGCTAACAAGAGCAATTAAGGTAATCAGTTGTCAGAATTTATGAGCATTAGTTTTCAAAAGGAAAAATAATGGGATATAGTAGTAACAAATGCATTTTTCAAGTGTTTATGCTGGTACTCACTTGAATTTTCTTTTCTCACTTTCTTTTCTAAGTCCTTTTCTGAAAAGGAATTTAGACAAAAGACCTTTGAAGATTAAGTTATTTTTATCCATTAATATCTGTTTTTAAGTAGCAGTAACATTCAAAACAAATAAGTGACAAAAATAAGCTATACCCACGGAGCTGTGGGTATCACTGATTTATTTATAACCAACTGATAAATAAATAGAGTGGGGGGCATTTTTTTTGTTGTTGTTTGTATGCTTATTTGTTTGCAGGCATTTTCAAGTAATTTAGGTTTTGAAGGCTTCTCTTTTTTCATATTAAGCATTCTCCTGGTGGAACTGCAGAATAGCTTGCAATGTGTGAGAAGGGTTGATGTTTCAGCCTTTCTGCCTAATCTTTTATTTCTTGCTTATTTGTAGTGTTCTACACTACTGTACTGGTCCAAATCCTCTTTGCTGGCAGCACCATGGGATCCCATAAAGATACGGCACTAGTTTAGTGAGAAGTATGTTGAAGAAAGGAATGTTGAAACAGTACATTGAGGGAAAGCAAGAGGATAAAAACATGAGAGCAGGAAAGTTGAGAAATGATTTCAGTCTTCTGTAACAGGTTTTAAGTAATGGCATTTGGCATTGTAGTTTTCAGAACTTCAGAGGAAACAAAAAAAGAGAAAATTATCATATTTTGTCAAGGAGGGGAATTTAGACTTTGAATTAACAGTGAACTAAAGGAGGATAATAGGTGTGAATTGAAACTAATTGGTGTTTCAGATCATTGAGTTACTTGAAAATAACATGTGTGATGAGAACTGTGGAAGTTAAGTCTCTCTCTTAAATGCCTAATTAAGCACAGCTTTGTTAGGCATGGGGGAAGAAAAATGTTATGTCTCTGCTTTGTACTTGACTGACATTTAAATGGACGGTCAGTCAAAAGATTTAGGTTCTGTGTGGTGAAGTTCTCTTTCTGATTAAGCTGATCTACTGGTCCAGGAAGGGATGATGCTCTGAAGCATACAGGTGGGCACAGGTATAATCAAAGTTGTTCAGAAAACATTGTATAAATCAAAACAGGCAGGTAGTTGGCATAATGGATGAACATTTTCAAGTGAATTGTTAACCTTCATGCAGAATTCCTATAGCTGAGTATCTAAATCTGCTCCTGTGGTCGGAATTAAAGCACATCCTGTGGTCGGAATTAAAGCACTCACATATCTGAGTTAGGTTATGACAAGGACAGCAAAAACGAGTTTTCCAGTGGAGAAGTATCTATTAAAAAGCATGGAAGAAATTCCCTTCTACTCCCTCAAAAAAGGACCAACAATTGGTTAAACTTATGTAAACTAAATCGGACAATTTGACATGAAAGATCTTTTGCTTTCCAACCAACTATTGGGCTTGCTGGCTACAATCCAGTAGGAAAAAAAAAAAAAAAAAAGAACAAACAACAAAATGTGAAGGATAAACACTGTCTATAGCAGGTGGAGGTAATGCCTTACCATATACAAATACTTTTTGTGTTGTGTAACCTGGGGACAATTTAGCAGACAATTTTGTACTTAGAAAAATTATGGTTTATACGGAAAAGGAGAACCAAGGATAATGAATTGTCTACATCTGAAAATACCACAGTAGATCTGAAACACATGTCCTACCACACTGTCTTATGAATTCAAAAGCAAAGGAAGGAAGAGAGATTATTAAATTTAATTTCACTCCCTCATATCACTTTAAAACAGATGTTTAAAAACAAAAACTTATCCCATCTTTCCAGTATTTATTCTTAAGTATTTTGGGATAAATATTTTGTTACTCAAGACCAAACATAAAAACAGTGGCCCTTATTATTACAACAAGAAAGAAAGGATTATTTTAATTATGTGTATGCAAACCTCTGTTTATCTGTAGAAAGAAAAAAAAAAGAAAAAAAAAAAAACAAAAAAAATGAGAAGTCTGTTGTGAGAAGTATGGTTTATATGTCTGTGTGTATATGCACACATGGGTGGCTGGTTGGTTCCAGGGGAAGTTGATCCTCAAGGCTTCCCTTCCTCGCCAGTTTTTTTCCTCTCAATCTCACACAATCAAGTGCTGATATTTTTGTGGGAATATAGCTTAGATGAATTGTGAGTTACATATTTAGGAAATAGGGAGTCATTTGATGCATTTTCTCAAGACTAAAGCATACAGATTGTTTTCTGATACAATTTAGGTGTCTGTAAGTAAAAGAGAAACTTATTAAAGCTGACATGTTATGAAAATAAGTTATTTGTCTTCACATTCCTACTAAATGTGAAAGGTAAAATTATGCGACTATTCAGGTAGGGCTTTGCAGTCCAATAGACTTGTCTGCAGTATTTGACTCTGCACTGCAGTAGCTACTCCAGTTCTGTGTTTCCAGCTTTGAGATGTAAAAGAAGAGGGACAAGAAATAATCAGTTTCTCCAGTGGCATGTTTTGCAGAGTTTTCATCCAATTTCATAATTATCAGCAATAGCACTTTTTCTTCCATCTGATTAATAAATATTGCCTAATTTATTCTCACAATTGTCACAATAATCTGAATTTTTTACTCTTGAACTAAAAAATATCATTTTAGACAAGAAACAGAGTCATAAATATTAATCAGAGTCCATTTCCTCTGTGAAATCAATTTTAAAGCAGGATTAGGGCTGTCCTTATTTCCGGTCTACATCTAATCTCCAGGCACCTGTTCACTTGTTCATAATCTGTGAAACTGGTTTCTCTGAACCTTGTTGCCAGAGGATAGCAAATAGAAAAAATGAAGAAGCTTTTCATTGTAATTTGAGCTGGTTTCGTATCTTTTACTTCAGCTTTTTTCCCATCCCTTTAGGTTAACGTTTGCTTTGTACCTATTCTTGGTGAATATATTTAAAGGAAATTAAAGTTTATGGTTATATTCTGAAGTGTAGCACATGTAAGTGTTATCCAGAACTTTCCATTCAGGGAAGTGCAAAATAGATTTGTCTTTTCATTTGTTTATTTGTTTGTTTGTAGTAATATGGAAAAGAAAGATGAAGAGAATGAATGAGATGATGGAGAAATACTCAGCCAAAGCCACTGATGCTAATCATAGGATTAGCATAAAATAATCATAAGATGTTCAGGATTATGTTTTTCACTTCTCTGAGGAACTTGTATGCAATTGCCCTTTCCTGTGAGGCAATGACTGTACCACCACCTCCTTTGGTTTAGCTGTCAAAGTTTAGCCTGCTGATCTGAGTCATGGAGAAGACTGTCTTTGTAAGCATCGTTGATGACAGTGGACATGGATTGAGGTCACATTCCTCAAAGATTTTACCCCTTGGCAGGAAATCAACCTAACCCTACTTGACTGGTAAAATGTCATGGAAATATGATGCAATGTATGATGATGATATTGAAACTCAGAGCAGTTTTGCTTGGAATACTTTTCTGACATCCTATAGAGAAGTTGTTTCTTTTTCCCCTGCCCTCTGTGTGTTGTGAATTAACTCTGTGAATCAAGTTTTAAACAAAAATAAGCATTTAAAAGCTTTTTTCTTTGCAAATATTTTCCAAAATTTGATACTGCCTGGGTGCTTATCCACATGAACATGATGGAATGTTTCGCAATCCAATTTCTATTTCTTTCTTATTCTCCTTTAGTCATCAAAAGAACTTTACCTTTTAAACATTTGACATTTTGCTTAAATTCAAATATTAAATATTAGTGAGATTTTAATCTGAAACGAAATATAAGTAGTTCTACTTCAATTTTGTTCCAACCTTGTGTTCACCTTGCAACTATCACAGAGAAGCCTGAAATATTATTACTATAATTTTTGACAAGCTTATCTCTGAAGAACATTACATGAAGTCTGAAAATCTGACTTCCTATTGTCCACAGGACAAAGAGTTATACCCATTCACCGGGGCAAGAGATGGGCATGGCTATTAAATAGCAATGTTTCAAGGTTTTATAAAGCTGCAGTAAAATATTCAAAGCAACTGAAAAATTTAATGTTTAGGGAATTTGTTCAGGATGTTAAAATGAAAGGTACAATTTAATCGATGGCATGCTAATAAAAATTAGCAGTTTTCAACCCTTCTTCATGAAAAATGAGACATTCTTTAATAATTGACTGAATACTCCAGCACCCGCCACCTCTGAGCCATTGGAGGTTATTTTCAAAAGATGACCAGAATACAGAAACACTAAATATTTCATCTTAACGATAATGTATGCTGCAAAAGATTTGAACTTTATATTGAGCTTTGAATTGACTTTTGATAAAAGACATACTGGAATTTCTCTCTCTCTTTTTTTCCTCCCCCCCATTAACTTTGTGCATGGAGCAGAGGTCAGAGCTAGCATTTAAATTCAGACTTTTTTGCTTGTGAAATGGGTATATTGTTGGTTTTATTTATTCTTACTGTTGTGATTTTAAAAATTTGTCTGTATCAATTCCAACTAAGCGGGTATGTATTTAAAGAGATGATATAAATGTCCAAATTTCCATTGTGAAATATGTCCCTATTCTACTGAAGTCAAATGTAGCTTTACCATTGAAACACTTTGAAAGCCTTCTGCTGTACATATCTGTGAACCCAGCTGTGTCCTACCCATCTATATATGTGTATTAGTTAGAGAATCTACATTACATATCATTGATACATGATATTACATATCATCGATACAAATGTCTATCATGATGACATGGTCTGTTGTTCAAGACACTTAGAAATACACTTCCTAATTTTCATGACTGCCTACAACACAAAACCAGGTATTTCCTCCATGTCTGGAGTTGTTTCTTCTTTTTTTTTATTTTTTAAAGGAATCTCAGAAAAGCGGTTGTTTAACAGGAGCAAGTCTCATCAAGTTCTCTTATAAAAGTATTTTTCAGTCACAGTTCTATTGTCCAATTTTTCTTCTGAATATGAAACAGCAATTAATATACCAGCATTAAAAAAAAAGAAGAGGGGAAGGTAATCTTTATTCTTCAAGGCAGTAGTTCTTTTTCTTGATATATTGCTTTTGCCCCTTTATAATTATTATGCTCTATTTACTATAGAATTTAAGACTTTTCATTCCTGAAGGATGGGATGCCACCAAGAGAGACCTAGGCAGGCTCAAGCAGGAGGACCTCACAAGTTTCAATAAATCCAACTCCAAGGTTTTGCTCCTGGGTCATAGTAACCCTCTCTATCATTACAATCTGGGGGGACGTAAGAGTGGAGCACAGCCCCTACTGAAAAGGACTTGGGGATAGTGGTGGATAGTAATCTGGATATGAGTCAGTAATGTGCCCTTGCAGCCCAGAAAGCCAACTGTATCCTGGGATGCATCAAAAGAAGTGTGGTCAGCAGATAGAGTGAGGCAATCCTGCCCCTCTTCTCTGTGCTGTTGAGACTTCACCTGGAACACTGTTTTTGGGTGTGGAGTGTTCAACACAGAAGAGGTGTAGACCTGTTGGAATGCACATGGAGGAGGGCTACAAAAATGGTCCATGGTATGGAATACCTCCCCTATGTGCACAGGCTGAGAGAGCTGGGTCTGTTCAGCCTGAGGAAGAGAAGGCTCTGGGGAGACCTGAGAGTGACTTTTCAATATCAAAAGGGAGGCTGTAAGAAAGAATGAGACGGACTCTTTAGCACGATCTGTTGTGACAGAACAAGGGGAAATGGTTTCAAACTAAAAGAGGGGAGATTTAGATTGGACATGATGGAAAAGGTTTTTGCACAGTGAGAGTAGTGAAGCACTGGAACAGGTTGCCCTGAGATACACTGGATGACCCATCCCTGGAGACATTCAAGACCAGGCTGGATCAGGCCCTCAGCAACTGATCTAGCTGAAGGTATCCCTGCTTATTGCAGAGAAGTTGGACTAAATGACCTGTAAGTGTCTTTTCCTATTTAAATGACTATGATTCCATGGCTTAAGAATACACAGTGTTATGAATATATATATATATATTTCAGCATATAGAATTAAAAAGAGAAAAAAAGCTCCTAATTTGTCTTGCAACGTAGCAATAATAGCCTACCAGTCACGTAGTTCTCTCTTTTGGAAGAATTTCAAAAAAAATAAACATTATCTCTACTGTTTCCAAATATGAGATATGTGATCAATGGTTCTGTGTCAGAGTGGAAAGCCGGTCACAAGCGGTATCCCTCAGGGGTCAGCCTTGGGACCGGTGCTCTTCAACATCCTCATCAATGATATAGACAATGGCACTGAGTGCACCCCCAGCAAGTTTGCAGATGACACCAAGCTGAGTGTTACAGTCAGTACATTGGAGGGAAGGGAAGGCATACAGGGGGACAGTCCTGGACAGGCTGGAGAAGTGGGCCCATGGCAACCTAATGAGGTTCAACAAGACCAAGTGCAGGGTGCTGCACTTTGGTCAGGGCAATCCCAAGTGTTTATACAAACTGGGGGAAGATTTCCTTGAGAGCAGCCCTGAGGACTTGAAGGTCCTGGTAGATGAGAAGCTGGACATGAGCCAGCAGTGTGCTCTTGCAGCCCGGAAGGCCAACTGTGTTCTGGGCTGCATGAAAAAAGAGGTGGCCAGCAGGGAGAGGGAGGTGATTGTCCCCCTCTACTCAGCTCTTGTGAGGCCCCATCTGGAGTACTGGGTCCAGGCTTGGAACCCCCTGCACAAGAAGGACATGGAGCTCTTGGAATGAGTCCAGAGGAAGGCCACTAAGATGACCAGAGGGCTGGAGCACCTTTCCTATGTGGAAACATTGAAGGAACTCGTCTGGTTTAGCTTGGAGAAGAGAAGGCTCTTCCTGTTGTGGCCTTCCAGTACTTAAAGGAAGCATATAAACAGGAAGGGGAATGGCTGTTTCCAAGGGTGGATAGTGATAGCACAAGGGGGAATGGTCTTAAACTGAGGCAGGGGAGGTTTAGGTTAGATATCAGGAGGAAGTTTTTCACAGAGAGGGTGGTGGGTGACACACTGGAACAGGTTGCCCAAGGAGGTTGTGGATGCCCCATGCCTGGAGGCAATCAAGGCTAGTCTGGACGTGGCTCTGGACAGTCTGGTCTAGTGGATGTTGACTCTGCCCATGGCAGGGGTTGAAACCACGTGATCTTGTGGTTCTTTTCAACCCAGGCAATTCTATGATTCTATGAGTATCTGTATTAGGCCTTGTATTTTCCCTAAACGAAACAGTTAATAATTACTATTCTAAAAAATGTCTTCAGGCATTTATACAGTGCCTACCTAGTCACTTAGAAGAATTTAAAAACTACAATCTTTTGTTATATCTGACTGTCAATAATGCAATATCTAACTCTCAATAATGATTTTTTCCTTCCTGAACTGACCATTTGAGATTACCTCTTTAGAACAGTTCTGTTCAGAAAAGAGAAATGAATTTATAGTTTGGAAAGAGGAGCAGTCAAACCATTTGTATGCTCCATTTCATATCATCTTCTTTTCTGGAAACAAATAATTCTTTCTTTCTTCTGTTACTTTTATTGTCTTCATAGAATCACAGAATCATAGAAGGGCTTCCCTTTGGAAGGGATCTTAAAGACCATCTAGTTCCAACCCCTCTGCAATGGACAGAGTTACTAAGCACAAGATCAAATTGCCCAGGATCCCATCCAGCCTGCCCTTGAATGCCTCCAGAAATGGGACTTCCATAGCTTCTCTGGGCAGCATGTGCCAGTGCCTCACCACACTGAGTAAAAAATCTTTTCCTAATATCTAGCCTAAATCTGCCCTCTTTAAGTCATTCCCTCTTGTCTTATCAATATCAGACTGTAAAAAGTTGATACCTTTCCTGCTTGTAAATCCCCCCTTTTTTCCTTTATTACTTTTCTTTTCTTTTCTTTTCTTTTCTTTTCTTTTCTTTTCTTTTCTTTTCTTTTCTTTTCTTTTCTTTTCTTTTCTTTTCTTTTCTTTTCTTTTCTTTTCTTTTCTTTTCTTTTCTTTTCTTTTCTTTTCTTTTCTTTTCTTTTCTTTTCTTTTCTTTTCTTTTCTTTTCTTTTCTTCTTTCTTCTTTTCTTTTCTTTTCTTTTCTTTTCTTTTCTTTTCTTTTCTTTTCTTTTCTTTTCTTTTCTTTTCTTTTCTTTTCTTTTTTTTTTTTTTTTTTCCATCAACAAAGGGTGAGATGGTTCAGGTGCATTTTATACTTTAACTACTGATTTGTTTTCTGTGGTGTTATCATTTGCACTCTAAGACTCTGAAAAGTCTGTTGACAAAGAGTATCAATGAGAGGCAAATGCATTCAACAACTCCTTGTCTTAAGCCTTGTAAAACAAATAAAACTTGGGATTTACTCCCACCATCAAGAAAGTTGGTGTCAAAGTTCTTGCTATCTGGAGTGGTATGAGCTGGTGCAGAAAAGGAAGTTTGGGACTGAAGGATGATGCCAAGGTCTATGGGAGACAAAGAGGAAGTCTCAGTCATAGTAGGAGAAGATAAATTGGAAAAAAATACAGAAAACACAAAATGTTTCTTGCTTTGCATTATTTAGCTGAATGAAGCTTGGAACCTACAAATTCACTTCATCAAGGCAGAGGAAAGAAAGAACAGAGAGGGCATCAAAACACATATACTGCAGCAGATCAGTGACTGTGCAGCTTCTGCAATCAAGCTCTTTGAAGGGCACGTGCTAAGCTGTACAAGTTTGAAGTCAAAATGTTTATTTCGCTCAGTTATTCATGGTGCTGGTTATGAAATAGCATTGTGCAAACAAGCGTATCTTTTCTTTTGGTCCCAAACACTGACATGAGTGTGAGGTGGCAAATTCCTGCATTGCCTGGGGTTTGTGGGAATGGGGAATGACAGTCCTGACTGATCTCTGAGCAATGGAAGCAGAGCATTTCTTGCTGCCACCAGCACAGCAGAGGCTCAGTTCGTTCCCGTATCAAGAGAAGTAATTTCTTAGTGCTTCTTTCTGTCTGTATTATACAAAAATTGCAAAGAGAAGTATGGTGCTGCAAAAATATTCACCACTGTGTAATAGTTGGGGTATATGCATGTTACATTCTAATTACCTTAATAACTTTAATTGTCTAATTATTATAAAGCATTTGAGAATGCACCAATGTCTTACTGTACAATTTTTTGTTCACGTGTAAGCTGTAGAAAGAAGACTGAGGAGGAAAGCAGCACCAAACTTAAATTGAAAGCTTCACTAAATGAACAACTCCTTATCTTCCAAATATTCCTCAGATATTCTAACTGTTGACAGTAGTTCCTTTGCTTTTCTTGAGTTCATTTTCGTATTTGAAAGTATATCAATGATACATAAAGCATTGGAATGAAAAGTAGAAGAAGAAAATATAGTGACCTTTTTCAGCTACCTCGCAAATACACATTTGCAGTTGGATATACGTGCACAAAAGTCTCTCATGAGAACTTTGTGCAAGGAAATGCACCATGTCTGTCACTAACAGAAAAAAGGAAACGTCATCACTCCAAGTGGTGTTGATTAAAACAAAAAGGATTTCCTGGTGCCAGCAGTTGAAACAACTGTGTGAAAAGTAGCAAAGAGGTATTACTGTATTGTTGCAGCTTTCTTAGGAAAATTCCAAATAAACTTAAGGATTCTTGTCAATATTTGTACAAGAAAACATGCTGCTGCATGGTTCTGAGGCGCTTAGAATACCTGTGCATACACTCTTGTCCCCATGTGCAAAATTCTTGAGAAACTTTATTACAACTGGACAAAAAAGACATGCTCAGAGTTTGGTGCACTCTTTCTCATGCTAATATTTACAACATTGATCTGTTATTGTTGGTATTTGATCTACATTTCTTCCAGCTTGAGTCAATGGAAGGCACAGCTGCTGGAACTGTGTATTGTGTGGGCAGCATGCCTTTGTGTTCTGCAGCTGAGGAGTTCTCATGGCTACAATGGCAAGTCTGAGCACACTAAATCAGGAAAGATTATTGTTTCATTTATTGACTGCGCAAGTTTAAAACAGCAAGTATATCATTTGTTTCATGTTGTATTTGTTAGGGTCATATTCACCAAAAGCTGGGCACATGGTCACAAATATAGGGTAGCTGTACTTCCAGCAATCCCAATAAGGAGAAAATTACAAACATTATTGAAATGAAATTGGGCGGTTGGTTGCTTTCATGAGACACAGCCTCCCACCTGCCTTCTCCCATCCATCCATTTGTGAAGACTTGCTGCAAGCTTCCCTTCATCTTTCTGCATCCCAACTCCTTCCCAGTAAAGTATTTATCCTACCGTACAATTTGTTTCAAGCAAAGCTGGTTTCATAGTGGAAGACAAGCAAGTTCAATTTTTGAGCTTAGTTCTCCAAATGTTTCTTTCACATAATGGTCTACAGAAAAAGGAAGGCAGTAATTTTAACTGGAAAGAAATATCACATTGGAGTAACAAAAAAGAAGGGAAAAAAAGAGAGAAAAATCTATTTAACACTTTAGGATATAATGATATTTGAATAATATATTTTTCTGCCATTTATTCAGTTGCGAAGGAACTCAGTGAATAATAATAGCTGCTGTCAAAGATATTTATATTTAAGAAGGTCTTTATGTAAAATCATTTTTTTTATCAGGAGTGATTTTTCTCCAGGAGAATTCTGCCATCTCCTAGCAACCGATATGGCTATCTTTTTTAACAGACGCTGCAGTAACAATGGGTGCCTAACCTTTATATGGAAGCATTTGCACATGTACAATCAGGTCACTTATGAATTCAAACCCAGTTTTTAGGGTGCTCTGAGGGAGACACTGGCTACCACTTGATCTACTGCGCATTTCATCTACCCAAGATTTTTTAATGGCAACCATTTTAATTGTAGTTGAATATTTCCCAGTGAACTTCCAACTAGATCTGCAAATGGACACACAACTGACTTCTTCCTGTTTTCTATCCCATGAAATGAATAGAATCATTTATCAGCTTAGGTTTTATTTCCTTCTTCTTTCTGATTGTGTCATTCTACTTGCAAAGCAGTAGTATCACTAAAACTTGCCAGCTCAGGGCTTCTTTAGATATATAAGTGTTAAAAAAGGGCACAAAGACCCATATCTGCAAGTGGATAATTACAGTTTTGAGGTCCGTAACTAAATTAAGTACCTATCACTAAGGGTAAGTTCTTTCACTTTCTTCACTCGATCATTAAGGTATTGTGAACCATGTCGATTCAGAAGATTTCCCTGAGGGGAAAATCTCCCTAACTGGAGCATGCTCAGGCCTGTTTTGTTGGTCAGACTTGATTCAGACTGAGGATTGTGAGTGCACATACCACGAGTGAACTCTGTGAAATAAAAGAGAGTAACCTTGCAAAAAAAAAAACCCAAAACCAAAACCAAAAACAAAAAACCCTCAGTGTGGTACCCCAGGAGTTGTGTGCTATGTAGCTTCCAGAAGCTCAGCTCCCTCAGGATGTCTGAGCTATAGCCCAAAGGCTATTCTGAAACAAGTTTCACTAAGATACCCTCCACATTTCTGCTTTATAAGTAACTTAATAGATGTGTATATTTATCTACAACTTTTGGATCACATTATAGACGTCTCCCTATAACTTTATATGTTCATGTTTTTACAGATAGCTTTCATCAAGTAGGTTCGATGCTAGAGCAGTACTGCCTTGAGACTGTAACACTACAGAGTGGTTTTGGAACCAGCAGTTCTTTTAAATTACATTTTTACTTATGCTACTTTTTTTTACAGAAATTTTTAATTTGTGTAAATCATAATTGAAATATTTGATTTGTGAAGGACAAAAAGAGAAAATCTTGAACAAATTAATATTAGATTAATTCTATTTACTACACAAGTTACTGAATAATAAAACTAGTGCAAAATTTGCAATGGATAATTTGCTTCAAAAGTGAAAGTGAGAAATTTAGCCTCGTTTTCTGTTTGCAGAGTATCAGTGATGACAAGCCTCTGTTTTGTATGGGCATAAAATGGGAAGGGTGTCCTGGGTCATGTGGAGCAGCTAGTACCTCCTTGGTACCACTCTCTTCTATTCCTGTCAACCACATTGCATTCAGAGATGTACCAAGTTCTATCTTAAAAATAATTGAGCTGCTATCTTATTTCTCTGGCAATTGGAAACCCTCCTCAAATTTTCCAGTGCAATCTTACACAAGATTTTTTTTTTTTTTTAATCAGTCTTGGATGAACTTTTATTTTTCAGCTTTACTAGCTTTTCTTCTTCTCTAGTGTATACTCTTTTCTCAGCATCTGGTTTGCTAAATTAAGCAAGCATCATCTAAATCTTCTTTCTATTCCCTGGACCATTCTTCTTTTTTATGTTTTTATTTTTTGGTATCTGTACAGATTTGTTACTTCTATTTTTGTTTGACTTAATTCAGCTATCTCTTTCTAACTTCATGATAAGTTTGTAAGCATTAAATAGCCAACATTTATTCATTTAGTTTTGGTTGGTCTCAAGTAGTTTGTTATTCATAGTCTTTCTTTAAATCTTTTTATTTTTCAGCTTACCTAGCATCTATTGATATTACAGTATTCAGTGGGCTGAATCAAACTCAAAATAGGAGGATGGAAAATGTCACGTTGTTTTCTCTTTTGAAGGTTACATTCAGAATTATTTGCAGTATTACCAGGCAAATAAAATTAGATCATTTTAGAACCATTTAAAGATTTTTTTTCTGCATCACACATGCCTTGCCTAGGGTTATAAGACAAGAAATCATCTCATTTTATTAGAAATTTATGATGGCAGTGATTAAAAAATATTTACAGTCTCTCTTCCCATGTCTAGCCTGTTCTGTGTCTATTAAACCTTCTTTTCAATCATTCTTCATGGTCTTCTTGTTACCTGTAATGAAATTGCTAGATGGCAATGGCTGGATGAGTTATTACTGACTGATTTCAATGATATTTCTTTTTTGCTTACAAAGTTAGCTTCTTTCCCTTGTTACTTGTGTATATAGCTAGACTCTAATTAGCTGTTTCCTATTCAGACATCCCAAATGTCTCTACTTGACTTCAACTCGAGTGAGTTGAATATGCAATAAATGAGGAAAGAGCTGCAAAGAAGGAATGTGATTTCTAGGGGGGATCACTGGTAGATCACAAACTAAGGTATGTATCTGACATAATAAGTCACAGGGCAGGAGAAGGTTTTGGTTCTGAGCTGAAAACATGAAATAATTACCTAAAAGAGAAAGTGATAACAGAGAGCAGTTGTGCAACACTTCCTGGATCTCTGACTTGTTACTTATGTTGTCCTTGATCTTTCTCTAGATGTTTGCTGAAGTTGCTTTCTGAATCAAGTTAGATTTTGTGTATTCTATCAAAAAGGCAAAGGTGAGAAGATAATTTGGTCAGTTTTTCTTTTGTAATACAACAAATAACGTGCTGCATATAACCACTGATCAAGAAAGCTTTTGATTAAGTAAAGGTGTAATTTGAAGAAACATATTTTTGCCAGTAAATGCCGAAGGTTAGTCTCTGCAGTTAGGGAAATGGTTCCTTTTCCCCGATGAAAGCAGAGGGAGTAGAGGGGCTGATCCTTTTCCTGCCTTGGGAAACATTGCTGCACTGGAGCTTGCTTTCGTTATTGGCCGATGTACTGAGAGCTCCCCCTCCTGTTTTATCTTCCTTTTAAGCGCGTGCAGATCTCATCTCAAAATCACAGATTTCTGATGTCATCCATTTTTTTTTCTCAAGTATGATGTATCAACACAGAGAACACTTTTCAGTGCTGATTACAGACGTTTCCACAAGTTTAAGGCTAAATTAAGAGAATGGGAAGAAGGGACTTCTTCCCAGGACTTTCACATGCACTTGCACTTTTCACATATTTAACTTTGGAAATATGGAATTTATCATTCTTCTTAGTTTTCTGCCTGTAAGAAGAGATCAATAAGATTTCATCCTGTAGAGAATTAATGAAAATGTTGGGAATTTTATTTTTAAAATTTCACATATATATTCAAATTAGAAAAAAAAAATAAAAAAAGAAGTAAAGTTGTTTCTTAGACAGCCAGATTTAAGGAATATCACCTGTTCAAATTCAAGGAGGGACACCACGGAAAACCAAGGAAAAAGTGATTAGAATGTCATATTAGTGGCTCATTACATGGGGGCAAGAAGAGCTGAAGTCTGGTGAAGAGGATCAACTTGTGACTTTGAGGGAGAAGTATATCAAAAGGGGTTGGATCCACACTATAGAAGGTTCTTAGTTGTTACCACATCCTTAGTACAGAAATTGAATGTAACATAGATGATTATATATAATAACAAATTTTCATGAGACTGCTATTGGTATCATATAGACTTCTAATTCAGAAAGCATAGAATCTTGGATGATGGTGTACATCCTTTGTAATGACTTCATTTCTCTAGATTACTTGATAGCTAATGAACAGCTGCAAGGTCCCTCAAAGGTTGGTAATAGAGTAGAATTCCTAACAATCAAATTTTTATTTTCCCCCAAGGGAAAGAGGATAGAGAAATAACTGGAAATAACCTGCTGGTAAAGTTAAACGATCAAAGAAACAGATGCTTGCTTTTGTGGAACATTGTTCACTTCTGTGCGAAATGCGGGTTGCATAGTTGAATGTCAATAGGTGGAAAATAAGGATTAAATATCTGTCTGTAGTAGATATTTGTAACATTCACATTACTTATCCAATGGAGAAGAGTGTTGCATATCTTTGTGACAGACATAAAGAAACAGATCTCAAAATGAAAAGCAGTGACTACTGAGGTACCCAAGATTATGACAGCTACATTTTATTTCTATAGACAGCACAGATCTCCAACCCTGAGTTAATGCAACATTTAGAAATTGTTCTTTAAAAAAAAAGTTAGATTGTTGTCGAAAAAGATTCTCTATCACTTGATATGACATTTCAACATTTATCTTTTCTTGCCTTTTGTATTTTACTGTCTTGTGTCCCTTTACCTTTTCCTTTTATTCAGAGAGTTTCCTATTCTATCTGTTCTTCACTACTTTCCTCTACATCCTCCCTCCAGATTTGTCTTCTGAATCAAATACTTCTATTCTGTTTTCTCACAGTAAATTTATCCAAAGAAAGTGGGTATATAAAACACAGGCAGAAGGGAAGATTTGAAAGTCACAAAATCTTCTCTTTGTGTAAGGCACTGAAGAAAATGAATAAGAATAAAATTACAAGAAATGTAACAAAGGTTAATGATATTTTGGACTGTCTTATGTTTTATTTTTCAAGGGTTCTTGCAATTCTTTTTCCACAGATGAAGTTCTTCTGGAAAACTACTCAATTAGTTTTTCATTTTTAGTTAAGAAGATAAGCTAGATTTCATAAGATCTTTTTTTTCTCAGTGTACTGAGATAGAAGAAATTTATTCCCTATGTTTGAGATTTTTAGACATATGTAGATACATTTTAAACAAACTTGTATGAACAAGAAGACATTCCATTTGTGGGGTGGCCTTCCCTAATCGTATTTGTCTTCATAAATTCAGAGAGAACACAGAAGGACTCAAGAATCTTTTTTTTTTCTCTCTCTTCCTTCCTTCCTACTTTTCCTTTTCCTTTTTCTTTTCCATTTATTTATTTATATATTTATTTATTTATTTTTCTCTCTTTCTCTCTTTCTTTCTCTCTTTCTTTCTCTCTTTCTTTCTTTCTTTCTTTCTTTCTTTCTTTCTTTCTTTCTTTCTTTCTTTCTTTCTTTCTTTCTTTCTTTCTTTCTTTCTTTCTTCTTTCTTTCTTTCTCTCTCTCTTTCTCTCTTTCTCTCTTTCTTTCTCTTTCTTTAGTTCTACTTCTCCTGTTTAACCCTCCTTTACTGTCTTTTGTAGCCTTGCAAGAGATAGACACAAGTCTTGAAAAGTTCTGGGAACCAGTGGATGACACATATCTTGAAAAGTCCTGGGAACCAGTGGATTGCAAAACATAGTTCTGGTGACATGAGAACTCAGTAAGTCACAGTTTGAAAGCTGAGACTGGATGCCTGGGAAAGAAACACTGATGTCTGAAAGGAAACAGGGCCTCAGGAAGGATACGGTGAGTCTGGGACTTGCAGAACTCATTGTCTCTAGAACTGCAGTTGCTGAGACATTTCAGTGCTTTAAAACAGTGCTTTTGTTTTGTATGCAGAAAGGAAGATTATACTTTTAGCTTAAGGCTTGAAACGTCAGGCTTGATACTCCATGTGATTTACTGATTCCTTCATTTCTATGAAGCTAAAGAAGACCTGAAGATACCAGTGTATCCCAGGAGATGGAGATCTTAAAGATCCTGACTCTTAAAGGTGAATGTGTTTTAAAAAAACCTTACTTAAGGATGATTTCATAAGTGAATCGCATAAAAAAAGGGTGTTCACGTCTTTTGTATTGCCTTGATTTTGGGTTTGTTTCCCAGAGGAAATGCTGCTATTCTCTTTCTGTTACATGGTTCACTTTTCTTACAACTCCAGCCTACTGTCAAGCTTGGCAGACTCACATAGTTACGGGAGGGTTTCTGGATCCCACTGCTGTAAAACTGCTCAATAACCCATGCCATTCATTCTTCAGGGACTGGAAAATGAGTCTACTTCATTGCTGTTGTGTGTGCCACATACAGAGGAGTTATGGAGAAACAACAGCAGCAGCCAGTGAAGCATCTGTATTTGGCTGGCCACAGTAATGGACAAAAAGGAGGATTTTCTTCCTAATTCTTCATTAACATTAGCGATTATGTGTTTCTTTGCTGATTACAGATAACTCAGGGCAGAAAACAGTGACAAGAAGGTAAGAGATTGTCTGAAACAGATGGAGAAATGTACTGGAAAGGAAAGGGAAAGAGTGAGGTCATTGCCCTGAAGATTAAAGCACAATTCAAGACTTCTTCCTATCAGAGAGGAATATAGCAGAGGAATAGTTTTAGAGGTTGGTTTTCATCTGTGTTGTTTTTGTTTGTTTGTTTGATTTGAGTACGTAACAATATGGAGTATAGAATAGGAAGTGAACAGACAGAACACAGGTGATGTAACAGTTTTTCACTCTTATGTTGTCTCTTTAAGGCAAATGACTAGAAATGTTTACCCTGAGATTGCTGACCCTAATACATGGCTTCTGACTGTTGGTTATTTGTACAAGTTCCAGTATGGTGAACCAGCAGCAGCTGTGTTTCACAGGGTGTGGTAGCAGTACAAACTGGCTTAGTAATTTATTTATTAGTAGTGTCACTTAGTTTTAAAAAAATGTAATATCTATATTATGGATTTGCAAACATTTTACACAAGAAAGATTTTATTTTCCAAAAGTGCATTTAGTTATTTTAAAAATATTTCAAGCCACTTTCAGCAACTTCAAGCCTATATGAGTTACCAGAACAGTCTCTATGTATTACTCAGACTGAATCTCTTTGTATTTGAGGGTAATGAATGGTAGTATTAAGGTAGTTCTGTTAATATTTGACTACTGTCTCTGTTGCTTTACCATAATTATTCTCCTTGTGACGTGTTGCTGTAAACCTGGGGAGATGTGTATATTATAGTAAAAATTTAAACACTTTAGAATCTCTAAATTAAGCAGATAAATAGAAAATGTTAAGCATTTATTGTGTATTTCATTTTCTGATCTCAATACATTTCCCAGTGAAACAAAAAAAACCTGAACAACTTTATTAATATATTTCATGGCATTCCTGTGTTATGGGAACAATATATTCTCAAGCGCTCCATGCATCTGAAATTTGTCTCGATGTGGCCCATTTATTTTAATTTCGGTCTGTCAGTAGAAAAAAAGAAGTAATTAAACTTGTGACTAGCATGGAGAAACGTTTTGCGTTCTAAACTGTAGCTTGATACCCAGTAGTTTCTTTATATTTCTTCCAGTTGTCAGATCAAAGTCTCTCAAGTACTATAACTCAGCCATGCTTTGATTAATTACTTCACACAATGAATTTGCAAATTATATTTCTGAAGTGATTTATGTACTTTTTAACTCCAATCAACTCTCTCTCCCGCCTGCTTTTTTTTTTTTTCCTTCCTCTCTGCTCCAATCTCTGCTCTGATGTTATTTTATGCTAAACAAATCTGTATAAATAGAGCGAAGTCTTACCTGAACAGTGCAACTGAGCACAACTATAGAGATCACTTAAACTGACATCACCCAACAGCAGTCCTCATCAGGTCATAAGTCTCACTGCTTTGTGCAAATACATGAAGTCCCTCCCTAAAAATTCCCAGCTACAGGCGTTTTGTTCCAGATAGAGCTACTGGAATAGCTGAGCTGAGGCAACATTTAAGATGCATGTTCAAACCAAATATTTGATTACTGTAGTTAGACTCTGGTAAATGGTATTTGGAGAAGTAATAACTTGTTTGCAACAGTGATCTGCTTGTCTGGGCAAAGTTTAGTATTTATATTTGTGATTTCATTGGACAGTTTCACATGACATACTGTTATTCATTTTTCACCCATTTGCATTGCACAGTGGTATCTAATCTCTCTTTGAAGGTATTGTGTTCATAAATATCCATGCTGTCCATACAACTTGATCTGATATACCTCTGAAAGAGTGTGAAGATTTACTTCTCTCACTATCCCTAAGTCATCTCCTTAGCTCTGAAACAATGTGTACATTCACCACCTTTAGAAGTAATTTAAATCTAAGTGCTGCTTTGTTTTTAATTAAGGTGTTAACTGGACAAGGAGATAGACTTGGAAATGATGATCTCCAGAGATCCCTTCCAACCCCTGCAATCCTGTGATGTGGCACAGTGATGAAGGACCTATACTGGGGTCCTGTTTACACACATGACTGGAGTAATGTCCCAAATGCTCTCATTCCTTCTCACCACTTCAATTTAATTGTTTTGCACATCCATATAGGAAACTGCACAGAGTACATGTTTAATGCTAAATGAGCTGAGATCTTGAAGAATTCACTCCTTGATTTGCTTTTAAAGTATACTAACTCGTCTCTGTGAGACAAAACCCAGCAATGGTTTTGGGGGACTGTGCATTCTGAAGGCCCCTCAAGACAGGAAAAATAGATTCCAGTAAAATTCAGTAAATTTGGCTCTTTAACACTTTTGGCAAGCTTTACACTCTGGAACATTCCAAATTCACGCCATGTCCATGACACATAGCAACTTTATTAGTGTGTGATACATAACTTCTGTGCTGGTGGACTAAAGCTTTGATCTCATGATGTTTTAAACACTCTGAACTAGGAAAAAGCCCACAAAAAAACCATGGAAAACCACCAAGATGGGGCAGTGGGGATACCTGTGGCAAATGTCATGCAGATGAAGCCAGTCTGCTGTAGATGAGGATGGTCAAGGCACAGATATGAAAGCATTCTACAGCACCTAGCCCAGAGGTGAACAATCAGTCCCTGAGACAGAAACATTCAGCCATATAGATACAACACCTTTGGATCACGCTGTCTATCTCAAGTCGTGTCTCCAATAACTGTTAGTAACAGAGGCTTGAGGTAATGAGTATACATTTTAATAAAATGTAGAGTGATACTTCTATATAGAATCATAGAATCCTAGAATCCCAAGGTTGGAAAGGACTTACAAGATCATCTAGTCTAACCATCCTCCCATTACCCCAAGCTACTAAACCATATCTCATAGCTCCTTATCCAGATGCCTCTTGAACACTGCCAGGGATCGTGACTCCACCATCTCCCTGGGCAGGCCATTCCAGTGCCTGACCACTCTCTGAGAGAAGAAATTTTTCCTTATGTCTAATCTATACCTCCTCTGGCACAACTTGCAGCCATTTCCTCGGGTCCTGTTTGTTGCCTGGGAGAAGAGGCCAAAACCCTTCTCATTACAACATACCTTCAGTAAGTTGTAGAATGCAATAAGGTCTCTTCTGAGCCTCCTCTTCTCCAGACTAAACAATCCCGGCTCCCTCAGCTGCTCCTCATAAAACTTGCGCTCCAGACCCCTCACCAGTTTCGTTGCCCTTCTCTGGACATGTTCCAGGGCCTCAACATCTTTCTCGTAGTGAGGTGCCCAAAACTGAATGCAATACTGGTTGTGCTTTCTGTCTTCAATTTTAAAAAGCTTAATTAGTCCTGCACCTGATCCTGGACATTGGTAAATGCACATCTATTTCTATTAGCCAGGAAACTTTTCTCAGATAAATTTTCTTGGTCTCTCTGGAACTTTGTATTATCCCAACATTTTGGTAAGAGTTTCAGCAGACTGAAACTTTTTACGATTCCTGTGCAAAATAATCTCCTATCATGTTCACTCTTTTGCTACTGAACTGTTAATTTCACCTAAAAAGCAAGCTTGGAATTATCTTAACTAATATGAACAATACTTGAATATGAATACACTTTACACGGTGCTTAATTTGGTCACTAGAGCCAGGGGCACTATGGTTTCTGTAAGTCTTGATATTGCGTAGTTTAATAGTGCATAGCACTTGTCAAATTTTATTGTAATGTTCTCATGCAGCTGTGCAGTGCCACTATAAGCTGGGACACTGCCTTCATGTTTTAAAAAAGCAAATCCAGACAACTCAGACTGAATGCATATGAGAGTAAAAATGAATCTACATATGCCGTACACTTTTGCATGATTCTCCATAAAGATACAAAAAATATATGTAAAAATCACAAAATTGTTTCCTATTGCTAGATCCAAATCAACAAATGAAAATGTCAGCAAGCTGAGTCTCAACTTTGCATGAAATAATAGTAATGGGAGGGATCTTAATAATACGCATAGGTTAATTTTTGCAGAGGGTGCAGTAAAAGATCTTTTTATGAAAAGAAAACTAGTGACCCCATTGCTTTGTCTAGACATGAGAAACCAATGGACATGCTACAACAGTAATGTATTATAGAACTCTTACTACTAGGATATCAACATCTCTGTGTATTGAAGCAGGAAATTCAAATATTCTTCAGCCATGTAACAAATGTATCAAAAGACTGCATTGTTGTAGAACAAATCAAAATAATACATTCCTGGAAGGACCTCACGTTTCTTAAATTCATTCATCTTATGTTCATTTTTCACCATGATTATACATATCTGTGATGATCTTTGTAAAGTATCTGCTGGGATACATGAAATGTACTTCCTTATAAATAAAAATGAAGAAGTTCTAAAGTAATTATTTCTTTGTACCTATTATTTTCTCCATGTGTATGAATTCAGATACTTCTCTACTGCTTGTTAAATATAGTCAAATCTACCTATACATATTTTGTTTTCTCACTTTATACCTCATTACTATCACTAGGCTGGTAGACCTTTTGCAATATTTTATAGTTTAGGATTTCATGTAATATACATACATTGTTCTTCCCTTTCAGTCTACATGCTGATTTTCTTTCTTTCTTTCTTTCTTTCTTTTTTTCTTTCTTTCTTTCTTTCTTTCTTTCTTTCTTTCTTTCTTTCTTTCTTCTTCTTCCTTCTTTCTTTCTTTCTTTCTTTCTTTCTTTCTTTCTTTCTTTCTTTCTTTCTTTCTTTCTTCTTTCTTTCTTTCTTCTTTCTTTCCTTCTTTCTTTCTTTCCTTCTTTCTCTTCTTTCTCTCTCTTTCTCTTCCTTCCTTCCTTCCTTCCTTCCTTCCTTCCTTCCTTCCTTCCTTCCTTCTTCTCTCTCTCTCTCTCTTTCTTCCTCTCTCTTTCTCTCTCTTTCTCTCTCTTTCTCTCTCTCTTTCTTTCTTCATCTCTTTCTTTCTTCTCTTGCTTATTTCGTTTGTTTCTTTATTTTGTTGTTTTTAAATAAAAGTAGGTGGTATTTCTTTTCAAACATCACCTAAAATTGCTGTGAAGACAAAACCAATTTAAATGGTTTTTTTTTTTATTCTTGGCCTTTACCTGCTTTCCTTCCCCAGAATCTTCCCGAGGGATTACTCCCTGATTGTTTGTATAAGCAAATCAGCAGGCTCCAGCCTATTAAGAGCAACATCCAAACAAGAAATGGCTTCCACATTGTGCCAGTATAACTCTGAAATCTGATGTGTGTGGGAAATCTGTTTTTACACACAAGGACTATCACCTGGTTTAAATTGAAACAGTGCTGGCTGCACAATTCTGTGCTTATTTAGATAATTAAGGGTTTGGCCCCTTTTATTTGGAAAAAAAAAAAAAAAAAAAAAAAGCTGATTTCAAAATGAAGGTATGAGCAGACACTTATTTTTCCTGAACAAGTTTTTTCAAAAGGAGTTTCCAAAATCTTGGAGAAAGGTGTGTTGACTACCTTCATAGTCTTAAGTGACAGAAAAAAAAATCTCAGGCTGTGTCTGGAGTAGGAACTTTCAAAGTAACTTTTTTCTAAAGGACCAGAGAAAATAATTCTGAAACATCTGGTTTCCGTTTCAACTGGAAGCCCAGAGAAGGTGCCTTCCATGTAATTTCAACATTTAGGATATGAAGAAACATGTATTATTGTCTGGGTTCCAAGAGAAGGGCAGCTGCTGTCACCGTGTTGGTTGTCACTATGCCCATTTTCATTTATTTTCTCTTTATAACTTCAGGATCCATTGGCCAATTTCCAAATAAGACAGACAGGTAGATGTACAAAAGATACTGACTTTTCACATGGTTCATGGAAATAGCAGCCAAACAGAAAACCTCTATGCCCCCACTGAGGTTTAATGATAGGGCATGAACTCAGGAAAAGACGAAAAAGTTATGAATGGTTTAATTGGAGGTGAGAAAAAATGCAACACAAAACAAAATCTTCCTAGTCAATGCAAGAATTTTTGTTGTCAAGGAAACTCCATGATATTACTCACAGTTGACAAATTAGTCATCTGACATCTATTAAGGCACGAACACTGATTCAAGTTTTCCCCACAGTTAGGATGTATAATTGTCTTTCTGCCGCATGGATTACCCAGCTTATAAAAAAGTATCTTTATCTTAATTCAGCTAAAACAGGTAAGAACCACATTACACAAATCTGCTGGAAACTAGGCTTTTTAGTTTGAAGGCTCACATTAGATCAATTTGTAGGTATGGGTCAAGATTGGACAGTTTGTATCTGTTTGGTGTCCGCTGCGATATCCATTTCATCTTCTCTACAGCCAACACGGATCTTACTATTTCTTCATGCTTGCCAATTTAACTGTTTAGCCTCATTCAAATCACTTCTTAAAACATTCTCTACATGTTGTCTTTTCACATTTAACTCACAATAAAAAATGAATGAGAATATTTATAGTTATTTCAAAATGTATCAACATAGATTGAACTTTCATGGCCTTCTCTCTAAGTGTATATTTGCATATGATGAGAGACATTAAGCCAAAACCCATTATCATCCCATTTTTGTCAGGTACTACAGAGGACTCTGAACATGAACTATATGATTAGATTGAGACTTTATGGCCTCTGGGGAGAAAGGCTGAGTAACATTAGTCTGCAACAAAAACTTCATTTCTTATTGCATAATTAGTCCTTTCCAAAGTCATGAATGTTTTCCCCTGAAATCAATACAGCTCACTGAAAGTTGATCTTTTTTTTTCTAACCCTGCAGTTTTTACTTCCTATGTATGCTCCAGCACTTTTGGCATGCTTAGTTAAAGCCAAGGCATTGATGTAAGAAGTCACTAAGGATTGGACCCAAAGGAGCACATACCTTCCTGTGTAGATGTGGATTTGCTTGAGCTTTGGGCAACTTGTCCACCTCTCTGCTGCGCCACTGGGACTTCCTAGCATGGTGCATGTGTCTGACTTTTGCACCAAGTGGAGAAAAGACAGAAAAAGTGGACCTCTAAGTAGTCCCTTACCATAAGCTTGTGTGATCAAAGGTGAAATAGCAATCTTGTTGTGTGATCTGATTTGCAATGAGATTTGGCTTCCATTTCCTTGTTTTATTATGGCATTATGTTTGTCACAAGAATTTTGGGCAAATCTGAGGACAGCAAAGACAACTTTCTCTTTTCTTTAGTTCTGGGACCTGTTTCCTTGGACATTTTATCTATGGGCTTGGGGATGTGAACCAGCTTTACCTTGCTATCCTTTTCTTCTTGTTCCTCATGTACATTGTTTCCCAAGCTGTACTGCTACAATTGTTTATGAGTCAGAGAATGCAATAATGTAGGATAATGGAAAAACAACATTCAAATTATAAGGATTTTATTTTCTTGGCCTAAGCTGACTCAGTGTGCCCAGCTGAAAGAATAGGAAGGAAGAAGCATTGTGGTGGGTAAATAAGGAGAGTCAGTCTTACCTCTGAGACAGATACAACCATAGTATTAGAGAACACTCAGCACTCTGCCTGTGCTTGTTGAATTTATCAAGAAATTTATTCTCTCTTGTGATGGACAGCCACAACCTGGCCTCGATTAAACAAATGCTTCAGATTGGGAAAATGTTTGTACAGCTCTGAACAAACTATGACTGCTTAGAAGATAACTGCAATAATTTTCTTGATTATCTATTAATCTTTAAGATTTTTCATCACATCTGCTTTGGTGTTCATGAATAAAATAAAATAGTAGAAATTAATGAAACTTCTTGTGTATGGATAATAAATACCTGTTCTGAAGACCTTTATATTCAGATCCTATCCCTTCTGTAAGACACTCCCCATGGTATACCATTATGTTAAACCAATAAAGAAGAAGAAAATGATATTCCATGCACATGTGAGCTAATAACAACTGGCAGGCAGAACATAAACACCGCAGTGGGTCACACTAAGGCAGACTGGCAAGCTGCTGTGCTAGCTTAGTTTCCAAATATCTGAAGATAATTGCCCCAGTATATCCATACAAAACTTACAAAGAAAAAAATAAGATTATCCCAAGCATGAAACTAGCTGGAAAATTACTCAGCAGTGTTATTGAAAACTCATTTTACCTGCTGTGATATTTAGCTAATATGATTAGCAACATTAAGACAGAGACTTCTACTATAGTTTGGAAATAGACTCCAGCCTACCTATCACAGTGGGAAATATATTTTTGTTCTGTAACATATTAGCATTTCCTGCCTGCATGAAATCTCTTAAACATCCACCTCTACTTTCTTATCTCACTACTGTCAAATTCAAGACTGATTCATGTTCAGCATATAGTTCAGGACTTCCACACTCATTGGGAATGCTAAGAATAGTAAGGGAAATATTGTTTCAGTAATTAATTACACGGAGCAAAGGTGAAAATCTTTAAAAATGATTTACAATAGATTTGTATGCACAAAACATTGTTTTCATGCTGAGCTAATTTTCAGGCTCTTGCATAGGTGAAGACTTTTCTACTTATATGGGTATATAAAAAGTTGAAATTGTGGTACTTGTTTTTTATAAAATAGAAAAATAATTTTCCCTTTTCTTGAATCTATTTCCCCACACTTCATTTGTCATGACCACCCTCTCTTGCTGCTTAATTTTGTAATTACACTTCCTTTTTTCTTACAAGGTCTATAATAATATCAACGATTATAATAAAATAATATCATGTTACTCTAGCACCTGGGGCCTGCAGCCATAACAAAGACCTCATGTGGAGATGTTTTTAAAAAAAGCACAGAACTGGAAATTAGTTTTCCCTTTCACTGTTTCTTGAGAGAATACATTGTAAGACAAGAGATAACTGATAATATACGCTTACTGGGAAAGAGAACAATGATATCAAAGAATGTGTGTGTGTGTAAGGATCTCATTCTCTTTAAATAAGGTGGTTTCCATTTGGATCATTTGAATTCTGTAGCATCTATTAAATTGGGGATGAGGAGGTTAGTGTTTTTCTGTAAAATGTATTAGAAATCAGCCATATAAGAAGTGGAAGCCTGTGGATTTAGTTCATAGAAAGGATAAACTTTTCAAGACAGTTGCTACATTTGTGGGAAATCCATTATGTGACAGGGCATAGTTCAATGAAGTCACCCAGATACTTAGGTGGAAAAGAGATACCCAGGTTTCTTGAAGAAAAACATGTAGGAAATTATGCATCTTGTAATAGAGGTAAGGAACTACCTGAGGTAAAAAACAGGTGCATTTCTTCCTAATTGCAGAATTAGGAGATATGTCTTTATCCCACTCACTGGTTTTCTCACCCAAAATTTCTAGAGATACTCCTCTTGTGTAACTTACAGCTCAGAATTCAAACTCTCTTCAGGAGGCAAGAACATATGGTATTTTATAAAAGGAGTGGCTCATTTTTGTCTACTTTTTTAAACGAAGTTTTAACACCTCTGTGTGTGTGTGTGAGCTCGTGTGCATATGCATTTATATATATACATTTATATGTAGACATTTGGCTCTGGGGTCCCAAATTCAGATCTCTCCTAGCAAACCAAGTGCTCCAGCTATGAGGTTAAAGCTAACCTTCATATTATGTTCTTTCTTTTCACACAGTTACAGAGCCATAGAACAGCTGATCTTGGAAGGGACTTTCTGAAGTCATTGACCCCAGTCCTCTGTGCATAGCAGACTCACAGCAGATTGCTGAAAGACTTGACTAGCAATTTTTTACTACTTTAGTATTTTCCCTATACACCAAATCAGAATTTCCTGTTTTCCAGTTTATGCACCTCATTTCTTACACCATCAGTGTACCCTCCCACCCCAGATAGAGAGAGTTTCATTCTCATCTATGCATCCTTCCATACAGCAGCTGTAGGTAGCAAGCTCTTTCAGGAGTAGGGTTGATTTCCCTTTTGAATAAAATAGGATTGACTTTAATAATGCATTTTTAGTTTACCTAGGACTTTATCAGTGCTATCAGTTGGATCTTAAAATAAATGACAGCTTTGGAAGAAATTGGGTATGATTCAATCCCTTATCCTTGCTCTAAAGAATAGTACTGACCAAACAGAAACACTGGACAACAGTATCTGAGACTCCAGATAGTTATTAACTGCATCTTTCTTTTACTGTCTGAGAAGATTTGAAGGGCGGACCTTCTCTTGTCCCTCTGCTTCAACTAAAGGCAGGAAAGTGCCTCAGCAGTAAGTCACGTTTCTCTTGTTTACACTCATCAAGACCTTTCTGTTGCGTAATTCTTTTGTTTTCCACTGTTGTAATCTCTGATGTACACAGATCTTGGACAATATAGATGACCCATGTGGGATGCGTGAGGTTCTCTGTCAAGATATTGTTGTCCCTCTCTGGCTGGGATCCAGGTTTAGTACTAAGCATTTAAAAAAAAAAAAAAAAAAAAAAAAGGAACAATAGAGATAAATATAGATGCTGTTGGGAAAAAGAATCCAGCACACTGTCCATCCCAGTCCTTTGAAGCAACAGCCACAATGCAGTTTCCTTTGACTTTCTCAGGGATTCCCAGATATTAACAGTAACTTATGAAACCAAAGCACACCGCCTGACTAACACTTGGCTAACCCTTTGCAATCTCTTTCCAAATGCAAGCTATGAAACAAAGCTTAGTGCCAGAATGTAGGGTCTCACTGCATGCACACTGAACACAGCTGGAAGCAATGGTAGTATTGATGTTGGTAGCAGTTGTTCTGAGGTAAATCAGACCCCTGGCTGGAGGGCACTGCAGTGCACTCCAAACAACAGTACTCCTTAGACCTGAAGTTAATTTTGCAAGTCCAAGAACCTCTACTAAGACTGAAATTCATGTCATTAAATACCATTCAATACTTTTTAATTAGTATTTTAATGAATACTTTTTAAAATCCAGTTAATCATTGACTTTTGATGACTGTTTATTATTTTGATTAATAACTCAGTAGCGCAACTCAGTTTCAAAGCCCCCAACAACATATTATTAGCTAAACTGATCACTAAGTCCAATTCTTTAATATTAGTGTTTCTACATAAAAATGTTGTTTAATTATTTAATGGAAGAAGAGTACAGTGCTTCAATTAAGCTTCACTAACAAAATTCTGGGAGCAGGGCACCAAGGCAGGGATTGGCCCCCTTCATACTTTGTGCTTTTTTTTCCTTGAATAGCTTCTTTTTTGAGGGAGAAAAATCAAGCCATATTTCTGAGAGCATTGTCCAAAGTCTTCTTGAACTCTGTCAGCTTGAGGCCTTGACCACTGCCCTGGGGAGCCTGTTCCATGCCCACCACCCTCTTGGTGAAAAATATTTATATGTAAGTAAAGTTATATATAAAAATTGTAATAAGTACCTTGACTTACTGGTTAAAAAACAAAGAGGAAAGTTTAGTTTATAATTCAGATACTCAAATTACTGCAGAAGAATTGCTGGGATTATTGAGTTGGTATGGGACAATTTTTGCTACCGTAACTGCTGATACAATGACTTTACGTAACAGTAAATTGCACATCTTAACAGTTTTGTTTTTTTTTTTAACTATTCTTTTTAACAGCTCTTTTTTTTTTTTTCCAATTACATTATTTTCCAAAATATAAGCATTATTTGCCTTTACAGAATACTCATCCAAGAGGATAACATGGTAATTTTATTTGCTGACAGAAGTAGCTCAAAGTAAAGTTTCCCAGTGCAACTCAATAGTTTTGTTTGTTTTTGTTTTTCAAAGTTGTAAAATATTGTTTTGAGTAACTTCTTCTGATTTTTCCTCAATAGTTAAATTGCTTTTGTCTAAAATAGTAGCAACATTCATCTGTCAATAGCAATTCATCTGTTCCACCATAATTTGCTCTTTCTCTATGGGCAGAAGCCTCTTTGGGATGAAATTTGAATGACAGAATTCAGTGCATAAAGTTTGAGTGTTTGAAGGCTGACAATATATTTCATATTCTCTTCTGTCATCAAATTATGTCTTACGAATATTCTGCCATTTAATGGAAAAATACTGGAGAGTTAACATGAGAGCTTGAATAGAATTCCACTTTGAAACAAGAATAATAACACAAGGACTGTAACTGGAGTTCCAAACTGTAAAGCTATTTCAGCACACAGCAGCCTTTAATGATTTGAAAAGCACCATGGGACACATTAAAATACATAAGTGGTTAAATGTGAAAGCTTTTCCTGTGCAGAATTTTTGGTTATCTGTCTATAATAGCACTTTGATCTTAACCTAGGTAAGTAGGTTTGTATGTTTTTCTAATCAAACTCTGAATGTTTTGATTTTGAGTGCAAAGTCTTCATTTTTTATATATCTATGCCTTTAAAATTGCTAAACCTTATTAATCCACTTAAAAGCTTAACTTAAAAGTCTATAAAAATATACTATGCAAATTGGACTTTTTCACTTCTTCAGTCATCAGAGCCAAGCTCAAGGAAATTTGCGCATTCTGACCATCTCTAAATCGTTAGAGGCCAAACCAATTTAAATAGCAATCAATGACCAAGAACACCCTTTACTCTCTAAAGGTTTTTTTTTCTTGCTATTGTAATTACTTAATTCAAGATTGTAATATTCTGCTCTTCTGGATACTCTGCAGACTGGATCCATTCTTCCTTGTTTAATTTGCCTTTTTCCTCTGACATTAGATTGTTAGTTCTCAAAATAAGCAAAGAGCACTAACACCACTATGTAGTATAAGCAGAAGCTTCTCTTAAATTAATTAAAAATGATCCTTTGGATTAGACATTTGGGGTAGAGTTTTTGCCTCTGTAACTGCTTTCCTATCTCAGATCATTATCCCTAAGTTTTCCCACTTGTAAGATTGGATTCCTCTCATTTTATAAAGTGTTTAGAGTTCTTAAAACAAATGAAAAAGCATATGCTCAAAATTAAAACAAAAAAACAGCAGAATGTAAAGAATTATTATATTCGCTTGTCACTGATTTCTCTGAAGACCATTTTTTCTCATAGGTCTTCGGAGCCCATGAAATCTCTGGATGTGGCCACAGAGGAAGTGGGATAAAACTCCGAAAATACCTAGAGTTTTTCTGAAGTAACATCTAAGATTGAGACTGAAGAGACAAATGTGTCACTCTAAGAAATTGTAACAAACCCAGCTCACTGAAAAGCAGTATTTTCCTTAATTTTTACTTGTCAGTTTCAAAATAGTAGAGGTTAAATACCCACAGTAATGTTTATTCTGTTGGAAAAGTTGTCAGAGGTATTTAGTTCTGGTGTCACTACTTCATTCCTTGTGCAAGATCTGATCTCTGAAGTCATTAATGAGGTTAGGTGGAAAAATCTACTACTAGACACTTTTTATATCTGTGTCATTCATAAGATATATGATGTTATGTCTTCTGTATGCAGATATACCTTCTACAGCAATATACTTCCTCTGATGTCTTGCAGTGTCATAAACTCATTGCAGCTTTTGACTTCTTTCAGCCTTCAGATTAAAATGGTTCAGGTTACACCATTTTAAACTGCACAGAGGGTCAGGAGAACATATCATTTTAATGATGCTACAGTTCATTTGCTCTGGCTTAGGATAGCCAGAGGATGAAATAAATATTAATATTCACAGTTTGAAATAAGGATTGAAGCTTTGGTCCCACAATGAAGCGAAACATTCGTACATGATACAGACGACAGTGACTGGATTTTTGCCACTTTGACGGAAATAGAGATGAAAAGAGAAAGAAAAAACATACATAATTAAAAAATGCACCTGATACCCAGTTTTTTTTAAAAAAAACTTTTCATTATGGAGAGAAGCAATATTTACTTTTTCTTCATGGAGCTGAAATCAGTCCATTAAAAAGGTGGGAGAAAGATTAATAGGTAAATTCAACATTCTGACTCCTTCTTGTAGCTAATGTGTTTAATCTTACCTAGATGATGAGCTACATTTACACTGACAATGAGTGGAGAGAGAGAAAGAGAGGTTAAATATGTGGTTAGGGGACAAAGTTAATGAAAGCACATTACAGAATTCTACAAAAAACATATATTACTGTTCATTTAATTTAGTCCTTGGGACAATTACATCCCTGGTGTAATCTCATTAAACTAATGAGATCACATCAGGGATGAATTTGGCTCTTGTATTTGAAGTTTTAAAATGGTGATGTTATTGTAATTTTCTTCTTTGCTTAGAATGTGGATGAGCTTTGGAAGCCTGAGAAAAGAGTATTTTTAAGAATGACAGACAATGGCGGAATAGGGAGGATGCAAAAAAGAATACTGAGATAATTCATTTGTAGCTCTTTTTGTCCTTGTGCAGATCATTTATTTAGAGTTTGTTTATTAACTTTTCACTTCCTTATGAGGAGAAATCACTTTCACCTGAAAAACAGATTCTTAAAACTGTAAGGCACCTACCTCATCCCAAAAAGTGTCCCTCTTCACTTTTAGGCATGAGTGATCCTCTTAAAGTCATCTTCAGCTGCATTGATTAGCTTGAAGGTATTATCAAAGCCTGACTGAAGTGTGTACAGCTTTGTTGGTGTCTTAGAAAGCTGCTGCATCAGCTGAGAATCTGATAGTAGATTTCCTAACAGAAACAAATCTCCCCAGATTCCAAAGCATATCTTCTTGAACAAACCATTCATCTACTTTCATCTCCTGTGAGCTTGGTCTTTTACATTTGCTCAGACCATGCATAAAACATACACAGCATAGTCTTCTTCTGTTGATTTTTGGATTATGTGTTTGACAATAGCATATCCAAGTTGAGTGTTAAAAGCTGCATTCAAGTCCTTATTTTCAATGACAGGACATCAACTTGGTGAGAGCTCAAACCATTAAGCTGTTGGGTTACCAGGAGTTTTATTTAAAGTCAGTGATGAGACAGTCATTGAGTTGGGACTGGCATCAGTACCTTGGGTGGTGTCTTCGGCCTGGGAATGACGACTGTTTCCTTCTGTAATCCTATAAATCGCTATAACTGGGAGAATGACACAGACTAGTAACATATTACTCAGTAATTAATTGCTAAGGATAATTTTTTATACAGCGAGGTCAAATTACTGCCTCATGAAGTTGCAAGAGAGATAATTTAGATTCAATTCTGTCACAACACAGGTGAGTAAGCTAAGAAAGCATCTGTTTCATGGATTCTCTGACTTTTTGTGTTATTTTATTGGACATTGGTAGAACTACATGTAAATGCCTTCAATGTAAACTCATATTTGACAATCTGTCTCACAGTAGAGAAACATAGGCTTTGTGCTTCACATGGATCATATCAGCATGGCAGAGTTGTAGACATTGACTGAATATAACTCTTTGTCAAATTGTGTATAATCCTGCTTAGCTAGATTTTGAGGTATTTGACTATCCCCAGCACTAAGGGCTAAGGCAATGGAAAACAAAATATGTCTGGAGTGTAGCGATTCTCCAATTATTGCTGTTTGCCAGAACCAACAAGAAATCCAGAATATTTGAGTTAGGCCAGCAAATCAAATTTGACATATTTCATTGGGGTTAGCTTAGTAAGATTCCATATAAAATAAATTACATATCTATGAAATTTATCCTAAAATTATACAGTAATAATGCTTCAGCATATTTGAGTTAATCTATATTGCTCTTATTTCTCAGTAAATCTGGGTATGGTTAAAAAAATCCCCATAGATTTTTTTTTCCCTGATATTTTCTCTTAAATATTACAGGAATTTTCCAGCTGAAATATAATAACATTATTTCCTCCCAGTCTACCTTCTTGTTCTACTCCAGCAGACTCACAATGAACATGTCCTCAAAACGCACACCCAACTTCACTTTCTTTTTATTACTTATGACAATCTTTAGAGTGCACAGAAGACTTTTTTTTTTCTCAGACCTTATCCTTTATTTGCCATGACAGTGACACAATGTTCAAGACCTTAATGCTTTTATGCAATTTTTGCTATCAACAATATCTCAGACACCTATCTAATCCTCACTCTCACTCTTCCTCGCTTTCCTCACTAATGTGTTTGTTAATTTTTCAGAAAGATGTATAAACATGTCATTTTTCTAATTATTTTGAATTTTTTACCTGGCACTGTAGTTACACTATGTTCATTCCTGTTTCACTCTAGTGTCTCTTTGCCACAGTGGTGAGGGATGCAGTTTTATAACGTCATTCTTCTGTTCAGCTAAATTTTGATTTTAATCAAATTCGGCTAAACTTTGCAATGTCTATTGTTTGGGAAATTCCAAGATTTAATTTTTCATTATTAATTCCAAAACAGATGGAGGTTGTGACCAAATAACGGTAGATCAATGGATATGTTCTGCTTAGAGAGCATTGAAGTACTGTGCTCTGATTCAAGCTTGCACTTTTTAAAATTTCACTTCTGATTCAAAAAATCACTAAAGATGAAATACAATTTTAACACTATCAAAATGTTTCAAACAGAACACTCCCCAAGTCAGGATATTTCCTCACGCGTCCTTCCTCTTAACGAAACCACGTTTTCTAATGCAAGAATGTTATTGTTGGAAACTTCTCACACTACAGCAGAGATGACATTTTAAGGCGTAGAATTCTATCAAAATCAAAGGGGAGCCTAATCCCTTCAGGAGGCACCTTGACCCAGGGGAAGATATGGGGAAAAGAAGAAGGAAACCCACATTCTTTTCTTCAGGAACGTTCCCGCCCATGTGGGCCCATGCAGCAATGATCTCTGAGACCAGAATGCAGTCTCACCTGTTCTCTCTTCCTGGTCACAGTATCGGATTTAAGGTACTTAAGTAAACCAAACAAACAGGAAAAGAGGTAAAAGGGCATTCTTGGTGCTCAGATGATGATGAGAAAGGGAAAAACATGCTGTTGCAAGCCCGAGGGGGATATATGACTACCCAAAGCTGGATATAAACATAAGGGGTGAGTGAAATTTTGTCACTCAGAGGTTGCGTTTGAAATGCACTTCTCCTGTTTCTTTTTTTTTCCCTGCAACATAATGGGGCGGGGAGGAGTTCAGAGAATGGGAGCATTTTATCTTGTGCTACTGAATTCAGAAGCCCTTGTGGCTTTCAATTCTTACTGTAATAGATGCTTCACTTTGAATGCTTCAACATCTATGAGCCTCCCAGCATAAATGAATGAACTCTGCCATCATCCCAAACACATCACTTTTATATCTTCTTGTCAGATGATTACAGTTATTAACAGCAGCGTTTAAAATTCACTTTCTTCTTTGAAGGAAACCCTGTCTATAAGACAGAACAAATTACAAGTGCTATGTGTAGTGCAGTAGTGTTAAAGCTGCTGTCAGCATCCCAATGTGGCCATATGTCTGACATAAAATACACAAAAGAAAGTGTTGAGGATTGAAGCACAGTCTGATGATAAGTAGACTTTTTAAACAATAAGCCTCTCAAGTGAGCAATATACATTCTCGTCTGTTTTTCTTACTTTGTGCTGCTTTAAATCAAAGTCCATGGGTCTGCAATTGCTGAGAGGTCGGACATGTTGTCTGCGAATAAGTAGGCCCTCTGCCAAGTAACTACAGCTCACTCTTGGTAAAGGAAGAACATTGTTCACTAAAATAGTTTGTCTTTTGATGCCAAAGGAAATCAAATTGTAATCAAGGGCTGAGAACGGACTGAAGTCATAAAGGCTGGCTTGCCTCAGACTTTGGCAGCCTCGCTTGTTCCCAGGCATATTAAATATAATTTACGTTTGCAGAGGGGAGAGGCTTTATTGCACTGGAAATTTGTTTTAAATAACACATAAGTGAAACAGTGTTGGGGGCAGCCAGGGATACGCTTCTATTGTCATTTAGGCTGATGAAAATCCAGAATATATTCATGAGCTTTAACAGATTTATTCTGAATTTTCATCTTTGTAAATAGATATTTACGGTCAGTGTTGATTAAAAAATTACATTTCCTAGGTTCTGGTCATCCATTCCAAGATGAAAGGCTTACTTTAATTACATAACATCCATTTTATTGTGCATGAAAAAAATCATCTTAATTGTAAATGACCATTTTTGGTAAAAAAATCATGAACATTTTATAAAAGTGATTGAATCAATTCTGTCCTTAATCTGCATTATGTGAGATAAAATCAATTTTATTGACAATTTCTGAATACCATTTTAAAGTTTAGAATATACTTAATAGTTGCAGAAAATAAGGCTGGGGACACTCCAAAATTATTTTCTATTTTTTATTTTTCTAAATACTTTTTATAATATTAAAATTTGTTTTGATTTAAAAAAAAAAAAAACTTAAAATATCTTCTACCAATAAATGATAATTTCATTTTTCAGTATTAGTAGCCTGCTTAGACAAAATATTGTTTTAATTCTTTGCACACTTTTGAATAATAAATTTTTCTTCCAACCTGACACTACAATGTAGGTTACATCTGAATTTTGTTTTACAGATTTGCACTGAGTCAAAGCAATGGAATCTGTCAACAAAATGTAAAAGGTCTTCCATGCATATCTAATTTAAGATCACATTAACTTCTTTGTTTTGCAGCTTTGTCACATTGCATATAGCTTTTGTCAGCAGATTCACTGTAGTTTCTACTGTATGAAGGGAAATATGACCTTATTGAGAATCATAAGGCGTGATTAAACTACTGAAGAAGGATTTGGATAGTTGTTGTCTTTAAAGAGATTTTTTTGTCTCAATTTGTCTGTTGTAAATTATACTAAAACAACACTCTTCCACCTTAAAATGGCAATATTGAGATTACTTTGCAGAGCTCACCTCTTTTCAAGCAATAATTAACATTTGGAGCAAATTAATTCTTCTAAAAGACTAGGGCAGACTTTGTATTTTGCCAACTAATTTGGGAGTCTGTCACAGACTTTTAAGAACCTTAAGAATACATTTTCTGTTTCTCAATGCTTCAGGAACCAAAACGAGTAGACATCTGTCTGGGATGTTTCTTAAAGATGTGCCCCTGTCTATGCATATATTTACCCAAGTCCTGATGACACCTGACATCTAAATGACTAATTTAATGCCCAAACTCTGCTACCTCAAAGTAACCTGTGGCCTCATGGCTAAGGCTGGAGGCTTCTTTGAAACAGTATGTTGTTTGTGTACTCTGCATAGGCATCTAATTCCAGTAAACTTGAGGCAATGGGTCCTAATAAAAGGTGAGGTATCTGGAAGACCTGACCTACATTTCTTTCCCATTGCCTGAGTCCTTGTATGAGTGTAGCTGAGAACAAAACCATTTCCTGTAGCTAGAAACCTTCTTCTCAAGGAGAGAGATCAGAATTTAAATGTACTATTTACTGAACAAAATTAATTATATTGCACTATTAATATTCAATAATTTGAAGGTAAAAAAAAAGATACTGCCACAGAAGAGAAAAAGAATCTGCTTTTATTTGTTAGTTTGTTTGTTTGTTAAATTTACAACAAATATGAAAATAAGTCAAGAATAGCAGAATTTCTAAGAATACCCTGACTTACAGTATCAATAACTATTCTGAGGGGAAAAGGACAGGGTGAAAATTTTGACATACCAACATAAAAATACTAAACTTATTAATTGTAACGTATGGCTGCTCTTTTTTTCCCAGCTGTAATACACATTTGAAAGACATATGGTGAAGGCTAAGAAACTACAAAAGACAGAAGGGTGACTGAAAAGATAAATGCTATGACTCTCAGACATGAACTAAACATCCTGGCACCTTTGACAGCCACAGGCACTCAGGGGATTTGACAAATAGGTAGTCACTTTAAAATAGGCCATGTCAGGAAATAATACCATATGATCATGAAGCAAGGGCTTTTAGACTAATAAAAGCAGGACACCACTAAAAATACAGACTGGGAACACATTCCAATAAGTAACTGGAGAGACCTGAGGACATGTGTTCCTTTAAGTGAATATAGGGATTAAGCTGCTATGTGAGCTTGCATCTGTGGTTTCTGTGATGATCTGCAGCTCAGATATGCTGTGAAGTCAGGGAGATGCTTTGAGACAGCCCCACACACTCTGAAGTAATCTGCACAAAAAGCCCTTCACAAGATATTTTCAGGATCCAAGCCAGTCTTGAGTATTCACTTCTCTAGCTCCACACAGTCCTGTATTGCACTTTTCAAGTGCTCTCAAATTTTCTGTTGCTTTTCTTCTTCCCTTTCAGTCAAACAATACAATATGATGTATTTAGATGTTAATAGGAAGGTTTGTGTAAATTTTGAAATAGGAACAGACAGCTTTAAAAGTTATTACTTTTATATATAGATAGGTATATAAAGATATTTATACCTTTGTTATGTTCTCTCTTCCTTTTGTATTGTCTTGTAAACATGTCATGAACTTGATCCTTCATTTTTGAAAACAATAGGAGCTGGATGTTGACTTCAGTGTAAGCAAATGAAAAACCTTCTCTCTATTGTTGAAGCTTTCTTTAAAAAAAATGTAGCTTTCAAAAACATTTGTTGAAATAAATATAAGTGTCGGAAAAAAAAAAAAGGGAGCAGAAGGGCCTATTTAAGTGCTCAAACTGTAATTGCTATTCTATCTGCTCACAGTCAGGGCAATGTTGTGAAACAGAGAAGCAGATATAAAAGAAAGTCTAAGTGTAAAAAAATATATATGTGTGTGAGAGAGAATTAACGTTTGTAACACAACTCTACTGCACCTCACTGTCATTTTTTCTGTAGATATTCCTTGGCAGATCAGTGGGCTGTATCCCACTGTGTTTTTGGACAATGAAAAACTCACAGGTTTTCTGAAGTAGGAAATAGGTACATATGCTGCAGAGATTGGGAAACTATTTTTGTCAGCTTTCACTCTTTTGTTAGACTTGTTTTTTGTGTTCTCAAGATATCCTAAGCCAATAGGTCCAAAGTTAACAGCTGTTCAAATGGCCACATTCTTTTGGAGAAGATGTGAAAAACAATGTGTATCAGAATTTTGGTTGACATTAAATGAGGTAACTCATTTCAACAAAGAGATCTTCCCCCTAAACTTCTTTTACATGCTAAGACTTGATAATATGGGAAAAACACAGCTGATGGGGGTAGAATTACCAGTCTGTCATCTTAACAAAGGACTTTTGGAAATGGGTACTTTCCCTAGGAAAGGGATTCTCTTGCAAAATGTTTTGTCTCAGAAAATGTACAAAATTCTTGTACATCTTGTTAAAACAGAAAAGTGGGTGCACAATAATGTTTTGAAGTATGTAATAAAATTACTGATTATAAGATTAAATCATCATTCTGAAACAAAGAAAATATTTTTTAACAGGCAGGAAACCAGATGATATAGTAAGAGATGGGACCTGTGATGGTGCCTGTAATTAAAAATATCTGAAACTGGTGTACAGGTTTACATCTGACTGGATGAGTATATCTGTGTATTACACCTAAGAATATATACATCTCTACACCAAGTACAGCTTCACATAGTTTTACTTAATTAAAAGCACACCGAGAATAAACAAATGGTTGTTAACAGCAGGAAACACTTTTTTTTTTTTTTCCTACTGTTTTTTTCTGGGTTGAGATCGGGTAAAATAAAACATCCAGAATCATCTGTACTGCAAATGTCGTTTGCATAACCTATAGAAACCTTAAGCTCACAAGCTTTGTTTTTCATGTGGTGAAAATCCAGTGCTATGAAACAGTGAGATAGAGCAGCCTTGCCACGCTGTGGCAAGGGATGCTGTGTGCTTGCTATCGCAGCCCTATCATGCAAATAGTCAAAAGATTTCAGCCAAACTGAATTTCAACAAACAACCCAAGCTGGAAACACCCACTCCAGATCAGGTGTTCATTACAAGGAATGTCAGAAACATTAGTTAGGGCATAAAAACTCAAGAGACTGGTTTTGCAGTGCAGTTACAAGCAAACATGGAAAAATTATTCAAAACCAAACATCACTTTAAGCATTATAATTCTGGCTATTCAAATTTTTGTTCAAGTTCAATGTTGCTACAATAAAATCCCAAACTGTCAATACAGATTCCTTTGCCCACATACGTACAAATGAGCTGAAAACATGTATTGTACTCATCCAAGCATTTTGCTATGTATGTTTTCACTTTTTAAACACTACAGTTTACTTGCTAAATTCCTTCATTAACATGAGTTTAGATGATAAACAGAGGTTTTCAAAAAGAGGATCACTGTGTAGTAAAATTTCACTATCAAGCCATTAAAAAAAGTTAAAAAATAAGAAAAAGTTTTTTTAGCAACATTTGAAAATAAAAATCTCAGTGACACAGATATTAATGAACAATGAATATTATAATTTTTAGGATACTTGAATGAACTATTGAATAGTCCTCATGGATACTTTTTGCCTTCCTCTACAGTAATGTCGACTCTTTAAAACCTTTTTATTGCATAAATGAGATTTATAGTTTGTTTTCTGGTTTGCAGTTCTAGAAGACACAAGGCAAAACTAGCTTGGAATTCAAAGAAAAATGAAAGGATGTTTTCTCTACTGCTTTAAGAAAGGATGAATAACTGTTGTGTACCTAATATGCAGAGACATCCTAGTATAACAAGATACAGCTTAACTCCTAGAGCCCTTGTTATTTAATCCATTTAGTTCTGCCCAGGGATCACATGAATTTATGGAAACCCCCTGCTACTCTCTTTGTTGACTTCCATCCCTGCTGGGAGATCCCCATCTGCTGGGAAGTGAAACTCTGTCCTGAACTTTACCTCATTTAACAGAGTGCCACATGTAAATCCAGCTTCTTCATTTATTACTTTGACAGAGCAGATGGCTGTTGGCTTTTAAAATACTATAATGTTGCCTAAAACCAGCTATATTTGTAAGATATAATAGTTTTAGTTGCTTGGATTCTAATACTTGATTTTTATGAAAAGACTCTGACACAGGCAATTAAATTTTTGAGCCATCAGTACTTAGTGATGCATTATAATTTAGCTGTTTTCAGAAAATCATATTGTGACCAAATAATCGTTCATTAAGACAGAAAATACTTTTTTAATGGAAATTTGAGACTTGTGTTTGGTGGCTGATATGACTGACTAGTTTTCTAATAGTCTTAATCACTGGAGTACTTCTTTACTTGTTCATTTAAACCCATTAATGAAAACGTATGATGTTAAGTCTAATATCTGCTAAACCTTGATGACTGTTTTGACTTCCAGCATTGTCCTATAAATAACTGTGAATGACATGCACTAAAAATCAAAGAGTATTATTTCATTGTGATTAAAAAGAACAGGTTCACCCAAGACTTCCACTTTATCCAATAAAACCATAGAGAAATTCTTTGTTAGCTTGAGTCAGATGTAATGTACTTCAAAATGTCTTGTCCTCTGAGACGCTACCCTAAATGTATAAAGCAAGATTTAAAAATAACCCGGAAACTCAGACTCAGCTGCGGAGTTTGCTTATAGAAGGCACATAATGGGATAGGAAACATTATGCACAATCACAGAATCCTGGGTTTGAAGGCTGCAAACACTGTAAATTACTTGTCCTCAAGATCCAGCCGAATGGCTTCTTTGTTTGTCTGTTTGTTTATATTCAGTGGTCTGAAAGGATTTCTAGCCCTGAAGACGGAAAGTAAACCTTACACTGTCAGTGCTGACTGTGCTTTTATACTTTGAAGTATTAGCTATATGATGCTCAGTAAAATTCAGAAAGCGTGTCTTTAACTGATATAGCCAGGCTCTTTGCTTATGTTCATCTTGACCATGAACCTTCTGATCACATTATAAGTATTATGGTCAAAGGGCACTGGTTGTTGGCATGACATTTATGCTCTGTCATGCAATCATGTCATCTTGTATGGCAGCTTCTGGGTGAGACCTCATATGAGGCAGACAATCTGTATTTTCTGGTATAAATTAAGCAAATGTCTCTAATGTGCACCTCCTTCGTTTAAATCAGGCATTTTAAGGTATTTTAATCCTATGCATATCCTTAAGCTCTAATGGCAGGTATTGTTCTTCATAATATGTCTTTGCCTTTCTCATGATAAACACACTGTTTAGAAACAGGGATGTCTGTTGCTGGAGGGCTTTTGTGTTGAACTGTGCAAGCTTCCCCTGTAACTTGGTGGTTCAAACTTATCTGATACTATACCTTGCTTTTATTGACCTTATGGATAGCATTATACCAATAGGATTCTACCAGTCAGAGTAATTTCATGTAATACACATAGTATTCTATTTTAAATTTTAGTACCGATATTAGATTTTTCTTAAGATTTAATATCAGACTGAATTTCCCTTGATTAATTTTTAAGATTCTTGAATTAGAAGTTAAAACCTAAGGGCCACCTCCTGCATGAAAATCTACAGAAAGATAACTCTGGTGGAAAATTCCTTTGCAACGGTTTCTTGTTGTACAATATTATAGAAAAGTGAATGAAATCCAGAAAGCCTCTGTACTTATCTCATAAATTCCCAAAGACAAATTTAAGGAAAATACTAATCTGGTTTGGCTGTTTCTGCTTCAGCTATAGTCTTGACAACGCACCTTTCCCTTACCAATGTAGCTCTAATGGAAAGAGCAGTATTCTCCTGTCCCTCTGCTGCTGCCTGTAGAGGTGTTAGGAAATCTGTGGATAATTAGTGAGCACATATAGCATGATCCTGTGGTGAAACTGGACTGTGGGGAGATAGTTTGGGTAGTACAAGGAGATCAGTACCAGCAGCTGAGCCTTGCTGGTACAAGATGTGCTGTCTTCCACATATGTACAACTCTCAGTGGTTGTCTAGCCTTGAAAGATTGGTGACAGAAAAAAAATGTTACTTTTTCTTTCTAATTTAAGAGCCTACAGGTTAAACTTTAGTAGGAAAAGGCTTACTACTCAGTATTAAGGAAAATGGTAGAATCAGGACACGTATTTATTCTAAGATCTCTAGAATTTTCTGTTTTATTGTAATTTAAACTTAAAACAAATGTAAAACATACAGTATATGCTACCTAAGTAAAGACAGAAATGTAGTCACTAGTGAAATTTAACAGCACAAGGAACTTAAGGAAAAAGGAATAAAAATCCCCAGTGTGATTGTACAAGCTCTAAAAAAGTCCCCACCTCAGTAGACTGGTCACTTCCTTTTCTTGATACTTATGTGTAGGCAGTTTATGGTATTTCAGTAATTCTGATCTTTGTTTAACTACATTACTGTGTGCCAATAAAATGAGAAGTTCAAACAAGCAAAGCAATCACTCTGTGTATAGCTAGTTAAAATTCATGGCTAGCAGGGAACAGATTGCCATAGGAAAACCCTCTGCCTGTCCATCTACCGGTACCATACCACCAGCAGGGCTCCTTTTATACAAGCTTCTCCCTGTGGTTGCCTCTAATTCTTTTGCAAATCTTCCTTTCTCCTCACAAATTTATAGCCCATTGACTACTTTCTGTGGGTGGCTAGAAACATCTGTGTAGCAATGCTTCAGTGTATGTCCTGCACCCTGCTTGGAAACAACAGTGCAAAGGCCAAGAAGAGCACAGCAGTGCCCAAATGCAAAACCAAGGAGGAAGAAAGGAGCTGTTTAACATGCGTATTCATTACTCACACTCAATTAAGATTGAGTGAATGTGGAGGAGCTCAAGGCACTACTTTGTCAGCCTCAGAAAAAAGTTCTTGTGATCGTTACATCGTGTTTCATTAGACTAATTCATTTTAGGCATGCCAGTTTCCTCCTTGATGTCAGCCCTATTGCTATCAGCTGCGACTTTTCCAGGAGGTTTTGTAGTAGATTTGGCCAAGCTAAGACTGAGCTGATTGAACTATCATATCCTAGGGCCTTCAGCATGACAAAGGACATGTCATAAAAGAGTACACAGAATTAATTTACAGGAGTCTTAAATTCAAATTAATGAAATGGATTTTAAAGCAGAAGGCAAGATATCCCCACAGCTTTGAAAGCATTAAATAAATGGGATAGAATTCCCTAGAGAGCTCTAAACTTAAATATTTTATCTATAATAAATATTTTACGTGTTTGTACTTCTAGAGATCTATCTGAAAAGATATTTCTTTTAATAGAACCCCTTCTTTGGATAACAGGAGAGAAGGAAGGGTGAAGGAATTTTTTTTTTTTTTTTTTTTTTTTTTTTCCTGGATAGCATAATTATACCAGGAGAGTAAATTATGAGGTTTAAAGTGCAATAAATATTATTCTTTCCCTCCTTCCTCCCTCTGCTTACTGACATATGGACATCTGAGAGTGTTTGTTCAGTGAAGGACAGGAGATTCTTCCTTTAAAATGTTTCTTCAGTGTGTAACAGTGCTCTTAAGCAACAAAACCTAAGTCAGTTACTCAGTTATCTTAATCGAGATTTGTTGGACCGGATTGTTACTTGTTTAACACTCTTCTTGTTAAACCAACCAAGTGCTGCATATTACGTTCATCACTGGGAACTGTAAAAGCAGGAGGCATCATAACTTACAGATCTTGGTAAATTCTGGGCAACATTTTGTTTCAGTCTAGACTAAGATTTTAGTTTGTCCGGATTAGGTACTGAAATTCTAGAGATTATGTTGGCCTTAATTATGTTCTATTATACAGCTATTGGGTTAATTTTTGCAAATGTGGGCAAAGATAAAGAGCAAAAAGCTGCACCTCTCGCTGTCACTTGGATTGTATCATCTCCTGCTGAGCTTCCTTCCCAGTTTAATTTTATATCTGCATCAGGTAACCTGCTCTGAAGCAACAGATCTGTGCTCTCAAATGATGTGTTTCAGATCCACCCAAGTGGCAAAGCAGCTGTAGGATGACATAGCAATCTATTGTTACCTGCAGAACCATGAAACTGCCAGGCTATGTGGCCAATTCCGAGTTGGTATTGATGACATGAACCTGTGAGATAAAAGACAAACACGACTGGCTTGTCAAGATATAACTATTTTTCTGCAGTGTGTGCTAAGAACAATGATGGCTATTAGTCTATTTTTACAGAGAGGACTACTGACAGGTGCTGTAAGTCTCCCCAGAGAGCCTTGGTGCAGGAATGATTAACTGACTGAGACAGGACTCCGAGCACACACACGATTACTGTGTGTCATTGCAGAAAAGACAATGTATGTAATATTAGGTGGGATGGGAAACTGCTTGGATATCAAATATCAAATACTTAGGGGATTTAAATTAGAATAATAGTTAAAATTTTCAACAAAAACAACTCCTGCAAAGGATACTAGCAGTTTATTTTAGTATACCTTTATTTTAGTATATTTTAACAGTATATTTATTAACTAATAAAAATTTCAATGCAGTTCAGTTGTTTAACAACATCTCTGATTTGCACTTGAACGGATTTATCTCTGGGGAGAAATCAAAGGTGTATGCTTTAGTCACTTATTGAAATCCCTCAATAAATTCCAGGACGATACATATTCCATTGATTGGCATCTGTCTGCCCTTAAAACAAAGGGAAAAGAGCCCCCCTTGACACACCCCCTGGGGACTGGGGAATTTCTTTCTTTTATCTATTGTGGGTGTAAACACTCCATCTCACCCTTCCAAACTAAAGCTTTTGCTCCTGAAATTAGATATACTTTGCACTTCGTGTCACATCCCAGCTCTCTGTGAAGAGAGGTCCTCTGAGGAGCTTCTGCTTATCTTGTTTTACTTTGAAACCTGTTCAAAGGAAAGAAGAAAGATCCCACTTAGCCTAGTTAGCCTGAGACTAGATCATTTGGTTTGCTTATGGAAAGGCTTCCCTTTAAAGATAAGAGCCCTTAGAATGTATCAGATAATTTGAGTTAAACTTTTGGGTTGTGTGTCTTACTGTCAGTCTAAGTACTTCCGCGGCTGTCTGCTTGAGCATGTGAGCACATCACAGTTACTCAGTTTTGTCATTACAGCGTCCCAGTGAGATAAGAAAATGTCTTTATTTTGTACCTGGAGAGCTCAATCACAGGGTAAGTGAAGAATCTCGCCTGCAGTCAAATGGAAGCTCTGTGGGAAGTGCTGTGGTTGATCCAGGGTTCTCAGACTAGATCTCATGCCCCAGAGCAGTGCTGTCTCCACAAAAACAACCTTTCTACTACTTTTGTCAGCTATGATAACAGCTAGTGAACACCTTTTGTTGCAAATCATGTCCAAATTATGCACAGACCTGAATTTGTGGCAGTGCTACCTAGGCAGATGTCCAGCATTTTAAGATATTACTCACACCATGTACAAGCACAGTTTTTGCAAGTTTTTGAGTGCTGTGCATTCTTTCATGATGTAAATAAACATTAAGGACTTGGCCATATGAACAGATTTTTGTATACTCTGTGGCAAAATAAATAAATGAATTTTAAAATGTTCTTGCAAGTTCAGAGGAAATAATTAAGTCAACTTTCCTCATCAGATTTTGGAGATAAATACATATAATGACTTTTATGATTCAGCTGATTCACCTAATTAAATTGTAAAAATATGACCACTTTAATCACCAGTCTTTCAATTTTATAACACAAGCATTTTGGGATCAAAGTGAAAATGTGTCCTTCAGTGAACAGGAGCAAAACCCAGACTGATGACCCTTCTCCACCCTCAGAAGAGTGCACCGACATGATTCTGAATTATCTTTTTCTGTATGTTTAGCAGCTAGTGAGAGATAGGATTGATTCTTCAGTGGTGCAGATTTTTTTCCCCCAGTTTAAACAGGACTTGGATATCATCTAAGATTATCAATGAAATCTGTTAAGGAAAGGCAGCAAGTTCTTTCGTCTTTCCAAGTCAGCTATAGCTACCAGTAAAAATGAGAAAGGGACAGACAGCACAGAGAGCTGTTGGAGAGGGTCCAGAGGAGAGCCACAAAGATGATCAGGGGGCTGGAGCCCCTCCTCTGTGAAGACAGGCTGAGGGAGCTGGGCTTATTTAGCCTGGAGAAAAGAAGGCTGCAGGGTGACCTCATTGCAGCCTTTCAGTACCTAAAGGAAGCCTACAAACAGGAGGGGAATCAACTCTTTGAAAGGCTAGATAACTGCAGGTCAAGGGGAAATGGCTTTAAGTCGAGGGAGGGAAGATTTAGGTTGGATGTCAGGAGGAAATTCTTTACCAAGAGAGTGGTGAGGTGCTGGAACAGGCTGCCCAGAGGTGTTAAAGGTTGGATGGAGCCCTGGGCAGCCAGGTATAGTATTAAATGTGGAGGTCGGTGGCCCTGCCTGTGACAAGGGGGTTAGAGATTCATGATCCTTGAGGTCCCTTTCAACCTGAGCCATTCTGTATGATTCTGTCCTGAGGTGGATTACAGCAGAACATCATCTGATGCCGAAGCTCATCCCTGCAGTGTTTTCCTCACAGTCACTTTGTCTCTGCTGTCTGTGGGAGTGACATTGGGAAAAGTGTGATCTGCTCTCTCCTAGGCTGCAGGTTACTAATATCTCTGATACTGCAGAGATTGCTTGTGGCTGCTGCTGCTGGCAGCATTTGTCACAATACTTCCACTGTAGCTCTATATGGTGGAATACAGAAAGTGCTATCGAAAAGTGCCGGCTCCCCCATGAAAGTGTCATGATTTTGGAGGGGAGGCTTAGAAGCAAAGTAAAATGCTGACATTTCTCTTCCACGCTGGGAAAAGGTTGGAAATCTCCACCATCAGGACTGGTTGTTCAAGTTGATAGGAATAGCAAAAGTGTCGAGATACTGGCTGAAGTATGACTGTATTTTTATATTTTGTACATACACTCATATATCTCTCTATAAGTATACATATATATGCACAACTGTTCCTTTTTTTTTTTTTTTTTTTTTTTTTTTTTTCCCTTGGATGGTCTTCCACTCTGAAAAAAAAAATAAATGTAAAATTGATAGAAGATTGCATTCTCCTACACAGTCTTTGGTGTCTTACTTAGGTAGTTAGATGAAAATTATTTCAAGTGTAAGTGAAGTATCATAGAACATATTCTCTTGCTGTTTTTTCAGTCACAATCATGCAATCATCTTGTTTCTTTGTGCTACTAGATATTCCACTTCTTTTAATATCCAGCTTGTGGCAATCATTAGCTCTTAAGATGACAGTGATAAGATCATTGCAAATTTTTGTTTAATGAAAGATTGCTTTCCTATTTTATGCGTCTAACATTAGACATTGGATTGAGATGTGAAATAGCCTATTTTCTGCCCTTGTCTGACTGCCTGGAAAATGTACTGACTTTAGGATTTCAGTGCCTGGTGTCTTATGCCTCTTCTCTAGTGGATCGTGCACATTTCCATATAATTTCTGGTACAGTTTAGATGACCAAACAACTACCATGATTCTTAGACTAGGCTTGGTCTTGGACTAACTATGGCCTTGTAAGCAATGCAAATGTAATGGCTATTACCTCAATGAGCTTTGATTTTTTATACTGTTGTACTTTCCTACATAGTATCAACCGGAGACTCTAAAAGCACTGCTGGCCTCAGAAGTTTGTGGTTGCCTATAATCTCCCTTAATACCTTCTTCCCTGGTAAATGAACTTATTCCCTATAGACAGTGAACACTCTTAACTGTTGGTACATAAAACTTAGAAAAATCAAATGCTTTGAGTACAACAGTAAGACAGTACTATAATTCTGTGTGCCCTCAGGCTTCAGTTCTCAATTATAGTGTTTTTAGGGTTACATATACAAGAGCAATAATTAATTTTCTAAATTAACTCTGTTTTGGCTTCTTGCTTTTTGGAAGTGTGGAGAAATTTATGGTGATGCTGCTGAACACAGATGATTCTTATCATCTCTATGTACAGAATTTTTATGTTTGACTTCAAATTTGTGAAATTACTCTTACTGACATTTTTTCCTACACATCCCTACACATCCTAAATGGATGATTTTTTATATTTTGGCATAATTTATCATTACACCCAAAAATGCAATTAAAATGCACCAATTTTATAGTAGTTTAAGTTCTGATTCAGAAGATAAAGTAGAAAGAATAATCTGAAATTAAAATCAAGAATGATATTGCTCTGTAGAGATCATTCTAATTTGATATGTGTAGCCAGTTCATGCCTGCAGACTTTGCATATAGATTCAAAATTCAGAGAAATTGAAAGAGAGGAGTTAGAAGGGAAGTGCATAGCACCAAAACAAAACACCATGAGAATTCCTCTTGCTCAGCCATTAGATACCAAAACCTGTCATGTAATAGTGATTTATCATGGGAAAGAAAAGAAAAGATCGTGTGTATAAATCAGAGTGTTAGCTGAGTTGTGGTTCAGCTTCAAAGCCTTCATACTACCTTTCCTCTGCTTTACCCTTTTTCTATGACTTCTTTTCCCAATGCCTTTATCCTTCATCTGTATGTTAGTCAGGGTCTGCCTTCCTGGGTTCTTTAAACACCCCTAATTGTAGCAGTGGTTTTGACCTTTTGCTTTACTAATTGTAATTATTCAGTATCCTGCTTGGGATTAAGGATGCTCTGAGGCAGCGGGCTGAGAAGTACTGAATTGTCTTCAGAGCACAACCTTCTCATTTCTCTGAAATAACCAAGAGTCATATGATAGGAATCCATCTCGATGTGTTTAGATCCACATGTAAAACACAACACAAAGAAAAATAAAACTAAAAGTGAGGCAAATGAATAGCATATTTTCGTGTGGTGTCTGATACCCAGCTGCCTTTGGTTTTGCAGATGGACTTGGCAAGCTGCCTGAGCAATAATTACCAGTAAAATTTTCTAACTTTTCTTAAGTTAAATGAACCAACTACTGAAAGAAAATGATTTGCTTGTTATAGAACTACATCAGTATATTGAAGTGGGTAATATCAAAATAAACACTTAATGATTTTCTTTTTCTTAACTACTTAGACTTCAGTGACTTCAAGATTAGCTTAGGATTTTTCTACAGTGGGAGGGGGAGTGAAGCTTGAGAAAGACAGAAGGCCCTCTGGAGATGGAAGAGTATTTTCTGTCTTTTACCAGTGATTTTTAGCAAAGGACAAACTAATGAATGTGTAAGCATGCAACCATGACAACACTGCAGAAAGAAAGAGCCTCATTACCCACAAAATTGCTGAAATTACTGTTCTCATAGGTTTCCACTGAAGAGATGCTGTTTTCTCTAGACTGATTTTCTGTTATTTGTCCAGACTGTGGACTTTTTACAACTTTTTAGACTTTTCATATCTCTAATAAATTTTTACCCGAACAGCTATGCCTATCTTGAAACTCAAATGTGATCACAATATGCAAAAACAAACCTAAAAACTAACCTTGTGTTGTTGAGTGTTGGCAACATCAGCAGAACTTAGAACGTTAGACCTAATTGGGATCTATGGTTTTGTTCCATCTTTATTATTTGTCAGTCTTGTTAGTTTAGAACTGTTTCTGGTAAGTTTGCATGAATCACAGCATCACCTTTGAGTTCCAGTATATACTTTATAACTATATAACATTCATAAACTCTGACTGTTCTCTTACCACTTCCTGTTGGCATGTATATGGTGCTCAGTACTGACTGTAGACTTCAGAATTTTGGAAATAATCTGTGACTTACAGAACTATCTGCATAACTGAAGCCCTTACATACTTAAGAAACAGAAACAACCTCTAGTTTTCTTTTGCAAGGTTGGAGGCAGTTATGGATAACCTTTGCCACGTGCATTCAGTTACAGAACAGCTTCTAGAGAGAAGCACATGAAATAGACTTTGTTAAAGGCCCTAACTTTTTTTGATACTGTTTTGTTTCTTTCCTATGGCAGAAGGGATTGAATCTAGTTACATGTTTCCAAACTGGGGACAATATTGAATGTACATTGGACCAGTAAAACAAAATGACTTTTTCAAAACAGCACAACTAGGAAGAGCCCACAAATGGGAAAGAATAGAGGAGATTGTTTTGGTTCTTAATTTTCCCCTTACTTTTTGTGTTTTGTATCTTTTATTTTCTTATCTTTTTTTTTTTCTTTTTTTTTTTTCTTTTTTTTTTCCCCCCTGTGTTTCTTCTCTCTCTCCATATTCTCATTCAGATGTTGGTATACCTTGATCCTGTTCTAGTCTAATAATTCTCAAGCTGACTACATGTTACATATGTGAGATGTATTAAACCTATCATCTTCCAGATAACTATTTACAACCTTAAGTGTTTAAGTTTAACAGTGATTCCTGCATTAAACCACTTCCCATCTCTCTACAAGTCAACATGTTGTTATTTATCACTAAGCTTTATTTACAATTCTTGCTTGCTCCTCATTTCTATCTTAAAAATCCTTTGGTTCAGGCACTATGCTGTCAGTAACAAGAATTAAGACATTTAGCTCATTGCTGGTCAGCTCAGTATCTTCATGTCCTTCCTGGAAATGGTTGACAAAAGAAAAGGTTAAGAGTTGCACAGTAATAAGGTCATAAGATACTGAAGGACAGCAATACAAGGGCCAGGAGAACAATGGCAAGGACAGCTGGGAGATCTGAAATAGTAAAAGTTTGCTTGAGAGAATAACATCAAGAGGAAGTGGGAACAGTTACGAGAAAAGTGGATCATTAGAGGAAAAAGGAAGTGTTGAGTGTAGAAAGAATCTAGTATCGCTTCAATTAAGCCTGCATTACATACCTAGTAAGAATACCTCTTCAGAGATTAAAATGAGAACAAAATTGATTGGCCATCTGTATTTAACAACTGCTACTTTCTTTCAGTAAAAATAAGAACCAAAAAGAAAGGTGAAGAAGATTTCTTTTATTGCTTCTATCTTTATAGATTCTGAGTTGCAAAGATTCAATAGATCTCAAGTGGAAGAATATTCCCTTTATTTAACCACAGGTCTGAACTGAAGATATGATTGCTTAATATAAATAATCTAGTATCATCATTAAAGATCTCTTGGGATAGACATTTAAGGTGGCGTTTTTGTATCACTGTATTCTGCAATATTAAAGAAGAGGCATATTTTGAATTATTAAGCTGTTGTTCTCTGTAAATCAGCTGAAGTTTCAGTTCAGATGAATCTTCTCCAAAGTCTCTAAAGGCTTTTCTTTTTCCTGCATACACCTGCCAATTAAATTGCAAACTCGATTACCCTCCAAAATCCATTTATTTATGGTAATTGTTTAATATTTTCTCCTCATTTCCACTAACTACGTCATTATCAACCTTACCACAGCAGAAACATTTATCCTATCCTTTACCATACTCTCATATTCTCACCACTCTCCATTCCTCTGGCCACTGACCTTCATTTTCTTCACTGACTCCACTGTCTTTTCTACTGTCAGAGCTCCCTCTCTCTTATATTTCTGCCTGGCCTAAGTTCACCTGGGTTTTGCTAAATCTCTAGGAGGTAACAGATAATGAATAGTGAACTGGTAGCAGTTCACTTTGTATTTTTAGGCACTTGCCAAAGCATGAGAGTCCCTTTGCTTCCCTTTCTGCTTAAATCAAAAAACCTGGCAAAGGTCAATGGTTTTATGAACTGTATCATGTGAAAGGGACAGGCCTCTTAGGTGGAAAAAATGATTGAAAATGAACAGGTGAATATAAGATTTAAATGCCCTCTTAACATGGTAAATTCTGTGGTACAAGTTAGCACGGCAGTGAAATGAGCAGGCACAGAAGCTCACATTTCCCTAGAGTGTGACTAACTCAGCTCTAAAACAACACATGTAATCCTGAAGTATTAAAGTGCTCATAAAAGAGCACTCCTCTAACTCTATGAATATTGTGTGAAATCTGGGTCTGCTTTATAGGATGTTGTTCTTTAGTCACACTGCCTCAGAGTGGGATAGCCTAGTGCTAATGCACCTCTTTTTTCTTTCCTCCGTTTTGCAGTGGAAGCTGACTTATTTTAGTGAAGTATTCACAAGCATTTCTAAATGTATGGGGCAATATTTTATTCAGTTGTTTTTTTTTTTTTTTTTTTTTCCTAGGCAATTATAGATAAGACTAAGTGCTCCCAATCTAGGGCTAAGTGCTCATGCTTCAGCAATGTACTGTACCATAAAAATGGTTGTGACGGGAACCTGTGGTACATTTCTGTCTCTAGATAGATGGACACCATTTAATTGCCATATTATTCAACAACGACTTGTAATTACCAGCCAGATTTTCTTCTGACCCACGCACCAATGTCCCAGGTTTTACTTTCAGCTGGAGTGGTGTCTTTGAATTAGACAGAATTGGCAGTGTGTGCATTAAATACAAATAGCAGTCCTTCATGTTTGAACTAAAAGAGAAAGCATAGATTGGTGGGAATTCTGTGTGTGTTATTGTTATTTTTAAGATACACACATACATACAAATAAAAAACAATAATAAAACAAAACAAAAACAAACCCACAGAGCCTGGCCCTGATGTATAAATTGCCACTTCAAAAAAGAAAAATCAGAAAATGAGTACTTTGTTACAATCAAGCGGAAAGTCAACAGAGACTCTTTAACTTTTCCTGTTTTTGTTGTGTCTAATGTTCAGCAATTGGTTAAGACTAATAGACATTTTCTCACAGTTACATTAATACTTCAAAGCATTAGCACAGGCTGTGACTGAAAAATGGCTTTTCCTTTTTAAAATGTTGATGGCAAGTTTGATTAAAAACTTTGTTCCCCATAAACAACTTCTGCTTTTAAATAGACTTTTTATTGTGGACTCTTAAAGTTTTATCTCTTCACTTAGTAAAACCATTTATTTGCAAAGGCTTGACAAAAAGAGTTTGAGATGCTTGAGTGCAAATAAATATAGCATAGAAACTTCTACATTGAATTAAGAACAAATTATTATTTTGAGTCAAACACTTACAAGATGTTTAAAGGAAAGATAGGATTCCTCTTTCCTCTGCCCTAGTCTACAAATATCTATTCTCACAAACTAAAAGAATTGATTTATTACTCCTGGCATCATGTCTTCTCTGGGTAAGACTGGGAGTTTTAGCTCTCCCTCTGGATGTCCCTATTCACACTCCAGCTCCTAACAGCATTAGTATGTGAATATGAGACCACAATACTCATCCAGGAATAAAGTTATATCTCAGAGAGGTTTCAGTAGCTGAAATGTGGATTGTGGTGGAAATCATTTTGAAAAATATTTGTAAAATTGAAGGCCACAATACTAAATCATTCTGTTTCTTATCATTTGCACAATTCCGGAAGCACATGGGAAAAAGAAAACCACCTGATCATCCTAGTGATGCATTTCTCTGTAGTGCAGTTTTTCAGAAAACATGGAAGTTGTCTCTCATTGATGGCTTCTCTTCATACCAGCAAGTTTCATGTTAGATTAGAAATCACCCAAATTGTGTTGCTTGACATTCATGAAAGAAGTTGGCCCTGCACTTCCCAGCTGCTCACCCACAGCTTTACATCCTCCCTTTTTAATGACAAGCACTAGAGAGACACTCAGGAGAAAACTAGTACATACAAATGAAAGACGAAAAAGGTTAACTTAACCTGGGACCTGTGGGTGTCTATGTAAATACAGTGTTACCATGCAGAATAAAACAGTGTGGGAGTAGGAAGTGGTGACAGTGGTGATGGGAAGGTGGCAATATATTATTCTGGGGACATGTTGGCTAAAATTTGGCTGAGTAGCTTTATACTTTGTTAAATACTGACTTTCCTTTCACAGTCATTGTAAATCCAGTATGATAAAATTGAGTATTAACATATGCTAGCAAATTTAACAGAAATATGTTCATATAGCCACTCCTGATGTAGGCAAACTTTCACAGTATGTAATCTGGCAATGCACAGGGCTAGTACAGCTGGTTTTGTAGACTCAGTCTCATTTCAAGCCAGTATGCTCAGAGATTAGAGCTACAGTCATCTCCCTGGTAGTGACCTCCTTCCCACTCTTTCCCATCAACACTGGAGCATGAGGTTTTGTCTACACAAGTTATGCTGTTGCTCCACAGCCCTGTCAATACAAATGATGTGTTAATGATATCTGTTAAGTAGATAAACTACAGAACATATACATTCAAAAATAGCCATATACAATTTCAGTTTACATATTAAAATATTGGTCAAAAGTCATTCCCCCAAAAAATCATTTGGATTTTATACCTGAAACAAAATGGCATAACTTGTTCATACTGGGCTGGGATATAGCTGTGTTGATTTCAAGTGATAATTCCATTTTTTCAAGATCTTGTCAAAGTAATTATTTTGGTAATTTACAGAGTGTAACAAAGAAATATAAAGTCAAATTAGAAACATCCACATTATAAAAGAGATGATGAATTTATGAAATCAAGTGGTCATCCTGACCATTTTAGACACACTGATTACTCTGCTTAAAATTTTCCTTTACCCTCTTGTGCCAAAGCAGACATTCTGCAATGCTGGGGAGAAAGCCTATTTCTACTAAAAAGCAAGCACTTTAAATTCCTCATACTTTATAAAACCAGTGTAAATGTATGTCCAGTGGTAAACAGCTTTGAGGTATTTAAATCACATTTGCTGCTTGATTTTAAATGCATTCTAGTGATTTAGCACTCTGCTGACCTCTGGATTGAAAATATCTCTCTCTGAATATGTATTATTCCCAATATTGTGAACAATCACTTAGCTGTTTCTTGTGATTCTGCTTTTACTATGTTTCTATACTTTGATTTCCATTTATTTTTCATCCTGACATGCACACAAACAATAATGGTTGTTAATATCCTTTCTAGAAACCGAATCCTGGCTACACTGCTCATCAGGTAATAGCTGGGCCTATGCAGGCGTGAGACCATAAAAATGCAATCTTTAATCTTAAGGACTTCCTGTTCAGGAAGGAGTAAGTACAGACCAAATGGCAGCAAGCGAACAGTGTGACCTAGGCTGACTTTTAATGTAAATAAACAAGTCTGATTAAGAGTTATTCACTACTAGACATTCTCAGCAATTCTGAAAGAAAAACAGTAGCTCTGCCAAAACTGGAATTTTGGTTGTTTCCACCAGCACCAAGTAAGCCCTGTTTACTGGTGAACTGGCATGTTGGATTTCCTTCCTCAGTTTAAGGGACAGAGTAATTCCTTCCCACTCTGTAAAACTGGTATCTCATGATCTTTCTCACAGTTACAGATACACAACGACCAGTGTGTTCCCTCTGGCTCTATTATTAGAGTAATGCAGTAGCTATCTTTGGAGGACACTCCTTTAGAAGATTCTCCTTCACTTCACATTTGAAGAATTGAATTTATAGGCTTTAAGCCAAATACTTTTGAATTCCTGAAATTTACTGTATTTAATGTAAGCTTTTTTTTTTTTTTTTTAATTTGGAAACTGTCTGAAGACAAGTTAGCTCTGTTTCCCTGTGTGAGACGACAGGCACCAAACCTTACGCTAAGGGAAAGCAAGTCTGAATAGCAGGAGAAATCTCCTTTTTCTTCCAGTATATCATAAAGATTGCTTTTGTTTTTACTCTCTTTAACTCTATCTATATGCTTATTCTATTTTCTGCCTTTTTGTTTGTTTTATCTAGCTTTGCAAAGAGGAAAATGAAAAAAATGATAGAAAAAGTTTATTTACAACATAGCAGTCATACTGCACTGGCAGCTAAAGCTAAAACATACAGTTATGATTTTGTTATCCCATTGCTATGATGTAGGATTTCATCTTTATGTTAAAATAATCATCTCTTTTTTAGCTGGAGTTTCTCCCGGCAACTTGGCATATAATGGGAAGATGAAGTAGCATTTTCTTTTTGATACAGATTGATGAGATCCCTCCCTTTCCCTCTCGCCCTCCTTTTTCTCTACTTATAGTTTTTATTCTTACTTACAAGGTTTGCCAGTGCAAAGCCTGAAACAAAGAATTTCTGAGATTCCTCTATGCAAGGGTTATGCCAACATTATTCCACTGCTTATCATGTCATCTCTCAGGCTATAAAGCAACTGATCAGGATGAATCATTTTGGCACTTGTTTTACTGCTTGTAATGGATTTTGCTCAAAAACAAACAAACAAACAAACAAACAAACAAACAACAACAACAAAACTGCTTTTCAAGAGAAAACAAAACAAGAAAAAACAACTGAAAAAGTAAAAAGCAGCACCTTCTCCCTCCCCCCCTCCCCCCTCCCCCCCCCCCCCCACATAAACACACAAGTCTAAAGTCTGAGAAAACATATTAAGGTTGCAGTCATTCAGGGCTGCACACGCACTTTTGAAGATAGGACTGGGTTCAGTTGCTTTGAATTCCTTTGGCTTTCATGAGATTAAATTGAACCTAAGTCTCCATACAAATATTTTCTCAAATCCCACTGACTCCAGCCACTGAATAACGCTGAGCTCCATATTTGATAGATTATTTTGGAGAAATTTGCAAGTTTGTACCTGAATACTCTCAGAAAAATACACAGCCCTATGTACTCTAGTATTAGTGGAAATAGATACTGTTCCATGGACTTCAGTTGTATCTGTGATTTTGCTTTCCATAGGTATTTAAATACTCCCAGACTTACAAGATGCTTTTAAATCTGATTAATATCTCAGTGAGGTACACAGATGTTTGTCAAGAAAAGGATGAAAACTGCTTAACTTAGCTTTCAAAATTAGGTTCCCACTATGATAATTCAAGCTGTTTTTTTTTTTTTTTCCTGTGTTTAATCTTAGACAAAACCAATTTTTTACTAAAATAGACTGTCCTTGTTCAAGTGTCCTTTGATACACTGAAAGCAGCTTCCTCTCAATTTGGGAAAGCCAAATCTCCACTTATCAGAAAAGAGTATGGCTACATGTTTTCCTGTTGTGTTTTTTTATTATTATTATTATTTATTTTATTTTTCTTTATATAGATTGCTTGCTGCAAATAAGCGTTACCTGCAATGACTGATTTGGGAAAAAGGGTAAAAAAGATTTGTTTGGATTTAGTAGGACACACAGTAGTTTTAAGACTTTGAAATGAACTTAGCAGATGAATTTTATTTAATGTAATCAGAAGAAAGCTCTCTCATGCAAACCACGGTCCTGATACTTTGGAGAAACAGGAAGCAATTTTCACAGTTCATTCGCACAACCAATGAAATGTGAAATAGCTTGCATGGTTAGGTGAGACTGTAGGATGTTCTCTGTATCTCTGGGTAAAGCAGTACTATTCCCGGGGCATAAGGGTAAGGAGAAAAACACTGAGAAAAAAAGAAAATTAAGACCAATGTTACTGTTAGAATAATAGAAGGAAGACAAAGGATTGCCCATTGCTTCATATTCTTATTTATATCCAAGAAATTTTAAAGAAGCTTCACACTGCTGAACAGAAGAAGTGTTTTGTTTCATCCAGACAGAACAAGAAGTTTGATGTAAAATTAGTGAATAGGGATACAGCAAAGCAAATTATTACAGGCATCACCTTCCAAATGGGAGAGGCTGTTGGAAGACTGTAAATCTTCATGCAAAAACAGGGAGAGCTGTTAGTACTACTACAGCATGTGAAAAAGGTGCTAGGGTAGAAAGATGCATCTCCCTTCCTCAAAGGCAAACTGAGTGATGCAAATGCATAGAAAGATTACAGGATGAAGCTAATTAAATTTTTAAAATAGTCTCCCCCTTTCTCTCTTCCCTCTCCCCTCCCCCCCATAGTCAACTTGATTGACACTTAATAGTTATGCCAGTCCATTTGTTTCTTAAGAGTGAAGTTCCCACAGCAAAAAAAAAAAAAAAAAAAAAAAAAAAAAAAAAAAAAAAAGGAACAAGGAACACAATAGTTTGAGCTGGAGTCTTGTAGGGAAGTGCAGCAAGCATGGTGAAGCTCTGATGAGTCTATTGAAAAAGCAGCTGTTTCTGCCTCCACTTCTGACCTGGTAGTGCACTCCAGTATAACTGTGTTCAAAACCCTTTCACTCTTTACTCAGTGCCGCTCACCATTCAGTGGGACAGAAGCAAGATCTTTATGTTGGTTTTAAACTACTTCAAGAAGCAGATGCTGCAATTACCTTTAAAAGCAATAGCTAGATAGACCCTGAATGGTGGCCTGTTTTTATTATTGCTGTCTGTCCAGGGAGCACTTTTATTGCTAGCAATCAGTGTTAGATCTTCAATAGCAGTTGATCATTTTTGCTTCAGGCTTTTGTATGCCCATATGGCTGTGCATGGGGAATGCAAAGAAGAACAAATTTTACTACAGGATTAGCAGCCTTGTCTTGCTTTTTAATTTTACATTATAGCCTATTGTGTGCATACTGCAAAATGAGGAAGCAATGTGATTAAACCATAAAAACTATTCAAATTGAAGGAATGTATGTCTCAATCAAAAACCACATCTCTGGACATGGTAATTATAGAAGGTCTATAGAACTGCTGACACAGATGGCTTGGGAAACAATGTATACTTACCAAAATATAAAACATTCCCAAAGAGTTACCCTAAGGGTGGTGCAGATTTCTGTGCTTCATTAATTTGTATTACACAAATGGTAGAGCTCAAAATGATAGGGTTAAGAAAGTAGAACAGGTATTACTAAGTGTGCAGTCTTTTACCTTGAGCGATATAACTTTTGCACATCTCTGAACTGCATGTGTCATAGGGGCCCTGAGTACAGGGAAGTTGGTTGCTCTGAGAGAAATTCCTCGAGTAGACAGAGCGGCCTCGGTGATAACAGATTCAGTATACAGACTTGTTCTTATTGCACCAGATTACTTACTAAAAGGCATACCTTTAATTAGCATTACATCAATATGACATTCACCAAACTAATATTTGATGCAATACAATCACTGGAAGAATATGCGAAGACTGAAGGAACATTTTACTATTTTGGTTCTAAAGTATTGTATTGCCTTTGAGCTTCTTGCAGTTAGATTTCCAAACATTTTTTAATCTGTAAATTGTAGTCATTTCCCAAGATTTTGTAACTTTTTTTTTTTTTTTTTTTTTTTGTGAGCTGATGCCATGCATGCCGAACAGTGAGCTCTTTTTGTTTTGGTTTGTTTGTTTGTTTGTTTTGTTTTGATAAATACATTACTCTGTTTTGCAGTGAAAAACTAGATTTGGGCTCTCCATGTAGATAACCACTTAGGAAGGAGAGAAGATTAGAAGTAGATACAAACTTATACTGAAATTTGCCGATAATAACAAAAAGTTGCAAAAAATGTGAATCAAGCAAGAATTAACAATGTTATAAAATTCAGAGTCAAGCTGCTTAGCTTATAGAAATAGACAGGGATCCACTGTTTTTAATGGTCTGCTATTTGTTGTAATGCAGTTGCGTGAGAACAGCTCAAAACAATTGGTTACATAATGTCCCTGCCTTAAGAATCTGATAAGCAGAGAAATACAAAAAGCAAACATCTGGATTTTACACCCACTAGAGTATAGGCTGTGGCATTGCTAAGAAAATGAAATTCCCATCATAAAAATGCAATTTTGGAAGCTAATAAATAAGATTTTTTTTTTTTTTCTCAGAGGTTACTCTCAATGACATATTAATTTCTCTGTAACATGAAGCTCCACTTCTTTCCTCCCAGAAACAGCAGTGGCAAGATGACCCTTTCCTCTCCTGTGGAGTTTGACTGACAGGGCTCTGCCAAGGAGAGAAAATGATTTTCAAAATCTGACCTAAGAAAAACCATTTCTTGTGCTCTCACTGGACTTATGTTGCTTCAGGTGTTACAGGAAAAACAAATCTCTCAACTGCTCTGCTTCTTAATAAGAGTATTATTAAGATCCCCAAGCATAGCTGATATCACTCTTCCAAGCAGACTGAGAACTCCATTCATTTATTGATGCACTCTCCATGAAGGGATTATGTTTCACTTTGTTTGAAGGACCTGAGAGCCCTTATTATTTTTGTTTGCAAAAACACTGTGGTGCACATGAAAGAGACACAGAGAAAAAAACCTTTATTTTAGGTGGGGGAGAATGGCCAACAGTTCATTGCCTCTTTTTTTTTTTTTCCCCCATTTGAAAAAAGCTTCTTGGATGATTGATTTCTGATTTAGATTACCACATCCTCCCTGTTGTTCCCGGTTCTGTTTACTGAAATTTTTAGCTGCTACTTTCATCTGACATTCAGGATATTGATAAGGTTAAAGATAATGACTGAGTTACTCCATGTCTAGCTTATTTTGGTGAAGATTTTCCTCCCAGACAGTAAAGACAAAGGCTTGCTTATGATAAAAACAAAATAAACCAGGACAAAATAGTAATAACTAAAAAAATAAAAGATAAAGAAAATCACTTTCTTTTGGATTTTATCACAGCACTCATCATGCAAAGCATTTGCAACACTTGGTGGAATGACTGTGAGTGTTCATGCAGTGTCCTGTGTATGGGGTGGAGGATCCACTACCCAGCCAACAAGTATGTCTCTGCTAGAAAATATGCACTTCCTGGGAGATTCTAAATTTAGTCAGCTACTATGCTTAGGCTGTGTGGCTCTATCAAGGCTGCTCAGGTCTATGGCATATTGGTATCCAAATACTGAATGAAATCCCCTGGAAAAGAGTGAAGAACGGCTGACATGAAGTTATGGGGTCCGGGAGAGCAGATCCCATAATTCTTCAGATTTGGCTCACTGCAAGTGCAGTGCTTAAATTAAGTCTGAAATCTTTCCCATATTTCCATACGTACGCCATGTTTTTTTCACCCTATTCTTTGAAAGTCATCAAATAGAACATGTATGACTTAATTCTTTTTTCTACACTTCAGACTTGAAAGACCTCAGTTAAGAGTGACATTCATTTTGGTGGTCTGAAAACCATTTTAATAAGGTGGTATTTTCCACATGTACTGCAGAAATAAAGCAGTTTGACTCATCTTTCTTATACCTTGTTTAAGTCATAGTAACTCTTGTGCTTTCATTTAACCTGCCTTCCTCCTCAGTGTGAATCAATGGACAACAATGAGTGAAGGCTGAGCAAGATTTAATGTAACTGGAGGACAGCATATGTAGGTTCATTAAGTTACACTCTTTCCACTACTCCATCTTTGTATTTAGCATAATGGAGGCTTTACACTTTTTCTGCATGCCAGTAAGCACAAGGTGTTTTGACAACTATGGAAGGCCAGGATACCCCACTTTTACCTTCAAATGTCTCCATGACTTATATCCAGTTGTGGATATCTCAATGGATATCAGTGTGCTTACTTTGTGCACTGGTAGAGTGCGGTGTAATTTACCTCTGCAAGCTAAACATTTTGTAAACTTGTTACACATTTGCATAGTAAAGCAGATCCTGACATTTTAATAAGTAAAAGATACATTCTTTTTATCAGTTATACCAGATCTCTTTCTGAAAATTGTGGTGGTATATGAAACTTGCAGTCTGTCATGTACCTTCAGCAACAAATAAAACCAATAAGGAAAAGATTTTATTTTCCTAAGGAGATGGTAACCTGACACAACTTCGAAGTCTTTACTGAAAAAAGTTCTAGAGTATCCCACTTTACAAATAATGCAAAATTTAAGGCATTAAAATATTGTTTAGTGTACTAATATACTGGGCCTAATTTTTCACTTATATACTGTGCCTTTTTATGTATATAAATTTCATAGATTTTGATTGACTTCTAGTCTTCCAGGGTGTAATGCAGCATTGGGTCATGCCTTTTACTGTAAAGAGAGTATTTGCATTTAAAGGAAGTCTTTACAGACAACTGTTAAACTAAAGGTTAGAGAAAAAGTTGCTTACGCTATAATCGGACCACAGCAAAGTGGAAGAGGAAAGATATTTTTAGGCTGGGAACTGCTGTCTTTCTTCCTGTGTCATGATTCCTGCTGCTCAGACCTGATGTTTTAAACTGACAAAACATTTTGAGTTTTTTCGCTTCCAATTTTTTAAATTTTCTGTATGATAAAGTCAACCAATTCTAGCAATTATCTGTTTTGATAGCTATGTAGAGAAAAACAGTAACATCCTGGAGCACTATAACCTCACTGAGATTTCTGTAGATTCTTATAAACATACTGTTTTGGGAATTTCTTCTGCATTGTGCTTCATACTTTGTTTAACAATAAAGCTGAATTCACACTTTGCTTCTGCTGCCAGTTTGGAAAGTAGATTTGATGTCACCAGGAAGATAATAATATTAGAATCCACAACAAATAACGAAGACAATATTCCTGCACTTCAGCTCAGCTTTTTTGGTGTGCTTTCATAAAACATAGGCAGTTTCCAAATTCTTGTTGTCTGCAAATGGAATTTAAAGTGTTCAGGAAAAACCTGACCTTTTTATCTTTAAAGACCACTGTGGTATGATACTGATTTTAGAGTGCTGACATTCTGCTCAAGGTCTTTATTCTCAATAGTACCAAAGATATTAAGAAGATTCAGTGAAAATATCAGAAAGTAGATTTTAAAATAATGTATGAAATAGAGCATATCTTTTATGTGAATATTTTAAAGGAAAATACCAACTTCCTCAGATAGGTACATGGATCAGTCTCCTCTTCAAAGCCATGAAAGCTATCTTAGAGCTTATTAACAGTATAAGGCTGTGAACATCTCCTGAAATATTATAAAAGCCTGTACAATTGAGTTTTTCACGGAACAATGTTTAATAGTCTATTGTTTAAAGAAAAATAAAAAACCTTTGTATGAGTTATATTCTGAGTTTTGGTAGATAATACGCTGTGCAAATTAACTTCTATATTGATAAGCACTTAAATGAAGGTTCTCATTACTTGGACAAGAATTAATCCTTTTTTGATTTCTCTCTCTCTTTTTCCAAAGTCTGTTGTTTCAGACTTTATTTTGAAGGCATAATTAATTTGATTTGGTTGGTATACCATACAACAGAATTTAATATAACTGTAATTAAAGAAAAACAATTGAATTTTTTGCCCATTCATTATGAACACTTTACCGTCTAAATGTTCCAGCTGATTCAGTTATCCATGGTTTTGTGTTCATCCAGTATTGATCACTCATTGCATGGAGCTTAACTTCCTTAGCTTTAGTTTTGATTATTTTTTTCACTGAGTTTTTGCAGAAAGAAATAATTCACTATAAACTCACAAAACAAAATGAGAAAAGCCCTAAAAATTATGATCATATTATAAAAATATATATAGTAAATACAATAATAAATACAGAACAATGTAATAAGTAATTATAATGTTTTACTACATACATAGATAATAGATAGAGAAAAAAGATGTGCCATGATTTCTCATAAAGAGGATATTTTGAATAAGAAATGTTTTAAATCTAAATTACAGGGAATGCTGAAGATGACACTGTAAGAAATTATTCTGCCTTAACAACAAATGGATCTAGACCTTGATCATGTTGGTGACATCAGTTCACGTAAAGACATATATCACATTGCCCTCAGTTGATATGAACTGCTTCCATGGCCACATTCCATTTTCTTTTGATATAGTATTAGATCAATTAATTAAAGATCTGCAATTGTGTCTTCACACAAAGAACTCTGTTTATTAGTAAGATGGTTCTAGATAAAAATGAGGAATCAGTTTTATGTGTTTTATCTCTGATCCACTAAAACACTTAATATGATGTGCCCACTAGCTTTGAAAGTCACTGAATACCTTGAAGAGCCATTTAATAGTTCTAAGGAAAACTTTTGTGATGAAAACTGTTGTAATTAACAAAACCTCTATCAGCAATTATTATCTATAGCATTTTTAAAGAATGCAGTTGTTCTTTTGATGTGTTACAATGAGATGGCACAGATTTTTATCACAGATGAGCACTCAGAATATTTGTCTCCTGCAGAAGATTAGTCCTCTTTGGAAGGTTTGATAGCATTTCACATCAGAAAGAACAAAACATAAAGCATGAGAATACCTCTCACAGTTTTTATTTAGTACTGAATGTGTCTTAACTAGTGTGTGGCCATTATGGGTGCAGTGGTGGAATAGAAAGGAAGAAACAATGTCAGAGGAGATTCCTCCTTTTATCTATCTAAGCACCTTCTTTGCTGCAATGCTTTTCCTTAGATGCACATAGGAAAACCATTCCGTAGGCCTCATAAATTAGATAGAAAATAGTCTGATCCACAAAAGAGATGATAGCACAATGTAAACCAAAAGCAAAGTAATGGATAAAGCTCTGACAAAATCCCCTCGAATTTTGCACTTATCACTAGTAAAATGCACTCTCAGAAAAACAAAGAGACAGACCACTGATTTGATCCAGATTGTTCCGGTAATGTGCAATCAGACTCTATAACAGTAACTTAGTAACATCTAGCCTGGTTGAATTCATCTTTTATGGTATGGTGTAAGACTTGCATGTCCTTCCAAATTTCTTCAATTATTTTAACTTTAACTAAGATAGATAGACAACATGAGTCATAACAAAGGAATAAACTGAGTCTAGAAAATATTTTCCAAATACATATCCTATGGCAACTATTGTACAGATTTCTGTTTCTGTAGGGATCGGAGAACCTGCAGGCAAGAAAAAGTCTGGAAGGCAGGTATTGAGAGAATTTGGATTACTTCAGTCAGGAACTTGGACAGGACCAGGTCACTTGAGAGTTACAGTGGGAATATTTTTCTGGGCTAGATCAGAAGAATTGGACTAAAATAATGTTTTATGTGGTGACAAATAAGGAAAATTCTATAGTGGTGTACAAAATCTGAATAATTTCCCCAGAAATTAAGAAAAAACATCTTATCTGAACTATTTTTTTTTTTTTTTTTCTCCTAATCATTTTATGTCTGTACTCTTCCCTCAGGACACTTGGGGGAAAACGTAGAGCAGGTCGAAGGTGAAATTAAGCATAAATTGTTACAGTTCTTATGTTTTTGGCTCTCAATGCTCATTACATTTCTACATTTTTCTCTGATATGCTGGCTGTCACAAAGCAGTAGTCTGCCCGCTTTTTGACAATTGCACTGTAAACATTGAAATGGACCATTTCATTCCCAATTGTGTGCACATGGAAGGAAGAGTTCTTGTGTGATGGATCTAAATGAACAGCCTGTCTCTTCCCAGCTGAATCTTTAAAGGGAGGTAGGCAATAAGTGCCGTAGAGTGTTCCTTTGCTGGCCAACACAGGCACAAACAACACAAGCAGCCCCTTAGCCACCCACCCGGCCAACTTAAGTGTTCTCTGGCTGAAACTACCAGATGAAAGAATTTTTGTAGGAAAAAAAATTACTGTCAATAGAACTAAGATGAATTCGATTCCTTTAGAATGGGTATATAAAAGAAAACCACTCTTAGTAAAATGAAAAAAAAAGAAAAAATTGACTTCTCTCTTGAAGGGTTTATCTATTCATTTGATTGTCTCTTCTAAGTGAGCTGTAATTAGAGCTAGTCCTCTTCTAACCCTTGTGCTAATGAGGCTTTGCTCACTTCTATTAGTGACAGCACATTGTATTTTAATAAGGATCCCCCCGCCTGGCATAGCAGGGCCCACAGATAAGAGGAAGGAGAGCAAAAGGAAATGAAAAGAAATGGGATCGGCAGGGGGTCCCCCTCTTGGCACTGGGCTCTACAGGAAAGTGCTGTCTAACTTTGTCTTGGAACTGTCATTTGTATTAACTTCTAACCCATCACCTTCCCTGGTAGGCTAGCTTTACTCAGTGAAGCGGGATAGCTCCTTGGCTTGGCCTCTCTATCCCCTATTTCAGTAAACTGAATGCAACACAAAAAGTTCACAGGGGAAGCATTTGGGGAGATGGTGTTAAGGATAGGGTCAAAAAGAGCTTTTAACTCATCTTAACATTACTGTCCTTTTCCATTTCAACTCCTATCTGCCCATCAGGGCTTTTGGTTTGCTCAGTCATCCATTGCTAAAAAAAAAGACAAAAAAAAGACAAAAAAAGAAACAAACAACAAAAAAAAAGAAACAAAAACACAAAAAAGCTTGTAAATGGAAATTTTGTTTTTTTGAGAATCCAACACTTTGGATACCTGCACACTTGTGTTTTCTCTCTGTATGTGGGTTGTATTTTTTTTTATTATTATTTTTTCCTGCTGATTGAATCCTAGTTGGATTCAGTTAGGCAGATTCTACCTTCATGTATGCTGATGCTGATGCAAATTGCAGGCAATTTCTCTGCTATTCAGTGGAGTTAGCAGGGAAAAGAGAATCAAGCCTTTTGTATCTTTTGTGTAACGGTCTTACATCTCAGCCAGAGAAACCCTTTATGACGAGGTCTTTTTTAGACAGTGGAGGCTGTTAGTATGTGACAGATAAACAGCTCTCTATATGCCAGAAGGTAGAAAAGCATTTTTTAATATTTTTTTTCTTTCAGTCTGTATCAATGACATCCCAAGAGCCATAAGCAAAATATATTTCTTACTGCTAATATGTTCAGAACCATCCTTGGGATCTTTCACACCTCTAGGGACATGATTCTTCTCTGCTTGAAATTACACAATATTGTTTACATGTCAGTGAAGTGAACACAAAACTGTACTGCTATCCACCTGCATTTTTATTCATATCTATAAATACCTTTATCAAAATGTAAAGAACAAAGAAGTTAAGGCAAAGGCTGTACATGAAATACTGAGGCATGTATTTAAAGGTGCTATTTTCCCTTTGAATATCATCATATATTTGGTCAGCTTCCTTCCTGAGGGGGTCATACTTCATAGAGGAGATGCTATTTAGTGACGAAGGGGTTAAGCAGTTAAAATTTGGTGGAAAGTGTTTAGTCCACTACTGATGCTGTAAATAATTAGTATTCATGGAGTTTATGTTAACTCGTACTCAAATTCACACTCAGATCCTTTGACTGTACATGCTGCCTCTGCACTGGCATTTTGATATAAGCATTTTGATACAAGCATTTTGACACTATAACTCCTTTTTAGGAGAAACTCATTTTGGTAGGGAACATAAAGAGAGCTGATGTTCAAGTTCTGCCTCTGCCTTGTGTGGACACAACAGGACAACATTGTCTTCAGGTGAAATGGTCTCAGGCCTCTAAATAATTCTATTAATCTTTGTGAATTCTTCTATGAAATTATAACTGCTTTACATCTGTCATTGGCCGTCTCACCACAAAAACTTGCCTTCATTTTAGAAATCTTCTCTTTCATTTTTCTGATGATTTCTCTAGTTATGTTTTCAAACACCTGGAGCAAAACTGCTTGAGACATCAAGTGAATAGCATTTCTATATATCACCTGTCTGCTGAGATCAAAGGCTCTTGCAAGTTTCTTCTGAAACACGTGTGTTCTCAGTCCTAGATGCTTTTCTGTCCCCAGATGACTATCAGGCCCTCAATGGCCTCCATTGTCACCTAGATCTACTGTGCGTTGTCTCGACATAGTGTACACCTTGGGCACCAGCAGGAATATTCTAGGAGCAGACTTAGTGTTGCTATCTGTATGAGACAAGGTAGACAATCTTTGTCTTTAAATTCTCCAGAGCCACAAAATATGTCTTTTACTGACAAATAGGAACATACTCAATATAAGTACACATTCTGGAGATTTTGAATGTTTTCTGTTGCTTCACATGCAACTCACATGCAGTCTTCTTTTCCTTTTCTTTGTCTGAGCTAGTGACCCATTGTGGTAGCTACCTGAAAATGGCACTGTGTTCCCTCACTTGTTCCCTCACTTGTTCTTAAGCTCCTTAACAGCACTGTTAGTATGTACTATAGACCTGATTCTTTCACATGCATCTCTTCTGTCCCTTCTGCCACCTCATCCTCTTTCACTTCATTCTCCAAATCCTTTTCAGTATAAATTACCGATTCTATTGTGGAATACGGTCCATCACACCTCTGGCCATACCACGCCATAGTCAGAGTCCAGAAATAGTGGCTATAATAGTTACTGTTTAGATGGCAAAACCATGAAGAATGTTTGGAGAGGAATATATTGAAACAAGAGATAAAATGAGAAAACTGACTTTACAACAAACTGCACTTTACCTATGGTTGTTATAGAAAAAAAATTCCATGGATCTGGCACATGAACAAATAGCAGCACTTCGTGTGTGTAGTTTTGTTTGCTTGCTTGCTTGTTTTTATAGAATCACAGAATCATAGAATCTTTAGAGTTGGAAGGGACCTTTAAAGGTCATCTAGTCCAAATCCCCTGCAATGAGCAGGGACATCCACAGTTACATAAGGTTGCTCAGGGCCTGATTCAGCCTGGCCTTGAGAGGCTTCAGGGACAGGGCATCCACTGCAACTCTGGGCCACCAGTTCCAGTACATCACCACCATCACTGTACAAGACTTTTTCTTTCTATCTGGCCTAAGACTACCCACTTTAAGCTCAAAACCATTTGCTATGAAACCATGCAACTACTATGTAAGTATGAAACTACTGCAGACCCTGCTAAAGTCTCTGTCCTCTTCCTTCCTGTATATATCTTTTAGTTATTGAAAGGCCGCTGTCAGGTTGTCTTGGAGCCTTCTCTTCTCCAGCCCCAGCTCTCTCAACCTGTCCTTGTAAGAGAGATGTTTCATCCCTTGGATCATTTTTGTGGACCTTCTCTGGACGTGCTCCAACAGATTTATGTTTCTATTACCTCCTTTTGTTTTCATGTATTTGTCTTTCAGTTACTTTCACTACTATATGAACACTGGAGCTATTAGTAAACAGACATGCTGAAGTATTAAGGTCACATAATAGCAGCAAGTCTCTGATAGTGCAGCAGCCTTCAACACTGTGGCCTCTGAACATATCAATGTTTTTTATATCCTTAGTTCTAGAGATTTTTCTTAATGTTCTCTTTGTCTTACGGCTGAGGAACTGCTAAGGATTTCAAAAATGATTTAGATGTTGGTCTAATGACAGAACCAACTTTAACCTTCCTTAACTGCCTAGTGGAATTATCAGACCTCACTTATCTGTTTGAGTTGATTACATGGGTGTCTATAAAGTAAATGAGGATAAGTAATCACCTATGAAAACGTTGGAATTAGCTATCTGAGCACAAACCTAGATGGAGGATGTCATCAGCACTCTGAATCAGTTGTTCATCTATTGATCACAGATAATTTTTTATGTATATTTTCTTCAATCACATGCAAAATCGGCTGCAATTTCAGTTACAGTGACACCTTGCCTTTTGTGAAAATTTGGAAAGATAAATCAGTCAAAAAACGGAGATGTACACATATCTGCAGACATATTTTGCAATTGATCTTCTCAGCAGGCTAGTAATAGTCTTGCTTCCTCTCTTCTCATTCCATGGAGCTCTTGAACTATGAACTTGCTACTGTAACTGGATACCCAAGATATATCAGCCATTTGTTTCTTTGCCTTAAACCATATCTTTTTAGTCTAGTGAGTTATTTAAAGAGCTCAATATAGTTCAGTTAGCTACCTTTGTGTTTAGAGATTGTATCAATATTAATGTTGATGCCTGGTACCTCATTTAGTGATGGGCTGAAAGCACAGTTCAGGAATTTCCATCAACTGTGAGAAACATCATACTTAAGCTATAGTCCACATCCATGTTTATTTGTCCTGGTCTCAAAGGAGAGGAATTATGAGCTGAGGAGATGAAGATTGCCTATAGCATCGGTATAGGAGTGTCACAAGAATTCTTTCCACTCCTGGTTGATTAAGAATACTCCTGCTAGTGAGTGTCTTTTTCCATATAGAGTGATACAAATTACTTCTCTTGGTAAGAAAAGAACGTTTCCAGTTCCTGACAAGAGGAATTGTCAGGAAATGTCCCAAGTGCAGACAGAGAAGTGAGATCAAGATTGTTGTGTCTTTTCTTGAATTCTGACATTGTCCTAAATATTATAAAACATTCTCTTCAGAATTCCATTTCCTAAAACAGTTGTTTTCGTGTTGCTGAAGACAAAATAGTATCTTATAATTGCCAAGTTTACTTCAACATTTGTGTATTCAAGAGATGCCAAAAAATATACATGTTTATAAATATGACAATTACTGCCTACATTGGAAAGAAAGTGTTACTTAAATATATATATTTAGCTCAAGTATAATAAATCTACCATTTACTCCTTTGAATTGCTATAAGTTTTCAAGATGTATCAAAAAATCAGATTCCAGTATCCACAATTCATGTTGTATGAATCAATGAAATGTCACTTTTCTAATTTTTTTAGTTATGTACAGGATGAAAAGTACATTTGAAAATCAATACTCTAATGTTTTATTAGAAAAGAGAAAGAATATACTGTATGGAAAAATCTATTAACTTTCAGACTAATATCTCTTTAAAATTTTTGTTAATGAAAGTTCCACAAATGTAGTTCTGTGTTTGGTCTGTGTAAAATTGTACTGAAAAGTTGCAGTAAATTAAAATAAAATTTAATTCTTAAGGTGATAAAAAGACAATGTGACCCTACTTCTTAATTTGTTCTTATTCTTTATCAGTGAAATTACATGTTCATTCTGATGATACTCTATAGACAAGTGAGTTAAAACTACTATAGAAAACTCTCTAATTACATGACTGGGGAGAGATTTTAATTAGAATTTTCTTAGCCTCTTTTTAATTTTAGAATTCCTCTCTACTGTAGCTAATATATCCTGAAATTTAACATATTTATTTACTACATTTTCCTTTGGGTCAGTCAATAAATCTGAATCTTCTAAAAGCCTACCTTTCAAATTATGAGAAGTTATCATTTTACTTTGTCTTCAGTTGTAGTAATAAACATGATTACTACTGTTTAGTGGAAAAATTGACAAGAAAACTGCACAGTCCTTACCATCAAAGACTTCTTGCCCTTAGGTCAACGTTGTGTGCTTTCTTAAGTATGTGGGGTTTTTTTTTGTTTTGTTTTGTTTTTTGGTAACACTTGTACTTTTACAGAAAGAGAAAAAGAAAGTAACAATAAAGATCTTTGGAAAATCGTTTATCAGGCTGAAGGACCCCTGGTGTGTTAAAGAAGGAAGAAATCTTGGAGGCAACTTCTGCCCCAGTGGATCCCAGATCAAAAATCTTTGTAAACAGAGACTTTCATTTAGTACAACTGGATCATAAAGTGACAAGTTTTCTCCTAGAGTTTAGCCTAAAACCTCTTCTGGTCAGATTAACTCTGTTGTATTCAGCTGCAGATCTGGATTAACCCCTAAGAAACACTGTATTGTTTCTCTTCATTGCATATATCCCTATGTCTCCTATTATCTCCTCTTTACATCAGACAAAGTGATGCAAAGTTTAATCCATGATAAGCTTTTTTTGTAGTTTGAGGTTTGCGTTAAGACTTCTTCTTTGACAGTTGTTTTCCCTTTTAATGCAAACAGCTCATTCAAATAGGAAAACTTGTCAGTAGACTTTGCTAAACTAAAACAGAAGATAATTACCAGCAGTATTACTAGGACAAAGCTGCCAATGCTAAATCCATTTTCCCTTATTGTTTACTGTTGTACTGTAAGCAAATTGAAAATATGTACGTAGAAGATGCATATTTCTTGTGACAGACCTGCTACTGTATTGTATTTTGTAGTAAAATCATTTCTACTGTAAAGTTTTGTAAAAGCTTTTTGAAAGCTCTTTTTAAAGATTGCTGTGTCAGCAATAATCTCTGATATAAGTGACAGGAGGAACAAGACAGAAGCCGTAATGAAAGCAGTTATAGAAGTGGATGCTGCAGTAAGGGAATGACTTTACTTATGTACTTACCTAACTACCTACTTATTAGAAATCTCAGACTTAAAAATTGTATAGCATGGGGCACATTTATGATTTGGATAATACAGCTCCATACAGTTCAGTTTTTAAAGGTTTTTAGTCATTTTTGAAATGTTCATATTTGTATGAAAATAATATAGAACATGTTTCAATATTGCTACTAGTATGTTATAACATAATATGACTTAATAGCAAGCCCAGCACATTTTCAGCAAAAAACTAAGGTCCAAGGAAGCTTCATTGGCCTCATCACATGAGTTTTGCTAAGGTCTCAACAAAGCAGTGTTCTCCATGGGGTAGGGTTAGGGCTAAACAGAGATAATCCTGTCAGGACTTCAAGATGTTTTCAGAAACTCAATCCAGGGCACAGTACAGCAGATTATCCCTTGGCCTTTCACCTTCAAGGCAAGCAGACATGGTATTGAGAGATGAGACATAGCTTTTAAAAGGTATACATTGAAAGTTTCTAAAATGACTCATATTAACTATTGCTGTAAATGTTTCCTGCAGCCTTTGGATGGCAGTGTTATATGCATGGCACAGGTAAACTACATTTCCACAGTCTTTCTGACTTTCTCCTACAAATTTAATAGTGACTTATTTCTTTTGATAATTTCAGAATAAATTAATTTTGATTGGAGTCTTCTTTTTCATTAAAAAACTGGGAGTATCTGGGAGTGTGATGAACTGTAATTTTCTTTTTTTTTTTTTTCTTTTTTTTTCCAAAACTGTATTTTCAGCTAAAAATATTTTGTCAATTTCTTAAACCACCAATAGCTTTTAGTTTGAGCATATTAATAGTCTTCAGAAGTGTATCCCAGGAAAATTCTTTCTAAGCTTAAAATACAAGATTGCAATAACCCTTGTTCTTATCATTTCAAGTTCTAAATAATGTTATTTGTTCATTCCTATTATATGCATATAGCTTACAAAAATTTTGAAAGTAGATGATGTACATAATTGGAAAGACAATTCAGACATAAAAGCTTGGTTAAAGTGGTATAAATACATATTTTCTACCAGAAATACTGTCTCGGTTCAATCTCCAGCTTAGTGCATTCTCTCAACTAATTGTGTTCGAGGACATCAGAAGACTTTTGAGCCTTCAATTAGTTCAAATATGGGGAAGTTTAGCCATGAAGGATATTTCTATCTGCGCTCTGGAGAGGTCACTTTTCTAAAGAACAATGAAGGTCACATTCAGAAAACAGTGATGAGATGAAGTTGTTATCACTGACAGAGTGATGGAGAAGAATAAGACAAAAGTAGATAAGTATGGAGCGGTAAAATTGGATGCGCTTTTGATAGTGCACTGAAACAGTGTCAGTCTGGCATAGTGAAAAGGATAAAACTATGTCACAGTTCAGGGTGGTGGGTGTGTTGTCCAGCTGAGAAGCTGATCTCTGTTTGCCTGGACTGAGTGGAGAAATGCCTACCCCATGGAGGTCATGGTATGGTAGACATCAAGGTGTGACATGATAATGGGTTGTACTGCAAATGGCAAAGTGAAAGAATCATTATAGGGATGCTGAGAGAATGGATGGGTAAATGGATTTGGATGCTGCATGTAATCCTTTCAGGTGTGACGCTCTCCTAACAAAATGTGTGAAAATGCTCTCCCCCCTGAAAGAATTTTTTTTTTTTGTTTGGCAACCAGCCCTTCTGTCGCTTTCATGTTAGCTACAAAGGAATTAAATAACCATGCAAATTTATGAATTTATGCCTCGAAGGAATTTCATTGCAATGCAGCTTGGATCTCCATGCTAAGGCAGTATTACTAGACTTTACTTTTCTTCAAGGGTCATGATATTCATCTTGTTAGTAAGGTTTTCCAGAATGGTGCTGATGCCAATATCAGTACACCTTTCAGAAGAGAATATGTAAAAAATCATAAAAATAACATTATGGAAAAAAAGTGCTATTAAACCCAAACACACAGAAAATCTGCCTCTGGAAGTTCCTAACCCTAAGATAACTAGAAATTGAGATGGAATATCAAGGTAAGTACTGTATTATCCTAAATAGAGTACTATCTACTAGTAGATATTAGTGGAGTACCTACGTTAAATTAAGCCATTTATTTGATTCAATCTGGCTTCTCTTATTTTCTTATTCAGAAAGCACATCATTAAACATATATTGTAATCTACCAAAACTGGTTTGCTTACCTAAACAAGTACAAGTATTGATTGAAGCTACTTTGTGATAGGACTGTTTTCTACAGTCCCTTTCTCCTGTTATTGATCACTCTTGGTAAAATGACTATGCACTACTGTAAAATTAACTATGATAATTTTACTACTCAGTTATTTAATTGATTTTTCTGTGCATCTAGCACACAATCAGATAAATGTTGATTTGTGCTCAACCTGATGCATATAATGCATGGGCTGCATCAAAAGAAACATGGCCAGCGGGTGGAGGGAGGTGATCCTGCCTCTTTGCAGTGTGCTGGTGAGATCTCACCTGGACTGCATCTGTATGTGGAGTCCTCATTACAGGAGAAACACAGACCTGTTGCAGTGTGTCCAGAGGAGGGCCACAAAAAATTATCCATGGGATGGTACACCTCCCCTAAGAGAACAGGCTGAGAGAGCTGGGGCTGGAGCCTGGAGAAGAGAAGGCTCTGAGATGATCTGAGAGCAGCCTTTCAATATCTAAAGGGGGGCTATAAGAAAGAATGATACAAACTCTTTAGCACGATCTGTTGTGACAGAAAGGGGGAAATGGTTTCAAATTAAAAGAGGGGAGATTTCAACTGGACATAAGGGAAAAGGTTTTTTCACAGTAAGCGTGGTGAAGCACTGGAAAGGTTGCCCAGAGATGTGTTGGGTGCCCCATCCCTGGAGACATTAAAGACCAGGCTGAATCAGGGCCTGGGCAACTGATCTAGCTGAAGGTGTTCCTGCTAATTGAGAGAAACTGGACTAGGTGACCTTTAATGGTCCCTTCCAACTCAAGAGATTCTATGGTTCTGTGATAATGCTTCTGACTATCTCCTCTAAGGCACTGACAGTACTCAATTCCCTCTGAATTTACATGTTTAAGAAGAAACAACTTTAACAAATATTGAATGAAATTGTATGTTAAATGCCTACCTTGTGGAGGCCTCTGAAGTTTTTTTGAAAAAGTGTGAAAAACAGCTAGAGTAGTTACATAGTAAAAAGTCATATAGGGGTGCCAATCACTTTTCTTGTTAATCTTATTAAAATACGGAAAAAATTGCTTTTATCAATGGAGCTTCCCAATGAGGATTCTTCTTCCACAAGATATTTCTTGTAATGGTATTTTAAAATATAGTTTCCAGTCGATGTTCCTCTAAGCAGTACAGAATTTTTCTATAAATGAGTCATACGCTCCCAGTACTTGCTTTTTTTTTTCATTTGTATTCCTAGCATGGTACAGTTTTTTTCAGCATTTTGAAAGTTTTCTTATTAGCTAATGTGAAAAACTAACATAAATATCTGCCTTTCATCTTGCCTCCGACCTTTCTCCTTCCCTTTCCCCCAGAAAAGGGACTTCAGAAAGGAAGGTACTGTTGTCTTTATATCATTACTTCCTATAATAAATATGTTGTTATATCCTCTCTGATATATAATTTGTATCATAGATTCTCTACATAATATATAATAATTAACTTTATTCAGAATCAGATGAAAAATAGTGTACTTCAGAAGGAAGTGTAGATATTTACACTCAAGAGCATATTTTTATTAGATCTCCTCATTTAGTATTTTAATAGACATTATTAAGGAGTTGTCCTGCTGGATGCACTGTATTATGACAGAGGACATTTATCTGTAACATGCACTTCTGATCTTTACATTTGTGGTTGCTTCATATTTTTATGAGAAAACTATAAATAGCAGAACCTAAATAAACATGAAGTTTGTCTTATTCAATCTAGAGATGGACACTAAAGACACAAGACTCTGAAATCTGACATCCAAATGGTAGCAGAAGTGAAACGCCGTGGTCAATGAGAGAACAGCAAATTTGAATTATTTTAGTTTTACAGAAAGACTTTTTGTCTGTGACAATCTCAGAACAGTTATTTTGAGACACTTAAATCTCATTGCATTTAAAAAAAATATCTCACAATAGATGAGAAAAATACCCTCTATTTTGGATAGTACAGATTACTCGTGCAGAGGGGATTACTCTAGTATGTGAAAAATATTCAGCGACATTTTTTATGTCTGTAAATTGGTATAGAAGTGTAAAATCATATGCACATTGGAGCATCATACTGTTATCACATATTGCAGTGAAATCAGTCATACATATGAGATTTTCAGAGGCATTCACTGATGTACAGTCTGGGTATCTGTAATCAGATGGGTCCAGGGAAAGAACTAGGAAATTTGTATAAATCATATATTAACCCATTCTATGCATAAGAAAAAGTGTACAATTATAAGTATTACTATGAAGTATTAAATGTTATCTGATAAGAAAAATCCCAAGCTTTGATTTTTCAGCCTTTTCTGAGATAAGAAATGCTTCAATTGCAGGATGTTGCACATCAATTTTATATCAGCATCATTACTGTGGCTATGACTTTTTGTTGCTACAGCTAAATTTTTATAAAGCATAATATGTCTATAATGTGTATTTATATACTCATCTAACGTGCTGTTCCTTGGCCATTCTAGGGAGAAAATTTTTTGGTGTGTGTTCTTGTTGGCTCTTACATTTCCCTGTGCATAGTCCAGAGCTAAGTCGAGATGGAAGAGGAATTCAGTCATGAGGGTGTCAAATATGTTGGACAATGTAGCAATAACATACTGTTGATGTCAAACAAAACATTTTAAAAATAGTATAGAGTTTGGAATTAAATGCTGTTCTCCTCCCGTCCTCCTCCCCTCCTTATTCCCTTCCCCCCACTCCTTCACCCTTCCCCTCCTCTCCCCGTCCCCAAAATAAATAAATAAATAAATAAAAATCCTAAAGCATATTTATTCTGTTCTGGGGACAACCTAAGGTGAAGTGATGTACTTATGGATTTCAATCTGTTGTTTGTACTTGTATAGGGAAATATTTTTTAGGATTGTTGTTCTTTTACCTGATGTAGCAATCCTTCATGTTTAGGATTTATCTCATGTGACTTTGATCTTTCTTTCTTTTTCTTTGTCCAAGAGGCAAAGCCTATCCACTTATCTGCTCAAAGGGAGTGATATTACATATCTTAGGTGCAGTCTACTGCTTGTCTGCAATTCAGCCTTATTTTCATAATACACCCAACAGATTAGATTATTATGTCATTTTCTACTGGGTTTTGAAGCAGTTTGGCTTAGATGGAAGCTTAGCAATGAATTATTCTTTATTCCCTTTAATTCATCACTGTTTCCTTGGGAGTGATGCTTATCACCATATGTATCTGTCTCTGACCATATGCTACAGAGATAGTACAGTGCTGATGATTGCACTGAAGGACAGGGGTGGTTGGGAAAGTGAAGAACTCAGGTTTCACAAGCAGAGTCTGAAAGAACAGAAAAGGAAATGAAACCATGCAGAAAAATCAAAATAAGAAAAAATGAGAAAAATAAAATGTGAGAATGGAAAAACAGCTAGTCTATCTCTTTCCAGCCTCCTTCCAGTCTGTTCAAGTTCAAAAAACAAATTTACAAATCTAGGTGCAGAGTATATTCACCATATTTGCCATGTGTGTTATTGCATTTATTATGTTTGTAATAATTTTATTTAGCTCAGCTCCTGTATTCTTTTCCCTGCCTGAAGGGAAAAAAATCAGCCAAATTTAGTTCAGTTTTATTGTTTTATTCAATGAAATATTAGTTAAATGAGAGGAAGTGTAGCAACATGGTAAGTAGAGTCATGCAAAAGAGCTGTTCCTCTTTATATCCACTATTAGATGAGATAATTTGAGGGTAAAATGCCAGCAATCCTAAGGTGAGTACTTATTAAGCTGAGACTGAGCAAAGCACTAATAACATATGTGAGCTTGATAAATACTACCTCGGCTATAAGATCCACTTCCTATGTGATTTAAACAGAAGGTTGGGCAGGCATGAATCTAGCAATATACTTCAATGTTCAAATTTCTTAGATTTGTTTGGGTGGGTGGGGTGAAGGTATTGGTGACTTCATTGAATCATACCAGTCATTTAGGCTGTTAATTTTAGATTATTGTCTTACATAGCCATGCCATAAAACCTGAACAATAAGATCAGGTAGAAATGGATGCAGTCATTGTGTTCTTTTGCTGATCCCAAGAGTTTCTCAAATTTATTTCCATTTGTCATAGATGAGTCTACTCTATTTTGAACTATATTGAAAATGCTGATTTTGAAAAGACCTTCATTTCCTTCAGCCAGCAGAACCAAACATTACAGTAAGAATAATTATGAATGTAATCTTAATTTAATATACCTTCATGTAACAATTCAGAGACTCATGATTTTTTCATAATTTCCAATGTTTTTGTGGATGTTTCTTTCATTATTAGGCAGTATATTGAAAGGAGTGAAAAATTAGAATCTTTGTCGATAACGTTTACTCTCATTACACACACTTAGATTCTGTATTCTTATTGAAGAATCATAGATATTCTCAAATTCTTTGGCTAAAATTGACCAGTCCTTTAGGAGCATCAAATTTGGCATGCAAGCTTCCTTTCACAGGCTGAGGAAAGTTTGCTTCTACAGAGAGCAGCAAATCTTGATTAGATCTAGACCCTCTGCCATTCCTGTGTTTCACACTGGGATACTAAAATAAATCACGTGAGTTTTACAATTGAGTTCAATGGCGCAGCCACTTTAGGATCCCAAACTAAGGACTAGAGAAGTTAAAGCATCTCACTAATTTCAGAAATATTCGGCTTATCCTTAGTTGGTGAAGAACTAGCCATTCACAACTGAGCACTGTAGCCTGGAAATATTTTTCCTTATATTAAGAAACTTGAGATACTGTTGAAATGAAGATCAAGATCCTTTCTGAATGCAACAGAAACCTTTAATCCCTGTTAGCTTACTGAGTAAATTATCTCATTCTTTACATTTTGAATATCAGTTTTTATTTACACTTTGTTCTTCTTTGGACTTTTATTACTATCTTGCAGATTGATACTATTTCTTCCTCTCATGCCCATCTGTCCACATATGTGCTTGTTTTAGCTACATTTCCTTTCACCCTGCTGGCTCACGTATATCCTCACCACACCCCAGGCATGTATCCTTCAAGAAGATTTATAATATGAACCATTTTTAGCACCTTCAAAATAGTGATATAAGAAAATTGGATTCCTACCTTTTGGTGAGTAATATAAAATTATTTATAGGGTTAAAAATGAACACAATTGCTCTAAGAGAGGCTTTAGGCTTCAGATAAGTTTTCATAGAATAAAAACAGAAGAATAGTTTATATCTAGAAGATTAAGTGCCAACCAAAGCTGTTCTGTCTCCTCTTCCTTACCTGGTGGAATAGAAAGGCAGCCTGTACATCTGGGCCAGGTGAGGCTAGAAGTTACCACGTGACACACCTGAAGGGATAGCCAGAAGCTGTGGGCATGCTAGAGCATCACTCATGGGGCAAGTGGAAGCACTTTTACAAATGCAAAAACTTTATATGTGGCCTTGTATTAATAGATTCTCAGGGGGGGAAATCAGAGTTTTTCTTGTTGTAAGATCTTACTGCTTATGCACAATAGTGGAGTTTGACATGAAAAGTAGGAATGGGTCTGAAGAGAGTGCAATTTAACCTTTGTCTCCGCCCTGAAGTTAATTTTATCTTTGTTTGTGTTAACTTAGCAGAACTGTGAAGGAGAGCCATAATAAGACTTTGTTGTTTGCCTATTGCTTAGTTTGCAACTCCGAACTGAATGGCTTTTGGTATGACAAAATTCCTTAGGAAATGCCATGTAGATGGCAGTCTGCACCAGCAGTGGGGAGAGGGCTGCAATCCTTGCCTCACATACTCCTATTAACTTGGCTTAATTTGTTTGAACATTTTTGATAGCCTCATGCAACAGTAACATCCAATCTGCTGATGCTGAGGAGTCCCTTGTGGTCCTTTCTTCCAGAGCTCAGGAGAAGAGCAGCTGAAACCTTGCCACTGTGCCACTTGCTCAGGGTGGGCCAAGTGATATGGGAGGGTGGGGCAAAGCCAGGCAAAGAACTTGCTGCAAATACTGGGGAGAATGACAAGCCATGCTGAAGCTCCAGATTAGAAGATTTTTACTATGCACATTTGGTGCTTCCTCTTCCCAGTGCACATTTGCATTCTCTAGTGGGTTACTGGGGATGCTGGGTGCAGGCCTCTGGGCCTCACCTTAAAGTAGTGTGTTCCATTCTGTAAATCTAGCATATGAATGCATATGCCACACTTTCTACCGTCAAACTTCATACAGCATTCAATGCTTTTGTACCAGCTGCTTCCAAAAAGTGTTGGTTTATGGAAACTTAATTATGCTGGAAATACAAGAGATACTCTGTATTGTAGATGTATGTAAATTCTTCTCTCTGCCCAAGAAAGAGGTGCTTGTATTTTGTTGTATATAAAGATAGCCACGTCCTTATTTCTCCACAATTGCTGATAAAGCTTTGTTTATTTATATATATATAATTTATATTTAAAATAAATTAGTTAATAGTTTAGTCTACAGTATTTATTTCTATCTGTGACAAACAAGCAGTCATGTCTCCTTATGGCAAAAAGAGAAAAATTCAGCTTTGTCTTATTAGCAGACTGTCTGCCTATATCTAAATGCTTCGAGCAGACTCTAAAATTGAAAAGCATAACTCCAAAAAATTGAATGACAGCACATCTATTTTATGTGCTGAAGAAAAATGGAAATTAACTTAAAACAGCTGAAGTCTCTTCTAACAAGGAATCGTTGACAACTATTCAAGCAGTAGGGGTTGCGTGTATAACAGTATGTGATGTAATTGCCTTGAATTTTAAAGACTGCTACTTGCACAAAGATGATTTTGTTTCCTCCCTTTAGTAAAAATGTTCTTTTATTAAAGTTTATTGACCTCACGTGTATTAAATCACCACGAGCTCCCTAGCCTATGTCATAGTCTCATTTAGTAACCATTACATGTTCTTTTTTTATACAATTGAAAGTGCCTATAATCTATTTTGGAATGGGCTTCAGTCCAGAAATATGTTTTACGTTATTATTTTCTCTTCTCTCTGGGGATGCCTTCACAAAATGGTAAAGCCCAAAGACTTCCTGAAGGCTAATCCTTTTCTGGGTCATATGATTCTTTTCAGATTCCATCTTGAGAGAGTTTTCTTATAACAATAGGTTCTGCTGTCTGCGAACTGGAGAAAATCCTGTTGCTTTAGTGTTAACAATGAGTGGAATTTCAGTGCAGGAGTAGTGTTTGCTTAATACAATAGAAGTTGGTACAGGCTGGACTCACAAGTGTCAAGTAAACAGTGTGGGAAAATCTATACTACTGCAACTGAGTCAACAAGGTGCTGAATGCCTAAATGTGACTTAACTGTAACTGCAATAACTATCTGGTTGACTTTATTCCTTCCTCCAGGATAGGACTTGACACATGTCTCATTGAGAGGGGGTTAAACAAGAAAACAAGCTGCTAACAGAGAAAAGATTAACAAAGCAAGCATTCAGTCACGCATTAGAAAATGCACACTAAGCGCAGTCAGAGCAACTCTATTTCAGGATCAGAAGCAACTCTGGTTTACTAAGCGAATACGATGGAAGGTGACATTTTTGCCCCTGCTATAATTACATAAATTCACTCAGAAATATAAAGCAAACAGGACCTAGCTCACATAAGTGTAGCTAACTGATTTTCATATAAGTATTAAAAAAAATAGCAGTCCTCAGATTGATATCAGTGTAGATGAGTCAGAAAAATTTGAGTTCACTTGGCAGTAATAGGAACGCCAGTATCCTATTCATGTTTGGACTGAGCAAACAAGTTGACTGTAACCTTACCAGAGGCAAGACATGAGACAACATACATTTATATTTAATACAGCAAGTAGAAAAAGTGGTACAGACCTAACCTATCAGAGTCTGAAACTACAATTCAAACTCACCTATTCCTCCATTTGTAATGAAAAAAAAAATTTTCTATCTTTAATTTAGGAAGATTTTTTTAAAATAGTCATATACTTGTCCCTTCAAAAGTAGCAGGTTTTTCAGGTATTTTGTCCACAATTTTCCATTATGATTTATATTCTTTTACTCTGACTTGAAACCTCATTCTTTTTTTTTTTTTTTTTTTTTAATTATTTGTATTTCTGTGATGCCTATAATTTCCAGTTATGCCTAAGACTCTGTTCAGCCAACACTGTCATGAAATTCCTGTTTTAAGATAAGGACAAAAGAGAGAGAGAAAAAAAAAAAAGATAAGATTTTGCAAACTATTTTAGATCAGGCACTAACTAAACCAGAGAGATGTGGCATAGTTCCTATTTAGCATTCAAATTGGCTCCACACAAGAATCACTCCTTGCAGCACTCTAACTTCCCTGCACTGGAATCAGCAGTGAGATGCTTCAGCACCATCAATGTTGATTTAATCACTAAAAATCCAGAACTTGTATGAGATCTAGGCTGCTGAATTAACTTCTAACTCCTATAAACATGTCTGCAAAGTCCAATTCCACAATGATGAAAGGCCATGCACGATTGGATCAGGGTTGGAAAATTGCAGATGGCTCATGAGAACTAAAACTATGTTACAAGTTCCTGTGACTCAGTCAGATCGGCCTAGGAAAATCATACAATAAAGTCACTGCCCTGTTTCTCAAACCCAGGCTAGCATCCCTGAACAGTTTTACTGCTGGCAGAAGGTACTAGTTTTGCTACAGTATACTTAGACAGTGCTGCTTTGTACTATGTATGCCTGCTCCAAAATTAGAGCTGACTCAATTTTCTGTAACTGATTCATGTACATTCATAGTGTTCTTTATTCTTTAAATTCACAATCTCTAGACACATGCACACATGTATCCACAAATGCCTATATACATCTACATCTACATCTTTAGCTACATCTCTATATAATCTCTATAGTTATATATCCTTATATCATATGTGACTATATTTATAGATATATAAATATATACATATATATATATATAACATATATTTATGGATGTATATATATAAATACTTAGATACAACAATTCAGCAAGAAATATTTCTGCTAATGAAGCCATTTCTTTTAGCATCCTCAGTAAGGAGAAGAAGGGAAAAAAGAGAATGGTAGAGTGGCTTTTATTTTTATTTTGGATTATTTAGGAAATAGTCAGATGGCAGAGGGTACAGTAGATAGGCAATTGCTTTGCAGCAGCAGGGGTCTTCATTATTTGTTGTAGACTTGTGACTCAGAGGATATAGACATGGGATTCTCTTACCTTTAGGTGTGATTTTGGATATGTCTGTAACTCATAGAGTTTATTTTTCAGTATTTCCTGCAAAAATATCAACAGTCCAAAATGGCAGATTGTGCCACTCAAAAAAAGCTCTTTAGGACACACAGTACTGCCTCTTTACTTTGTAAGGAGATGAATCAGTGTTGTATTTCTCAGTGTATCAGCCATCTTGAACTCTTCTGAGTCCAGGACAATATGTATGTTGCTCTCCTCTTTGTGTGGTCGGATGAGAGGACAATCCTATGGTCCATTCTTCTCACTGCTCCTGGACTCACTCAAGATGAATTTGAGACATTTGCTTGTGTAGCTGATGAAGAAAAAACAATGCATAGACCCATGCACAGGAGAATTGTTTTCCTGTCTTAGTCACATACACAGGAAAGAACCAGGGATAAGCATGTTTTTAAGAAATTAAAGACCACTAATTGCAAGTGACTTGTGTAATGCAGGAGGCTTTTTATGTAAACTTCATTATGGACTCTCTTCTGCCCTTTTTTCTTAGCATGACGTGGGAACAATGGAACAGCCCTATTTGGTAAATGTTAAGAGTAATGTATAAAGGATACTTTCTGTGAATCCTGTGGAGCTTCACTGACCTTGAGGGGTATTGCAAATAGCATCACTTTATTCTGCTATTACAAATTACAGGAGTTTGGTTATTGGCCAATTCGACCAGCTGCCAACCCTCCATACGTATTTTTAAGTACCATTACAGAAGTAAAATTAATTCACACAAATTTAAATTATTGCAGGAGACATATCAATGCCTTTGTTATAGAATACTAAAAGGTTTCATTTAATCCTGAGTGCAAAAGTGAAACATTGTCTCTGAGATATGCGAGATAGAGTGTTTTCTTTTTTTCATTTCATTATAGTAAATGATAGAAACAATGGCATAGAGAGGAAAAAAAAAGACAAAAAAAGAAAAAGGGGAAATTTCTGATATCAAAGGCATAAGCATATAGCTATATTTAAAGTAATCTTTCCATATATTTGAAAAAGTAAGATAGCATTCATCACCTTATGGAAGATCATATAGATTAAAATAAAAGTATGTAAACCTCAAGAGAAATTGAATAAATTTTCTTCTCTTATTCAACTACCTTTCTCCAGCCTCCAGAGTTGGTTAGGAGAATATATATATTTTTTAAGACCCTTTTTGTTTTTGTTTTCTAATTTTGCCAGCCAACTAACTTGGAATTAGAAAAACGAATTATATTTTCCTTACATGCCTAGGGCCGGGCAGACATGAAATAAGAAAAAGTCATCACATTTAGATGGCCAATTCTCAATTTCACAGAAAATATTGCCGTATATTTGCTGCAAATGAATGGAGAATTTAGCCTTATAGCCTTGCTTTGTTTGCCAGTAGCTTAGGAAATTTCAGTGACCTCTCTGTTTTGAAAACCATTTCTAATCTTAAAAATTTTTGCTACTGTTGGAAGCTTTCACAGTCACATTTAATATTAGCCATAATATTCATACTTGACACAGCCCCGTCTCTTTGATTTCATAAAGTGTTGTTCCAAAAAAAAAAAAAAAAAAAAGCATCTTGTTTACATTAACCTCTTTCAGGACACATCATAATGAGTAACATTGTTCTGTCTCTTTCAAGTCACTCTGTTGTGAGATCTGCACTACAACTTTGCTTTATGAAAGGGTGATTTGCCACATCCTATCAAATATACCCTAACTTTACATGTTCTGTATTCATTGCAGATATGAGAATGCACAGTTTTATTCACAAGAGTACAGTTTCAGTCCATCTATGTTGCACTCCTATTCCTTTTATTACAGTCTTTTGGTGAAAACAGGGTCTAAGGTTTCTTTGCAGTTGGCACAGAATAGCAGTTTTGAATCTCGTTCTTTGAAAGAGATTCTACTTACTCTCTGTCTTCAGACCTCTAATTCTGTCATTATAAGGTAGCATCAGAAGGACCATCGCTGTCTTGTGATAAACATTTTACATTCTTGGAAATGTTTTCTAATATATGTAGTTTTGAGAATATCATAATTTGTGCAGTCATACTCAAATATATTTCTCTAAACATTTTGAACTCCTTATATTTCATCTCAATTCTATTCTATTCAGTTCAAATGTACTCAATTCAAGGATATTGTGTGGTGACCTTCACCCACTGAGATGCTTCAAACCTCAGCTCTGGCAAGGTAGTATATGTTTGTCTTTTACAAGTTTATTCTGCACTTCTTTCCCTCCTTCATCTTTGGGCAGTTGCTGGTAGCAAGACAAATAAATGACTGCATTCTTTTAGCTTTTAGGACAAGGATAGACAACAATAACTATGGAATAAAACTAAGATTTGAAGAGAGAGAAAAAGACTGGGAAGGGTAGAAGACTCATGTGTAGTTGTATTTTAATAATGGGTTAAATTGTGAAAGTGAAAGGTTAAGCAAAGGTCTTTGCTCTCCTTATCAGAAAAGGTGAAAAGAGTGGCTAATTAGATTATGCAAACCAGTAGATAGCCCAATTACAGTTGGTAGGCCAGATGTAACCCAGGGGACATTTCCTCTTGGAGGAAACAGAGAATGACTGCTTGAATAGCAAACACAAATTTAACCAGCTGAGTGCCTCTGTGCTGGCCAAAGGCTGTGAGGAGATTTTACCCTAATCCCAGGAAGATGAGCAGATTAAGATTGAGAGACTTTAGAGATTTTCCCCAGAGTCTGTCCATTTACAGGAAGAACCCATTTGATGGATTGGACCAAAGTCCAGATATCACTCAGACATGAGGGGGTATGCAGCTGGTTCCTTCTGTCATAATGAAAAAAGAACTGTTCTCTATTCTGTGTTTTGGGCAGCTTTTTAATGATTTAAACATAATCATAAGCCTATACTGTAAAGCCTGGGAAAACAACCTGATGTCATGTTTTGGGTATAGAGTCTGTCCATGGCCTGACATGATGTCTGTATACATCCTGACCTACTGGCTAATATCCAGGAGTTAATATCCAACACCTTGTTGATTCTCTATGAGAATGAATGGTCCAGAAATTACAGACTTGGCTAAGAGCTTCAGTTTTTGTGTAGGAGGGAAGATTTTGGAAACTCTACTGTTCCACCAAAGACTTTCATATTGCTTTGATTTGTTGGATGGATTAAAGATCTTTGCATAAAATTTTGATTCTTTTTTTTTCAAACGTAGCTATGCTGATTTTACAAACACAGAACTCTTTTCACGTTGTGAACCTGTGTAGGAATTCATGCATCAATTTATATTAAAATTTAGCATTTATCTAAAAAAGTAATTTGGTTTCTACAGACTAGAGATGAGCTCATACATCACAGGGTGGTTACTCTTTCTTCTCCTTACAAAAGAAGGGGAAAAGTAGATAGAAAAGCCAACATATTTGTATATAGTGCATATTTAAGACAAATTACAAAGAACCTTGAGCTTTTAATCTGATTTTTTTTTCAGTGTAGACATTTTACATTTGAACTTGTCTTACAATATCTTTTTTTCTTTTCTTTTCTTTTTTTTTTAAAGATTGTACTGAGTGTTTATGAGTCATCCTAAATGAGTATGTTGCTCATGGAATAAGCAGGCTCAACCATATGCTTCGTTTGCATATGCTAGTCTGGAGAACTGCAGAATTGCTCATTCCCTTCTTCTTTATTTATTTATTAATTTATTTTAACACTCATCTTTTCAGAATCCTTGTGATTTTTCTCAAAGTTGGTTCATGCATGAGAGTATCAATTTTTATTTAGCAATAATAATAGATTAAAAGACTGAAATTTTAGCAAGATATGGGAAGCTGATAAGATGGAAGGAAAAAAAAGTGGATGTATGGAGACAAAATCTTATAATGCAATTTTGTTTGTTTTTTTTCCAACACATTACACTCTTCCATGTCTTGATCCAGCCAACATCTGAAAATCTGCCTTAACTATTTTGTTAACATGATGAATCATGTGAGAAAGTCCTACTATTATAAAATAATTTTTTTTTTTTTTTTTTTTTTTCCTGGGGGAACAAAATAGAGCATTCTTTTGTTTATCTTTGTTACTGTCTGCCACATGTATCAACACATACAGCAAGAAGCTATTAAAATGTGGAGAGGAGGAAAGATGCAGTATACAAATCCGAGTGGAGAACTGATGAAAAAAAACATGCATTATTGATGTACAGCATAAAGATAGCTTAAACTGAAGATGCCTCATTTTCTAAAAGCTGTGTTCCATAAAGACATTGTGCTTTACACTGTCCTAGATATCACACGTTCTCTTTCAGCTGGCAGTCTTGCAGGGGTAACAGCTTCAGAAGATTGCCTGCTCTTGACATATTTTCTTAGTTTTGGCACAAATGTGGCTTCTGTCAGCAGTCAACATGCCTGGTATTTTCCTCCCATCAACATTATTTCTTGGAAACTCACATTCCTTGCACCAACATGCAGAAACCCACGTTCTCTGGCTGTGTTTGAATTCCCAAGTTTTAAGCTTGTGCCAGCTCCTGACAGTTAGAGGTCCATGACCCACATCTAGACTGGGAAAGATAATCTTCAGAAGACTTAAAGCACACTGAGCATTCATGTATCCAGTTACAAGAAACTTATCTGCCTCTTCCTTCTTCAACCTGAAGATGGACCCAGGGACTTTAGCAAAAGTGAGCTCTGACAACAGCAGCCGAGGGCTTATAGAAAGCAAAGAAAACTGGAGATACTGGTCTGAATCAAACCATAACAAGCTCCCTAGCAGAGAGAGGGCAGATACTCAGGTAGTTTTTCTAAACAAGCTAATACCTACAGATGGAATAAATTCAGTCAGATCTTTGATAAATAGTCCCATTTATTCCTATAGTTATCCATGTGCAGCAGACCAATAATACTCATGCTATAGATAGTCATCTAAGTAGCCCTGATGGCAGAGCAGAAAAACTCTGATTTGCCTCATGCATTTTAGCAGCTGTTTCCTAAATACTAGTTCTTGAATATAGTACATCTATAATGTGCATCTGTGGAGAACTATTGCACTTCAAATGTATAATCCAAAAATTAACCAAAGTTGAAATTCTTCCTGGGTAATGAGTTTCTGTTAGCATACTTATGTGAAATTTATCCTAAGGATTACTTTGAAAAAAAACTTGCATTAACTGGAAGTAACCTGAGAAGTTGCGTTTTGAACAGTTTTCGAATCAGTCTTTGTGTTTTAAGTGAGAGTTTTCTATACCCAGATGAAAATCTGATTAGGTACAAAAGCTTAAGTTTTGTACCAAAATTTTGCTCCAAATTTGAGCTACACCTCTATTTAAACTTTTAATTTATCTTGATTTAAACTTCTGATTTACACCTGACATTTATTCTATTCGTAACTGGGTGATGAGTTATACTTAGAAAAAGATATGTCTAAATTCCTGTAGAAATGTAGTTGCCATAAGTATTTTGGTTTAACCAGGAGAAGTAAATAAATGAATTCAGTCTTACTGGTATTTTGATTAGAGTTTAATGAGTTCAAGAGTTTCAGATAAAGACATATATGTATCCCATTGAATGAATCTTTTCATTATTATTCATTATTATATTTAATGCATGTATTTTGGACAGAATACAGAGACTTTGAACTCCATTGTGAATGTAGAGATCAGGCTTTATCCATTAATTCTTCAATATTCATCCATTATTGCAGTGCAGTATTTCACTGCATTTCTCTTTTAAAATGCTTCTAACTAATTTCAGTTTCTTTGTTTAAAATTCCAGTAACAATAAGAGTTTTTGCTCATTGTTATTTAAGGTTAATATTATGCTTCTGGGATGGGACTTAATAACAACTTTTACAAGGCTAGTTCACACTCATGTCAGTAATGTCAAACCATGGCTTTTCCCAGCACAGACATATTGCAGAAGGTCTGTTTGCCCCAAATTTGTGCTACACTCTCAACAAAGAAAACCGAAAAATGACTCCCCCCTAACTATGGAAAAGCACCTGCTTAGTACAGAAAACTAGAACAGAAATATTCATGAAATATTTGTAGTTATTCTCATGGAAAGATAATAATTAGAATTGGAAGTAAATAATCTATAATTATTCTTAAAGAATATTTTTTAGATTCTGCTTTTCAGATTTTTATGTATTATTGAAAGTAGAGCTTTACTTCCGGATGTCTTCCTTCATTTTCTTTCAGTATTCAAAAAAAATTGAATGACTCTTTCTTGGAGAGAATGATTATAATATATAGTTTTCTATCTCAATTAAGCATGTAAATTATGAATAATGTGAATAGCTGAAAGTGCAGTCAATTTTGACATATTGTGCAATATCCATCCTGTCAGTAGAGCACTGTGACTAGTTACTCATTTGTTTTTTCAGCTGATGGGAATGTGTGCTTAGCAGTGTTAGAAGCATATTTAGCACTTTGTAATAAAAGTTAAGAGATGACAAAGTGGAAGAGGCATTTAAAAAACATGTTTGAGCTGTGAAAGTACAAACAGTGTCCAATGAAAATGCATGAGATCTTACAGTATAGTGTGCTTGAAACAATTTTTTGACTGGAGGCTAACTTTTAATATGCAGTGCATATTACAACAGGAATTGGACCCACTTGATGTTGTTACATCTACCACGAGTAATGGCTATTGATAATTAAAGCAAATATGTCAAATTATTTTTATATGCGTCTCAGTGCTTTATGATTGAGGGAAAGAAATTACCCTTTTCAAGCATCAATTTCTCTGTTCAAGCTTTAGCCCATAAATATTTTCAGAATTCTGAGGACCTTTGCTTTAAAGAAAGAACCTTTAAATTATCCCCAGCACCTAGTAGACCATGATGAGGCAGGATCTCACAGGGTTTTCAGAATATCTGCGAGAATTTACACCTTTACTGAGAAGAAAGTATAATTTCAGTCTTTGTGCAGATTAACTCTTCATTACAGAATTTAAAATAGCTAGAGGCCAAGGAAAGTTCAACTTGATCGTTTGTAACATCAAACAAAATAGGATCATATTCCTGGTGCCTAATGGGGACAGAAAGTTTCAGATAGCATTAGAAGAGAAATAAAGAAGCAAATTAAGACTTAACACTACATTTGCATGCAGTTAACCATTTGCTTTCACCACACCGTAGTTACCTCATAGTCCTTAACTGTCTTTGTCATTCTTTTCAAAAGTAGAAGAGAATTGAGGGTATTATTTTCTTTCCTGTGTTTAATTCAGGAGAGATGATGAAAGCTTCCCACCAATCTAACTTCTTAGGCTTATTCCTTCCATCACCACGTCCCCAGGTTGAAGGCTCACTTCCTATTTAAAAGAAGAAATACGGAGCTTAAAATAGTATTACCCTCTCCCTTCGACTTAACTGCTGTGAGGGGTATACCCTGTTAACATGTTAATTGAATGATAGAGAATGTGCAAAAAGTTAATTTTGTAACACTTTGTAATAACGCTTCCTACTTTCTTCCTTTGAATATCTATAAAGAAAATCATGGTGGCATATTTTGTTGTTAAAAAAAACAAAACAAAAAGAACAACAACAAAAACCACCATTGGATGCCCTTAACAATTCTTCCTAGTGTTGTACACTATGTATTAGTTTTGCATTCTTTGACTAAAAGGTCGTAGTGATTCTCTGAAATTGTTGTTTTCTAAACCCTAGTGTGGTGTGAACATCAAAGTAGTGTGGATTATAATAATCCAAACAAATAACCTTCTATAAACTCATAAGAAAGAAGAGAAGCTGGTTGTTTTCATTAAGAGAGAGGCAATTCATTTAACAGTCACTTGTTGACTGTTTCTGTGTGGTGAAAAGTCTGTCAATTTGCATAAGAAAATAACCGCCAAAGAAATGTAAATGATTGAACTAGGATCTCATTAGCAAAACCTCTCCAGCTACCTGAAGGACCTATCTCTGCTGGCAGTAGATCTAGTTTCAAGTACCTTCTTACCTTTTAAAAACCAATTAACCTTAGGCATTTCTATCAGTTAAAGAAAGGGGAAAGGAATACTGCAGTGTTCTTGGCAACAGATCTTGTAATTCAAAGACAGGATTTTCTCCAAAATAGGCCTTTGAATGACTTCTCTTTTTTGACATTTCCTACATACCTATTCTTTGAATAGCTACTCGTAAAACATGCGTGTTTTTCACTATGTTAGGATAGGAGTATATACTTTTCTGGAAAAAGAAAAAGCAAAACAACAAAACACCAACTAGAAATTTCAATCAAAATGTTCTAATTTAGTTGAAGAGCTAGATGACATTTTAAGTTTTTCAATCAGTAACAGAGCAAAAATATCTGGATAGGGAAAGAAAAATGTTACAAAGTTATTTAAGTGGATGGCGAGGAAATGATTGTTCCACAGTGATGATCCTGATGAACCCAGGTCCTTAACTCCCATAACGTATAAAAGAAAAGAACAAAGCAAAACTATGCTGAAGTAAATTGATTCAGTTCTATTGTAGTCAACAGATGTTTGCCTGCATGTGTCAAATGAGAATAAGGTTCACAATATTCTCCCTCTATCTGATGCACATAGTCTCAGATGTTTTATACACATACAGTTGCTAGGAGTTGGATAGTTCAGAGGATAAATGTAATATTCCATCCCCGGACTCCTGACCTTAGCTGGCATTGGCCAGGTTACAGGCAGCAGGACTTTGGTGGACTCTGCTGGCTTGCTAATGGAAGTTATTGTTTTACAAGAGTGTCTTTCATTTCTGATTCCGTCTCAAGCAAGAGTTTTATAGGATCTTGGAACACAGGCTGGGGCTATAGAAAAAGGTTAGGGAAGAAATTTCAGGGATTCAAGCAAAGATGGCCCAGATTAATAGGTACTTTCAGCACTCTGACCTAGAGTATGGTTGTGTGGCTACAGGCAAGGATTTGCCTGACTGAGTATGAGCATATATGGGAAAAATAGGAGGAGCTTTAAGTGTGGTATATTAGCTCTCCAAAAAGACCCTTTTTAATAAAATGAATTCTGTCTTGGATGAATCTAAATATCTCCTGGAACATTTACATGAGTTTAAGATTGAGATCCACAATCCTTCTTTGTCTGCAGCTGGCTGTCTTGAAGACCTTATGCTCTTCTCCATTACTTTTTTGCCATTTCCTAATCTCATGTACTGTCTCAGTCAGCTCTGATAATTGTAGTGCAGTCAAGATGACCTGAACTAGGAAAAAAGTATCCTGTGTTTTAGAAGATGAGATGCCATGTTTCTTTTGCAGAACAAATAGAAGAAATGAGCATATGGCTGTAATTATGCAAGTGGACACAGTGGAGTACATGTGTTGCCAGAGGCTGAACTAGCATTGCAGTTACACTGCATCATCTGTTCTGCAGTGACTACACATGTAGTTTTCTTTTTATCGTAAAATTTCACTGAGGGAAAAGGTATAAGAAAACATCCAGAAAGATATGTACAAAATAAAGTATCGAATACATTGTGTGGTCACATTCTTACTTACACTGTAGTAATTTGTTCATTTGCTAATGATAATTTTGTAGACAAGAGTCGTTAAACTTATCAAACACATACAAATTAACTTTTTGTTAAGCAAGATACCTTGTGGCAGACAGAGTCTGTGAGTAGATAACGAAGATGTAAAACCTTTGAAGACATCTGTGGGGTAATGAAGTCTCTGTACCCCAAACAATAGTGTTTGTTCCAAATTAACAGCAGTGCAAATTTCATTAGAAACTAGAGCCTTTAGTACAAAGTGACAATGACATTCCTAGGAGTAAAATAGGATATCTCTAACATGCTTTCTACAGATCATCAGTGTCCTCTATAAATATTCCCTATCAGACTATTTGCCCATAAGGTAGAATTTTTGGATTTGTGTTTTGGAACTTTTTTTTCATACCACACTCAGAATTCTGTTCTAAAAACATAAGTTTTCCTCTTGCACTAAGTTACACAATACTATTTGTTATTTCATTCTTTATTTATAGAATCACATTGCAGAGGTCATTGAGCAGATAAAATATCAGAACACTGAACTGAAGTAGAAAATACTTGGAAGATACCAAAGTGAGACTTGGTATTTCAGTATTGGCCCAGATGCATCTGCAGTTCCCCATTCATCAGTGGAATTTTAATCTGCTTTAAAATTATAAATGAGTCCTGGGAAGGTAAAGAGTTATTTTTTGAAGTTTATCTCTTCTGAAAGAAGGATTGGTACGTAACAGGTCAAAAACAATTTAAGAGAGGCTAGACATAAAATGGAACATTGGTCAAAGGCTAAAGTAAGTTTTGAAAGCTAAATATTAGTATTATTTAAACTTACTTGCATTAAATATTGTGAAAATGAATTGTTTGCAGTAGATGCTGGATTCTCTCCAAGCAGACTCTGACTACACCAGTTAAGCATTATGTTTTTGAGAGACAAGGGATTTGTTTTCTAGCAATCATAAATGAGTAAAGAAAAGGGGAGCACAAAGGAAAGTGTACTTGCAGGCAGGGGCTCTGATTGCCACTGCCCAGATTATAGTGTGGTTAAATGTCTGGGGATGAGGCTTGAGAGTTGAGGTTTTGCCAGCAGACAGGAATGCAGAACTGAACAACAAAGTCGTCTGCATGCACTGCTCAGCACAACATCCACGCATTCCAGTGCCACAGCACAGCAACACGTGGGTCTGGGAGGGAGAATGTGGGAAGGTGAGCTGTCTCCTCAGAAAGCTCAGGCATTTATACGCTTGGAGTGGTAGGGGGAAGCATACTTTAAAAATGCCTTTACTGCCCACATGCAGCTTTCAAAATTCCTCCAGTATGATGCTCCAGTTCTGTACAATCCACACTTCAGGGGAAGGGGGAGTTGATATTCTGCCAGTTTAGCTCTTTGATTCAGCTCACCACCAGTGCAGACGAATGCCAGAGCCTGTGCAAGAGTGAGAAGAGGACCGTGGGAGGAAGTCTTCCCTCCTTCAGCAGCAGCTGGCAGAGGCTAGCACAGATGTATTACTCATCCTCACCCTCAGATTCCCCACTGGGCACCAAACCCCTCTTCTGATCACACCACATCAGTGCATCTTTAGACTCTACTCAAGGTATTGCCCAAGGCTAAATCAGAGAGCGGCACCTGTTCCTCTTAACAGGTTTTACTGCTGGCTTTAAGCTCCATGCAAACTTTTAATGTTCTGAGTTACTCTTTCATTTTCAGTATGTTGTCTGTAATTTCCCCTATTCTGCCCCTCTGATTTCAAGCCTCATATGATCTGAAAGACTTCAATAAGTTTGTTTAGCAAGTCAATACCTTGCCATTCCTCTTAATTTACTTTGAATTTCTTCCTGTTCCTCCTTGTAAATCTAGTAAGAAGGAGAAAAAAATAGCTTTAACATGTGGTCTTAAATACTTCCCAGCTGAAAAAATACAGTTAACCAGCATGAGGCTAATGGTCTGATGTACAAACTGATGAGCCGCACTAGTTCCCCTGCAGCCAAATAGCATATTCTGGCCTGTATACACAGCAGCTGATTTCACCCTGAATGTTCTAGTTTCCCTTTTTCCTGCATTTCCGATCTCACAGTAGAGAGCTTTAATGTTAGTTTTGACTCTCTCAACCCATTAGCTGAATGATGCAGCATCAGGCTCCCTGGTTTGTAGGATCCAGCCTTTTTATTTCTCTGCAGATGATAGTCAGCTACTCATTATTTACCTTGCCCTTTCCTTAATGACATGCTTCTCCGTGAACATCATTCAAAGCAGACAATATAATGATTTAAACTACTCTGTTGATAAAGTAGGTTTTTTTTTTCTGTTGTTATCTAAATAGCCCTTTTGATCAAAATGTATTTGAAATTCTATCTCTTGAAAGATCTTTAACACTGAAAAACTGCTTAAAAATGAAAGTTAATAGCTGGTATTATTTGTACTACCAGTAATATGACACTGGCTAAATCCTCTCTTGGTATTGTTTTCAAGTTACTTTTTTTTTTTTCTTTCAACATGCCTCTGATATTTGGGGAATTTTAAGAAATATTAAGTTTGAAAGTGACAGGAATATTGGAGTTCTTTGACTTGCTTTTCTGATAATTATAAGGAGATATTATGTCCCTTGGTACTGGAAAAAGTGTCTAAATGCAGGAGAACTGTTATGAATTAACATAGATTTGAAATCTATAGGAAATAAAGATACAGATAGAGAGAATCCCAAGTCTCCAGACCTCTTAAAATGTTGAAGCTCTTATAATACTTGTATGAAACCTGTCTGTAAGTTCAGTCCATAAGAATAAGGTGAGATGTTTTACTATTACAAGGAAGCAAGAGAAAAAAAGCAACAGTATGTACTTAAAAGTAAAAATAGTCCAACTCTATTCTTAAATGAGAACTAACATAACTGGTATCAATGCCATTTAACCAGTATGAAAACAGGAGGGAAAAAGTATGGGGACTTCTCCAAAAGTATTGCCTCTTATTTCATCATGTTGGCTCAAGACAACATACCATGTCGGTGTTATGGCAGTGAGGTTGAACCTCCCCACCAATATTCCACTACATTTTGTTGCTGTGTGACAGATGGAGGAAGAGGGACACTGACAAAACATCATCTGACATGGAAATGCATATGAAACAAAGAGCTGGAAATAAATTCCTCCATTAGGAAAAAATGGTACTCATTGATACTCATTAACACTCACTGAATGTTTATGGAAACCAAGCAGTGAATGTGAGCACAGTGAAGCAGTGAGTGGTGCGTTTCAGGAGTGGTGACAGAGACACTGGGCCACCTTCCCTGGTGCGGATTTTTATGATTGTGACATGCAGGCTCCGGTTCATTACTGACAGAAATGCATAGCCAATGGTGGTGAGTATGTTGAAAAATAGTGTTTTGTAGCTGAGAATTTGCTCTATCAAATAGTGTTATTGTTCTCTTTGTACCTACTGTAGCTTCCATGGAAACAAATAGAAGGCATTACTTTTGGAGCAACCTACACAATTCTCAGCAGATTCTGAAGATTTGAATCAAGGTCAGATAGCATTATAGTAACCAGTACAGGATAATCTTTCCATTTATTTTTAAAAATGGTCTTTAGATATTAGGTATTTGAGATCTGTGTCCTACAAAGCACCTTTGGATCTGTGAGATGGTTCTAAAAATTATGTCAAATTGTGTGAAAAACTCAGAAAGGTAAACATATTTCAGTTGCCTAAATACATAGGGATCTGCACATCTAAAAAGGTTGAAAATCATCACAAAATGTTAGCAGTGCTGTTTCCCACTTCTACCTATCAACAACAGAAAATTTCTAACCTCCCCCTGAGCTGAACTGCTCAATTTCAAATCAGAGTTATGTACTGAATCTTAATCAGCTTGAGAAGTGGAAGACTAAGAGGAAGTCATTTGAACTCTGAGCTGAGTCTCCCAGGGTTTCTCAAGGCTTTTTCATGATGTTGCCCTAACTGTCAGAGTTCAAATGCTCTAGAGGTTCAATAGCTATGATATTTATTAACCAAGTGGTTATGATCACAACTTTGCCGCTCAAACTTGCTTAGTATCAGCTGACATATGGTATCATATTTGAAATACCACTCAGTAAATCACTGATAATGTCAGTGTAATTGCCAAAAGCTAATACAGAGTGTAATTCTTTTGCCGTTGAATTTGATGGCAAAAATTCTATTGAAGGCAGTAGTGCAGAATTGAATTTGCTAACCAGAAAAATATTTTCTTTTTCCTAGTTACACATAAAGAATCTTTTTTTTTTTTTTTTTAAATCAGCTCTTAAAAAATAAGTTTACATTTACAAATGGAAGCATGTTAAAAATTTTGTGATTGACTTTTTTTTGGTAGATAATGCTGCTGTGACTATTTCAATATGTTTTATTTGTGAGTCAGATGCTAATATATTCATAAGTAGATGAATATATGAATGTAAGAGCTCTGCATATATATCTACTCCATCTGTTATTTCTTTCTGCCCTAAATCTAAATACTCTGTGTTCAGTGCTAGCATTGTTATTAACATCTAATCAAATTTTTGACATATAATAATTAGATGGTATCCATGGACTAATTTTATTCTGCCTTGTAGGGTTTATCTTTTAACTGGTCATTTTCTCATCTAAAAATGCTAGATCGTCAAAAGTATAACTTTTCTGTAAAATCTTCTTTTTTTCCTGGAAAATTTCAGTGACAAGGATTTCTCATGTTCCGTGCAGACTGCCACTGCTGAGACGTGAGAGATTCAGAGTCAACCCTCTGTTCTGTACAATTTGAAACAGAGACTTGAATCCGTGCTTCCCACATCTAGAAATAGCATCTTTAAGTGGTGGGCTATAGACTCAGGCTCTCTCCGGCCTATCATGTGATTAGTCTATTTGTTGTGTGGTTAGATATTTTTGCAGGTTTGTCTGATGTGTGGCTGCCTAGAATGCTTGCATTCTAGGCAAAATTCTATATCCCAAGAGATTTTAGCGTTATAAGAATAGTCTCTATAATTCTAATGCATTTGTGTCCTCTGATTGGAACCAACCACTGTAAGCAAAGATTAAGTGAGAGATGATCTTGAAGATATGCTTCAGAACTAACATTTTCATCACTGGTCAACATATTTGGATGATTCTAGATCTCTTAGTAAAGTGTTGTTATTACAACACGTTTAAATTTGAATGTTACAAACTCCTATTTATCTGAAAAATCTTTGTATTTGTCAACTAATTGTTTGAAAATTTCAGATTTTGATGTACCTGAAGACCTTCATAAAATTAATGCTTGTCTACTATGCTCAATCCGGAATGTATACTGACATTTTTGTCAAGTATGAAAGTAAATTTTCTCTCAGATATGTTTTATAAACTGAGTAGACTGCACAGATTAAGTATAGGAAAAGTGGAGGAGTAACCAGCAAAATAAGAGTGTGATTTGATTACATCAAACATCTTGTCTTGTTTTGTCTGTTCCATGGTTTATCTTGCAGATTTTTTACTCCAAATTTTCTACCTGATCATCACATCTGTTTTTTTCTTATTCAAATATGGGAAATGACTTTTTTCTTTATAGACAAGTGGCTGCAATAGGAGGGAATGCTGGCAGCAAAAGTAATGTCCATTAAAATACAAGAACTTCTCCTTTGCACTGTAATTTAAGACAAAGATTAGTGCAAACAGCTCTGCAGATCAACTACAGATATCATTTGGAGTTTTATTTTTTTCTTTTCTGAAGGCTCACCAGATAATGTGTGTGTGGACTTATTTGCAGCAGGTTTATTACTATATTTGTCTGCTGCTTTTGAACTACTGCGTGGCATTTCATTCTTTTGACCATCAGCTATGGTCAAAACTGCACTCCTTTTCTTATTTTGTAAAATGTATTGCTCTGATCTCCTGTGTCTTCAGTGTCATCTGGTATCCCTCAGGGATCTATAATACTATTTTCTTTTATGTATATTTGTTGGAATTGTGTTTGCAGTCCAAACAGTCAGACAAATAGCTCTTGTCTGTATTTATCACTCCTTGAAGATCTTGTAATAGCGTCTATGGGTGCCGTATGATTGTCTTTCCATTATCAAAGTTTACATGGTGCTAATTTTCTTAAGTGTAGTGCTGAAAGGATGATATGTAAGTAGAAGTGGAACCTCTTAGGGATCTTTTATGTTTCTTGGATTTTAGCTTTTCTGCTTTCCTGGCTTTGCAATCTCATGTTCATGACAGCATCTCGACTTTGGCCAAGATTCAAGGCCAGATTGAACAGCCAGTGTGATGTCAAGGGGACACTTGGCTTAAATTTCCAGCTGGGTATTCTTCTTAAGCAGAGGTATAAAATGGATATTTCTTATTCTTTGTCACTCACTTCTGAACCTCCTGATTTTTTTCCTGGTGAAAGAGTGTAGATCTCTAGGTCTGATGCACCTAGGTGGAATACGGGATACTCATGCTTAAGTGTAACCAACTGTCACAGAAACATTAACATTCACTACAACTAAGAATATGGCACATTTCTGAGGAAAAAGGAAAGGATATGTGTATGACGCTTTCTCAAACCTTTCTTCAGTTAAATGCTAACTCAAACAGGAAACTTTGAAGGATTTATAATGGCTTGTATTTCATCTGCTTAAACATCCTCACTATAATGCAACTCCTCTTTTCTTCCAGTGGCAACTTGTAGGTAGTTTTGATTTAACTTTACTCACAGACAGTGGCTGAAAAGGCCTGCTGATTTGTGTTTGAGGCCGTTGCTTGAGATATGAAGGGTGCAGGGATTCTGGCTCACTCAAAGGGGAGAGTAAGCCATTGTATCCCGACCGGTTCACCATCTTGTTTGAGGAACATCTTCATACTTCTGGTGACTAGAAACGCTGTCTCTCACATCTTTCCAACCAAACTCTATATTTCTTAAGTGTAGCCTTTTTCTTCTAAAACCTATTGATTCTAGATTACTTGGATCAACAGATTTCTGCTAGTCACAGAAATTGGTGTGCTATTTTCTCAGCAAACTTTTTATTGCTAATGATGTGCATTTATTATTTTACAAGGTTCTGCAGATTAACTAAATATTCCACAAAAGAGTTTGGATCACTACAGACAGTGTTATAAGAGGAGAGCAAGTGGCAAACTGTGAGCAGTTATCCATTCCTTCAAAAAAAAAAGGAAATAAATAATTCACATAATGTTTCACAATAAATTTCTATAACCAAGTGGTTTTTTTTTGGTTGTTGTTGTTTCTTTTCTTTTTTTTTTTTTTTTGAACATGGTTAATCTTTGCACTGTGTTCTTAAAGAGCTTAGCACAATGTGGTTATGGCTCATAAGAATTGTATCTAGTTGAGATATTACTGAAAAAAAAAATATATATATATATATTTTTTTTTCTGTCTGTTTCTATGAATTCTGAGTATAAATAAATCCACAGAAAATAAGTGGTCAGCTTGAGATCACTTTCATTCTGTAATTCTTGGAAAATGTTTATGTTAGCGCTTTCATTTCATGCATGCATGCTTGTGCATGTATGTGTGTAGAACATAATGTGACTATAGAAAAATGATGATTAGAATACAAGGCAACAGAATTTACTTTAGAAATAATACTGTCTTAAATCCTGTTTTCAGTTAGATTTTAGAAGGCAGAGAATATTACAAATGGAGATGCAAAAGACTGATAACCAGCCAGTGCAGAGGGAAGAAAGAAGTTGAGGGCCATAAGATATAAGACAGTGTTCTGAGCCAAAAGTATTACATAGAATAAAACAAAAGGTAGGTAGAAACCAGGCCCAGACAGTCAGAGGAAATATGTATGAGATGTGATGTTAGGAGGATACAGCCACTGGTTTTAATCCTGCTCCAGAGTGGAACATTTCCCAATTCTTTGTCTTCAGTCTGAGAAAAGACTTGAAGGAACAGAAAGAGAGATCACATAAATAATTCCAAATGCTCTAAACTGTCATCAAATTAACATACTTTTCATTCATTTCTGTTTTTTTTGTTTCTTTTCTTGATATTTTACCCAAGCAAATCAAATTTCAAATTTTACTCCAGCAAATCCTACTTAAGACAGTTGCTTAAAACTTAGTATCATGAGAAGAATACAGAGGAATGCTGGGGGTGAAAAGGATGGTGACCTGAGAAGCTATAAAGTATGTACTGCAATCTTTGTAGTGCGAACAGAAGCTACAACACCAGGTGAGGTCACCTTGGAAAAAAAAATACAGTGCAGGATCACCATGACAGAGGCTGGAGAGACTCTTTGATGAAAGGCCGGTAACAACTTCCTGTGGTTTCAATATACTGGGCATCACAAAAGAGAAAAAAAAGAAAAAAAAAAAAACAAAGAAAAAAAGAGAGAAATCAGCTAGCATTTAGGTTTAAATATTCCTCTTTCCACCACCTACAAAACCATGCTGTTTTCTGGAGTGTCATGCTGCGATTACTCCTAGTCTATGCTGCCCTCTACTGCTAACTTTCATAGCTACAGGACGATCTTGTAGTCGGTACGTCGCAGAAAGGGTACTTGTATTAGCTTAGTATAAGTTAATATAGGAAGCATTTAGACATATATGAACTATTTAGGATAATGATTAATATGAAGGTGATATGCAGCTCATCATCTTTTCATACCAGTTGTTGGACTGTTAACATGCCATCACAGTAGCTTTCTTATAGAAAGTAAGAAATGGAGATTGCTTATGCTAGAGGAACCAATCCTCAGAAACGTTTTGTTATGTTAATAATTATATTATTCATAAGTTAAAAGACCAGTGATGTGTATTATGTATTCTAATATTTAGCTGCCTTGAAGGAGGTGGAAAACACTAATGCATTGAGTTGGTCAAGCTGTAAGAACAGAACAACCCCTCATAACAATATATTTACTGACATTTTGTCCAAACAAACATTGAATGCACTTGCCAACAAGATTTCTATCATTTATAGTTCTAACATTAACAGATCTTATATAAGAATGTTTTTTTAGTATCTTGTAGTTAATTTGGTTATTTCCCTTGTTGCTAAGTTTTCTCATTGTTGTTCAAATATTTAGAGGTTGCTATTGTGTTCCGTTGTCTTAGCCAAGCTTAGACATGCTTTAGTATGTGTTATTTTTTAAAAAATAATTCCTTGCATGTTCTTAACATTTTCAGTGTTTCTTCTAGAATGCTCTGCGTGTGTCAGGGATGGGATACCCAGATCTGGATGCAGCATTTCAAACAAGTTTCTACGGAGAAAAGAGTTCCTATGGAGTGACAAGAACTATGTAATTACTTTCCCCTACTATTGAAGGCTGCCCCTTTCTGTAAAACCAGACTTAATCCATCCTCTTGCACTATTTCTTGCCCACATTTTTAAATGATTTTTGAATTTCATTGCTATAATTATAATTCCCCTTTCCAGTCAGTAATTTAAATGACCACAGCATTGAAACTTAGAGTGCATTCTCACAAGAATCTATTCCACAGACCAAACATTGCCATCCAGCATTCTTCCTATGTGTTAATTAACCTGTTTCCATTAAACATAAAGTTTTCCTATCTAGGATAAATTGTGTAATTCAGCCCAGAAATTGACTAACTCAAGAACAATTGGCTTATATCTCTACTTCTTTGATTTTTTTAAAGCTATATTAAAAAAATAATTTTTCACTCTGAAGTTCGCTTGTATTCCCTGAAAAATCTGTGCTGGGATGCTTTTGGATCTTTCATCACTGAAGAGCAGAAATCTCTAATGCATCCTAAATCCTGCTGCTCTATCCCAACTGGATATTCCTTCCTGTACCTTGATCTCCTTGGAGACTCTCTGGACATGGACTTTGCCTCAGGTGAGACTGCTCTTCTCAGCTGAAGATGAGCTCATTTTTCATAAGCTCTTTTCAGAGGCTGCATATAAAAGGGGTAATAAATAAAAATCGTTAAATACTCAAGTTTCCCTAAGCATGCAAGGTGTCTCATAGTATCTCCTCTGAAGTACTATGAACCCTTTACTCCCACTTATTTTGGCTATCACTGCTCACTGCTTTGAATTTAATAAGAAAGCATTTGTGGACAAGAGGAATAATAGCTTTTAATTCTCAGAGTGTTCCAGATCCTCTTCACTGAACAACAGGTTACTTCCAATAAAAGTCACCTTCATCTTTGTTATTTTAAATTTTATTTTCAGAAATGTCTTCTTATGTTCTCTTCGTACAAGCTGACTAGCAGATGTGGATAGATGATGCAGTGGGGTTGCTAGAAGGTGGGTGTTTGTTCAGACTGTGTTGCAGTTTTCAAGGCTGAACAAGGAATCAGTCTATAGAGTATTGTGGTACTTTTTAAATCACCTCTCCAGCACTGAAAATCTCAGCCCAAATCCTTCAACGATGTTTATACTTTACATTTATTTAGTTAACAGAAAGGGTACCTTTCAGTACAGATAAAACTGCCTATTCTTTCAAAACCCAATGCTTTTTGTTATACTTATTCATTTATCAATGCTGTGAATGTTTCAGGCTCTCCAGCCATTGATTGCAGGAGCAAATGCTATTTTTCCTGTTTATTGTAATATATTGTCTCATTGTTGCTGGTAGTTTGCACTTGGTTGAGTTTCCCACACAATATACAGGAAACATGTCTATAGCATCAGGTTTCCTCAGATTGATTCTCACAGGGTCTGGGAGGGACAAGCCAATCCTGTGTGCTTTGTGATGTGGCTTCAGGGAGTGATGTTAAATCCACCATTTGGAGACTTCCTTCCTTACACCTTCAGTAGCACATGCAGTAGCCAAATCTTGTCTGCTCCCACCACACACTCTCCCACACAACCTTTGGGAAACTTATATCAGTGTGTGTGCTTTCTTTCACAATTGTATCACTTTCTTTTCATGCACTTAACACATTTATTACCAGTATCCAGTGAGAATACGTGTCTGCAAGGGCGTCTATTTGTATTAGAAGAAAGCTAATGAAACTATTTAGTTAGGGTGTTTCATTTAAATTTACCTTTCTTTGCTGTTGATTAACTGATGACTTGCAAATGTTGACTGATGTATTAAGTTGTCTACACAGAGATGCTGTGGGTAAAAAAGTGAGCTACATGTGCACCTTGGAAAACTACTTAAATAATACCTGCATGTGTCTCCTGGGAAAGCTGGGAAATTAAATGAATGCTGTCTGTGTTTCCTTCATGAGCAATACTTCCCTACTAACAAACAATGAGTTCAGGGGTTTAGAACAGAGACAACTTTATTGGGAGAGGGGGAGTGGTGATGAGAAGGGTGAGTATGGAATTAACTTTGCAAAGTCAGTGATTCATAAATCAAGTCTATTAAACTATGTCATCACCCTTTCCTGCTTCCTACCCTCTTTAATCCTTTCTCCTACAGTTCTCCCTCACCTCCCCCCTATGTTCCACCTACTTGTCCTACTTGTCCTCCCGGATATGCTGCACAATATTTGCAAGCCTGCCCTCCTCCCTTGGTTCTGGGTAGGTAATGAGGTATTTAGTCACTACTCTGCCTCATAACACATTGTTCATTGGTATTTTTTTTTTTTTTTTTAATTCAAAGCTAGCTGAATCAGATATTAGCTTATTTCAGTTCTTGACCTTAAAAGGTCACACTGCCTCTGAAGGCTTTGACTTTTCCCTAGCGTGCTGATTCCAGCTCAGATGCTGGGAAAGATGCCATCAATAGATCTGCTTGAGCTATTGATGGCATCTCTCAGCTCAGCCTAACATGCTGCAGTTGTCCTTGTGCCATCTTAGGTTTCTCAGGTTTTGTGAGGAGGAGTACAGTTCACTCTGGCTTACAAGAAACTCGATTTAAAAATAAGAAAGCTTTTTTTTTTTTTTTTTTTTTTTTTTTTTACCACACTGATACAAATTGCCCAGAGAGACTATGGAGTCTGCATTCATGGAGATACTCAGAAACTGACTGGACATGACTCACAGCAACTATGAGAAAGTGGGTTGGACTATACGATCTCTGGAGATGACTTTCCTCCTCAACTATGGTATGATTCTGTGAAAAGTATAACACTTTCAGTTCTCAGCCAAGATACCTGAAATATTAGTTTTGGAGACATAAATACTACTTTATATGAACCAAATAAATACTAAAAAAATCAGTGGCAGAGTTATTTCTAAACTAACTGCCCCAGAGGGAAATAGTTAGAGGCTTTACTTTTGTGAGTAGCAAAGTTTGTGATTAAATGTTATTAAAGAAATGGCTAAACTTTTGTGTTCATGAGAGACTCTTGAGTGCTCAAATACTTTCTAAAATAAAGTTAACTAAATTCTTGGATTTGCTAATTATTACCTGATGTCAAAATTCAACAGAACATAGCTTTCCTTTGTCCTACCTGTTCTTCTTTAGACTATTGCTACAGACTATTAGACTATTATTTAGTCTAATATATGACTCCCATGATGACAGCAACAAAACATCTAGATCTCCCTCAATAAAAAGGCAGCTGCTTAGTTAGTTCCTGATAAGCCTGACAAGATACTTTTTTTTCCCTAAGTTCTCACACCAAAACACAGCAAGGATGTAATGGCTTCAGGCTGCCTCCTGTGCCAAAATTAATTTTAACTGACCATATCAGAGAAATAATTCTAATTGGACAATTTATACAGGAACATATATATATATATATATGCTTGTTCAATGGCATATGTATTTTAAAACCAAACAAATGCAGTTAATTATTTGTCTAGCAACCTTTAAGAGTGGTTGCATTTCTTTTCTGTCAGGGAATGTAGTGAAAATTTATATCATGGGAAGATTACCATCTCAAGAAATAGAAAGCCAGATGAATTCCTTAGCTCCTGGGACCTTCTGCAGATTTACAAATATATTGACAAGGATGCTTGGTGCTCCATCATTGCTTTCTGTCTTGGCATCCAGTTTACCCTTTTTATCCCTGGCAATTACCTCCTGCTCAGAGGAGCAGCTAAGCATCTCTAAGGAATCTGCTTCTTTTTCTGCCTGACTTACTGTTTCTTTGCAGCTGATTTTTGTTTCTCTGTTTCCTTTCTTTCACAAGAAGTTTATAAGAAATTATAATATTTCTCATGTTCATGGAATTATTCGATAAAGTGACAAGTGCATCTTTTTGTCTGACTCCATGTCTTTTGTCCTTTATCTTAGTAAATCAAATTCAAAATTCATCTCTTTGGATCATTCTGCTTTTCAGGAGAAACCTTCTGTAATTACCTGGTTGGGTTTAACACTACAGGATATACAACAACTTTATTAGCTATTACTAATATAAAGGAAAAGGGTAATGACTAGAGAAAGATTACTATAAAACTTGTGTAAATCCTGCGAAATTATAGAATATTTAGAATACCTCACACCCACATTTTTTTTTTTTTTTCCAAAGAGTTCTATTAAGTTCATGAAATGCTTTTTTGTACTTTACAGGGCTGAGTTGAGGGGATGAAATTGCTCAGATGCCTGAGGCAGCAGACTGACTTGAATCATTATGATTATTCAAATGAGAATTATCCAAATGACCCAGATTTCTTCCCTGCTGCATCATGACAAATTGCTAGACAATGACACCTCTACTGTCTGAATTTCTGTGGGCAGACACATTTGGATACCCATACAGGTAGCTGTATAGATTAAATAAGTCAGTAAGACATATCAAGACTAAAGTATCTAAACTTCAGTGCTTTTAGTGTAATTTTCAAGATTATCAGTTACTGCAGCTGTGTTGGTAATTTTTTCTTTTGTACTTCATTGTCTTTATGATACAAATTCATCTTTATACTGAACAATATCAGAATAAGAAATCTCTTTGCAGTTAGCTGCTGTTGATTTACCTGAGTCATTTTACTTTTCTGAAGTGTTTGTCCTGAACTATGTACAGACTAAGCTCACAGTAACAGTTTGTTTAGCTTACAGAGTTTATAGCTGCAGGCTTATTGCTTAGATGGGATAAAATACAATTTATAGCACCAACTTCCCTAGTAGCATCTCTCTGACTAAGATCTCCCCAGTAACACTATGGGAAACTTTCAGTCTTGGTTGGAGTAATGTGTTCTATGATGACTTCTAAGCAGATTAGATCTCAAAATAGTAGCACTATACCAAAGGAAATGATGAAGGCATATATGTATATGTATTTCCAGATCTTAGTATGTTTAGCCTTTCTTTGGAACTATTCTCTAGTGTTACCTGAAAACTCATTCCATTACCTCTCCTCTCCTCTCCTCTCCTCTCCTCTCCTCTCCTCTCCTCTCCTCTCCTCTCCTCTCCTCTCCTCTCCTCTCCTCTCCTCTCCTCTCCTCTCCTCTCCTCTCCTCTCCTTTTCATCTTCCTTAAAATCTTAAACAAAAAGATGAGCAGGTTTGTAGAATATAGTAGAGCAGCTGTGATTCTTCTGGATATTTAGTAATTATCTGAGCAATCTTTCCTTCATATGATAATGGATCAGACAGGTAAAATCTGTAATAATCCTCTTCCTGTTGTTCTGTGCTCTGTAATATCCTTTTTTTTTTCCGTTTTTTTTCCTTTTTTTTTTCCTCCAGACAAAATATAATTGAAGAAAAAATCCTGCTGTATCTCTCTGTAACAAACCTGATTCCATTAGAAAGCAGTCTTAAACTCTAAAAGAAATAAACTTCACTGTAAACAAACAAGATCTGACATTTCTTCTAATATCTGGCAGAAGAACAGTTTAGGTTGATGCTTACAGAAAGAAGAAGAAGAGTGTATCAGTGACCTCCTAGCTTTCTATATTGATAGAGTATGGCTTGTAGAACACATTCCAATCCTTGCGGAATTTTGATGAAGCACCAGTTTGCACAAGATATTGCTAACACATTTTTATCCCAACTGTTGTGCTCAGAATGAAGTGCTATGGACATAAGAAGCACGTGCATTATCAGTTACTCAGGTCTGCAGCTCACTGTGATTTTAATTCTCCACCTTCCTAACTCTTAAACTCTTATTTTTTTCCCAACTACATAAATACTGTATGAAAACGAGAAACTCTGGGTGGGCCATATATACTTATCAGAATTCAAAACAGTTTGATAGTTTGACCATAATACTGTGTCTCACAAAGTTGCATAGCTTTTGATTTGAAACTGGCCTGCATTCAGCTGGTTAGGATGATACACAGCAAAAACTGCTTTCTGTCAGTGTCAGTGTCAGTAAAAACTCACTGGCTGCTTGGAATGACTTCTCTGATTAGGACTCCTACGTTGCTTATTATTATCCATTGTCTCCAAAAATAATATGTTACATGATATGTTACTACAAAGGTTAGATGAGAAATAAATACATGAAAAACTACATATGAGACAGCTTCAGCTTTCAATAGGATATGAATAAGAATGCCTCAGAAGAAGAAGGATGTGGAGATTCCATCCCAAGCAACTGTGATACTGTGCCTCTGCAGCTTCTGACAACAACAGGAATGGACACTGGTAGTCATTTTGTATTGAATACTAAGATTGTATGCCACTGTATCTGTGTATCACACTAGAGAGCACAGAAAATCTGAAACACAAATTAAAAAAGATAAAGTACTTTAGACTAAATGTTTAAAATATTTCCATGTGCACCACTGAATTTGTTTGGAAAATATACTGTCCAGAAGATAAGATGCTTCTTACCCTTCTCTTGCCAATAAAGCCTGTTTTAACCTTGGAATCCTGAGAAGCATTAAATTGAATGATCTATTTATGTCTAAGTGATAACTTCCTAAAATAAAAGATCTCTCAGAAAAAGAAGTGCCTGTAATCACTAAATCTGACTGCAAAGTATCCTGTACACCACATAAATGACAACACCGGCTTCAGAATTATTGTCACATAGCCTGTAATCCTGAGCATCTACACAGAATTTCTGTTTATTTTCTATATATAAATGTATCTCTCATAAGAAGTTAGTTGTCTGTTATTGCAGACAGAACTCTTCATTTTCTCATACTCTAATGAGAGTTATATTTTTAGTTCACCTTTTTTTAAGCTAAGATCGCAAAATCTTTGTCCTGTATACAGATTATTGCTCTCTTCCTTTAGTACAGCTAAGTACTAAAGATAAACTTTGTGCTGGAATTTCTGAGGAGCAGGAAGTCTCCAAAGAGTATATAAAATCAGTAATCAACTCAAGAAAAATTTCTCGCACATATCAAGCAAAAATAACATCTTAAATTGACATATCTGTCTTAAAACAGATGCTGCACAGATGCTGGCATTTGGTTCAGTGGAACAGGAGTCCTCAAAGACTAGTGTTAAGAAGTAGTTGCTAGGTTTCATAGTTAAATGGAAAAGCTGAAAATCTCCATCTAGCATTGACTCTGTGTTATAGGTCAAAATGAGAAAAAAGGAAATATAGTTATTTCAATGTAGTTTCTTAAATCAGGACAACAAAGATACTCTGTTGGGATTATCATTAGGCCAACTGTGTTATGCCTATCTTGGATGACATGCTTCTCTATCAACATATCATGCATTAGTCATTCTCCAGGCATAGGCAGAGTGATGAGATACAGAGGGAAGAAAGGTCTTATAAAAGGAGTTATGTGATACGAGAATGGGAAACTTCAGGATCTTGGAGTTGAAGACCTGCCTTTGGATCTTCAGTGTTTGGTTGGTTTGGGGTATCCTAGGGAGGTTCTTCAGCAGTTCTTACATTTAATATGAAGGATTTCATCTCCAAATATTGCTCTAATCCCTGCTTTCCTCAAGGAAGCGTGGAAATTATTTTCCTACCATAAATACGGGATATTTGCTAAAAATTGAATGCTGTAGATGAAACATCCGAGATACCTGTTGAAAACTCCTCTTCACAAGGAACAGATGGTTGTATGAGAGAATTTGTACTTGTGCCAACAGAGTCATTCCAAACACCCACATTGTGAAGGTCACCAAGTGCAGAATTAGCACAGACACCAGCTTTATGATGACTGTTGCCAAGTCCTAGCTGCACCTGGCTGAAACTGAAACATAATCATCCTGGGGTGAGTCATATTTGGTAACTGTATCTAGAGTAAACCAACCAAATACCTACCAAGCTGAACTAAAACATTATCTGTTCATTAAATTACCTTTAAAAAGCAATTTGGAATCTCTGGATCTACAGCAGAAAAAATGATAGAAGAGCCAAAGAGAAGATTCCTGGAATGAACTCGCATGCAGAACTCCAACATTTAAGTCTTAGGTTCCTTGCCAACTAACAGAATCTCTTACATGAGAAGCTACAAAAGCAGCTCAGTTTGACCAAGAAACACTAAACATGAGAAAACATTAGGAAGAAAATGCTGATCTGAAAATAGCAACATTGTTGAAAGTAAACTGACCGGAAATTTGGAACTCTAGGATTTAGTGGAAGGAGGGATTGACTATTTTAATTAATGTGCTTAAAAACAAGTTAATTGCATTCTCCTAACAGTCATAAACTTCTCCAGATATCACATACTTCACATTGATCTAGAGAAATTTCCAGCATTTTGTGTTTTGAGATGAAATGTTTCTATGCTCCGGAGTGGACAGTTTGAGTAGGGGTTGTGATTTATTTATTTAATCTCCCCCCCTTCCCCCCTCCCCATTCCCCTCAACCATTCTTGGGTAGGAAAGGACTTGATTCTGATCTAAATAAGCCTCTCTTACTTTTGGGTAAGCCCTTCATATAGCCCTTCATAGTTTTGTTTTGTTTCTAAACTTGTGGCTTGATTATGCAGATTATATTTCATTGAAGCTAATGCTAGCAGTTCTCCAAAACTCTTTTTATTTTCTGACACTAGATCTTGTATTTGGTTCTGTGCAGTCTGTTTCCTGCTAATTTTATTCTCATTGCTTCACAGTCTTCCCAAATAATTCCTTTGTTCTTCTCTTCCAGACTACGTTTCCATTCTTAACTGCTTTCTTCTGTTCATTTTCTTAATGTTTTACTCTGCAACCAACTACTTCTAGACTCAGACTATTTTATTTTTTTTTTTCTCTCCATATACTTTGTCTCAGATTTGCAGTCAGTTTTATTGTTACAAGTTTCTCTGGCAAGTGTCACTGATGCCATCATCTGTGAAGAAGGAAAACAAGTGTGAAGGACAGTTATGTCCAAAAAAGGTTTTGCTCTGGGCCTAATCTGCATGCACATTCCAGCCAAATTAACATTTGTATGTTAAAAATAAGGTTGGTAGAGAATATTGTCACAGCTGAGTAGTCTATAATGCTCTTTGCTCTTGTCCCTTACTCTCTAATAATCATTGTTATAAACCCTCTTTAGTTATTAAATACCCCAACAAAGAGCCAGTCACCTCCTGCATCCCCAAAAGAAGCTTTGCTCTGTTAGAGTGTGTATGCTATGCTAATCATCCTAAGAGTCCGAATGCCTTAGGACAGATGAAGTAAAAAACATTGCTCACATATTCTAGGAATTTTATTACATACTTACATTATTAAATTTATTTAGTTATATAATTTAATCATAAAATTAATACATAAAGAAAGCCACATTTCAGAGATTCCTTAAAGTCCTGATCTCCACAGAAGTATTATCTAGTGGAAATTATCTGATTTTAGATATCAGGGGGAAATTTTTCACTGAGAGAGTGATGAGGCAGTGGCACAGGCTGCCCAGACAGTTTGAGGGTGCCCCATCGCTGGGGGTGTTCAAGGCCAGGTTAGATGGGGCCTTGGGCAGCCTGATCAGGCAGGTGGCAACCCTGTCCACAGCAGGATCGGAACTAGATGATCTACGAGGTCCTTTCCAACACAAAACATTCTATGATTCTATGATTGCAAACATTCTATTACTTGGGCCATTTTGCTAACTGTCTCTCCAGCCTGATGTAGTTTTAGCTTTAATTTCATTTTCTCTTCTGTTAAATGAAGTCTTGGTCATGAAAGGTGCTCAGTAACTGAGGTTCAGTAACCTCTATATCCATTTGAAGTCAACGGGAAAAGATGATGCTCAGTCTTTTGTACTACTGATTCATTCTGTGAGAGAGAAGTCAAAGGTCTGCAATATTGGTCATTCAGATGATTGGATATCATCCTCATCAAATTGAAATTCAGGCTTTCTTGACCTCTGACTAATTTTGTTGACTTCATTTAACATCTTTAAAAGAAAGGAAGCGAGGAAGGAAGGAAGGAGGGAAGGAAGGAAGGAAGGAAGGAAGGAAGGAAGGAAGGAAGGAAGGAAGGAAGGAGGGAAGGAGGGAAGGAAGGAAGGAAGGAAGGAAGGAAGGAAGGAAGGAAGGAAGGAAGGAAGGAAGGAAGGAAGGAAGGAAGGAAGGAAGGAAGGAAGGAAGGAAGGAAGGAAGGAAGGAAGGAAGGAGGGAAGGAAGGAGGGAAGGAAGGAAGGAAGGAAGGAAGGAAGGAAGGAAGGAAGGAAGGAAGGAAGGAGGAAGGAAGGAAGGAGGAAGGAAGGAAGGAAGGAAGGAAGGAAGGAAGGAAGGAAGGAAGGAAGGAGGGAAGGAAGGAAGGAGGGAAGGAAGGAAGGAGGGAAGGAAGGAAGGAAGGAAGGAAGGAAGGAAGGAAGGAAGGAAGGAAGGAAGGAAGGAGGGAAGGAAGGAAGGAGGGAAGGAAGGAGGGAAGGAAGGAAGGAGGGAAGGAAGGAAGGAAGGAAGGAAGGAAGGAAGGAAGGAAGGAAGGAAGGAAGGAAGGAAGGAAGGAAGGAAGGGAAGGAAGGAAGGAGGGAAGGAAGGAAGGAAGGAAGGAAGGAAGGAAGGAAGGAAGGAAGGAAGGAGGAGAAGGAAGGAAGGAGGGAAGGAAGGAAGGAGGAAGGAAGGAAGGAAGGAAGGAAGGAAGGAGGAAGGAAGGAAGGAAGGAAGGAAGGAAGGAAGGAAGGAAGGAAGGAAGGAAGGAAGGAAGGAAGGAAGGGAAGGAAGGAAGGAAGGGAAGGAAGGAAGGAAGGAAGGAGGAAGGAAGGAAGGAGGAAGGAAGGAAGGAAGGAAGGAAGGAAGGAGGAAGGAAGGAAGGAAGGAAGAAGGAAGGAAGGAAGGAAGGAAGGAAGGGAGGAAGGAAGGAAGGAAGGAAGGAAGGAAGGAAGGAGGAAGGAAGGAAGGAAGGAAGGAAGGAAGGAGGGAAGGAAGGAAGGAAGGAAGGAAGGAGGAAGGAAGGAAGGAGGAAGGAAGGAGAGGAAGGAAGGAAGGAAGGAAGGAAGGAAGGAAGGAAGGAAGGAAGGAAGGAGGAAGGAAGGAAGAAGGAAGGAAGGAAGGAAGGAAGGAAGGAAGGAAGGAAGGAAGGAAGGAAGGAAGGAAGGAAGGAAGGAAGGAAGGAAGGAAGGAAGGAAGAAATAATGCAATGCTGTCTCCTTACAGCTTCTTCTGAGCCTATGAAGAGTGAATAGGGGAATGTAGTGATCTTTTCCTAGAAGAATCTTTGCTTTGGTATTAGAGTTCATTCTTTATTCTGAGACAAGATTTGAGGCAAGGAAATACACTAGTAAAATCATATCTCTTTTTTATTTTTTTTTCCATACTAATGAGAACTAGTCCTCAAATAGAATGCTGAAGTTTTCATATTAAATATAAAAAGGAAGAAAAGCATCAGTAATTTTGATCTGTCTCAAGCATATGGGAAACACAGAGAAGAAAGTAATGCTCACTGTTCCCATAGTCATAAGGATACATCACCAAGGACAGGATGCTTCTCTCTAATTTAGCCTTTCTGGGAGTGAGATACATAGTTTCTCTCGAGTCAGTGGACAGAAATATGCATATCTGGGAAGCAAGTCACCTCAATTTTTTTTTTTTTTTTTTTTTTTTTGTACACTTATTTTGGCTTACAGAAGCAACTTATTCAACAGACAGCCTGAACACCTAGGGAATAATTGTGGTGTCTAAACACAGGTGTGTGGTGCCAATTTTTGTACTCTAAGGTATAGGTATTTCAGAGATGTCTTATCATTTCTGTCAGTCCTGTGCAAGTTGTTTTGGACCCTTCTAAGTAGTTAAACTGCTTCAGTGTAATGATGCATCAGTGTCTATAATTTTTGAGTTTAGACCTACTGCAGATATAAAACTAGTGGAGTGAATAAGAGGGATGAACAAAGTGAAATGCAATGAAGCAGAAAATTAGAAGCTTTCTGGAGAACTTAACATCTATGAATACAATTTGAAGTGAGTACTATAAAGATACTGGTAGGAAAGGGAATGTGGAAGTTTATTTACACTTGTTGATATGGACTTATCTGCATTCAAAAACTCAATACTCAAGTGAGGTAAATTGGGAAAGTTATGAAGAAAAGCCACTAGAAAATTGAAAGGAAATTAAGACAAAAAGAAAATTTTCTTGAGAAGTGAAGTGAAAGTGAAGCAAAATCTCACTTATGATTTACAAAGCAGATAAAAACCAGAAATAAATAAATTGTGGTGGAGGAAGGGGTAATCATTGAAGACTATTCTGCATTTTTGGATTATGGTAATTTCTAAAATGAGAGGAGTAATCATCAGAGTTTGAGAATGAAAAGGTATGTTCTGTAAGAAGGAATATTTTCTGACTTTCTACTTACACAGAAGTATTTATCAGAAATTCAGCCAGAATAGATCTGATGATATCAACAAAGCATAAGCAGAAGAGTGAGATTTTAAGGGATGTTTCAAAAGAGGCAAGGTTGCAGATAGGGCAGGATTTAACAAATGAGGAAATTTGGTTTTATTTTATTGTTTCATCCTGAAAGTAAAGCAAAAGTTGGACAGTGTAATGCATCCACATTAATGGAAGGACAGTAGAAACTGCAGATGGCAAAGGCAAGTTTGGGGAAAGAATCAGAGAATAGAGGTTTCTGTTGGGAAAGCAGTGACTGTTCACAAGGCACTGTGAATAGGTAACATAAAGAACCATAAAATAGAGAATTGCTTTAAAAATTAAAATAACAGCTCTGAAACTGTGACAAACTAATTGCAATACCCTAATGCCAAAATATGGAGGTTTTTTTTGGCAGGAGAATGTGGTTGCTTGGCTGACTTCAAAGACAGCTGTACTGGCAACAAATGAATTGTTTCTGGGTCATTCACATGGGTGTAAGGAGCTTGTTTCAGTTTGAGTGTTCTCTCAGTTCCCTGTTTCCCCTGCACAGGTTTTCCCCAGTGTCTGTGCTTTTATTCTGATGGATAGGAATAATAACATATTTAATGAAAGCTCTGCAAAGAATTTCTTCTTGCTTAAAATGAAGACAATTGTAAATGTTATGCATATAATGTGAAAAAATGCCTTCTGACTTTTAGAATAAAACAGCATTATCAATTACTTTCAGCTGTATGTAAGATGTAGTGTATGAAATTCACTGAAATTATTTTTAATATCGTGGTGTTTTTTACTGCACTGTATCAGTACACAAGTTCTTCTCTGAAATTGTTCTGCCCAAGAATACTCTGTAATCTAGAAATATGAATACCATTTCAGAGACATAGACAATAGTAAGGGAGGATTTAACGGTCAACGTGTTGCCCTCTAAAAAGAATTGTATTTATTATAACACTATCCTAGATTTATATGAAAGTCAGTGTAGTTTAATTGTCCAAACCTTACACTGCCAGAAAGCAGAAAACCCCCTGTGGAAATCATTTGGTAAATACTTGGTAATCCTATATTTAATTTGTGCCTGAGTATGTAAGAAAGCAAGCAAAGTGGCATCCTGCAAATTCGAAGGAGCCTTAGGGACAGTCAGTCCTTAGCCCATGCACTGGGATTAGAAACCATGGCTTTGCCTTCCTGTGCTGAGGCAGAGATAGCATTTAGAGATTATAGAGGAATAGCTGTGATTCCAGAAGGATTAGCAAGTGTGCTAACCAGGAATCTGTGAAGGAAGTTCTTTTTCTGCATGATCATCTACATCCTATTCTGCTAAATGCTGTTTTTAATCAAAGAAATACTTCTCTAAAATAAGCAAGGTTTGTGCTACTAAGTTTTCTGTTTCTTTTTCCAACATGCAGTCCTTAGGAACTTCAGTGTATTAGGCAATTTTCACTGCATTTATTATATGGACAGACCAAAATTTGTAAAAATACTGGAGTGATTCACAAAGATTGTTATACATTTTCACAAGGTAAAAAATTTTAAATGCAGTACCAAAAAACATAAGAAGTAACAGTGTGTCAGCAGTTGGTATTTCTACTGTTTCTTATACAATGCCTTCTAAATTTGATATGATGGAGATTCAAGATTACAGATGCATTTTTTTCAGTTGCAATTTTGTTCTCTCAAACAGTATAAGCCAAACCTCAGTTTTTGAAAAATCCTACCACAATTATCTTCATTTTGAAATATGACATTGTTATGCCAGTATGACTGGGTTATTCTTTCTAATTTCATATTCCTTGTGTTAATCATATCTATTTATATTCATTTACATATAGGCTGTAAAAATCCTATTCCAGTCATTATTTCAAACCCTGTTTTCTGCACCCAGACTTCTTCTCTGTCAGGCATGATTATAGGGTTGAGGAAAATTTGTTTAGAAAGCTAAAAATTGAATGGAGTTCAGTAAAGATATTTGACTATAAACATTAGTGTCAAACACTCGTGCACAGAATCCATGGAAATCAAGTCGCCATGGAATTAAATATCTATTTTTGGGTTTTGAGGTGAACAGAAAGAAGTTTGCTTTCAATGTAAGTGAGGAAAAAAGAGAAGGATTATTTATTCATAGAAGATTTGAGATCTGATCCAGATGACTTTTAAACCCATTAGAAGATGCTTAGTTCTCTATAAGAGTTGTTAGTCAAATAAATGTTAAAATGTGATTCATAATTTATTGGTACAGAAAAAAAATATTTTATGAACTCTGACTCATGCACGTACACAGGTGACATGTAGTATTGAATCACTCTGTGTGACTAATATATAAAATAGTATTGTTTTTGTCAATCATGTTTCATTATAAGAATTATGTCTAACAGGTAGTCAGTGCATTTTGAGGATAGTTTAAGTTTCAAAATCATAATTTTTACATTAGTAGAAGAACTAATGTCACCGTGGCCTACAGGCTTCGGCAAGATTAGTGGGAAGAGGCAATATATTTTATTAGACTAATGGATGCTTTTTTAAAAATGCAACACTCTGCCCCCATAAAAATAATCCAAAACAAATGAAAGTGACACAACTCCCAGTTCTTAGTATCTAGACTTTTATAGTACGGATGGTATTTTTCCTGCATGACAAAGTGGATAATTTTAAACTCAAATCTAGAGTTTAAAGTAATCATAACTCTTGAGTATTCAGTCAGTGAATAAGTGTGTTTGGAACAATGGATATTTGACACAACTTGAACTGAGAGTGACCTGGCAGTGCCAATCTGCAGACGGTGTTTAGTTATATAATTTAATGGCCTTCACATTTTTCTATCTAGGTGTCTGAGGAAGGTTTCCTCTTTCATACAAATCTTGTGGTAACCTTTGCTCCCTGATGGCTTAAATCACATTCTTAAGGGATTAAACTGTTATGACAAAAGAGGAATGTTTAGATATTCTGCTTTGCAGCTAAAAATTTGTCAGATTAGAAATTGTGTATTTTATAATCTCAAGATCAAAGAAGCTTTCCATCAAAGCTTTGTGTCCACTATAATATTTTCCCAACCTTTGTTGAACCTGAATTGTTTTGGATTATCTCACATTGGGTTCACTGAGTATGCCTAGCCAAATGTGGGAAAAAGCTTCCTGCCAAACATTTTAAACATTTCACATGTGTAGGGCAGAGGCGGTAAGCCACAGGTATTAGTTTACTGCAGTGGCAAAACATGCTTTAACAGTCTTTTAAACTTCACTTTTATACAAGATGCTTTTTGAGATTACCAAGACAGATAAAACCCCACAGGGCAAAACCGTTTATCTTCCATTTGGAATACCATTCACTTTCTTTAACCTGATGACCTAAGTGCTCCCGTAAAGAGTATAGAGTTTTTACATCTCGATGGATTAAGTATCATTCCTGTGCTGAGGAAAAGAAACAAAACCAAAGCACAATTCAATTTCTTTAGAAGAGCGGTTTGTCTGAGGAGAATAGTTTTTGTCTTTATCCATCTTTAAATCTAATAGTTATGTTCCCCAAACTGTCACAAAACAGTGATCATTCAAAGTTCAAATTGTCAGTTAATTTAAAATCCAGACCTTTATTAAATTTTCACTGTGTATTTGGCAAAGTAAGTAGGATACTAAGAGGATAGAGGATAGAGGTCTTTGCTGTTTGCTATGTAGTACCTCAGTAGTCTTTGATGCCGTTTGGCATGAAATTTTTCAGAAATGCATGTTTAAAATATTTTTTACTTATCCTAAAATGATAACATTATTGAGAGGTATAAATGTCTATATATAAAAATACATGTAATCAAAGTAAATTCAAATAAGTTCCACAAAGAAATAATGAAAATATATATTTAAATAATTTCAACCAAAATCTTGGAATCTAGCTTAAAGAGAGATGTATATTCTTTAGGTCAATTAATATATTTTGGGAGAAGCGGGTAGGTTGATTTTTTTTAATGAATGTAATGAAAAGCGATGTAGTCAAGCATACAGAAACGTGAGGTGTCTGAGCTGCATTTGCTCTGTTTGGTTTATGAAAGTGCAGCAAATTTTTTTACTAGCTGTCTGTTCTCTCATGTGTATTTGTTTTCAGAAAGACTTGTCTCTGGTAAAAGTTTGGTTTCTTTATCTATTTGATACTGCACTGCACCACATTTTGAACTGAAGCTCAGTAACTATTCATTTTTGGTGGCACTTGAGTAAAACAAACCTTTCTCCCTACCTCCCACATTTAAAATCTTGGATATAAATTGTTTTCTCCTGATTCTTTCTGCATTATCCTTGTCTAACTACTGTAGTGAAATAACTGGTTATCTCTGTTCTCTAGCATTTCATTTCATATCATTTCATTTTTCTGCACTCAGTAACCCATTTCCTTGATTGAGTTAGGTACCACACATGCATTTACAATGGCTAGAAGTCATTTTAGATTCCAACTATACCTGCACCATTTTAGGGCCCGATTTTTTTCAAATAAAGCATGAAACGGCCCAGTTACTTCACTGGAGTTCTGTGAAAGAGAAGTAGCACACACATTATAACTTGAAGTTACTTCATGCTTTTGTCCATGCTCATAGCTTTCATCTTCTTAGATTTAATCACAGAATATATGAAAAGTGTTGATGTAGCCTATATTCCAAAATTCTGTTTTTCCTTAAACTCTTTAATATTTAATAGTATTTTTACTTAAGCACTTGATATACTGTATGTTTGTTATCACTTATGGAGAAAGTCCTCTGCAAATACAATATTAACGTATTTGCCATTTGTTTCTCAAGGGGTGTGCAGACATCACTAAAAGGAGCAAAGTAACCATGACTTAAGGTATTCAAGTTTACACAGATAATCTTGTAGTGTATTCACATTCTTTTTACAAAATCTACAAAATACTCTGTGACTGAAAAAATGGATATTTTTTGATTCATAATAGATGACAATTAAAAGATTCACTAAATATATACTATCACATCAAACTTTGAAGTATTGTTTGTTTTCCTGTCCTCATTTGAACCCAGTACCACATTCCTCTTCCTAGTTTACAGTGGTCATAATCAATGACTGTGAAACACTGACATGGTTGTGCTCAGATTGTCATTTAAAAGGAACCAATAAATTTACTTATTTATGCATGTAAGAGTGAAACTACTAGCTTTTAATTTGAATCTAAGTCTACTATTTATGGGCCACCTATACTGAATACCAATACCCAGTATCTATGAGAAATAATGTGCAGATATACTTGTATCCTCTGTTTATGGAGTCAGAATGAGACATCTGGTCCTGCAGCAGCATGAACTGTGTGTCTTCATTTACTAGGCCTATTAATTATGAAATATATTGTGAACAATAATCAGCTAATGTATTTCTACTTGCCAGAATCTTGTGATTTTGTGATATATAACAAATCTTTGATCATTATATGAAAAAATATACTGAAAGTTTCCACAAATGCTTTCTGTTCAGTAGAAAAACTGGCATTTTCTACTGAGTCTGAGAAAGGCAAATTGTGCCAAAACAATGCCTTTGCCGTAGCACGGTCTTCCTGTGCATGTTTTAACTATAGCAGTTCTGGGTGCACTGCTCCTCGTGTTATTTTTTCATCATTTGTAATTTGCCCAAAATTAAAACAGGAATTTTCAGATGGAAGAAATCATATGAATGAGTATCTTACAGGGATATTAGAATATCTACAAGGATGCTAGAATATTAATGGAATTGTGATTTAGTAGACAAATGTACAAAAAAAAGTATGTAGGTATGTAGAGAAGAAAACACAACTTACGCCTTTTGAAATGCTTCATCAAACTGTTTTAAAACTGAGATATGAGATTGTACTTGCCCATGGTCAAGGGATTTCTGAAGTAGAATATTAAAGGTTTGTTAGAATTAGGTTTCAAACAATGTTGGGCATTTCATGCTTGAATGATGAAAAGACAATTATTTCCCAATGTCGTTGCTGCCTCTGGGCATGTTTAAATAATGAAATTGTATTCTCAGAAAGATGTGGTGTATTACTTTTAACAGCTTTTCAAGCTGAAGTCTTTATAAATAAAAAGAGCTATAATTTTAAAAAGATAAAACTGTACTATTTCATCCTCTTGTAACATGGAATAGATAGAAATATGTGGTAATATCTATAACCTTTGGCACTCAGCTTTCCTGAGATACACATTCTTGAGGGAAAGAAAATGTGATGCTGTCAGGTCCAAGTGGTTCTGTGCATGCTTTATTGTTTTAAGGTTTTTGCAGAAATGACTTATGCAAAACAACTGAGTGAACTGTTTGGAGTTTGCTGATTCTTGAAGGTGCTTCTATAGGTAGATAAGACTATTTTTTTTAAAGATATTTTCAAACGTTTTGCCTACTTTTGTTGCTCATGGATGCTTCCTGGCCAGACTGCAGGATCAGTCCTGAAGCGTGAGAACTATCTCATGTTTGTTGACTATGTGTAATCAAGTCATTGTTGAATAGCATTTCTGGCTACTTGACTGAGTTACCAGTCTCTCTAGCATCATTACATTTTGGGGTTCAGCCCACAGAGAAAGTATTATAAGTTTCCCTATTCCTGGATATGTTCTGTCAGGCTGGCTATCTCAACAGCACAAAATCTGCTGAATTGTAGGTACATTCAGATTCAAAACTGAGTGGTGTACATCAGAAATCAGTAGCTTTCAACAAATTAACACTGGAATTTCCATTTGACTTTTCCAGTGAAGTGAAGGCTGGCATACGAATAAGCAGAAAATATAGAACTGCAGTTTTATTGAAGTTTGAAAATCATTTAATTCAGTCTCTCAGAAAGACACACACTGGTGTCTATAACTTAAAACCATTTTGACTGTGTTTACCTGGTATTTTTTGTATTGGGAAAAGAGCAGATTGCTGCCAAAAGAGATTGTTCTATGAATGGTTGGTCATCAATGCTTATCTCCATTTTTTCTCTAATGGAAGATCTATCCTCTACTCTTCCATGCATTTACCTTGTTGAAGAACATTTTCTCTAAGAACAATCTTGCTTCCCCCCACATTCCTAATAACATTCCTAATTCCTCTGAAGTACTGTGCATCTCTCAAACACTGGAGATGGAAGCTGCAGAGAGATATGAGGTATTAAAATGATGTATCTGTTGCTTTACTGCATAGTCATTGCAACTGTGAGATATCAGGAGTCCATTTGCTAGACTGTGATATCTTAAAGACTCTTTGTATTCTTAGGATTTTTAATCTCTTTCAGCAGGCCACAAAACCTTCTTTATATACTACCAGCTTTCCTTACAGTAAACAAGGTTAAGTTACATGACAGCAGCTCAAAAAAAGTTACTTGTGTGTCTGCTCTCTGACACATCATTATTCTGTGATATGTATCAAAGCTCTTCTCTTTTTATCAGATTCCAGAATTGTCCCATTTGTATAACGGCTCAAAGTAAATAAATAATCTAGACAACACTAGGTGATAGCACGGTTGAAGCTATTCATTGTTTGGTCTCACATCAAGGAGAAAACATGTCAAAGAACTTGTCCAACCAGAGCAAGGTGCCAAAATCCCTAGATCTAGCTTTGGCATATGGTATTGAACAGATGTACTGGATATGAAAAATCACAGCTGCCAGCTAGCTGATAGCTACCTAAGAATCAGTCAGTGCTAATTTAGTATTCCTATCTATCTATTCCTATCTAAGATCTATGTGGTGCGTCTGTGGGTAACTCAAACTCTGTTTACATTAGGTTGATAAGAATGGATACCATATAGAGTGTCTTAGGAAAGATGTATCCATTTGTGACTGCAATCCACATGACAGCTAATTTTTTAAAATGAACTCTACTATTGCTGCATCAGAAAAGTTGATCTACAAATGCAGGAGAGAACTAATATCTTCATGAGAACTTCTGGAAATTATGAGTAATCAGTTGCACTTGTAGTCTGAATCTTATTTTACTAAGACCCTTCACTCATCTGTGCAGTGCAAATGGTCTTTAAAGTGAGTTAAATTAATCAGGGTAACAAAGCATTCCATTAAATTTGAAAATCAGGTCTGTGATGTCTAAGTACAATTGGAATATTCCTGATGAAATTTTCCTTTGCTATATTCTTCCCCTATTGCTTCATATTCTTTTTTTTTCAATGAAATTGCTCATGTGTAATCAAGGACAGAAAATGTTGACTTTATACTTTAAATGATACCAGTACATATTTTGTTCACTGTTGGAAAACAAAATACAAACAAAAAAACACATTTGCTTCTAGCACCTTCAAATGAAGTAGTACTGTAAAAAAAATGGCAGAAAAAGAGAGTTATTATCTTCCAACTACTTGAGAACAGTAGACCAGACATCTTCCTTAGTGCCTCTTATTTATTCATTTGTAAGATTTTATTTCATATCTTTTCTCTATATTACACATGTAAAAAAGCAGTATTACTCAAATGTCTTAGAAAAAGAGGAAAAAGTCTATGTTCTCTTTAAAGTCTACATTAATTAAATAAATGCATTTTTAATTGAAACACATGAAGCTTTAAAGTCAAACTGAGTTCATGTCCTGAGGCACCCCATTAATGGAATTTTAGAGTGACAGTGCATGCCAACCAGCTGGGTCAGGGCCATGTTAATGCATCATCAAAGTTTTTTCTCTGATGGCACGAGCTATTGAAGATATATTCTAGAAGAGAAAAGTCTACCCCTTCACAGTTCTTGGAGAAAAAAAAACAAAACATCTTTTGAAGACTTAACAGATTCCACATACAGTTTAAATTTTTTTTAGCAGAATTAATTCTTTTCAAATTTTTATTTTGGAGTCAGACAAATTCTGACAGCAGTTAAAGATATTCATCAAGATTTTTCTTCCCTTCTGAGGATGGGGGGATCATTTATTGTTTTTTTACTCTGAAAGAATTGTGCACCAGTGCTTTATATGCACTGTATGGATCCAGAATACTCCTTGTGGGTCCCTTCCAACTCAGGACATTCTATGGTTCTATTCTATGATTCACTGGTGTTATTCTCAGAGGAGCAAAGCGTCTTCTTACTCTATAAAAAGAAATAAAAAAGAAAATAGACAAGTAAAACTGAATTGCTACAGATCTCCAGGGGTTATACTTATGCAAATACAAAGCACAGTCGCCATCAGCATGTGCATGCCAATTAAAAAAAAAAAAAAAAAAAAGCTAAGGGTTGTCTAATTCCCTGGCATTGTTGACTAATGAAGCTTTCCAAGTTATGCACGTCTTTTGTGTTCAGTATTGGCTAGGGATGCTACAGTCTGCTCGTCACCTTTTTTTGTGAGATTTCCTAGAGTTCCACAAGGTACTCAAATAACAGTGTAGGCCAGTTTCCCAGGATCCATCTACACCAGTAAATGAAACGAAACGAAACCAAAAACAAAAACAAAAAAATATCTGATTAATCTTATGTGTTCCAGAGGCCAATTGGTGTGCACTTGTACTTTTATACTCATGCTATTTCTTTCCTCAAACTGTAGCAGCTATAAACTCACACTGTAGGAAACTCTCTGGGGTGTTCTGTATTCTAAACTTTCATTTATATTATTAGAGAGGGTTAGTAGATGTGAGTAAGAATTATCTCAGGATATTTATTTACTACCTACAAATATTGCAAGAGATTCTTGACCAATGGGCAAACACGATTCCGTATTTTATTTAGAACTATCAACATAAATCAAGCATGAACTCTCCTTATATCCTTGTAGGCATCACAATGTTAGAAAGATTTAAGGGACATACTGCCTACTCCATAGTATTACAAGAACTGTAGATCTGAGTGAAAGCTCAGAAACAAAAGCTTGCTTAAAATACAGCCAGAATAGGAAGTAAAGGAAGTTTCTTATATGCAAAGATACACCATTTTACTAAGGAAATTGAAAAAAAAGCTGGATCCCAAGGTAAAAGACACCAGCTCCTAAATCATCCCTTACGTTCTTTGGAAAAGAACATTTTAAGTCTGGTCACTTCATTCATAATTCCTTCTGTTTCAAAGGAAATACTTTCAGCCTTGGCTAGTGAGTCTAGTTGCACATTTATTCACTGAATGAATAAATAAATACCTGGAGGTATTCCCATAGTGAAATTCTCTAGTGTTCCAGATTTGGGAGTTCATCTTATTCTCCAACTGTGTGGCCTTCTGAATACTTCAGGTAACAGAAAAAAAATCCTTTTACATATGATGAGAAAGAAGTATTTGACCAAAAACTTACAGGCCTATATTTCTGAGTACAATTGTGTGTTTAATAAAAGTCGTTCACGTAGAGGGGAGGGTGTGTATGTAATTAATTGTGGGGTTTTATTATTTATTTATATAAATATGTATATTCTTTTTCCCAGAGAAATAAACATTCTGGTCTTTACTACTACCATAATAAAAATTGTGCCCATGAACTCTGTATTTAATTTCTACTGTAATGGATCTTCTTGGACAGACACACTGTACACTGCTACTACCATTGGCTGTTCCCTGCTTAGATTGTTCATCTTTCTGAATCCTTTTTTTCAGCTTCCATCTTGCATTACAAAGCAGTAAATATCAGGTTGTACATTCCAATAAATGGCCTTTTTTCTTCATAGAATCATAGAATTTCTCAAGTTGGAAAAGACCTTAAAAATCATCAAGTCCAACCTCAACCTAACCATACTACTCTAACTCTAACAACCCTCTGCTAAATCATGTCCCTGAGCACCCCCAAACGATTTTTAAACACATCCAGGGATGGTGACTCAACCTCCTCCCTGGGGAGCCTATTCCAGTGCTTAACTACCCTTTCTGTAAAGTTTTTCCTGATAGCCAACCTAAACCTCCCCTGGTACAACTTGAGGTCATTTCCCTGTAACATGTCACCAGCGAAAAGAGACCAACCCCACTCTGACTGCAATCATCTTTCAGGTATTTGAAGAGAGCAATAAGGTCTCCCCTCAGCCTCCTCTTCCCCAGACTAAACAACACTACAGTTCATGTATTTTTGAGTAATCTGGTAAGATACAAATACTATTATTAATATTTATTTTGAATATAGTAGGCAACATGTCCCTTAAATTTCTTTCTACCTTTTCTGTATGGTCATCATAGCAGTCTTTGAATCTTTCCCATACATATTTCTTAGATGGAATGACTGTTCTTCCTTCCATACTTTTTCATATCGATATTTTGATATTTTATTTTCTGGTTATTCAAGCCTACTAATCTGAAATTCCTTATAATCAATCCTTGCTCTCACTATTGAATAAAATAGTATTGTCAGTCTATTTCACATGGAACTTTTTGTTCAAATGGCTCAAAGTAATTTGTACATGAAAAAAACATCTCTAGTTTCAAAAATTTGCAAATAACTAGTAAACAGCCATATCTAATTAAAACTGATAGCCATGAAATTACGTATTTCTAGTTAGTCATTCTATTAAAAAAAAAAAAAGACAACAGTTATTTATGGCCTATATTGCCAGTCACCTACCAGTTTACCTAAAGGTTTCTGGGATATTAAAAGTGATTTTTTAGTCAAGTCACACTAACAGAAATACAAAGTGTACACAAGACCCTGTACTTGACTTGGTGCCAGTAACCAAAGATTTTTATTTATCTTTCCTTTAAAACAAACACTAATGAGGCAGATTTTCTTAGGTCAGTTGACACACTTGTGTTAGTCAGTGTGAGCTTTCCTTGGTATATAACTGTCAACTAGAGATGTCCATGCTTCACAAAGGGATAATCCATATTACATTATATATTCCCCCGACACTAGACAAGAATCACTCATTTAGTACAGTATGGACTCATTTTGTAGCACTTGTAGCTTCTTTTAGTATGGGATTCCACAAAGAGGCATAGCCCTAACCAGACCAACAACATGTGTTAACACACTGTTTACATGCAGGGCTTGCACAAGGAGGAATTTGCTGTCTGGGGTGCTGTAGTGGTCAAGGTTGAATTCATCCTCTGTGCTGTAAACAAAGATCAGTCAGCTATGCCCCACCTACCCTCTCTCTAACATCTCCTTCTGTTCACCTCTCTTGACCTCTTGCTTTGTATGACAGCTGTGGAAAATCAAATCATCCTGCAAACCTGCTTTCTGCTGGCCAGCTGGCAGCATGGGCCAGGACCAGGAGTGCCAGAACCTTACAGCTGTATGTATATTGCTGCCTATCCATCTGTAGCATATGCCATATGCCAGTCCCTGAAGTAAGCTGCAAGAAGGATTCATTTGAAATGAAACTCCATCAGAACATGAAAGTTTTCCTTCCCACTCTCTTGCCTTGTTCCTCTGATCTTTTCTGTTAGTAGTTCATTCTCTTCTCCCCTGTTCAGTGCTCTGGGGATCATATGAAGGGAATTAATTCAAATTCATGACTCATTGCTATATTTTGTTAGAGAGTACAAAAATTCGATGTGACCTTTGTGAGCAGAAGGTGTAGTGAGTCTGACTTCTCCTGAGTAAATAATGTAAATGTAGAATTTACTGCTCCATGAGTTCAGACAAATCTGTTCAGGCAATTTACAGTTGATTCGATTTTCTTTCCCATGAGGTCAATATAGTGCATACAAATGCTATATAAGGGACAAGAGGTTAATTCAAAGATATGGTCAGTTCTCTCTTACTAAAATAAGCATGCACATACATGAGCACATTCATTTTCTAGCCTAAGTTATCTAAAGTGTTTGCTTACTAAAATAATGTTTTCCAGCTTAAAAAGCAAAGGCAGATACTTCTCCACTTCCCAGATTTTTGAAAGGCTTGAAATAGAGATGGCAAGAAGCCGACGTGCTTAGTAATGTGCAGTGGCACTCTGAAGGCAAACATGAACAATAAAAATATCCTTCTGCACTGGCAGGGCTGATCACATTTGACTGGAATGTGAATTTCATTTTCTGTTAAAAGATGAAACCTGTGCCATGCCCAAAGCACACCTCTCACCACAGGCAGAAGGAAATTGTATGCAGAGAGAATTCACAGCAGATGTACTTCTACATTTTTGTTACACTAGTTGTTGAGAAAAGGATTCTAACAGTGGAGTGTGTTTGTAGAATCATGGAATCATTTGAGTTGGAAGAGATTCTTAGTCATTTAGTCCAACTCTCCTACAATGAACAGGGACACAGGGAACACCCGCAGCTCGCTCAAGTTGCTCAGAGTCCTGTTCATTATGACCTTGGATGTATCTAGGAACAGAGCATTCATCACCTCTCTTAGTAACACTAACAGTCACCTGTGTTAGTGCCTCACCACCCTTATTGTAAAAAATGTCTCCCTTTTATTCAATCTAAATTTCCCCTCTTCTAGTCTGAAACAATTTCCTACTGTCTTATCACAACAGACCCTGTCTGCTTCCTTCCATCTTATAAGCCTCCTTTAGATAGTGAAAGGCTGCTATCAGGTCTATCCCAGATCTGCCTTTTCTCCAGGCTGAACAGCCTCAGCTCTCTCAGCCTGTCCTCATAAGGGAGATGTTCCATGCCTTAGATCACTTTTGTGGCCCTTCTCTGGATGTGCTCCAACAGGTCCACATCCCTCCTGTACTTAGAACTCCACGACTGGACAAAGTAGTCATAGCGAGGTCTTACCAGCACAGAGTAGAGGAGAAGGATCACTTCCCTCTACCTGCTGACTGCTCTTCTTTTGATGCAGCCCAAGATATGTTTGGCTTTCTGGGCTACAAGGACACATTGCTGGTTCATGGCTAGCTTGCTTTTATCCGGTACCCACATGTTTTTTTCAGCTGGGTTGTTCATTGAACCTCACAAAGTTCACATGGATCCACCGCTTGAGCCTGTCTAGGTCTCGTTGAGCGACATCCTGTCCCATAGGTATGTTGACTGCAACACACAGCTTGGTGTCATCCACAAACTTGCTGAGGGCACTTTCAATCCCACCACTGATGTCATTTATAAAGATGTTAAATAGCACTGGTCCCAGTACTGACCCCTGAGGGACACCTCTTATGGGAGACTTTGTCAAAGGCCTTACTGAAGTCCGGATAGAGAACATCAGAGGCTCTTCTCCTGTCTACTGAAGCAATTACCCCATCATTAAAAGCCACAAGTTTTGTCATGCAGGACATACTTTTGGTAAAGCCATGGTGTCCCATATCATCTCCCTCTCTTCTACAAGCTTTAGCATAGCTTCTAGGGGGATCAGCTCCATGGCCTTCCCTGGTACAGAGATGAGGCCTACATGTCAGTAGTTTCCTGGCTCATTCTTTCCACTTTTCTCAAAAATGGGTGCAATGTTGTCTTTCTTCTAGTCACCAGAGACATTGCTTGACTCCTACAATTTTTCCAATATTGTATTATCTGGATAGTTAGCCATATTTTGAAGATTTCCCTTGTAAATTTTGAGGGCTACTCAGAGTGCCTAACTTTATGTATCTAATGTGAAAGTCCACAATGCCCTTTCAAGGTGTCTCCTTCTCTCTTCGGATTGAATAGAAGACATGTGCTCCTGAAAGTTCATGAATTGCTCCTAATTTTTTTCCCAAAGTAAGACAGTCAAATCCTTCATTCCTCAACATTCTTTTTTTTTTTTTTTCTTTCTTCACACATTCAGAAGTATCTATATAGTATTACAAAATGTTACTATAAAGCAGGCTCGAGTGATTTATAGAACAACAATTTAAATGTTGGTAGAGATACTTTTTCTCTTGGCTTCAAGCTAAAATTTAAGAAACTCAAATCTGACCCTTCACTAAATAAGAATTATCCTCTTCTTTTTCATCTCCTTCAAATATTTATACTGAGTAAACCAAATTTGTTTGCATAACTCTGAAAATCTGCCATCTGGCAATGTGCTGTCTCAATTTATGGCAGTGTTTTGTTCCTGCCAATTTCAAGCCTTGGTTTTAAAATCTGTGCTGAAAACAACCCAATCCTCCTTCCCCCAAAGTCAATGGCTGAACTCCCACTAGTTTCTGAAGTGGAAGGATCAAGCCCAAACAATAATGGAAGGTAATTTGAAAAAATTTCAAAGAATCATCAAAGGAATTGCATTCCTAATTCTATTTGTCACTGCTTTGAAAACATAATAGCAAGGTTTTGCGTATACCAGTCAATAGCTCTAGGCAAATTGAAACTGTCTGATTTTAATTTTTAATTTTTTATTTTTTTTAATAAATCCCTATGGGAAAATAAAAAAGAACATTTGAAACACTGCATACCAAATGGTGTTTTCTTTTCTGAAACCTAGAAGAAGCTGCTAAATGATTCTACTATTCATTACTCAATAAACAGTCTTTCTGGAGCCTCCCCTCTGATTTATAGGACAAAAAATCATAGCCATAATGATTAAGCTAAAATCCCACTAGATCTTATAACTAATAAGATAACATGGGCCACAAGCAGACTGTTTAAGAAACACCTTGTGATTCACTGTTCTCTAACTCTACTGAATTTTTTCAACTCATTTCAGGGGATCTGGATCACTCTTCCTGATGCTTTCTTCAGTGTCAAGTCTGAAATACAACACATCAGTAGACTACTTCAGCTAGGTGCAATGAGCTGTAATCACAGAAATCTGCACATTGCCCCTTCCCCAGCATGAGAAGCAACCCTCTATATTCTGGCCCAGCTCCAGTCAAATTCCACCCTGCATCCTTGGAATTGGTTTAGCCATGCATAAATATGTTCCATTTCCTTTGTTTAAAATGTTAGTGGTACAAAATGCCTGTATAATTCTGATCTGAGATAGCTGTGTATCACTGGGAAGGAAAGTGATATCTAATGAGGTTCCTGGGCTTGTAAATAGCTGTTGTTATTAAAAATGGTAGATCTTTCCTTCCCTCCTGCAGACTTCCACTTTTAGCCTAACCCAAATGTTACAAAAAACCTACAGATACAGACATTATAGGAAAAGTATATTCAGAGCAGATGTTCAGAAGTACTTGCTATCAGCAAGCAAGATTCATAGAACATCGATTAAAGCAGGATATGACAAACACAGAAAAAGAAGTACAAAAGCACAGATGAAGATGAGATGTGGAAACTAATCTGCTGCAAGTTGAGTACAGGTCCTAATGCATGGCTGATGCATAGGCCTTTTCTAAGCTCTCATCCTTGCAGTGCATGCAGGAGATGAGAAGTTTTGGCACGCCTCTACGTGTCATAATTTTAACTAATATATTTGTTAAGTATTTAAATGATGAAATGTGAGCAACAGTGGTTCCCCACAGGTATAAGGAAAATACTTCTGGTCCTTCTTATAGATCAGGTTACATCTGAAATCACTGAGTACAGGGCAAAGAAAATTAGGACATGAAGCTGCATTTTTTTTTTTTAAAGAAAGGCTAAATATTTGAAATCAGCTGCTAACATAATTGTTATTTTTATTCTATTTGTGCTTATAAAATTGTTTCATTTCATGTACAAGTATACATTTCACACATAGATGTTTGAGTAAGGTAGTTTCTTCTATTTTTTATGTCTTCAGTTCTTGGAGACCATGCAGAGCCTAGCTGCTGGGAGATAAGTGCATGGTATTCACTGCAAACTCTCCATGTGAAAGGTGTGCAGCAAACGGTCGTTGCACCAGCCTCCAGAGTGTTTTTTACTGGTGAAATCTTTGCTGAAATTTATGGAGTACAAAACTGGGCTTGTTGTCTCTGGTCCAGAGGCTTAGCAGTGGGTTGTGTACTAAAACTCTCTTGTTTCTTACAAACACAGGAATGCCTTCTCTTAATGAGAAATTTAAAGTGTCTGAAATGGTCCTGGTGGTTGAAAAAACTAAAATAAGACTGTTAAATTCAACAAGACAAAGACTGAAAATCACAAAGCTAGGATCTTGACTTCTGGTGTGAAGCAGCATGTATTTGATCATCGGTTTGTATTCTTTGCCATTTTTTTTTCAAAAGACTTTAAGATATAGTGAAGTATAAGAATGGAAGGAACATTACTAATGTAAAAAAAGCTGGGATTTTCCTTTCCCCCCCCCCCCCCCCCCCCCCCCCCATTGTACACAAACCATTACAGTAGCTTGAATGTAAACTTTCATTTCCTGTGCACCATGAAATATATACTTTCAGTGGGGACCAACAGGGACTGAAATTATTCAAGGGAGACAGTGTGCTTCAGTAGCTACAGCAGGGAACGTGGAAAGGTCCCGGCCTAGTTTCAGCATGTTTCTGGGTCATTCATTCACTGTATGACCTTGGATAACTCACTTGACCTCAATCAAACTGCTATGAAGGCAGATAAAGGAGCCTTGCTCTGCAATGGAGATACTGTATTTTAATTGACCCTCCCTGAAGAAATAAATGTAATATTCTGAATCGGCAACATTCAAGCTTTGTGTTGAAAGGCAAATCACTTCCAGTATCTGATTATGGAGCTGTGGAAATGTATTCTCCTTCACGGATCATTTCAAAGTCCGTTTGACAGCGTTAGCTATTGTGTCCTTAATGCGTACAAACTTAAGCTGCCTGAATGACAATGAGTTATCTAACAAAGATAACAAGTATTTAAGGAAGATAAATTCTCTTCTAACTGAACTCTGATTGTCAACAAATAGAGTACTTGCAACATTTTAGTACAGCTTTGCTTAAGCCAGATGATGTGACAAACTATGCACAATGAAGGCTCAGCAGGTCTCCAGTGCGTTTCCAGACAGAAGGTGCAGCAAGCCAAGCACGTCCTCCTACCTGAGAGGATATCACATTCATCACAGAGTATGCTCAGAATTGTCCTATGGCAATTTACAAAGCCAAAGTCACAACTAGTATGAATGATCATGATTATTTAGAGGTTAATGCTGCTGTGCACTGTTTTTTTTTTTTTTTTTTTTTTCCCCATCACTTGGCTTTATTCATTACAATTTTCTGACATATTTAGAACCAAATATCAAATAAATATTAATTCTTCATTAAAAGAGATCCATATTTTCCAGTCTTTAGTGCCACCTCATTTCTTATGAAGCACAACTAGGAACTGCCAATTTTAAGAATGAGTAGTGTGAAATATTTAGAATGAATTTTAAATTGACCTCAAGTGAGCCTTAAATTGGATACTATGACAATTGTCATCTTACCTGACACAGAGTGCTGCTTAAAAAGGAGATTAGGTAACATTTGCCTGGGCTCTCGTGTATAAATTCCCTCTGATAACATTAGAATTATCACCTCCAGTGAGATTTAATATTCCAATTATATTTCAAAAATGTAGCATCGTTGCTCTGTACTTAGTTTGGCATATGGAGAGCTGCATAAGATTTGCTTGGAACTTTTTTCATTCCGCTTCCTCTTCTCTTTTCCTTTCCCTTTCTCTTTCCTTTCCCTTTCCCCTTCCCCCTTTCTATAATCTCATTCTTTTCCCATCTCTTTCCTCGTCCATTTTTCCCTTTCCCTTTTCCATTAGTGACTGCCTTTTTACATTTTCATCCCCTTAAACTCTTATTTCTCTCTCTCCCTCCTCCTTTGTCTCTCTCTGCCTCTCCTTCTCCCTCCCCACCTCCCACTTCCTCTTTTTTTTTCTCTCCTTTTCTTTCTTTTTGTTGTAACATTCAAAGAGTGAGGTAAGGTGGGGGTGAAGGAATTCATGCAAATCTCATTCCTTCTTTTTTTTTTTTTTTCTTTTTTCTTTTTTTTTTCCCCCTTAGGTTTCTTCATTCTGGATCAGACATCATTTCTGGTAGTGTAAATCCAAATGAAACAATATATGGTCAGTGATTGTATTGTGGATCATTGGTTCTCATTTTGCATTTCTAGCCTGAAAGAAACCTGAAAACTCAAGTTGCAAACCAACTTGAGCAGGATATATGAAAATCTAATCTGTAGGTAATCTGTACAGGTTTAATTTATTCTCTCTCTCTCTCCCTCTTTTAATCGCTTCTTTAAAATAGTATCCACAAATACTAATTTTTCAGTGTTTTATATCGAGAAAATTTTAAATTGATATATTTGTCCTTGTATGTTAATCCCATGAATTAAATTTCCTGTTTGTTCACTTTATGAGCACTTTACAGAAAACTAAACCTTAATTTTTTTTAGTATTATTTTTTGACATATGACTGATGGAATTTATTTTCTGTGAAGTCAGTCTATAATTTAATCCTGGAGGGGAAATCTGTGATCTTTCATTATACATCTTCATCCAATCACTTATTTATCATATATCAAATGATTTCCATTTTTGATGTACTCAATTTTACAAAACATATGTACAAATTACTCTGGTGGAACCACCCCAAAATAATGGAAAAATTGTATTGCTTCTCTGGGATGTAGTTTATTACATATGAAGATATTGGAGGATGTATCTTCTCCCTCAAGAAATCCAGTTCGGTGGACCAAGCACAGACATATATACAAAAAAAAAAAAAAACAAAAAACATAAGAACATATAAATAGTTCACTCAGATAACCTATACTTCTTGTATTTAGCATGAAATAAATGCCCATATTCCAGGAATATCAAAGACTGAAAGTCGGAGTCAATATTCAGCTAGGACACACATATAGGAAAACAGTAGCACAAGAACTAGATGAAGCCTTTGTTTTCCAGTTCACTTACAGAAGACTTTGATATGAGCTTTGGACCCCCACAGGAATACAAACAAGTTACTTTAAAGTAACAAATCTAGTAGTAGTGACCTATTTAATATATTTAAGACAAAACTTTTCATGATATGAGTTGTGTGTCTCTTCTGAGGTGTATACTGTTTCAGCTATGCATCATGAAATACAGTTTGTAGAAGTCAGGAAATTAAAGAGATACAGAAAGTGCATTCCCAGCAGGAAGAGTTACAGAGTTCAAGCCTTTTCAATATTACTCTACCTAGAGAAAAAGACTGAAAGTCTTATCTCAGCACTGGTGGGGCCACACCTCAAGTACTGTGTTCAGTTTTGGGCCCCACACTTCAAGAAAGACATTGAAGCCCTGGAACATGTTCAGAGAAGGGCAATAAAAGTTCTGGAGCACGAGTCTTATGGGGAGCAGCTGAGGGAACTGAGATTTTTTTCAAGAAGGGGAGGCTCAGGAGTGAGCCTCTTCAAATACCTGAAGGGAGGTTGTTGCAAGGTGGGTGTTGACTTCTTCTCTCATATAACTAGGTATAGGACTAAGAGGGAATGACTGCAAGTTGTGCCAGAGGAGATTCAGATTAGACACTAAAAATCTTCTCTGAAAGATTGGTCAGGTGCTAGAATGGGCTGCCTAGGGAGGTAGTGAAGTCACTGTCCCTGGAGGTGTTCAAGAACCATCTAGATGTTGCACAGAGTAATATGGTTTAGTGGGGAAATGTTGGTGATAGGTAGATGGTTGGACTGGATGATCTAGGAGGTCTCTTCTAACCTCGGTGATTCTGTGATTCTATTTCATTTGATAAGAATTAGATTTTTTTTCTTGTTTCCTTTTTTTTTTTTCCATTCCACTTCTTCTGGAAAGAAGATTTTCTGAAATGTATCTTGTCATTACTGTCAGAAATTATGTTCTCATGTGATTTATTTTATGTGATATATATATAAATATATGTTTTCATATGACTAATCATATTAATTTCTTTCCTGTTTAGGGTTGAACTTCTGCATTTCTCACGTGGGGACAGGAACTATTAGTAATGCGTGTTGCTACTTAATGACATTTATTTTTTGTGAAAATATGTCAACAAAAATAATTAATTTGACAATTTGAAGTAAAGGTTATGTTTTTACTGGTTGAGATAAATGTAATTTTAATTATGTTTTTTCTTGACATGAAAGATCTTTTTAATGAAGAATCATATAATATTGCCAAATTGCGTGTTCTAAGATATGTAAGAATAGCGTATTAGATTAACTGATACAGTATTTTAAAAGGATCCATTTTCAGGTACCAGAAATCTGAAGTCATAAGGAAGGAGACCTATGAAAGGCTTTGTGTCAATGGAAGATGTTAATTTTCTATAATTACAATTAAAATGTTTCCTGTTTTCTTTTTATGAGAAAAAAAATGTTTGTATTACTGCTTCAGAATGTACCGTTGAGTAATTTTTGGCATGTATGTAAAGAGAAATCAGAGGTTACAAACCTAAATCAAGAAAATATTTGCCTCTTATTTGAAAATTTTCTAGGATTTTTCAGTAAGATTTCTGAGGGACATAAGGTTTTCAAAGACCTTTCAGTTATTACTATTTTTTTTTTTTTTTTCTGGGGCAAGGATCCAGGTAATAATCACAAAGTTTTTTAGATAATAATTATCTAGCCATATTGGCAGTATTTGATGAATAATGATCCATGAAAGAGTACAGATTTTCTCTGTGTCCTGGCTTTATTGCAAACAGGTTTATTGGATAGGTAAAAAATAGTATACTAACACTAAGCAGAACTGGGTGAGACATTTCTGCACTCCTCTGTCTCTGTTCATGAGTTGTGAGGAGCCTTAATTAGGCTGTGTGGCTTGTGTCTGAATTTCAGTACAGGTTGCTGTACAGTTTTAACAGTTACAGAGTGCTATAGTCCACAACAGCCCAATGTTGAGACTTGCTGCGTACAAAAAAAAAAAGTAGTTCAGAACCTACCAGCAGCCTCTGCACAGAAGAAATGTTTTACTGAAAGGCATAGGATTCTATTACTTTCTAATTGTCATATAAGTTTATTCTTATATGACAAGATGTGCCTGTAAAAACGATTTTCAAATGCTTCCTGAACACCTGTACCTGTTATATCTGAGATGTTGTATCTTACCTTATGACCTTATTTTATTCTATGCCTTTCAAATGAGAAATTGGCTTTCTAATCCCTGCATCTGTCTGTCTATCTATCTATCTATCTATAAACTTATCTATCTATCTATACGGTAATGAAAATATTAAAAATAAAATTGCTATAATGTTACTTGTGTGCAGACACGTCTGTTTGAAAAAGAAACATATGCTTCAAATTTTGTAAATTAATATGTGGAGGGTTAAAGGTAAAGCTTGTAAGTGTGCTTGTAAGACATGTCCAACATTCCTCCATTGCCAGTACACAGCTCCCATGAAGAAATGCTTTCAGTTTTATGCCAGTGCCATAGTTGTGTCTCTAAGGAGAATTACAGGTACAATGCTCCTCAGCTGTATCAAAAATTGTGCTCAAGTATTTCTCATGTCAAAAGGCCTCAATAAATGTAAAAAGAGATGTTTTTTTTCACATCTAATTTCCAATTCAATACTTAATAATTATTATTTTTTTTCCTATGCTGTGGTAATTTTATTGTTTTGATAAAAAAACAGAACCCCAAATTATTCTTCATAGATAGAAAATATATACTGACAAATATGTGTAGTAATATATGTATATGTATGTTCACATGCATAGATAAAAATATGTGTATGCATGTTTCTGTTTGTGAAGTTTTAATCAATATTAGTGGAAAATAGCCTATTGTGCATGTATAAAGCATTCTTCTAGTGTCTGAGAAATGGAAATGGTATTAAGTTTTGACACTAGGTAGCAGCTCTCAGTTTCTGCCCTGAAACATGTTCGTCATGAATGATGCCTTTGAAAGGTCATCAAAGGTAAAGGAAAATGAGTCAACAAACTAAACTAGCCTGACATTACCTGAAACAAATTAGTTGATCTGTTTTCCTATCTGGCAGCTGTTAAAAACAGGAGGCTGCTGAACAAAACTGCAATCTCCGATGGCAACGAAAAGAAGAGTATTTTTTTCCCATCTGTAAAAGATTATAGTTGTTGTATTACAGTTGTTTTGTCTGAAGCTGAAGACCGGAGATGATGTGCATTTCAGCTTATGTATGTATATTTATAATGATTAGATTTTCCCTAGAAAATTGATCAGAAATACAACTTGCCTACTTTTCTTAATTTGCTCTGAAGAAAAAGTATTTTGGAAGTTTTGAATATATTAGTGTTGCTAAGGGAGTATGTGCTTTTATAGTACCCTTACTCACCGTCTTCTCTGGAAGAAGAAATGTAAACTGTAGCTAATGGAAAACACAACAAATCAATTCACACCGTGTCTTGTGAAGTCAGTTATAATCTCTTCTTTGTAATAAAACAGCACTTTGGAAAATAAAAATGTTTTATACAATTATATGAAAAGTTGGTATGAACTTTGTAATTTTTATCTGCTTTTAACAATAATTTTTTTTTTTTTATTTTTTTTATTTTTTATTTTTTTGGTCTCCTTCTGAATCTATAGTTCTCAATGGAGAATAAGAAGATAATGCCAGGATGTGAGCTGTGGTACTTAACAGCCAGACCTCTAGCAAATACATTGTAGGCTTCTTGGGAGTCTTGTATTACAGAGTACAGCTCCTTACAATAAATATATTTTTAGTGCTAAATTACACAAAATTGTTTGGTGCTGTATATTTTTGATAAACCAGAACCAAATAACAACATAATAGCTATGTGTTAGGTCCTGGGAATGCACAGAAAGAATAAGAATGTTAAGCCACTAACATATGATATTTAAAGAAAAATAAATTCCTAATAACTTCATGAAGTCTGCAGAATTGTTTTTATAAGGGTATATATACATGTCCTACTAATTTTTCCCAAGAATTTTTCCCAAGAAAAATTAGGAGCAAAGAAAAACATCATAATAAAAACAGTCTTGCGGAAAAAGAAAGACCATCTATTTAATTGTGCTGTTGCATTTTCAGCCTCGTAAGTAAGCAAATTCAAGTATGTAGTAGATAATGCATTGTGTTTAATGTTCTTTTCAATAACTAATCATCAACACTCTAAGGGGAAGTTTATTCTGAAATAAATGTAAAGATTTAGAAATAAGTAGGGGAAAGTAAAGAAAAATATTAGTGACCAGAAAAAATGTATTACAGATTTACAGAATTGCAGGGGTTGGAAAGGACATGTAGAGATCATAGAGTTCAATTTCCCCTGCTAAATTAGGCTCCCTACAGAATTTTGCAAAGGTAAACATCCAGATGAGTCTTGAATATCTCCAAAGAAGAAGACTTCAGAACCTCTCTGGGCAGTCTGTTCCAGTAAGAAGTTCTTCCACACATTTGTGTGGAACTTGCTATGTTGCAATTTTTGTCCATTTTTATTTGTCCTATCCCAAGGATATTATTACGTTATTTGTCCTAACCTCAAGTCCTTCTTCATAAGGCTTCTCTCAGTAAGTTATTCTCCTAGACTTATAACTGTTATGTACTTATAATTGGGATTGCCTTAAATGCAATGCCTCACACTTGGCTTTGTTGAATCCCACTAGATTGTGTATCTACTCCTCAAGCCTGTCCAGGTCCCCTGGATAGTGTCCCTCCCTTCTATTGGTTCAACTGCACTACTCATCTTGGTGTCATCAGCAAACTTGATGAGGGTACACTCAATCCCACTGGTCTATGTTGCTGATAAAGATGCTAAAGACCACTAGCCCCAAGAGGGACCCCTAGTGGACGCCCTCTGTGACCAGCATCCACCTGGACATAGAACCATTGACAACAAGCCTCCGGATATGACCATCCAACTAATTCTTTATCCACCTAGTCTAGCCTTTGAATCTATGTCTCCAATTTAGATCTAAGGGTGTGAAGTGGGACCTTGTCAAAGGGCATGTCAAAAGTGGATAATTAATGAAAGTAAGCTTGGTGTTATAAAAAAGGCTGAAATAGAATTCAAAGTAAGCCATAGTATGTTCCAGCTGTTTGTAACAGATTTTTGTTTTAATTTTTTCGACTCTAGTTGTTTTGATTTTATGCACTTTATGCATATACAGAAATTAATGTACTCCTCCATTTAGCAGTGGACAGCTAGAAGTTAAATTCCATGACTGATAATGAAAATAGTTGCTGTGAAAGAGAGAAAAATGGCATGGAAATACAGTCTTTGATATTCTTGCAATAAGGAACTTACAGATTGCTGATTACATTTTGAAGAGTTTTGACGGATAACACTAGAAACAGGAACTTGCTAGGAACTCTTTAATGAGACATTTCCTTAATCAGAATATCTGAGTTTTGAGAACTTGAAGCTTTTTATTTGAAGGCCTTCTCAGGTAAAGGGAAGAATTTATGGTGACGAGAAATACTAATTACAGTGAAGTCCAAGAGGCTAAGGAGGACTCTTGGATTGTTCACTCCCTACATTACCTCTGTCACAACACATTTCACTGGAGAATGTTAACTATCTCACCATGGGGTACTGCAATCTATCTGAAAATCTTCCACTGGTGTTTTTTCACAAAATGGTAAATACTTGGTAACCCAGACAGAACCTGCTTGTTTAAGCAAGTACTTTTCAGTGGAAGTGGGTATATAAGGTGATTTCGTATTTCAGATGGATATTTGAGTTACTGGGCCTTTGATTTTATCTAGGAGACCTTTCTTACATATCTCTGGGATTGCACATGGAAAATCAACGAAAATCAAAAATTACAAAATCAAAGAATATATTCCTGGCTAGCTCTAATAGGAACTATTATTTTTCACAAAGCTTTTGAAGTCATTAAGGCACAAGGGAAACTAATATGATCAGCAGGAAACACTCAGCCCCTTGAAATGTGTTCATTTTGTAACTGAACAGATTTCCAGCTGGAATGTCCCTGATAACAATTAATTTCCCCCTACAGCACTGTTTTCATTGCCTTGCTGGGAAGAGCACTACAAAGCCTGGCTCTGCTGTAGCATCTGGGAACAAAGACTCCCACTTCTTACTATCTCTTCCTCAAAGCTAAACTCAGGTGGATATTTTGCTCCCCATGTATTGCTTTGATTAGTGAAATGATGTTGAGTGCAAGGCTAAATACACTGTACTGTTCATAAAACATTGAATTTACTGGAACTCTTTTCTCCTGTCTATTAATGTGAATGTAACAATCCCAATTGTTTTCTCCCATCTTTCCTACACAACCAGAGCCTACATTTGAACCGAGGCTCACTTTAATTATTGAATTAACACAATTTCATGGTTGATATGTTTCTTTTTCACCTCTGGGCTTTATATTTACCAGTCTGCTGTGATCTTTTTCCCTATTGGTGCAGGAAGAAATTAATGCATTTGCTTGTTGCTCATGCATTACTATCCAGAACAGCTCCAAATTAAATTTTAGGTAAAGAAACAAAGTCCTGTATGAAAACTTCTACCTACAGCTTCTTATATTTAAAAATAAATTAGACACCTTTCTTTAAATGTTTACAGACACAGATTTCTGTCACAGTCTACTCAGGTCTGAACTACTTGTTATCTATTTAAGTCTTTTGTTCATTTCTTGAAACATGCAGCCCAAACTACTGAGATGTTGAAACCATAAACCTCGGCCCTGACCTGTCCCTGAATGTCACTGTGCTGTAGCTTGTTCAAATAGAGCAACAGACAAAGTTTAGATTCCACGATATTAAAGTGTTTGGAATGTTTGGATATGTAAAATATTTAAGTCTTCATGTAATTTATCAATAGACCACAAAGAATCCTACTTAGATATATCTATGCAGCATTAAAATCAATAGTTATCATCTGCAATAGAAGAGTTCATAATCTGCAGTAAAAGAATTGGAGGGAGGAAAGGGGGTGGAAAAACACAGAGTTGTTTATTTCTTTTGAAATGATGCCCTCTCTCTTCTAAGCAGTCACAATGTGGCTGGAAAAGAAAATTGTGCTGAATTTGTTACAGCCCATCACAATCATTTCTTCCTTGCATACTTTCAGTTTTAAACAGTCTGAAGTAGCATTCTATCAGGATGACAAGCTGGGCTAAAGAGGCAGTACACTGTAGAAAATATGAAGTTATCCTTATGGAAAACCCTAATTGTGTAATTACAAAAGCATACAACTTAACCTTAAAAATATAGCATTGAATCAAAAACTCCTTCCTCGCTTACGTTTCTTTCTTTGTTCTTATTTTCCTTCCTTTTTGCTATTGCATTATGATTGCTGCTCTCTCTTTTGATTCTTGTCATATTTCCCCCTCTAAGGAGAAGAGCAGTGTTGAATACTGCTTCATTGGCCCTCTTGAAAGACCAGGTAAATATCATAGCAAATAACCTACGGAGAAATGAAGAATTATTCAATATAATATTGATATGAAGTACAATATGCCTCTTTCAGTATCTGATTCCCTTGGTACATACTTATTTTGTAGAAAGCCATTCAGCAAGATTTTTAGCCATCTTTCCTGCATGAATCTATCGCTGTTAGGATATATAGAGTGGTGGGGCTGGTGAAGAGGTGGCCTCCCTCCATGGTCCTCTGTTTCATTCTATAGATTACTATTTTTACCCCTTCTGAAAGATATAATAACATTTTGTTAATAACTTTAGAGAAAATGCAAATATGTTTTTAGCGAGGAAACTATTTATTCTGTGAATACCTTTATGTTTATCTAAAAATTAAAGGAAATGAATGAAGTGAGATATTTATTAGGATAGTCTCTTTAAAAGTTCATTCCCTCACAATCCTTTATTCTCCAAAGTATCAGATTCAGACATTGTGTTATGAATTTTACTCTCATCTGCCTACCACTGAAAATTATTATGCAGGTGGAAATGCTGATGTTACATGGTCTCTCTACAGTATTTACACAAGGGAATATTTATTTTTCACAGAAATTATCCTTTTGACTCATATGTCATTGAATTTCTTCCAGGAAGACGGATTGCACACTTGAATAGAGGTTGCCAGGCTTGAGTCTGTGTTTATCTTGTACTTGTTGAACTTTAAATGAGGGAATCTTACTACACTGTGTCAGTACAACTGAACTTTAGGTAGCCTCGCTGAAACAGGAAATCCACCTTTTGTATATCCTTTCTTTCAGAGAATATATTGAAAGTAAGCTTTTATAAGTGGATATTATATAATAGCAGCTGTTTTCAGAGCTGACAAAGACCTTGAGAAAGTTAATGTTTTGCTATTATTAACTAATCAAGAACGTGTACTCCCAGCTCATTTTTCTAAGCAATGAGCCATAATTCTTTTGTTGTTGGGTAACCTTTAGTTTCTAAGAAAAGTTAAACGATCCTGAATTAAAAACAATGTCAATGGATGATCAGCATCTTTATATATAGTAATCTAAGATGATAAATTGTAACTATTAAATTTCCCACTTTTTGTTTTTTAATATTGTAGAAAAGCAAGAGTAACAAATTGAAGTAAGAAAAGATTTGGTTACATACTTTTTCTACTCAGAAGGCACCTTCTAGGCATAAGCCTCCAAAGAAGTGAATGTATTCTTTATATCAACTGTTTCTTTGAAACTCTTTATTTAATAGGAAAGCAGCTTTCTCTTAGAAGGAAGCAAATCAGAGCATAAGTGACTGCTATTCCCTATTCATTTTCTGTGGAGTGTAGCATAGATTTTTTAATATAAAAGAAATTTTAATTTTTTCATCTAATCATCATTTAATACTCTATTTACAAACTCAACTACAAATAAAGTTTCTGTTACTTTTAACTTTTGATAGTAACTGCAGATGACAGAATGAATGTATAGAAATAAGGAATTAATTAAACATAACTTCTATTATCCCCACTGCATTCAAGCTTATACGCACACTCTTTGTCAAATTTTGGTACAATATTTTCGCATCTCAAATTGCATGACATGGAAGTACAGGGCAGGGAAAGTGAAAGAAAGCTGACCTACACGACTTCTTTCATGTTTTTCCTTTCCAACAACAGGGTATCACAAGGACATCCTTTTCACTTGGTCCCCAATTATCCACAAAAATGTATGTAGGTATTTTGATTTATTTTTATGAAAGCTCTAACTGAAATAAGTTGCTATTTATACTTGGATTTTAATGCAGTTATAAGAAATGATTCCCTATAAAATAAACTGAAAAATAATAAACATCAATAGGCTCATAGGCTAGTAGATCTATATAACTATAGGAGACCAAATTTAATCTAATTTCATAAAAATATTCTCACTCTCTTTGCTTTATCTTTTCAATTTTACTTCCTTCTGTATTAGTTTAAAGATATATATACTTTTTTTTTTTTTCCTTTCTTGAGTTTCTGGCTGGAATGTACTAGAATTCATATTTTTCTCCCCAAATTATTTTCAAAATGAGAAGAAACCTTGTTTTCTACTTGAAAAGAGAATGTGTTTGCATCATTTTTGTCTAAAAAATCAACAACTAGAAGGGCGGGATGTTAAAGAGCTCCGAGGAGCTGATACAGTTTGTGAAATGTCAACACATTTGAATCCAAATTCATGATCCCCATGTCTCAGCTCAGTTGCTGTCTAGTCTCATGTCTCTGGACCTTGAATCTTCTAGATAAATGCAATCTTGCATTAGAGCACACTTCACAGAAAACTTCAGATATTCTGTTGACTAAGCTTAGTCAAGATCTGGAAACTGTTTCTCTGCCTAAATCCCTTGATTCATTTGTCATGCTCTGAGCATGAATACACAAGCAGGTTATTCATAGCATACATTTTGTATTCCTTTTAACTTTTCCACAGCATCACTGTGCACTGATCCAGCCAGTATATGACCTGGCTTCAAATCCATTTCAGTGTCAAAGAATTCTGATCCATCATTCCCTCTCTTCAGTAAAATTTCTCAAATTCCTGGAAAGAAAAAAAAAAAAAAAAAAAATTCTCAGCCTCTACAGAAGCTGCACAAACTCTAATATTGGTTTAGTTTTAAGGCCTCTTAAATAAAAATTGGGAACTTGAGGACATTTTTTCCCCTGTGGATTGGCAGGACAAGAGAGAATGGCCTTGAGTTGCACAAGAGGACGTTCAGGTTGAATATTAGGAAAAACTTCTCCAAAAGAGTGGTCAGGTACTGGAACAGGCTGTCCAGAGAAGTGATATAGTCACCATCCTTGAAGGTATTAAAAAAACATGTAGACATCATACTTAGGACATAGTTTAGTAGGTAATACCAATGGTGGGTGGATGATTGAACTAGATGATCTTGAAGGTCTTTTCCAACCTTAATAATTCCATAATTCTATATTCAATCCAGTGGTATTTTTATTTTAGTAGTTCATATGAACTGGTCATTTTGACTTGACTTATCCTAAAACATTATAAAAAAGTCTGCACATCTGACATAAATGTCAAGCTTTCCATCTCATGACCTCAGAACTTTAAAAGACAGAGAATCCCATGATTTTTAAAGTGACTTTGACTGTGACTTTGGTTCTAGCTTCCAGTCTTGAAGCAGGATGGTATTTGAAGGATCAAAATGCAGTCTTAGATTTCTCCGAACTCTCTTTCCTTACTGTTTACACTTTTGAAGTCGGAATGTAACGCTCCTTAGGCACATGCTGTCCCTGAGTCCAGGACATACCTTCATGTTAATGGTACTAGACACAGAGGTAATTTTCAGTATTATCTACAGTCATATTTTCTGGTATCATAGATATTAATTAGATTCCTTTGCAAAAAGAATACCTGTACAACAAGAAGTTTTCTCTGTTTATAATATTCTATAGTGCACTAGATATTGCTGGAGATATTGGTACCTGAATAGATTTGCTCTCCTTCATTACTCCACTTCTCAGTTTGACTGTGGGATGAATTCACAAGCCTTAATTTATGACTTTACAGTCCTATCCATGGAAACAGTCTCTAATAGCAAAAATTCATTTCTGTGACTTTATTAAGAAAATAATAATAAAAAAAGCAGTAAAGCAGGCAAGGATGAAGAACAAGGTTGTTAATTCAGTGGAACTAATTTGAAAAAGAGGAATGAATATGTGATATGATAACAAAAAGACATTCTAAACACAAGGATGCTATTCAAGCATTTATTTTTCTTTAATCTATAAATAAATATATATATAATTTGAATTAATTGTGGTAGCACCAAATTAGGCTTTTTTTTTAACAATATATTGAGGCACTGGGTGTGATACATTTAAAGGCTGCAATACTTATTTAATTAGGAAGAAAAGAAAAAAGGAAAAGGGGCATTGTAGGGTGGAGGGAAAGTAAATCCTTGTATAAGGTACTGTCACTTGGCCAAATTCTCAGCTCACTGCAGTCCATTAGCTTTAGAGCATAGAGTGATACAACTACATCTGGTCCATCTGCCTTGAAGGGAATGAGAAATCAAGCTAAAAAGATGAGGGAGAAAAGTGAGGCAGTTGGCTAGCCAGAGGTATCATTTTGGTTTTTACAACTACTGGCAGAGATTAGGTAGAATGTCCATCAGAAAAAACTGGCTAAAGTTACCTCCTATTTCCCACTACTGACTGTAAAAGAGAAGCTGAGCTCCTCTGGAGTTATAGCTATAACATTCTATCTGGAACAAACCCCTCTGAATGCTCTGAATGGAGTTTGAACTAAGATTCAGTGACTGTAGGAGTCACTTCATGCAGTGCTACATGCACTATATTTGCATTACATCTTGTTTGAACTGTACTCAAGTTTTCTTATATGCTGCCTGAAGAATTTACCCTCAAAACTAGTCCAAACTTAGCAGCTGCAGTGTCTGCTTCCCAGTGCTATGATACAATGGGTTGCAGTTGAATGTATGTGCCAGATCGCAGTAGCCTGTAAAGTCATCAGTCACAGCAGAAAACATCTCCTCTGCTCCTCTCTGTGCCAGAAATGCTGGATGTGGCAACAAGCTGGGGTGGATACATCTTCCTTCTTCCTTTCACTTTGCCTTTCAATATGTACACCCTGAAGCAAAGTTGTCTCTTCTTCCCTAAGAGTAACCATAGACATTGAAACAGACAGTTACTGAGAAATACGACAGCAGGGTGATGTTGCCAAATCATGTTTATGCAGGGCATATATCTGTCTTCCCCCCCTTTACATGTTCTGAGGGCCCAGAGTACACTTTGCCTTTGAGGAAGTCTGAGCAAGAGGAGGTAATTGCTAATCTAGAGTTAATTTAGGATGGTTGAATGAATCTTATGATCAACATATTCATATAGTATGTACTGGGCCACAATAGTATACACATTTTCAGAAAATACTCTAATGTATAAAGCATTTTTGTACATACCTTCAGCCATTCTGAAAATTATGAACTTGAGAATTTTCCTACATTTGGACATTTAAAGGAAGAACCTGTATGTGAACAAGATTTATTTCAAAGCTAATTATGTATTCTGAATCTTTGTTCATAAATGACTTTTTGGAAGATTTGATCAGAAAACATTACAGTTACACATACCCCTGTGATCACCAAGTGCTATCAGACTGCTTCAAACTAAAGCAACATACTGGAATCCACATAAAAATAACCAGTCCAAATTTAAGTCATCATTAAGACAGTATTTAACCACTCATGACTCTGCTTATTACACATGGATGGCATTCTTACTTATTTTCTTACTGTAAAAGCTGCCTCTAGCCAATATGCTTTCAGTATTGTGAATGATGCATTGTATATAGAATTTACAGTTTTGTGACAGACCTCACTAACACGAATCAGCACCAAACAGGGAGTAAGGAATTATTATTGCTACAAATTTATCACAGGCATGAAAGAAAAATAAAACATTAATTCCCCTTTAAGAAACACTTATTTCTTTTGCATTCACATGTGATTACTCACTGTATAAATAGAAGTTCATGAAGTGCAACAGAAAGTAAATTATACCTGTTACTCCTTAAGCCACATTGATACATCCTTGAAGCACGGTAGTATGGACTAAAAGATACTTCTCCAACAACTCATTATTCATGGATCATTGACATGATAGACCCTAATAGCTCCCTCAAAGACATTACAGTGCGCTATATAAATGCAAGCCTTTAATCTATGGATCATTGGTATGATAAAATGCAACATTCTTCTGAAACCCTTGCAGTCTATCAAGTGAATGCATACGATTAGAGATCCTTAATTTGTACATTATTGCCACGATTGATCATTACACTTCCTTTGGGGCTGCTATGGTCTATCCCATTAACATATATCCAGTGAGTGCTAATCGGTAGATTATTGATACAAGCCTTTCTGTCTGTTAAAAGAACTTGCACAGTTGAGGCATCACCCTTTTAAAGAACCTTATATACTGTTATTTATTCTTTAGTTCAGTGACATCTTTTTGTTTCTTTCTTTTGCTTCATTACCAATTGCTTCCACAAGCAGTCAAGTTCTTGTGTTCAAATGACACTTTATGTTCATCCTATAAAACAGAATTTCACCTTTTACTTCTATAATGTCACAAAATTGCATGTGAAAAAAATTGGCATGGTTGAAAAATCAGGTAGTGATTGTGAAAGTGTTTGTGAAAAAAAAACTGTTGCACTTCTATGCATACAGGTAATGAGTGCTTTTAAATAGACTTTCTCACAGTTTCCTCTATTAAAATTCCTAAAGTTATCAAGCCAGACCCTATGGATTTCTAGTCTTGAGATTAACTTTTTAATGTTTAACTATTAGAAAAGTTCATATTGTAACCCAGTGGCATTCAACTATTTCTAGTCTTTTAGTCATAAAATGACTAAATCTCACCTCATAAAACCCCATAGCTTACATTCTTGACTATTCATGGTAGTACTGTAATGATAGGTGGTAGAAGCTGGAAAATGATGGACTGAAGAGCAACTCACAGCCCTCACAGAGTTAATCTCCCAGGCTCCTAGGTAGCAAAAGGACAGAATCCAAGGTTACTACGTTGCTCAGATTCCCACTTGGGTTGTAGCTGCAAGAAGCTGACTCCCTACCTCCAAGTAAAAAACTTACCTTCCAGTTTCTGCAAATCACTGTTTTTCAAACAACAACAACAACAAAAGCAACAAAAGAAACCCACAAACTTGTTTTACTAGAAAATTCCTCATGAGATGTTTTTCCTCTTGCTTAATTCCAGACAACCATGGTTTAGATGAACTCTTATTCGAGGTCAATAGACATCTGTCTAGTGACTGTAGAAACTCCATTTTCATTATTTTTAATTTTTTTTTTTTTTTTTTTTTTTTTTTTTTTTTTTTTTTAGCCTCAATGGTTGCTAAGAAAAACTTGGAATGTGAACTGAGTGCACTGGCTTTACTTACAGCTGCTTAAGGCATAAAAGAAGAGCAGCAGATGGTGAAGCAGCAGCACTTACTAAAGCACAAATTCAGTAATAAACCCAGCAAGCTCCCACACTTGTGGAAACAGGCATGGTTCTCATTTTTCCATTGTTGGGTGAAGGGCTGGCTAAAGGAGAAATCTGCCTGAGTTACAGATGTATGAAGGGAGAGAATAGAGGTGGCTGTGGCAGCAATAGCAGGGAACAAGATCAGAAGGAAAGTTTACTCATCCTTTCCTATCTCGTCACTAGTTTCAGAAACATGGACATTGGCTGCTAGCAGCCAGGGTATCTGGTTCCCTATCTGAGAAGTTCTTATGTAGTTTAAAACTGAAGATATATATATATATATATATATATTTTTTTTTCACCTAAGATTTTTTATTTTTTTAAGCTAAGTCCATTGTACTTTTAGCTTTGTAAAGCTTGCATCCTTTCACAATGAGAAACTGCCATATAAATTCTGTTGCAGTGTGTTGTAAGATATGGGAATTTCCTTAGTTTTTTATTATTATTATTATTATTATTCTATAAACAAAAAGATAGCAAAATCAATTTAAACTGTATTGGTCCAGTAAATAGAGGGTGAAAAAAAAAACAGTTCGGCTAAGAGGATACATATTTTTTCAGCTAAGAGCACGTATTTTCAAAAACTGTGACAGCCTCTCACAGCCACAGTAGTAGGTAGTTTAGGCTCCAGCTCTGACTTATGTTAAAATGATCACAATCTGAGGTGATAATGTCAGCAAGTTATTTTATTTCCCCTCCCTCTGTGCTTTTCTTATATTAAGAGAAAATCTTAATTTTCCATTGATTTTGGGGAATGTAAACAAATAATTTTAACTAATGTGCTACTATTTGCCTCACTGCAGTGCTCAGCATAATTCCTAAAAATTACTTTCCAGGGTGCAGTTCCTCATTAGAATTGCTCTGAAGGCAAATCTGTTGTGAGAGGTTTCCACCACAGTCTTTTGCCTCACTGAAGGTTTCTGTCCTCTCAAAGGTGTTCATTTGACTGTTTGTATGTCTGTGCACTACAGAACAGGAGAGGGATAGGAGCTTACCTGTGCAACGATGAGAGCAGGACCTGTAGAACGGCTTTGATAAGAAAAGATTCATAATGTCAGATATCATATGGAGACTATTATTCGTATCAGCAGTCTTGAATGAAGTATTTCAACTGTATTGTTGCATATGTTGTTGCTCTTGCATTTTGTACTGCATGTGTCTGAACAGCACAGATGATGAAAACTGCTCTACTGTCTCTTTCAGAAACATATACAAAGTATGTTAAAAGTTGATATTTGTTTTCCTTCTTCCAAATTATACCTTTGATGGACTACAGGAGATTTCTGTGAATGAGATCATAATAAGAATCAATATTTAAAAAGCAGCCTGGAATTTCTCTTTAAATTATGGCAGAGCTGTTGCTACATTAACTGCTCTCATAAAGTTGCTTAATGACATCTTGTTAGTGATTTAAGATAATGAGATGATAAGGGCAAAATTCATTGACCTTTCAAAGCTTTTGATTCACTAAATGACACTCTTAGATAAGCTAATTAAATTTTGCTTCTTCTGTTGGAATGATGGCTTGGTTCTGATCTTATTTGATTAAGAGGAAGAATCAGTGGTTGTTGGATGCTATCATTCTGATTTATTACTATAACTATTGAAAGGTGCCTTAGGGCTCAAGGACTGATTTACTTCTTTTTATTTAGTACTAAATTATCTTTGAGATATTTGTGATAAGGCTTCAGTTCACTTACATGCCATTTGGCAATACTACTTTGTATGACAGTCCTGTAATAACTCTGCCTTAATATTCTTGCTTCCAAAATGACTATAATAGGAAAATTTGGAAAGATAAATTTGAGATAATGATAAAAGACTAACTTCATCTTAGTTTCCCAGGAGACTTGTCAAAGGGAAAGAGATATACAACTAACAGCAAGGCTGTAACAAATTATCAGAGAGTAACCATGATTAGTCAGAATATTTTACTCAAGCATTCATAGATAAGTGCTTCAAGATAAAACTATGCAGTCCCTCAATGTAGTAAAATCCTCACTTAAGCATTTATATCTAAGCATTTGAAGAGATTCAGTTTTATTTCTTTTATCCTATTATTGGGAATCTGGTTATGTTAATGAGACAAACCATTCACCAGAAGAAAAGTGGGTGCTAAAATTACTGAAGAAAATGACAAAATGTATGAACTCTTCTACAAGGCAAATTTACAAGATAAAATCTTCCTGATTTGATGAGGATTTAATTGCTATCTACTTTATGATAACTTAGTTAGCCAACTCATGTATCATTATTTTGGTCAGGTTATTGTACAAGTACCATATCTCAGATTGTATGAAATATTTTACCAAACTAAGTATACTAGATCCATTCATTTAACTTCATGTCTCCAACACACTAAAGTCTGATAACAGAACCCACAGTTTGTTTTTACTTAAAATTATGTTGACAGCTATTATTAATACATTTTGGCTTAATTTATTTCAGTTAGATCTTGTGTTTTTTTGTTTTGTTTTGTTTTGTTTTGTTTTGTTTCCTTTTTTTCTTTTTTTCTTTAAAATTCTGTCTAAACTAGGATACTGCCAAAATGACTGATCTCTAGTTGATTGGGTGATTCCAAGGATATTGGTGCTACACTCACATTCTTCTAGTACTCTGGAATTTCCCATGCTTGCTATTAAAAATGAAGTTCCATAAACCAGCAGGGTTTCTGGAAACCCTCAGAACCCCACTTTCATTAAGAAGTGCCAGCACTTCCAGACTTTCCACTGCAGTTAGGACTTGGAACCTGGAATTCTCTCAGAGGTTTTTGGGCTCCTTAGCTGCACCTAGGCCATAAGCACACTGATCCCAGTCATCTGATTCTGAAGCAGACTCTGTATGAATAATATTGTCAAAACAAAGGGAATTATGCTTGTTTATACTTGTTAATGGAACTTGGTTTGGGGTGGTGAGACAGCTGAGATCTCTCCAAAGAGAGTTTGTCTGTGAAGTTGCAAAAGAGCAGGAGGCTACTAAGATACAAAGGAATCTTGAAGATCTATGAATGGGATATAAAGAATGAATTGCACACAGAGGTGCACATAAGACACAATAACATTTTGCAGTAGATCAGCAGACTTCTGTGGCAAAGATATCAAAGTCATTTATATGCAAGATCAGAGAAGACAAGCTGATGTAGAAAGACTGTGTGTTGTGAAAATAAACAATGTGGAGGCTCATTATTCTTTCCAGAAAGAAAGACTCCTCAGTCTCTTAGACTGCTGTTCCTATTGTTGTGTAAAGTTTGGTTTTGATTGATCTTGTTTTTGTACTTTGTCTTTTTGAAAACAAATAAAGGTTTTGTACTGAGAAGCTTCAAATAAAATGTACCTACTATGTGCAGATCTATATGCTTATACTGTTAATGTACTTTCTGAAATGTAATTAATAAAATTAAACTTGTGTTCCATTGATAGTAACCTGACAAAGATGCATTTAAAACTGTGTTTTCATTTCATAAATATAGGTAGATGTGGAATATAGATAAGTTTCTGAAGAAATCACATGGAGTGCTGAACATTGTTTTGAAGGTATTTTGATGATTAAGAAGATTTTTTTTTTTTAATCAGAAAGTGTAAAATTTTGCCATTTAAAACATAAATACTTCGCTCCATATTTAAGTACCAAAAGCAGTTTCTAGTTTCAGAGTCTCTTAGTTATTCCAGTGAATTTAGTGGGTCTGTTTCCACTACTTTCTAGATACTTACTGATGGAATACTGAGTTATACTAATATTGTTGAGTTAGTGCCAGCTATCAGTTGCAAATTCTGGAATTCAAGTGTCTGTATAGTTAATGTTTTTGACTGATCCTTGACATGGTTGTCCATGTCTGTCTGTACTCTCCAAAACAAATCTTTGACAAAGATTTGGATTTACTATAGGACAGAGAGCTAATGTGCCATTTAACGTATTCCCAATAAGGACACCTTGTTTAAGAGAGCAAATAGACCAATATCTGGCAGATTTGTAGAAATAGTTCATAGGTAGTGTGATCACTCACTAGGCAAAACTGTGTAAGGAGCATTTTTTTGTGTAAAGTCATGTCTGCTTTTTTCTCCAACCTTCCCTTTTCCCGTTTCCAATTTCATTTCCCAGTCATGCAGAACAGTGTGGTATAACCCAAAAAGGAGAATGAGTAAAATGATAAAGGGCAGCTTACACTGCAGCATGCAAAATGAAGCCTGCTAGTAGTGCTGAATGCTAATGAGTAATTATTTGGTCTCACCCCAATCAGTCTTGATCAGATAATTAATTCAGGGGCTGAACATATGACCTGAACTTCTGAAGGCAATTGCTGAATGTTTTGGGTTTTTTTTTAGTGTGTGAACAAGTGATTCACAAAATGCATTCATTTTATAACAAAATAAATTCCTTCCACCTCTGTATATCAAAAGATTAATACAATAATGTACACTTACAAAAATCTTTAAATGTAGGCTAATAATATATGAACCCAATCAACCTTTATTCAAGATCAATACTTATACAGAGATCTGTTTCATCAGATTATAAACACCTTAGAATTGCCAAACAGTTGCTTAGAACCTGCTTATCTTCAATACCCACCACAAAGTATCTATCTGTTAACAAAAACTTAGACAAAAACTTAAAATTGAATTCAAACAAATAAATTAAATCTGCAACTTCAACTTATCTAACTTTCATAAAGTAGATTCTTCCTACATGTTGAAAAGTGAGTATTGAACTGTGTATTTCTGAAAGAATTATAATTTGTTCTTTTTTTTCATCTTGACTGGAATTTTATTTAAGAATAATGAAATTTTATTTAAGGATAATTGCTGTGAAACAATGATCAATAAGGGATACTGGGAAGAGAGGAGAGATTTTGCTTCCTTTGAATATTTTTACTTTTTAAATACAGACATATATGGAATGTAGACAAATGTTGTCTCTGAGGAAATCACATTCTTCTCTGAGGAAATAACAAAGGTATGCTACCTCGAGAGCTGAATGAGTCAGTGCTAATTTGAAGAAAGATATTATGTGGTGTTACTTGCAAAATTTAGCATTTAAAGTCTAACCGTCTGGATTCTAGTTTAAGCTATCAAGAAGATCAAGACCTTGTTTTCTCCTCCTTCTTGCATAGCCATGAATTCAAGAAGTAAGTCTGAAAAATTTTCCAGTGGACACCCTTGACATGAAGAAATTAATACTTATATGGAGTATTTAGACCAGATCCTGGATTTGAGGCTATTAATCATGTTCCTGTGGTACTTTGAATTTGGGGGAAGGAGTCTAATCTGAATGAGGAAATATATTTGGGAAATAAGGGAAGAAGAAAGATCTTTAATATGATTGCAAACAGTTCCAAACATCAGAAGACTCCTTGTAGTTTACATTATATCAAAGATGATCTCATTTTCAATGAAAATGGTCTTATCTTTAGAGGGGTACTAACAACAATCAGTAAGATAGGTTTGTGTATTAGTTATAAGAAGAGAGAAATGGAAAATTATGATACTCTAGATTTGATCTTTATGACATTGGGACATTATTGAGCATGAATATTCAGAAATTCACTATATCAGAATCAAAGGAAAAATGGAAAAGTACTGAAAGGAAAAACATGAACATTGGAAATATAAGTTAACATGGATGACCAGTCATTGACATAACAGACTGTCCAGATGAAAAGCAGTATCTTATGTACAGGAGAACATCTTGTAAAAACTGAGGACAACATTTCTGGACAGCTCCAGAGTAATAAGAATAGAAGGCAACTGCCAAAACTTTGAACTGAGAATGTAATACATCAATCCAAAAGTCCTCTTGATCCAACATCCTGTCTCAAATACTTTCCACACTCATACACTGAAGGAATAATGGAAGAACAGGTTAGAGCAGTTCTTTTGCCCTTTAAACCTCCCAGCTTCCTGGAACATTCTGAGGCAGATTTTTTGTCATTCATTGTATTTTACAGTGACTGATGAACCTGATGTCCATAACTTTTCACAGTCCTTTCTTTAAATCTACTTACATTTTTTGGCTGCCATTAACATAGATCATGTTACTTTCTGAGGCAGCAAGTTATTGACATGTGAAGTAAAACTATACCTTTGTAAACAGTGGGACTTGGAAAAAAAGACATATGTTCTCAAGTTTCATACACTTGTTGTGTAGGCAAAGAGGCAGCCAGAATACTCTCTAGTAGGTCTGGATAATGATAATGACTATGGGATGTGCTGTGTATTGCGCCAAATCTGTGTAAGAGATGGCTGTTGTATTACCATTTGTACAAGACATCTGAGGGAGTACTTTTTTTTCTCTTCAGTGATTGTTTAGTAGCAGATTTTTTTGTATGTGTGTTTGCATTTTTAATAATGATCTTAATAATTTAGCTATTGCAACCAACATAACAACATCTACCCCATTTTTTTTTTATTATTATTTTTTTTTAAAGGAAAGTTGTTATGGGATATTCCAGATTGAGAAGGTTCTTTCACAGTTTTGGGGGGAAATGGGGACTTCATCATTTTAGATAAGAGGTATTTATGTTAATTTTGTTAACACTAGTTGGAGCCAAGCAAATCTACTGCAAGCGGAAATAAGATTTTGGACAGACTTAATTTGGTATTTTTTTTTTCTGCTTCCTAAGACAGAAAAGTCAAAGACATGACAGCCATGGGGTTAGGCACTGCCGGCATTGCTTGTGATGCTTCCAAGGAGAACATGGATGGGCTGCTGCTCTCACTTTGCTCAACCCATGGCTGTGCAATTGGAGGGCACGTGCCCAGGCACAGCGCTGCCCTGTCATTAAGTCATTAATTTAAGTCAAGTCTGATTAATTTTTGTTCTGACTTCCATTTTTTATGAGTATCCCAAACAGTGGATTGTGAATTCTGACTTAAGAAATTAAACTTCACACTTAGAGTATTTAAATAATATTTTGTGTGGAAGAGCATGGTGGTTATAGTGTATCTTTACAACGTAATAGAATGACACGATGTCTCTTTTCTTCCCGTACTCGGTGCTAGTAGAAATGTTCATTTATCTTTCCACATCTTGGACAAACTGTTAGTCTCCAATTTGTTAGTCCAAGAGATCTTTCTCTTCCTTTCCATTCCTCTAGAGTTTATTTTGATCCTTACTAGGACAAGAAAACATTATTCACCCACTTCTAGTTATGCTACAGTTGTACTGTTCTCAGTAGCATATACTGAAGCTGAAAAATCTGAAAAAACTGTAGAGAGAAAGTAATGGATTCATTATTAAGCTCCTTGGTAGGGCAACCAGGGTTTTTATTCTTTTAATGTTATTTGCTTTTATTTCATGCTATATTTCTCTTTTAATCTTCTCAGCAGAAATCCCATCGACTAAAATGTGTGCAGTATCAGGCCACAAATGAGTAAAATGAAGAACAATTTGTAGAATGTAACCTATTTTCTTTAATGTTATAAATACTGTCACTTGTGAAATACTTGATAAAGAATGTGAATGTTTTAACCATTAAAACAAAAAATGCTTCATAGTGCACTGTGTATGAGTGACACAAAATGAAAACAAAAAACACTGCTTATGTTTTATGATGATTATCAATCAGTAGAAGAGGCAGTGTAATGCCTCTAGGAAGGCTTTAGTGAACTGGCCGTAGAACCCAGGTATCTATGAAGCTATTCACTATCAAGTTATGTCTACATTATGAAACAGTCTTGTTATGAGATTCTTTGCCTCTCCATACTACAGGACTTAGAAGATATGCTGTAGGAAGCATATCTTCCTACAGCAGGAAGATTGGGAAGGTAAGGGAGTAGAAAGGGGTAGGAAAGTAAGGGAGTGAATTTTCTTAGATTTCACAAGAGAGGCATAGCTTCAAAATCAATTATGAATCTTTAGAAATGATATCTGCTTCACCCAGACCTTTCCCATCATTGTATGCACTTTACATACCACTCTTTGCACAAAGCAGACTTCAAAGTGATAAAAGTGCAGAAGTGCACAGGTGTATCTCCTGTGCCTTTCTCCGTACACCTCAGAAGAAGTCTGGTTAAGTAAATGGAGTTTCCAGTGATCTTCTAAAATCTGTGAACTCAAGACTGTGGAATCATAGAATCATTCCGATTAGAAAAAACCCTCAAGAACATTGAGAAGAAATGTCTCAGGGAGCAATCATCAACTGTCTAGTCACCATTGATGGTCACTGTAGTCACTAAATTTAGACTATACAGTCTTGTCTATAATAGTCTTGTCTTTATACAGTCTATATAGTCTGCATATATTATTCTGTTCTAGTATATATGAAAATGTAAATACGAACCATTCTGGCAATGAATTAATATAAAATGTCAATATTAGCAATTAGTTTTTTATGGTCTCCCCAAATACAAATGTGAGACATTAGTTTATAATGGGAGTAACAAGGGGCATGTAGTTCAGGAAACTCTGAAAATAAAAATAAAAATAAAAATAAGTAATGTATAATAGATAAGAAATTATAAATGAAGTTAAATATTTTCTGACAAAGCATGAGGATTTTGTGTGTGTGTGTATTTTTGTTTTGTTTTGTTTTGTTTTGTTTTTTTCAGTTAACAAAGAATACTCACAGCTATTGTATGCTGGAAATGAACACATAGAACTAATATCAGCTAGTTTCTTGCTTAATTTTAGTTTTGCACTCTGGATATGCAGAGAGTGTACTTAAAGACTAGTGTTTTTGGAAGGTTTGATCGGAATGTATATGATAATCTAAGAAGATTTATTTAACATAACTTCAGACAAGATCATTGACATAGAATGCCTGATAGACTCTAAGGAATATATCTAGAAATAGCTTAGATATCTTTACAAATGTAGCAAAAACAAAACAAACAAACAAAAACAACAACAACAACAACAACAAAACAAAATGAAAAAAAAAAACCAACAATCCTTGATTGTTTAAATCCAGGATTGATGGAAGCAGTATATTTTTTTTATACATGCTAAATTGGATAGTGAAAATTAGTGAGTCAGGTTACTGCATTTGAATTCTAAAATTATGAAGCACTCGGGAAAAAGGAAAAAAAAAGAAAAGAAAAAGAAAAAAAAAAAAGAAAAGAAAAAAGAAAAGAAAAAGAAAAAGAAAAAGAAAAAGAAAAAGAAAAAGAAAAAGAAAAAGAAAAAAGAAAAAGAAAAAGAAAAGAAAAAGAAAAAGAAAAAGAAAAAGAAAAAGAAAAAAAAAAAGAAAAAGAAAAAGAAAAGAAAAAGAAAAAGAAAAAGAAAAGAAAAAGAAAAAGAAAAAGAAAAAGAAAAAGAAAAAGAAAAGAAAGAAAAGAAAAAGAAAGAAAAAGAAAAAGAAAAAGAAAAAGAAAGAAAAAAGAAAGAGAAAAAGAAAAAGGAGGGGACAGCTAGCTGATAAGGAAAAGAGAAGTCTCCCTGCAAGTTGGCAGATCCTCAGACAGTGATTAAAGCCAGTATGTACATAATGTGTTCTGAATTTGCTATGTTTTTTGAGGTAAAATGAATGCTGGAAGATCATCAGTTCTGGAAAAGCCTCGAAAATAGAATTTCTACAGAAAACAAAACAAAAACAAACAAAAAAACAAAACAACAATGACAACAACAAACCCTAAGTTATTATGAACAGATATTTCAGCATAGAAACTGTTGAATCCAGCTCAGCTCATCTCAGTTCAGCTGGGTTGTCACCTCTCAGGTTATTTACCAGTGTACATGTGCTCTTCTGGGTTGTCACATCTCAGATCATTAATGAAAGTACATCTGCTCAATTAGATTGCCGTAAACCTAGATTATTGACTGAAGTAAGTGCTCTCATCTGGATTCTCACTCCTTAGATCATTTATACAAAATATGAGAAACAGAATTTTTAGGCTGTAAGGAATTTCTTGAGATCATCTGGTTCAATGTCCATGCTCAAGCAGGTTCAGCTACAATACAAGGATGCTCAGAGCCGTGACCACTCAGGTTTTGAAGATATCAGAGGATGGAGATTCCACAGCCTCTCTGGACAACCTGTTCTTGTGTTTGACCCACTAAAAACATGTTATCTTGTGTTCAGAATGAACTAAACATATTTTAATTTTTATCCTTTGCCTCTTGTCCTACCATGGGAAGTACTGAGAAGAGACCAGCTCCCTCGCTTTTATTCCCTCTCATCAGGTGTGTTCCTATTTCTCCCAGATCCAGAATCATAGAAACACTCAAGCTTGCTTTAAAAAGGGTGGTCATACCATACTTAAGAGGCAAATATATCTGAAAGAAGCCTTACTAGATTTGAATAGGTCTCCACTCATAAGTCTTGTCATATTTGAATGAATTTGCATTGTCTACATCCATTGTTCTGCTGATACATGACACAGATGATCCACGCCTTGATAACTAAGATGTATATTCATATTTATAATCATTAATAAGAAACACGGCTATTAGCAGAGAGTTTTGTTTTAACTGTCACTTATCTTCAGCGTGTTGTACTTCACAATAAATGTAAGTTCAGTAGCTAGTGTTGAATCATTTTGATCCATTGCCCTAGGTATCTTAACAATGAGACATGCTGACATGAAAAAGTATCAAATCTTTACTGAAGATGTAAAGTGTTTAGAATTACTTTTCATTCAGAAATAACATATCATTTTATAAGAGGACTTGTGGAGCAGAAATAACATGATGGAGAATAAGACAAGCGTCTTTGAAGGTCATAGACTGTCAAAGTCAACAAATTCAATCACAGTCTCCAGAAGCAAGAGCTTTAAAAATATAAACACTACAGATTTTTCTCAGAACCCATGTTATGTAACTCCAATCTTGAGAAAACTTTCCCATCTAAATGTATCTCTTCAGACTTTTCAATCACGTTATGATATCTCCTGTTTCAAAATGTTTAAATTAAGCAAGTTTCAGATTAATACATAGTCTACCTGAGGAAGAAATATGTTTTTTGCTCCATTAGTTTACTACTTTAGAAAGTCAGGACAAAATATTTTTCTACATATATCGTAATTCTTCTTTCTTTGCCCAAAATTTAAACTTTAGTAACAATTGAAGAGAGATTGTGAAAATCTACGGGTTTCATTACATGATGTCTTTTGTTATATAGATAAATAAAATATAAGGATTTATTTTATCTGAAATGATATATACTGACATTACAATTGTTATAAAAAGTTTACAATTTTTTTCAATAAAAAAAGGAGATACATGTCTCAATGCAATGATTTTTCACCAGCAATGGTCTAAAATTATTTTTCACATACTAAACTTATCAGCAAGCATTTCCATTTAAACTAATGGCTCACACCACAGCTCCACTTCTTTTAACTAAAATGTCAATGTCAGCATAACTTCCCCTTCAACACACTGCAAGCAGAAGAAATCGATTGTGGAAGGGTCAGTGGGAAAAATGGGGAGTAAACACCAGGTCTGAGGAAAAAAATATTTCTAGTGAATGAACCTCTAGTTCACTCTAGTGGACTTGATGTAATTTATGTCAATCATATCCTATGGTGCATCAAGCACAGCATTGTTAGCCTGTTCAGGGAAGTGAATCTCCTACTCTACACTGCAATGATGCAGCACCACCTTCAGTACTGTGTACAGTTTTGGGCATCTCAGTACAAAAAGGACATTAAAATGTTAGAGAGTGTCCAAGGGAGTACCACAAAGATGGTGAGGGATCTAGAGGGGAAGAATTGAGGAGTGGATGATGTCCCTTGTTTTTTTCAGTCCTGAGAAAAGGAGGCTGACCGCATGGTGGCTGCATCTCCTCACGGGGAGAAGAGGGACAGGCACTGAGCTCTGCTCTCTGGTGACAGTGACAGAACCCAAGAGAGCAGCATGGAGATATATAAGGGTAAGGTCAGGTTGGGGATTAGGTTCCATGCTCCTCACCAGAAGGTGGTGGGCATGGAACAGGCTCTTCAAGGCAGTGGTTATAGATCCGAACTGTTGGAGTTCAAGAAACTTTTGGACAACACTCTCAGACTTAAGTTCTGGTGTTTTGATAGTCCTGTGTGGAGTCAAGTGTTGGAGATGATGATCCTTATGTGTCCCTTCCCACTCAAGATATTCTATGATTCTCTGATAACACATTAAAAAGTAAAGTGTTAATATCTTTATTAAAAAGCATTTTTCATTGGATTTCCACACGTAAAAGATCAGTGACAGGCCCTGTTGATATTTTTGAACTTTAAAATCCTTTCTGATTTAGACTTCACCAAGGACCATCAGGGTTATGTAGTGGATTGTATCCCAGCACTGACAGATTAGTTTGAGAGTTCAGGTGAAGAAGAGTGACAGATAATCATCCCCACAAAAGTTTCAACTATTGAATTAGACCCCAAAAAATTAATTGGCCATCTTAACTTTAATGTGCCTGAAGAAAAATACAGAACAGTTATTTTAAAAGATTTTTCTGTAATGAAGCAAATACAGAACACAAGAAAAAAAAGGCTGAGGCACAATAATTAAGTGCTCGGCATGTGAATGTTGTTTTGATGGGCAAACCAGAAAATGTGAAATAAATAAATAAATAACATGTTATATGAAAGTATTTATACTTTATGTTAGTTTAAATTAATTTTTATTTGAGACTGCACCTGTGTATTTTTTTCTTTTTTTTCTAAAGAATTTTAGCACTTACTTCTCTGAATTAGTTTCCTTTATACTCTACAGGGGTGCTACTACTGTTTAAAGAATCTAATCTTTGCCAGATTCTTCAATCAACCTCTAAGAGGGTAATGGTTCTATGTTAGTTTACCTGCCCAAGGAGTAATGGGGAAAAAAGCACAGGCTGCTAATCAAAGCTTTAGAATTCACCTTCAAGGTGGCTACGCCAGAATAGCGTTAAGGTCATTGTAAACAAAACAATTGATGGATGAGAAGTAATAACATAGACAAGCTTTAGTTTCAGATTCAGATATCAGAATAACTCAAAATGTCCACGCTTTAATTATTTTTGTCAAAACATGTATTATAGAAGCAATCACCTTACATTGACATTTTGAAATGTCATGAAAAATTGAAAACTCAAATACCTTTTCTTAAATGGTACAACACCTTTACATTGTTGAGTGCTGTTTCTAAGATGGTCACTGAAAATTAATCTTAAGTGTTCTTAGCACAATTTAATTTTGCTCTGCTTTATTAAATATTTATATTCAGCCCAGGAAGAAAATGATGAAAACATTTACTTTAAAAAAAAAAAGGTACAATAAAACTGAAAATGCGGTAAAGATCTCTGTATTAGAATGCATGGTTTAGTCTAAAACCAGTTTTTTCATATGTATGCATTTTAATTTTCATAATGGTACAGTTGTTCAGTACTAACATTTGTGCTATGACATCAGCCTGAGTTTTATGCAGTGATTTTCTATAGTTCTCCAAGGTGCTATAGTAACTTCTGTGTATGTCATTCAGAAGAAAATAATGTTTCTCAGAAAATAATTTAAAGCTTACAGAACAGTTACATCATCACCTTAAGCAAGTCTACAAATAGAGACAAAAATGACAAGATGTGAGGAAGAGGAAAATACAGCTCCTCGTTTACTCTGACTTCCAAGATTATATTTATACTTACACTATACATTACTTGTTTTGTAGCTTTTTAAAAAGATTCTGCACATAATCATTGAACTGAAATACAACATTTATAATTGAAAAGATGATGATAAAGTATCCCATTAGATTTTTTTCTATGATTTTTTTTTCTATTCTATGATTCTATGATTTTTTGAGGAATCATACTCATTGGATGTAAAGTAAAAAGAAATCATGAATCAGAAGCTATGTAAAAAGTAAAAAACAAAGAGTAGGAATTGATTATTATCATTCAACATGGTGAAGATTAGCATATCAGGAGCTCTTAAACAGTATTGACAAGGAATTTCAACGGTCCTCTAACAATAAAGTGTGTTGAACACTGAATATCTGTACTGAAAAAAAAAAGTATATCTGGGGACACAACAATATATTTTGGTGGACAACAGAGTTATCCCAGAAAAATGAGACAGAATTACAGAATCACAGAGTGACCAGGATTGGAAGGGACCTCAAGGATTATGAAGCTCCAACCACGCTGCCACATGCATGGCCACCAACCTCCCCATTTAATATTAGACCAGGCTGCCCAAGGCCCCATCCAAGCTGGCCTTGAGCACCTCCAGGGATGGGGCATCCACAACCTCTCTGGGCAGCCTGTTCCAGCACCTCACCGCTCTCTTGGTAAAGAATTTCCCCCTGACATCCAACCTAAATCTTCCCTCCCTCAACTTAAAACCATTTCCCCTTGTCCTGCTGTTATCTACCCTTTCAAAGAGTTGATTCCTCTTCTGTTTGTATGCTCTCTTTAGGTATTGAAAGGCTGCAATTAGGTCACCCTCATCTTCTCCAGGCTGAACAAGCCCAGCTCCCTCAGCCTGTCTTCATAGGGGAGGTGCTCCAGTCCCCTGATCATCTTCGTGGCTCTCCTCTGGACCCCCTCCAACAGTTCCCTGTCTTTCTTGTACTGGGGTCTCCAGACCTGTACACAGTACTCCAGATGGGGCCTCACAAGAGCAAAGTAGAGGGGGACAATTACCTCCCTGTCCCTGCTGGCCACCCCTCTTCTGATGGAGCCAGGATACCATTTGCTTTCCAAGCTGCAAGAGCACACTGCTGGCTCATGTTAAGCTTTTCATTTATCAAGACCCCCTGGTCCTTCTTTGCAGGGCTGCTCTCTAGCACCACTCCTTCCAGTCTGTATGGATGCCTGGGATTCCTCCGGCCCAAGTGCAAAACTCTGCACTTTACCGTGTTGAATCTCATTAGGTTCACCCGGGCCCACCTTTCAAGCCTGTTGAGATCCCTCTGAATGGCATCCCTTCCTTCTACCGTGTCAACCACACCACTCAGCTTGGTATCCTCAGCAATCTTGCTGAGAGTGAGAATTCTACTGACATTAAATTTCCTTTTAGAAGTACAAAATATATTGCTTTCTGAACTGAGGCAATCCCATCTAGGGAAATGGCATGACTGAGCCATGTCCCACGTTCATGTACAGACTGAGAGGAGAACTCATTGAGAACAGGCCTATGGAGAAGGGCTTGGAGGTTTGGTGGAGGAAAAGCTCCACATGAGTCAGTAGAGTATATTTGTAGCCCAGAAGGCCAACTGTATCTTGGGTTGCATCAAAAGATGGATGGAGATCAGGGAAGGATATATGACTGTCCAACACGTCTCTGCCCTCATGAGGCCCCGTCTGGAGTATGCCTCCAGGCCTGGGGCCCCCAAAACAAGAAAAACTTAGAGCTGTTGGAGTGGATCCAGAGGAGGGCCATGAGCACCTCTCCTATGAATTCAGGCAGAGGGAGCTGAGTTTGATCAGCCTGGAGAAGAGAAAGCTGGGGAGATCTCATTGGTCTTCCAGTACTTAAAAGGAGCTTATAAACAAGATAGAGAGAAACTTATTACACAAACAGATTATATAGAGCAAGGGGAAATGGTTTTAAAATAAAAGAAGGGAGATTTAGTTTAGATATTAGGAAGAAATATTTTACTCAGACACTGGTGAGGCACAGGAGCAGGTTGCCCAGAGAAGCTGTGGATGCCCCATCACTGGAGGTGTTCAAGACCAGGTTGGATAGGGCCCTGGGCATAATAATCTAGAAGCTGGTAAGCCTTCTCATGGCAGGCAGTTAGAACTAGATGATCTTCTGTAATTCTTTCAAACCCAAGACATTCTATTATTTCATGAACTGGATGAATAGAAAATATCCAAGGAGTGCATGTTCTGTACATTTGGCTTCTCCAGAAACTTCCCTTTAAAAGAATAGTCAGCAATCTTTTTTTTTTTTTTAAAGTTTTTAAATAGTTGATACATTTTTATCTTTTGTTAGATACACGTTTTCTTGTTTGTTTGTTTGTTTGTTATATATATATTATACAGAATATTTAAGAATTTCTTACTTTTGCTCATTCGTTTTTAATTATTAACACTCTGAACTTGAGCCGATATCATTTAATTTGTTGTTATTACAAAGAAATGGAGTTATGATACTCCTCTTGGTTTTGTATTATAACAGGAAATTGACTCATACATAAGATTTGAGAGATAATTTAGGCACAGGCCATATTGAATAGAGATGTCCCTTCAAATCATAGAAGATCCCAAGATGGAGGGGTCTCACAAGGATAATTGATTTCAATTACAACAAAAATATATTGTAAAGGTTTTATATATTTCAGATGATCAGAGACACCAAGCTATTAGATAGACTACCACAATTTCCTTCCTGGAGCTATGTTATGGCGCTCACATTTGGAAAGAAAAAAAAAAAAAGTCGCATAAGATGTTTGTAATCACTTCATAGTTATTGTTTAACACCTCAAAGCTATCTTCATGCATATGAACGGAAGATAAAAGTTGAAGAGTAAAAGAGAATAATTGCCAAGTTGACTGATACTCAGACACACTGAAGAGGCTTCTGCATTCTTCTGAGAAAATCCAGTATGTACACATAATTACATGCACATGCATAAGGCAGAAATGCACACAAAGATCCTTAAGTAGAAGCATGTCCATGTATTGAAATAAAACTCCAGTTTATACTTACAATTGTCTTAATCTCTATGCCAAAAAGAGGTTTCGGTGATATCCCAGCAAGATATACATATATATATTTCTTGTCTTTTTAATGTGGAGATGGACAGTAATATCTGTTAATTGAAAAATGATACTCTTGAGGTAAGTGCTTCCATTTAGCTAAAAACATATGACCAGAATGAATTGAGTCTTGAAGTGAAATAAGCAACAATTTTTGATACTACATATTAATATGCTGCCTATAGGATGGAGTCTAGTTCTGTCTTTTCTTTTTTTCATAGAAATACTTCTCCTTCAAAATCTCTTGCAAACACTGAAAAACACTAAATATTTTCCTAGAAGACATTAAAAAATGTGTTCATAATATCTCTTCTGTTTTATATATGCCAAAGCTATTTTTCCTCAATCATATTTCTACTATGTCCCTTTAAGGCTAACAAAAATCATGTATCTTTCAGTTAAATATGTTATTGTTTCTACTTAGTTTTACTTTAAAGTGAAGTTTTAAATAGAGAAAAATGAAATAGAAAGAGTCTAAAGATTTTTTCTAATCATTTAATTCCTCATATATCTCTATATGAATATATGTACAAGTGTAAAGTGAAAAATGTTCTAAATTTTCACTCTTGAAAAAAACAGTTTGGAATCAGAAAAGCAACTTACATTAATTTGCACTTCAGCATACCAAAATAAATTTATTCACTTAACAGCTGCCATTTTAACACTTATTTGGTTTAGAATTTCCCTTCAAAGGTTATCTCAACACTCTTATAAACATCCAAGAGAGACTTGCACAAGTGCAATTTTGTAATTGGAAATCATTTTCTCAGACTCCTGAGCTGCCATAACAGTCTGTTAATTGATTCTATTTGTTAAAGCATCTGTAATGAAGAATACTGTATTCCCACCCAACAAACTGGATTCATTAGTGTGTTGTTAAACACTGTGGTTTTTAAGAACGGATAAGAAACCACAAGAACAAAGTACTTTTTCAGTTCTTTGCTTCATTAAACAGTCTGAAGGACTTCTCCAAAGGGCACAGCCTTGAATGTGCAGGTTATCTCAACTAAACCTCTGCACTGAAGAACCTGCTTCACTGAGAGAGTCCCCTCCGTGCCTGTATATGAATGATAAAAAAAAGAACAAAAGATTCAGCTCATTTAGATACTAGGCATTCACTGAATCCAGGTTCTGTGTGGAAACAGAGTTTAGGATGCTTGAAACATAACAGAGCAGTGAGAACAAAGTTGGAGGGCAAAAGCTCTCCTGAGTGAAGGTGGATTGCTTTGAAAGCTGATGAATCAAGTTAATTAGCAGTATATATATCACAGACTATGAAGTAGACCTTCAGGATTTAGAGGCATCAGTCTAATACCTACAAACATGCAGAAAGTATTTTATATTTTCATCTGTTATAATACTTATTAATGAAATGAAATGAAATGATATGAAATGAAATGGGGATATGATTGAATGACAACATAATAACCTCTAGAAGCAAATCATCATACAGAAGTCTTTTACTTTAATAAAGTATTATTACCGTATTATTTTCTGTTTTATTTATTTTTTTCCCCAAGATGATGTGAAGCTTTCTGCAAGTAGGAAAAGTATGCAGTCAGTCTTTACCAATAATATTCCTGACAAGTTCATCAACAAGGCAGTTCAACTAATAAAGCCTTTTATCTTGTCAGCATTGTAGAAGATTGAATGACAAACGTATAAGTTTCAACACTAGTTATATGCATTGCAGATATGAATAGTGTTATATTTCCTTGAGCATTCCTTTCCTCAGCCTTCAGTGTATGTGATTCTACATGCATGGGATACACTGGTAACTAATGGAAATGATGACATCAAGTGGAGTGGTGCAGTTGACGTGCTAGAGGGAAGGGATTCCATCCAGAGGGACCTAGGCAGTATTGAGAGGTGGGTGCATGCCAACCTCATGAAGTTCAAAAAGGCAATGTGCAAGGTTCTGCACCTGGATTGGGGCAGTCCCAAGCACAGACATGGGCTAGGCAGTGAATGTCTTGAGAGCAGCCCTGAGGGAGAGGGCCAACCATATCCTGGATTGCATCATGAGAAGCATGACTAGTAGGTCAAGGTAGGTGATTCTGACCCTCTGCTCTGCTCTTTTGAAACCCCATCTGGAGTACTGCACCCAGTTTTGACTTTCCACCACAGGAAGGACATTGAGATATTGGAGAAGGTCCAGAGAAGAGCCAAGAAGATGATCAGAGGGCTGGAAAACCTTGCCTATGAGGACAGACTGAGAGACCTGGGGCTCTTCAGCGTGGAGAAAAAAGGCTCTGGGAAGTCCTTATAGGAGCCTTCCAGTACCTGAAGGGAGTCCTTCAGGAAAGCCGGGGAGGAACTAAGGGCATTTAGTGATAGAACAAGGAGAAAAGATTTTACACTGGAAAAGGGTGGATTTAGATTAGATATTAGGAAGAAACTCTTTTCTATAAGGGTGGTGAGGCACTGGAACAGGTTGTTTAGAGAGGTTGTGAATGCCCCTCCCTATAGGCATTCAAGGCCAGGCTGGATGGGGCTTTAAGCACCCTGGTCTAATGGGAGGTGTCCCTGCCTAGTGCTGGAGGTTGGAACTACGTGATCTTTGCCTGATTTTATACGGAAGTGAAGTTTATGTTCATATTTAATTGCATGAAATCTTTTTGCTTCTTGACCAAAGAAGTTTTAAAATGAGCTCTTTTCAGTCAAATTTAACAAAGGAATAGAAGTATTAAACATTAATTCTGTAAAGTTTTCTGCAAATGCAACTAAAACAGCTGACGGAAAAGCAAACACCCGGGAGTCTAACTCAGATCAGGAAGCAGAAAAGAGCCCTTACAAATGCTCTGACAAAGGGAAATTTTTAAATCAGTACTACCACTTTTTTATGCATCATAGTTAGTTATCTATGAGATAGGAAGGTGTAGGAAACCAGACTTCATTACTTCCAGTGCTTATTGTTTTCTTGCATAGACTTTTAAGGAAAGAAATAAATTTCTTCCAAATGGTACCTCTTGATTTCCTTCCCATCACCTTTCACATTCTATTCCTCATTAATATATCTTACCACAATTTAGAAGGAAAGTGTCTTCATCTCCACATGAAAAAGTTTGAGGAATAATTGTAGTTTATAACTTGTTTCCAGAAGATAAGAAAATAAACATATTCAAAAAATTTGCATATATTTGACATAATTTGAAAACTAATTTAGAAACAAAGTTGTTATACAAGACAGAACTGAAGTTGTGTCTGGAAATCAATTGCTACAACACATAACTTGAACAGAGAGGATTTTGTTAGAACAGGGAATTTTCTGGGAAGAAAAACAGACAGCTCCAAGTTACTCTGTGAATCTGCAAGAAGACATTTCAGAAGCAAGAGTTCAGTCTATAGACATTTTCCATTTTTAAATTCCTACCAAAGAATTGGAAGTCTCTACAGAGAAAAAGATTCTTTTACAAAACAGGTAAACATTAACACTTTTCAAATATCACAGACTTTAGATGCAACTAAAAAGAAATCACATATTTGTTTCTACGTAGTATACTTGATGAAACAGAAGTGTCTGAACTAGCCATGACACTAAAATAAACTAAAATAAGAGTCAAGAAAAAAGAAAATGTTAAGAAAATAGTTTGTTCTGGATATTATTCATTTCCAATTTTTTAAATTATGTGGATCAAAGAACTAAAAACACATATGTATGTTATTAACTTACTAGGGTGACATAATGAGTTATCCCGATGATGAAGAAAATAACATGACGTTGTGTCATTTTTGAAACTAGTACCTTGGGTAGTGGTAATAGAACCTAGCCTACATTGTTGCCACAGGAAATTCTCCATATGAGGTTTCCTTTGTATTTTGAATAGATTGAGTTACAGATAATAAGTATTTCCCTAAATACATATCTGAATGAGTTGTTGATTTTAATCTAGTCATATTCTTAGTCATATTCTTATTGTTTAGTTTAGTCATGACCAGAAATAAAAATTCACATTCAGCATTTAAGCATTTCATTTAATATGCATATTATGAATACAGAATATTTGTACTATCTGCATACTGTTATATGAATATAGAATTATATTAGAAGTACATTATTACTATGTACGTAAGATTTGTTATAAAATAATATTCTTTCTTGAAAGTAAGCATAAGCATTGAGGTCTCAGAAAATCATCTCCTCAGTATGTCAAACTAAAACATTTCCTTTTCTCATATTTCTGAAAATAATCACAAAACATCAAAAAGCAGAAACACTGGGACTTGGCACATAACACTGTAAATATGTACACAGAAAGTTGTAAAAATTTGAAGTGCAAATTTGATTAACAGCAAGATATTACTTTAGTCAAATAACACATTTGACTGTTATGGGACTGGGCACAAAAAGTTGACAGAAGAGACTTTGCCTTTGGGGTGAAGTATGGTGTTTCACAAAATTTGCTTTCTGATATATGATGTTTAGACTCACCTCTGATCATTTCATCCAACCCACAAACATGATTTATACTGTGCTCTTCATCACCATTTGTTAGACTAATGCTTGCCATATCTCTAAGATCTTTCACCTTCTGAATGATCTTTCACAGGTGAGTGAGATGAGTAATATAACTTATTGTGTCTAGAAAATAATACTATAATAAATTACAGACCTTACAACATGTTCCATAAAAAGAAGATGAGGTTATAAAAAAACACTGGAATTCACACCAACAGGCAAGTAAATATAGCAAAAAAGAGGCACTCCTCATCCACTTATGTAACAGATCCAGACGGAATAACTCTATGTTTAACCTGAAAGCTGAAAAATCCTGCAGAGAAATAAGTATTAGAAGTCAATTAAGAAGATATTTTAAAAATAAATAAATAAATAAATAAATAAATAGTTATTAGTGCTTTATATTAAGAGAATAAATGAGCATATAAAGTTCTCATATGTCATAAAATAATCTAGAGCTTCATTATTCTTGACCTTTTTTCTAAGTCAGCCCTGCTACATATGTGGCCATCCATATGAGAATAAACTTCAACAAGTGTATCTGTCAAACTCTCTGTCTGTGTGCATAGAGGTTTTCCACTAGATCAAATACCTGTTAAGGTAACAGTGTAGTCACATGAATGTTAGCAGTAATATATGAAATGAGATGGGAAGACATAACCAAAGGCAGGAAGGTGAGACTGCTTGCTCTTAACCTGACTTAAATCAACTGTGAAATTGCATCTCTCTTATAGGCATTCACTGGCTGAATGAAGTACAGTGTGAGAGATGAAGTTTGATTTCATAGATACACCTAAAAGTCAGGAAGTGCAAGATATGGAATATTTATATTTTCATACTTATACAGGTTTTGAAGAAAGCTTTTTGTTCTTTTCTAACATATTTTTTAAAGGCATTGATAGCTCAGTCAAGATAGCACATTATAGAGCACCAGAAAATCTCAAAATTCTCCTTTCATTAAAAAATTAAAAAGCACTAAAGACAATTGCTGTATTTCTGTTAGTGGAAGCTGTACTCAAATTCACCAGAAAATAATGGGTAGTATAAAATAATGAATTCTGTGTATTTCATATGACTCCTCAATTTTCTGCTAATAATATCTGTTTTGAAGTCTTTATAAAGGACAGCAACTTGTAAAGTGCTCAAATTGGAAGAGAAAGCACAAAGGGGAAAATATGTGAAGAGTGTTCTCTAAAATATGCAAAGAAAAAATTGGTGAAACTGGAAGAGGGTTACTTCTAAAAAGTCAAAGGAAGAAGAAAAAGAGACAAAAAGGGAAATGGTACAGGAACATAAAAACTAAAAGATAAGATGAGGATATCCCTCATGTTATATAATACTTGTGTTTGAAATGCCATGCAGGCATGCTTGACATATGCTTACTGAGATATTTGAGATTCTGAGTGAACTATTTTGTGAATATTCTTCTCCCCAACAACCTCCAAGTAGCCAGACTGTGTCAGAAAATAAATGTGAAGTGCTTTTGTAGGAAGGGAATTTTGCATATTCTGTATCAGGATCTGGAGTTGTATCACAATACATGTCATCCAGGAACATAATAGTCATTCTTTCATTACATGAATGGCAACATTTTTTTAAGAGAACATTTACACTAGTGAACCTCTCCACATTCAGAAATTACATTCAGTAATTATGCAAACTGTTCACATGGAAGATCTAAAACCACACTTCTATAAAACTAAACTGCAAGTACCAAAACAACTGAATTTTTTAAGTTTTATAAAAGTGTCGTTCCTTTTCAATGAGGCTAAAAATGCAAAGGGAATTTGCTTTGTGATTATCATTCTGGATTTAAACTGTTGACCTGTAGTAGAATTTTGCTGACCAGAATGAGCACAGTCTCTAAGAAATCTTCTAAACATCATTTTGAGATGGTGACTGCCAGTTGCAGTGAGTTCCATCTTTAAAACGTGATTCAGTTAATGAACTACGCATCAAAATCCAGACAGCAGATATTGCAAAATATGGCTCAATATTTTCTTAATTCTGGAGGCATCTTATTTATAAAGGAAAGGAACTACTGTGTGTATGCATTTGTAACTTTTTCTAAGATAGGAATTAAGAAACAAGATATCATTCTGTCTGAGTGCCCTTTCTGGCTTTTCTGGGAATGATTAATGTGTGCGTGTGTGTGAATGAAGTTCTTGCAGCTGAGGTGTTTGCAGTTGCCACATCACCAGAAAAAGTTGATTTTTGCTCAGTTTAAGTTTTACTGGGGAACAGTGGTCACATGGAAACTGGGAAAGTGAAGGTTTCAAGGCTGACCTTTCCATGCTTCAGAAAATTACCTTAACAGAGAATCTCTAGGCTAATATAGGTAGATGCAGGAGGATGTTTTTTTTAATCCGTTCTCTAATCTTTTCATGATGTCCTATTAACTGTACAAAAAAATAATTTACAGTATCTTAAATAATTTGTACAGGCTAACAAGGTGGAAGTTTGACAAAAAACCCTGGAACATATTTAACCTTATTTGTAGGAAGAATTCCAAAATAAGATGTGAGAAAATTGTTGTACTTCTTCCTGTTCAACAGACCACTGTAAACTTCAGAGTGAATGTCTGTATCTAGGCTCTCTTGTTCCCAAAACAAACCAATCTCTTTGATCTCTTATTATATAGGAATGATAAGGTCCTCTTTACTCTTCTTTTTTTTTTCCACTTGCCAAAATGTTGACAGATTGAGTCAACTAATTCTTATTTAAACAATTCTTCCCATAGAAAAAGTTCTATTACAGGTATTTCTGTTCAGCAATAAAAACACTGTTATTGATGCTTTATCTTGTGGTAAAAAACAGAGAAACCAAAGAAACCCAAAAGATACACTTTACAATCATAAAAACAGATTAAAACAAAGAGCTTGGTTTTAGTTTGATAATAATAATAAAAAAAGCCATATATAACAAAAATAAACAACTCCCTTCCTCCTCCCCCCCCCCAAAAAAAAAAAATAAATTAAAAACAAGTTCATCAAATGTAGATCTTAGGCTTGCTGGCAAATGGAAAAAACCTGAATAATCCAATCAACCAAGTCAAATATCTTCAGTCCTCCTGTCTTCAGGTCCTAGAAACACAAACTTGTAAAAACATTCCTCTTCCAAATCATTAGAAGTGGAGATAATTGTAGGGACATAAGTCTGAATTCCTTGTAATGAATAACAGTCTTAGAAATGCTGTTCTATTTACTTTCTTGGCTGCAGGGTTAATGATATAGACAGCTGAACAATTGGAAGGGAATTGAACTGTATATTGCAAGGTTTTTCTCAAATGCCAGGAGGATAGATGACCCTGCTGTGCTTTCATTTTCTATCTGCCCAAAATTATTTTTCCCAAAAACCTCCTACTGATCTTGCAATAGCATAAAACTGTACAGTTTCCTCTCTTTGTGGAGGTGTCTTTTGATGTGTTATTTCCCAACCAATTTTTGATAAAGTATTAACTTGATATTGTTAAGGTTTGTATCCCAACTTCTCTCAAAATATTGAAACAATTTATAACATGAAAAAGACACATGAAATATAGGAGAAGGCAAAAAATAATTTAAACTTACTGGCATTGTCACATCAGGTCATTTTTCCTTCTTACTAACAACAGAACTGACTCACACACACAGAAAGTCTGGGATGAAAATCAGAAAAACCTGAAAATGCATTGAAGGGTTCACAGAAAGCCTCATTCTAAACAGTCTTCTTAATTCCCTTTTACATTTCATGGCTCAAAGGACATGATACACCAGAGCAGAGAGAAAAAATACACAGATAATCCAAGATGGAGATGTTGTGCATATGGGTCCCTTCAGGGAAAAAATATGTTGTGTTATTTTTTCATAATTTTGTATTATATGTGCTATTAGATCAGGAGCTTCACTCCTTCAAACAGTTTCAGAATTCTCCATCTTCTCCTCCCCCTCCTCCCCCCCTTCCCCCTCCCCCTCCCCCCCCAGGAAAGCTGGGAAAACCTCAGATTAAGTTTAATGGCTTTTAACAACTTCTTGTAACAATCAGGGTTTAAATATCTCTCTGTGTCCCTAAACCTATAAAAAGCCTATCAGGTAGACTACAAATTTCTTGGCAACATAAACCAAACAATGATAATGTCCAAATCTCAATGGATAATAAATGGATAATAAATGTCTGGGGAACCAGGTATCTGTATTCCCACACAATAAGGTAGTGGAGGGATTGTGGGGGAAAGAGAATGCCCACTAACTTTCCTCTTGAAAGTCAATCCAAGAATTTGGATGATTACAACTTAATTAACGCATTTAAATTCATAAATACATATCATGATGTTGGAGGGAGTCCAATCCTTTGGTTGTGCCTTACATCTTCAGAAAAGTGACTTGTAGTTACATAGATAAATTATGTAACAATGAGATTTTGTCTCTGAAAATGGAGATATGCCGTAAAAAATATGAACAATTATAAATTTTGAATTCTTCCCTCATTCCATGTTTGGCTACAAAGCAAACAGCAGTCAGAGAAACAGATTGAGAGTACAGTTGTTAAATAATTATCTGGCTTTTCCCTGTTGCTATTAACTATTTTTAGATCTCATGTCAGTTCTAATTTTTTTTTAGATTTCATTTAGTATTACGTTTATTTTTTACATTAGAAACCTTGCACAGACCTTAGTCTGTTCAGCCCAGTATATTGTCTCCAGCAATGGTCAGTAGTAGGGAAAGATGTGTGAAAAAATAAATAGATATAGAATGTCTCTACCGTCATGTATTTTTGTGCACTCATTCTCGTGCATCTTCCACCACAATCTCACAGAATGAATTCGACAGTTTAGTTGTGTACCCTTGAGAAAAGTTTCTCCTTTGATCTAACCTCTGCATGATGATACCAGTAGGTATGCTTCTAGTTAACTGGGAAGAACAGTGAGTATGTAAATGTTTCTTAGTCAGATTTTCCTTGTCATGTGTAACTGGTATCTGCATCATCACTTCTGTATTGACTTAATTTGCTGTTATTAGTACAGAGAACTTACTCTTCTTAACCTCTGCCAATATACTGTATCATTATCTATATCTTTTCTAGACTCTCTGTAACTTTCTGAAAGAAAGCAACAAGAATTTCATACAGTATTCACTGATGGGAAATTACAGATTTATAAAATTGCATTATGATAAAACCCATTTTTTTTTCCAGTTCCTTCTTTAATATTTCTTTATGCTTTTTATGTTCTGTCATATTTTCCTGACTTCTCCTGACTAACTACTGAGTTGATATTTTGGGGAGTGATATACTGAGATGTCATTTTCTGTGTCTGAGTAGTAGTAATAAATTTAGAGCTTGTAATTGCACAACTGTTTTTATGGCTATACTTTACAACATGAAACACTTTCTACTGACTAAAATTGTATTTCAGGTATTATGTTGCCACTTACTTCCCCTCATAGAGAAATATTCTTGGACATTTTACTGCAAATTTTTAAATCAAATTTTAGAGTAATTTTTTTTTGTCATCTATGACTTTTTACACCATACTGTTTTTTTTTTTTTTCCAGATCATTTATGATTATTTTAGGCAGTAAATAGAGCTGGCCAGGTTTTGGATAAAGTTTCTTCTAACTGCTATCATTGTGGAAACTGTCTATTCCCATTTTTTTTGTTGTTTCTGTTTTATTTCCCATTTATAAATCTCTTGCCAGTTTGTGCTCCTTTTCCTAAATTTTTCCTTTTTTAGAAGCCTTTGATAAAATTATTCTAGAAAATTAACAGCAACATACTAGACCATTTGAGATGCTTTACTGCTGAGGAATGAAGGTTTCTAACCCTATTAAATTTAGGTAATCTTTTATGATAGAGATCATTATAACTTGCTCCATTATTAGAAATGTTATGTGAGCTACTGATATTTAACTCAGTAGAACATCAAGACTTTATTTTGTGCTACTTTTAATTAGAAAGCCAAGATTTACCAAAACAGCTAGTGATTTTGGAACCTTAATTACAATATTGCATCATATGGCAATTTAAGAGGCTAAAATCTTTGTAGATGAGTTTAGGAAGTATGGGATTGACAAGTGGACAGTGAAGTGGATTGAGAACTGGCTGACAAGTAGAGCTTGGAGTGGCACAGAATCCAATTGGAGGCTTATAACTAGCAATGTTCTCCAGAGGTTGGTACTGGTGCCCTTGTGGCCAAGAAGGCTAAAGTTATTCTAGGGTGCATTAAAAAGTGTGTGGCATGCAGGCTGAGGGAGGTTATCCTCCCCCTCTACTCTGCCCTGGAGAGGCTACATCTGGAGTTCTGGGCTCCTCAGTTCAAGAAATACAGGCATCTTCTAGAGAGAGTCCCGTAGAGGGCCACAGAGATGATGACCTGGGGCCTGTAGCATCTCCGGTGTGAGGAAAGGCTGAGCTACCTGGGACTGTTCAGCCTGGAGAAGAGAAGACTGAAGAGAGGTCATATCAATGCTTATAATTGTCTAATGGAAGGGGGTCAACTGAATGGGACTGGACTCTTTTCAGTGGTGCCCAGTGGTACAGGACAAGGAGCATGGAGCACAAACAGAAACATAGAAAGGTTTATATGAATGTGAGGAAAAAAGTATTTACTTTGAGTATTACAGAACACTAGAACAAGCTGCCCAGAGATGCTGTGGATTCTCCTTCATTAGAGGTATTAAAAACCTGCCTGGATGCTTTCCTGTGTCACATACTCTAAGAAACATGCTTTAGGACTGGGATTGGTTGGACGAGGTGATCTCCAAAGGTTCCATTCAAACATATGATTCTGCGATTTTGATTCTGTGATTCTGTGAATTCTTCAACAAATAGTCACAACCTTATCCAAAAGTACAAATCTTGGAACTGGTCACATGAGTCAATCATTAAAAATCCAATTTTTTTCCACTAACTTAAAAAGAGAGCTTAAATGTTCACCTAAAATGCAAAAGCCTATGGATACATGGGGATAGAGACATATTCCACCTTGCTTATCTACACACATTTTGCATGAGGAGATTATAAATTTGGGGCATATCTAATGCAATAGCTATCAGCTTTCTTCTTGTTGCCTAGAAAGAATACATAGATAAGAAAAAAATGCAAGTGTATGAAGTTTGTCAAAGATAAACTAAATTCCTCTAGATGTTCATGGTCCTCTTGAGAATGTAGGAGTGAGAGCAGAGAGAAAAAATAAAAATTTAGGCTCATTTGACAATATTCTGCTTATAGACCTGCCAAGAATCTGTGTCCAACATTATCACCTCTGGATAAACATCTTCTCACTATAAAAGAGAACACTTTCTCTTTTATTGTTTTTTTGTTTTGTTGCTGTTGTCACTATTGTTTTCTAGCGGTAGTGGAAGGTATTTATTTTTTGACTCGAAAAATATTGTTTTAAATTTTCTTAAGGTTAGCATATGCATGGAAAAGAGTATGTATCACCTTACATAGATTGCTTAATGTAGACAACATGGTAAACACTACTGCAGGGAAAGGTTTCAGAAGTGCATTTAATTGTATTTTCCACTTCTTCTAACAGTAAGACATTAAATTGAGACAAAATATAATGGAACCAGCTATTCCTATCTGCTAGAGAAAGACAGGAAGCTAACTGAAAATTGTGTTTATTAACTTGTTTGGGAGGAAAAATCTGCCCAACATTAATGAATTTATAAGCCTATTGCTTTTCATGACTAATGGAGAATTCTTCAGCTGGAATCTGAATGAAGTTAACAAATGAGGATTGGAAGCCTCTGCACTTATTTACAAGTTCTTAATTCTCGTAACCTGATTAAGTTAACTAAGGACATTGCAGCACTCATCTGAAATAAGGAATAATGCTCAATTAGATATGTGTAGGTCACTATGATAGTAATATTTTCTACTTATTTCCACAGAAGCTAAAACAGATAACAAAGAGTGCAGTAACACTATTTGATAGAGTAAATTCTCAGCTACAAAACAGTACTTTTCACCATAGTCACTAACATTAGCTATCCATTTTCACCAGTGATGAACAAGAGTCTGCACACAGTACTTATAAAAATCTGCACCAATGGAGGTGATCTTCTGTTTCACAGGGGCTATTTCAGGAAAACATTGCAATGTAGTCCATTTTTCATCAGTCTGAACAGATTGAAGTCAAAAGGTGTCAAATCTGGACTATATGGTGCATATAGGAGGAGAGTCCAGCGAAGATTGGCAATGTGTTCCCCAGTCTTCCAACTGTTATGGGGCCTGGTGTTGCCATGTTGCAAAAGATTGTCTTCTTCTCTGACCTGACTGGACATTTGAGCTGGCAGCTTAGTCAACATCACAGTATAGTGGCCTGAGTTGATGGTTTGTCTTGATTCCCACAATCCAGAAGAATCACTACTTTCCTATCCTAAAAGACAGTGCACATTAATTTACTCATTGAGGGTTGTGTCTTGAACTTTATCTTGGATGGGAATTCACATGTTGCTAATCCATGAGCAGCTGTTTTAACTTCCTCTCATAGTGGTGTCACCATGGCTCATTATCAGTAGTGGTGCAATCCAGGAAACTGGAACCTTCATTCTATTATAGGTTCAAAGCATCCTCACAGACTTGCATACAGTGCTCTTTCTGTTTCTGTGTGAGTGTTCAGGCATTTGTGGGACTCACCTGGAACAAATTTTGCAAAATTCCAAAATTTTTTGGAAACCACAGTTTCCAACATATTTAAGCTGATATTCAGCTCCATACACAGTTATCTGTTCATAATTTGCTGATTCATGCAGATGAGCTGATTTAGATACTCTTCATTTTGTAGCATGATATCTGTGCATGGCTGTCCTGAACGTAACATGTCTTTCACATCTTTGTCACCCCTACTGTCACCAGCCAACACCTCACTGTGTTCACATCCACAATTTAGTCTCTACAAAGGTTCAGCAAGCACCAATGAATGTCAGTGGATGACATTGTTTCTGCCTGGAGAAATTCAGTGACACACCTCTGCTTTATAAGCACTTCCACACTAGATGCCATTTTGTCAGATTGCTCCTTTGCTGCCATCTGTCGCATGGCAATAAAATGTTACAGAATATTGTTGAGAAAGTTTAGCCTCTATTCCATTCCACCAGCGTCTACCTCTGGTGTTGTGGGCCAACATAATAAAACAGAAGGCATTACTTTTGGACCAGCCCTCATACATTACTCAGAGTAAATGAGTTGCAAAAAGCCGTGTGTGTTACTCAATACTTATATCTGCTCATGAGAAATATCTTTCTTCTCTGTTGTTCTAATACTTTCCTGTTATTGTGGTTTAACACAGCAGGTGGTACAGACATTTGCTTACTCCCCTCCCTTCCCATGAGCTGAAGGAGAGAATTAAAAAAAAGCAGAACTTTGAAAAGAATAATAATTATGTGAAATATATATATGTATAAAAAGTGATGCACAAGCAATTACTCTCCACCCCCCTTCTGATTGCTAACTGATTGCTAACTTATTGCTAACTAATTGTTGATTTCAGCTAAACCCTGAGCAGCAGAAGAGAATGAGATGAACTCCCACTCCCCTTCAAAATTCCTTTCACACAAATGTCCTGTGGTATGGGATACCCTTTGGCTATTTTAAGTCAACTATCCCAACCCTATTCCTCTTCAGTTCCTTGGGCCCTTCACTGAGAGTTGCCTTGGCTCTGTAGAACACTGCTTAGCAGTAACTATAAAGATTGTTTTTCTCCTAGAACCAAAGCATAGTGTCATACCAGATTCTCTGAAGAAAAAAATTCCATCCCAGCTGAAACTTTATATTTTCCAGAATGCAGACTCTTGGAAACTCTTTCCGGAAATTTTCTTCTACAAATTATAGTATTGTAAAATTTTTATTTATGATGCTACTTTCTTTTTTCTGTAAAAATTCTGTGCTGGGATAAAAATCAGAGGAATAAAATATGTCTCTTCAAGTAAACTGTGACAATAATTTTATTCCTATCTTCCACGTAGATCGGTGGACAGTGGCATGTTTTGAAGTAAGCAGTGGCATTCTCCACTGTGAAGGCAACAAAATAGGGAAAGACAGAAAGTTAGATACGTGGACAGAAAGAAAGAGGGAGAAAGAGAATGAGAGAAAAGAAAGAAAGAGAAGGAAGGAAGGAAGGAAGGAAGGAAGGAAGGAAGGAAGGAAGGAAGGAAGGAAGGAAGGAAGGAAGGAAGGAAGGAAGGAAGAAAAAAACTCAAAAGAAAGGTTAAAAAAAAAAGAAAGGTAAAAAAGAAAGAAAGAAAGAAAGAAAGAAAGAAAGAAAGAAAGAAAGAAAGAAAGAAAGAAAGAAAGAAAGAAAGAAAGAAAGAAAGAAAGAAAGAAAGAAAGAAAGAACAACTACTTTTGGTCTCATGGAGCAGATGTTATAAATACTTTTACTTGATATGATCTTTCTCCATTTCAAGGAATAATTATTTGGAATTCTGTATTTCCATGTATGATTCCTTTAGAAGTGGAACACTTGAGTATGTGTCTAACTAGAACAACTGATAAGTACAGTGTTAACACAATAGTAGGCACATCTCTCGAGATACTGGAAATAATAATAGGCTTGAATTATCCTGTTTTCTTCACTCCTGAAATGTCATACTAATATAAGGGTGAACATCTTGAACAAGTCTAAAATTCCAGCCAGTCCAGGATTCAGTCTATGGCTGTCACCGCCAGCAGAAAGAATAAGGTAATCATCATGTGATATATTCCATTTGTATGCCTTGTTCATTTCTGGCAATTTGATGCAGAAGGAGTTTTCAAGACAGTTGGGTCTTGATAGAAATTTGTATGATTGTTTTTTTTATTTTTTTTTAGGTCTGTGTACAACAGCAAGGTAAGTCACTTCCTGCTGCTACTTGCTTCTGAGAGAGAAGACTCAGCGCTGCTGGAAGTTATGAAGTAAGTGATACTCTTCCTTGTATGGTTGTAAAACTGTTGTATGGTAGTAAAACTGTTATGTGCATGAAAAACAAGCAGAGGAAAAACATCCTTTTCCTATACATCTGTGGTGCCAGTACTTCAACACATTAGTTCTTGCAGGAAATTTTCTTTTCCTTTCTGCTATATTCCACCCAAGGAAACAACGTGATTAAAGCAGCTCTTGCAACAATATGCTTAATAATAAGTAACCTGTTTTTTTTTTTTTTTTTTTTTGTCATGCTGCTGTTGCTCAGTAGAGTAAGTTTACTTTATGCATTATGCCTATATAAAAAGATTATTTGCCCTAGTTTCGAACTAACAGGCTTTTTATAGCAGAGACTTCAGTCCTTCTTCCAGAAAGGTTAAAGGCCCAGAGCTTGGTAGGATAATACAGCTAATTTGAGTTGGGAAGTTGAGATGGGTAGACAGCTGGTCTTCATCACACTATCATTAGCTGATATCATTTAGCTGGTAAGAACCTGTGCCTGGATCAGACACCAAAGCAAACCTAAGGATTTGTTGTTATCTGTATGATGATTGCCTGATTCTGCCTATTGGTGGTTGTTTGGATAGGCATGGCTTTATCCTTTCATAATGGAGTTGTTTTGTCTGCTAGTCCTATTTAGACTAAGACATAACCACTTTTTTATCATGGTAAAGTTGCTAAAACCCTGAGAATCAAATCCTGAAATCAGTTGCTACTAATAATATAAAAGAAGACTTTAAGAAATCTTTCACTCTCTTTTTTATTCCTGGTAGGGGACTAGACATTAACAGGCAAAGTACCGTGCACCTACTCTTGGGAATCTGCTTGAGGAGAATGTTGGACTAGACTATCAATGTCCAGAGGTCTCTTCTAACCCTTATGATTCTGTGATTTGAAAGTTTTTTATTGTTGTTGTTTTGGTTGTTTGTTTTTGTTTTCCCTTTTTTATTATATGGAAATAAGTACCTTTTTGTTCCATGATTTTTTTTTCTTCTTTCTTAGTAATCTCTCTGATGATTCTTTCTTCTTCACATATGTACAGCCTAACATCTCTCACCCTGCCGTCTTGTCAATGTCTTGACAAAAATAACTGGGAGCTACTTACTATTTGGAGTAGAAGAATGAAAGAATAAAGGCAGCTTTTAACCTACATTCTGCCTACTCTACATCATCCCATAGATCTTCAGTGTTCATTTTGCATAGTAAAATACAATCAAGGGAACAAAGAAACACCTAGCTGGATTTTTTTTTTTTTTTTTACTACTAAATTAAATTTCTCAGCTGCTCAGATGAAGGGAAAAAGACTCCAGAAATTCAGGGAGTGATTAAATAAAAGATAAAACACTTGTCTGTTTAAAATCTAAGAGTAGTAAAATAATATTTTCTCTTAACTTCATCCCCAGTTACTCTGTTTTTTGTTGTTGTTGTTGTTTGTTTGTTTGTTTGCTTGTTTGTTATATTGTTTATTACAATATACCTAATAATATTGTTTAATACAAATGCACTGGAAAAGAGGGTGTCTTGAGAGGTCTTGCAGTAGTAGCCAATCTGGACTAAAGAGGCTGATCAACTGTAGCAACCATAGGCAATTTAAAAACTAAGAATGGGAGACTCCAGAGAAAAAGAGAAGCATTGAAACACAGGGGAACAGCAGTATTATTCAAATATATCTATCATATTCGTCCTTGCTGTTGTTCACAGTTGTGTTGGGATCAACTTTAAGAGGAATTTAAAAATCTGTGGCATAGCCTGAAAAAGAAATGTGTATAAACACATGCACACTTGAACTGTCTAATATCAACAGATCTCACATGAGGTTTGAAATGTCTCTCACAAACTAATTTCTTTTTGGCTCTCTTGTTGATGCGTAAGACTTTTTATTTAATTCATCCCAGATATGGAAGACTAGATCCACAAGAAGAAGTTAGAATCATAGAATCACAGAATTATAAAATGGCTTGGGTTGGAAGGGATCCCAAGGATCATCAAGTTTCAGTCCTCCTGTCACAGGCAGGGCCACAAACCTCCATACTTGGTAATAGACAAGGTTGCCAAGGGCCCCATCCAAAATGTTATTCAGAGATGGGGCATCCACAGCCTCTCTGGGCAGCCTGTTCTGGCACTTTACCACTCTCCCTGTGAAGAACTTCCCCTTGAACAGTAAAAGGAAGACTAGGGAGAATGTGGCTGCCCCACTACGTGAGGGGGGGTTCTGGTAATGGGGGATGCTGAGAAGACGGAGATACTGAATGCCTTCTTTGCTTCTTCTTTCAGTGAAAAATCTCTCCCTCAGGAATCCCAGACCCTGTAGATTAGTGAGAGGGTCTGAGGAATGGAAGACTTCCCTTTAGTCAGGGAAGAGGCGGTCCAAGAGTGCCTAGGCAACACCAATGTTCATAAATCCATGAGACCCGATGGGATGCATCCACGGGTGCTGAGGGAGCTGGTGGAGGTGATTGCTGAACTGCTCTCTATCATCCATGAGAGGTCTTGGACAATGGGGGAGGTGCCTGAAGACTGGAGGATAGCCAGTGTCACTCTGGTCTTCAAAAAGGGCAAGAAGGAAGATCCAGGTTATTACAGGCCAGTCAGCCTCACCTCTGACCTTGGAAAGGTGATGGAACAGCTTGTGCAGGATGCCATCTCCAGACAACTGGAAGAAAAGGAGGTTATCAGGAGTAGTCAGCACGGGTTCACCAAGGGGAAGGTCATGCTGACTAACCTGGTAGCCTTCTACGATGTTGTCACTGGCTGGATGGATGGGGGGAGAGTAGTGGATGTAGTCTACCTTGATTTCAGCAAAGCTTTGATACTGTCTCCCACGACATCCTTATAACAAAGCTGAGGAAGTGTGGGATAGATGAGTGGACAGTGAGGTGGGTTGAGAACTGGCTGACTGGCAGAGCACAAAGGGTAATCAATGGCAGTGCAGAGTCTGGTTGGAGACCTGTAACTAGCGGTTTTCTTCAGGAGTCGATGCTGGGTCCAGTCTTTTCCAACATCTTCATTAATTACCTTGATGAGGGGATAGTGGCCACCGTCAGCAAGTTTGCTGATGATACGAAGTTGGGAGGATTGGCTGACACACCTGAAGGCTGTGCTGCCATTCAGCGAGACCTGGACAGGCTGGAGAGCAGGCAGTAAGAAACCAGATGAGGTTTAACAAAAGTAAGTGTAGAGTCTTGCATGTAGGGAGGAATAATTGCATGCACCAGTACAGGTCGGGGGATGACCTGCTGGAGAGGAGCTCTGCAGAGAGGGACCTGGGTGTCCTGGTGGATGACAGGTTGGCCATGAGCCAGCAGTGTGCCCTCGTGGCCAAAAAGGCCAATGGCATGCTGGGGTGCATTAAAAAGAACGTGGCCAGCAGGTCGAGGGAGGTGATCCTCCCCCTCTACTCTGCCCTGGTAAGGCCTCATCTGGAGTACTGTGTCCAGTTCTGGGCTCCCCAGTACAAAAAAGACAGGGATCTCTTGGAAAGAGTCCAGCGGAGGGCCACAAAGATGGTGAAGGGCCTGGAGCATCTCCCGTATGAAGACAGGCTAAGTGAACTGGGTCTGTTTAGCCTTGAGAAAAGAAGACTGAGAGGGGACCTGATCCAGGTTTATAAATATCTAAGGTGTGGGGGGCAGAGGGGCAAGGCCAGACTCTTCAGCAGTGTGTGGAGACAAGATAAAGGGAAACGGCCAGAAACTGCAGCATAGGAAGTTCCGCAAAAACGTGCTCAATAACTTCTTTATGGTGAGGGTGACGGAGCACAGGAACAGGCTGCCCAAGGAGGTTGTGGAGTCTCCTTCTCTGGAGATATTCAAGACCCATTTAGACACCTACTTATGCGACCTGGTGTAGAGAACGTGCTTTGGCAGGGAGGTTGGACTTGGTGATCTCTGGAGGTCCCTTCCAACCCCTACAATTCTGTGATTCTGTGATTCTGTGATTCTGATATCATACCTTAACCTTCCCTCCTTGAGCTTAAAACCATTCCTCCTTGTCCCATCAATATCTACCCTTGTAAAAAGTATATATTTGTTCTAGTATAAAGGAAAATAACAGAACATTGAATTTTTGAATAAAGAAATATTTTTTCTTACTTTATTATTTTGCATTTCAAATGTGCATTTCTTAAGGAAAAAAATTGCTAAATGAAAACTAAAGAACACAAGATTTTCCCATCAAAATATGATGGATGAAATGCCTGACAGAACAATATAGTAAAGAAAAGCATATATGAAAAATATATAATAATTACAACAAATTCAGCATTGTAGTTTCAATATGCTTCGATGGCATTGCATCTACTTACCCTTGATCTTTATGAGGAATTCTTCTTTATTCTTTATTTGTTGAATTACTTGAGATAAATCTTTTGATCTAAATACACATCCAATCTAATCAGATGTCTATCATATTATGACTGTGGAGAGGAAAGAGACCTGGGGCAGTTGGTTGATGCTTGGCTGAACACGAGCCAACAGTGTGCAATACCCTTTGCTGGAGAGCAAACTTGGAAGATGAATCCCAGTTTAGCAGAAGTAAATGGTGAGACTGGGAAATGCTATAGAAAACTAGCAATTACGGCATACAGAAATAGTATGGCCAGCAGGAGCAGGAAGGTGATCATCCCCCGGTACTCAGCACTGGTGAGACCGCACCTTGAGTACTGTGTTCAGTTTTTGGCCCCTCACTACAAAAGAGACATTGAGCTGGAGTGTGTCCAGAGAAGGGCAAGGAAACTGGTGAGGGGTCTGGATCACAAGTCTTATGAGGAGTGGCTGAGGGAGCTGGGATTTTTTAGTCTGGAGAAGAGGAGGCTCAGGGGAGACCTCATTGCACTCTACAACTTCCTGAAGGGAGGTTGTGATGAGGGGGGTTTGGCCTCTTCTCCTAGGCAACAAACAAGACCTGAAGAAATGGCCGCAAGTTGTACCAGAGGAGATTTAGGTTAGACATGAGGAAAAACTTTTTCTCTCAGAGAGTGGTCAGGCACTGGAATGGCCTGCCCACAGAGGTGGTGGAGTGGCAGTGTCCAAGAGATGTCTGGATGAGGAGCTATGAGATATGGTTTAGTGCTAGTGGTAGCAAGGGTAATGGGAGAATAGTTGGACTAGATGATCTTGCAGATCGTTTCCAAACTTGCGATTCTATAATTCTATCATTCTATGATTTGCAGAGTGCTTGGATGTAGTTTTCTATGTTTTGAGTCTTTAGGATGATGATTATCCATTAGTTATGTTTTTCCCACTGCTTTTTCTTGAAAAAAAAAAAGATACTATCTATTTTCACTATACTATACTACACTATACTACACTATACTACACCATATTGTGTTCTGTCTCTCTGCCCAACATCATGTACACTATTTTCAGAACGAATCACGAGATTTTAGAAGAAATATCATTAATTATAGTCTTTCTGATATTGTGCTATTAGAGAGAGATTATTTTTGAATTCTATGTGTGGAAATTAATAAAATTTTGAATGTATATTTTTCATTTTATGAGTTTACTGGAAAAAAAATTATATAGTAGTTTGTGTTCTGAAATTAATTATGTTTACTTATATCTGTTTTTTTTTTTTTTTTTTTTTTTTTTTTTAATCTTTCAAATGCAGATTTGTAATACTGTAGAAAGTCAGCTAAAATGCCTGCAGGAAAGATAAGTAGACCTGTGAAACTGACTAGCAGCTCTAATAACCTCCTGATCTGGCCATTAAGATACTGTATAGATGTGGTACTTTTTCCTATGATATGCTCAGTGTGAATTTATTATTTTTCAATTTTTTCACTACAGTTTGAGTCCTCCATGGCCAAGTAGAAGATGGTCACTTTAATTAAATGCAAATGCTTCAGGTCATTCTTTCCTAGACAACTTTGAATAAGAGAACAAAAACCTTTGAACTGAAACCTGACTTTCAACAGGAATAAGAGCAGAATGGATTTATGAAAGAATATATTCATGGGATGCTATGTTACCAACTTTTTATATAGAGGTTCTGTTCAGAGCAAATAGATCAATACCAACATTATATGTGATGGTTCAGTTATAGTCAGTAGATCCTCCTGAAAGAATGAATGAAATGCTTTTGGATGAGAGAGGGGCCTTAACTGTTCATATATGGTCTACAGACTGTGGCATGCTTTACCAGCTATACATCGTCAAGAGTTAGATGTTCAGGTTTGACATACTCATTCAGAATGTTTGTAGTTAGTGAATAGAAATATGAATTCTTAGATTACAGATTTTCTGATCACTTTCAGATGTTCCTACCTTGGGAATATTAGGCTATGTTACTTAAGAAGTTTTCAGTTTTTTTCTGCAGGGAACCTTGGATAATTCTGAGGCTGATAGCTGTTTTTAAAATGCCAGAATAAGATCTTTCATAATGATCAGACATAGACATACCATTGTCATTTCTATTGCCTATTTGCTTTCTCAAGAGTTTCATGCAGCAAGATCTGAATGTATATTCTTCTGAGATGTTGGGAGGTCGTGGGGGCTGACTGAATTGTGAACATAGATCTAATAATTGCTTATGAGTAATTGCTAAGGTGGAGAATAGATATTATCTGCTGGATATTACTGATTATCTAGACAGAATTCATCATGTATTCATGCAGAACCTCTTTCTGTACTTCTGGAGAACCTTTTCTACGTGAAGAGTAGTAAAATGTCAACATAATTGTCTCTGAGCTCAGATAAAGTGAATACACTCAAAGGATTTTATTGCAAACGACTTTCTGAGGCATTAATCTAAAGACAAGAAGAGAATGGTTTATGGTATCTACACTGTATTTGTTTATCTGTCTTGGCCTAAATTTATGACAGCTGTCTGGAAACCTTCCACTGGGAAATACATATTCAAAAACATTTCAAATGTTCCACCAAAACATGTCAAATTTTTGTAATTTCCCAGTTGTATCCAGTAAGGTTTCTCAGTAAAAATCTGATTAACATTTGGTTTTCTGCTTCCTTGGCACTCCCCATTGCAAGCTCCTGCAGTACTGGTATCCCAAGGAAGCCAAGGAATGCTGCTTCCAATGAAAGCTTCCATGTTCCCTGCTGTGCAACATGGCCACTGGGAGCCCTGAGTACCTGAGCTTGCCTTGCAGGTCCTTGCACTACCAGATTATAAGCCACATGCTTGTAATCATGGCAGGTGGCCAGGGTTTGGGGAAGGATGGAAAGCTGGATTGGAAAGAAATAAAGTAACCTGTATCTTTTCTTAAGGAATTATACCCAGAAATTACCTTTCAAGGAGAAATATCAGTATGCTTCTTAGATGACATTCTGAAATGCTAAGAGTGGGTAACTACTTAGCAGTATGAGTCAGGATGGTAAAAGGTTTCTTGTACAGAGACAATGCTCTTTACCATTAGGCAAACAATGAGTATTGTTACTTGTATTTTGTACTGAACTTTACCAGTTTACGATCATGGTCTGATTAGAGAGAAGTTGCATGCTTAGTTATCTAATCAGTTTAAATTGGTTAGCCATTCATTGTAGATTTGGCTTATTTTGAATGAAACATTTAGCAACTGAATAAGCTCGTCAACTGACTCATCAGACAAAGGTACAACTGATAGAGATGGTGGCCTAGCGCCAAAAAATCTGCTGCAAGTAGTATCAGCTTACTCACAGTGCTATAACTGGAAGATGTTTGGTCATGTTCAACAAAAGATCTTTTTTACTAGTAAAATCACACCCATGCTTTAGAGGGTGACTCTACAGTCCTTCAATCAAGGTGGCATAAAGTAACAAAAATGAACTCTTGAGTAATTAAAACAATAATTTCTTGATATGAAGTTCAGACAAGTTATGAGAAGAGACAGAAGTTTGAGTAAGGAAACATAACTTCAGAGTCAGTACAGCATTCAGTAATGAGCATAGCTGAAAAATTTCAGGGGGGGTACATCAGAAAGAATATGGACGACTGGTTAAATAAAATGCTAAGGGAAAGATAATGGTTCATTTCTGGAAAGGTCAGGAATCCAAGAATAAACAAGGGTTTTGCAAAGAGAAAAACAGAGCTAGGAAAATTGGTGTTAAGAAGAGAGTATGAAGTGCTAAAAAAGTATATGTTTTTCCAAAGTTTCTTCAGAGACAGCATTTTATGCTGTACACTCATTGTAGCTCTACTTGAAATAATTCCCTGGAGGATTCACTGAAAATGAATATATATGTTTCAAGGCAAAATGAATATGAAATGTTATTTCTTCATAAATGAATGTAAACATATTAATTAGATTGCAAACTGTATTAAAAGAAGAAAAATTAAACAACCTCTTTTTTGTGACGTATATGTAAAATGAGTGTATAAAATAATCAAGTTACAAATATTTTCACATTATTGGGCTGGGTTGCTAATGAAAATAGGATGCATTATTTTTGTACTACAAAGAAGTCACTGTGGTCTTCATTCTTTTACATTAATATCTTCTGTGTAATGATAAACAAAGAGCTAAAGATGACACTAGCAATACTGAAACATACAATATGGGTGTCTAATATAATTATAATTAACAGTTTCAATTCATTTGCAGGATATGCCCTGATGGCATTGCTCAAGAGAGGGGGAGCATTAATGGTAATTATGCTTTGACTTTTTAATGTTGGATTAAAATGATGGTTTTTGACAATACCAGAAATAAAGGAATGAATGCTTTGAATGGTGTTACAACGCTGCCATCTACTTATTTCTACAGAGAATCACAAGTTCCCAGAACAAAATTCCTTAGATTCACAAGTATTTCTATTTAGTCTTCATAGTTTTTTAAGGTGACTGCACAAAGATAGCTCTTGTTTTAAAACACAAATTACCTGATTTTGATTTTCAAGGAGTAATACCAAAGCTTTCTTTAAATTTCATTGTAAATAGTGGAATTTAGTTACTTTTTGAATGAAAGAAGGGAAATTAAAACTGTAATTGAAATCTCTGAACTTGACTGTGGAAATTTGACTTTTTCCAGGGAGAAGATACAAGACAGTGTTCAGACTGAAGGGCAGTGAAAAGCTGAATGAAAAACAGACATGATCACACGTTTGTGCATCAATTCACACAAATTGGACTGTAAATTTGCTGCCTTGTGTTTGACAAATGCTCCAGAAGGCTGTAGAAGAATACTTAAAATAGAAAATTGTTAATAAAAACATCACAGAGGCTGCTAGTGTATAAAGTTCTGTCTTTTTTTTTTTTTTTTCTACCTTATGTAAATTGAGGTCTCATTGTTATGATAATAATAATAATTATTTATTTTCATATCCTGTTATCACTATTTCTAGAAGTGATTTTAACAGCAAAGAGAAGCATGAGTACAAAATTTTTATACTCAAAACTTGATGCTGATGCAGCCTACTGATATATTTATCTGCTTGTTTTATCACTTTCCAACAATTTTTATCTTAAAGGTTTTTCTTTTCTTTTTCTTTTTTTTTTTTTTTCCCTGTAGGTTCCCTTATGATTTTCAGTTATTCAGATTTTCTTTCTTTCTGTCTTTCTTTCTTTTTTTTTTTTTATTCCAAAGTTTCTTTGGCCTCTAAAAATTTTTATTATCTGCTTTTAGATCCTTTGTTTTCTGTACTGTATATGTATGGAATAGGCACACAAAGCTAGGACTTTGGGAGCTAAGACTAAAAGATCTGTAGCAAAAGATCTAGATGAAGTTGATCTGGAAGAAAAAAAGAAAACAAAACCAAAGCGAGATAGAATTTTTTGTCTTTAAAGCTTCTACTCCTAAATTAAATTAACCAAAAAAATTATTGCTATTTTAAGATCTTAAAACTCTTAGAATGAAAGATATCTATTGTCTTTATCTTTAAAGAAATGTTTATATATGGACCACTACTTTCCATCCTTAGCTTTCAAAGTGTTTTGGTAAAGTTGAGAGCTGAGCTGCTGTTCCAGGACTCTTAGGTCTTTAGAAGCCAAATGACATGTAAGGGAAAGAGCAAAACCTCTGTCTCTGCCTGCTTTAGCTTGTACGTCTCACTCAAAGTCCAAAGAGAATACAGAAAAAAAAAAAAATCAGTATGAAAACTTATTACATTAAATATTTTTTTTCTTCTATAGAAAAGGCAGTTTAAAAAACAAATATATTTCCCCCTTCTCGCCCCCCAGAAATTTTATCCATGGTTACTGTCCAGAAGGCTGAAAATACCACATAGACAATAAGCTATCTACAGGTTCTTTTTGAGACAAAGTACTTATTTCAGTAGAATGCATTTTTCCAAGGTTAGTTGCTCAGGACTTAATGAGATGAAATATGTAATTTAGAAGCACGAACATGGTTTCGTCTGGTTTCACTCATGACAAACAACAGAGTATAATAGTCACCATGGAGATGCATTCTGCTTTATGCTTACAGCATATTCTCAGCCCGCAGTAGCTGCCTCTGAGGAGTTAATGGAGCAGGCTAAGTTTATGATTGCCACCTGGTGGTTACTAGGGAAAGTAATTTGTTTTTTGGAAGACCCAAGATCATTAATGAATAGCAGTACTCGAAATGCTTTAGGGGTTTTGTTGTTGTTGTTGTTTTAACAAACAACCAAACCAACCAAACAAAACACCCATTTCCAGAGATTCAGGTCTTATTCTGTGGAAAATACTGCTGAAATTATGAAGAGAAATGTGGGCAAAATTCTCATTCCTTCTCTGTCTCATATTTCATTTTTTAAAGAATTTTTAGATGTCTAAAAAGAAAGTCATACACTGAATATGATAATCTGAAATCTAGTGAGTAAATCAATAATGAGTGGCTCCCTGAAGTACCTTCCATCAATGTACACAGATAGCTGACTTTAGTTTGGTAATGACTTGAAACAGGTAACTGTCTCATTCAACGACATATAGCTCACATGTTTGAATTCAGTCTAGTAACATATTTATGTTGTGATTATTTAGTTACTTTGAAATCAGAATTTAAGATCTTCTTATCCAAGAACTCCTATCTAGCCCTCATACTCAAAGTTTATGTACTCCTTGTGGTGTCCTCCAGCACTTAAAAAATAAGTAGATCGTATGTGTCATGAGTAAAAGTAGTTTATTCTAACTCTAGGCCGTACAGATTGAACTCATATCCTGTACCAATTCTGAAGAACTCAATTGGTTTTGCCTTGAAGGCAAAGCATTCGTAAAATGCTTGTACACAATTGATACTTCAACTTCTTTCTAAAGGAATGGATCTAAAGAGAGAGCAGAAGTAGAGTGTTAACAAAGAAGTGCTACCTGGTGCATATTGTACATTGATAATAATTCAGGATTGAAAGGAGATAGATTACTTTTAATCACTTAACAGCATGTCCATGAAGATACCTGCATGGTATTTTATTTTTCAGCCATCACATGGTATTTACAGATAACAAAGACCTCCCTGTTGTATACAGCTACTACACAGTTGCTTGGAACTGCTAGCACTGTGCATTGTATTAGCTGGGCAAACAGACAGGGATCCAACACTCACAGCTTTGCATGTTACTTTGAACAGCCAGTTTGAAAAAACATACTAATTACCAGGCCTTTATGCAAAAGATATGAGTGTCCACAGTACTCCATTAGATATCCTTGAACACAAACACTCTAGCTGAATGATCATGAAAATCACATTAAATATTAATTACTACGTATTGCTGAGAATGTCTGTGTTTCAAAAAATTGCTGCTATGTTTAGGCGTACATTTGTAATCTAATTATTTTGTGCCATAAGATTCTGTATCTGTTCATGTCTAAATATTTTGACATTACATTATAAATATTCATTAATCTACATAAATATAGCTGATTCCAGGAAAGGAAGTGATATGTCAGGCTAAAGAAGCCCTTTATCTCTGTAATCATTTGTCTTAGTGGACAGATTGAGTAATTTTTTTCCTTAAGTGTTGGAGTTTGGAACAAAACTTATTTATAATCATTAACACTACTCAAACCCCACAAAGTTAATTCCTTGCTGGATTACGAATTTCCCTTCTGGTTTACTATATGCTAGCTATGTTGTAAGATTTCAGGTGTGCTGTAGTGTTGCCAGCACATTTCAGGACAATATCTTACTGTAGGCAGGCTCACCATTATACCTTTCCCCCTTCAAACTGAGTTTAAAGCACTGCTAGGTGCAAGGATCCTCTTGCCCCTTTGAGAGATGAAAACCTTCTGGTGACTGCAAGCCTGGTGCCATGTAGACCATTCCATTGTCAAAAAACCTCAAGTTTTGGCAGAGGTATCAGCCACAAAGCCAAGCATTTAAAGATTGGATTCTTCTATTCCCTTCAGTGTCCATACCCATTACAGGATACGGAGAAGATGACCTGTACCCGCAATTCCTTCGGCAGATGTTCCAAGGTTCTGAAGTCCCTTTTGAACTAAGTGTAGCTGCTTCATCATCCCCATGTGGAAAAACAGTAACAGGTAGTAATCTGTTAGCTATACTAGGTTGGGCAGTTTGCTGGTGATTTCTTTCATCTGAGCCCCAGGGTGGCAAGAGACTTCTCTAAGAAATGTCTGCTCTGCATACTGGGCATTCAGGGAGGAGTTACCTATGGCTAATATTCATCTCTTCTCTGAGGGTGTAGCCTTGACCAGGGGGAAGGCTTTTCTCATTTGGGTTTTTCTTGTTCTTCTGTAAATGGGCTGTTATGACCCACATATGGGCATTCTGCATCCAGAGCCTTGTGCCTATTGTACAGAGGCACCTGGGAGTGGTGGAGTGGGCAAGGAAGGGTTTCACTTGTAGCCCCAACTATGAATCTGCCTTCATCCACTCATTTCCTTTGAGTTCCTTCCTTCAGCATGACAAGAAAAGGACACAAGATGCCTTCGATTTTGTGCTTTCTTTTGAACTTTCATGAGTCTTCCATTTGAAAATAACGAGAACTGCTTAGAGAATGATTCCTTTCCCTGCATTTTTTTTTTTAATATATATTTTAATAATGAAAAATTGTGAAAGGTAAAAACTTAGAATTCCTATGCCTCATGGTGGATGGAAGTTCTGACTCTGCCTTTTTTTCTTCAGGCCAGGTGCTCTGAGCCAGACAAATCTCTGGAAGATCGCCATTCAGACAGAGGAGGTAATGAGTCATGAATTCCCTGAATGTGATAGATGATGTGAAATGTATTACAGCAAAGAGCTGAGTCTTGGAAGAGAATAAGGATATGAAGCAAGCTAATTTATCTGCCCTCTTGACTATTCATTCTTGTTTTCAGGCTTTCCCTTTCAGTCCCCATAAATTTTGAACTGAAATGTTGCCATGCATAGATTAAAGAGAACAGGAAGACAGTACCTATTAGCCTGAAAGTGAGGGTGTTCACATGAAGGAAGCAGATCTCAACCACAGGAAGAAAGTTAAAGACTGTTGTCCTCATGCTGCATACTTTTAAACCACTGAACTACTGACAGAAGTACGATTGTGTGCACTACCATAAAAAAGGCAAGAGAAAAGGAGAGAAACTCTATAATAAAGGTTGCTAAATCTCTTCTCCTTAATTTCATTTACATCCTTGGTCATTTGATGAAAAAGCTGAGATATCTTACATAAGGAGAGGAATTTGTTATTCTTGCTTATATTCTTCCTCCAATATTTAAAATGGCATTCAGGTCCTCAGTAGAAAATAATTATTCGTAAAATTGGAGTTGTTATAGATATAGAGAACACAGAAGGTTTGGTTTCCCATGCCTAGCTTAAAAGTTTTCTAAGAATTTTCCTATTCAATGATGGAACACTTTATTTAACCATAGATTTTGTAGAGCCTTTTTACCTAAGTCAGAGTTATAGATCTGCAGTAAAACTGTTAGGAGATGTCAGCTAGGCACTGCAAGCCTTAAGTTGTATTACATTTATTTGTGTATTTAATCCATTATACTTATTCATGCACATATTTAAGATAGAAAAGTATGTATTCATTTTTAAATTTAACACTTGTACTACATTTTCTGTGAAGTGATATGAGATCTGAATTATAAATGAAACAGAACATCAATATCTGAATGGGAATTTTAATTACTAGATCAGAGAAGAGGATGTTGTTCTGTTCTAGGTCTTTGACTTGAATGCTCACAATACAGGACCCGACAGAGAAATTCAGTTTCAGGATTCTAAATGCTAAGCTTTAGTAAGAAAGAGACAGTTCATACTCTAAGGAATATTAGTTTCATGTCTTTTCTTTCAAGATAATGTTGGATAAGTTCAAAGGCAAGGTAAATCGACATTACGGATAAACTTAATGATCTGACTGAAAATGAAGAAATACAAATATGCCGTGCTTTCACATATGCAAATTTTACCCAAAGTTCTGTGCACCTGGAGGATGATTATAAGGGCAAAAAAGATCCAAAATAGTTTAATAAAAGGAAATGAGAATAAATTTAACTCTACAGTGTTTTGTAAAAATTGGTGGGAAAGAGTGTGCAATTGGATGCAGGATCTGGTGAATTTTAGCTCTAAGGATGCCACATCACCAAACCAGCCATGGTGGCAGCATCTTCCCAATGCCCTGAATCATAAGTCAAGTGTCCAGGTTTTTTCTAAACTGATTATGATAATTCATCACGTATCATTTGTTATTTCAAAACGTTCGGTGTTTAACTGGAGTTCTTCATACACATTCTTCTGTTTTGCAAGGCTGATTTTTACAGTTCTGTATGAAGACTTCAATTTTTTTATGCTTTCACAATTACAAGAAATCTTGAAGGAAATATATAATTACACATAACTTTAATGAAATAGGAATATGCAAAGCTCCACTAACTCATATAAAAAGAAGACGTACTTTATTTGAAGTTGTCATTGATTTTTTTCTATATATCTATAATCATAAAATCATAGAAACACTAAGGTTGTAAAAGGCCCCTAGGATCATCTAGTCCACCCACCACCAATATTGGTCACTAAATCATGTGCCTAAGTGCTACATCTACCCTTTTCTTAAACACCTCCAGGGACAGTGATTTCACCACCTCCCTGGGCAGCCCATTCCAATGCTTAGTCGTTCTTTATCAGAAGAAATTCCTCCTAATATTCAACCTGAACCTCCCTTGGTGCAACTTGTGGACATTCCCTCTAGTTTTGCTACTTGACAGGAGAAGAGTCTAACACCCACCTCACTATAACACTCCTTCAGGTAGTTGCAGAGAGCAGCAAGGTCTCCTCTGAACCTCCTCTTCTTCTGACTAAACAATTCAAGTTCCCTCACCCAATCCTCATAAGACTTGTGTTCCAGACTCTTTATCATCATCATTGCCTGGGGTTGTTGCGGCCAAAGTGCAGGCCTTGTTATTGGGTCTTGAACTTCATTCTGTTGGCCTTAGCTCATTGATCCAGAAGGTCCAGATTCTTCTATAGGGTCCTCCTATCCTCAGGCAGATTGACATTTCCTCCCAACTTCATCTGCAGACTTACTGAGGGTACAATCAATTCCCTCATCCAAATCATCAATAAAGATATTAAACAGGACATACATACTGGCATACATAATAAAGTTACTTTTGTCAATAAATTTTTATTTCCTATGTTGTATAATTTGGACCATTTAAAGGCAAATTTGTTAAAATTCCTTGCTAATGGCTATACTCACTTCATACTGTAGCAGTGAAATAGCTTTGCTGTGTTCTTCCACTAATGTTTTTTTTTATTTGGCTTGTTTTTCCACATAAATGTGAATTTTCTTGCTGGATTAGAAAATAAGGCTTATATATTAGTATCTTCATTAATTTCCTGCAGAGATGTAACATGAATTATATTTTCTTCTATGTGCTTAATGAGCAATTATTTTGTTGTTGTCATAGTTTTTTTGTTGTTGCTGTTGTTGTTGCAGTTGTTTAATAAGGAGTATATCAGAGTAGTTTATTATCAAGGACAAAAGGATTGTTCACTTTATGAAGAGACGGGATTTTACAGAGTAGTCACGAAAGAGAATGTTTACAAAATGGTGAGGAAAAAAAAAAACACCTCAAAACCAGAAGTAATGTTCATGATGACAAAAAATTCCTATTTTCTTCAACCAGCTTTTATTTATCCAGCAAATCTGGTTTGCTACTTTTAGTTTTGTCCTTACCAGTCTATCAGTCTCCCATACAACTTTCCACTTGTTTTTCATTGCAACAAAAATCGTAGCATTAAATTACAGGACTGTGTGTCTATGCCTCATAGATCTTCTAGCGCCTCAAAATATATCCCTGAACTATGTAGCTCCAGTTCTAGCAATTTCTGAAATTTTTACCTAAAGAATTTAAGCTTCCTTAAACTTCCTGATTTATTTACTGAGGGTGAAAGCCTACAGTGAAAAAGACCGCTGAGCAAACAACCAACCTCTGAACTCCCCCTTTCCTCCCAAATTAAAAACCAAAATAAAACCAAATTTGCAGGCAATCCAGAGTGAAATTCTCTAATAGGAGAAAATATAAGGCATAAAATATTTGCCTATAGATAATCTTTTCCAACTCTAACTACTATACAGGAAATCAGGATGTATATCATCTGAAGCCTTTAAAAATACATATTATGAATCTTCATAACCAGAAAGAATCAATTCTCCTTTTAGTGGGACATCAAAGGTGAAGTACAGCTTTGCTCCTGGTAGTTTTCCAAAATTTTCCCAGGAAGCCAAGACCTTTCTTACATATGTTGCATCTAGGGAAATTTTGAGCACAGATTTGAAATGAGGTCATAGCCTCATTCTTCCTCCTTAGTAACAGAAGGCCTAATGATGAACCTGCATTGCTGGTCCACTGATTTTAATCTACTGAGCTGGTGATATTACTCTCATTCACATTGCCTGAAGCTACTCATGGTAGAGAAAGTCTAGCTTTGGAGTATTTTTACATGCAGATTAGTTTGTAATAGAACCATTTTGAAATAAAACAGTTGTTGAAGACTTCATTCATGAATTGTACACATCTACCCATGTGAGCAGGATGTTAGGTAAAAAGGTGGGTGGCTGTGAAAGTGTAACTAGAGATTTCATTTCTGCAGGTACCAGAGTGTCGGGAAAGTATAAAGCTTCTAGCTTATTTCTTAATCGTATTTACAGCTTGGGTTGCTAGAAATAAATTTTAATTTTCACTTGTTGTTTTCCACAGTACCTTATTCCAACCACTGTATTCTGGCTCATCTTATCTGGTAGGGTCGATGCTGATTTCCACTGATGTGTTGCCATCATTTACTGTCATCCAAAATAATTCCTGAAACATTTGAAATCCATCTTGTAGATGTCTCTCTACTCACCTCTTTGACCTGTTGTGCAATTATACATCCCTTTAGAGAACAACAAATCCTTGCATGAACAGACAAACAAATAGCTAATATCATTTTTTCCCTTCATATCATTGTTGTAAAAAATTGAATATCCCATAGGCAATAAAAAAATATATTTTTTATATTTCATATCACTGAAATTTGACACATACATGATCTAGATACTGAATGTTTTTCTTCTGTTGGCATCATTATTAATTTCATTTAATTTCATTCCTTCTACTACCAATGAACACCAGCTATGTTGTACAGTACTATCTTGCAAATTGACGGAATATGTGGAAACCTGGAAACCTTTATATTTTGTCAAAAGTATTGTATGAAATAAGTAGCTGTAGTTAGAATTAGAACATAAATTCTATTTTTTTCTTCTTTGGGTTTGTGTGTGTGTATGTGCATGTGTTTGTTCTCTCTTTTGAGGAAAAAAGAAAGCTGTTTAAATATGATCACTGTTTAAAGTCTTTATCCCCCCAACACCTTGGGTTTCATTTTATTCATAAGTCCTTAGTACCCAAAGAGTCAGACTCACTGTTTGCATCTTTAAATTTATTCTTAGTAGAGCATTATTTTTAGTATTTTTTCACAATCTTCAACAGTTTCTCCTGTCATTTTGAAAACAAGTTTTTCTGTGAGTCATTGTAATAAATTATTTCATCAAAGTTCTCCGTAAAAAATTAAAGATAGTATTAGTTGCTTAACTAAAGTTGCTATAATAATACAATATTTAATATATTATTACAATTTACAGCTTTTGCGCTTTTTTTTTTTTTTTTTTTTTTTTTTTTTTTTTTTTTTTTTTGTTCTGACAGGACCACTTAGCCCTCTTTTCAATGCTAAGAGTCATAGGACATTCCATATAGTTAAAAAACACTGATGCCAGTTTAGCCCATTTGAAATAAAATCCAGTCCTTATCTTTAAAGAATGAAAAAAAAGAAAAAAAAAAAGAAAAAAAGGAAAAAAAAGGAAACAAGATTAAATACAATTAATTAAATTTTCTTTTAACTTGAGTTTTCTGTTAATCTGAAAATAAGAGAAGAGTAGAATAATTTTAACTGCAAATCTGTTAACATAAGCATATTATTTGTAGCTGCATAGTTCAATATGAATCTTAAAAAGGACAAAAAACTGATTTTTGATCAAAACAAAAGAAAACGAATAAATGAAACCAAGCAGCTTCTAATGATCTACATAAATAAATAGTTATTAAGGGTAAATTATAAAAAAATGCAATTATAAGAACTTTTAAATTTAATTTTCACTACTAGGAGTTAAAATATTTTTGATTTTTAAATATTTCTACTAATATTTATAATCTTGTGTAAGTTTTTGCATATTCAAACCCTGAATGAAACTTGTTAGATTTCAGAAAAAGAAAGGTCTATCAAATCAAAGCTCAAAGCTTTGGCTCAACGTGACTTTTTGCATAGAGATGCAGCTAATTATTTGACCAACCACTTGGACAAACCTCTGGAGCAATTCATTCTTTCAGCTGCTCAGATGTGTTTTTTTATCTTATCCATGTAAGTTTATAAGTGCTCAAAGGGACTTGGTCTTTCATAATCCTCCTGGAAGTAGGTGGAATACTTGCGCTGAAATTTTCAGGTTTTGCTCCATGGCATTGATCCTAGTTCCATCTAAATGAAAAGCAAGAATCCCATTATGTTCGGTGGACCTGTGAACTAGTGATGGGTAGAAAAATGGTGGAAGAATGACACCTCTTAATCAATGAAAAAATATTTTTTTTCTGCACATGTAGCAAAATATAAAGTAGGACAGCTTTATGTCTTATCAAATGCATTTAAATTTTTAGAGGGCTTTTAAGACTAAAATACATTCTAGCTCTGATTGGTGACATCATAGAAACAAGAAGGTGGAGGGAGGGAAGGAATGGGAGAAAGAAAAGACAACAATTATTTTGCCTTTTACTAGTCTTCTCTAAAAACCACAACTATTGGCTGTTTCCCCCATTGTTCACTGGCCTGATATCTTTCAGTGGATTTAGTTGCATTGCTTCCCTTTCAGTAGTTTTCTTAGCAGGTTTTCATAGCACTACATAGGAACTTGATCCTGTAAGGTGCTAGGTGTTCAGCACCATCAAAAAAAAATAGCAAAATAGATGTATGTTTGAAATCCTGTATTCTCCATTTAAATTATAATAAATGATATAAATTTACATAATGTTACCAGGTTATTGGCTGCTTAACAATTAATCTGTGAGCATTCCTCAGAAGAGGAAAAAATATTATATCTCTGCCACTTCACTGTGATATTTTTACTTGGCAAATTAATAGGTAATTAATCTGAGTCCACTAGAGCAACACCAGAAAAGAAACAGGTTAAAAAAAAAATCAGATTTCTCTCTTCCTTTCATTAAAGAGCAACCTGCTGACTAGAGCACTGATGCTCATCCAAATGAAACTCATTCACTTCATTTTAGCTGGTTTGGGATTATTAGTTCATCCCCTACTTATATTTTATACTAAGAAGCTGATGCTGGAACCAAAATCCAGGGGAAAAAACAACAACAACAACAAAACAAAAACAAAAACAAAAACAAATACAAACAAACAAAAAACAAACAAAGGAACAAAAACGAAGAAACAAAAAAACCACAAACATTTCAGAAATGTGAATCCCAGTTGAAAATAGGTGCTACCTTGATCCTCAAAGAACAGCTCTGAGAGGGCAGACCTAAAGTAAGATTAGCCTAAGAGCACTGACTTAAGTGACATCTTCCTCAGTAGACTGTCTTATATTAACTCCTATTTTGTATTATGCTTCTTCAAGATTGCTTAATTCAGAAGTTTCTATTCACTAGTTGTAAGATACGTGAGTTTGATGCTGTGATGCTTAGTGTTATCCAGCTAAAGAGATATTTTAATAAATCTTGTAGAAGTATTTTAAAACATTATTTCTCTCTTCTGCCTGTTTTATCTCTCTGGCAAGTTCTTTTCTTTCTTCAATTCCTCCCACTGTTAAGACTCAAAAGAAAAATCTTTGTGCCTAGGTTACAAATGTCCCAGTCAGTAATTTTGTCTTCACAAGTGCCCCTCGTTTCACAGCAGAGTGGTACATCACTGTCTTCCCTTCTGCTGATTCTACTCCAGAACAATATGTCCTGACAAAGTCATGTGGAGGGACACCTGAGAGCAGAAATGTCTGAACTGCCATAGTGGAGTTCAACAGTGATTTGTTGTCAAACCTGCTGTACTTTCTGCTTATCTAGTCCTTGGTGCAAAAGGAGCAAAAGGACATGGAGACACACACTGCTGGTAAGATCTTCCCCCTTACCTGGAGTGCTGGTAAGAAAGCCTGTATATTGGTTTACTATTTCAATTGTCTGGGGAGTTCAGCACATGTATTTCTCTCAAAGTTGACTACTAGATCCTCTGACCATTTTCATGGGGCTCTGGCTGAAGCTGCAGATGTGAACAGGGCAAGTCATTCTATGTATGTCCCAAAGATGAATGTAGTTTAGATTCTAGAAGTTCAAACAGAAACATAATCAAGGCTTTGAATAGACACCAGGCCTGTAACCAAATCTTCCTGTGTTACTCCCACCTAAGATCCACCTAAAATGATAGAATAACCTAGTATACTTCTTCAGCCCCTGCTTTTTTTTTTTTTTTTTTAGTTTTCATATAAAAAAAAACATATTTATGTTGTTGAAATTCTACCTGGGAATTCACAATCTATAGTAGGATATTCCTGCTAATTTTTTTTTTTTTTTTGCCCTGTTTATATTATATGCTAAATTTTTTTGCCCTGTTTATATTATAGGTCATATCCTTTGGTATATTTATTCTGCAATATGCTGTATTTGTAATAATTGCAGAGAACACATTTTTTTCTCTCTCTCCTAAAAGAGAATTATTTTTTGTACAGCTATAAAACTACATATGCATCTTTTTTTTGCAACTCTTTCATATTTTGAAGAAGATGGATTTTTCAAGTTGGCCCAACTGTATTTCTGGTTTTTCTTTTAGTTTCATCTCCCACAGTTATTTTCCCTCCCTTCTGCTCCCTCCAGGGACAGATAGAGCTTGTTAATGCTTGCAAAAAAATGCTGGAAAAATTAGAAGTGTTCAGTAAATGTGATTGCTAAGAGTTGTTGAAGAATATGTTGGCAAATTAAATATCTCAGCTGATATGATATGCACTCCAGTTCCATTTGACTCCAAAAATATAATTTTTAAGAAATCTATCATAGTCAGAGCTGAAATTATTATTTTTTGCAGACTTTTCTAAAATAATGGTGTTTTCTGACTGCTGCTGACAGATGATGGAATCTCTCTTTACCCCAGAAGGGTTATTTAATTTTGCATTGATGAGATTTGTTAGCTTGTCCTATGTATTCCCAGCAAAATTTTGAAGCCACTCATTCACCAAACTAATAAAACAGTAAACAGTGAAGACAATGATAATGTATCAGATCCATTCCCAATGTTGCCAGTCTCTTACCCAGGCTATCATTGGGCTGAACCCAGTGATCCCTTCTTGGTGCACTATGTCTGTGATCAATTCCTGAGCAAAAGTATGGGACAACAAATGTAGACCTATGTGCTACAGTGAACTTTTTTATGGTGCAGGTTTGTACTTGTAGATAGGCCCACTGAAGCCAGCATAACTCTGAGTCTGGCTACCAGCCTGCCAGCGCAGAGCTGATCATAGGGCCTTGGCACCAATGACATGTAAGCAAAAGCTGCAGTAAGAACCAGGCCCCCTCAGAGATCTTTTCCTTAGGTGACTTTTCAAATGTATCATAAAATTCCCTAAGATATAATAGTTTCAACGTAAGCTACCTCTACTTGGCAGATGAGTTTTGCTTGTGCTTTCAGTAGTCACCTAAGACAAGTTTCATTGTGTAAATCTGTGTGTATACATATCTTTAGCTCTCATGATAAGCATATCGTCTGTGTGGGGAGGCAATGCTTACAAAAAGGACATTATCATAACAAATACAGAGAGAGCAGAAGACAATGTCCTTGTCCCTCACTTTTTAATAGAAGAGTATAACTACGTAAGCTAGGAGCCACATCGCATACCAGATGAAACCTGCCATTTCTGCTATTTGATACACAGCTCTCATTCTTTCTTTTTTAATCATTTACAGTAAAAAATTTTATAACCCTCAAGAAGGAATTTCTTGAAAGCCTATGTTTGGTTTGTATCTACTGTTCCACAGATTCTTTGGCAGCTGATGGCTTGGTTTTGTCATTTATAGAACTAACACATCATCATAGTTCTTTTTCTTTTTGTCGTTAAAATATGGTGTGCAGAAGGACAGCCTTCATCTGCTATATTAAAAAAAAAAAAAAGAAAAAAAAGGAAAAAAAAAAGATACTGTCTCTTTAATGAAAGAAAAATGTCAGTATAATGTATTACCAAATGCAAATGCAATAAGGAATAACATATAGCTCTGGTTATGTTATATGACATTTGGCTTAGCAGTATTAACATATTGCACAGAATCTGGATTTTCCCTATTGCAGAAAATAAGATGATAAAATACATGGGAAATATATCTTCTCCATACGATTATAAAATAAATATTATTCTATATTTTTTCTTTTTCATCTCATCAATCATTTGCAGAAATATTTTAGCATTACTTGCTTGTTAAGCCAGTTCTTTATCATGTATGTATTAGGCATACAGTACAAGGAGAAATGGAACAAGATGGCAGTTATAGCAGTGGCAAGATGCAAATTTATTTTGGAAAAAAAAAAGTAATATGTGCACAATATTGAGCATGCTTAAGATTGTGCCAGGGAAACTAGTACTGAGTAATGAGGAATGGATGGAATGAAATTTTGCATCATACATGATTACATGTTGCTTAACTTCATAGAAGAGTCTTTGTCTACTCCTGATGTCCCAGGTGCCACCAAGAGAAGCTGTATACCACACTGCTGGAGTGAAAATGACAACATAAACCCCAGCAAAAGTCACCTCTGCAACATGACTCTTTGTTTCAAAAATAAAAGAAACAAACTTCAGAAAGATGACAGAGAAAATTTACAGACCATTGAACTGCAGGCACTGACTCCAGGTGGGGAGAGGGGGAGGAGTTTATTACATATTGTATGTAATAATTGGAAGTCCATAATTACTTCCTGCTTTTTTTTTTTTTTTTCTTGCTCAACTCTAAATTGGCTACTTTATGAATGTAATGATGTTGTCACTGTTTTTCCTTGTATATCTCATATTGTATGACACATGACTGAGTGTAGCCAAGCAGCGAAGGGGTCATATTTTTCACTGATACCACTTGAAAACATTTTTATAGAAAAAATAAGGGATGAAGGATGAAGAAGAGCAGGAGAGGGGGAAGAAAATGCCTTAAAAATAACTCTACATTAATTCATCATGTGGCAAAACAGAAATAATAACTCTTCCTCATGTGCCAGTTAAATTGAGATGATCCAGACTTGCCAGTATACTGGTACAGTGTGAAAAAAGATGACAGTGAGTAATGGCATGAACAACAAAAAAAAAGTATGAGAGGAATATCACAGAAATGGATGCTGGATGGCCTTTGCACAGCAGAGGTAGATAAAGGTTATAACAAACTGTTTACTGACCATGTATACTTGAATTAAGAGGTCAGTTGAACAAGAGCTCACCTAGTAAGAGCTTTCTCAGTAGTGTGACTCATCAGCAGTTGTACAGTACCAGAACACTGCCCAGTTATTGCTCCATCACTTTTCAATTACATCTCTGTCCTTTCAAAAGTCTACATTCTACCATTAGTTAAGGCTTTTTCACTTACATTTCTGCATTTTTCTCTCCTTTTGCATTAATTCAATATAATAAATACATGTGCCTCTAACAGAAACTAAAATAACTAAAAAGCATTGTGTTTTATTGAACAAAGTATAGCATGTGTAAGGAAGGGAAGGGAGAAGTTATAGAAAGAAACCAGTGCTGAAGACTTTTGCATTAGCTGGTGCTTTCTGTTGTCATATTTGCACTAATATGCACATTTTAGGCTCCTCAGTGTGTGTTGTAGTAAAACACCATGAAAACAAATATTCTTGCAAAATATTTGAGCCTTTGCAATTTAGTGTATGCATCCTAACTTGCTTAAACAGCATGGATTTCATCTTTTTTTTTTTTTCCTCCAGAATTTAACAGACCATAAAATGTATACAAAAACACATTATGCACCAGTGATTAAATGTTCTTACAACATTAACATTTATCAAGGGGTACTTTGTAGCTAGAAAGTAGATAACTATAATTTATTTCCTAAGAGAACATTTCCTATAGTCTTCCTTCATCTCCCAGCTACACAGCAAACATCTCTAAAGTGCACTTCCCAAGTGTAGTTAGAGTATAGGAAGGAATGTAAAGTTTTTAAAAACAGCCCTTATTAACTTTTCCTTCCATTGATTCTACTGTAAACTCTAAAAAGCCTTTTTAAAAAGCAAATTCTCATACACTCAGCAGGTGAAATGTTCCCACAAAAATAAAAGTAAATAAATTATAAGCTACTCCAAACAATGAAAAACAGCAATCAGATTACAATCTTTTTTCTTGACTACTCATATTCTAGTATATCTTTACTGTTTTATTGCACATTTATGAAACGGTAGTCCTATATACTTAAAATAGTTTCTTTATCTGTGCTAACACATTCTTGTGCACCCTTAATAACTAGAGTAACTTTCAACAACATAGAGATATTAGAAAAACAATGGATAAAAACCAAAAAGATACTTTGTGTTGATGATGTTCAAAGGTTTCTAGTGTAATTTTGTTGAGACAAAAATACTTGGAATTTGGAAGCTCTTTGCTCCCATTCCCTATGGAAAACTGCTGGTTATGTGACAGCAGGAGAACTCAAAACGTAATTCACAATGAATGCCAATCCTTCACCTCCAATATGAAGGCTTCCCAACTATTCAACTTGCTGAGCATAACTGGTTTTACATAGCATATCTAAAAAAGGCTGCTCCTGTTCAACTGACCAGTGAGAAAGGACTGGACTTTTCAAAATGGGTATTGGAGCAACAGTTTGTTATATATTTATTTTTATTTTTTAACTGTCCGATCCCACCTTGTAAGGAGAGCACTTATTTGTTCAGCTAAAAGGAACCCCTTTCATGCTCCTTTTGGCTTTGCTCAGTCAACAGGTTTGTGCAACAGTGGCAGAGGCACACTGGAATCGTGTACCCATTCATTGTGATTACACAGACAGAAGCAAGTATATTTGTCTGACATGAGGAGGGGAAAGGAGATGAATGGTTCCCATGGGTAAGAGGACAGTTAGATTTGCTGTTTTTTTTCTCTCTTTTTTTCTTTTTCTTTTTTTTTTTTTTTTGTATGTTTTTTTTAATCTTTATTTTGTTTTCTTTTTCCTTTTTGTGTATTTTTTCTTTTATTTTTTTATTTTTTTATTTTTTTATTTTATTTTATTTTTTTTTTACTATGCCATGGAATCATAGCAGTCATTCCTCTAATAGAAACTGACAGGACATAAAAGACAGAACTATCAGATGAACACACACAATGACTAGAAATATATCGACAGAGAAAAGACTTAATTTAGCTTTGAGAAACTGTCCCAAAAATAAAATCCTGTATTAACAAGTGCAAAAAACAAACAAAAAAAGAAACTCCAAACATTAAAACACAGTGTATAAAATGGTGTGAGAAATTTAAGTCACCATACAGCCTTTTAGTCAATAAAAAGCTGTGTTCTTGTGTTCTTCTTGTTTGGGTAGTGGCCCATTCTTTTCCTTTTACCCAAAAGGTCACTGAAGAAGATATCTGAGGGTAAAGCACTCAGTCATTTTTATATTTGACTGTAGTCACTTGGGCCTCTTATGTTTCTGTCATATAAGATGAATCTTTTTTTTTCATTCCTCATTGGTTGAATTATCTTCCAAAGTTGTTATGCCTCCAAAACCCAGTCCTGTTGAGTTCTGTGCTGCTGAGACTGTTAGTACTGTATGTAATAGAATTAATACAAGAACACACAGTTTAAGTCTGCTGTTACACAGTCTTGATGCTGATGAAACTGTGAGCGATGTCCTATGACACACTGTTGAGCCACTTGTTTTTATAGTCCCTTTGGATTGATGATCTGATAATAGTCCCCATCTGACATCACAGCATTCTGGTTCTGCATTGGTTGGATAGTATTCATAGAGCCCTGTAGGGTAAACACAAAATAAGCATCAAAAGACTCAAAAAGTTTGGTAGAAGCTGGAAGGTCAAAGGAGCAGTTGATAGTTCAGATATCTTAGCCTAAACAATTGGATTCATATCTTTCAATCAGCTTCAGGCTCTCAGATGCTTACCATTTTGTACAATTTTGGAGATGCATAGAATAACAGAAAGCAGCATCTAATGATCGTTCAACAGAAGTGTGACAGTAGAAAGAAATGAAGCTAAAAAAAAAAGTCATTCCTCAACAAAACCTGTTATTTAAATTTTTCCTTTTGGGTGAAGTTACAACTAATCAAAATGGACATTTTCACAGAAATAAGAAAGACCTTGAATTTATTTCCCTGTCAGTGAGCACATACCAGTAATGTCCAGGAAAATGTAGACATAAAATAACAAATACTGGTATGATGACAACATTGACAATATTGATTTTCAAACTACTACAGATCCAACAATTTCATAGGAAGTTTCCAATCAAAGCTGTTCAGACTCTGCTTATTTACACTACTTCAGCTGAGTTCTTCCATCTGAGATGATCTCTTTAGTATATCCCAGAGGTGAGAAAAAACTTTCCTTACCATGCAGTAATTGGATCTCTTGATATTTCTTATTGTACAAGTAGGTCATTTCTGCCTTTGGAATTGCACTGAACTATTCAGCCTGATTTCAATATGTATTTTTGAAGAGTTACAGGAATCCCTTATTTTCCAAAAGACACAACCACCTTTTTGGAAAATGCCTGTGCTGTTTTTACTATTGTAAGGAACAGTAACATAACCAGAGTGTTCCATTCACTTCTTGTATATCTTCTTCACTGCTAAACTATCAAAACATAGCTTAGCCTGATTAGTGCAATAATGTCTAATACAATGGAAAAATATCCTTTCTCCAATGAAATAGATATTATAATATTTTTTGCAGTAGCTACTTACCTTAGAGTGTTGTGAGGTCTCATGGTAAAATAACCTTTGCTGAAATATTAGGATTAAGATTTGGAAAGCAGCTACTTAACAGCTATATCTTTTAAACCAACTTCACGTCTAGAAACAAGAACTACATTTTGTCTAAAGAGTCACAGCAATCTCTTTTCTTTCAAAAAACAAAGTCTATACGTTTAGGCTCCACTACTTAGATCCACGCTGACTGAATTATGTGAATATTCTATTAAAAAATCACACAAATCTTAAAATAAGATACAACTAGACGCTTTTATTCCTAATTCCATAATACTGATCTGCAAATACACCAGAAATGTATTAGGTAAGATAAAGATGTTAAAATGCAGATTAAACATACATTTTTTTACATAACACGAGTCCAAATAAATTTTAATTTATTTTTTAATTCAATCAAGTTTTTAAAGATACAAATTGTTGGATGACATGTAAAGGGAGGGTTTACTTTATAGGAAATCATGCAGTCTTTACAAATATGCAGTCAGACCAGTCCTTGAAAATGATTTGTTCTATTACATTTTAGAATTTCCCTTTGGTTGTTGCAAATATTGCTGTTATAATAAAGTGGTCTTATTGCTAATGTCATATTTTCTGAAACCCATCTTTTGAGGCTTATAAGTGCCCAAGTTTGTTAACATGGTAACATATTGGAAATACCCTACAAAGCAGGTAATTATCCAGTCTGTTCCGTGACTGCAGAAGATCAAACTATTAACAGTAATTGAACAGACACAGAAAATGTTTAATGCTTTGATCCTAGTAGGGCTTTCTTACGGTTCCACCCCTATTTCCAAATTTTCTTGTTATAGGAAAACCCCAAATTCCTTTGAAATAAAAGCCCATGTATGCAAGTTGGTAATCAAAAAGTATTTAAATAGTTTATATGCACTTACTGAAATATAAATAAATTGAGGGCAGCTCTGCAGTCAAGGCTGCACTGAACTTGTTCCTTAATATAAAATTAAATTTCCTCTTTATTTCAATTCAGCAATTGAATTTAGGCTTTGAATTTGCAGTTGCATATTTAGTGATCAGTTAACTACAGAACCGCTATTCATGATAGTTGCAGAACATTTAGATAAATTCAGTCAGAGTTTTGCAGCAAAATAAAAAAGCTTAATTTTTGTGCCTCACCACATACTCATTTGTAGCTGTATCTATTTTGGCCTCTTGGAACTCCTCACTCAGGCTACTTATCCAGAAGGTTACAGACATGACATTTACCAGGAACTCTGGAAAGCTGGCTACTTTAACCTTGGAAAGGCAGGAGAAAAGGACTATTTTGTTCTTTTATGAAAACATCTCATGTGGACATAGTTTGAGCAAGAACTAAGGCTACTCGTTTGAGTTAATGGAGACTTGAATATGGATAAATACTGTGTATCCTGCTCAACTGAATCATATTGAAAGAAAAATGAGTGACAGCATGAGTATCATTCACTTTGTGTAGAAACATCTTTGTGGGAAAAGCAGGAAACTGCAAATATTTTCTTACACTATAATTAAAATTTTAAAGACTGCGTCTATATATATGAGAGCTGCTGCAAAATTAATGTCTCCTATTTTATAATATTGGTCCAAGACATCAGAGGTAGAAGTTGGCGGTATGGCAGTAGAAACTGAACCTTTTCACAAGTACTGCATTATGTTTTTTTGCCATTTGACAGATGGCAGCAGAGGGGCAGTTTGACAAAATGGCTTCTGATATCGAAGTGTGAATGAAGCAAAGAGGTGGAATAGAACTCCTCCCTGTGGAAAAAAGGCACCCATTAACATTTGTCAACACTTGCTGAACATTTATGAAGACCGAATAGTGGACGTGAGCTCAGTGAGGAGGTGGGTGGTGTGTTTCAACAGTGGTGACAGTGATGTGAAGAACAATACACGTACCAGAGAGCCATGCACATCTGTCATACCACCGAATTAAGAGCATATAGATCAGCTCATCCACACAGATCGTATAATGATGGTGACTATACTGAAAAATTGTGTCTTCTAGCTGAGAATTTGGTCAATCAAATAGTGTTATTTTGTTCTTTCCATATATTGTAGTTTCCACAAAAATTAAGAGGAGACATTACTTTCAGAGTGACATACATATGTAATGTATTACTGATCAGCTATATCACCAGCTAATTCAGAGAATGCTGTGGTTTCTACCTGAACATGTGCATTTTTTTTGCACAGCAGTCCACATGCAAAAAATGCTTGTTGCATTACCACTCCTCACCCCAGTATTGTCAGGATGTGCCATGCTTGTATATGAATCTGGATCTGTGGCAGTGGGTCTTGCTCAGCCCAATTGGTTTCTTTCATAGAAGAAGAGCCATGGAGCTGTAGCACTTTGCAAATTGTACTCACCATCAAAGGAAACTGGCCTGGCTGGTGTATTTATGGTCATGAGTATTTTGGAAAGATAAAGAAATAAAATAGATATTTTTTAAATATATTTTGTTCTTTTCCTTATTTTCTTTCTCTGTTAGTATAAACCATGGTCATATTTTACATATATTTATGATTTATTTTGAGACGTATATCAAACTTGAAGAAAATAATGTATACTATAAGAAGAAAACACATTTGAATGTAGTATACCAGAAATTTTGAATGCTCCAATTTGTTATGATGCACAAAGTAATTCGTGCCTGCCAAGAATGATCCATCGAGCAGTGACATCATTGTATCAGAGAATGCCAACACACAGCATGACATTTCTCTTTCTGAGGAATTATTTCTGAGATTTCAATATTAACATTTTCCAACTACAGAAGGAAAGAAAACTCATTAGACATTATATGACTAGATTTCATTGCTTGCTTAAATCTGATCTGGAAGCCAGATCTCTTTGATCCTATCCAGATGGTCCTCTCAATTTCTAAATTGCTGTGTCTATGACACATCATGATGTTTCTATTTAGGTATATATTTTATACCATTTGTATAATAAAATTAAATGTAAAAGAAATCTTAAAGACGAATAAAATAAGAAGAAAACACAGTTGAATGTAGTATGCCAGATTCTTTAGTAAACAAATTACTTTAAACTTCTGAATAAAGCTGTCTAGCTCTTTTAAAAAGATTAATTTTCATTTCAGACTCCATTCCAATGGTTGCAATATATACAGATTGCTGTGTTTTAGTTTTTTTCTTTCTCTTTATATGTTGGAAACTACTATAGGTAGTTGCCTATGGAGCATTTTCCTGTATTTGTGTATACATTCAAGAAATATACATTTTCTTCCATTACCTTGCATTGTTTTTTTTTTTGTTTGTTTGTTTTGTTTTTGTTTTTGTTTTTGTTTTAAACATGTATGGGACTAATTTCATTCTGGTAGTGTGTACGCTTATAAAACCAACCAAGCTACAGTAAGTCAGAAAAATAAGTAAATAGCTGACACTCAAGCCTATACAAATAACCTCTTTAGCTCCTCTATGTTGAGATGCAGGTTGAGTGTGAGATAATTTGCCTCTAGCAAGCATCTGGTTTTCCCTACTTCTCCTCTAGTTCTGTTCCTACTTTGTGCAATATTTAATGAGACCATTTACTGCTGTGATATGATAGGAAAGTCTCCAATCTCAATAAAATCCTAGCATGAAAAAAAGCAAAAACAACACAACAACAAAACGAAACCAAAGTCAACACACGTGGGTTCCCTATCCCAGTTTCCTGCTTATTTGCGGATATTTGTGGCTTGCAGTCAGCAGACGCGCTGACTGCCAGCTCGGCTCAGTGCCCCGCTCCCCACTAGGTGCTGCTGCCCGCCGCTCCCGCAGCATTACGCAGCGCCGCCGAGCCCCCCCGGCGCAATCCACCCTGCGTTCGACAACAAATAAAAGCAGCTACTGCCAGCACACCTTTTCCTGTTACTTGTCTTCTACGATATATTGAATAATACGATATATTGAAGGGCTTTGTAGAAAACAGTTCTGTCTTTCCATTAACCTAAATCTCTTCCGAACATTAGAGGAAATAGTCTGTTACCATGGCAAGAAGGAAGGAAAGCCCTTATTATAGAACTATCACTTCTAAAACATTATTAAAGAATACCAGAAGCCACAAATTCTTGACTTTTTTTTTTTTTTCTTCTTTCAGTGATAAATCATCCTACAAGCAGAGAAGTCCCTTCTCCAGAAGATATTATTCATCATATCATATTATAGAATCACAGAATGTCTGAGGTTGGAAGGATTTTTAAAGATCATCTCATTTTAAAGTTTCAACCTCCCTGCCTTGGGCAGTGTTGACAACCACTAGATCAAACTGCTCAGGGACCCCTGCAACCTGATCCTGAATGCCTCCTGTGATGGGACATGCACCACTTCTCTGGGCAACTTGTTCCATCACCTCATCACTCTCTGAGTAAAAAAATTCTTCCTAACATCTGATCTAAATCTCTCCTCTTTTATTTTAAATCCATTCCCCCTAGTTCTATCACAACCAGACCATGTCAAAATTCAGTCCCCTTCCTGCTTGTAAGTTCTCTTCGAGTACTGGAAGGCTATAATCTGGTCTCCCCAGAGACTTCTTTTCTGAAAGCTAAACAAGTCCAACTTCTTCAGCCTTTCTTCATAGGAGAGTCATCTTTGTCTTCTTTGGATCTGCTCCAGAGAGCGTAACATCCCTCCTGTACTGGGGATCCCAGGCCTGGATGTAGTACACCAAAAGGGACCTCACAAGGGCAATGCAGAAGGGGACAACCACTTCCCTCACCCTGATGGCCACCCCTCTTTTGATGCAGCTGGGGATACTGTTGGACTAATTATCCATATTCCTCAGTTAGCTAGCAAGTCTTAGTTTCATGAGTGTGAAAAATCTCATACCAGCATAATCCACTTCAGATCAAATTCTGCAGTCTTGATCCTGAGGGCGCTGACTCAACAGGACAAGAAATCCAATCAAATAGTAGTGCACCAATGACATGAGAATAATATTTATAATTGTATCATAATTTTATTTTGAATGTTTTTAATAATACTCTGGTGATTAACACCAGCTACTTCAGATGGACTGGAGTCAGTACTGTTAGTGAGTTGTACAGAACTACTCAGCTCATCAGGTGCAGATGACTACTTAGGCTGAACTAAACAACCCTTGTCTCTATTGACCACATATATCAGATCTTCATTGGCTACAGTGAGAACTTAGTCACAGAGTTTATGTGTAGATCTTTAGATTATTATAATCTGCAATGAAAAAGTTCAATCCTTCCCCGAAGAAGAAGAGAATATTTCAGTTGGAAGAGATCTTCATTTAGACCAACTGTCTGACCACTGAAGGGCTAACCAGTTAAAGCATGTTACTGAGGCCACTGTGCAAATGCCACTTGGAAACATGGCGCTTGGATGCGTGGAGCATCAACCACATCTCTAGGAAGCTTGTTCCAGTGTTTGACCACTCTCACAGTAAAGAAATTTTTCTTAATATCTTATCTGAACCTCCTCTGGTGAGGCTCTGTGCTGTTTCCACATGTTCTGCTACATTAGTGACCAGGGAGAAAAGCACAACATATCACTCTGTGCTTTCCCTCCTCAGAGAGCCGCACAGACAAACGAGGTCATCTCTCATTCTTCTCTGGACCGGACAACCCAAGTATCCTCAGCCTCTCTTCACAGAACATAAATTCCAGCCCTTCAACCATCTTTGTTACCCTCTTCTGGATGTTTTAAAGTATCCTAATAACAATTTTTTTTTTTTTTTTTTTTTTGGCACAGAACTGCACAAAATATTCAAATTGAAGCAACATTACAAATAAATATAGTGGGAGAATCACATCTTTTGATCAGTTGACTGTGCTGTGATTAATGTACATCAAATGTGTATCAAACTTTGCAATGCAGCCATAATTTAAAGTTAATTTTGTCTATTTGTAGGTATTTAGACCAACGTGTCAAATGATTTTACTGCCAAAAGTCTTTTCTTGATTTAGTGGGAATAAGATGCCTGAATAGATTCCGAATTCTCAGTTGATACTATTAGCACCAGAAATATACAGATGACATTGATATAAGCTGAAATTCAGTGTGATGAATCCCAATCAAGCCTGATTAAATAAATAAATAAATAAATAAATAAATAAATAAATAAATAAATAAATAAATAAATTTGATACCTGCTTGTTACCTATCATATTCTCTCTGGAAAGTCAAAGAAATGTTAAAGGAAAAAAAAAATGATTTATTAAACGATCCACAGACCTATATAAACAATGATTTTTTTAAATTAAAATCCTCTCAGAATCTAACTAGAGTCAAGAAGAAACCAAAAAGATGAGTGTTTTACGGGGAAAGCTCTGATTCTTAAAATTCTTCACTAGAGAAAAGCCTTTCCTTAGATATTTACCATCCAAGAGTTACTGCACATTTCTGATTACAGCATCTCAGATCCTTTGTTTATCTGACATAGGAATATAGGTGAAGAATGTTGAAAATAGTAAAAACTGACCTCATATTTCTCTTTTTTTCTGAGTATTTCATAACAGAGTTTGTTTTTTCTGATTCTCATGTTAGACAGAGCTACAGATATCCTCAATGAAATTGTACAGCACAAAAAATAACCATAACAGATTTATTCTAATAATATTGTTTTATAAAGGTAATGACTGTGGCAAGCTGAAACACAAATCTGCATATTAAATCTGGGCTCAAATCCTAGGACTTCAGGGATGTCTTTGTTATGAGGAATATCTTCAGTTTCTCATAATTGAAACGATAGGAGAAAACATATTCAAAGTCTCCTTCACATTTAGCTTTATGAAAAAAAGTGAAATTAGCTTTTCTATACTATACCTGTACAGATGAAACTTGATAGTCCTCCGTAGATGACATCATCATTGTCTGGTAATATAAAGGGACACCTTGTCTGAACCTCCAAACAGTATTGCTTGCAAGGAATTCTGTTGCTGCAGTGAAACTGTGTGACTTCAAAATACTGGGAACAGAGCCAGGCTTTGTAGACAGTCTGGAAAAAGAGAAGAATCAGAAGTATAGATGGATGACAATAGCACTGTCATTATTAGAAGAACATACTGATCTGCACATCTACAGTAACATTGCTTCTGAAAGCAAATTTTGCGACACTCTCATCTGCGTAAAACACACTTTTAACTTTTGACTATCTCCTCACTTCAAAAAAGAAAAGTCCAGCCACGTATTTCAAGAAACAGTCACTCATGAATTAGGCAATTGTTATTATTTTCTTAGTTCATAAATAGGTTTTTTCTTCTCTCAGATGCATATTTTTATCATGAACACATGTCACAGACCCCTGTCCCTGTATCTTATGAGATACAAACCATAATCAGAATATAATTCGTAGCTAGTGAGGGAAGGAAAAGAAGCTTTTAAAGATAAGTGCAGTAGTTTCAAACTAAACTCAGGCCAGCCTTGTTCTTGATATTGTCTAGAGCTAAGTTTTCAGGTTGCAATAGATGGTGCTGCTTCCCTTTGAATAACACCCTAACAAATCCACAGCATGGAAATACACATTAGGAATCCCGAACAGCAATAGCTGTAGACTAGGAAATAAATATAGACCAATGCCTACATCTGGAGCAAAGATGAACACATTGATGCCACCTGACAATGCGTAACCATGGTTGCAGGACTTGTGATTACTTCTACTATAATTATCACAATTTAAAAGGAAAGTAAAATAAACATGTTGATTTTACTTTCTTTTCCTTTTCAACAAAGATCTTAGACACAGGAATTAAACTAGTCTTTTGTACATAGGAAAACATAATGTGATCATATAAAAGTACATTGGATAGTGGCCTATGAAGGTGATGAAACCACCATGTAGAAGAGGAGTTTGCTTCCCAATTTTGTTTTTCACTTATCTGTTCTGAAGTACTTAGTTTACTGGTTAGATAGTTGCTATCTAGGCTGTTATAGAATGAAAATATCCTGTCTGCATTCATTTATAATACCCCCAAAATAATTTAAAAATAATACAGAAAACTGGATATTTTCCTTCTTTCTATGCTTATTCCTAATTAAAGAGACAAAAAACAAACAAACAAACAAAAATCAAAAAACAACCTGATGCCTGAGTGGAGCAACCTTGCAGAGGGTTTTGTTTGTTTTCAGCATGCTTTTTTCTCATCAGTTATACTTTTTACTAGTGTAAGTAGTGTACTTAATTTGAAAGCATTCATCTCAGAATCACAAATTTTATATTGTTTGCAACAGTAAGAGGTGTGGGTAAGGTTCGTAGGTAATAAAGTGAAGATTCTATCATTAACGTATAGTTTACATCTATCTCTTTACAGTACTTTTTGCCTACTGCACTCCATAGAGCAAGATTTTTTCATTACAAATTCAATTTTAATGCTAGCAGGATTTTTATCCACAATAAATGATTAATGAGGAGAATTAAATGATGTGTATGGTTTTTGTTGTTAAGTAAACTCACTTCTAAACAGTAAGTATTCCCACTGTTGACTATATCTCCCCTCACACTTTTAATGCTTCACTTGCTATATTGATTGAATAAAATAAATAAAGGTTTTTATTTTGTTTTTATTTTTAATTCAGCAAGATCTTTATTTTTAATTGAGTAAAATCTCTTGGATGGAGATAGGAACTCCGATAACAGATAAATATTCACAGATGTTCCTTCCTGATCTCTGACTAGCTAGATCTGCTTACTATGGATCTGAGAAATTTAAGAGTAATAAGTTGGTTTGTGTATAATATTTAAAAACTGACATCAGTTTACAAGGAGTTTTTTTTTAACAGGTCACCATACAAGGTAATAAGAAAACAAGCAAATGCACTTGTCTATTTAATCAGGACAGGAAATGTTTATTCAAAACCAGTAAATAATCAAGTAATAGTTTTCTATGAACATTTAAATGTATAAACTCACAGATTGTATATATAATCTTCCTACTTGTATTCACAAGTCCTCAGCTTCAGCTCAAATGTGCGCCTGAACTCTTGTCCCTATTTTTTAAGAATGCATGATGTATATAAGTTTCCAAGATCTGTTTCTCAGATAAGTGTCTTCCACTCTGTAAATTTTTCTAATTAAAGTCCCTCTCAACCTTGTTGACAATCTATGTCAAGATTTTTTTAGTAAGCTGGTTCCTCTTTTGCTCTCTTTTTTGGCTAATAAGGATACATTATTAGCTACCCTACTTTTATGCTCTGGCTTCTTCAAAATAAACTTCAAGTTTGCAGGAGAGTTTAAATCTGTGGTACACCCTAAGATCTCCAAGTAGGAAGTGAGGTTCCAGAAGGTGTGTTGAAAATAGTCTTCAGCCCTTCCTACAAGCTGTTCAATTTTTATCAGACCAATCCAGGCCTGTGGGCTGTCATGAAAGAGTACTTGGAAGAAGCATGGTAGAACAGCACACACTGCTTTACAGAGAAAGAGGGGAAAAAACATCCATGTCTGCAGATGAACTGTGTTGGGCTAACTGGTATCTAAACTGGCGAGTCTTTGTATCAGCTCCATAGTCGACTGATGTAAGTAGATCCAGAGGAATCTAAGATTGTTTTTATTTTCAGTCTTTGAATTAAAAGTAGTGAAAGGGGGCTTCTTTAGCTTAAATCTTAGAAAATCTGTGATTTGGAACTGAAATTTAATGAAATATACTTGAATTTTTCAAAATAGTAAAGCAGATACTATACACTCCGATCAGGTGCTATTTTTTCTTATGCCCCAGAAAGTATAGATTTTGATTGGCTAGGAATTGTACTTAATCTCCTACAAAATCCCAGTTGCGGATTTCCAGAATCTTAAAACATGCAGTGTATAACTAGGGCTGAAACTATAAATGAAAATACATATTAACTTTTGTGTTGAATACAGTAGGTTCTTTAATAACAGTGTTTCGGTGTGTGAATGTTTTTCCTTTCTAAAAGAGCATAAATGACTAAAAAAAAAGATTTATAATCACAATAATTCTCCGCTTAAATTGTATCACATATAAAGCATTTTAGAGTATTAACTGCATTCTATTGTAAACATTTTCCCGGGTCACTTTCAGCATGTTTTTATCTACAAAGTGTAAAAAAAGTATGTAAATTTTTTCATGTCTTGTAAATGGTGACTAAAGAAAAAAAAAAAAAGTATATGACCATTTTGAGCACAGTTTTATTTTCCTTTCTCTGTCTTTCTGTGCTTTCTGCAGTTAAATATTACTTCCACCTGGCCTTTTTGCCCCTCTCATTGATGGATTTCAAGATAGCATTTACTGTGTTGAAGTAATTCATATATATGTGCGAAAAATAAAGGCAGTACTCCCACACTTTCTTTTAAAGAATGGAAGAAAGGATATTTGTTATTAAAATATAAAATTCTCCTGCTTTTTGTTCCATGACAATAGTTCATACGTGCAATCTAGCAACCTATCAAGCAATACATCCTCAATTCAAACATTAACAGAATATTCTCTTTCTTTCTTACATAAACAATGGCATGTTGAGACAGATAAATAATTTATCTATTGAATATTTTTCATACTTAACTAGCATGTATGGGAAGTCTTCAAAATGACTTCAGTAAATTATGTGTGATTGAGAAAAGGTATAGATATAGTTTGAGGACATTTGAACAATAAAATCTTTGTCTTCCTGAGCTGGCAAAATCAATGCCACCTACACTGAAGCATCAACAGGTGTGTGTATGTGTGTCATATAGGAAAAGGCTGGTCTGACTTACAGTGTCCAGGAAAATGTTTAAGAGTGAGAAACGTGTCTTGTTACTAAGCTTCCAAAGCATAAAAAATAGATGAAAATGACTTGCTTTGAAAAGAAAAATTTAGTAAAATTAGGAGCCAGTGAAAAAATCAAAAATGCACATTTTTATTCACTATTTTCCTTAATTTCCTATATGCTTTCTATTTCAGGATGCTATTCAATGTTTTTGATCCTACGTGATATTATGATACTACATTTTTCTTTCACTGTGATATATGTTCTTGTATTTGCTTTCTCAGAAGGTGGGGAGGAGAGAAGACTATAATCAAATAGCCAGAAGCAGAGAAAATATTCCATATTTCACATTAAGTTTCCCAGAGCAAAATTATTGTCCCTCCAAAAATGCACTTTTTAAACATTCAAGTCAATAAATTATATCTTGGGTTACATTTGAGGGAGAAAGAAGGGCTGTGAAAACAATATCTGGTACAGGCACTTTATAATATTCTTGGTGATAACAGGAGAAAATAATGCAAATAAAATCAAACTCTTAAGCAAGAACTGACCTAAACTGTCTTACAAAATTGGAAAAAGTATACAAATTATAGAGAAAAAATAAAAAAATTCAAGAAACAAGAGGAAATCTTTAGTGACAAAAAACCAAACCATCAGATGTCAAAGCATCATTTTTATTAATACATATTTTGTGAATTCTAGAAATGTCACTAAAAACAAACAGAAAACTAATACACTCCTTAATTTTTGGATTTCTTTAATTATATCAACTGCATTTTACAAACTTGTTTACGTTGCATGCATACAGTACAGAATAGTATTTAAAATGGCTTGTGTTTCAGTTTTTTTTTTTATGAGATGAAGAAAGTCTATGAAAAATAGTTGCTAATACAAGTCTGGTGAATTGGTCTTGCAGAATGGGAAAAAAAAATACATGCGTTCTTCTGTTTGTGTTTTTTTTTTTTTTAAGCATAGAATGAAGCACAAAAAGGAAGTACTCAAATCAGATTATGGAGATATCAGGGTAACCTTGGTATTTTTAAGTAATGAATAACAGAATCATAAAAATATGTTTTTAATTAGGCAGACTAATTCACTAATTATATTCATTTTATTTCTACCGATCAAATTTCAAGCCAAAATCTGGAGGCAGGAAAAATGCCACACACACATCACAAATACACAGTTTCAGCAAGTCAAGTAATGGACACTTCACAAAGAAAGCCAACAGCGCAATGAATTTGTCAAGTCTTTACAAATAATAAGCGGATTTAGGTTTAGGAGAAAAAAAGCTAAGTTATTTGTGGAGAATTCTGAGATTCTAAAAGAGCTCAGCACGTGTTTTTTCTCTTAGGACAGTGGGAAGAACACTTATTTATTTTTGTCTCTGTAAGGTGAATAGCAGTCCAGATATTTCATGTCTTTTATCCTGCATGAAGTTAGACTGCGTCACAGAATTGTTCTTTCTGGCCTTGAAAGTCCATCAGACAGAACTTAAAGCTAAAATGTCTGCATAATTTGCATAACAAGGGGTCAACAACATCTGTCCCCAAAGAACCCAATTTCTGTCAAAACAGATTGAGTAAGTGGCTTGAATTATCTGAGTCACACTGCATGAAATCTATCAGTGGAGTAGAATAGAAAGGTTCAATCAGTTTCATTCTCAGTGGCTGCCAATACTTTGCAATTTTCAGTAGATGAACTCAGCTCTTTTCTGCCTCTTCTCCCATTGCTCCTGATTGTTGTTTCATCACAGTCAAAATAAACAATGTGAAATTTCCAGGAAGTATCTATTTATCTATTCTAAGTGAAAATTATTTTTTTTCTTACTGAACAAGAATTATGTTACTATCTGATTGTCAAAATAATAATAAAAAAAGGAAACTTGGAAATCAAAGAGCTTTTAATGTGTAGAGGTGGAAGATGGTGGGAGGGAAAGAAGGTAGGAAGAGAGAAGTCACAGCAAAAACTGTCTCAAAATAGTAAATATTATGAATTTAATTTTAACAGCTTTACACTGATGTTTTGCAACCATACTCATTCATTACTACAAAAATTAAGTCTTCAAACAGGGAAAAAATGAATAACTTCACATACCAGTTGAAAGGGAAAAGAACCTTCATGAACTTCAGAGTCATACTGTTCATTGCCATTATCAAACACATCAGGAAAATGTACTGAGGTAAAGAAATGAAAAATGGTGATACTAGCCCAGGTCAACAACTACAAAGCCTGTGAATATTCTGAGCTAAATTCTGGGGTCTTTACATATACTGAGGTGTACTTCAGGCTGTGACTGATTAATCAGTTGATTATTTTTGGGAATATTTAGTGCACAACTAAGAAAATTGAGCTTTTTCAGCAGAACTAAACTTACAACTCTAAAACTCTTTTAGAAATGCACTTTCTCTGTTCTACTCTAGCAGTTCGCATTACTTTGGTTTTATTTGATTTTTTTTTTCCCATTTAGATGAATTGTCTCAGTGTACTATTCCATGACATAACATCTCTTCTACTTTCCAACTCTAACTTTCTATGAAACATTTTAAAAATTTCTACTTCAACATAATTTCCTTTACTTCATTTTAGCTTCATTTAGCTTCAAGGTTGTGGGTCACCAGGTATACTCAAGAGTTAAAAATAATAGTAGTTCTCATTATAAGCCAATAGGAGTTGGAGAAAAACTGTTGACAAAGTCTGGTGAACCTAAAACTTTGCTTGCCCAAATAAAGACATTCACTTTTCCAATCAGAACTCGGGCCTGAATTTTGGCCAAAGATGAATATATTGAAGATTGCATAGTAATTAAAGAGATTAGATCTTGATGTAGTTATGACTATCACGTTTGCAACGAGAAACTTTAGAGGAGCACACCTATTTCTTTCTGTGGTAAAACTTCTACTGTAAAATTAAATTCATTTTCCACTTTGAATCTTATGCATGTTTTACGTCAGAAAAGAATAGTTACTGTCACCTACCAGCTAACCCAGTCTGTGCAGTGCATTCTCTGAAAATAATTTTACATTTAGATCAATAGGGTATTGCGCATTGGTTTGAGTGACAATGCTTCTTTACAAAACACATAGGCTACTCTCAGTGTCTGCTTTGTGCATCATTGTGCATCAGGTCCTAAGATACCGTGTTTTACAAGTAGATGTTCTTTAGATAGCTAAAGAGTGCTTTTTATAGACTATGCAAGCTGAAATAAAGATGGCAGTTACAAGATCTGATTGAGTCTGACAAGGGTAGTGTTGCAAGTGTGAACCCCTCAGGAATTTTGTCAGTTTTGAACATGAAAGATTGTCTGACTTTAGGAAAACTACATTTTGCATGCATGCTGCAGAATAAAAAACACCTTTTATAGATAGTCTGTACAGCAGAGCTGTGGGACTGTTGGTGGCACTTCTCCCTACCTTCATTCTCAGTTCTGTTCTGAGGTGATGGGCAGCCTCAGAATAGAGCTGGATAACACAGCTAGTGCAGAAATAATGAGCGTATCTAATAACAAGATGAGGACCAAATCTCTGTCAATGAGAGCCAGTGGTACAGTCTGGTGATTAAACACCACCAGAGAACATATAAAAAATATATGATTTTGGAATACGTTGTTGGGAGTAAGATATTTCACAGGAATAGGCTAATTTCCCAAATATTTTCAATAGACAATAATAATAAGACAAAAATGTTAGCATTTTCATTTTGTTTCAGTACTGTTAATGCTAAACAACTTTGGTGTAGTTCTATTTTCTGTTTGATTCAAATATCTTTTTCCACATAAACTACTATCATTCCTCTTATTCAGAGAAATATTGCTCACTAAGCATTTATTCAAATACACATCATACTGTTGCGTTTTATTACATCAGTATCGACACAAAGATGTTCTGCTTTGTAGAAAAGTAGGTTTGTAAATGAATATACACATGCAAACGCACAAACACACATACAGACTTTTGGAAATACAGATTTTGTGGAAAATTCAAAAATTTTTTTGTTGTTTTCAGTTGATCTGGAATGAAAACACATTAACAATCTGAGCTTCCTGTAGAACAGAAATACATTCTGTGTATTTTTTCAGTTCCTTGTGTTAAAAGGCCACAGTAGGAAATGAGAAAGTCTGTTTCATATTATGGAAACTTATGTCTGAAATTTACAGGAATTTGGGAATGAACACAGCGGTCTGGTGGATATTCTGATCATTGTTTTTAGTTGTATTTTATTGCAAATAATACCCTCTGTATCTGCACTGTTGAATAACATAACATAAATAATTTAATATTTACCTTGATGCCAGAGAATGAGAAATATTGTATTAAGAGACAAAGCCTCTCACTGATTCTTAAGTGAAGGTAAAATAAATGGATAAACTTGCTTCTTTTATTTTCACATGATCACAGAAACACCAAGGTTGGAAAAGACCAACAATATCATCCAGTCCAACCATCCACCTATCACCAATAGTTCTCACTAAACCATATCCCTCAACACAACATCCAAATCGTTCCTTGAGCACCTTTTTTACTTGGAAAATAAAATTTAATATTTTATATAATTTATTTTGAAAGACACCTATTAATTAGACACCTATTAATTTGCTTGAATATAGAGAACAGGTACACTAAAGTTGAAATTGTTTGCCAGAACACTGTTGATCTTCATTTCATATACTGCATAACAAAATTTCTTTTACCTAAGTACAAATCAGAGAAAATGACAAGCTGTTTCACATGCATCTTTTTTTATAAAGATTTTTAAAGATCTTTAAAGACAACTAGAAAAAAATGCAAACATGCTAATTACTGATACAAATTAGTTTCTTTGATTATGGAGAAGTTACTATAGAGGAGATGGCATCACTGCCTCCCCATCACTTTTCTAATCTTTAGAAGAAATTATACATAGATAGAGAAGAAATCTGTAATGTTCCCATCTGTCAAAACAAACTAAGATTCTGTAGTGAATAGATATTGTGCAAAACTCAGATTCACCAGTTCTAACTTTCTGATGGTTAACCATCCAGGTTAACCAGGATCAGCTAGGATCATCATAATTATTAACTTCAGTGTTTTGAAATATCCTCAAATTCATCATCTGAGTTCAGTCTTAGATTTACTTAATATTGCAAAGGAACCTTATTTTGAAATTCATAAACGTCCTTTCAGGTAAGCTTAAAAGAAATAGAAAATTAAATAACTCATTGCAGAAATAAGAACCTGTTAAAAGTATTTAAAATTAAAAAGTAAAGGGTATTTCATCTACTTAGGCAACACATTAAAATCTTCAAATGAAGAGATATGAATATAATAAAACAATAAATAAAAAAACAAATGAATAATCTTTAAAGAATCTGATTATCTCTTCTGGAAGATCTACACCCATTGACTTCAAATCAGTTGCAGTGGGCAGGGACCTGATTTAAAGTTTTACAGTCCACTCTAAAAATATATCTGCATTCATGAACCAAGTGACCTGTCAAGGCTGGAAAGTCTTTGTGCTCAACTCTGCTCTTCAGCACTGTTAAAGTGATGGTAATCTATATAAATCAGATCATCATGACATTATTCAGAAGATTGATACTTCTGGCTAGCAGTCTACCAAGGAGGCCAAGACTATTTTCTTTTTCTTTTTTTTTTTTTAAATATATATCCTTTGTATCCTCAAATTAACATCCTTGCTTTTTCTGCCCACAAATCTCCGTTATTGTTCAGAAAAGACAATAGGAATGGGCCCAGAGGACCTCCAACCAACTTATGATAGCTGCTGAAAATTCCTGGCAGATTAGGTGAGTTTAAAAGGCTGATATGCAGAAAAATCGTGTGCCATTTGCCATAGTAGATGTGAAGTATGTTATCACAGGAGTAGCTGGAGATTACAGAGCAACAAGACAACTTCTTGCACATACCTTTTACCATGTCACCTTCCAGTTTAGCAATTATCAGCAAAGTGTTTGTGACAAAATCTTCTGTTTTCCCAGAGTTGCTGTAAGCATCAAATGTCTGCCTAAGGATCTGTGCATACATTGCAAGATGGTCCATAGTGGTAGCTCACTTCTATAAGAACGCTGAATGCTAAGCTTATACCATACAGCACAATATTCACAAGACTTCAATATTTTAACCGAAGTCTGTTTGTCTTCCTTTTGTTTCCCCCTTTTTTTTTTTTTATAGTCTCACAATAATAAGTTTTGAGAAATCCATTGAACACTAGTTTATGTGGTGCTTACCAGTGTACAAGGACCATAATTCCTCTAAGGTTCAAACTTCAGGAGCCGCATGATTATTATCAAATATTATTGCTGACATTTGGAGACTAAAGTGGAATTTCTTAAGCACTGTGAACACCAGAAATGCTTAGTCAATTACCAAGACTTACAATATTCTTTGAGTTTAAAATCAAATACTTCTTTTATATTCACCAAATTTGTTGTTGTTTTTTACCTTTTTAAGTCTATTAATCTTGATTATTGATCAACTAGAAAAAAAAAAACAAATATAAAGATGGGATATTGAACTCTCATTCCACTGAAGACAAGATCTATGACTTTTACCTGATTTTCCATGTCAGATCAGCCAGGAATGTCTGATGTAGAATGGAAGACTGGCACCATCTGGCTCTTTCCAGGACAGCATGAGATAGGTACCATTTTAAAAAAGCCTTAGTCTTAGACCTTGAGATTTGAGACTTGGTAGTAGAAGATTAGCTTCAAGAACTTTTGAATATTGGGATTAGTTTACAGCCAGCAACTACTGCTAGTGATGGGCTTGAAGTACTATAGAAGATGCAGTATGTTTCAGTGGCTGTTCAACTGACAGACCACATCAAGTCATGGGTGGAGGATCAAAACTGATGAATAAACAGTAAAATAAAATCATTACCTTCCAGCATCTTTGAAGCAATGAACCTTGTCAAGCCTTTCTGGTAGAATTTACACAAGTACGTATATTGCCTATGTGGAGCATGTTCACCTCAGTCTAGCTGACAAGATGTGAATATTGCACAGTTATTTTCACTCCCTATATGTTTCCTTACTTTATCTCCTCTTTCTTCAAATCTATTTTCTCATTATCAATGGACTAATATGTTCTTATGCTAGGTCTGTGAACATGGCAATTCTTGGAAGGAAAATAATAGCTTTAATTTTTTTTCAACTGTTGTACTCCTAGATTTTCCAGGGAAAAGCTATAATTTCTCAGTGATTTCTTTTGGGGGAAAAAAAAAATGCTTTCAGCATTAAAATTCACTTCCACAGAAGAAATAGCTGATTTGAACAGCATGCACAATATATATGACAATTTTCTTATTCAAAAAGCCTATCTAATAATGAAGCTTGATTCTATGTACTTAGTCTAGAGAAAGAGTTATTCTTGTACGTCAGTCTCAAGAAACCTTCTGAGGTGGTAATTACGAGACAGGTCATACTAGGTATCATTTTCAGCACACCAAAAAATCCTTATCTAGCTGTATGATGAATGTGACACTACTCTGTAAGAGGCTGTACTTGCTGCTGTTTTTGCTAAGAGAAACAGCTCTTGTTTTTTTTTCAGAATCTTTAATTGTATCAAATCTAAAGTATTTTCATCTGAAGTATCACAATGCTTTCATTGCTTTATGAAGTATCTGCGGATAATTCCATAAAATAGCATGCAGTACTTGCTAGAAAGTTCCTTATATATGGATTATATATATAATTGGATTATATTTTGCTATCTAAATTTTAGGCATTTTACCTAAACACCTATATAGTTGTTATACTACACTATATATTCTTCTTATACTAATACATTATGCATTAACATCAGTTAATGTATAATGTGTCTTTGTAAACATTCTGATGCATTTAATGCCATCTCAGGGAGAATCTCAGGATATTGGACTCAGAATTTTTCACCTTTCATTTGTATTCCTTTGCTGATTGATATGCAACAATGGCATTTGAAAAGACACTCCTCCACTGATATTGCAGAAGTGTTACACAACTGAAACAAGATGACACTGTGATGCATGCACTAAATCACTTACAAATTAGTTTTATAGCATTATACATACTTAAGCTCATCATTGCAATAGCTTGTTAGTAGCTTTTTTTTTTTTTTCTCTCTCTCTCTCTCCATACAAGATTACCAGAGTGGTGAAGCACTGGTATTATTCAAGTTGTTTTATAGGGATCTTTTTCTCTTTGAACGAGTGTTCTGCTCTCAGATTTTCAGCTATTTACTTTTACTCAGATGATTTTATATGCTATGTGAGGTCAAGTCTGAATGTAAGTATTTGCTGACACATCTAACAATTTGCACAGGTATCTAACATCAGGAAAAGAAAAAATGAAATGCAGGTTTGCCCTCCACATTTACTTTCATTTGTTGCTGCTACACTCTGTTCAGTAATTAAAAGATAACGCTGCAATGCTATCAAAGAACTTGAGAGATAAGCACCAGAAATGCCAAAAATTATACAGTCTGATTAAAAAGACATACTATATTAGATTATTTGAAAGTAGAAAATATTCTGCTTTATATTTTTCTGCTTTATATTTCAGAATGATTCCCTGAATTATCCAGAGACTCTCTGACAAGTAAGCCACAGACATATTTAGAAGCTAATAGGTTGGTTATAATAATATTTAAAAGTGGAATAATAAAACAAGCTGAAAACAGTCATATGAGAAAGGCTACAGAGACTGAGTTCTGCAAAGGTAAATTCTCTCTAATGAATTAGAATCCTTCCTAAGCGTAAAACTGAAAATATGATCCTGGTGACAGTTTATTTAGCCCTTCAAAGATACATTAACAAGGTCTCTGAAAAAGGAAGTAAACAAATTAAGTTGATTAAGCTGTTATTGTTTGAGAGTGCTATACAGTCATGTATATGAATGTAGTAAGGAGAAAGGAGGGAAAAAGTAGTCAATTTTCATCAGTACAGAAGGTTAAAAGCAAGGTGTCTCAGGATTTCATACAAGCTATCTTTTTGTTCAGCAATGTATCAATAAATTAGAAGAGGGTTAAGCAACAAGAAATAAAGTGTACAGAAAGGAAAAGAAGTTAAAAAACAAAGTATACTACTAACTTCATCAGAACCAAAAACTTTCTGAATGAAGAACGAAGTTTGTTACTAAAGAATTTAACAAAATGAAACTTTACAATGAAAAGAAATGCTTATACACCAAGAGAGATTTTATATCCTGTATATGACTTGCCAGCCAGATGTTGGGGTCTTGCTACTCACCGATTTCTTTGTAGTTATGACTAGAAAAAGGCAATAGATGCATGCATAAACGCTGGGAAATGACACAGAAGAAGAATATCCTGCATAGACAATGCCACACACTCACCTGGAATAGTCTACATAGAAATAGCTAATCCCACCTCAAAATGGTGACATAAAATTAGAGAAAATCCAACAGTATTTCCTTGTCTTGTGCCTCTGAACAAAGACTTAAAGTTAAGCTATGAAACTTCAGAAATACAGGGAAACTTCAGTTTCAGGGAAAGATCTATAAAATGATGAATGTTTTAGAGAAGATTATATAATCATAAGATTGATCATAATGATCATATAATCATTAAGATTGAAAATGAGCACGAAGATCATCACATCATGACCACTAAACCACATCCCTCGGTGCTACAGCTCCACGTTTCTTGAACACCTCCAGGGATGGTGACTTCACAATCTCTCTGGGCAACCTGTTCCAATGCCTCATCAGTCTTTCCAAGAAAATTTTCTTAATATCTAACCTCAGCCTCCCCATAGTGCAACAAAAGGCTATTACCTTTTGTCCTGTGCTAGCTATCTGGTAAAAGAGCTGAGCTCCACTTCACCACAACCTTCTTTCAGGTAGTTGTAGAGAGCAACAAAGTCTCCTTGAGACTCCTCCAGACTAAACAAACTCAGTTCCTAGTCCCCTTACCACCATTATTATCCTTCTCTGGTTATGCTCCAGGGCGTCACTGTTTTTCTTCTAGTGAGGGGCCCAAATGAAAGATGCAGCCTCACTGGTGCCAAGTACAAGGCAACAATCACTTCCCTGCTCCTGCTGGCTTCACTGTTTCTGATGCAAGCCAGGATACCAGTAGCCTTCTTGGCACCTAGGCGCGTTGCTGGCTTTTCTGATCTCTGTTGGATGCCCTACAACCAGAAACCAACAGAAAAAGTGAAAGCCCTCAATTTCTCTATATAGTGCTTGATTTTGACACCCATTATAACACTGCAGTGGAATTGTGAGGTCATAGCCTGAATCAAAGGTTGAGCACCAGGTGAGAAGATGTTGCTAACTCATGGAGCTCAGGTGAAAGCAATGCAGCTGAGTGACCCGAACCCTCACTTAAGGGTTAGCAGCTGAGGGAACAGTATCTCTCTAAATGGAGATTACATTACTCTTGAGCTGTTACTGGTGATCAAAGGGTGTGAGCTAGTTTTCCTTCTTTGTTATGGCTGTTGCTCCACAGTATTTGTATTCCATTAGAAGGCTGGGTCATTATGTTCTTTTGCCATAGAAATATTTTTCATGAGTTTGAAAAATTAAGATTTAGAGAATGATCTTTCTAAAGTAAGCTTATATTTTCCCTTATGTATTTATAGAGCAGAAAAATATTTTTTGAAGACCTTCATGGCATATACCTGTATCAAATATACATATACTTTCTAAGGGTAGACTAGCTCTCTGAAAACAGTGTAAGTATTTCTCACCTATATATAAAGGCATTTATGCTTTAGGAGACCTACTGCACTAAGTAATTAAAATGCAGGTGTAAATAAGCTGGCTTTGGTACCTATTGATGCTATCCAAAAGACTAATAATTGTAATCAAATCCTTTAAGAAAATCTTTCACTTTTTGGGTTTATAGAGTGGAAAATATCTAACCTGTTTCTTTGAACTTTTTGGCTTCTTCCTGTGCAAGATATATTACTGCTGGCTACCTTGTAAACAAGACTGTGGATTGAATGCCTTGCTGATAAAGTCCTGTATGGGACAGACTGTTTACATGTGGACAGTTGCCTTCTGGGGAATTATTTCTAATTTTATTGCATGAGCACTGAATAAATCATGTGTCATTTTCATTGGTGTGTGCACTGAAGCACACAACAGGTTCAGAAAGCTTCATTAGCTTCTAAGCCTTGTTGACTAAGCACCTGACACATATTCTCCAAAGCCTGTAGGAATCATAAAAAAGCAGACATTCCCATTTGTCCTATTTGCCTATATTGTTTACTAAAATACTGAAAAGAGAACTTAAAATATTCTACAAAACATAAAAATATCAAAGGATAAATTTAAAAGGAAAATTGATTAACTATTTATAATGTAAATCCTTAGTTTAGATTCAAATTCTCTAATTTCTCCACTCTTTTCCATACTGACTATGGGTCAACATAAATACAGGCATTGTTAAAATAAGCATAACCTCCTCACATATAGCTACACATTCCAGATATCACTCATCTATAGGTAATATTAGTGCATCTCCTATGTTCATAGAATAGCCTGGGTTGAAAAGGACGTCAAAGATCTACTTTCAACGCCCCTGCTATGTGCAGGGTTCCTAACTACTAGACCAGATTGCCCAGAACCACATGCAGCATTGCCTTGAATGCCTCCAGGGATAGAGCATTCGCAACCTCCTTGGGCAACCTGTTCTAGTGCTTCACCACTCTCTGTGTGAAAAAATTCCTTCTGATATCTAACCTAAACCTCTCCTGTCTCAGTTAAAGCCATTCCGACTTGTCCCATCACTATCAATCCATATAAACAGCTGCTACCTCTCCTGTTTACATGCTCCCTTCAAGTATTGGAAGGCCACAATGGGGTCTCCCCAGAGCCTTCTCTTCTCTAAGCTAAACAATCCCACTTCCCTCAACCTTTCCTCATAGGAGAGGTGCTACAGCCCTCTGATCATCTTAATGATCCTCCTCGGGGTTCATTCCAAGAGCTCTGCATCGTTCTTGGGCTGCGGGCCCCAGGCCTGGATGCAGTACTCCAGATGGGGCCTCACAAGAGCCAAGTAGAGGGGGACAATCACCTCCCTCTCCCTGCTGGCCACTCCTCTTTTAACACAGCCCAGAACACAGTTGGTCTTCTAGGCTGCAAGCACACACTGCTGGCTCATGTCCAGCTTCTTGTCTACCAGGCCCCCAAGTCCTTCTCCACAGGGCTGCTCTCAAGTAGTTCTTCCCCGAGAAGAAGGCAGAACAGATGTAAAGGTAAATCAGGTCTTTACTAACTTAATTTTCAGTTTAATCAGACCTGTAATCCTTTCCCATGACTGCAAAGATATGAGAAAAAACTTTATAGGAATCAGAAGTGCAGGAAGCTTTAAGTGTTTCTGAGCATTCCTGTGCATTTTGAGACTCAAGATGACCACTTGCCACTGCCTTTTGCCCAGGTAGAGTACCAGAAATACAGATCAAGTTTCCAGTGTGACCACCTCCAACAATGTTTCAAAAAGAAAATAATGCAGAGCCAATAACACTTCTACATCCTCTTAGTTAAAATTAGGTTGCATGTTATTTTTTGACTTCTGAATTTCTATTTAAAAGTTTAGATACTTTAAAACTTTTAAACTCGCTGCTATTTTTAAGTTTTTTACTGTCATTTTGTGATTAGTTTTGTGCCTGTATCAAGACTTGTTGTCTTGTAGTTCTGCTGTGATTCTGTCAAAATGCATCTTTCCTAAAGGCACTCAATACAATAATTGGAGATCTTTCTTTGCTAGCCTGTGACCTAGTTAATTAATCCTTTTATTTCTTCTCATATTGACATGTTTTATTCTTTTTCTTTTTATTTTTTTAATGAATCCTTATGAATATCAAAGATATCTTGGAAAGTAGGCACTGGCATTGCTGTCTGCCAGCCTGCTCTGTGTGCAGTGATATTTTGTGCAAAATAGATTGGGAAAAAACACAGAAGCAAATAACTCTTTATTGTGATCAGCTTCTCTTCTTCATGCTGGGAATCTCACCCTTAGTAACAAAAATCTTTACAGTGGCAAGCCTGTGTATCTTAAAAAGTTTTCTTAAGCAGAATGAGAAAATAATACTTCAAGCTCCCCTGCTCCTTTACATTCAACATTTTAAATTTCTTCAGAGTTGATTAATCTCAGAAACCAGCCTCAGACATCTATTTTTTTGGGGAAGGTGGGGGAGGAAGGGGGTTATTACAGTTCCACTGATTGACATGCAGAATCCTTCATCTCAGCTATGAACTAGCTGTGTGATATGATAATTCCTGAAGCTTTACTTTCATGAATGCTAACAAGCTACTTGGAAACTCAGCAAATCTCCTCTGTCTTTTCCCTCTTAATGACTTAGTTGCACTTAATCAGTTCACAACCACCATGCTTTGTTAGCTGTAATGTATATACTTTTGTCTTCATACTATTGTTTCTTTTGCTTTTTCACTGATGCTAAACACACGATATTTAAGTAGCCTTAGATAGCAAGCAACTGTAACATATTTAAAATTGCATAGGCAAACTGACCATGAGGGTAGAATCCCCATAGATATAGAATTCCCACGAGTTCATAAAATTAGACCACTGAATACTGTAAACAAATACAGCTGAGAGAGAAGTCAAAATACAGACAGGCAAACAGCAAAGATGCCACCCTAAAAAAGGAAGCTAAGTTTCAATGATTCTGTTGTTAATTAATATACCTATTTTGTTGCTGTCACTGTGGCCTCAACATTTTAATAAAAATTAGAAGTATGACTAACTGGAACTTTCACTTTGTTTATTTTCACAATTTTTGCTCTTCACATAAAGAGGTAGTTTCAACACATGCAGCAATATTATGCAGTGATTTGGGATACCACATTGCATTGTAGTTGATGGTGAACAGTGTTCAGTCTCTCATTTTCATTTTGGAAGATCATTAAATCACTCTGTTAGAGCCCATTATAGCAGGTGCTATATTCTTTCCTGCCACATCTGTGCTATCTAGATTAAAGACATTCATTGAGTTTTTTCTCAAGCCCTTTACAGAACAATTTTATCTCACAGTGTATCTCTATATTGCTTGGACCCATAATGATATCAACATTGTTCAAAAAAATTATTTTTGCAATGGCCATCATGAAAATCCTATTTTCATGAGAGATGGTACTAGGCTAGAGGAGCCATGTGCTCTTGAGATAAAGGAAAAGCTCAAAACATGATAAGAGGGGAGCAAAGAGTCCTGGTTTCAAACATCTTGAAGAGCTAAGCTTGTGTCTCTTTTGAAGACTCTGACTCTGCAAGGTGTGCTGTAGGACCTGATCAGACAGTCATTCAAGGTTAAAGGATCCACACATTTTTCCACACAGCCTTCCATCCTGTGTAACTACTGGAATATTGTGACTTTGCTGTTCAAAGCGGCGTGTACTGTGGGAGAGCTCTAAAACTTCTTTCCAGTACAGCTGCTTAGCTGTCCCAGGATGTAAATCAAAAATGAAATTTGTTAACCTCACTGTTCTCACCACTGTTTTACTAAAGTGGTCCCTGGTGCAGGAGGTTGTATGGAGGTACTGCAAACTGAATAATATGTAGAATTTGCAAATCTCCTTTTGAGAGGATTGATTTGTGAAAGCTGTTTCATGAACTGAATCCAATCCCTCATGACTAGAAGTGCTTTGTTTTGTTCTGTGTTATTTTGTTTAGAAAGGTATGTTCTCTTAGTAGAATTAGGTAGGGGGATACAAGAGGGAAGGAGAAAGAAAAAGCTGAGGAGACCTAAAATGTATAGTAGTATGTGTGATATTTTCTCCCTCTTTCCTGCAGCTGTATTAAATTCCTTGCAAGCATAACTTCAAGATACCATTTTCATTCTACCCAGTTTCAGGTCACCTCAATTCTGTTTGCCTAAGATACTCTAAATGAGAAACAGAGAACAACAAAACAGACTTCGCTCTTTTTTAAAGAGAGAGAGAAAAAAAAAAAAAAACAACGAAAAAAAAAGCGTATGTTTTAAGGCTTTTTTTAAAGCTTTGATTATTTAGGACTCTCCATGATTTTTTACTCTCATTTTGGATCTGTTCTGTTAAATGATGAATCAGTCTTGATGTGTTTTGTGGAAGTTCAGTCTCAAATACTGAACATCAGATATCCTAAGCTGTGGCTTAGGTACAGCGAGCAGAAGTATAGGTGAAAATCATGCATTAGTTTCCAAAAGAAAGACTTATTCTTTACTCAAAGAAAGATGTATTTGCATGTCAAGGTTAAAGATAAAGAAATGAGCAAAACACTGAATGAAACTAACTTGCACTTCAGGTGCCTGTCTCTTTTTTTTTCCCTTCTGTTTTTTTTTTTTTTCTGCGTAACAGTGGAGACACATTGGTTCCTATGATGAATCACGTGCTCAAAGGACCTGCCTTTCTTTGCTAGGAATGTAGAAATGTAAATAATTATCATCCCCTACTCCTATTTATTCTTATATTAGGGGATATAACTAACAGGAAATATATTGATAAATTTCTTCTAATTCTAAAGATAAGAAATAGACTCATAAATAAAGAAAGTTTATAAACATTGATTTTACTGGGGAGATTTGCCTTACATCCACAAGTCATGGAATGAATGAATCACAGAAATAACAGATGTTGGGAAATGCAGCATTAATTGTCCCTAAAAAATCAAGCCTATGATAGGTAAAAGTAATCATTTTGAGTCTTCTATTATTTGAAACTCTGATTGTTAGAGGATATATATCTATAAAAGCAAGCACACTTTGTGTTCTGTGAATTTAGATCTGGATACATACTTTTTGTCCATAACTTTAACCTTCTGCTAAGTAACTCAAAAAAAATGCTGGAAATTGTCTGACATAGCTCCAATATTACTGGTAAACTTTAATTCCAAAAAGTGCTGTAAACACAAAATCAAGAACAACTTTTTGGCAGCCAATTCTCCTTTGAGTTGAACATGACCTGTTAAAAGACAGGCCAAGGACTTTGCGACAAACTGTGCAAAATAATTTCTTGTAAAAATTTTCTATATAATTTTCCCCATCAGGAAGTCCACTTGTTAGATGCAGAAATAATTCTACTGTCCATCTCTCTCCTGTACAATGAAATGCTGGAGCTATATCAAAGTGGCAGTTGTTTAAAATTAAAGATTAAATAATTACACTGATTTATGCACAAAAGAATGCTGAGGATAATGCATTCAGCCCACAGCAGCCAATGACACACATCACAGCATATAGTATGCTGTCAAATTCTAGCGCTGTATATAAACGTTAACCCCGCTATTTATTTTTAATTTAAAATGCATTAATATTAGCTTTATCGTGATGACAAATCTTATAATGAAGACAGTTTATTAATGTATTCTTTTTTTTTTTTAACGAAGGACAGTCAAAGGCAAGAATGCAAGAATGGTTCTCAGTGCAATGATGAATGTATCTTTTATTTTTCATTGGTAAATGCATTAATTTATCCTGTTCTTATTCATGGTGAAATAGTCTATAGGCGAAGACATGCAGAAGGAAAGACGGCAACTAATTACATATGAAAAATTGCTAGGAAATGCTAAAGAGAAACCAAGAACATTGCTTTTGTTTTTATGTAGTTTTATACATATGATTAATTGTTTTTCACTGTGATTAATTGCTTAACATGCATTCATTGACTTTTTGTCAATTTTACACATTTCAAAGGTTCTACAGACATTGTTATTTAATCTCTTGGTTTACTGAAGCACAGAACAAATAATTGACTTGATTTTTTTTTCCCATTTCTTCCAGCTAACAAAAGACAGCAGAAATATGGAATAGTGTGTTTTTAAATAGGTTCCTCTAGTATTATGTCTTGCTATTACCTATTCCAAACACAGAAAATATAACTTTTCATAGAAAAAAGAATAAGGTAGTTATTGAACTAGAAGGTGTTTTAATTGAAGAAATAGTCACTGAAAGATATATCATTGGGTGATGCTGAGAATCATGCCATAGAGAACCATAGAAGAGGATCTTTGGATAATGTTTTGCATTATGGTTGGAACTTGCACAACCTCTCTGTGCAGCCTGTCTGTTCTCTCTGACAGGCCTCATGGTTCTTGTTATGTTCTGGAACCTCCTTTGTTTAAAGTTATGTCTATTGTTTTCTCACTGTAAAGAGCCTGCTTCTGTCTTCTAAATGATCTCCACGTAGACAGGGAGCTATTAGACCCATTAAACCTCAGAGACAATTTCACTCTCTATTGATTCTTTCTTGTATATTGGTTAGCGTATGTTAGAGTCTTGATGAATATAGTCTGATCTATCAGTAGGTTTTCCAGAAATGAGTAAAGATTATAATATTTCCTCCTTAACGGTTTAATGGATAAAAAAAAAAGGACCTAATTTCATATAAGGGGTTGGAAAGAAAATTTAAAGAAATTCAACAAACTCTTCTGTGACATAGAAATAAACTTCTAAACAAAAGAGATTTCTATCTATTTGGGGAACTTGATTAATCTTACATCAGTATAATTTTATATTTTAAATAACACATTGCAAATTTTGGTAAAAGTTGTGAAAACTGCCTTGAGACATGATAGACTTACATGGTCTTTCCCAAAAGGTGCTCCTCCTCTGTTTCTATAGGAAAGATGAAAGGAAAATTTTCAAGTTGGGAAAATTTCTAAAGAGCAGAAAAACCAGTAGCAGCAAAAGACATTCAAAGACAAAAACTTTGATACTAACTAATCATGAGTTGTATCATGTTCTTACTTTAAAGCAGAATTCCATCAAATATATTAAAGATAACTGCATAAGCTTAATAATTTGCAGCACAGTACAGCTCAGTATAGATACTTTACAGTTCTGAATTCACAGTTCTTAGCAGCGCTATCAACACTGGGTAAGTCTTGTCACTCACAGGGAGAGCTGAAAATGTTTGACAAATATTTAACGAGTAGTAGAGAGTGAAAGGTCAACATATGCATTAATCTATTAAAGCAGTACATATACATGCAGTGCAGAGGTGGATTTCTGCTTCATTCACAGTGGCTGAACTGCTCCACATCTGCTCACGAAGGCTTAACCATTAATAAGCATATAAGACATAAAGCAAGATTTTAAAGTAGAAATTTATTATATTGTATTCTAATTAAAGAGAAAAGTGCTCAGGGCACAAAATGCAATTAATTAAAATGAGTACAAGGTGAATTAAAGCAAATTTAGAGAAAGACTTTAAAGTCTTTTGCAGCTTAGATCAATAATGTATGTTAACTTCATGATTACCTGGAAATTATTCTTGTGGTAAAGTATGAATTTGGTTTAAATAAAAAGTGAGACCAAGGAATAAAATAGGAAATAAAATGAAATATTACTGTGCTGATTTTAGGTCCATATTGTGTTCTGGCCATTATCCAAACATGGAATTTCATCATACATCAAGGTGCTTGTCAATATTGTCTCATTAAACAGATCTGGATTCAAGGGGATGTTTCTCATTGTTACAGAGGAGATTTTACACTCCTGTAAGGAATACATAGTATTCTCATTTTGCAATATATTCAAATCATTTCTCAGGCTGCACAAAAGGACCTTTCTGTAAATGCATTTAGAAAACCTATTCAGCCACTACCTGTTTTGCTTTGTACCCTATGTTCTCCCTGCTCTGAAGAAGGTCATGTGTTCTTTTTCTTGTAAAGTGGCCTGCGTTTTGGCTTATCTCAGCCCCAAAAGATCAGAGAGAAGGCTGAGAGTTCAAACTCTTTTTGTAGGGCAGCTTCAAAGTATAAAAAAGGAACTGGAGAATGACAGACCAAAGCTAATCTGTTATATATGCCATGTATACCAAACTTATTTTCACACTGGTTTCTTAATTTGTCCTCAGTGAATTCCTTCAATTCCCAGTACTCGTAGATGCTCTTACAATCCTTCCAAATATTTACCTTTTTTTTCCCTCTTTTTTCTTTTTTTACTATCTCTGTGGAGTTCGTCTGTTTTCACTGCATCTTTTCAACTACATTTTCTGATCAAGCGCATGCCCTCTGATCTGCATTACTAATAGTGCTGCTTCCATCACTGTTGCACAATATGTACGTTTCTAAACTCTGTTTCCCCTTATTAAAAGCTGCTGAAATTCTAGGATATTGCAGAGTAACCCAGAACAGCTCCTAAATCATTCTACATCCACGAATGGAGAAACCCACTCACATTTTCTCATCTGAGCAAATATACATTTCTTGCCCATGCTTATGCCTTAACTCACTTTCTTACATGTCATCATTCAGGCAGAGTATAGAGAGGTTTCTCAAAGAAGACTTATGCCATTTGCTATTTGTGACATAAAGTGCTTTGCAGCGCTGAGGAGCTGAAATATGACCTGTTTGTTTCACTGCAGTGCACAGCAGAACACATGAGAAATCAGCCAAGAGAAACTTAAAAGGAAATATTGAGCAGATCTCTGTCTTTTTAAGCACTTTAATCTCTTAATAAGAGTTGGCAGGTGCTAACAGTTTTGCACTGATTTCTTTCTCCTTTTTTGGTAATCTCAGTTCTGTAGAGGTAGATTCATTTTCTGTGTTCAGTAAGTATTCTTTCGCCTGCCTTGAAATGGAACTGTGGGCCCTCTGTTAAATAGATTAGGAGGTTATCTAATTTCACTGTTACTTCTACAAGCATCTTTGTTTTCTGTGATGAAATGCTCTTTTGTAGCTTTGTAGAGTAATAATCTCCATGTATCACAATAAATGTCCTTACCCAGCTCACAGCAATAACACAATAAGGTGGGAAAGAAGGCTATGCTTTAATTCTTCAGCAAAGACATTCAGAGCAGTGTGAAACAACAGGACCCATTCCTACATCAATAAGTCTCCATTGAAAATTACAGTTGCAGTTAACCCCTTACTAACGTCATTACTAGATATTCACCAAATGTAATTTCACCCTGTTATTATGAGGGTTTCTCCAAAAGAAATGCCTCCTATTTTATTATGCTGGCCCATGATATCAGAGGCAGATGTTGGTGGTATGGCCACCATTATTCCATTACATTTTGTTGCCATGCAACAGATGGCAGGAGTGACTGAATGGTGTCTGACGTGGAAGTGTGGATGAAAAAGAGGTGTGTCATTGAGTTGGCAGGAATTGACATTGATTGATGCTTATTGAACATATGTGGAGAACAAACAGTGGATGTGAGAACAGTGAGACATTTGAGTAATGACAACAGCGACATGAAATACAAGCCATGTTCTGGATGGTCATGCAGAGAGCTTGCAGGCTCTTGTACATAGAATCATATAATGGTTTGGTGCTGGCAAAAATGGGTGGTTTGTGGTGGTGAATGCATAGTTGATGTTGAAAAATCATGTTTCGTAAGTGAAAATTTGCTCTATCAATTAGTATTATTGTGCTCCTTATTTCTGTTGTAGTTTCCATGGAAAAAAAATAGGAGGCATTATTTTCTTAGCAACCTAGGTAGTAAGAGCAGCTTATGTATCTGCAAAAATGAAGAAATACTGTGAAGCATGATACTTTACAATTGGGCTAGTGGAAAGATGTGGTAAAGTGCTTATCTTAAAATTTAACAGAGTGGTTTAAACACTGGATGCAAAAAATAAGTGAACAGATTGGAGAAACACTAAAATCAAACACTGGAATGGGGATTTACTGATGGGGACAGAGTGTCTGCAGCATATCATCCCTGATGACATGATCTCCGTGAAGCATGATGAGAAAATAGTGTTGTTACATCAAGTTCCTTATGTGGAGCCGATCTTTGCAGTATGTGATTGGGAATGTAATTTTGCCACAACATGAGTTGATCCTGGGAGATCTCACTCAGGCAGATAAGGTAGCCTCTGGGAGAGGAAAGGCCATTAGCTCTCCAAGCAGCAACCCCTATGAGATACAGAGTGCCATCAAGAAATGCATGGCGTACTGTGCTGCTGTTGCAGATTTGAGACAGATACAACTGATAGTCTTTCTCTAGATAATGCTCTTTGTTCCCAGCATTCCTCATTCAGATGCACTGAAAAAATCCTTACCCAAATAACAGTCACAGACATTAAACACATGTAAATAAATTGACTTCAGACGGATGAAAGTTAAATGTGCACCTGAGGGCCTTTCTAAATCAAGGCTGAAAAATGCACTGTGAATGGTAATAGTATCTTACACAACTTTGCTCACACTTTGTATAAAATAGTCCAGTTCCCTGTAGTTTTGCAGATTCATCCTTTTATTCATTCATTCATTGTCTAAAAGGATGTTCTGTTAAGAAAGAAAGAAAGACTGCTGACAATATAAACAATACCAATATTGCAAAGAATAAGTTCTGTTGTAATAAGTAAAATATCAAGAGCAAATGACACCAGCTGGCTCACACCCATACTGCTCAGAGCTAATTCACCCCTCTGGCAGATTTAGGAATTTGCAGCAGTTCAAAGGGGTAGCTGAGGAGCCAGCAAACCATTAAACAGCGTGGATGATCAGTATCCATCTCTTTCTCTCTGGCTCTTTTCTTGCTTCCTTTTTTGAAGAAATAATAGACTTCCAATTTATGGACATTTCTTACAGTCATAGGAAACACATTTATCATATGTGATTTTTGGAGGTCTGGGCACAGCCAGTATGCAAGACACTTCAGTTGCTGAAAGGCACTTGCACTCTATACTCAGGTCCTATAACATTGCCTACAGCAATGTTTACACATTAATTTCATTAATAATTTTCCTTCTTAAATAACTTAGAGAAACAAAATGGGAGAAATGAAAATATCTTGGGGCCTAAGTATCTATTCTGCTTTCGTGAAAATTTTATGTGTAGGGGAAAAATAAAGGTGGGAATAAACAACCACTCTCTCCCTGTGACTGATATACTTACAAAATGAATCGTTAATGGAAAATATTGTGATTTCTATAGTTTTGGGAAAGCTTGTTATTTTTGTAATCATAGCAGAGAAATATTCAATTGAATACTCCATGGATGGGAGGATAACCATCTAGAAATTGTTTGCTTATTATTTCAAGTTCTTCTGGGTACCCAGAGACATCCATTGACTCTTAATATATGAAGCATCACAAAGTATAGATTTGCTCATCAGCTGAAGTAGTGAAACTGTAAATCAGTGAAGATACTTAAGAAGAAAGGCCTGTCTGAAGTCCTTTTGAACATAAGTGAAAATGGAATTCAGACCATTAAAGGCATTGGAGGATTTTTTGTGTGTGATGCCTAGTTACTGAAATTTATGGTATAATAGAATGAGCGAACTTGAAAGTACAGAGTGTATTCAGTTCATTTGTTGAAACTATATATAAGCTATGATTATAATCTGTCAATAGACAATTATTTAAAATCAGGTGAGAATCAGGTTGTTTTGTTTGAGATGTACAATAGAAGAAAAAGAAAAAGGAGATATGAATGAATATTGTGCACAGGCGGATATTGGAATAGAAAAACCATTAAAGTATCTAGAAAAAAAGACTAAAACAACTGAAGAGTTTTGCATATGAGTCTACAAACTGACTTGTACAGAAAAATACCACTGAAGGAGAAAACATCTCCAGAATTTGCAACGCATGTAATTAATATGAAGCATTATCCTAATAAAGTGTTTTCATAACTAAGTCAAGTATAAGGAAATCCTCAAGTGAAAATGAAAACAGATGAAAATTTCATATGATTTGAAACTTAAAAAATATAGCAACAGAAAGTCTGATCTGTGTGTAACATCTAATAACTGAAGAAAAACAAAGTAAATAATTTATTCCTTAAGAAACAGGTGACACTGATTTGATACTGCAACAAAACTGAGAAGATATAAATTAAATTTAACCAGGAAATCTCAGCAAATTAATATGGATCAAAACTCTAACACTAGACAAATAAATTATTTTCTTCTTTAATAGGAAGAAAAGTATCTTGGGTGAACACCAGCAAAAGTTCAATGATGAGTGCTTCCAGACAGCATCCTAAACCACATTTCCCTCATCAATATAGATAATAATATATAGATAGGTCATTCGAGGCTTCCCATTACAGACAATTTAAATAATGGATTCTTGAGAAATGTGACCCATTTCACATTACATAAGAAATATAAAAGATAGAAGAAAAGTTGTATAATCACAGAATCATTTAAGTTGGAAAAATAACTTATTGACTTCAACTATCTAATATGACTAAATCCACCACTAAAGCATGTCCCTAAGTACTACACAAATACATCTCTTAAGTATCTCCAGAGATTGCAGCATTCCCTGGGCAGCATGTTCCAGTGGTAAACTCTCCTTTCTATTAAGAAATTTTTAATGATATGTAACCTAAACCTCTCCTGGCACAATTTGATGTTGTTTCCTCATGTCCTATAATTTGTCATCTGATAAAAGAGACCAGCACCTTGCTGTAACCTCCTTTCAAGTAATTACAGAATGTGTGTAAGAAGATGAGAAAGTTCTCCATCCAGAATCTGTTCTGGATGAAAAGATCCTTCTAATTCACCATTATTGTATCATCTACTGTGCACATCAACCAGCAGTACATATCTTGGTAGACTAGCATGAACTTAGAGTTTACACGCTGAACACTGGAGTTTTGGTTTGGTCAAAGAAGCCACTTTGGGCTTCCACATTTAATGGATAAGATATAATCTACAGCAGGTACAGATGAGTGCAATTAAAGATGTTTCATTAATTATGTTGAAGGTAAAAAAATGTGCGTGATTTTGATTTTAATCTGTTTACATGGCTTTTTAATTATCTGCAGTTTGTTTGCAAAGGTTTTCCCTGTGTATTAATACCCCTTCTAGCCTATGTCAAGATTGCTGTTTCAAATACCATTCCTTCTGTTTAAAATTATATCTAAACAATTGAACGTGGTTACTTTTTCACATCTAGAGTTCTCCTGAAATTTTGTCCAGACTGTGTTGCAGAATATGGACATGCTCGAGGAAAAATGCTCTTTTCTCAGTTCCTCACACCATTGAAAATGTCATGTTCTCCTTGGGAGATAAACCTTGTAAAGAATTTGTCTTTGTTTCCTTAGAATTTTTCATAATTACTGAAAAAACAGTGGAGGAGGTTGAAGAAAAGGTGACTGTTTTGCATAGAAGGAGATTTCAAGCAATCTATCCTGACTGATTTGTTTTTTCTCTACAACTCTTAGCAGTACCTTTAGGACTACGGTGATCTATGGAGTATTAATTATTCTGGCTTGTTAAACAACAAGAATGAAAATCAAAATATGTCTACTTATGCAAAACCTGCTTCAAAAATCAAGAAATATTTGCAGATACAATAGTACACATTTTTTTTTTTTTTTTTTTTTTTTTCCTCCTTCTGGTATGCACTAAGACATGTTTCCTGGAGGACAATTTTTCAGGATAGCCACAGCTTCTCATAGGTGTAACAACTTGGACTATTTGGACTTTATTATGCCTGAATAACTCTGCCTTTAAAATGAACATTTATGTAAAGAATAATTAAAAGAGAACACTTAACATCCCCAATGCTGCTGTATGTCTGAATTATATGATTTTACACTCTTTAATAGATTTTAGATTTTTCAAGGTAAAACATATAATTTCATCATTTCCACAAGCAAAACTTAAGCTGGAGTATTGGATTGTATAAATCTATGAAAAAGACACAATAATCACTTGGCTACATTCAGCCCTAGAGATTACTTGTGTAAATTAAAAAAAAACTTGCATTGTTTTTCAAGATCGTGTTCAGCCAGCATGTGTTACCATATACTAGTGGGAAAACAGCTGTTCTCTATTAATTTCATATTCAGAAAAACGGATTCACTTTGTGCTTTAAAATGAATTTATATACAGCCTTAAGGTTAACTTTTAAGTAATATAGGGTATCTTATTCACACTTTGGGAAAGACAGAATAATTATGCTTTGTTTTATAGCTTTATCTAAGAACTAATACAAAACCCTCCAGAACATAAAAGATTCTCCTTATTAGCACAAACTATTGTATTACTGTTATAATTCTCTGAGTAAGGTCCACAGACTGAGTACGTTAATACAATCTTTATCAACTCTTCTTTGTTAACAGTTCCTAAAACTATATTCTCAAAATTCTGCACTCATAGTTTATGATTGCATTTGTCAAAACCTCAGTTGTAGCAAACTCCAAATTTTGGTTTTTCTGATACAGAGGGAGAATTATGACCCTCTTATGATCAGCAGAGAGAAGTACATTGTTCAAGAAGGCTACTCTGATACTTCATTAGTCAGAGATTCTTTAAGCAGCAAAATTTTTAAATTACAGTTTTTTTGTAAGATTTTCTTCAATAAGCCCAGGTCCAAATTTAAATATATTTCAAATATGAAAATGGGATTTGATAAAGGAAACTGAAGTATAAAGTGAAATCTTAACCTCTCAAAACAAAATACTTTGTAAAAGAGATTATTTTGAAAGCTCAATTGAAAAGTCTTATCCGTAGAAAATTCTTTCAGAATTCTTCAATCTAGACCTAAAACTTCAATTTTGTCCTAAAAATATAAGTTTTCTTTATGAAAATGTGTGCGTTCTAAGAAATCATCTAGCTATCACCTGGTTGAAGAAACTGTTTTTTAAATTGATATCCACCAAGAGAGTGCAACATGTTCTTGGACATGTGACCTTCTCTACTTCTTCTAACAATAAATAACTGAGAATAACTGACTCTATTGAGCATTAATATTTTCTGCCTCTCCCAGCAGAAACTCTGGACAGTCATAAGTATAACTCAAAGTATCAAAATGAAAACTATTATCATTTTCACTTATTATTATCTTTCAATGCTGAATTTTTTTTTTTTTTAAATGCAGATTTAATTATACGGACATTTTCAAGAGATATTAATGAGCTATTTCTGTACTCTACAGTTGTACGAAGAGATGTTAAGAAAAGGCAACATTCCAAATGAGTAGACTGTAAATGTATGATCAAAAAATGAAGAAAAGAAAAAGAAATAAACATGCATATTCCTCAAGTACAGGAAGAATGTTCACCATATTGGGAACATTTACAAAAGAATGCAACAATTTTAACGTTAACTAAACCCAAAAGGCTGACAATAGGGTTTCGTTGAGAAGGATGTTAACAATTACAGATCCACGGAGATTTGCTCATTCTGTAATTTACATGGCACTCTATTCCCTGTAGACATTTGCAGAAGTTAATGCAATCTGTCAGTGGCATGGGTGAGCTTGATTTGTTGTTTTTAGTTATGGTGTTAAAATTGCAGCAAATTTGCTTTCCACTAGTTTTACTTTACACCCTTCATGCAGTTAAGTAAACGGATTAAATTCTTTGTTAGCTAAAAAACTTAAACCTTTCACGCTTACTTTTATTCCTAGTTTCTTTCTAAAGATATCCTCAACATATAATTTATTTTTTTCTGTTGATTTTTAGTTGCTGCTTTTTAATAAAAGATATCATGATGTTTTATTAGAGTTTATTAGAGTTTTTTATTATTTCACTATCCACAAAGCACTTTCCAAGTCATTCACAAAAAATATATATATAAAGGTATTTTTGCTAATGAAAATTCTTTCTTCCCTGTATTTTTATAAGCTAAATTTATTTACAGAGAACAGATACTTCTCTGTTTTTTGGACTCTTTTTTCTTTCTTTCTTTCCTTTTTTTTTTTTTTTTTTTACATAAATATCTAGGAAAATAAAGAATCTCTCACGTAGTTTAAGCATGTTACGCTATTTTGATCTTTACTGCAATCTCTGGAGCTAGTGTTAGACACCTAATTTTTTTAACATATATTTATTAATTCTTCATCTGCTTGCGCTTTAATCTTCATTCAAACAGAATCAATTCATGAACTGTATCATAAAATTGCCTGGGTGCAAATTAAGTTATTAATTTTTCTGGGTAGGGAGGACCATTAGTGATAAAATACTGAATAAGCCATTATGTGATTAATCTTTCATGAAGCAGAAAAATGGTGTCCAAATGAAACTTTGTTTCCCAAATACACAACCCACTGCTAAACAAGCATTCTAAAAGATGGGAAAATGCAAGGCTGTTTCTCCTGTAACTCTTATCTCACATGATTGCATTATGCTATGCTGTTAGATCTAACTAATATATGAAGGCTGCTCCAAAAAGTAACATCTCCTATGTTATTAAGTTGGCCCAAGATGTGAGATGTTGGTGATATGGCAGTAGAGATTGAATCTTCTCAACAACACTCCATTACATTTTGTTTCTATATGACAGATGGAAGCAGAGGGTGTCTGACGTGTGTATGAAGAGAAGGTGTGTCACTGAATTCTCTTATGCATAAAAAATTTGCACCCATTGACATTTATTGATGTTTACTGAACATTTATGGAGACCAAACCATAAATGTGAGCATAGTGAGACAGTGAGTTGTGTGCTTCAGCAGTGGCAACAGGAGGTTACTTTCAGTGGTGCAGATTTTTATAAGCACGGCATGCAGGCTCTCATTCGTTGCTGGTGAAAATAGATAATGGTCATCTCATTAAATATAATCTCTCTCTCTTTTTAAGGGCTTTATCACCAGGCTATCCTCCTGGCCAATTTTAACTTAGCTTGGTTGAATACAACTGTGGAACTACACCAATACCTACAAACAATACTGAATGTGGTAAATAATAAAACAGACAATATGTTTGGAATCACAGAATCACAGAACCATAGAAACACCAAGGTTGGAAAAGACCTACAAGATCATCCAGTCCAACCATCCACCTATCACTAATAGCTCTTACTAAACCATATCCCTCAACACAAAATCCAAAAGATTAAAGAAATTGAAAAGATTATAGCTTTTGCTAAAAATATTTTGCATTAACGAAGTATTAACACTTGGATATTTTCTAGTAGTAAATACTACAAGCTGGAAAAGAGGCATTATACTTTTAAATATCCTCACAGATATTCAGATGAAAAAGATATTTGAACCGCCCCTTCAAAATGTTATTCTTATTTAGTGTACTGAAAACATGGACTATGGAATACAACCAGAAAAGAGAGAAGGAATAAAAATTTGACAGAAATATTCTCTTTTAATTTGACCAAAATATTTTGATTGATTCAGAATTGCTGGGACAGGGATATCAAAACTCAAAACAGTTAATTAACTAATTTGTTCTATATATAAACAGTAGGCTAAAGAAAACAAAGTATTGTAAGTAGGCACTGTATACATTTCCTATTGAAGTAAAAACTTTCCAAAAGTCTTCTGAATATGTTTTGTCTTTAGACACAGAAAAAGCTGAAGTACTCAGTGAGCACTTTGCCTCAGTTTTCACAGGTGGTCAGGCTTCCCATGTCTGCCAGGACCATGAGCCTCTAGGTGAGGGTGAAGGAAGTGGTTTCTGTCCCACAGTAATGGTGGAACAAGACCAATTCCTCTTCATGAAACTGAATGTGTATAAGTCCATGGGGCCAGATTATATCCATCCTAGCATTCTGAAGAGATGGCTGATGTGGTTGCCAAGCTGCTCTCCATCATATTTGAAAAATCATGGCTGTCCAGTGAAGTCTTTGGTGACTGGAAAAAGAGAAACATTACTCTCATTTTTAAGAAAGGGAGAAAGGAAGACCCAGAGATACACAGGCCAGTGAGCCTCACTTCTGTGCCTGGGAAGATCATGGAGAAGATCCTCCTAGAAGCTATGTTAAGGCACATATGAGACAAAGAGATGATTCAAGACAGCCAGCATGGCTTCACCAAGGGCAGATCATGCCTGACCAATCTGGTGGCCTTCTATGTTGGAGTGACGGCTTTGGTGGAGGAGGGGAAGGGTTGTGGATGTCATCTACCTGGACTTCTGTAAGACCTTTGACATGGTCCCTCACCACATCCTTCTCTCTAAATTGGAGAAGTGTGGATTTGCAGGATAAACTGTTCGATGGATTAGCAGCTGGTTGGCTGGACACAGCCAAAGAGTTGTGATCAATGGTTCTGTATAAGGGTGGAAGCCAGTCACAAGCGGTGTCCCTCATGGGTCGGTCTTGGGACTGGTGCTCTTTAACATCTTCATCAATGACATAGATGATGGCATCAAGTACATCCTCAGCAAGTTTGCAAATGACACCAACCTGAGCAGTGCAGGCAATACATCGAAGGGAAGCCATCCAGAGGGACTTGAACAGGTTGGACAAGTGGGCCCACAAAAGCCTATTGAGGTTCAACAAGACCAAGTGCAGGGTGCTGCACTTGGTTTGGGGCAATCCCAGCTATATATACAAACCAGGGGAAGATCTCTTTCAGAGAGAAGCCCTGTGGAGAAGGACTTGGGGGGCCTGGTAGACGAGATGCTGGACATGAGCCAGCAGTGTGCGCTTGCAGCCTAGAAGACCAACTGTGTTCTGGGCTGTGTTAAAAGAGGAGTGGCCAGCAGGGAGAGGGAGGTGATTGTCCCCCTCTACTTGGCTCTTGTGAGGCCCCATCTGGAGTACTGCATCCAGGCCTGGGGCCCGCAGCCCAAGAACGATGCAGAGCTCTTGGAATGAACCCCGAGGAGGATCATTAAGATGATCAGAGGGCTTTAGCACCTCTCCTATGAGGAAAGGTTGAGGGAAGTGGGATTGTTTAGCTTAGAGAAGAGAAGGCTCTGGGGAGACCCCATTGTGGCCTTCCAATACATGAAGGGAGCATATAAACAGGAGGGGGAACAGCTGTTTATGAGGATTGATAGTGATAGGACAAGGGGGAATGGCTTTAACTGAGACAGGAGAGGTTTAGGTTAGATATCAGAAGGAATTTTTTCACACAGAGAGTGGTGAAGAACTGGAACAGGTTGTCCAAGAGATTGTGGCTGCCCTATCCCTGGAGGCATTCAAGGCAATGCTGCATGTGGCTCTGGGCAACCTGGTCTAGTGGTTGTCAACCCTGCACATAGCAGGGGGTTGGAAGTAGATGATCATTGTGGTCCTTTTCAACCCAGGCCATTCTATGATGATTATATGATCTTTCTTAGATGTGATGTTGAAAACATCAGCTGATTTTGCCACAGCTTCCTTTCATGCTTAACCCTTCCTTCTACAAAAGGTAATAAAAACATTTATTGTCCTTCTTCTTCCCATACATACATGTAAGTCATCACTTTCAACAAATACAGTGAATAAATAAAAAGAGAAAACTGAAAGAAATAATGCATCATATGTAGTAATAAACATATTTAATTCAAATTCTTACTTATTATTTTTTTCATCCGGGAAATAATTCTATAATTTGAAGTGCTCCATAGAGTTGGAAGGAAGATGAAATTTGTTTTACTTTTTTGTAATTCATCTCAGAAATTAACACTTTGTTATCATCCACTGTATAAGGTTCTAACTTAGAAATTAAAGTATCACATATTTCAAAGTTATTCCAGGTAGATTCTATTATTCTGTGAACTCTAGTTCTAATACCTCACCAGGCTGATTATCTTGAAAAATGTACAAAGAAAAAAAGAGAAAAAGTATTTCATAAGAATATTTATTATTTCAAAAATCATCTAAAATTACAGGGAACATCAGGGAAAGATCTTAATAATTCAGTACTAGAACTGAAATGGGACTTCACAGGACTTAAAGGGAGTCAATTAGCAAGAAAGCATGCTTGTAATGTGCAGTCGGGCTGAGAGGAACATAAATAAATTGAAGCAATGATCAATGCTCTAAAGATATATTATGTGTAATCACAGAGGTCATATACTGTACTAGCACAATAGCACAAAGATTAATTATGACTAGAAACTATTTCCATATATGCCATCTGTTAAAAAATATTTCAGTACAATTTATTTCAATATATATCTGATGTTCCTTCGGGGAGGGAGAGAGAATAATCACTAGAGTATAGGTTTCTTGTATAAACAAAGAAGAAATTTAGAATCAGATACAGTGATTAACATAGAAGTTGTCTTAGGTATAATTTGCAAGGAAGACTTATGCTTCACAGCTTGTTCTGAGTCATAAAAGAATATCATTTGAAAATAATGCTAGATATACGACAACCACTTCCAACAGGATGTTATAATGGTTGTTTTTATTTTTTTTAAGCTTGTGATTCTTATGGTTCTCTATGGACATTTTTTTGTTTATTGCATGAAAGCTTAGATTTTGTCATATAACATTTCCCATTTTGGAGATAACTACAAGCAGCAAATTATCATGCTTATGTCCCTGTTACGGGAATCAGCTTTCACAGAACTGTTCTACAATTGAATATCAGCACTTGTTTAAACCCAAGCAAGATTAGATATGCTACAGAAATAATAGCATTATCTCTGTTTGAAACTTTGCTCCATTTCAACAATTCAAACAAATGTGTTTTTGTTTTGTTTTTTTTTTTCCTAAAAGATTTTTATGTAACTTGTTTTAGATTTATTTGTATTTTTCAGATTAATTTGTATTGTTTGTTTCTCATGTTTAGAATTTTTCATCTTTTTTTTTTGTTTGTTTGTTTGTTTAAAGAAAAATGGTCTCATAAGAATTCTGTAAGCCAATAAAAAAATTTCTAGATAAAATTGTTTCTTTGAGCACCCAAGTCACCCAAGGAAGGCTTAATGACTCATTAACTCCAACTCTACTTCACTCCTATGCCTCATGAGGGCCCAGAAACCTTTTTGTTTCTATTTTTTTTATTGGTCGAACTTTCTGGGATGCTCAATCCTGCCTTTCTAGAAAAATGAAGTTTAAAGTGTTATAGGGTCAACTCAGCCTTGCATAAGGTAGCTGCCAGACAAAATCCCTTGAATGAAAAGATAAGCTAATCAGAAGTTAACACTTTCTTTAAAATACTCCGTCTCTAGGTACGCTTGCTTCTTTTCTGTCTGTATGTCATATTTGCATAATGAGACTAAATGAATTAATATATGGTGTGGCATAATGTATATGTACATTTGTATAGGGTCTACGCCAGATGCAGTCCTGAGACAGAAGCAGAACTTGCAGCAATATGATGAGCAATCTGCCATATAGAAAAGTTTATAAAATGCTGATAGATTTTGCACTCTCTTAACGTTAAGTAGCTAAGTTAATCTGCTGACTAGCTACTCACAATCCAATGCAATGAGTGATGCTTCAGTAAGTCAGTTCAGAGAGGTAAGCTAGGAGAAAGTAATGGTGATCAACAACAACCAAAGCAAAAACAACAAAAAAACTTTATACCACTTAAGTCTGAATTAGTTCACTAGTTGTTCAATCAAATTCCTATTCAGCTCTAACACTTAATTGTGAGGGGGAAATTTGCAACTAACATGGAGAGTGGATGGACAACTGCCCTTTTCTGCAGCAGCTAGCCTACAAGTTATACAGCTGTAACCTGTATTGGTAACAACTGTATGCCAAGTTTTTGATATTGCAACAATTCAAGAATTAAAAAAAAAAAAGGAAAAATTTCACTGATAAATTATAGTTGATCAAATATCAGTATTTTGTTCAATATTCTGTCAGCAATTCTGAGTAAAACTAGAAAATAATCAGAGAAAAATACCTCCTACTGACTTAAATTTCATAAACTTTCATGCTATTGCTTTTTCTGAACTACTCTATTTAAGAAAAGAATCCTAATAGTAACAATAAAAACTTATTGCTCTGTTTTTGCAAAGGTGATCTGTATATTTCAGTGAGAATTCAACCTTCCATTAATGACACTTCATGCCTTTGGTAAAACTTAAGACAAAACTAACATATTACCCTTGGGAAAATCATTTTATTTATTTCAATATGTCAGATCTCTTTCTTTAAATTGATTCTAGCAAAATATTCTGGCTCAATTCCAGAAGCACTTCTAATTGAAGATCTGTTCAACAATTCGTTCAACATGGGAAAAGAAAATTAGAAGATATCATCTATAAAATATGAACTAAGCTTAGCTATTACATGGATTTATTTAAATCTCCTTAATGTTTAATATGTTTAATATCTAACATGAGGTTAAATTTTATATGGATTCTGCTTTTAACTAGTTTAAGAAAACAGAACATTAAAACATTTCATGTCAGCTAAAATCTGTGATTTGATAAAGAAACATAATAAATACGTTAGCTTTTAACACAATAGTAAAAAAAAAAAACCAAACAAAACAAACAAACAAACAAACAAAAACAAATTCCCTGCTGTCAAGTGTCAAGTGACCAGTGCTATCGTTTGGCTCTCAATTTTAACATCTTCTACTATGGTTCACAGATTACTGGTTATATATTAGAGTTCACACTGACTGAAAATTCACACTCCCAATATTTTGGATTTGATTCTGACATTTCTCTAATGCACCTTAAAATTTGCCCTGAAGAAATTTTAATTCCTGTTGTTTTTTGAACAAGAACATAAGACAATAAAACCTGAAATTCCTGAGTACTGTGATATATCACTTTATTTGCTGTTTATAGAACTGCTTATTAATATATATACTAGATATATTAGTTACAAAATACACGTCCCATTGACTACTTGGCCAAAACAAAGATGTGAAAATACAGGCTTACTACATCAGGGAGAAAGCTGCAGCACTCAGAAGGCAACCAAAGTTTAGAATTAAGACATAGCCAGGAAGACATGGACTCAACCCAAACCTTTCCCATTCCCTGAAGGATAGCCAAAGCCCACCACTTTATTTTGTGTCAGCTTCCTCTCTCTCTTTGTGACAGGATCAACTCAGTCTGCTCTCCTCACTTCAGGAGAAGGGTGAAAAAAAAATAATCAGTAAATACAGTGCTATATATTCTGCAGTGACGTTTCAGTTGACAGATTATTTCTAACAGCCATCATTCTTTTGGAGGCTCTAAATGTCTGGAACCTCAGTTTGATAAATCCTGCAGAATTAAATACAGAGAGAGCAGAAAACCCCTCGCCAAGGAGCTTACCATAATATATATATATATATTTTTTCTTTTATATATATATATAAAAGAAAAAAAGTAAGCAACTGATACAGTGTTTCACTAGGCCCTACAAAATTACTGGTAATAGCAGATACTCACTGCAGTAAGCTTAGCTTTGGTCCTACATTCCCAATATGCTGCCTTAAGAGCCTGGTAAGCATTAATTGTACTGCTTTTAACGGTAACACATGAAGCACACCCACGTATCTTCGTAAAGGCAATTTTCATTCAATCTCATGAGTGCTAATTCTATTTTTATAAAACAAAGAACTAAACAAAAATAATAACAGAAAGAAATTAATCCAGATACAAAAATGATGTAAAATTTTGCAGTGACGTAGTAGGCTGTTATCTTAATGTGCATATGGAGAAGTGCCTAATAATTTGAGATACGGGAGTTCTTTACCTTATTCTATTCAGATTAATTTACCTAAGGAGAATCTCCTTCTTCATCTTTCTATGCATCTATATATAAGACAGAATTTCTCCATTGGTATGAAAACTCAAGCTTATTCAGGAAATCATCTTGATTCTTTTCAAAGTGAGCTTGGGGAGCTCAATGTCAGTGACTCAAGATACAATAATTGAGAAACAAAATAGCTCAAGGGTATTGAAATGCCTGGGGGACCTCAATACAAAGACATGATCTTTTTGACCCAAACCAGAGAAGGCAGTTGCAGATTTAGTGACAAGTAAACCTTTATCCATGCCCAACTGCTTAAACAATTATCTCAGATCTCAAGAACATCAGAAGGAGAAAAACAACCAATCAACTAACCAATCAACCAAATTCCTTCTTTCAGTCAGAGTACATGCAAAGATAGCTAGCTAGCTGGATTGTTTCTTAGCAACAATTCACTCAAGGTATTTTATAGAAAGACAAATAAAATAGTATTCATTTTTTCTTTGCCAATGATAGTAAAAGTTAGATAAAAACCAAGTACAAGTTTGTGAGAAGATTCAACTGACCTTAGATACTCTATGTTTTAGAGAAGTGGTTATTTACCCAAGTATAAAACCTAATCCTAAGTTTTTTTGTTTTAAGTGAAAGCGAAGTGGCAACCAACTCCTTGCATTTCACTAACATTAAACAGTCAGAAATTAAGTTTAAAATTTTACAAGCTCAAGTCTAAATCGGTTTTACTATATCAGCCACTGATCTCTCCAGACTTAAGAGAAAATCAGATTTAAAAGCAACACATTTTGGTCATATGCCTCCTCTTACCTATACCAATGAATAATGAAAAAAAATAGGCGATTTTCAGAAAAGAAACAGCAACTAAAGGATAATAAAGTCTCAGGTAGAAATACCATGTGTGATCTCCTCCATGCTCTGTTGTTTCTTTACCTTGAGTACTTTAACTATGCAATTGTTGATATATTACTATAATATAGAATGTTTCAGATCCCTTAGAATCAGAGAATCACAGAATCATAAAGGTTGGAAAAGTCCACTAAGATTATCTAGTCCAACCTTAGCTCATATCTGGGTTACGGAGAACTTTAATGTCACAATATGTCTCCAACATAAACGCATAACTATTAAGAATTTTCTTCTGGAACTACATACAGTCTAATATTTCTTTTCTCTCATTCTTCTTTCACAATTTAAATAACTTATTGTATTTACTGAAACTAATAAATAATTGCTTTGAAAATATGTATATATTTCTGAAATTTCTCTGTTGGTCCTCAAAAAAGATATTATGCTTTTAGACTTCATATTAATTCACTTAACTCACTGTTTGTCCTGTTAATTTTCTCATGTATCATTCAGAAGAATATTTTTTCTGATCTGTGTATATGCAGGACAAATGTTTTCTTGAAGAGTTTTCTTCATGTGTCAATACAAACATGAATACCTAAACAGGTCTGACAATACTTTTACTGTATTTTTTTTTTTTTTTTTCCCTGCATGGAGCCAAGTAGAAAATAGATTGTTATTTGTATTACTTGGAATGAATCTTACAATAAAAAGCCTTCTGTTCCTCACAAATGTGAAGACCAAGGCCTTTCAATGCTGTTTTACACATAACTTTGAAATGTAAAAATTAATCCACATTCATCTAATTTCAATTGCTGAAGTGCCAAAACTAGATGTGTAATCTTTGTGTTCCCATTGTATTCAACAGAAAGAGAAACTGTAACAGGTGGAAAACTCCTAAGGTAGGATTTCTTCTGCAGGATTATGTCCCCCTTCTTTCCCATGTGCAGTGCATAAGACTCAGTTCTTAACGTAGAAACTACTTAATTGCCAAAAATGAGGTGTTCTCTCTCCCACCATAAAAGATCTTTTCAACCTAAATATTGTCACTGTGCCTGGTGCTGCAAGATAATTGTAACAAGATTAATGTTTTCTTTCAAAGTTTTTAGTGTCAATAAAACAGAAGATTTTCTACAACGCTTCTAGTTAGCACTATAATGTATATTTTCATCCAAATCTATTAGCCTATTTTCTGTGACATTTCTCATGCACGAAAAACTTATCTTTTATAATATCTTCTTATATTGGCTTATACTTTCACAGTGATTTGCAAAACATCATAGTTTCTAAACCTGCAATTAAACATACCACTTATTTTCCTTTCAAATAATTATTAAAAATGAACTACAATTTTTATTACATTTTGTTTTATTATTTATAGTATACTCACTGCATAACATTATACTCGGAATACTTATATGAAATAACACAGGTAAGTCCCTGAGTTGATGTATACTTACTCAGTTTGTTTCTATGGTACATGCATGAAAAATATCTGGAAACATACTGGCAAACTAGAGAGGGAATTAAGTGTTGCAGCATCTTTGGCTTTTTCTGTTCACTTTTCAGAAATATTAATTGCACTAGTGAGAGCCTGATGGATTTCAAATTCATTCAAGCTTGTTTTGTGACAAATACAATTATTTTCAGATGAAAATGAAAGTGCTTTGCAAAAGCTCACCTTTATCTTATGCCAGATGCAGTGACAGATTGTGGTGATAAAGCCATACTGACAGAGCTTTTATTATAAGAGTTCTTCCTCGGGTTTTTATAGAACTTAAACACATCTTTGGCAGTCTCTAGCCTCTCTTCAATGGTCGCACTTTTATTCTTCTTAAGTTTAAAATAATGCTAAACAGTAGAAGCACCCTGTCATAGAACAAAGGTTAATTAACACACCAGACAGGGAGAAAGACCTGCTGAAATGTTCTCCAGATTCTTGGTTAAAGCCCAGGTGCAGAGGTTATTATAAGGCCCTGCCAGAGTCCCAGCTGACACTGGACTCACAACACCCACAGCAGGAAATGAATATAGCTGTCAATAGCTGTGCTCTGCCACATTAGTACACAACACGTTATTGTGCAGGAGTTAGAGCAGGTAAGTAGACTAGAGGATGTTTTGCTGTCTCTTCTAAGGATCTTTTACATGATTTGCATAATTAAATGTCCTTACCCTCTATTGTCACTTTATTTTGGTATACATAGGTACAATTAATACTAAGTTCATCCATTCTTAGACTGTTAAAATAGCTTAAGTTGACCTGCTGCAAAAAGTAAGGGTTTATATCATTTTTCACCATTCCTCTATTGTAAAATTTAAGACTATAAAGCTTCATGACCATTCATGAATACTTTTCAGTGCAAAAGGAATTTTATGTGAAAACTATGAATTAACATGCTGTGAACCAAGTTAATAGATTTCATATTTGTTTTCTGTTACACATAACTGCAAGGTAGGACACTCAATGTGTGACAAAAATCTGCCACCACTCAGATTATTTTAGAGAAGTTTATGTCAGTTATTTGTGAAGGAACTAGCTGAAGTCTCTAGGCCAACCTAGGTAGTGTAAGCTCTCTCTAAACACAACAGAGACAGAAAAGTATCTTCAAGGAAAGATTCACCATACCTGTTGCAGACCACCAACATTGTACGGGATTAGCAACCCTGAAAATTACCTTCAGTTGGCTATAGAGGGCAGTATACACTGTGGAGGAGATATCAACAATGAGCTTCTCTGCAGGTAATGCCTCTTAATTATGTTACTAGAAAGTCATAGGTGAGTACTGGTGGTATGACAATAGAGTCTGAACCTTCCTGACAAAATTCCATTACCTGTTGTTTCTGTGTCAGATGGCAGCAAAGGGACAGTCGGACAAACTGGTGTCTGACATGGAAGTGCATATGAAGCTAAAGTGTATCACTGGATTCCCTCATGCATGAAAAATTACGCTCATTGACTCTCACTGATGTTTGCTGAACATTTGTGAAGACTAAACAATGGATGTAAGCACAGTGAAGAAATGGGTACTGAGTTTCAGCAGTGGTTTCAGTGACATGTGAGCCCTATTCTGGACAATCATGCAGTTTTTTACAAGTGCATTGCTGGTGAAAATACATGATTAATGGTGGTGACAAAAAGTGTTTTGTAGGAGAGAATTTGCTCTATCAAATAGTTTTATTGTGTTCTTCATCTATTTGTTGTAGTTTGAATGGAAATAAATCAGAGGCATTACTTTTGAAGCCACAAATGTAAATTTTAGACTGTTGCAGTAAAGCAAAATGTTTAGAGAAAGCTGCTACCAAGTAAAACAAGGCATCCTAGTTCAGTAACTATCACTGAGCTGTATGACAACCATATGTGTAAGTATTTGTCTTGAAGAACAATTCAGTAAGTGCCAATAAATATAGCTGTACATTAAGCAGCCTAAAAAAAATATTTAGAATTTTAGCTGCTATTTAAAATGTCACCTAAAGAGCTCCTACAGGAGAAGCAGTTTCAGAGAGTATAATTATAAGAGAAGGGCAATAACTATAAAATAAAAGAGATTTAGATTAAATATGAGGAAGAAATTCTGTAATGTGAGATTACTGAGGCACAGTTTGCCAGAGGAGTTTTGGGTGTCCCATCCCTGGAAGGTTGGTTTGAACAAATGATGAGAGGTGTCTCTGCTCATGACAGGAGGGTGAAACTGGATGATCGTCATCTGACTCTTCCAACACAAATCATTCTACGATGCTATGATTAATAGGACCTAATTTTTGGTTTCTATCTTTTAACCAGATTGGAAGAAATTATGTGATTCTATTTAGAGGCTTGTATAGCACATTGGAATAAGGGAATCTTGAATTGAAGAACACGTCAGAAAGGAAAATGTTCGGACTTCTGTTACAATGTGAAAAGCCATTAATGTTACTTCTGATTTAAAATGATTCTAAATTGAATGGTGTTATAACATCTTTATTCTGCATTGTCTCTGTCTACAGCAGGGATTTTTTCCTTCTGTTTTCTGTGAAAATTAAAATAAATCTATACATAACGTACCATCTTATTGCCCTACTGGAAGTAAAAAACTGAGAAAAAGAAGACAATATTTTTAAAGAAATATTCAAAATCTGTCATTTGAAATGCTTGTTTCAAATAACTTCAAAGAAAATAATATTACTTGTGATAAGTGCAAGCATTTCAGGAATCTCCAACATGATCATTTTTAACAGCAATGTAGTACATACACTCCACACTCCAATTTTTCCATTTTTGCAAATGGTGCACTGTGTTTTTCCATAAATTTATTTTTATTCAACTGAAAGTAAACTGAAACAAATCTTCCAAAATAAAAATGCATTCAGTGTGCTGAATTTTACATTGACTGTGAGTTGAAAAGCCTGGAGATCTTATACCCGTAATTCTGATCTGTGCCCTTTCTTTTCTTCTTTCCTTCCTTTCTTCCTTGACTTTTTACTGAGGGATACCGAGGAACTGTGCTTTTCTTTCCATTTCTAGTTATATTAATAAAAGGACAAGTAATAACACATATTTTCAAAGCTTAGTGAATTAGAGCCATACAGAACATCCCGGACAAATATCAAGCAACTAAAAAATGCTGAAATTGTAACTATTGTAACATCTATTGCAGATAAAAATACAAGAAGCTCAATTCATTGATTCTTCATTCTGTGTATTACTTTAAAAGAGCATTTCTCTCCCACTCACTCTTACCCTCAGTTTTTAGTGATTACACAATAAAAAGTAAAAGTTAACAGTTCAGTATAAGATATTGTATTTTTTGAATTCTATTAAATAATTGTGGAAACATGTTAGCAGTAATGTCTATGCAGCTTTTCAGCACATTATTTTCTTGCTTATTTCTCCCCTGAGAGTTTTCCATTGGATTAGATATTCTAAAATGATTTCACCAGAAATATCAATAAATTAAATTCTGATGAAATAAAATTTATTTTACTGCTGGTTACATCCCATGTTGTGTGACAGAAGTTTTGGCAATGCTATAATAAATTTCTGACTTGCCTTTTTTCTTCTCAGTCACTTTGTTCATTTGTTATTTATACTATACATTTGTACACAGTATGAAAACCAGGAAGAGTTTGCTGAAAATTTAATGTTTCAGTTATACTCTTTTTCATTCTCTTTCAAAACAGTTTTGAGGTGAGCTCTGATTATTCAAACAAGGCCTATCTGACTCCTTTCAGAACTTTTCATTTCTTTCTTAATGTCATAGCAGACAGGTATTGAATTTCATGTTATAATCAAGATATGGATTCCTGTATAAAACATATTTCAAATGCTAAATGACACTGGCATTCTATAATCTCCCACTGTTGTCATTAGATGTGAATTCTACATAATCTAGAAAAAAATAATGGAAAACACAAGCACAACCTGAATCAACACTCTCTCAGTCCTTCTATTCCTGTTCCAGAATGTTTCTGACTTAAAAATAATTGGAGAGTGTATTACCAATTAGCAGGAATTGCTTATTCTCTCCCTTTTCTGACAAATTTCTGGGCATGTGCTAATGGTCACTTCTGAATGCTAAACTAAATGGTTATTTGATCCCACCTAGCCATGCTGTACTTTACCAAGCACCATTAAAACACATTTATTGCCTTTCAGTAGCAATGGTAAATTCTATATTGCAGTTAGAAAAGCTGGTCATGATGGTAACATAAAAGACAGAATGAGTCACTAACGAATACATCAGATTTCAGACTTCCAAAGTATATCCTACTGGGTGCCAGAGACTCAAGAAAACTTTGAAGAGATTTCTTTAAGTGCAGTATCCTATATCACATTGGCTGGAGTAGCTCCCAGCGTGCTATCCTGCATGTTAAATTGTTATTTGCAGACAGAAACTTGAAAACACCAGCTCCACATAGCTGTAGGGAAACTTAACTGATCAATGTGTTTACTTTCTGCTTATATACTTGCTTTTTTCCCCAACATCTGTGGTCGATTAGACTTGTGTCTTGTTTTCCTAAACCACTCAGCTCAGAAATGAAGTGGAGGAGGTAGATTGGTATAAATAAGACAGTCTAGGCTCATTTCAACTGTGAATTAAAATATAACAAGACTGAGCCTGTGACAGTTCTTTTTTTATTATTTTGCAACATTAAATAACTTACTAAAATTACCTTTTTTTTTCACTCATTCCATTTTACAGGCAGAAAATCCTTAAAAAGCTCCATCTACACTACTTGTCTGACAGCTTTGCACGAGTAAGTGAATGAGTCTCCAATTAAGTGAGACTAGATTAATTTGCTTCTGCCATCATCAAAATGAGAAAATTCAATCAATTATTTGAGGTATTTCAGCCTGGTGGCACAAAATAAGAACAAGCTTCTACATAGCAGAGTATTTGTTATCCAATAGGCAGTTAAAGAAGATAATAGTTAATAATGCAGGCTACTAGGAATGAACTCTTCCTTCCATTCCTCCCCGCTTTTTTGGTTTGGAAGAGCAGATGAACATGCCTTTGAAGTTGCTTTTGAAAATGGTATGTCTAATTGATCTGCCTGCTTTATACTAGGACACTGAATCTGCTATTTTACAGCTCTCTAGATCATAAGGATCTATCAGCATCTAAATATGGATTTCTACTGTTACAATTTCACTAGAATTCCACTGACATGTCTTCAAAGAGTCTACAAAACAGGTGCACCAATTAATGTCAGTAAAAGTAGAACTGAAGTAATTTAGGACTAACAGAGCTTTTTCCCATTTCCCTACATCTGTTGTTTTGAGGCACAAGAAATGAGAAACAAACTACACTTTAGACATGGAATTAAAACCTGTGTAATGCAGATACACAGTCCTTTCTTGATATTTTTTCTTCTGAACTTGTCACATATTATCTGCTTTCCTTTGGACTACTCACTGTGCTACTTTTACACTCTTTCTGCTTTTTGTCCCAGTTAATCAGACTTGCCAATAAATATGAATTAAACTCTTTCTGTAACCAAACTCATTTTGACTACAAGTGATTGCAAAAACAGTGTGCTTGTGTGCATAACCTGAGAGGGTGGAAAATGCTCACACTTCAGTGGAGCTAGTGTTTGGGAGGTCTTCTCCAGGAAGGTAATGCAGTCAATATCACACAAAGTCAGTGCTCCAAAGATAACTCTGCAACAAAACTGGGCATAGAGTTCTGATCTGAAAAAGAAAGCTCAATGAATTAAAAGTGAGTGAAGTTGGTAGCAAATTCACAGATTAAAATGCTAATTATAGCTTTTAATATTCAAACTCAGACTTGCTGTGAGATAAATGAATTAAATTGGTGTCTTATTCTGATATGTGCTCAAATGGTTATGTATATTTAAAGTCTTGAGGTTAGACATTAGAACTTAAGTTTTGTTTAGTTGAGTGCTCCTTCATACTAAGCAGTCATGTAATGGAGTGCTGGAATAAATGAAGAGTGTCAGGTGCACCTATCTTTTTAGCCAAAGAAAACTGTACAATTTTAGAATGAGAGCTATAATAAGTACTCAGGAAGAAAGTCATATCTGCTTTTTATGTGAATGTGGAAAGATTCTTCAACAGAGAACAAAGAAGAATTAAAGCATTTTTTTTTTCCAGAAGATTATACATTACTACTGAGTCTCAGCTAGTTGGGTTTTCCTGTTCTGCTCTCTTGCTGAAGACGTTTTACTTTCACTCTGAATGAAAAGATTTTCATAATTTTTTTCAAAGAAAAAGGTTTGTGTTTTTTTTTAACAGTGTCTCATTTTACAGTGCACAATTTCCATAAGAAATAAAAGTGATCAAACAATTAAAGAGAAAAATTGTCCCATTCTTTATTTGATTTCAATAAATGTTTGAATTGACATTAAGGGTATGGCCATTATAAACTAATCATTGTTAAGCATTCATTTTTGTAGATCTGCAGATTCTAAGAATGAAGGAAAAGGTGGAAAACTAAACTTTTCAGTTTCCAAACAAAAAAAATCAAGTTTTTTTCTCATGTAGCTATGGAAAAAATATATTATTTGCAAAAAATATTATTTGTATGTGCCTTCAGACAACTCTTCAGAGACAGGACAACTGATTCCACTGTCAACTTAGCCTGCCCTAGTTCCTGGAAAATACATTTTATTTATCAATGTGAGTGAAGGACCTATAGCAGACCTTCTTTTGATAAACAATGTATCAAAAATAACAAAACAAAACAACAAAAAAGCAAGACATTCAGCCAGAAGGACTTAACCTTAGTTATTCTTTTCCATGACTTTATAAAAATTCATTTAAAGCATTAATCATTGTCTTTGGTGTAGTGAAATGTGAACATTTAAAATAAATTAAAAAAGGAAATTTCTAACAATTTCTAAATTATTTTTTATATAATGAATGATAATTTATAATTTCAGGTGGATTGAGAACTGGCTGCCTGGCAGAGCTCAGAGGACTGTGATCAGTGGCACAGAGTCTAGTTGGATGCCTGTAGCAATGTTCCCCAGCAGTCAGTACTGGGTCCTGTCTTATTTATCAGTGACCTAGATGAATGGATAGAGTCCACCCTCAGCAAGTTTGAGGATGATACAAAGCTGGGAGGAATGGCTGATACAACAGAAGGCTGTGCAGCCATTTAGTAAAACCTGGACAGACTGAAGAGTTGGGCAGAGTGGAACCTCATGAAATTGGAAGAGCAAGTTTAGTACCCGGGGAGGAATGACCACATGCATCGGATTAGGAGCTAACCTGCAGGAGAGGAGCTCTGGAGAGAAGGACCTGGGTGTCCCAGTGGACAACAGGTTGGCCATCAGCCAGCAGTATTCCCTGGTGGCCAAGAAGGCCAATGGGATCCTGGAGTGTATTAAAAAGATCAAGGCCAGCTGGTTGAGGGAGGTGATACTCCCCCTCTGCTCTGTCCTGGTGAGGCCATATCTGGAATATTGTATCCATTCCTGTGCTCCTCAGTTCAAAAAAGGCATGGATCTCTTAGAAGGAGTTCAGAGGAGGGCCACAATGGTGATAAAGACACTGGAGCATATGTCATTTGAAGAAATACTGAGTTACCTAGGTCTGTTCAGCCTGGGGAAAAGAAGAATGAGGAGGGGATCTGATAAATTTTCATAAATAGCTAAAGGGATGAGGCCAAGTTCTTTTCGGTGCTGTGTTTGATAGGACAACGAGCAGTGATCTAAAATATGAACATAGGCTGTTGCATACAAACATGTGGAAGAAGTTCTTTATGATAAGGGTGACAGAACACTGGAACAGGTTGCCTAGGGAGGTTGTGGAGTCTCCTTCTGCGGAGATATTCAAGACCTGTCTGAATGCGTACCTGTGAACTGTTTGTAGGGTACCTGCTTTAGAAGGCGGGTTGGATTCGATGATCTCTTGATGTCCCTTCCAACCCCTGAGATTCTGCAATTCTGTGATTATCAACAAACTCTTGATGAAAGTACTGTTTGTGTTAATCACATGAATTGTATCACTTTACTACAGATGAAAGAGCCTGTCACCTTTGGTCCAGAGGGCATACAATGTCCTTCTGAATAGTTGTTATGTTATGTATGGCCTTATAGAAAAAATTAGATTTTTAAATTACTTTTTCAAAGTCACATACGGAACTGGTAGAGTCATGGAATCGTACAACTGTGTGAGTTGGAAGGGACCTTTAAAACTCATCTTGTCCAACTCTTGTGCAATGAACAGGGATACCTACAGCTCGATCTGGTTGCTGAGTCCCATCCAGCTTGACCTTTAAAGTTTCCAGTGTTGGGGAATCTGCCACGTCTCTGTGCAACCTGAGCTAGTCCTCCACTACACTTATAAAACAAAAACAAATAAAGACACAAACAAAAAGAAACAAACAAACAAAAAAAAAACCCTAACTCTACTATACCTTCTAGGTTTGTAATTAAATATTTATTTCTGTCAGTATTTCTATAAAACTACAGGTCATGGTATCAAAGCCATACATAATGTATGATTAATGTTTTACTACTGACTATATGAAATAGGGATGTATCATTACTTTTATTTTTCAGGTGGAGAATTCAAACCTTTGTCAAAGAAAACAAAAACTTTTGATAATCCACAGAAATACACTCAATCCTCTGAAACTTTAATTCTTATAATAATTAACAGTACATCCTTTCCTCACACTTAAAAAAAAAATAAAATTACATAATCATCCAAGCAATTTTATACAAATTGAAAAGCCAGCCTGTCTCTCAAAAGTCTCTAGCAAGCAAGAGAAAAAGTAGCAAGTCTGAATGCTACACAAGGAAAGCTTCTCAATTTCTATATTCAAAATTTTGTGAATTTCTGATTTCCTGATTCTGGATACTCAATTGAGATGCTTGTTTACTTAAGCTTCTACAGAGGACATTTTAATATGAAATCATGTACATTGCTCATAGTAGTACATCTTTGGTTGTAGAAGTATTGACCTTTACAATTTAGGAACTTGAAAAGATTTTCTAATGCGTTGAATGAGGTATTTTCTTAATTAAAGATATCTACAAAAGTTGATGACGCTATTTTAAGACATAGTTTCAGCTACTTCAGATAGTGCAGCTTCATCAAGTTGATAAGCTAAATTACTGGTTATTTTATTTTTTATATTAAACATGTCTGTATGTAGTTTGTGAGAAAACATAAAAAAATACAGAATAAAAATGTAGTGAAGTAAAAAATAAAGTTAGAAAAAGGATTCTAGATTTTTTGTGAGCCAACAAAACCCTGAAAGTTTTGGGTAAGACCCACTACTTCAAAGCAATGCTTATTTTTCCTACTTACTTTTCCCAGGGGGTCCAGATTTTCTCCTTCACAGAGGGTTAGGAGATGCTTCCTAGGGAAAGTAGAGGAGGCAGGAGCCATCCACACTACAGTTTTTATGCTCTACTGTGACCTTGAGGCATACTTTTTTGATTATAGGCATCTCTATTTTCATAAAAAGTTAGGACAAGTATGCTACAGAATTTCACGAGAATCATAAAAATACAACAGTCTAAGCTAGAAAATTGCAACCAACTCTATTTGACACCTACCTTTAATGATTTCAGCATTTCACTCTGAAAATACTTTAGAAAGCATAGAAAAGTGTGGTGAATGAATTAAGCTACACTTTTTCAAAATGATGCCAAATAATGGTTAGAATTAATTGCTTTTATGAATTGCAGAGACATAATGCACAACACTGGAACATATGTTAATTTAATGAATGTCATTTACTATAACTGGAATAAATCAATATTAATTTTTTTGTTATACGAGGAAGTGTTCATTGAGACTACATTTTTAGGACTACGATTGGTGATAAAAAGAAGGGAAGGAGACAATTCTGCTGTTGATTTTCTTATACTGTTTGACTAATAATTTTATTATTTTAAGTTTTAAAAATCTCATAGTGCCCATATCCCTCAAAAAGACTGTCTTTCACTACGAAAGTTCCCTGACAGTGAGCATTACAGTGTGCCTAAGTGGATCCTGTGTCTATTAGTTTAAAGTACAAAGACAGAACACTACTTCAAATATTTTTCAATTATTTTCTCTAGACAATAATGAAAATACTTCAATAGTTTATTTCTAATAATTTTACGAGAAAAAAAAAAATACTCTTAAACTTGTATCAGTAGGGACATGCAAGAGTAACCAGTCCTGTGAATAACACATTTGGAAATCTATTATCCTATGAAGCAGTATCTGTCAAAGTCTTTTCTCAGGCACTTGAAGTTCTGATGCAAATTTCAGAAGACAAAAAATTCTGATTATTCAGTGTTGACTAATACATTATCACTGTTTATCATAACAGACTTTTGCTTTTCATGCAGACTAACACAAATTATCTAGCCTTTCAAAGCCTGTATTTTGATTTTATATTGAGCTTGTTGTTAACCACAATCAAATATGCAAAATCATATTCTAAATTTGTACCTTTTTTTCTCAATGACTGTTATTTTCCCATTAGTCATATTGGTATAATCAAGAATTTGTCAAATTATGTTTTGATTAACAATTTTTTTTCTGCTATACTTAATAAGAACAATGACAATCATCACTGAGAAAAACCTTCTCCCATCTGGGTTTTCATATTATAAAGAATGAATTAGTATTATTAACTGGCTACAGTTTTCCTCACAAACCAAAATATATTATGAACACCAGTCAGGAAGAATGTATAATGACTGTGCACATTTAAACATAAGTGTATACTTTGCCAGCATCATTTTCTGATTGTTATCATAACTCCACAAACTGTCATCCAGTAGCTGCTGAACATATGGGAGGAACTGGCAGCAATAGTGGCACTTCTTGAAAAAGTTTCCCTATGAAAGAGCAAATTTAGTTTTAAAGATATGGAGTATTTCCATGTTCCTATCTGGCATACTAACAGGAAATAATGTGGGAGTGGAAACTGCAATTTGGAAGTTCTTTCACACCCTTCTTAATTACTTTTGCTTAGCAAAGAAGAAAATATGATTAATGAGCTACCACAGCAAATAACAGATAAAAAGCAAGCAGAAAGTGCACGAGTATTTACGACACAAAATAACTGAAATTCTACTAAATATATTGGAAATGGAAGGGAAAAGTTAGCTAGATATTTTTTAATATAAATTTAGAAGTAGAAGTTAAGATTGCATTCAGACTAAAATGTAAGATTACTGAAACTGTTTCTAATTTTCTTGATGAGATTTGAAACATCATAGGAGCTAATAATAAGGTTTTAATGAGAACTCTGATCAAGGAAATATACAGATAGTTTGCTTCTACAACCCAAAATTGCAGTCTGAACTATGAACTATTATGAAAGGATTCAGTAATGTCAAAATGTTGAAATTTCTTCTTTTACTGAGACTGTTTTTTATCTAGACTTTAGGCATAGGTATATTTACCCCCACCTGTTCAGTTCATTCATAAGAAAATGTGAATGATTTGCCTTTTTAACCTCAGTCCACTGAAATACTGGAGATTTTGTCCACAGATGTTTGTCTAATTAAGGTATTTCAACTCATCAACATTCTGTTTTTCCTGAGTTGTCATTTTTGTCTGATGAAGAATTTTGTACTGGCAGAGTGTACATTGCTTATTCTTTCCAAGTCCTGTACTGTGACTTATGTGACCCTCTTATTTGGCTCTTATCTGTATTAGAGATTTAAGAAGTGTATGTGAGTGTCTAGAATCACAGAGTCAAAGAATCACTAAGTTTGGAAAAGACCTCAGAAATTATCTATTTGAACCATCAACCCATCACTACCGTACTCACTAAAGACATCCCTCAGTGCCACATCCATATGTTTCTTGGATGTCTTTAGGGACGGTGATTCTATTCCATTCTGTCTCATCTCATTCTCTCTATATCCAAAGGAAGAAAAAAATAACTCTCTAAGAGAGTTTTTACACAGATGTGGGTCAAGAAATTTGAAGCCTCACATTTTTCTCAAGGCTCAGTATACAAGTTACACCTGTAAATAGGTTTCAAATGTTATGCAGGTGAGAAAATTCTGATTTTGCCATTTCACAAGTATCAGGTATCAATACATCATTATTAATGCACTATCAGGAGGCAGATGGTACTCCATCTGCATTATTTCTGTTTCCAAGCTAAAGCATGTGAATAGGAGGAATCAAACATTAATATGCTTATTTCTAACTAAAAAAGCTTTTCAGATGTTTTGTACAGGTTTTTATGCATCATCATGAAGAAGTTGCTTGAACACTGTACAAAAAGTGCATACAGCTGCCGCAGGAGCTGCATTCTGTCAACTTAAGGGGGAAAAGGAGAAAAAGAAATGGCAGGATGAGCCAAATGCTTCACAGGGAGAATCCTTTGGGTAACCTGTCTTTTAGCTCAGAGGAAGGCTGGTACCCAGGCAGTAAGGTATCAGCTATGTTTATGCAGAGACTTTATTCTTTCATATCTGTACTGTCACTGGGGCAAATGGATCATAGTAAATGCTTGTGCACACACACAACAGACTCAGACAAAGGAACTGATATGTCTGAAAAGTTACCAAAGGAAAGCTGTTTGTTTTTCCCATCTGTGTACCGATGCTTTAATGAGGAAATGACCACATAGTTCAAGCGAGGAGGAGGATTAAAAAGCTAATGGCATAGGAAAAGAAGAACAGTTATTTCCTTATATGATATATTCAATTTATAAATACAGTAGGCTTAAACTTTTGTGTGAGAAGTTTTGCTCTTTGGAATGGGTTTTCATGTTCTTTTCAAAAAATTCTGGTTATTCAGCATTGACCATATATATTATCCTTTACTACAACATACTTTTGCATTTCATGCAGACTAACACAAATTATTCAGCTTTCCAAAGCCTGTGTTTTGATTTTGTATTGATTTTATATTATATACTGTTAATAATCACAATCAAATATGCAAAGTCATATTACATTTTGGAGGCTATAAGAAAGAAGAAGACAGACTCTTCAACAGAATCTGTTGTAATGGGACAAGGGGAAATGGTTTCAAACCAAAAGACGGGAGATGTCTGGATATAAGGAAAATGTTTTTTACAACAAGGGTGGAACAGGTTGCCCAGAGAGTTAGTGGATGCTCAGGTTGAACGGGGCTCTGAGCAACCTAACTGAGCTGTAGATGTACCTGTTCATTGCACGGGAGTTGGACTAGAGGGTCTTTAAAAATTTCTTCCAACTCAACCATTCTATGACTTTATATTTTGCAGAAATATGATTATTATCAGCAGGAAAAAAAGGAATAAATAATACAGGAGAAAAAGAGGGAACTTGAATAAAAGCCAAAATAATATCAAACAATATCAATAATATCAATAATATCCAAATCCAAATACTCAGGAGCTATGAATTACAAGATCTGAAGTTCATTAGACAATCTTTTTATAAGACTAGTATCATATTATACTTTCCCAAGGAACATGAGTCTCTTTCATTCCATGGGATGATTAATACAGGGTTTGTTTAGGTGATGATATATCCCAAGTGCCCAGTCTCATATAGCAAAATAATGGGAGATTATTTGAAACAATTAAAAAAAAAAAAAAAGGAATTAAATTCAAATCTTATCTGTAATAATTCTGTCCATTGCATTGCTAAGTAAAATGTTGAATTTCTAGAAAAACGAGAAGAACCAAAAAAAAAAAAACCAACAAACATTTTAAACAGAATTTGACATCACAGAGGGTATTAGATATACTCAGGACACAGAGAGTATTAGATATACTCAGCAATCTGTTCTAAAGCAACCAGCCTGTCTCATTCTTTTCAATCACTGTAACTCTCATGTTTAATAAATCCCAGGGAGCTTTTACAGATCTACAGCATTAACTGACCCGATATACTATTAACACTAGCAAATCATTCTAGAGGAACTGAGTAACAAATTCTGTATTACAGGAAATAGATCTTGCTCTGAAGGGCAACTTTGAGATTAGAGAGCTGATGTTGATAATGCTTCTGTCCATAGTAAAATAATTCTCCTTCCATCAGCATAACAAAAATTGTACATAAAGGAAAAAAAAGATTTGACTATTCAGTGTACAATGTGCTGAAATCCATATCAGAAAGACAATATTTAAGAAGGAAGGCTAGATACCTATCACTTCAAAATACTGTTACTGAATTTTATTAGCAATAATTAAATATTTCTCGTCTAACAGTTCAGTGAAAATATTACTTTTTTCATTTTTTTTTTTTATTACTCTTTACATATTTCTGCTATAATTAATAGCAGTCAGCATGGTCACAAGGCTTTCAGGTCATATCTTGGTTATCTATCAATCACTCACTGTGTGGGAAAATCATTGGAGGTGACTTATTGAGATGTTTTCCTCTTAAGAGAACATAGAGAAACCTCCAGAATACAATGAGTGTGCAAATAATCTGTTCTATGATAATTCCCTAGGCAGCATAACCTTGGAATTGGCAGCACCAGGGGGGCTTGGTGTGTTGATTCTAAGAGAGTCTAAGAAAGGTAGAGTGGAGTGGATGAAATGCAGCCAGGCTCTGTGATAATTGTAGAGATAAGAATTTGGTGGAATTGATAAACTTCATAGTTGTTACAATGAGACAAGACTATTCCTTTTTTTTTTTTTTTTTTTTTTTTTTTTTCAAAATTTCATTCCTGGCTAAACTTTGTTCATTAAAAACTCATAAAAATATCATAAAAATATCAAAACACACCTTCATCCCAAAGTATATCTGCCTCCAAGATGCTTCCACCACCCCTCACTCTTAATTTTTTAACCTGCACCATTGAATGCAAATGAGAAGAATTTGCACCAATCACAAAAAAAGCTATGCATGACTAGAGTCACTGAAGCTCTAGCTGACTGTAAGAAAATAGTGTGAAATGACTTACATGAGAAGGAATTTTAGGGAAGATACCATTGCAGACAAGTTGGGAAATGTGGCTACTTTCTAGTATCAGTTGATGGGCTGATCATATTTTTGACCCATAGGTACCTCTTTGGTAAGATTCAGTTATACCAAGTGCTTTCCTGGGAAACTTTATATTCTTGGTACTTGAACATGCTTAATACATATTTATGACCAGCAATCCAAAAGAATCTGCCATTGGTCACTTCAGTAAACATCACTATTTATTAATGTAGCCAGGTATGTTCTCATAGAATATGACCAAACTACTTGAAGGAGAGCCAAGTTAGTTCATTCAAATGCAACTAGATTGCAGGTGCATTGTGCTATTTTGTGCATTGGTAATCATGATAGTTCAATACACATGTGTTCAATACGAATGTGACCAGACTTATACTGACAAATGGTTTTCACTCAGAATCTAAGCCCAAAACCCTCAGCTCCTCTGATATCTAAGGATAAGATGGAATGCAAGGGGATTTATTTCCTCCCAAGCTTTTTTTACGCTTTAACACAACACACTGTGGCACTTCACGTGTCCTTTAACTTTGTATGTCTTTTATTGTAAACTGTGCAAATATAGTGTCAATATTTTCATTCAAAACAAAAATGTAGAAAGATTTTGAGGTAGGATTTCCAATAGTATCTCTTGCAATTACTCAATATAAAAGCATAAACTATTTCAGAAAGTTTAAATTCAAACTAATGAAAGCACATTTTTCCTACATTCCATTATATGCATTTTTTTTAAAGTTCTATTTCTGAAATTTCATTTCCATATAAGTAGAAAAAAAAAATATTAACATGCAGAGGAAAATGTAAAATTCACCCAGTCAAATGAAGATAGGATTCAAATAATTTAAAGGATTGAGGTGAATTATGTATGGATCTGACTTTGACCTCTAATTCCTGCTTTCAGAGAACATATCCATTTAAATACGGAATTAAGACGTCTGTTTAAGTGTATTCTACTGTCAGCCTATCTACCTGAATAAACACTTAATGAGCATCTCTACAAGATCTTAAGATACTGGAAGTCTTTTCTGCATAGTGAGCTGTTCTAGATGAGAAAAAATTAAAGAGAAAATCACATAAACTTAGGCTGAAAAAGATTTTATCTCATCAACTTTTATTTTCCATGACAGAATCAACTCTTCCTTATATAATCCTGACAAATGTTTGGTTTAGCCATTTTAAAAATTTCTTAGGATTCTGACATTCTGTCTATGCAAGCCATTTGAACCCTTGATCATCCTTAATATTAGAAAATGTTCTCTTGTGTCTACTTGAACACTTTTACTACAATTTAAACACATTACTTCTCTTATATATCCAGAAACAGAGAAAATATTTTTCCTTTACATTTGTATCCAGCTTCCATGTATATCAGAACTTTATTGTGACTTCCTTAGTCTTAGTTTGTTCTAAAAATTTGAGTATTTCTGGACATCTAAACTTACTGTTTCTTCCTATGTCCTCTTCAGTCTCAGAAGGACAGATTCAGCTACCCTTGAATTACAGCTTTACTTCTCAGTATTTTATCTGTTTCTTTCAAGACTCACCACAAAAATAATATCTCAACCTTTGGTGACAGATGAAAAGTGACACTATGGAAAATGTTGACTTTTTTCTCTTAATTTTTCACCTTAATTTACATCTGATTCGAAAAGCTGAAGTTTGCTGAGGGAGGAAAATGGGGCTAGGGACCAAGTTTTAAGTTAAGAAGTTTTATTCTGAATATCTGAACAGCTTATGAAATCATTGATTGTTAGTGAGTGGTAGACTTTCTATTAACTCCAGTAAAGATTTTAATCAGTTTCGTAGAATTATAAAGCCATAAAGTACATAATTCTCATCGTGTCTATAGGTGTTAGATGCCTACCATCCATGTTACTGCAGAACTTATCCTTAGTACTTATTAATTTAGAGAGCACTGATGAAAAACATCAGCTCTTCCTATCAAAAATGGGATTAATGCTCCATTTACACAACTTTTTAAAATTATGGCATATATGCGTAATCAATACAATTTTTACAGCAGAAGAATGAAAAGTAACAGTCTGCACACAGCAGTTGTTGCCAGTTTATCAGACCACACATTGATTTCAAGTGTTTGATTTTTCATGTTATTAAGAAAGCATGAGATTTGGATGAACAGCTTTTTCCAGGCATCTGACACACTCTAGTAAAACAATCTCTTTTCTTGGACTGAGCTGGTGTGCACAGAACAGATACACCGATCGCCTTAATTAAGTGCTGTAAATTCTAATTTAGTGACTGCAGAATAAATAAGGTTGTTCAAAAGCAATCTAACTTACAGGTCACCATATTAATAATTGTGATGTGCTGTCCAGTACTACATAGGCTATGTTTATCAAGCAATCTTTCTACAGATCCACCACTTCTCCTATGTTTTTCACAAAGCTTACGTAATTCTGAATATTAATAAATATATCTTCTGGATATTTTACTCATGGACTAGCTCAAGAAAGGCAGAGGTACTAGACATAATTAAGCTCGTCCAGCATACAACACATATCTTCTATTCCACTTGGATTTCTAAAACAAAAAAAGTTTTCATTGCTCTCATAAGTTGTCTTCCAATTATCTTCTGTGAAAGATGTAATTTTTGCCATGTGGAGTTTGCATTCAGAGGTTTGACTTGTCCAATATTGTGTCTTCTTTATCTCTGAATATAGTTATACTTTCTTTCCCTCTCTTTGTTATATTTTCACATTCATTTGAAACAAGAGATTTCTATAAGGTAAAGTAATAATGTCCAATTCTTCCTATTTCATTTTTTGATTTCTTCATAAAATTAACGACCTAGAGAAGTATATGCCTGACTTATCTACACTAATCTATTCTAGTGGTCCCATGCATTGTCAGCATGATATTGAAGATTTTGTAGTACTCTGTAAGATATGTCTGTGAATAATTTGGTGTGCAGAGGACACAGAACCATTGCTATTGCTTTCCCTAACACAACAAAAAAAATAATCAAGACATCAAATGATTATCAATTTCCAATATTTCATCTAAGGTAATAATATTTTATGGTTTTTTTTCATATACAGATCATTAAAAAAACTGTTGACAGTATTTGTTTGTTTGTTTGTTTGTTTATTTGGAAGAACAAAAAATACTGTAAATATTTGTCCTGTGTAAATGATTCAAGAGTTCCAAATTGACTATTTCTGTCTCAAATATATATCTGACTTGTCATCTCCAAACAAAGTGTGGCAAGATGTTTGATGTGAGCATTTGGCATCAGAGGAAAACTGTATTTGAATAGGTAGCTGATCTCGTGACTGTTTTGAAAATAAAGTACTTTGTGAAAAAAACAGGCTACAATTTTACAGATGAATTGTCAAAACTATTACAAAATATTAAGATTCAGTACTTGAGAAGCATTTTTCTTCTTCTTTCATTTTTGAAATTAACTGAAACTCATATTCTTGGGAACAGAAGAAATTGAAAAAAAAATTCTTAATGATTTTTTTTCTTATTTACTTCCAAGTCAGACAATGTCAAAAACTGCCAGAGTACTCAGAGGTTGAGAGCAGAAAGATATTTCAAATTGTTTTTGTTATTTCACTACCTTGTCCATTTGAACTTATAGCAATAATTTTGAAATCTTTTAAATGGATCAAACAAATAACTCAATGACTTTGATGAGAGTAGGTGCAAGCCATAAGGGAAAATAAGTAAGTGCCTTTCAGACCTATAAGTACCAAAATAAATAAATAAATAAATAAATAAATAAATACATATATAAAAAGATGAAGGTTCTGTCATGCTTGCTTGATTTTTTTATCCATGAAAGATACCGGCAAACATTCTTGATTTTCTTTCCCTAAGCCTAATGATATGTGTTCTGTAGATTTCTGCCTATATGTATTCTTTTATAATGAGATATTGGAAGATCTGAAGCTTAATAACAACAACCAAAAGTGACTAAAAAGTAAGCTAAGGATTCTTCAGATTTGTTTATCATAACAAAGATAATTTTCACTATGAATGTGTGATTCTCACCTTTTCTTTTTTCAGGTATCATTTTTCAGTTTACAAAATTTTTTGCATTGAATTCAGAATACAATTTGTACATACAATATGCACAAATTAGGACAAAGAACTAGCTTGCATTCTTTATGTTCAAAATGAGCTGCACTGAAAAATGTCTCCCAATTTAAAAGCAGAAAATATTAAACAGTTGAGAAAAAGTTCCCTGAAATAATTAATTTCCTTGTTATTTTGAAGCACTACCTTGCTTTGGAAATTTATGATTCTCCTAAATTCAATGCCATGCAACCATATCAAAAAACTGATAAAATGATGAAGCTATTATTTTGATATCATGCTTACACAAACAGTGATTATAGCATCCTATTAAGCTGTCTCTTAGAAAGTACACTGATTAAAATTGTATATTCTCACTGATAATGAATGATTACATTTTCCTTCAGTTCTCATACAGACATATCAAGAATTTTCAAACCATACAACATAGGCAGCTACAAAAGTAATGCCTCCTGTTTGTTTCCATGCAAACAGACACAAGGAGCATAAAAACGTTATTTGATAGAGCAAATTCTCAGCTACAAAACATTTTTCAACTAACCATCACCGATAGCTATGCATTTACACCAATGATGAATAGAAGCTGCATGCTATGCTAGAAAAACTCTGCACCACTGGAGGTGACCTTCTGCCACAGCCACACTGCTGAAATGCACCTCCCGTCACCTCAGTGTGCTCACACGCACTGCACTGTTCAGTCTCCGTATTAACGAATGTCAGTTAATCATGAGTGTAATTTTTATTTTGAATCTTAGAAACCTTACCTACAAAAAGTTTTACCAGAATTGACATGTTTCTATGTGTTCAGATTCTTACGAACTTATTTATAAACCATACTTGGTCAGAAAGTCCATTACTAAATATAGAAACAAGACTCATGAATTTCACTAAAATCAGTGCTGAAGTTCTGCAGTTGACATGATATATTTAATGCTTATGAGGAGCTGATGTGTGGTTTACCATTCACTGTTCTGAAAGGGATAGCTAAGTCTTATTTATTTATTTATTTATTTATTTATTTATTTATTTATGGCTATAAGGTATTAGGGGGAAATCAATCATCTACAAAAGGATTATTATTATTATAGATGGACTAAAAGCAAATTGAGCCATAAATAATAATTTCTCCGCTACCTAAATAGAGACATTTATACACCTAAGGATGCAGAAATATGTTTATTGTTTCTGTGATAGCACGTGCAAATGATAGTTCTATTGTTTTCTTATCAGGAACAGCTAATAACTACATATGAAGTAGATGGAATTTTTCCTGTAAATATCACCCAGACTTTATAGATGTTAGCATATAGGGAAGAATTAATGAGAATAACCTGAGCAGAACATGCTCTGTATGAGAAAAGAATCTGTACTTGGTGAATAAGTGAATCTGTAAGCACGAGTGTGTGAGTTACTGAGGAAAATCTTTTTAAACTGTTGCTTTTCATGTGATGTAGTTAGAAATTACTGATGCTAATTATATTGTCTCTGCACCTACTAATCAGGGTTGTACTGAGGAACTGAATATGTGGAATCACTGGGTTGTGATACTTTTCCAGGTCATGACTGCATTTATAACATATTGCAGATATTGCAATTATTTGGAAAAGGTATTTATCTCTCTCTCTCTCTCTCTTTTTTTTTTTTTTTTTTAAGTTACACTGTGAATATATTCTAATTTTAAAGATTGCTTGAATGGTAACATCATTCTCTTCATTTTGTAATCAAATTCAAAATGGGCTTTCATGGAAATAGTATTTGACATTATCACACCGTATAGGCAATCATTAATAGGAAAATTCAACTTGATGTCTTATTTCTTTTTGTTTGCTTGATAAAGAAAGATACTATCTTATTTCCAAATACAAGACTATCTGATTAAATGAACACATAGGCTTTATGTTTGATGACTATTTTTCTGATCAACAGATGAATGATGTAAAGGATATAAGTGGAAGGAACATCTCCACTCTGTGGTTTATCATTTGGTGTTAAAAAAAGGCAGTACACATTTGAGCAAGTGAAGGAACTCAATGTTCCTTCAGAGAAGACCAAAAGTTATTCTTAGATGAACCTTAACACACATACATCTTAGACACATCGTGAATTTAGCAAGCAGCCTTCATTCTCTCTTCTGAAAATGTTATAATTTTAATTAATGTAAGTCTGAGAGATAATGTGAACTTAATTCTTCTCTCTTCCTCTTTATAAAAGACAGGTGGAGGTAGGAAGATTTGTTCGACTGAAATCTGATTGCTCTCAAAGAAGGAGTGGAAATTTTGGCAGGGTAAAACCTGCCAATTTCAGAGAAGTAAATGAGCAGATAATTGCAATCTTCAAGTTTCAAGGTTCACTTGAACCTTTGAATGAAATGAGCAAAATTCATGTCATTTCTTCTTTAGATTCTAGTTAGAAATAGATACAAGTAAGGTATACTGAAGTTAAACTTTTACAGTGCAGCTAACTGGAAAGATATATAAATGGAAAAAAAAATTGTCATAATCATTTTTCAGTTATACATTGTGCTGTACGGTAAGAGAAATAAAATAATATTCAAATTTTCCTCAAATATCTTTATTTTTTCATGAGCAAACTTACATACAAACTTGAATTGTAATTGAGAATACTCTATCAAAAATAAAAATAAAAATTAAGATTAAAAATGCACATTAATTACAAGGGAAATATACTCTAACTTTAGCCTAGAAAGTGATAAACATTTTGTGAATGACCCTTACTTAAGAAAAGTTAAGAGTTATAGTTAATAAAGCAATTATGGAACAGAAATTAATGTTATCATTTGTTCAGTGGAATAAAGAAGATCATATTAAGCAGGAAGGAATATAAAATGGAAATGAATTAAATTTAGGTTAATTGTAGAGATCAATAAAATTTGCCATAGACTGAAAAGAATAAGAAACATGCTGCAGAACTAGCCTTTAAAGCACTTATATAGAAATCAAAATTATTAAACAGATGTTTAAGATATTTTGATATATTATTAAAGAGGATTTTTCTTTCTGTCTTATTTGCTTTTTGAGGAAAACATAATGAAAAATGTCCAAGCAAAAATATGGAGGAAAGTTAAAAGCTACAGGAGAATTGCAAGAAATTTGCAATAAGTAAATCTCATTTTGTTTTAATAAGAAGAATGAACATGCATTTTCAAACAAATAATAAAAGCAACCAAGCAAACAAACAAACAAATGCTCATGCAAAAACAGAACTGAAGAATTAAAGAATTCTATTGGTCAAAGAAGATAAGCTGCATCCATATGACTTTTAAAGTAGGATTAATTTTAACTGACTTCAGAACTGCAAGCAAAATTCTTATTCTAATTATGTGATCAGTACAGAAAGATATAAGGATCATCTTGGCAGCCTAATGTAATTTTCCTTGCTTGTGTAATTGTATATATTTGGATTTCATTTATGAATATATTTTCTAATATCAAATTTTATAACTCAGTCATTTTTAAAAGAGTGAACATAGTGAAATTTCTAGTGATGTAATTCTTATCCTCAATTTCACTGAAGTGTATGTGTATGCAACCCAGGATCACCTGTCTTTATTGCTATTGCTCTGTGGGCAAAGTTTCCGAGCAGCGATTTTCTTACATTACTGTAAGAAAGTACAGCTGATGTAAGCTGATGTAAGAATGTAAGCTGAACGGCAGTTTATCCACTCATATATACACAATAGTGTTGCCAAGTATATACGCATAGTTTGCATAAATATTTGTATGTTTTGTCTGTTAGTCTTAAAACATAGAATCTGATAGAAATCCACAAATTCTAAAATAATAGAACCTGCAATATTCCCTAGTCTTTAATTGTATTAGGTACTGATGTAATACATAAAGTCAGAATAGCAATTTCTCTCACTTTTGTGTTAAAATTTATGACACAAGATCCATCCCAAGAATTAACCTTTATTAATTATTAATACTGGACCTGAAAATGTTTTAACACCAGACATAAAAACAAAAATTTGTGAAATCCATGAGGAATATTCAAAATGGTCTTGCTTGTCTACTGGAAACATATAGAATGATCCTACTTTAAAACCATAAACTAGATAAATATAATTCTCTAAATCTACCCAAGGCATTCATTCATGTTTGTTGTTGTTTGTTTGTTTGTTTGTTTTGTTGTTGTTTTTCCCAGAGTTAGAGCATAATTCAGGCCACAATTACTACTAAACTGAAAATCCATATAATAACTTTTCTTCTTCTTCATTATCTTCTATTGGGTCCAAGTTTTCCACAACTTAAGAGAAAATGTAAGTTTATAAAATATAAGTTGTATATCAAGAAACGAAGAGAGATATGAAGCATAAGTCCAAACTGCAGTGCTATATTGTCCATTATAAGCCCTCTAAATAGCATGTCTGCACATCCCAAATTTCAGGAGCTGTATGAAAATTTCATACTGTATCTAATCTATCTTTGAGGCTGTTCAGAAATTTCTCTAACAAATACTTTCAAGGACCAATGATGTCAGAGGAATGAGTAATCATGAAAATTTGTATATGGAAGTTATGGATTCTGAGACCTTTTTCATAGTCTTTCTTTCTCTGTCATAAATTACAACACCATTTCATCATCTTAGTCCTCTTCATTTTACAGAGTTGTAAGAAGTTATGTTTATTGATAGACAGATCAACTGATGCTTGGAATGGGCTTCCAGAGTATGAGAAATAGCTTTATGATATTTGAGAATTAAGAATATGCTACAGTCTTTCGAATGGCAGATATTTTTCAGTTTTTAATCTCAGTGATTCCTCACCTTTTTTAAAATTCCGAGTGTACATTTGCCTCCCTGCTAACTTAGAAAAATCACTCTTTTGTTTGTTTTGTTCGCTCTTTGCTATTCTGTATTAATTCTGTATGCACTCTCACCATCCAGGTAATTATGTAGTGCAATCAGGGGACCTTGAGAGGATCATTGCTATAGGAAATAAAAGTTTCTTTCCTGTTAATGACAATTACCTGTCACTGGAGATGTTTACAATTGCAGAGGTTAACGGTCACTCCCCTACACCTTCTATTTCTTTAACATTTTTATATAATGACAATCATAGTCTTTTAACCTATTTCTATTTTGTTGTTCTATACACTGCTATTGTTATTTTAAATAAAGACTTACGATTCCTAGAAGCACAGTACGGTCATATTCCAGTCCCAAAATCTTTTATTTTATTTGCAGTGAAGAGAGTCTTATTTCTGTGGCGATGTGGATTTATGCTAACGTTTCTAGAACAGGAAAATACTGTTTGCTTCTTTCAGAAATTTTAATGGCCATACCTACATTTTGTTCTTGGAAATAAATAAGTGCTCTAGTCATAACAAAGATGCAAGATAAATCAACCTGAATACTCTCAGATATTCTATTTTACTTATTTTTATATTACAGTGCCATACAGGTGCATGCATATCATTGATTGGCAATGAAAAATAAACTACATAGTAGATGTGTCTAATTCAGTCCAGAAACCGTATCGTAAGTACTGACAACCTCAGTAGTCCCTCCAGGTGGACGAGCTGCACAATTTTCGCTAATAGTGTGACCAAACTGAACTTCTCTCCTGAGGATCATTATTTTATTTTATTTTTTTTCTTTTGTTGACTATTTGGCAATAAAATCAATAGATATGTTGTGAAGAAACTGTCTGTATTATGTCAACTTCAACCCATCCATGAACTCCGTGCCTGCCCTCCTCTTCTGTTTATTGTTCTGTTCAACTGAGTCTTGCTAGGGAGCTAAGATAATCCCTTTGCATCATGGATATTAGTATGGTATGAGGACTACTCATCCACAAGAACAAGCAGATAAAAATGAGAAAAAATGAAGCTAGTTCTTCTACAGCTACAAAAAGCTACTACCAGGAAGTGAAAAAGAAAAAGCTCAGTGAAGTCTGAAGTGTAATTTAAGAAATTCCTGTGAGTAGAAAAATTGGATTTTATTAAGCCTGCGTGGAAAACATTGGCATAAAATTTGTAAAGAGAAGAAATGGCAAAGGAGGACACTTTCAGAATTTAAAAAACAGAATATAACCTGTATTCAGTCATAATAAGTAATCGTATATGTTTTTAATTTTAATTTTTTAAAAAACTTTATAGGAACTGAATATGCACTGCACTTACAAATTGGCCTAGAATTCAGTCTTACGATCAGACTTAACATTTTCCTCTATAATATTTCTTAAAGTATGACTGTTATTTTAGTGTGAATATCTACTGGTCATCTAGTACATACGTACACTGCCTAGCAGGCTCAGTACAGTATACCACTGTAGTAGTTAGTATTATGAATGTGTGAAGATAGAATACATTGTATGTTAATTGATGATTGTACAAAGTGTGTATTAATGTGTTAGGATGTAATAGTAACAATTTCTTAAGCTTCAGTAGGTCAGCATACCTTCAGTAGTACTCAATAATTAGATTTGCACACCATAGCTTCTCCTGATGCTTCTGACCCTTTCTTGGGTAGTTAAGAACTTGTGTTACTCCTAGTTTAAAAGGGAATGAAAAATTCATTGAGCCCATGAACATGTTTTTATTCTCAGTAGTTATTCTGTGCTAAAGTGTATCCAAATGGTAATCGTAATTTATCTGAGACCCATACATATCTGTATCCACTGCAATGTTGTGATTCATACTATGAATAAACCGTTAATCTAACATCATCCATCACCTTCACAGGGGACTTCTTGTGCAAAATCAGAGCAACAGTACACTACCACTATCCAGGTTAAAATAAAAAACATTGCACCAAGTTCTTTTATTTCTGTACTCACAGATAAGTGCATAGCAGACACACTTAACACGTTATAACATGGGAGATTTTAGGTATGTCTTTGTACCCAACCTTTTCTCCTGTCAGCCTTACAGTGTTGACCACCTTGAATCTTTGCTAAGAAATTGATGTTAATGCCCAATGCAGAGAAAGCCCAGACATCTAACAGGATGTTTTGTTCTTGCTTCAAAGGCTGACTAACTTCTAGATCTCAACTTCTTTACTGGAACAATATTCACAACACATAGAACTACTCCTACTCCTCTCTTGCACTTTCCTAACAGTTCACTAGCCTAGGCTTTGCTTTCTTTCCAAGTGTGGAACCTCTTTAGTAACATTTCTGTTCTTTTATATATATATATATATATATATATATATATATATATTTATATATATATTTTTTTTTCTCAAAGAATATGATATTACATATTTCAGAAAAAAAAAAACTTGGCATGAAATATGTGACCAGCAATGCATTACTAACATAAACTTGTTAAATATCACAACAGTAACACGAAGATGCTGTGCAAAAGTTGTATTCTATAGGATACATATATGCTGGGAGGTGAACAAATGAACTGTATAGCACACTGAATTATCTTCCTTGAACTGACAAAGAGTTTATGAAAGATCTTATAAGTCACGGAAAAGGTACAGATTCTGTTTCATAAGTAAGGCTTAAAATACACATTAGAAATAATTTTCTTTCTACCTCACAGTGCACACAAGTGCATAAGGTTTCCTGTCACTCTGACAGGAAAGAAAAAGTCAGGATGGTGTCAAAGGACTTGTGAACTGTCTTACTTTTTCCTTAGGCTATTAGTATAATTGAATTAATGACAAACTGACATATATATCTAGATAAAGGCAACAAAATGTTCAGAAAGAGTAATCCTGTTTCTTTCATGAATAATTTATATTTTCAGATATTGACCACAAATAATCTACTTCCAAAAGCAAATAGGACCATGTCTATGTCCCTTATTACCACATAAATTCTGCATATTACCACATACCCACTTGGAAACTGGGGTCCAAGAGGAAGGAGGATAACGGATTGGGTTTGGGTTAGTTGTGGATGGTTCAACACAGAGATTTCGATTCTATGATCTTGAATGCACCTTTGACAGATGGGGCATGTTGACATCAGATAGAATGTAACTGATCAGGTAGGGCAAGAATGCTCTGGGCAGCAATATGGCTGGAGTTATTGGAAGAGCTTTAAATTAGATTTGATGGGAGAATGGGATGTACTTCTCAGTGACAGAACAACTAGGGAACACTATCACTATAGGAAGCAGCAGGGAAAAAATTTCACTCTTGTCTCAGAGGAATTAGAGAGGGCTAGCTGAAGTGCCATTAGTACAAAGAATGTGAAACAAACAGGAGGCGTTGGAAGCCACTCAATTAGAAAACTATTACCATGAATCATACAGCTCAAACAATGCAATTGAAGGCTACAAAGTTTTTAGAAGAGATAGACAGAGAAGGAGGGGCAAAGGAGCTGCCTTCTAAATTAAGAAATGGATAGATTATAACAAGCTCTAAGAAACAGCTATGAACAGATTCAGAGCCTGTAGGTAAAAATTAGGGACCAGACCAATAAATGACATCTGGTGGATGGAGTCTCCTGCAGATCATCTGATCAATGATAGCCTTTTGATGAAGCCTTCTTGCTTCAGCTTCAAGAAACATTGCATGCTTAGGTTTTCAGCCTGAGGAGAAACTTCCACCACTGCTTATCAGCTAGGAAAGCAACATGGCTGAATGTAAGTAATCCTGAAGACTCCTGAAGCGCATTGAGAATATCTTCTTGGTCTAGGTATTAGACAAACCGAGCAGAGAAGATGCATTACTGAACCTGTTGCTCACCAATGCTTATAAACTCATTAAAATTTTAATACTGAAGGCAGTCTGAGCTGTAGTGTGATTACTACAGTTCACACCCTGGTTTAGTTCATGATCTCTAGGGATATGGGCCTGGCAAAGAGCAAAGTAAGGATGCTGAACTTCAGAAGAGGAAACTTCCATCTGACCCGAGGGGTCCATCTTGGTACTGGTGCTCTTTAACATCATACTCAGTGACCTAGATGAAGAGTACACCCTCAGGATGTTTGTAGACAGCACTAAGCTAAGTGCTGCAGTTGATATGACAAAATAGTATTGTGTTTCCTACTGAACATGAGATAAAAGTTAGGTTCCTACTTTAGAAAACAGAATCTTCACAATTTGTTAAAAATAGAACAACAACAAAAAAAGTATCTTTGATTTTCTTTTCACGTGAATCTTTAATAATGTGCTGAATTATTACATGACGTTATTTTGTTGGACCTACAAATTTCGTATGTAGTAGTTGAATAGAATAATTCAAATATATATTTTAAATTATAAATTAATCTCAATTCTTAAAATTTCCTACTGATGTCTATTTTATATACAGAGCAAAGCAAAACACATTTCAAGATGATTTTTTCCCCTTGGTTACAATTTCAGTCTTTTGTTATATTTCATTTGGAATATTACAGACTGTTTACATAGTTGAAGATATAGATATATAGATATATATCTATATATACATGAAGATATATATCTTTATATATATCTTTATATATGAAGATATATAAAGAATAATTTGTAAAGTGATGGAAGTAAAATAGTCATGAAGGAAATAGGGCAAGTAGAGATTTATTTCCAAGCACTGAGTATCTAGCAGCTCCCAGATGGATTACACTTTTCAGGTCAAAGGTTCCAGTATTCATCTTCATTTAAATACATATTTATTTATGTAATTTAAAAAAAAATAGAAAATTCTTAATGATATTATAATATGGTTGCTTTACATCTTCATGTCAAAGTTCTCCCTGGAAAATCCACTTCAAGATAAGGCAAATATATTAAATAAAGAAATTTGAATATACTTTAAAAATGCATTTAATCCATATTAGAAATACCAGCTAGGTATAAATAAATATATATATATCAAAATTTCTGTGAAAGGCACAGAGTTTAATAAAAAGATTAGTCCAGGAGGTAAATCAATAGCCAATGGCTTTAAAGATAATCCTAGGCTACTTTCACAGCAAACGAACACTTGTCATCTCAATGGGATTTAATACCTGACGTAGGCATCTGGTGTCATCTGGCATCAACTACAAGGTATCTGAAATAGCCCCCTACACAACACTCATGATTGTTCAAGACTACTCACGACGGAAGGATGACATCAGCCTTCTGGTTTATATTGGACAAAGTGACCCCAAGTCACTAATGTCAAAAATGACACTACGCATATAAGTAGGCTGGGGCTCTTCAACTTAGAGAAGGCTCTGGAGTGATGCCGTAGTGGCCTTCCAGTACCTGAAGGAGGCCTATAGGAAAGGTGGGGAGGGACTTTTTCAAGGACATGTAGTGACAGGATGAGTGGAAATGGTTTTAAACTGGAAGAGGGTAGATTTAGACTAGATATTAGGAAGAAATTCTTTACTGTGAGGGTGGTGAGACAGTGAAACAGATTGCTCACTGAGGTTGTGGATACCCTCTCCTTGATAGCATCCAAGGCCAGGCAGGGTCTTTGAGCAACCTGATTTAGAGGAGGTGTCCCTGCCTATAGCAGGGGGGTTGGAACTAGATGATCTTAAAAGTCCCTTCCAACCTAAACCATTATGTGATTCTATGAAGTAAGTTAATAGGCTTATTAAAGCCATGTTGTCTCTTTAACAATAAAATAAATAAAGCCATATAAAGCCAAGTTATCTTCCATTTGTGAAATGCAGCTGGTAGTACTTGGCAACCTGTCACTCACAGTCACTGTCAGGAAACTCTTAGAGGAAATATATAATAAAACAATCAGGTATTTTTTTGGGATATGTGGCTTTCAACAATTAATGTATTAAGGATTTATTTAAGAGCTAAATATCATTCTGTACTGGTTTATTTGCATCTTCTTGATCGCAGCTGTGCAGTTTTGCAGACTGGGATTGAGCATCTTGTTAACACATTGATCTGAAGTGCAAATAAACAAATAATGCTCTCAAAAGCATGTTCTTTGGGGGGAAAAAAAAAAAGGAATTTTTTATTTTAGAACTTGTTGAAAAAGAATGCCAAAAAGTGCCTGGGTAATCAAAACAAAAATAAGACCTCAGTTTGCACTGATCCTTTTGAAACCTCTTAGCACTTCACATTCACAAAAAATTATCAAACCTATGGGATAATTATAAATACATGAGGGAATTTGTTTTTCTATATGGGAGGTCCTTCAGAGATTAGAGGTGCAGAGATTATCAGTAACTATAGTAACATTACCATTTGAGAATGCATTTGCTTTCAGAATAACTGCTGGGTATCTCTGCACAAACTGCTGAACTGCATCTTTCAAACTAATTATGAGACTGTTCTGAATTTAAATCTCATCACAAGGAAAAAAATATAATACTTAAAACAAGAGGAAAAATGAAGATTTATGTTAACATAATTCTTCCAAATACACAAAGAGGTTTCTATCAAGAGCTTGCTCTCTTGTGCCATCTGCTCATCATTCTGCTTCTCCATTGAATGAGGTTGCAAATGCAATTTTCATTTCAATGTGTTTTCTGATTCTATAGGAAGCGAATAAAAGGCTATACTGTTTATGAGGAAAGAAAAGACTAAGAACAAATAAGTACTTTGGGAATTTAGAAAGAAAGAAAGATAATGCTAAAAATAATCAAAATAATCACAGAATTATTTATCCTTTTTTTTTTTTTTTTTTTTTTTAGCAATGGGGTTGTGAAATGCAATTTATCAAATAGAAAGCTTTTGCTAGAAACTCTGATAGAAAGCAGGGTGATAAAGGTAGACAATGAGCTGAGAAGATAAAATTATTTATAGCTTACCTTTCCAGTAAATTTAGCCACTACTGTGGAAAATCGGTGAAATTTTAAGAAAAATCTTTGCTAATGTTTGTTAGAAGATAATAGGAAACTTCCAGTGTTGTTTGTTTAATTCTTTGTGTTTTAAAGAACAATATTTCAAGCTATTACAGGCAGATTTAGAGAGACTTTTTTTTATGGAGAAAAAATCTTTTCTAGATTACATATGCATATATTTCAATATGCGTGTATCTAAGGTTTCCAAAGGTAAGCAAATTTTTCTAAGCCCTTTTTCTGCAACGGACTCCACTGAAAATGTTTTCTTCATGCTCACTGCTTCTATCATATTGTTGAGCTCAGAGTATTGTGATATGTGAACTACTAAATCTCTAGAGCTACAATGCTACTTTATTGTGAAGTGTACTTGGTGAAGCACCATGTCTCAGGTTCTACTCATCCAACTATTTACTAACTTACTAAATACAAAATAAATTATAAAACAAAACAATAGTGATTTTACATATCAAGTCCGTGCTAATTCTAGAACTGGGGAACAAAACTCTTAACCACTATGAGTCAGAAGTGGAAATGCACTAGGGTATTTTTGCTGTACTGTGAGATAAGTTCTAACATAAAGTTATCCGTGAAGTGAAAAATATTACATTGATTGTCTCCAAAATAAAATGATTTTTATTATCTGAGAGTTTCTTGTTTGAAAGCACAGATGGTACCAACATGCTTCAGTAGCCATCTTTCAGCATCGGAAATGAGCAGAATGATATTGCGAAGTAGTGAACCACTATTTCATTAAGATAAATACCAAAAGAGTTTTTTTTCTTTTGTTTGTTTTTGTTTAAGAAAGTCTTAAAATAAAACTAATTCTGACATGTTGAGAGGTTTCAATTTTTCCAACAGTTCTTGGCTAAAAATAATTACTCGAAGCCTCAGTTTATAAACAGTTTTCCTACCCCTGAATCTACTTTCAACTTTCAAGTTATACTACTCTAATCATGCATCCTATTGAATACTCCTTCCCTCTCAGCAGTAGGGTTCTTTCTAATGATGCCTGTAAGACAAAGAAGGAACAGATGTTGTAACTGCATATAATAGAACCAGATATGGATGTTACTTGAGAATAGAAAAGTTTAATGGAGTCTTACAGACATCAAGAAAATAATTCTTTGAGACTACGTTTTAGTATAACATCCAATGGCACTATAGTGCTATGAAGGTCTAAAAGAACAAATCCTACAAAAGAACCATGTGAGCTACTAATTTCCAAGATAATATTATGAAGGCCAAAAATTTTAATTGTTATAAGCTGGAAAAAATAAATAAATACAGAAATAAAGGACATTACCTAAGAAAATACATAGGTATTTTGTCCTCTTTTCCCCTTTGCATTAAATCACTATTGAACATTAATAACCATGCTTCTTTTCATTTATTTCCTATGTGCTGTTGTGCCAAGATTAGTGCAAAAATGAACAAAAGGACATTTTTAGGGAGTTGGTATTGGCTACCTTCACCTGCATGCCTATGTTTTCAGAGTACATGAAAATGCATCAAAGCAATAGTTGTCAGTGGTGATTTCTCTCTGATGTGGCAGCTGGGCTAAGCAGGAAAAGGGATACAAGACAAAGCTACAAGGTCCCTCACAATATAACTGGCTTTTTTTTGCTGTTTTTTCTCTATTCAGTGTAAAACAACTAAATACTTTTGTTAGTTTTATGATAAAAGAATAAATCTATATCATTCTTATTTTCTATGACTACTTGATTCTATGACTTTTTTTTTCTCCCCATTATACATAGATGCGTATGGGCAGGTATGCACACAAAAAATACAAACAAATCTACCAGAAATGTCCTATCAATATCTCTGCTGAACTACTAAAAACCAGTACAGCCACCGCTGAACAGACTACTCCACAAACCTAGCTCCACGACATCAATTACAATGTGTAAAGACACTTAATCCTGCACACTCACTTTTGCATTTCAAGACTAAATATTCAGCCGGAAAATCCTGTGTCCATTCCAAAAGTTTTCTTTTTCTCTTCTCATGTACCTGCAGAACATGAACTTTACTTATATAATTCCCTTTGCAGAACTGTATCTATTACCAATACTTTCCTTTGGTCCATAAACAAGAGTATGCTGAAAAGTTCACGCAAACAATAAAATCATAAAACTTCTGCTCAAGGTAAAGAACATGTGCAAATACTGCTCTTATGCCCAACATTTGTGCCTGACCCTAAATTGCTTGCTCTTGTAGGAACTGCAAAGATCCTACTGTGATGACTTATTGAGTGACTATTGACTTTTAGAATACTAATTTAAACTTGGAACCTCTAAGCAGAATTTATTAATAGCCTTTAACTCTTCTTAACTGAAAGTTTCTAAAAAGTCACCACTTGTCAGAAAGAAAATTATTTTTATCAGCGTTTGCAAAATGTTAAAGTTTCAAAGAGAAATACATCAAAATTGTCCAGATACAAAATCAGCAGAAACAGAACAACATGGGACAAAGCTCCCTCACTTCTCTCTTCCATTGTCACGTACCACTTTCCCTTCACCTGCTGTACCAATTTGCATTCTTCACAGCAGCAGAGAAACAAATGGCTGAAGGATATTTTGTCAAGAATATGAATATTGATACTGTCATTCATAGTAATCACACCAGCAACAAGACTACAATATGAATTACAATGTCTTCACAAAATTTGTGAGTGAAATATACATTGAAAATACTACTTGTGGAACTTGTTTTTTCTCTTGCTGTTGATTTTAAAAAGCTGAGAACTTGAGTGAGCTCAAGAGGAAATACACCAGTGTCCAGCTGGACTTAACATCAGAAGAATTAAGGATATTCAGTCTCTTCACAGAGAGAGTTTTAGTTCCTTTCATAGACCTGGTAGATATGATGTGTTTACCACATGGAGCTATCTTTTTTAGCCTTATAAAAACCAACAATCACCAACCAATAATGAAAAACACCATGTGAGCATTGTAGTGTAAAATACAAAATCAAAATATCTATGATCAAATGCTAGCAATAGTATAGGACTTCATGATCACACTACCTACTGTTTAGTAAGATAAGAATAATGTAGCAAGATAAGAAAGATGAATTAATAACTCCTGTATTCATATTTTTTGTCACAATTTCCAGTGGTCTCCAGCTTGAAGGAGAGGCTATCTCAAGTTGTTTAAAAGCCTTTTGTAACTTTTTCCTTTCTCTTTTTCTGATTTGTGGCATTTTCACTTCAAACTGTTTTCTAATTCTTGCTGCTTAGTTAGGTCAGGCTATTTCCGACCTTGGCCTAAGCTCATGCTCTAAACAGTGTTTGCTTCTCAAAGATTCTTGTTTGTTTTTCCTCCCTACTTGTCTTTTTTTTGATGAGGCTTCCACCAGCATATAAAGCCCAGTGGAACATCGACTTCTTCATTTTGCTCTGGGTAACTTTCCATTGTTTCAGAATGGAAACACAGACAGAAGAAGGAACATCAGCTCTCCTGGGCTTCTCCTAACACATCAACCCAACCTGCTTTTAACTACTCTTTCTGATCTGGAGGGACACAGTATAGTCCTTACCAAGAATACCTTTTATGCTTTAATGTGGAAGAATTTTTTAAAATAAAATCAGAGGAAATTTGTTATAATAATTCAACATCATGAAACAGACTTTGTAAATTACCTATGGACAATTATTTAAATTATCACAGCTGGTGAACTTATTTGGTGTCACGGAGTTAACTAGATCAATCTACACCTGTGACAGAGGGGCAGTAGGCCCCTGCCTTCCCCTCTTCCCCCCTGGCCCCACAAAATGGGAAGGAAGGAAGGAAGGGAGGAAAAAAAACAGCGGCAACAATCTATGGAGGAAAACTTATTTTACTATGATACCAGAATGCAAGATAAAACAATATAATACAATCTAATTGAAATTGAGACTAACATATCAAATAAATAGGAGAAAGAGAGTTCCTGAGACCGAGTCAAACCTGAAAAGCTTGGAATGACTAGGAAAGCACTCTCCAGCACCCACTGCCAGGCAATAAGAGACCACCCCAACCGGAGGGGCCAGATCCCATGACTTTTGTAATGTATAGGGATAGGTACCTGGAATTGGAGCATTAACACTTTAACTCCCAGTGCTCTACATGATGTTATGATGAGAAATATTGAAAACCAAAAAACATAAAACCATGACATTTGGACTCGATACATTTTTTCTCCCAGTAGAACTATTGAGCTCACTGGCAGAGTGTCTTCCTGAGACAGAAAATTATATGAGATCCAGATAATCTCTTTGCAAAAATCTCTTGGCACTTTCATCTCTCTAAGCTACTTTTATATGACAAGCTAAAACGACTGTCGCACACCATGCTAACAAAACACTTGGGAACTTTCTTCCTTCAGTCTTCTTCTGTCCCAAATAATGGAATGGAGAATGAAAATGATTCTGTGATTTTGTCTGCTTGTGGAAAGTAGTGTGCATAATTAGTATTCCTAGGCCTGCATTTGTTAGCATCTTTCATCATTACTGTAAAAGATTTACTTCTCAGAATTTATTTTTCTATTACCATGAATGAGAGAAAATATAAAACTTATAAAATTTAAAATATAAAATTTATAAAACTACAAGTTTTCAATTTAATTAAACAAGTTATAAGTTACTGAAAAGTTAGTTTTCACAGCAAAATTTAAAGGGACTTAATACAGTTATGTCACTTTTTGGAGATGGAGCCTTGCTTGAATGATTAAGTTTTTAAGTTTTGAGTGCAGCTTTAACATGTTATAATAGTGCCCTTGAAACTCATCAGTGATAAGCAAGCTGCAGAATATATTGAAGTTAGGAAATTAAGCATAAGTGAAATAGAATTAGATCTCTATTTCCATTTTAAACAGATAATGGGTTAAAATAAAATAATTTTTAAAAAAGATAACTTTCCCCTCTTCTCTGTGCTTTTATTATTATTATTATTTTATTTCTGTGAAACTAAGACTACCTTGGTCTTGCTTTCTAAGAAGTAAACAGCCATTCTATTAAGCTTTTTCTCAAACAGAAGGAACTTTGAAGTCCTGCGGATTTCTCCAAACAGCTTTGCTTCAGTACAATAATAAGGCCAAAATGAATGCACCATAGTTAGTCCCAAACTCAGCAGGAGTGAGCACAGAGAGAGGACACTGACTGGCAAGCAATGACAAATCTTGCGACAGCCCCCAGCTGGTAGCTCTGCCCTTCTGACAGAGTTCAACAGCAGAGTCAGCAGAGATAATGCAGGCGTATTTGTCAGCTGCTTCAGCACAAAGTCCTTCACTGGCACTGCAAACTGAAACTTTGAGCTTCACATTTGCATCTCTGAGGGTGAGAGTCAATGCTAAAGCTGAAGCAATCTAATAGCTCACTTCCAATAAAATTGGTTGTCCCTTTCTCATTTGTGCTTTCCTCCTGGATGCTCACTTCATTGTTTTCTCTTCCACTGACTGGCACTCATCTGATTCCAAAATAAAACAGTTCAACTTGCTTAGCCAACAGAAAGCTAACAAAATTAATATAGAATCGTTTCCTAGCAGTTTAAGTGGCTCAAAGGGGAAAACAAATTGTGCCTGTAAGCAAAGCAGGACTGCTCTGTGAAAAAGTTATTTGATCAGCTCATTCAATTACAGAGCTTCATCCTGTGGTGTGGAATTTGAGACTTTGTGTAATATGCTGGCTGTAGTGAGTAGCTGCTTTGAGAAAAGGGGAAGAGAAAATAGTTGTGGATTTTAGGGAAGCCACAGCAGAGAATTTGCAGACTGGTGTCCTGGAGTTTTCCAGCATTCACATACATTCATTAGCTATTAGAGCAGTAAAATGTCAAGGTTATTCGCTGCTATGATCTAACTGGCTTCACCATTTTGTGCTACTATCTAAAGCTGTTAGTGCTTGAATTCCAACTGTTCCCACAGACAAGCCAGGTAGGATGAAACTAAATCATCATTTAAGTTTGTGTATACTGTAATTATGAAATACAACAACAGCATGTGCAGGATATTTGAATTAGCTTTAATCTAGCTATTGCATGTACAGAGAACAGTGAAACAGAGATAGTTTGGCACTGCCTACCTACTTGGTTGTCTTACGAATTTTTGCTGAACTTGAAGCATCTGAAGTTCCCTTTGTGATAGCTAAAGCTTAATATTTGCTTAAAATAAGCCTGAAATAAGCCCCCAAATGCATTGCAGATACAGCCTTCATTTCAAGTTTAAAAAAAAACATGTTTTTGTTCCCCATAATCTACCAGAAGAAATGTAAAGAAATGTAACAAATGAAACTGGTCAAAATCACTGGGTGAACTATATCTGTTTAATTTAATTTCTCAAATTGTTTCTGTTTGTTTAATTATCATTTGGCCTTTGCTTACTATAATAACAAGATTATCCTCTTAAGTTCAACTTCCTAAGTGGAGCATTAGCTTTGCAGCATGTTTATCCTGGATGGTGCAGATGCAGTTCCGGAACTCTAAACACAGCAAACTCAGGTTCTAGGATACAAAAAATATTGCCATGGAAAAACAAACAAACAAGCAAGCAAGCAAGAAAGAAAGAAACAAACAAACAAAAAAACCCCACCAAATAAATAGATAAAATAGGAAGTTCTGAGATCATTTAGCTGGTAGCAAACTAAAATACTTAACAAATGTATGACTGTGTTTTGGGTTGTAACCATCTAATTGAAGCATTATCTGAAAGGAGGAGGAGAAAAAAAAGAGAAAGTAGGCGAGTTTGTTCTAAACTTATTCAGTTTACAGAGGTTCTGCATTTCTTTTCTGTTGATTTCATGCTATTCAAACTCTCATGTATGTCAAATGCTGCTGCAAATTCGAGCAGGTCAATTTCCATCCGCAGATTTCAGCCTACCCATATGAAGAACCCAATCCATGCCAAAAGCCCATGTCACTTTTGTTTGAACACTGTCAAGAAGTTGCAAGCATTTCTAGTTGGATATCTCCTAATCTTTCATTAGGAACAGTTTGTAGGTACAACACTGGGCACACATAACCTAAGTGGATTTGGAAGGTGCTTCTGAAAGAAAGTGACCAGAGGACATGTTACAGGAAACAGCACAGTGTAGTCTAAAAGATGCCAATTAGCTGTCTTCATTTACACCTCTGTGAATAATAAAGACATAAAATAGATGCACTGTATTACCCTCTTCAGTCTTCTACTAAACTGTGCTGCGTAGAAGACTGCATGTTTCCTGAATATTTTTATTTCAGTGATTTTCACAACTACTTTATAGAAGGACATGATCCATATCTTCTTTCTACAATATCCATATTACATATGACAGAAAGAAACTGTGGCAGAAAAGCATTTTATTTAGAAGTAAAACAAAATGATGGTTTTGAAAAAAATCCTTCTATGAATTAGTTCCTTTCTTCCAGAAATCAGAATACATTTGCCTACAAATAAATATATTTTATTCCCTCAATTTTTAATGTAATAAAATGTACCTTTTGTGCTTAGCTTGAAGATGGTTGTCATCCTAGTCTATAAAAATGAGCTACTTGCACTTGAAACAAATGAAAAAAATCAAAAATGTAAACTACATACTGTGCTGCTATAATGGAAATAGATGCAGTGAAACATATAATAAAAAATGTAATTATTCCTTAGTGGTTTTGGTGCAAGCTGAGTAGTTGAGCATCTTGCTTTATTTTTCTAAAGAACAAGACACAAACATCAAGCGGGTATAGTACAAACATTGCTTGATAATTACAGCTTTAATTAGCAATCAAAAATAACCAACAAATAGCCAAACTAGATATAGCATCTTTTTACTCTAGAGATTTATAGTTTGAAGTCCTAATCAATATTGTTAATGAAGATCCTGTATGCTACCTCTGTGAAAATTACTGTAAGTGCACTACTTTAAAAGAAAGTATCATTAGATACAAAAGGAAATATCATAGATATGTGATGAGATGCTTTCACAACTGACAGAGGAAAGATAGAGGCTCTTTAGGAAGGGCAGGCTGAACAGATAAGGAATGGGACTTGCTCTTTATGGAAGGGAGCAACTTTTCTACCTGAGAATAAGTGAAGAACCAACTGAAAATGTATGGGTTAGGATTATGGAAGGACAGATGAAGGTGACTTTCTCCAGAAAAGGAGGATCTGCTAGAAGCCACTTAACCAGATAGAGCAAGCAAATGAGGTACTCTACAGACAGGTGGGATGATCCTCGTGTGCCTTGGGAGGAACTTAATTACCCCAATATCTCTTTGAAGGACAATGCAACAGGACATAAGCAATCCGAAAGGTTCCCAGGGAGCATTGCTGATAAAGAAACCAACAAGGAGAGGTACTCTGCTGTACTTCTTTCTCACCAACAAGGGAGATCTTGTTAGGAATGTGAAGGTGAAAGGCAACATTGGCTGCAGTGAGAGTGAAATGATGGAGATCAAAATTGTTACAGCAGTATAAGCTCACAACTCTGGACTTTAGGAGAGCAGACATTGACTTTTTCAAGGATTTAATTGGTAGAGTGCCCTAGGATAAATCCCTAGAAGGAAGAAGAGCCCAAGAAATCTTGTTAATATTCAAGGGTCACCTTCTCCAAGCTCAAGAGAGGCCCAAACAAATGAATAGGAAGTCAGACAAGAAAGTGAGGTGACCTGCATGGATCCTAGGCAAAGTCAAACACAGAAACCAAGACCAGGGAGGGTGGAAGAAAAGATGGATTAGGAGAAGTTCTTGGGAAGAATACAGTGACATTATTCAAGTGACCCTGGATGAACTTAGGAATGCTAAATCCTTAATGGAATTGAATCTGGATGTCAAAGACAAAAAGAAGAACAATAAGAATGAAAAGAACATAGATGGCAAAAGGAAGACTAAGGAATATGTGGGTCTACTGCTGGAGGATAAGGAATCTGTTCACACAGGACATGGAAAAGGCTGAAGTAGTGCCTTCTTTGCCTCCATTTTATGAGTAAGACTGGCTTTCAGGAATCACAACACCCAGAAATGAAGGCAGAAGTCTGAAGCAAGGAAGAGATACCCTTATTGGAATAGCATTAGAAAATATTGAGCAGACTGGAAACTCATGGATTCTGAGGGGATGTGCCCATGAGTGCCGAGGGGGAAGGAATATGAATAAGAATGCAGTTCTGGGCATGTCTGTTGTAACATCGGTAGGTCTTAATTTAGATCTCCATTAACAAAGTTTTCTTTCTTCTTTTCCTAATTCTTACAATCTTCTTCTTTATTTTAGATGTTTTTTGGTCATTACTTAATTCCTATATTCTTCCTTTCACTTGTCATCTGATTTTCTTATCTGCCAGAACACTTTCATTTACACTTAGTAAGCTCACTTTTGTTTTTTTTTCTCATAAATCAGAATTTCTTCTGATTCTGAAATGAATCTTCATATATCCAATGAGAATTCATTTTCTATTGTAGCTAACTCATCCAGAGAACTAAAGAAGTAGTCTAATAATTTCATTTAAGTTTTTGGTAAGGTGACAATGAGAACTAAAATTGTTAATCCCAGACTTTCAGAGCCCTTATAAAATTCAGTGGTAGCTTTGAAGAATAAAACAGATCAAGTAGTAATGTGCATAAGGCCTCATGACCCACCTAGTACAAATTTGTAACAATCTAAATAATAATAGAAAAAATGCAGTTGTAATGAGAGAATAATTTATCACTGGAACCAAAGTGTATAGTAGATTTTACACTATTTGAAGTCCTTATTATTGAACAACTAGTGTGATTTGAAGTATGTTTTAACCAGAAATATCTTAATGAACATTTTATATTTATGAATCACAAGAAAGTCTAAAATTGTCTTAACATTTGCACAGTAAAGAAGTTAAAAGAGGAAGTCTTGCTGGCATAACATTTACTTTTTTATGTTACACTTTTTAATACAATACTACTTACAAGATACAGGAAAAGAAACATTAAACTTGGAAAAGGGATGAAGATGAAGGGATTTACCAAACTCTATAAAGAAGACTAAGTGTTGCTGTAACCATAAAGATCATGCAGAGAAGAATTCAAAGCAAAACAAACAAACAAACAAACAAACAACCCAGCATTTCTTCTTGTTATGTTTTTTCACAGCCCAAAGAGAAAAAATACAGGCTTACTCAGGCAAAGCAATGCCTGAATAATAACAACATTTGAGGAAGAAGTTCACAGAAAAAGGGCGATGCAACTGTGGCATCACAGGTGTTCTCCTGTCTACTTTTTTTCAAAATACCGTTCTACACCTTTCAACCTCCAGATAGTTTTGCTACTTCTTTGTATATAAGAAATAAATTGGCAGCAGCATAAATTACAGCTGTAAGAGGTGGCCTTGGTCATTCTTGTTGTTCCAGGGCCCATTGAAGAGTGATGCAGCATCAAATCTCTGCTTTCTTTTCCCACAGAGATTATGTCTTTCCTTATTAGGGGGAAAATAATAAATATAGATAGATAAAAGACCTATGTATTTGGTAATACAGTATTCAATCAGATATATATGTAGATTCATTCACACATAAAATTATGCAGCATGTTTTTATGAGGCTACTGTCTTTCCACTGATTTTATTAAAATATTGGGATTATCTTTAAATCTTAGCACAGTCATCTCTCTGAGGATATAAAATGTTCTTCTTGCTTAGCAACTCACCCACCACTACAGTACAAATTGCAAATAAAGTTCAGGGAGAGTTTCTGCTAGATGTTAATAAGCAATATGAATTTATCTCCAACCAAAAGATATAAAAGCAAATGCTTCTCTCCCTCTGAAATTCACTAATATAGCAGAGATCTCACTTAAATAAGCTTATTTAAGGAAATATCTATTTTACAGAAACCCTCATGGAAAAACTCATTAAGGAACAGTTTGTTAAGAGCAAGTAAGGACATGGAGATACAAACAAGCCTTTGGGGAGTTTTTTTCTCAAATGGTCTCATACCCCATCAGATTAGTGGATGTTTGATTCCTTATGGCAGGAGACATCAATCGGTGAGTTTTTAAGCATCTCACAACTAGTTTACTTGCAGCTCCCTTGAGCTGCTCTTCTATTGAGGTGGTGACACACAGTCAACCATGGAGCTGATCTGGTACAGCTGCTTATAGCTCCTTCTCTCCCACTAATCAAACATTCCCACATTTCGCAGTCTCTTCAGCTGTAGTACAAGGTTTTAATACAAAGTTTTCAATTAGATGGCTTTGAAAATGCCACTAGACTCCGAGCGTGTCCATGTTAACCTTGCTACATGTAAAAATTGTACCTAGAGAGCGATGGTCAATAGCTCAATATCTGAATGGAGATCAGTTATGAGTGGTATACCTCAAAGGGTAGTACTGGGACTGATGCTCTTCAATATCTTCATCAATGAAATTCACAGTAGAATTGAGAGCATCCTCAGCAAATTCATGGATGACACTAAACTCTGGGGTGCAATTGACATGTTCAAGGGACGGGATGCCATCCAGAGAGACCTAGACAAACTTGAGCAGTGAGCCTGGGAGAACCACATGAGATTCAACAAAGCCAAGTGAAAGAAACTGCACCTGGTTTGTGGCAATTCTCACCATAAATACAAGCTGAGGGTTGAAAGGATAGAACACAGCCCTGGCAAAAAGGACTTGAGGATACTGGTGGATAGCAGAATGATATTCAGTCCCTTGTGACTTTTTTTCATATAATTCTAATCACTCGAATGAAATGTCCATTTACTTGAATAAATGTGCACTATGAGAGGCAGTTAAGTGCTGTTTGAAATTTATACTCATTTCATTCATTTTTTCTTAAGAAACAATGCTTCTGTAAATGATCTAGGTCCTATTATTTAGTTTAAATGATGCTAGATGCTATGTTAGTTCAAAACGGATGCTTTCTTAAAATGATCAAAGTACTACAGATCCAATGTCAAATGGCTCCGATGAGGGGCACATGTAAGAAGAATGCTGTAAAAAGTTTAAAATAATTTGGAATTTGTGTAATAGCTCCTATAATTTTTGTTTCATGAATCACTGTGTCAAGAGATGCCAGTGAAAGACATTGTTTAAAATTGGTTTATAGAGCTATGTCCTTAAATAGCATCCTTAAATAGTATTCGCTTACCTAAATATCTCACATAATACATCTCAGTATCCAAAACAGAGTTAGAGCCAGATGTAACACACAGTTGTAGTCACATTAGTCAAGAAGGTCATGCTAGGTTTATCTTGGGGGAAAGGTATGTGCACATGATTTAAATTGGAGAGAGCAGTACACTTTGATGAAGAAATGCATTTTGATTTGCTTTTGTAAAAGAAAAATGATATAAGTGAAACTTGATCAAAGTAAACTGTTGACTCCTTCCTTTTTAACATACTTTTGATATATCTTTGCAAAATGCTAATGTGCTATAACTGATGTACTAGTTTGGAGTAGGAATATCTGAAATGAAGCTAGGTCCTCCACAAAGAAGAATATGCACCTGAAGAATATGCACTGGTACCATTTCAACATCTACACTGAAGAAATTCCCTGAGAAATGGACTTCCCTCTTTCCACAACACAGTGGGGCGATTTTACCACAAAATAATGAGTCATAATTCATGCCAACCCAGACTCAATTAGTGTGCTTCCAAATAGTTCAAATGCATTTTTAATTGCTTGTTTTCCAAGAATTCACAAATCTAAGATCCCTACAGTGGTGCTTTATTACAAAGTACCAAAAGCGGTGTCAGAGGTAAGCTGCTTCTTTCATATACCTCTGAAAAGGGAGATGCAAAGCAGAGGGAATCATCTCAACCATCCCAAAGCAGCAGCAGCAGTGGTTTTGCCTCTGATCTGGATTAGAAGACCATTTTACTGCTCCAGATGAAAGGGAAGCAATGAGATGTCCTGCAAGATCTATTCCAAGAGCAAGGCACTAGCAATATTGTAGCCTGTAAACAATTCCTAGAGCAGGACAAGAAAGACACACGGAGGGGCATTTGTTAGGACTAGTGACTTTTATAATGGTTTCTCATATTTCTGTAAATAAATGTTATTGTTATGAGAGAGTATATTTGACAATTCTATTCATAAAAGTAGCAAAGTTTTTTAGCCCCCATTATTTGAGACAGAAGGTTTCTGTTAACCTCCCTATGGCCAAACTTTGTTATCCTGGTGGTTAGAAATCTTTCCCTAGCTTAGATTTATTCATAACCCAGATGTACTTATTTCATTTTGTATCCACATTATCTGTTCTGCAAGCAATTCTTCTCCCTCACAAGTGTTTATGTCCCTGAAGTATTTAAAAAGAACAGTATCCATTTTCAGCTACTCTTTTGCCAAACTATGAAAGTTAAGTTTGTATCCTCGAAGGAATCTGTGTGCCTCAAGACAGTTTAGACCCCAGATTCCCACTGAAACCAATTACATCAATGGGCATTAGGTTCTTTGGTAGCAATGTACTGTCTAAAGAACATTGAGAGCCTGAACTGAAGCACCTCTACTTTTCTTTATCTTTCTTTAAGGCTGACAATACAGCACCAAATATAAGATCCTCTCTGTGCCTTATACAAAGTCTTTATAAGTTTTAGGTTAACTTTGTCCTTATTCTAGTTTAACTTTGTAAGGCTGAATTACACTTGAGGTGCTGCTTTTGTCCAACTAGTGTAATCAAGCGTTTCTTCACTTAATCATTACCAATAAACAATCTAATTTCAACTTAGTTCAGCTATTGCTACTTGAGAGATTTCATTTTTTATTCAAAATATTCATCTTCAGACTGTCCACCCTCCGTAGCTCAAGATGTTCTGAACTTGATGCTGTCAACTGAATTACTGTATGTCTCAACTTTGATCGTCAAGTAATTTCACTAGCAGATCTATCCAGTCTTCTTGTCCATGTCTCCATAAAATTTATCCATGTTTGCTCCAACTTGTTCAGTTGTGATATGCAGTAGAACTTCTAAGTAAAATAGAAAGCTGCTTAGTTGAAATTTTGCTTGATCATGCTCTGATTATTGTTAATTCCTGTATTAGTGCTCTACTTTCTCAGGCCAGTTAGTGGTTCCAAACCAGATGCCATATCAATGCTTTACTGAAGTCTCGGCAGATAAGGCTGTGTATTTGTTTGGAAGATCAGTTACCTTAGACAAATACATGGTTAGTCTGACTTGTATCTTTGGCTTCATTCCCTTTTCTGTTTACTTCAACAAGTGCAAATATTCTAAAAATGTGATTTGCTTGATCTAAGATGTGAGTAATCTCTGAACAGTTGACTTATTTTGCATTTTCTTCCCTGGGATGTTGATTCCAAATTTAGAGCAATTTCTGTATCTCAGCAAATGTCATCTTGAAGCTGTGGCTCTCCTGGCTGTGCCATATCTACCAGACCACCTCAAACGTGCACAACTCTGCTGTTATCTGAAGTAGCCAATGTCGAGTTTATAGCTGATTCCTTTTAATACAGTGAACAAGATATTACAGATTCATCTGCATCTGTCAAGCACACACATTAAAGTGTCACTGTTGTCTTCGTAAAAGGTTAGAACTATCTCTGTACCTTAGAAATACAAAAGTAAAATGCACTTAAAGAATGACCAAGTCATCACTCTGATGAAACTTGGTAACTTGTTGCCTGTAAAATACTACCCACTACAGAAAAAAAAAAAAAAAAAGAAAAAAAAAAAAAGAAAAGAAAAAAGAAAAAAAAAAGACAAACTACAAACAAACAAACAAACAAACAAAACCACCTGAATTTCTGAGGCACAGCCAACACTGTTCATGCATTAACCACTGGAATGTCAAATAAATTACTTTCTGTCCTTGCTTCACTATCACCACACCAAAAAGGAAAATATTTGTCTATATAGTCTAAAGAATGTTCCAAATAACAGATTTTATTCCTACTTGAATAAACGCTGCAGAGTTTGTCTTTGTATTTGACATGATAAACCTGTGGTGCTTCCCACCAAGTATTTGCCAGTGAAAAATCTCCAGTACTTGTAGTGTCAGCCTGCAACCTTTCCCATTAAGTCAAAATATTAAATGGAAAAAGCTGGATAATTTTCATGTACTGAATTTTTTTTTAGATGAATGTGGATAATACTTTTATATTCAACAAATTCTTTGGAATTCATTTATGTAAAAAGAAAACTGTGTTAGCTGATCAACTGCTTTTCTTCATTATAACCAAAATATCTTATGTGCAATTAATTTTAAATTTTGTGGATAATTTAATGGAACCCCCAGTATTTGGTCTAGTTATACGGAAATTAACAACCACTGAATAAATTTTAGATATTTTATATAATGGGGATAAAACACAATCAGAACTTATCTGCAAACTAGCTAATAACTGTTGGCTGAAAAATATATTTAATATCTTAGAACTCAAATCAAAAGAAACTGAACTTGCTGATGTACATCCTACTTTTTAAATTTTACATTGTATCCATAATTGATCAAAGAAAGGATTTTTGTTTAAGTGTTTTAAGCTGTCTTCTAATAAACACTGTGAATAATTAAAGTATATTGCAATCACTAAGACCTACATGAATTTTAACACAAGTAATTTGAAGTATTATTTCTGCCTTTCTCTCTTCTTCCCTTCTCTTCCATGTTCCTTTTCCATTCAGATGGCCTTTAATGAGCTCTCACCATTTGATGTCTACAGGAGACTGATATCTCTTTAATAAAATATTGTAACTTCTGTTGCAGGGAAGTCTGAAGAGATTAAACTGAAAAGATTTGCAAAGAAACAGCTTGGGAAACCACCAGTTTTGAATACACACATTTAGATTTACAACAAGAGTAGCTGGAACAAACTATACAGCTATCTCTTATTATAAATTGCTCATTTACACTTTAATGAATAAATTATTATGCTGTATCAGTTCTGTTCTGCTGTCATGATAAAACTTGCATTTATATAACTTGTAATCAGTTTCACTATGAACACAAGGGGAAAATTGGTTTTCAGACGACAACACAAAATATTTATATATATATATATATATATGTATGTATATATACTGCTTGGTTTGGGGAATTTAGGAATGGTTTGTAGCAACATGCAAAAGATAAGCGCTGTTAGAGGAAAGTGTGCTGTAATTATTGCTGTGCTGACCGCTAGAGTGATTGGAAAGAAAAGGCTGTACCATTCATATTTTCGCATCAGTTCTATAGCACTTACAGATCTCTCTTGTGATTTAGTTTGCTGCTGCTCTAACTGTTGGATCAGATGGTGTTCACCCTTGGTAACAGCCAAGCGCCATAAAGGCACACACTTCCTGCCTCTGTCTATCCAGTTGGATGGGGTAAGAGAAAAAGAAGAGTAAAAGCAAGATAAATATTGTCAAGTAGAAGGAGAAGTAAAAGATGGGTAGCCTTCTCAAACTCCCTCCTCTCTGCTCTTATTGCTGAACATGATGTTCTATGGCATGATATATCTCTTGGTTAGTGAACAGCATGTATCTCATTGTGCTCCTTCCCAGCCTCTTGCACACTCCTAATTTGTTCATTTGGCAGGGTCAGAGCCAGAAACTAAAGTGCCTTAACACTCTTCAGTAGCAGCTAAAACACTACTGCATTATCAGTTCTCTGTGAAAGTAGAAAATATGTTAAATCTCATTTTTTTTTCTCCCTTACAGAACATTGTTGTTGGTTTCTATTGTCAGTTAACTTATACAAAGCTGTTGATTGATTTGAAGCTCTGATGACCATCAAAATCCTCATTTTTGTGTAAAATACACAAGTTCAAGAACAAATAGAGGAAAATAGGATTTATATGGCCCCTGCTTTATAAGAAATCAATAAAACAAACAAAAAAATCACCATGACATCTTCCAGCTCTCTACGGAACCTAGTGATACTAAGACACATCTCAATCCAGTCAGAATTTTTATCTTTTATCTTTCTCTACTAGCTGTTTGATTAAGGTCATGCTGCCACCAAACAGATGAGAAATGAATTCTCTTCAGAGTTAGATCTATTTTTTTTATCTTTCACAAACATAGTCCTCCATTCTTTTCAAATATTATGATTTCCTCTTTATAACATTTCCATGAGGTAGCTAAACTCCCCAAACTTACACAAACCACAGGTACCTGAGATTTTGCCTTAACCTATAGCAAATGATAAGAGGAAGTAAAAAAGTGGGAACGGACTACCTATGCACTTTTCTTTCAAAGTCAGGAAAACATAGTTCTTGATAAAAATAATTTCTGAATTACTTTCTGCCAAGCTGAGACTGTAACTAATCTGAAACAATTCCTACTTCTTATTTTTTATATGAAGCTGGACAACTCAAGAACTATGTACAGTTTTGGGCACCACAATATGAAGGACATAAAACTGTCAGAGAGCAAAGATGTTGAAGTGTCCAAAGGGCAAGGTGTAAGAAGAGTGGCTGAGGTCCCTTGGTATGCTCAGCACAGAGCAGAGGAGCTGAGGGGAGGCCTGATGGCGGCTGCGGCTCCTCACAGGGAGCGGAGGGGCAGCGCTGAGCTCTGCTCTGTGTGACAGCGACAGGGCCCGAGGGAACGGCATGGAGCTGTCAGGGGAGGGGCAGCTGGGGGTTAGGGAAAGGGGCTGCACCACAGGGCGGTGGGCATGGAACAGGATGCCCAGGGCTGTGGGCACGGCCCAGAGTGAGTATTTGGACACTGATCTCAGACACAGGGTTTGAATTTGGGTGGGACTATGCAGAGCCAGGAGTTGGACTCTGTGATCCTTGTGAGTCCTTTCCAGCACGTTTTAATCCATGATTTTATGATAAATCCAGTTCCTTGTTTACCCTTATCCTATGAAAAGAATTTCCTACCATCTTGCTGATTATGAAAACTGGTAAATTTCCTTTTATAAGTTTTTTTTTTCTTTCTTGTTCAGCAGTAACACAGTAGGATATTTATTTTAAATTCTGTGAGTTGTAGCAATATCACTTTCTTTATTGTTCTTTTTTATCTTGTATTTTATCAAAATTATCTGAAATAATATATCTAAAGACAGAAAAATAGCAAGATAATCACTACTTTTTAAACTCCGTTTTACTAAACTTTGAATAGTACAGAGACAGAATCAGCGTGTATGTTCAATACTAATGCATAACTGGCTAATTTTTATTATTGGATTGACTGAAATTTTCTGTCCTTTCATTTAATTTCAGAGTGCCTACTAGAAGTGTAAGGTACAGAAAGTATCAGAATAGTTCTGCGGTTAGTCACCTTTTCTGGAACCACCAGTCACTCCAGCCATCTCCCCTGTCCCCATCTTTAAATCAGAAAATGTTGATTCACTTATTATCAAATAAGAATTTGCAAATTCAGTGGCAGTGCATCATAGCAGACAGAACCAACACAGATTCAAAGTTCAGGCAGTGAATTCACATCATGCACTAAATGCTTCCTTAAATTCTGTTTTCACAGCTAGTAACATTTCAGTGATTCAAATCATGCCAACTGCTGCCACAGTGGCCCTCTTGAGAGGAGGGTGTAATAAAGGTTTTTGATTTGACTGCTTACCCAAGTGGAAATATCAAGTGGAGATTTCAGGGTTATATTGAATATGATTAAGGAGTGTATTTGTAAAAACACATACTTGAAATGTGAAAACAAGATTAGAGACAATGTTATAAGCAGCTGGGAAGAGGGCTGTACATTTTATGAGGGGTGCTCCGAAATTAATGCCTCATATTTTATTATGGTGGCCCAAGACATCAGAGGCAGAGGTTGGTGGCATGAAAGTAGACATTGAACCTTCCCAACAAAATGCCATTATATATATATATATTTATTTATATAGATATATTTGTTGTACAAGAGATGGCAGGAGAAGGACAATCTGGAGAAAAGAGAAAACATCGGGCATGGAGGTGGATACAAAGAAAAGGTGTGTCATCCAATTCCTCCACGTGGGAAAAATTTGCACCTACTGAAATTTATTGCTGGTGCTTTAACTTTTACAGAGACCAAACAGTTGATATAAGCACAGTGAGATGCTGGGTGGCATGTTTCAGCAGTGGTGACAGCAACAGTGGGTCATCTTCAATGATGCAGATTTTTATGAACATGTCATCCAGGCCATGTATTCTGGGCTGCATCAAAAGAAGCACTATCAGTAGGTCAGGGGAGGTAATACTAACCCTCTGCTCTGCACTGGTGTGATCTCACCTTCAGTACTGCATCCAGATATGGAGTCCTCAGTGCAGGAGAGACATAGACCTGTTGGAGCACATCCAGAGGAGGGCCACAAAATAATCCAAGGGATGGAATACCTCTCCTCCAAAGACAGATAGTGAGAGTTGGGGTTATTCAGAATGGAGAATGCTCTGGGGTGACCTGATAGCAACCTTTCAGTATCTAAAGGGGGGCTATAAGAAAAATAAACAAATAAATAAATAAATAAATAAAATAAAAAAAGAAAAAAAAAAGAAGAGACTCTTAAGCAGCATCTTTTGTGATAGCTTGTGATATCTTGTTTCAAGCTAAGAAAGCCAAGATTTAGATTGACTGTAAGGAAAACTTTTTTTTTTTTTTTTTTTTTTTTTATTAATGACAAGTGTGTTGAGGCACTGGAACAAGTTGCCCAGAGAAGTGGTAGATGCCCCCTCCCAGGATATATTCAAGGTCAAATTAGACTGGGATCTGAGCAACCTGGACTAGCTGTATATGTTCCTGTTCATTGCAGGGGAGCTGGAATGGATGACCTTTAAGGTTCCTTCCAACCCCAGCAATTCTATGATACTACAACACTGGAATGAACTACATATGGGGATAACCTAAATTACATAAAGGGCAAAATAAGTAAAAAGTGAGTTTATAAACAAAATATTTGAGTGATTCTTAATAATACAGGTCAAATTGTTTAATATTATATGTCAGCTAGAAGACAAAAGAGCGTATTTTATCACAGATGAACTCTTCTGTCTAGATGGTAGGAAATCTGGTTATTTCCAAATATCCAGAATGATATACACATTCCCATTATCTTTAAATAATCTTTTTTGTTTGTTTGTTTTCTGGATTTTCAAAATTAGCATTCTTTCTTCCTTCCTTCCTTCCTTCCTCCCCTCTTCCTTCCTTCCTTCCTTCCTTCCTTCCTTCCTTCCTTCCTTCTTTCTTCTTTCTTTCTTTCTTTCCTTCTTTCTTTCTTTCTTCCTTCTTTCTTTCTTTCTTTCTTTCTTTCTTTCTTTCTTAATTTATTTCTTTCTTAATTTATTTTATATAGTTTGTTCATTTTCTGGATTTTCAAAATTTGCATTCTTATAGTAGCTTTTACCCAGTGTAAATACATCAGTTTTAGAAACCTACTCAGTGATGTTTTTGATAAGGACAGGCAGATTACAATGCATGTCAAATGCAAGTGAATTCTGGATGCTGAAAATCATAGGAACAGATAAATATATCCTGCATGACCTACAGTCATTCAAATTGATTCTTCTATTGGCGGGTTAAAAAAGTCTTTCAGGCTGAACACTAAAATGTTAACATTCCCAACCCCTCCACCCTCTCCCTCCTCGTGAGACTGAAAAATTTGAAAGTGTATTCTTATACAGAGCATTCTATTCAAGCTGTGAAGAAACAGCTGGGTATTTGTAACAAAATCTGAAAAAATACTCATAAAAAATGTAACAGTCTTTCACTATACTGAAAGCCTGAGCTAAAGGGATATGAAACCCCAAGTTCAGCTCTTTTTTCTATCTGAGAGGGCTTAAACTCATAACTTCCGTCTTCTATGAGAATATTCTAGCCACCAGTCAAGCTACCTCTCAAATTAATTTTGAGAGTGGAATGCCTTCAGTCATGGCTCTCTTTCAAAACTAATCTTCCTGAAATACCTTCTTCTACTTTCTTATCGCATAAACACTTAAAAATTTCATATAAGTGAAACAGCTCTGTCAGAAACAAAGCAGGAAGAGCCACATCAGGCTATTACCTCCTAACCACAAGCTAGGACTTTCAGATGAGTACTGCAGCAATTTATTCTAATGTCTGGAGAAAAAAAAATAGACCATCAATAGTTTTAAATATGTTTCTCTGACATCCTCATAATGTTCTAGAACTTTCGGATGAAGACCTACCCTTAAATTTAGATTTAGTGTGGGAAGCATGAGGCTTCCTCAGTCATTGCACTGAAAGTATTTCACATTATTTATGAGTAAAAGAGCGTAGAAGAGAAAAACAATTTACAAATATCCATTTTGTGACTCTTACATTTCCAGATTAGACTTTCTGGTAAATTTAATAAAAGTTGGAACATTTTGGGGCATATTTAAAATTACTTATCAGCAAATATATTAATTTTTTGGAAATTACAATGTTTACTTCATATTTGCTGTAAAGCATGTTTTCAAATACAGTACTACTTTTTTCTGAAGTTCTTGACAAGTTCCATTAAGAAAAACTGAGTGCATAGCTGGAATGTGTTTAACCATTACTTTTAGTATATAAATTGTATAGAAATTTTCTTGTTCAGAACAAGTTACAAATGTCAATTACTCTCTTTTCCTTATTATTTCATATCGCTTTACACTGTGTGCTCAAAAGTCTCTAATAGCACATGAAAATTGGAGTCTCCTTCCAATGCTCAGAAAACATGAGCAGAAAGCTCCCTTTGTCCCCAGTAATTCTGAGCTTATATGTACTTAGTGAAAATAGATGGTAATTTATTTACTGACAGGGATATTATGGATGAGTTCACAGTGAATTAATACAACTTTTGAGTTACTCTGTTTTGTACACTAGTTGAGGAAACAGTTCTCATATCTGAAGTTGCATGAAATCAATATATCAGAAGAGATAAAAAAACTGGAAATAAGCCTGTGGATCTAGGTGAAGCAGGTAAAAAGGGGAGATGGCCAATAGTGCATTTATGGTATTTTTACGCCATTGAAGCATTCAAGATTTTTCTTCTTCTTCTTCTTCTTCTTATTATTATTATTATTTAATAAATACTGTATGAGCAAGAGACCGTTGTGACAAGAACTCGAATCCTACTATCCCTATGAAAGCTGGTTTTCATTGCTAGCACAGTAATCATAATGGGCCAAGACAGAAAATTTGGTTTATGTTTTCAGGAAAATGGAGTTTGAGAAAGAAAGAGACTTCTAACTCTTGAAGACTTAAAACTACCTTATATAGCAGTTCTAGAAATTCATTTCCCTCTAGTGTTAAGCCAATGGGTAAATCCATGGAAGTCACATGAAAAGAAAGCTGGAAATAAACAGAACTGAGATTTTGCATTTTATGAGCTAGGTAAATAGGAAATGTAAGAGATGACATTAGAGTCTCCTGTTCTGCATAGAATGCTTTGTCAGGTTTCTAACCCCATTTTTTAAGTTTCACCTCTCTATCTGTAAAAACAATCATTTTTCTTCCTAACAATTTTTCTTTTCCTTCTCTCCCATGCCTAATTAGAACCTATGCTTTTCAGACCAGTGAACATCTCTTACTGCAACATATATTTCCATCTTTTCAAAGATTTCTCGAGCACGTATACCCAGTATATATCAACTATCCTGGGAAATAAAGGATGGATATAGCAAATGAGTGTAAGTACACAGAATACAGATTATCAATTAAGAAAAAATTCTGAAGAAGAGACATCGGTAAAATATAAAGGAAGGAATAATTAAATAAAAATGTTGTGAGGAAACCCAGAAAGTATTTAGTTAATATAAATTATTTAGATCACTCTTTAAATCCTCAAATGAGAGTATATATAGAACTGATGAACACAAAATTTAGAGGAAAAAGAAGCTGAGATGCAAATAACATTTTTCAGTATCCGCCTCTGTATTCTTGCTGCCACATTATCAGAATATAAAACTGAAATGTGACCTACTTGTTGTGCTGCAAGCACATTCAAGAAAGCCTTGCAACGCAGACCATAACCATGACCTCTTCCTTTCCTTTCTGTGCGCTAACTGCCAAATTACAGAAACATCTCCACCTTGTCTGAACCAGTGAAACTGTGTTATTACTGTTACTATTAATACACATTTTATTAGCCAGAACTAAAAGGAGCGAGTGCTCAATACACATGCATAATCACCTGGTCCAGTAAAAGGCAAAGTGCTAGAGCATTGTTTTATGAAAGGCAGAAGGGAATCTTAGGAAACTAGAAGCTAGATAGGTGTTTTTAAGATGATAGTCTTGGACTTAAATGAATTTGACAATATCAGGTTAAGTATTTTTGTAATTTTACATCTGTGACAATAAGTAGACTTTCTGTTAAGATATGATTTCTCTAAGATTCCCTCTGGTGACATACCAATTTACTGTCCATTTCAACCCCCCACCAATTAGATCACCACACTATTTGATTCAGATATCCCCTCTAAAAACAAGATCTTCATCTGTTGTTTTTCAGTCATTTTGAGTTACATAGTGCCATAGGTTCTTTTGTGAAGAAAATTTTCTCCTTTGTTTTTTAAGATTTTTAAGAGAAAATTCTGAATTAGTGAAATGTTATGAAATGTTGTTTTAAAGAGGACTTTATTACCAGAACAACAACAACAAAATACTATCATTATATGCAAATTTTATTTTCCGTCACTAACCTGAGCATATACATTATCTTCTCCTACACAGGACTACAACATGAAAGAACAGTCTACTTAAGTAGACTTCTAAAAATGGGTTGAATAATATTTTCATACTGTATGTAGGTACTGGATTTAAAATCATCTGCAAAGTGGTCTTACAAATTATTTTCAAATATTGCTTACGAAGTTTTCAGAATGAAATTTATATTTTAAATTTTCCCTTATAATCTCTACTCATAAAATCTTTTCATTGATGATATATTTTGTACATAAAATACTAGACAACAAATCTACAACATTTCCAAACTTAAAGAATTAAGACTTTTCCAAACATTTCATTAATTTCTACAAATATATAAATAAAATCTTTTGTTTCTAGCATATAAGACAAGTTGAGAAAGAAAAAAATGTGTTTTGTGTAAAATAAGCTTAAACTAAAATCATCCTCTAACAGTCTCAACCAATAGCAAGGTATTATCACTCCATGGAACTCATCTTCTTCCTCTTCCCTCCTGAGTGAAAAGATCTCCAAAGGCAAAGATCTGAAACCCTTCTTGGTGAAAAATAATCTTCTAGTAGCGTGGCTTAAGAGTAATTATTTCCACAAGACACTCTTGTGCTCTAATTTTTTTTCTACAGGTTATTGAGAAAAACAGTGAGTTCAAGACCAAAGGATAGTCTGCATCATTAATTTTATTCCTTTTTTTAAGTAGCATTGAAAATGCTTATAGTGGTTGGAATGATAGAAGGTTGTTACCAAGACATGAGATTTAAACAACTTGAACATGAAGACAGTGAGCTGAATACCGCAATACAGTATTTGTTAGTCTTAGGGGTGAGAAAAGAAGGATGGTGTGAAAAATCTTTCCTTTATTTTCCGTTTTTTTGGGGGGAGATCTATTTGCATTCAAAATATCATGTTTAAATGTAGGATTGACATTACAAGTGGATTCTCTTACGTTTTATAATTAGTAAATCAAATGGGAAACCTACCAGTAATGCCAATAAAATAAGTCCATACAGTGTTCTCAGCTATGCAGCTGTGCTGGTATTATGTGCATCTGAAGTCTATTCTGCACACTTTCCACTTTGATCATTGAAAAAAATAAGCATGCATTTTTAAAAGGAAAGAAAAGAGTCAATTGTGTCATTACTGTATAACATGCTTGGACACAGATAGTTTTGGAATTGCTCTCTTCAGTACACTTTGAAGTACTTCAAAGTTTCTTACACTCGGGACACTTTGATGGTAGGATAACATGAAAGTACAGGGGCATGTGGTGTAACAAGCTAAAAGACATCATATGTCATGTCTATCAGGTCACACAAAAGCTAGAACTTAAATATAGGTGTAATATTTCTTAATGGTGGTTTTTGTGCTAAAACGGTGATTAAGTGATTAGTGCAAAATATTTTTTTTATATGGGGAAAAAATTGACAATCTATTACTTAAGGAGGTGATATTATAGAAATGTTAATTATGTAAATACTGTACACATTAATAATGTAAATATACTATATGTGGCTATGGCTGTATGTACATGTGTGCACGTAAATAAGCCAATAGGACAAAAAAAAAAAAAAAAAAAAAAAAAAGAGAGAGGAAATACAAGAAGCATCTGAGACATCTTTATGGATTGCAGCTGTATCTTGAATTCCTCCACATAGGCTCAATTTCCAAATGATTTCAAAATTCAAACTGTTCGTTTAATTCACTAATTTACAAAAAACTAAACTTACATGGAGAAAAGGATAAGGAATCAGATAGATTGTTCATGATTTCATATGTGGTAATGTCATAATAATTGCATATAAATCACTGCACTTAGATGGTAGTTTGACTGTACAGAAAAAGTTTTTCAATCTAGTCTTGAAGAAACCGAATGGTAGAAAATTTGTCACAAGGTAATTTAGCTCAATTTGTACATGTAAGTCAATCCAAAAGTAATGCCTCTGATTTGTTTCTATGAAAATTACAGCAAATACAAAGAGCACAATAACACTACTTGATAGAGCAAATTATCAGCTACTAAACACTTTTCAAAATAGTCACAACCAGTAGCTATGCATTTTCACAGTCAATAAACAACAGCCTGCATACTGCTCTCTGCATGGCTGTCCAGTATTGAGCTAATCTTTCACGTCACTCCTGCCACTGCTGAGACGCATCACCTACCATCTTGCTGTGCTCACATCCGCTGCTCAATCTCAATGAACATTCAGCAAGCATAGTTGAATGTCAGTGGGTGCCATTTTTTCTACCTGAGGAATTCAGTGACACACCTTTGCTCCATATACACTTCCACGTCAGATACCGTTTTGTCACACTGCCCCTCTGCTGCCATCTGTTACATGGCAACAAAATGTAATGGAAAACTGTTGGGAAGGTTCAGTCTCCACTACCTTGTCACCAGCACCCACCTCAACATATTAAAATTGGAAGCATTTTTTATGGAGCAGCCCCTGTATAACAATGTTATTCTTCTAATTTCTTTTTTTTTTTTTCTATAAAACTGACAAATATTCTATTAATCAGACGTTTCTCCCAAGATAAATCAGTATATTTTCAGCTCCCATTCTCTGAGCTGTTACCTGCTATGTCATCATTTTTTATGTTTGTTTTTTTTGTTTTCTTTTATTTCCAGCCTGATGTCGCAAAATTCATTCCCAATATCGAAACGATAATAGAGGCTATTAAAATTCATCTACATATTCATTGTTGACACACTATTCACCTCATGTGCAAAGTTGTGTTTGACCACAACATGAAACTTTTTTTAAATATTAGCTCCACTTGAAGAAATCATAGAATTGTAGAATCATGGGATCATTTAATTTGAAAGAGACTCATAAGGATCACTGAGTCCAACTCTTGAGAAAGAAATGGGAGAAAGACAACAAATAGTTGTCTTTCATGCCACTAAGCATGCTGAGTACATCCAACCTAGTGGAAGCTCTTAAGACCAGAGGAAAAAAGAAGCCACTGCAGAAAAAGGAAGATTGGGTGTTATTATTGATGTCTTTGAATTTCTCCCCTCTCCAAGAAAGCTCAAACCCAGGTGCCCAGTAAGTTGCCTGCACAATTCCCAGGGAAAGCAGGCTGTGTGCCTTGAGATATACTGGAATGATCTGTTCAGTTTGCCCACTACAGGTTTAAGGAGCTTATCTTCCATGCCATCTCAGAGAATGTTCATACCTGGAGGATTCAGTTTCAATTATTATCTTCAAGAAAGTACACTGTTTGTTGAGACTCAGGTTTTTTGGAACTGTTCCAAAATCATTACACCTGTTATCTGCTGTATCACAAAGTTGTGCTGGGATGAAGTAGGACAAATGCACCTTGCATTTTATTCACAACCTTAACATTAAAAATAAACTGGATACAAAACCCTCTGAAATCTCTAAGAAATGGAAATGTATCTATTTACTTCAAAAGACATAACCTAGGCCTTAGATCTCTCCTGTCAAGAGCTAGTTTTTCGATACTTAAAAAAGATCTGAAAAACGATTTTTTTTTTTAAAACCAATTCTGCAATAAGCTGCCAGCTTCCACTTGTATCCACTTCACAAATATAATACAAAACACAAAAGGGAATCTGACTGTTGGAGATGCTTAAAACTCTCTTTTATTGCCAGAACACTGCCACAAAAATGCTATGCCTTAATAAAGAGTACGCTATAATGTGATATTTTATGACACTAAAAGGAATAATTAGTAAATAGAAGTTTAATTTTGCTTTTTACAAATGTACGTATGTGCAGATACCAGGACACTTTACATTTGGCAGATTGAGGAAATGAAAGGATTTTTAAGCTCTGTAAAACTCCTTCAGGGAAAGCTGAGCACTGACATTTTTGTAATTTAGCAGTACTTAAATTTCAGAAACACACATAACTACACTTCAACGCTTCAGTAGGTCACTGCCAACTGCATCTAATTGTGTTTCACTGCCTTCTTGTCTGCTGCTGTTTTGCTCAACTGACATGCATACTGCAAAAACAACACATCTGTCTGTGGAGTTTCATTAAAACTGCAATCCTAAAATAAGGTGGTATAGTAAAACTTACTTCTGGTTCAAGCTGAAGAACACAACCGTACAGACACTAATTAGCTTGTCACTGAGATTGAAAGTTCGAGACCAAGTTCTAACCCAGGAAAACATGTATCCATCTTACAAATTATTCACTCACAAAATCATTATCTTAAGGACTTTTTCTTGGCATTAAACTAAGATTCTGGTTCATTGTTTTCAGCTGTCTATCTCATACGATTCAACACTGATTTCAGATTAGTATCATATAAATATAGCTAGAATAGATATGTATATTTTAAATCATGATATGAATGATTTGAATGATATGATTTCTTATACGTATTTAAATATTTAATAAATTAGGGAAAACATATTTACATTAAATGAAAGTCTGATTTCACCTGTCCATTTTCCTGTTAACAAACAATCCAAACTGAGAAAAAAATATGCATTGAATAGCTTCCCTCGGGTTCATATGTTCTAATACATGCAACTGAGCAGGAGTACTATACAACTTCTACAAATAAACACTTTAAATTATCTTTTAAAAGATGCAAATTTTGGTCCTAATTAATAACTATCACAAATGTTTGTGATAAATAAACCTTTCTAATGAGCTCATTCAATAAGATGAAAACATGACAGGATTTCTGTATATATAATCTGGCTGAACTAATCATTGGTTTTCCCTTTCCCTTCCCTGCTGAGATTGATGTCAGCTGTTTCATTTGAACTCCTCTCTGACATACACCTTTTTCTGGTTTCCTGGTAACCAGCATCACTGAGAAAGCTAAACATGTGCATCAACTACTCTTCATATCAGTGCTTTATTTCGTAGTACCTCAAAACATTGGCAATTAACAAGTTTGGTTTCCCAACTTGCAGTCCCTGACGAATGGCTTCTCACTCCAATTTCAAGTAAGAAATATGGAAGAAGATTCTTTCAGTAACTATTATCTTCAGAAAATGTTATTGGAGGAAAATAAAAACCTTGTTGTTGTTGTTGTTTTTTTTTTTTTTTTTTGGCTTAAAAGTAAAAATAAACAAAAAACTTAAATATTCCTAATTCAGTTAGACCTCTTCTGAAATTCCATAATGAAGCAGCACAATTGAATAGTATATGAAGATTTAATCTTTCTAACAAGTATAAATCATTTTCTAAGAGTCTTGTAGAGGCTGTGAAAAAATAGTCTGAAGAGTAGCATCAGATTAGGGCTATTAAGGAATACAAAAATAGACAGTCTGAAGTAATGAGCTGAATCCTTCATGATATTGACAGACAGTTTTTCAGATGAAAGAATGAAAGCATAATTAAAGCAACATATAATTTAATAACTCTCTAACACTAGTACTGCGTATATGATTGTGGAGTCTTGTCGCTGTATTTGGAAAGGTCTGTATGTAGGGCAAAAGGTTCCCACTATGCAACTTAGTAATTTTATTTACTGTGAACTTCTGATAGGAAGTGGGTAAAATATTTTTTGATCCAGTGGTTTTATAGAATGGGAAATTGAGATTTAGAGTAACCATTCTCCTTTGAAATAGAATTGATGAAAAATATGTAAACAATTAATTTTTATGTATATTCATAGATTATATATTTAAGAATTCCTCAAGAGTAGCTCTACAGAGAAGGTCCTGGGGGTTCTGGTGGATGAAAAACTTAACATGAGCCAGCAGAGTGCTCTTGCAGCTCAGAAGGCCAGTGGTAGCCTGGGCTCCATCAGAAGAGGGGTGGCCAGCAGAGAAAGGGAAGTGATTGTCCCTCTCTGCTCTGCCCCTGTGAAGCCCCATCTGGAGTACTGTGTCCAGGTTTGAGGACCCCAATGCAGGAGAGATGTGGAGATGTTGGAGAGGCTCCAGAGGAGGGCCACAAAGATGACCAGAGGGCTGGAGCACCTCCCCTACAAAGACAGGCTGAGGGAGCTGGGCTTGTTCACCCTGGAGAAGAGAAGGCTGCAAGGAGATCTCATTGCAGCCTTCCAGTATTTAAAAGTGGATTATAAAAAGGAGGGGAACTGACTTTTAACAAGCATACAGCATGACAGAACATGGGGGAAAGGTTTTAAACTTATGGAGAGATGGTTTAGATTGGAGGTCAGGGGGAAGCTCTTTACAGAGGGAATGATGAGGTGCTGGAAAGGCCTGCCCAGAGAGCTGTGGATGCCCCATCCCTGTAGCTGTTCAAAACCAGGTTGGATAAGGCCCTTGGCAGCCCAGTCTAGTACCAGAACTGGAGGCTGGTGGCCCTGCCTGTGGCAGGGGGTTGGAAACTGATGATCTTTGAGGTCCCTTCCAATCCAAGCCATTCTATGATTCAGCCTTACCTGTTTTGAAAATACTAGAGTAAAATTACAACTTATTATTAATATTATTATTAAAATACAACTAAAATTATAATTAGCTGTCTAAATTTGGTCTGCTTTCATCTTATACAAGGAGAAAATCAATTTAATGAAATATTTACAGAACTAAATATTTGCCTAGCTGTAAACATTATTTCCATTACATTTATTACTTGGTTGAATTTTCTTCTTTCTCGTTCAATTTTTCTTTCTTTCTTTCTCTTTTCCTTTCCCTCATTCTCTCTTTCTTTCTTTCTCTCTCTCTTCTTTTTTTTCCTCTGGCTCACAAAGTTTTTAGCACATGTATGATCCAAAACTAGCTTTACGTTAGTAAACATATTTGTTAACCATTTTTGATAATTTAATCTGAAATAAACATGAAAAGCCTAATATCTACAAAATTTATAATGGTGATCTCAGTCTTAGCACAAGAATAGAGACAACAAACCAATTCTAGCAAATAAAAAAAATTTAGAAAAAAATAAAAACATTAATTTATTATTTATTCTCAGTCATAAGAAAAACCTAGAGAGAAATTAATCTTAAATTAATTAATTGTAGGGAGCCTGCAAACAAGAGGGGAATCAACTCTTTGAAAGGGTTGATAACTGCAGGACAAGGGAAAATGGTTTTAAGTTGAGGGAGGGAAGATTTAGGTTGGATGTCAGGGGGAAATTCTTTACCAAGAGAGCGGTGAGGTGCTGGAACAGGCTGCCCAGAGAGGTTGTGGATGCCCCATCCCTGGATGGATGGGGCCCTGGGCAGCCTGGTTAGTATTAGGTATGGAGGTTGATGGCCCTGTCTGTGGCTAGGAGGTTGGATATTCATGATCCTTGAGGTCCCTTCCAATCCTGCCATTCTGTGATTCTGTGATTCTGTAATCAATTATCTTTGCTTTCTTCTCTAACTTCAAAAACATTGTATTTTTTTTATTTGTTTGTTTGTTTTATCTTCCCTAACCAAACAGAATAAACTAGCAGAAATATGTTCTCTCTTACTCTCTATGTAAGAACAAGAATTGCCATCGTAGTTGGTTCACCTTTTTTACAGGTGAAGATATTTATGCTGCCAATTCCCAATATAAAATGAGTAGGAATTGTGCCTTTTTAAAGCCTGAAGAACTCTTGAAGGCTTTCATAAGTATAACCCGGAAGAAAAAGGGAAAATTCATTCTATGTGAAGCCCAGCACTGTAGTCAGTGCTGTTTGTATGGAGTGAAGCTCTAACTGGTACAGCCTTGTCATTATTGTTTCTCTTTTCATATCCCGAATAAATAAGCTGCTCAACTCTGGAGGGAGAATCTATGTCCCTTTTCTCCCAATTAAAAGTAAATCGCACACTAGTTGCTCTTTTCTCTCCAGGACAGTAGGCTTTCTTGGAAAACAGGTATTCTCCACTGCAGGAAGGACTGCAAAGATAATGAACTGCTCTCTAAATTTCACAACCTCAAATGGCATACAGGAGCAAGGTTTCCGTGAATTGCCTCATAGCAAGGGCAGCATACATTTTAACAGTAATTACACAGCCAGATGATCAAGCATAATATTCAAACATTACTTTTCCCCAGGACTGTCTCTACAACTCAGACTTGGAAAAGTTCCTATAAATATAAATGTAAAATGCAGCACAACTTTGAAAGTTTATGAAACTAATAATCTGCAACATCAGAAAGTCCTTCAAAAATCTGTCTTTCATCAATTTAGCTGTCCCAGGATAACCAGAGGTGACCTAAAAAGATCTTTTATTTATCCTGAACTTGCTTCCTGTGATGTTTTTGAAAATGAAGCTGAAAATGGGACATCTTATTTTTGTTGTCATAGCCATTTCAAGTGCCATCAACACTTTTATCAGCCAAGATGAAGAAGTAAAAAGCAGCATGCAAGTACAGACAAGAATTTGTATGAATAATGCAAAGACATTCAAATACTGAGATTTTTATGCAGGAAATTCCTTGTTGAAACTGGTTCTCAGCCTATCAAAAACTCTGTATTTTGAAACTTTTTACTGCTCTTAATCTTAGTAATCAAAATTAGCATAAACGGCCATTTAAGTTAGTTTTGTGTATCTTGCCATCTCTCTCACAAGTGCTATGATTCACTTAAAGTTGTGACTCCTAATATAATCATTATTGCCTTAAGGAAAGGAAAATGTCTCCAGAGAAAGAATATTTAATTCCAGAAAGTACAGAGAGACCCATTTCCTGTTGTTTAACAAGTAGTCTGGCATAACGGGTGTAAAAGAGTATCTGTTTACTGGTGCAAGCAGTATTTTGCAATATTAAACTATACATGAGTTCTTCAGTAAAGAATGGAAATGATGGAGCAGATGCTAAGAGTTTAGCAATACTCTTATCAAGTCATGACTACAAACCATGGGTATTGATTTGGCAGCTTCAGAGGGGCAACATCCTGCAAAGTGCTAAGCACTATGCTCCAGTATCCAGCACTGATTAAAAGCCACTTTCAAACAGCAAGCAGGGTGCAGAGTGTTCTGAACATCACCACTACATGTGTTATTATCAGGAAGGTTTGATAGGTCTAGCCTGTATTTTTTTTTTCCTTTTTCCCTTCCTCCCCCTCAAGTAGCTGGCAAGCTTTGGTAACCTCTGCTTACAAAGCATACAGAAGGAAATAGATGTAATGTGGAATTGCTCAAAAGACAGAGAGTATCTTTTTCTTAGCTAACTACTTTCAGACTGTGTAGGAAAAGGAGGAATCTTCCCCATCTTTCACTACAAATACACAAATAATAAGCATTTCCAGGAAAAACAAACAAACAAACAAGTATTTAAAGAGTAAATTTAATTGGCCTTTTTAAGCCTGAAGGTGATCTAACACTCATGCATTTTTAATGTTAATGATATTGGGAATTTTAGATAGTAGAAACTCGTTTCACCAGTATAAAGAGGGTTGGAATGTTTTAATAAGAAAAACAATAAGTATCTTCATAGAAGAGCAATTTTAACTGACCTCAATTTATCCTTTAAGTAATTTATACTTTATTAGAAAAGATACTGACAGATATCAGAAAGGCCTACCTAATCAACATGCAGATAAGAGGCTGATGCCATCAGAGGAATTTTTTTGTTTGTTTGTTTGTTTGTTTTTTAATCATAGGGTAGTTTATTTGGCACCAGGCCTGATAGCAACAGATGAGGTCCACCTGGGTCAAAGGGGGATAAGAATTCTAGCGTAGGAGATGTCTGGGCTCATTGACAGGGCTTTAAAATAGATTTGAAGGGAGAAGGGTGAGTTTACCTACAAGAAAGCATGGGATAACATAACTAAGTTAGAGAGACAAGGTGCTACCGGGGACCCTCAACCTGCTGCACATTTATCCAAAGTGTGAAATCCAATGATGATGAAAGCGACAGGGAGACCAAAGATAAATACTTCATAGGAATAAATAATTTATTCTCCAAGAAAGTGACATGACCAGATGAAGTACCTTTACGCCAGCTCACACAGCCTAGGAAATAAACAAGACTTGGAAGGACTTGGAAGCCACTGTGCTACTCCAAGACCATGATGTAGTTTCCATGACTGAAATTTGGTGGGATGATTCCCAGCATTGGAATATGGTTATTGACTGCTACAAGCTGTTCAGAAGGGACTGGCAAGGAAGGAGGGGATGAGATGTTGCCTTCTACATCAAGGAAGGAATAGAATGTGAAGAGCTGAAGAATGGCTGTGTGCAAATTGAAAGTCTCTGGGTGAGACATAGAGACTGAGGAAACAAAGGGAGCCTTGTGATTGGGTTTACTACAGGCCACTTGATCAAACAGAGCCTGTTGATGAAGCCCTCTTCCTCCAGCTACAGGAGGTATAATGATCACATCCTCTCATCCTGCTTGGGGACTTCAGCCACCCTCACATCTGATGGAAAAGTATCACAGTGAGCTGTAGCTGATACGGAAGGCTCTTGGAATGCAACAAGGATAACATAGTGAGCCAGGTAGTAGTTAGTCCCACCAGGAGGGCATGCAGTGCTGGAATTTTTGCTCAACAGTGTGAGTAAACTGATAAACTGGAGTTTGCTTTGGCTGCAGCGACTGTGCAGTGGTGGAGGTTACACTCTTGAGGGCTGCTGAACAAGCAAAGAGTAAAATCACAAAGCTTAATTTTAGGAAAGCCAAATTCCAGCTCTTTGGGGAGTTAGTCAACAAAATCCCCTGGGGATCTGTCCAAACACACAAGGGAGCAGAGCAGAGCTGACAGATCTTTGAGGAAGTTTTCCCCAGGGCACAAGATCTCTCCATCTCCAGGTACAGGAAGTCAGGGGAGGAAGGTAAGAGACTGTATGGTGCGATTAATATGCCCAAGGGATGAGATGCCATCCAGAGTGACCTAGACAAGCTCAAGAACTGGGCCCAGGAGAACTCATGAGTTTCAACAAAGCGGCAGTCCCCACTATCAGTACAAGCTGGGGGTTGTAAGGATAGAGTACAGCCATGCTAAAAAGGGCCTGGGGGTACTGGTGAATGGCAAGCTGGACATGAATCAGCAACATGCCCTTGCAGCCCAGAAACCGTATCCTGCACTACATCTAAAGAAGTGTGGCCAGCATGTTGGGTGAGGTGATCTTGCTCCTTACCAATTCTGCATTGGTAAGATCTCATGTGAGATGTGGACCTGTTTGAGCTCATCCAGAGGGGGGCCACAAAAATGATCCAAGGGGTGGAACAACTTCCGTACAAGGACAGGCTGGGAGAAATGGGGCAGTTCAGTCTGGAGAAGAGAAGGCTTCGGGGAGACCGGATGGTGTCCTTTCAGTATCTAAAAGGGGGCTATAAGAAGGAAGGGAACAGACTTTTTAGAAGTGTCTGTTATGACATGACAATGGGAAATTGTTTCAAACCAGAAGAGGAGAGATTTAAATTGGATATACAGAAAATGTTTCCTTGCACTTAGGGTAAATCATCTTCCAAATAGAGCTAACAGTCTAATTTGTAGCTATTTATTTGAATAATATTTAGAGTTGGCGTTAATAATGCTATATAGTCTGAAGGGAAATGTGCAAACCAACCATACTAAACCTATGCAGGCACAACTCATTTTTCCTCACATGAACATTTTTTATTTCAGAAGTAGCTGAAAATCAAGACATTTCCTTAGAGGCAAAATACTATTTCTTCATTAGTAATATAACAATATATGCAAATAAATTAAAAAAAAAAAAAAAGAGAAGTCAAGCACTTCTAAAGTTTGTATAGCTTTCAAATGAAAGTGTTTCTAGAGAAACTAATATATAAAAACATACAGTCCTGTTTTTAACCAGGACAAGGCTAATAGCTCACCAATACTTCGGCTGCTACTGAGTGAGAAAAACTCAACTAGAGGCACACTGCTCAGAAGGGAAGAACCATTGCCCTTACAACAAGGTAGCAGGGAGTGAGGCAGAGCCAGGACAGCAAACCTGAATTAGGCAAGGGATTATTTCATACCATCTGACAGACAAAGGCAATAAAGTTGTGAGGGGAAAGCTGGTCAAGACGAAGCTGCTGGGGTTGGTCAATGAGTGGCAAGGTTTTTTGTTGTTTGAAGGGCCTCAACTGGCACACAGTTTTGTTGTATGGTCAGTGAGTGAAAAGTAATTTCATTGTGGATTTATACGTATGTCATTGCATTCATGTTTCTATTTTCCTTTTTTGTCTTAGGAAGTAGTTTTTATTTCAACTCATGAGTTCAACCCACTTAGGGGGAGCAAACAAATGGCTGTGTGGTGCTAAGCTGCTGCCAGGTTATGCCACAGCACATACTCTTTACCTTTGAAATTTAGAAATACTGCTTCTAATCCATACTGGGAGCTAGATATTGTACAGTAGCCTACAGAAGAATGTTACAGTGTGTAAAAGACTTATGGGGAAAAAAAAAACAAACAGATTTTTTTAGACAAAATGAACTGCCTTTTATTTTTGCAGCTAACATGTAGTGTTGCTATAGCATGCCTCACAGGAAGTTGTTTTCTACCTTCACTATTAATTAAGAAAACTTATTCTGGGGCTTACTTATTCCTTTGAACAATTCTTCGTCAAAAAATGTAAGACTTCAGGTTGAGAACTTTTCATTACATACTTTTCAAAAAATCTTTAGAACACTTCTATTGTTACTGTGTGTTCCACAATCATTTATATTAAAATGTATTTTCTCAGTATTTTCACTTGTTACTAAGAAATTATTGAAGTGATTCCAGGCCAGCTAGTTTTATTGAAGTGCTGTACATTCAGAAATGATATTGAGTTTTGTTTAGAAGTGAAGTAAATTACATTCTGCTAGATGCTGCGGAACTCAACTTTAATTGTTTGTTATTTTTAACATGAAATCTCATAATCTTTCACAATTTCATAGTAAGTTTGAGAATATAAATGTGCTCGTGCCTATTTCCTGTCTCTTGTGGGAGATAAATTAGCTCCTTATAAAAATACATTTTATTTGAAAGCTAAAAATAATACATTTTCTTTAAACAGTATACAGAATATACTGTATATTTGAAAATGATTTGAAAACAATCATGGTCTACCTGACTTTTTTTTTTTTTTTTTAACTATTTATTAACAGAGAGTAAAAATCAAGTCTCCAAGGCTATTATTTTTGAGAGTGATGTCCATAATATTTAGTAGTAAGTAAGAAAGACAAATAGGGGATAAGTCTATGATTGAGTTTGAAGAAAATGAATGATAAGTATCACAAAAAAAAAAAAAAAAAACTTACTGAATGATTTAGCTGTTACAGTTCAATGGCAGTCAGAGAAATGGCATTTAACTTGGTTCAGTTTAGCCAGCGCCAACCAGCTACTACTTCAGTGAAGGGGTTTCTTTAAAAACATTTTTATAGTGTCTTTAATAACAATAAAAGTGTGGATATTACAGTGCCAATTTTGAAAGTACAGGAGAGCTAGAAGGTGTCTTAACTAGAGGTTTTCTTTCTCTAATTCACTGCTTTTAGTCTATACAGTAACATTATATTCATTTGAAGTGGCTATAGTTCCATCACAGGGTATGTACATGATGTTCAGAATCCCTCGCGTACAGATTACAGACTCATATGCAGACTGGAGATTTCAAATTCATGGCGATGAACTACTATTTTGTATGAATTAAAATCAATAGAACGATTCTTTCTGAACTTAGTGATAATCAAAAGAACAGACCAAATCAGAGAGAAACTGGTGATGCATTTTGCACTTGTGTGCATCAGCCAAATGCTGTTCTAAGTGAACAAATAACTTTCAGAGAAGACGATGCACTAAAAAAATGCAGTCAGAAAAAATATATTTGGTTAATTCAAAATGGAGTAACCTGTTAATATACTCTTGGAAATCTAAGACTTCTTCTAGACCTCCTCTTTGATGGCTATCGGAGATATTAAGAACACGTAATGTATTCCTTTAATTCTCCCAAACTGGCATTACATGAAATGGCATAAGATATCAAGTTATGCCATCAATGCATATGTCCCAAAATCTATGAACTGGCAAGGTCATGAATCATAGACTAAATGCACAATTTGCACACATATAGAGAGAATCTCTCTAATTTCAGAAATGCTCTCTTAAATATACCTCTATGCTTACATGTTACTAAAAAAAATATTTTCCATTTTTGATGAAGCAGTAATTATCTGTACAACTTTATGTCTTTTGATGCCCTTACAGGCTAAAGGTACATGGCAGCAGTATAGAAAAACGTACTGACTACAGATTTCCTTTCCTTAAAAGAATTCCATAGACCCTAAAGGACGTTGAAAACTGCCTAAGGGATATTTTTGAAACAAGGTAACCAATGTCCTACTTCTTCCTGAATTCTTAGACTGTTATATTCAGTCAAGATTAATGAATATTCCTTTTTCCTGCAAGATGGAGTAGTCTTCACAAGGTTCCTTTAAGTGATCTAAGTGACATTTACTTTAACCACATTAATGATGAATGGTAGTTCTTACTGCACTGTATGAATTGCAATTTGTATCATTCCTGATATAAAGCAGGCATTTCAAGTCTCTTTTGTTTGCTTTGGATAATGAAAGAGGATTGGAAAGAGAAAACAGAGGAGAGAGATATTTCTCATCATTTTGGAATATGTAATGTGTAATTTGTAATTTGCACTAGGATTCAAGTGCAAATAATTTGATCTAGTATTAATTCAGAGAAAAAACAACAACAAAAAAACAACAAAAAAATCAGTCTGTCTAGTAAACTACTGCCTTTGTAGTAGTTAGATGTTTACTCTGAGAAACCAATTCCATTCCTGTTGTATTCTGGTTCTTGTATTCCTGCATTCCTTGTATTCTAGATCACCTTTCCAACTAAAATAGTGAGAACACTTCTTAAAAATAACTTTTGATAATGTTTATCACTGAAGTCTAAAATTACAGGGGTTTCATGAACCTTCATAGGTGAATCCAAATTTTTTCTAGTGCAACAAGTAGTTACTGAATTGAGATTTGTAGGAAGGAGTCACTATAAATAATGAAAAGATGGATTTATTTCCTATTATTCATTGTTTAATTGTAATGAGACAATTTACATTGAAAAAACTACTAAAAGACAAAAAAGTTATTCTGACTTTTACAGCCAACATAGCAATATAGATGAATGTCTTGTTGTGTTGGAAGCCACAAATGGAACTTACATGTTCCTGGATGCATCCGGTAACTAAAAATATAAGCTTGCACACAAGTGTTTTCTGTACTTCACAGAATCACACAGAATCACAGAATTGTAGGGGTTGGAAGGGACCTCTAGAGATCATCGAGACCAACCCCCCTGCCAAAGCAGGTTCCCTACACCAGGTCGCACAGGTAGGCGTCCAGGCGAGACTTGAATATCTCCAGAGAAGGAGACTCCACAACCTCCCTGGGCAGCCTGTTCCAGTGCTCCGTCACCCTCACCGTGAAGAAGTTCTTACGCACATTCGTGCGAAACTTCCTGTGCTGCAGCTTATGTCCGTTTCCCCTTGTCCTGTCTTCACGTACCACTGAAAAGAGACTGGCCTCACCGCTATGGCCGCCACACTTCAGATATTTATAAACCTGGATCAGGTCCCCTCTCAGTCGTCTTTTCTCAAGGCTAAACAGACCCAGTTCACTTAGCCTTTCTTCACAGGGGAGATGCTCCAGGCCCTTCACCATCTTTGTGGCCCTCCGCTGGACTCTTTCCAAGAGATCCCTGTCTTTTTTGTACTGGGGAGCCCAGAACTGGACACAGTACTCCAGATGAGGCCTTACCAGGGCAGAGTAGAGGGGGAGAATCACCTCCCTCGACCTGCTGGACACGCTCTTTTTAATGCACCCCAGAATGCCATTGGCCTTTCCTACTTACAGAGGAAATACCACTCTACAGCAGACAAAATATTTCCATAAAACCAATCTTGTGTTCCTTAATCACATCTGTTCTGTAATCTTATTGAATTTAAGAGGCACTAAGTATTTTTGCTTTTCTCTTTGATTTTACTATCTCTTTAATTTCATTGTTATCACTTTGACAATCTCTGAAGTCAGTGCCATCCATTTACCTTCCAAACAAGTCTGATTATTCAGGAAAGTGGATATCTCTGCTTCACTAGAGTAACATAAGGAAATCTTATGTTGCACAAGAAATCAGGATATGAAATCGATATGATCTTAGTGATGCTTTAAGAAACAAAACAAACACTAAAAATGAGATTTAGAGAACCCAGCAAGCTGTGAGTGAAGCCAACAAGGGGTACTGGGATAACAGTATGACTGAGATTGACACTCTGCTTGTTAGAGAATTTAATGATTTGGAAGACGGTGTCTTTGTCAATTTGAAATTCACAGCTTTTGACTATATCCTTTATGATAACAAAAGAAACTGAAAAAAAACCTCACAGAAATGAGGAAAAAAATGTGTCTCAACTGTGTTGTGTAAAAATTCTGGTTCAGATTTGCACTCCTCTGATATTTGCAGTAGGTAGTAACATCTAGGTATTGACTTGGCATACTTGAGGTGAGGGAGTTGGGTGTTTTTTTTGTTGTTGTTTTTTGTTTGTTTGTTTGTTTGTTTTTAACAATCTTTCTTATATTGCAATATCTTTGAATGTCATTCAGACTGAGACCAATGCTTCTTCATGCAATGCTTCTTCATTTATTTATCTCAATATTTTTTTTCTTTCCCCCAAAAGGAAACAAACTAAAAAAACATGTTCCTAAGGACAAACTCTGAAAGTATCCAGCAGGTAGCAAGTTCCCTGATTATGTATGTGTGATCTGAGAAGTATGTTAAATTGCTCAGCACCATGGAGACTGAGTGGCTGTGCACGTATCCATTGGTAGCATTTTAAGTACCTTAGAGAAGTTGAGCATTTCTAGAGCACTGAGACCTACTCTTTGACTTTGATTTTTAAAGCAGAATTGAGGCAATCAAAGCCATTTATGGATCTTGTCTCTTAGCCATTCATTCTGGACTCCAGTGGCTGAACTTAGATCAAAGTAAGTATGGATTAATCTAAGAAATCACTGAAGATCTATATTTAGAAGTTTAGAGAGAAAATGCGTAGTAATATATTGATTCCTCCTTGTTTTGTTTGTGTGTGTTTGTTTGTTTCTGCATGATCATAAATAATATCTATTCTTTGAGAAGAGAACTTAAAGAAACTTTACAAGCAAAGTACTTTTACAAAACAAGTGTGAATGCAGTGGCTATGCTCAAATGGTAAAACCTTTATGTGTTTGAATTTTCTTAAAAGCACTGACTACAAGCACATACATAGGTTCTGTTGCATTGTGCCACATGCAGTATTGCTTATATAAGACACAGCCTTGTCAAAATGGCTGCAGAGGGTCAACAAGACACCTTGGGTCTGGAGTAAGATGTCAGTCTGATGTTTATTAATTAAGTATTTGCCTCTCAGAATAACCTTAATCTAGATCTGGGATCTTGACGCTGGGATTAACTTCCCTCTGTTGCTAGTGATGCCACTGTCATCACTCTTCAAGAAAGTTGATACATATATCTCCTATTAAAACTACTGCACATATTTACTCTGCAGCTAAAGGTGTGGTCCTCTTGCAATTCCTACAAAATTGTTTTTTCCTAAAACCTGATCATAACATTTTCTCAGGTGCAGTGACTGAAAGACCCAGTCATGAGCTACTTTAAGAAACTAATGGCATTATAGCAAAACACAGCATAGAAAAAAAAAACAAACAAACTTCCTACTCAGACTGGAGTTTACCAAACATAGCAGTTTTCCACATTCAAAACAAGGTATAATATAATGTTCTTATGGAGAGGGATTTGTTTTCATAAATTTCAGTAACTGCATTAATTCCTGGCAAGCAAATATAAAAGAAGTTTATCTTCCAGCATACAGTAGGGAACCTTAATATCTACTTCCTTCAGATAAATACTTTTGGAACTGTTTGAGTAAATGTTTCCAAAGCAATTAAACAAATAATCCTTGATTTTTGATAATGAAGCACTTGAAGATTCAGTGACCTGTGTGAATATTAAAGTAGTTACATATTCAAAATTTGTTTTTAATTGAAGAAACTGTGTATAGCACACACAAAAGAGAAACAAGAGAATAAAAAAATTTAAAAAGTTGTTATTCTGACTTTTTTATTTGCATGTAGGTGAAAATTGTTATTTTGGTCAGCTTCAGCATAAATACAAATACTTTACTTTCTTCCAAAGAAAACAAACAAACAAACAAACAAAAAACTAAAACAACCCTGAAACAGGACCACACATACATGGGAATGGAGAATTTGACAAGAAAGCAAAATCTGGCCTGATATAAGAATCACCTGGTAATAGGCCCTAATTTTCTAAAGAAAACATGATGATAGCCAGGAAAATGATTATTTCAGCCAGTCATATGGGTTATTTTTATTACACCAAGACTCAAGATATAGTGAACAAACGTAGTGTAAGAATATACAGTTTGTGACACAATACTTAACTGTATTAAAAATAGCAGAAATATGTGAAAAAGAAATGGGGGAGAGGAAGAAGGAAAAGAACTTTTTTCTACTTGTATTAATTCCATTTAAGACCAGTGAGCAATATATTCTGAAAGTCCCCATATGACTGGACGCAGAGGCAGTGTAGCTCAGCAAAGAAAGGGAATACAATGAAGAAATTTATACTGCACTTAGTGGAATTAGAATTTTTTTTTTTTTCTTGAGCTAATAGAATATAGGTATTTGTAACATTTTATAATACATATAACAGTAACTGATTAATAAAAAATATCTAATGCTGAATGATTAAATTTTGATTAACTGTGGAAACAGGTGCTTTTTCATTATTTTTCCATTATTTTGCCTCCTTTAGCTGCTTTTTTTTTTTTTTTTTTTTTTTTTAATTTATTTCGTATTTTCTCTGGCTTTTAAATGAATCTACCCCTGTATATATTATATAGTTCAATCAGAATAAATAAATAACTAAATAATTCTCTTGGTCTCTAGTGTTTCTCTCTTCCTGAAAAGTATGATGGAATTAAATGCATATTTTTATCAGGTAAGGGTGCTCCTGAATGGGATTCTGTAACAAGATGTGTTAGGTGCATGTGTTCTTATGTTTGTAGTGAGAGCTGCAGAGACAATTTCCATAAAGTAAGACCAGGGCTGCTCTATGCTGGGCACAGTTGTTACCACTTGGTTCCAGCTGGCTCCTCTGGAAATATCTATTTAAGAATGTGCAAAACACGAAGAGAGATGGGGAAAATGAATGAGAGAGCACAATGCCAGAGGAGTAGGTTTTGCTCCATGGCAAAGCTGGTAACACTCCTGAAGGGACTGCAGCCTGTGGAGGACCCATGCTAAAGCACAGGCAGTGAGGTAGAAAGAAAGAAGGAGTGGAAACATAGATTGAGAAGTGGGAAGAAATGACTTCATGTTGGCCTCACAGATGGGACTGAGTACAACCTGTGGTGATAACAAGGAAGCAGAAACTAGGCAGTGGGGATGACAGGTGTTTTCTATAAGTGCCTATAGATTTATCTTCTTCTTCTTTTTTTTTTTTTCTCCCAAATAAATAAATTAGTATTTAATGGTTTATGTTAATTGACAGTAAATTAAATGAAAATGTTGAGTCTGTTTAGCCCATGACAATAAATGGTAAATGATTTCCCTGTCTTTATTTTGATCCAGGAATTTTCTCACTCTGTATTTTCATATTATATCCTTCATCCTGCAGAAGAAGAGTGATCGGCCAAACCCCACACTGCATAACTATAAAGGCGTTAATTTTAGTTTTTCAAGAACTATCAGCCTTATCAGGCTATAGTTTTTTTTTCCCTGCAAAATGGAAACAACGAAAAAAGTTCTGACAGATATAAAACTTTGAAAGGATGGATACTTTAAACACTAAAATGTAGCAGATGTTATGAACAGAAGATATAATTAAAAAAAAAAATCTGTCTTGTTGCTACAAGTCTAACATAGTGCTCTTAAGCTGTTACAGTTGTGAGCAAATACAAAAATCACAAGTACCTGAACCCTCAAGAAGTCCTGCTGCTGGAAAATGCAGAAATACAAAAAATGAGCTTGTAAACAAAGGTTTGTTTCAATAGACAAATAAACAGTGCTAAAAAGTGGGAGTGAACAGTCTTCACACAGCTCTAAATCAGGTATGTACTAGTACCTAAATGTTAGCAGTCTGTTCAAGGATCCCATGAGAATGGCTAGTGGCAATAACTGTTCCAGATCTTACCATATAGGCTTTTTGTTGTTGTTGTTGTTGGTTTGGTTTGTTGTTTTTTTTTTTTTTTTTTTCCAATAAATTTTTAATCAAAACAATCCTATGTTTATATGGAAATTGTCTGAGAACTGCTTGTTCTTTATCTTCGAATATAGACTTTCTGTGCTTTGGAAATCCTTCTCTCTTCCTCCCCTCTTATTTTCTTATGACTACATTTGGGAATTGGCTATTTTCATTACATATACTTTTAATACATGAGCATTCCATGGGGTTCTTCTGTCTTTGTCATTTTTCTTCTGTCGTCATTTTCTAATCAGACCTTGTGTCTTATTAGAATGGAGTTCCACAAATTTGCTGTCTCTTTGATCAGCGAGGCATTACATCTGCTTGTCCCATTGGAATTATTTTGAGAGTCAAAAAGCGTAAAACAGAAAGAAAAAATTATTTTAGCCACTCCAGTATAATAATTGTTTTGAAAATAAGTGTATTAATACTGAAATATAGTGAAATATAAGTCAAGCAGCCATGCTTTGGCAAGAAAGTCTCATTTATCTCCTAAATTCTTCAGCTATTTCCTAAGGGTCATGTTATTTTTCATATTGTATTTTATTATGATTATTATTATTAAAAACATTTGATATGCTATGAAAATATTTCAACATACATTGCTTTTTTTGGTGAAGTTGAACACATAATAGCATTTTCTTTTCTTACAGTGTTTTATCTTTCTTCTCTCCCTCCACATCTTCAGATTTATCTATAAAGCACATATATAGATTCTTTGTCATGAAAAAAAAGAAAGCCATCTGAAGCTGAAAAAGCCTTCTTTTAAAATCTCAGTAATTTTTGCAATCTCTCAACTTTCATTATATCTTTTATCAGCCTATACCCAAAGCAATCACCATGACAATCTATACTGTTAATACTACTTGAATTTTGATACCTCCATGCACACAGATCAATAGCTATACCCACACAAAAAAATGTGATATAATTCAACAGAATGCGGAAGAAGAAAAACAAAAGACCATCTTTACATTCAATTGTAGGGGATAAAAATGAATGAATTAATAAATAAATTATAGTGGTTTATGATTCAGTTGCAATTTAATCATAAGACCAAATAGAAGTGAAAGAATTACACCACTTAGCCTCTCTTAGATTTCTTATTTTCAAATCTTAAATACTCAGTCCCTTGTATATTGTTGGATCAAATGATCAAAAGGAGAGAAAGAGAAGTTTTGCTTCCAGATGTCAAAGTATTTACAACATTGTGAGCAGAAAGGCATATTTAAATTACAGCTAGAATAGCTATCAGTAGATAATCTTCATTAGAAGCAGGAAGGGAAAAGAAAATAAATTAATACTTACAGCTGCACCTGAGCTCCTGTATTTCATATGTTTTTCTTCAGCTTTTCATTGACTTCAACAGTTTTTCAGTGATGTTACATAACGTTAGATATCATATGATAATAACAGTGACTTCTTGTACTCCTTTGTAATACTTGAAGAAATTGCAGAGCTCAATCAAAGGAAAAAATTTAGTCACAGCTGCCCTTTTTTCGGTGGCATTTCTTGATAATAAAATTTCATGCAAACACCTTAATACAGATGTTACCTATGTCATGTTTACTTATTTAGGAGAAAGCAGAGGTAAGTCCACTTCTTTCCAATCTGGACAAATGAAAAGATAACATAAAAGCAGTATCTTTTTCTAAAATTAAGGCCATAAAAATGGAAATTTACAAATAGTAGGGGATCGGATGCTCCTCTCTACAGGTAAAAACAGTCTTATTTTTGAGCAGCTTATAAAGGGACTTTGGATTCACTATGACAAGGGAGTAACAAGATATTAGAACAAATGATGATAGATGAAACCAACATCAATGAAAGTACACAGCCATTCATCCAGAAAAGTGGAATGCATGATGCAGGAAGAACATTACATTCTGTTTTCCACTAGAAATAAAAGCATTAGCTAGGTTGTTGGGGTTTTTCTGTTTATTTGTTTTGGGGTTTTTTTGGTTTTGTTGTTGTTTTAAGATTTTATGGAATAAAAGGATTCAAAGGAGAGATCTGAGAAGAAAAGAGTAGTCTTTTATTTGTTTTAACAAATGTTAGTGTTTTATTAACGAATAATTTTGTTATGTATCAGTGAAAATTTAAAATTTATAACCTGCTATTACAGATAAACAGCAAATAAACAATTATAGATTCCATTCAAATAGTAAGTTTCCATCTAAGATTTCTTCTGCCTGAAAAATTTCTCAGAAGAGATAAGAAATTAAGATGTTCAGTATTGCCATGGAACAGAACCAAACACTTCCAGATGATCAACTGTTTTCTTCACAAGAAGAAAAAGAAATTATTTCTGACTACATGGCCAGTACAGTCTGTTGTCTCTCCTACCTGTCCAGTCTAGCTGCTTCCCTCCCTCTCAAAATGAACCAGAGATTAGGAATGGTTAAACAAAGCACATAAGTAAACATGAATTAAGATAAAAGAAATTGATGATTCTTAATTAATTCTCCCCCAGCAGTATGGTATATTAATCACAAAAGGGAGAATACCAAAGGAGCAAACTGTGAAAGAAAAAGTAATGCAAGACTGAGTGCCTTGGGCTTTCAGATGTGGAAAGATATTTAAGATAATTAAGATACTTATTATTTAAGATATTTAAGACGCTCATATTAACAATCTTTAGAGATATAGTCTACCACTACTATATCCAAAAAACAACTGAAAAGCCTGTCATAATCACCTTCCAACATGGCCAGATTTTACAGATCCCATCCAAAGAGGAAAACTAAAGTTATGAGGGAGAAAAATATCTCAAAAAATCTCTTCTTCTTGGGTCTGAATGATAGGAGTGTGTCTAGATGAATATAAAACAGTGAGATTTCATAAAGAAGTTGTGATAAGTGAAATTTGCTCTCATGTAACCAGTGATTACCAATATCTTTGAAACTGAACAACTATTTCACCGCTACTATCATGAGGCCACCAAGAGGCATCTATAAGAAAAAGGAGCAGAAAACTTTCAGGATAAGCTACCATCAAGACATGAAATGCTTTTGTTTTTTTGTTCCATCTCTTGCTGGCAGAGGCCTTATCCTAAAGACTAGTCCTAGCATCAAAAGTATCACAGCTTATTCTGGGTAAAGACCGTTCTCTTCACAGTCACACTCTCTTTTGAAGAGAACCTTTTTGATTTTCTCCACATTTTCTTTCTTACCACAGCTGCTTTTGCATTTGAACAGACTTCAGTTACTCATTTTTATGTTTTTATATTTTATGCTTTTATTTTATTTTATTTTATGCTGGCAGATACGATTATGTATACTTCACAAAAGGTTTCCAGAAAATGACACAACTTGCTTGGTGGCTACATTTTCCTTGATGTCTACTAAAAATTCAGGGATGATCTATTTGTTTCAGTACATTGTATGTGCGTCTAATATGAGGAAATAGAGCTGACTTTTTACTGTTGGAAAAATTATCAGCAAAAGGGAAATATAGGATTGAGGAAAAAAAAAAAAAAACAACCAGTAATGATGTGTTTCTTCTTAAAGGGAATTGTACTTCAAATGTTCAAGTAGGGTTGTACTAGATATGCTTGGTGAGAAACATACAAGTTAAACAAAACACTGTTTTTTATTATTGTTATTATTTTTATTCCTATATACTATTGCAAATATTAAAAATAGTTGATCCAAATGTTACCATTTTAGAGATGTGTCTTATTCTAATAACTTTGAGAACTCCATTATTATTTTCTTTGTTAATAAACTGAGTTTTCATTAGAAATATTTGTAGCTGACAAACAGGTAAAGATTCTTAGCAGTGGATACATTAAGCAAACAAACAAAGTCATTTCTCCACCACATATACTAATCCAAGAAATGTTAATAACAATGATTAATGTAACCAAATTTATCTGATATTAAAAATTGACTTATTAAAATCTTATTAGAATACAGTCTACTAATTCTGTAGTATTTTATGATGTGAGTTACTAAACAGACTGCTCATGCTAAATTGTGCCATGACATTTGAGTACACATCACAAAATAGCTTTTCAGTTCAGATGTCAGAGGCCTATGTTGGTTGTATTGCAGTAGAGGTTGAATCTTCTCATCAACATTTCATTACATGTTGTTGCCATGTGACAGATGGCGTCAGAGGGACACTGACAAAATGGAAGTGCATATGAAGTAAAGGTGTGTCACTGAATTCCTCCATGAGAAAAGAGCAGTACCCACTGACATTACTTGATACTTGCTGGATGTTTGTGAGACCAAACAGTGAATGTGTATACAGTGAGGTTTGTGGGTGGTGTGTTTCAGCAGTAATGACAGCAACAGTGTATCACCACCACTGGTTCATATTGTTACATGCACCACATGCAGTCTCTTGCTCATTGCTGGTGAAAATGCAGAGCTAATGGTGATGGTCACGTGGAAATATAGTGTTTTTTTAGCTGAGAATTTGTTCCATCAAATAGCGTTATTGTAATTTTTCTATCTGAACATGGTAATGTTAAGATGATAATCTGAGTCTTAACATATAGAATAAATTTTCTATGTGAGAATAAAAACTACATGTTATATAGACAAAAAAAAAAAAAGAAAAAAGAAAAAAGAAAAAGCAGAAAGTTCCACTGATTACATGAAATAACCCTTGCTTACAGCATTTAGGGATTTGGAAATCAGACCTTGGGACTCCTGTTTCAGATAAACAATGAGAGACTCAATAACTTCAAATAAAGAGTCAGGTAATGCTACTTCTATTACTGCTCCACAGTGCCATGTCCTGTGAAAACAGTTCACATAGCTCAACAGATGCTTTTCATCTTGAATTTATCCTTGAGCTGAAAAATTACATGCATCAGAAAATAAAACTAGATAGGACTTGAAGAGAAAAATGTTTGAGTGTTTTTACAGACTGTATTTGTAGCCCATATCAATGAAAGGAGACGAAGAATGTTACTTACTCATACACTGCATAGATTGATTATAGTCTCCACTATAGTCAGATTAGTAAAAGGGGAATTAGAAAAGATTCATACTTGCTGAATAGAGAAAAATTCACACATTGCTGGTGCTGTAAACTCTCAAAAACAGTGCAATTAACTGTAGCTAGTCTCCTAATTAGGTCATTTGACTTTTAAAACATCATCTTCAGAGTCCAGTTTGTATAGTTTAGCCTAAGATGACAAGATGTTGCCTCAAACTTAGCATCCATAGTCCACGACTTTGCTAGGTATGTTACTTGGAATAAAAGATAAAATACTATCTTTCTTCTGTACTAGAAGTAACAGTTTAGAAAAGAGATTGGCAGAAAATTCTGCCTGAATGGTAAAATCCGTGCTATATCAGCTTACAGGGCAGATGAAAATACCTTAACTTTGAAGAAACATTAACTTTGCAGGTCAGTACATTTTGTTGACATTATATACACTACTCTTTTTTCAGTATATGTTATTGTGGTATTAACATCTCTGAGTATAGCTCAAAGGCAACAGCACTGCTATTTACATCTATTACCTATACCTAGACTTATCACACCTTTCCCCTTCACTATGCATTGACCAACTGAGGAGGATCAGTAATAAGAATGGAGAAAATTCTGCATGTGTCCTCATGCTGCTTACGTAAAATATATTTGTTCAAGGTGAAACATAAGCATACAAGTAAAACAACATATTTTTGATATATTAGGAAATTTTTATCTGTCATAAGTACAATTGCTTAGTAATTAAGAAAAAATAACTGGTTCAGAAGTTTGATGTGCACCAGAGATGGATTGCAAGACTGTGCTGCCCAGGCTGCCTGTGGAGGTTATGTTGACTCTATGCTTGGAGGTGCTCAAGATCAACTGAACAAAAGCCTAAACATCCTGGTCTGATATCACAGTTGGCCTTTCTTTGAGTGAGGGCATATACTAAAGACCTCCTGAGGTCTGCTCTAATCTGAATGGTTGTATAACATCACCTCTGCCTTTGCATAAAGTGAGAATCATTTTTATTCCTTGTCATGTAGAATATTATGTTGTACTATATATGATTTAATGGTGAAAATGTTAATGAAACAGAAAAGAATGTTAAGGGAAGAGTAAATATAAATAAAATATATGTAAGCGTTAATTTGATTTTTTTTTTTCTTTTTTTCCCCGGAGATATGATGGCTGGACTGAATGATATTGGAGGTCTTTTCCAACCTTTGTGATTCTATGATTCTATGTATACATTTATTTCAACTTCTTATGGATGCTTATGCAATGTATAGTTGTGGAAAATTAGTTTCAGATTTTCCATATCTGAATGAAAACCTAATTCTGCTCCTATAGGCAAATCCAATATTTAATCCAGTCCTTATTGCTATCACTTAACCTTTAATACCCTTCCAATGGTGAAAAAATGGTATGTATTACCTCCTGCCAACTGCTTGCTCCCATCACCTAACTCAAAATTTTCTGGATGCTGAAAGATAAATTGGTGGAATCCATGTAAATCTTATTTTGCTTGTAGATATTCCAGGATCAGAAAGAGTGGTTACATTTGTCAGATGGATTATTCATTGTGAGTTATTGTGAATACTAATTATTATTATTATTACTGCTATTTCAATTGTTCTTATGCCGTAATTTTCACTGCTGGATGTCAGATTCATATATTTTGTGGTGCACTGATTAAAAAGATAATAAGTTCCTTTTTCTGAAAGGATCTTTCCATTCCCTAAAAATAGTTACGGTTATCAAGTCATTATAGAAGCACTGAGACTGATTATAACACACTGTCAAAGAAGACAGAAAGGAAAAAATATTTGCTTAAAGATCCTTCCTCACTGAGTAGTATAAGATATTAAATCAGTTTTGGTGTGTTGAATTCAGGAAAGATAATGCAATTCTAGTGAATTTAAAGGAGTAGGCAGTGTCCAAGATGCTAGAGAATATTAACAGTTCATTAGTTCCTTGCAAGTCATGAGAAAAAAACCAACAAATTGACCAAAAGGAAAAAAGCACAGAATGCTAAAAAGGAAAAATAAATAAATAAATAAATAAAAAATCACCAACACAGTGTTCTTGGAAATTTCCATATTCTGTGGTGCACTCTTTACATGAATTACTGGAGCTTGAAAACATACCATGCTTTTACTGGAAAAGGTGTAGAACACAGATGACCAGCATCATAATTTCTTAGTGAGAGATTTATGTACCACCTGCTAGCCAGTATAGAGGGACTAATATTTCATTTTAGAGTTTAATTTTTTTTTTTTAATTTATAAGGTTTTATATGAAACATATGTTCGTTATTCCTGTCTTTGCTCAAGTTCACTCAGAACTGCTCTCTATTAATCTAATTTATTTACCTCTAATATGCTTACTTGGTTGGCTTGTGTGATTCAACTTAAAAAATATTTCCACTACGCTGCAGCCTTAGTCACCCATGTTTGTTCAGTGTATCAATATAACCTCAAAATACGTTCTGATAAATATCATGACATTTCTGTGGAGGTGTCAAGTTAGATGACAAAAGGGCTCTTCTCTGTTCGCATGGAACACTGAGGCTTGAAAGCAGATGGAGGAACCCAATACTTGGGCCAGAAGTGCAAGCCACCAGCCAGCTCTCTCAGAGGAGACTGTATCCACATTAGCTGAGGAATCATCCAGGATGAGTCCATGGGCAAAGCTTTCCTGGATCAGCTTCGGACTGAAAGAGTTGACTGCCTAGTGGAGTGAGACACGTTAGAGGACACAAGTAAAGAGTGTTTCAGGATTGCAAAAAAATATTATGAGATATTTGTAAGGAATCAAGCACAAGAAAAGAGAGGAATAAAGGTTGAACAAGAAAGGGAAAGGGATGAGTAAAGATTAAAAAGGGTCAGTAATGTAAAGAAGTGGCTGGTTGGGTCACACCATGCATCTCATCAGTTCAGCCAGTCCTGTCTTCTCATTAAACTCCACATGGCAGTAGTAAGTGAACCAAGGAAGTCTAACTGCCTGTACACCTGTGTGCAAGCAGCTAAAGAGGCTGGTGAGCCTGCATATTGAGTTGGGTTTAAAACCAGTGTGTGAATTGATGGTGAATATCAAGCTGGACTACCTGACTAGTTGGTTTGGGAACCAAGTACAGCAGTGACCAAGTTTGGCCAGATACTGGAGAGACCATGGACTCTGACTTGGTCAGCAAGTGAGTCCACTAGTGAGGCAAAGGAGCTCCATGCCAGCTACTGGGGAGACCATGCAGTATGAGGGTCAGCTACTTGTAAGGTCATAAGTCTGATCCACCTACCAGCAAGACTCTTTTGTACATACTTATGTCCTTGTTTGTGAAGAAATTGGAAGATGAGAGGATCCAGGATCAGATTAGATGTTAAAGATGAGTTATTATAGGGACTTATAGTGCATGAGTGTATGTATTTATGTTTTTGTGTGTGTTTGTATGTGTGCGTGCATGTGTCAGTGTGCAAGGTGAATATCTGCAGCAGGAGTGGGGATGGAGGTTTGGGGACTGGTGTCCTCAGACGACAGAAACGAGTGTTTTAGAGTCAGCAACAGAAGCAGGAAGGGAATTAGCTTTTCCTTCCTCCGTTAGGAAATATTTCTTCTCCAAAAGAATGATCAGGTGCTGGAACAGGCTGCCCAGGGAGGTGGTGGAGTCTCTGAAGGTGTTCAAAAAACATTTAGGTGTGTACTGAGGGACATGGTTTAATGGGAAATACTGGTGATAGGTGGACAGTTGGACTAAATGATCTTGGAGGTATTTTCCAACCTTGGTGATTCCACCAACCTTGGTGATTCTATGATTCTATTAAGGAAGTATTTTTTTTTTTTCCCTCATTTCATGGCTGTGTCACAACTGATGAATTGTTTCACTCTTCCACCACAAAGATGACGATGAAATTACTTCAAAGCATGATGTCTGTTATAAAGACAGAATTCTTCTTCCCCATAACATCTGTTTTGTGACACAAGACCTACAATTTTATTTTCATACCTGAGAAGTTATTATTACTTAACAGTTACATTATAAAATCATCCACAGGCCCTACATTAAGACTGAAGAGTGGCTGTGAAAGACATTGTATTGCAAAGGAAATAAAAGATAGGAGATTTATATTAGAAGTTAGGAGGAAGTTCTTTACTCAGAGGGCAGCGAGGTGCTGACACAGCTGCCCAGAAAAGCTGTGGTGCCCCATCCCTGGAGGCACTCAAGTCCAGTTTGGATGGGGCCTGGGCAGCTGGGCTGGTGGGGGACAGCCCTGCCCATGGCAGGGGATGGGACTGAGTGGGCTTTGACGTCTTTTTCAATCCAAACTATTCTGCTCTTTTGTGATTCTGTGACTTAGTTTCTGCCTAAGGAAACCAGGGTCAGCTGTCAAGCTATCAACTTAGGAAATACTTTACTGGCACCAAAATTATTAAACACCTTTTGAAATTACCCAGTTTTCCTCTTAGCCATAAAGAAGCAAAATATCTATCTCTAGTTGTAGTGGAATTCAAATCCTCTTCAGATCCTTATGTACTACTTATTATTTTTAATTTATATTTGTTTAAAAGCTGATGATTTTTTTATTTTTGATTTTTGATTTTTTTTCCTGTATTTGTTACTCAGTAAAGAGGAAAAAAATGATTATGTTTCATTAAACACTTGTCCAGTTTCACCTTGGAATTTTAATATTTTCATGTTAGAATGTTGTAAGCTGTAATATAGCGTATTGCTTGAAAATATAATAAACATATATTTCTTGGTAACATCTGTCAATACATTTTCTGATGAAATATATGTGTTTGTTTTTTTTTTTTTTCAAATTTACACACTAATGTGCTACTACTTCCGGTAAAATGACACTTAAAAATGAAATGCCATAGTGATTCTATCATTGCTAGTTAATGACTTCAGAAAAAAATGACAAAAGAGCACAGGATAAAAATGGTTTTGTGGTGATCAGTGTGAGCCAATACCACAATACACAGTTGAATAGGAATCGTGCAGATTCTGAGAACAATGAATGGAAGGCCACAAAATAGGGAGACTTGCATAGGCAGGTGAATACACAGGGCTTGAAGCATGTGAAAATTTGCTATTCTTGAGATAGTCCCATTAACTATCTCTCAGCTGCAGTGTAGTGAAAAGATGGGGTACAATAGTCACTGATGGGAAAGTTCAGGAAAAAAGTCAGAGGAAAAAAATGATGTAGAATGAGAAGTCAGATGACCCATTTAGGTGAGAATGTCTTAGCTCTCTTAAACAAACAGAACAGGAGTAATAAGCCATCACTGTTCTACATCCTTGACTGTCTTGTGAACATTTGATGTACTAGAGCTCTCTAAGTCTCTCTTGCACATTAGGACATGAAGTTTGATTCTTCATGCATGAAATTATTATTTTTAATCCATGGAAAATTGTTTGCTGTGTCAATTTCATGATCAAAAAATCGTCTTTGGTATGTAAACTAAATGGTTCGATCTTGCTTATGTTATAATCACTACCTAAATGTTACAAGTAAATGTATCAAATGGAATTTTGTGGCAATGACGACCTTCACACCAGTTGTCCAGACTTGTATGGGAATTATCTACTTTTCTGACATTCTGAAAAATATTAGTTTATGGAAAAAAAAATAATTCTGTGAAAACTCATCACTTTTAAGAAAATGCTATTAGAATGCTTCTTAGCTCTGTGATAAGCATCTGTTACATATCAAGATAATTTTTTATACAGCTAATAACAAGATCAACAGAAGACCCATACTTGAATCATTCTTCTTAGACTCTCTCAAGAGGGATTTGATGAGGATATTCTGTATCCTACTTAAGTCCTATGAACTTTTCTTTCACATCTTGAAAGTTTTTAGTACCACCATGACGAAGTGCATCTTTGTTTCTTTCTTTCTCTTTTCTTTTTCTTTTTCTTTTATTTTTATTTTATTTTATTTTATTTTATTTTATTTTATTGAACTATGAAAGTTCTGTGGATGGGGAAATGATTCTCTAATCACAATAAATATAAATGACTTGCTAATAAATATAAATGAGATTTGCTACAAGTGAAAAGTAAAATCCTACAGCATAATCTCAGTCTTGAAACTACATCCATCTACACCACAGCAAGCATTTATCCTTAGAAATACCTTGCAGGAATGACATGGAGAATAAACAGAACAAATATATTAAAGCATTATTCAAATTCAGATTTTAAACTGAAGAAAATAAGCATTATCTACTGCTTTTCTGAAGAGAAAGAACATTTATCTTAATTGATTGGGAAATACAATTTTTTATTTTTTATTTTTTTTAAATCTTAATGAGATGTTGCATGTAAAGTGAGTCTTTAAAATTAATATATCTACAACAGAAATAAAGCATAAATTCTTTTAACTATTTGGTACTTTTGTAGGACAATTTCTCCCTTCCTTCCTTACTTGCTTCCTCCCTTCCTTTTAACCATATTTTTTTAATTTTAATTTTTATTTTTCTGCTAGTTGGCAGACTTCCTAGCTATCAACTATAAAAGATCTTTTTTTTCTTGATCCTGTGCATACTTGTTTGTTTTCATTATCAGAGATCCTTGAAAACATGGCTTGTAAACACAGAAACTCTATGAGATTGGATAGATAGAAAAAGTTTGTAATTAAGCTACAATTAAGCTGTTTATGAGAAAGTAGGAGGATTAAAACTAATCCCTAGGCTTAAGACAGTTGGGAAAAGTTTCTGACCAACCATAAAAGACAGCTTTCTGAGATCATAAATCCTCATGCAATGAGGAGCAAATACTATTTTTCACTCTTTATAAAGTGTGAAATGTTTGGCTTGTTAATGCATTTTACTAATGCTCATGCATTCCCAAATGTCCTGAGTCAGTTAGAAATGTTTGATTCTACTGCTTAGTGAAGCTTCTCAAATACATAATTATTTACTTAATGAAAGATGCTAGAAACTTATAGGGCCTATAATTAGGATTGGTCATATATGGCTTAATATTTGAATGACAAGTGTTAAGCCTTTGCTTAAAGATATTAAAAGTTGTTATACATATGACATTTGAAAAGATAAGAGATCAGATTCTCAGTAAATATTTCTAATGCATTCTTAGGTACCAAAGCTAGACACTTATGAAATGGATCCTTAAAGGTCATTTATTCCAATTCCCTGCAATTAACAGGGACTCTTGATCAGGTTGCTCGAAACCTGGCCCAGCCTAACAATGAGTATCTCCATGGATGGAGCTTCCACATGTTCCTGGGCAACATGTTCCAATGTTTCACCATCCCTATTAAAAAAAAAACTTCTTCCTTATATCAAACCTAGCTCTCCCCTCCTACAGTTTGAAATCTTTTCCTTTTATCCTGTCACCACTTCCTTATTACAGCTCCCTTCAGATATTAGAAGGCCACTCTCAGGTCTCCCTGAATCCTTCACTTCTTTGGGGTGAATAGTACCAGCTCTCTCAGCCTGTCCTCATAGGAGAGATGTTCCAACATTTGGATCATTTTTGTGGCCCTCTTCTGGATGCATTCCAACAGGTCTATGTCTCTCCTGTACTGTGGACTCAACATCTGAATGCAGTACTCCAGATGAGGCCTTACCAGCTCGGAGTGGAGGGTCAGGATCACCTCCCTCCATAAGCTGGCCACAATTCTTTTGACATAGCTCGGGATACTGGTGGTTTTCTGGGCTATGAGGGTACATCGCTGGTTCATGTCCAGCTTTCCATTCCCAGTACCCCCAAATTCTTTTCAGTAGGACTGTGCTCCATCCTTACTTCCCCAGCATGTACTGATAGTGGATGCTGCCTTGACTCGGATACAAAACTTTGCACTTGGGTTTGTGGTGAACATAACTATAAAATTATACTGGTTTGCTTCAGTTCCATCCTAACACAGACAAACCTGTATCACCTTTTTATGGTCTATTCTAAATCAGGAATTATAGTACCAGTGATGAACAAATGAATGTTTCATTTCAAAACTGTAAGCACGTCATCCTTCTTTGATTCTGCCTTCCCCAGGAAGCAGTACCTTGAAAAACAGATTATACTAAACTCAGGGAGATAAACGAGCCCCAGTCTTTATCAAGGAAGGCTTTAACATTGTAGTTTCTATTCATGTCAGTAGGAGCTGTCAGACCTCCAGATTTTTGAGCTCTACTTTTGTACGGAACTTGTACCAAATAGCCATCTTGCTATTTAGACAACAGCTACTATAATCAATGTATTTCTGTCCATTTCAAAGTACACTGAAGATGTCAAATCATATCCTATAAGAAAGACTAGTTTCAAATTATCAGTATTTCTTAATATAAAAATAAAGTTAATGTAGTTTGAAAGCAGAGAAGCAAACAAGAATCTTTCCTTACAGAACGTAGCTATGAGATCTCAGAGAGAATCTGTTGCTAGCATTAGCTGTGCCAGACAGTGAAATCACAGGAGAAAAAGAGAAGTTAAGTCTAGACAGATGAGAGTGGGCTGACTATGGTAAACTGTTTTATAGTAGCTATAAAATGAGGAATACGAAGGATGTGAAGAAAACCCTGGTAAGCTAACATATGAGGAAAAATTTTTGAAAGTGATACACTGTCTAGAAAATAAGGTTACAGTTATAACTGCTTTCATAAAGCAGAAGAAAACATTCCTGTTGCTACCATTGCACTTATAGTATTTTAAAAAGTGATTTCACTATCTTTTATATTTCATATAATGTATAAAATAATGCATCTTTGAACTAATGCTGGTTTTGTCTAAGTCATACGTTCATGATGCTTTTGATATCAGAATAAAATTAATATTGTAAATATTTTATTCAGTTTGCTATAGATCTCTGTAATAGCCATCTGGAATTTTTGTAATTTCCAAGGTTGTAACTTTGAATCACTGTTTGCAAGTCTGTGGATAAAAAATATTGATGGAGACTTAAACAAGATCACAGATCTGTCTGGGATTTTTTTAGTATGCAGGATATTTTTCCTAATTACTGGATAAAAACAACTGATCAAATATTTATTAATTAATTGCTTGCAGTTCATCAGTAAATATGCAGATCTGTTTCAAAGGGATTTCTCCTTCTCTTAAACTTCATGCAAACCTTTACTTAGTATGTCAATTTAAGTTTTTATTTTCATTAAATAAAACTATTTGACATGATTATTCGTATGATATTTACAATTTAGTCTTTTGATTCATCTATGTTTAATATTTTCAAAGGCTACTTTATCTTGAATACACTTGCACAGTGACAGAGTAATTTTTCTTTTTTTTCCTTTTCCTATTCCTCTCTTTTTTAATGAAAGATGTTTTAGAATTCTGTGCAAGAGGATAGTCTCAACATTCATTTAATGCTTTCTTCATTCAGCCTAACAGTACTACAGAAATTCTGTACTCTTCAAAAAAAAAAAAAAAAAAGGGGGGGGGGTGCAAGCAGCTGACTGTAAAATAAGCTATATTAAATTTTAATTTATCAACAGCAACTGTAATTGCTTTCAACACTTCCAAGCTTTTTTATACATAAAAGCTAAGATGGAAATGGCAGATCTGCAGTCCAAGCTATGGTATGGTTTAGACTGTAACAAAGAAGCATCTGCTCTTACTCCCTGAATTCACTTTAAAAATAAGAAAATTAAAATGTTTTCATGTACAAAATAGTAAATAGTATGTTTTCAGTGTGCTTGTATGTCCTTACTTCTCTCAGAATTCTAAACTTAAGAGTCACTACTATTGGCATAACGATCCGTAAATTTTGTCTGAATTGATAACTGACCTTTTTATCAGTAAGAAAAAGAAACAGTTCAAAGAAGAGTTTAGATACCTGTGGAATTTTGCCACAATAGTGTTTTCAATATAAATAACTGAATGTTCTCAAGGACAAGCATACTTTAAGTGATATTTTCCTATTAAAAGCCATTTAAGAATTAGAACTTTGTATGAGAATAAAAAGTCTATTAGAAAAGTGCTGGACACCCCAGAGTGCTAATACATTAATTGTGAGTCAAGAGTTGGAAGTATTTCATGGAAGATATTTGGAATATCTGTTGAGGCCCACTGTAAGTTAAAACCCAACATTCATTCAAAGCTTAGTGTGGCAGAATACCAGCAGAAGTCATTTTCTGCGAGCACAAGTCTCTCTGAGCATAACAGGATTGTAATAAAAGATACAAAGATGATTTTGAAATACTAGACATTTCTACTAGACACAACAAAGTTTTCACATTTAAAATTCAGAAAGAACATATACAACCAGGTTAGCAATGTTCTGGTTTTTTACATCTTAATGGATAAGTTCTTATTCTGCATTTTGAAGTCCTCCAGCATGTTAGATATGATTATTGCCATATTAAAGTTTATAAACACAAATCATTTTAATAACACTATTTTTTATATTATCTTGTGTTAAGCAAGAAAAGTGGAAAAAATTAAATCTCATCACTGTTTCTGAGGAAAACTCCTTCAAAAACTCCTTACAACTTGAACTAAAATAACTATTTGTCAAATGATGTTAAGAGATCAGTTGATTTTCAATTCTTTTCATCTGCATCCACAAGAAGTCTAAGTAAGTTAAATTACTGAATGATGAGTCTTTATCTTATTAAGTAATAAAGTTCGTTTAAACCAGTTTTGAATTTCTAGGCTGAGTTTCAATCATTTGTTATCATTATTTCCTGCACAAAGTAGAGGAAACGTCGCTAAAGGAAAAATGAAATGTTATAGGATTTGTTTTAAATGCCACTGCTCTGATGTTCTGTAGAAACAGACGTTTCAGTCAGTTTTTTCTCATTAACTCTAGGCATCTTTTATACCTGTCTGATTCCTCAGACACATGGTATCTATTACATGTTAATTCTAAACGTACTTGGGCACGATAGAGCAGAAAAGAAAGCAGTTTGTACTTTTTGTATTTATTCCTCCGAAGACAGTCATTCTCTATGTGCAACATTCTGCACACAAGCCTGAGAAAAAGGATTCTGAAAGGTCTGGCTTTTAAGTTTTCAACTAAATTGTGGTGATTTGCTTTCTGATGTACCTTGCCACTCAGGAAATTGCTAAATTATCATCTCTGTCGTACAAAGTTTCTAATAAACCAAGTGGTAGCAAATAATACAGTTCTCAGAAAAACATGTCAAAAGCCTTGTAAATTTTCTATTAACGAGTCTATTTTCTTGCCTTTTCTTGAAAATGCAAAGTGTATCTGGCTGGCTATATACTTTTTACCATTTTATGGGAAGAATCAAGATTCTTTTTCTTTTTTCTCTCTCTCTTTTTTTTTTCTTTTTGTTTATTTGTAAATTAGACTTATCCTGTATTGTAATGAAACGGAGATAATTCAAGATTTAAAGCATTTCAGTTACTTCTGCTGCTTGTGTACAGTTTTGCACCAACTTTATCCTCAAATGAGGTTTGTTTTTCTTGTTAGATATATTAACTATGCTGCATTTATGTTTTTATATGATTACAACTATTCCCACATTAGCAAGTACATACCTATGTTAGAAACCATAATTTACAAATAAATGTTTATTAGATAAGCACTTCACAACCATTAATTATGAGAATGACCGTTATTACAGAATCATAGAATCGCAGAATCCATAGAGTTGGAAGGGACATTTAAAAGCCATCTAGTCGAACTACTCTGCAATGAACAGGGATACCACAGCCAGTTCAGGCTGCCCAGGGCCTGATCCAGCCTGGCCTTGAAAGTTGTCAGGGATGGGGCATCAATCACATGTCTGGGCAATCTGTTCCAGTGCTTCAAGACCCTCACCGTAAGAGACTCTTTTCTTATATCCAACCTAAATCAACCCTCTTTAAACTTGAAATCATTTTCCCTTGTTCTATCACAACAGACCCTGCTATACCTTCTTTTCTGTAGCCCCTTCTTTAGATAACGAAAGGTCACTGTAACGTCACTTCAGAGCCTTCTCTTCCCCAGACTGAACAGTACCAGCTCTCTCAGCCTGTCCTCATAGGAGAGATGTTCTAACATTTGGATCATTTTTGTGGCCCTCTTCTGGATGCATTCCAACAGGTCTATGTCTCTCCTGTACTGTGGACTCCACATCTGGATGCAGTACTCCAGATGAGGCCTTACCGGCGCAGAATAGAGGAGCAGGATCATCTCCCTCCACAAGCTGGCCACAATTCTTTTGATGCAGCTTGGAATATTGGTGGTTTTCTGGGCTGTGAGGGCACATTGCTGGTTCATGTCCAGCTTCCCATCCACCAGTACCCTTAGGTCCTTTTTGGTAGGACTGTGCTCCATCCTTTCATCCCCCAGCTCATATTGGTAATGGATGTTGCCTTGACCCAGGTGCAAGACTTTTCACTTGCTTTTGTTGAACCTCATGAAGTTCTTATGGGCTCAAGCCTGTCATGGTATCTACCTCATCTGTGATGGCTGACTCTATTGGAAGCTACAACAGGCATTCAGCACTACAAATTAGCATTTATTTTCTGGTACTTATTGTATAACTAGAAGGAGGACAAACTTAAATGTATTGTTTATAAGCAGTTTTATGGAAGCAAAACTACCTTTTCTATTTTTGCATACCTTCTTTCCCATTTTTCTTACCAGGCAGTGCTGCTGTTTTTTCAGGAGTTTCTTTTCTCTATAGTATTACTGTAGACTCGTTTACAGAAGATAAACAGTTTCTGACAGCCATATTTTTTATTAACAAAAAAAGAGAAAAAAGAAACTCTTTTTTTCAAAAACAAACTAAATATTCATACTATAAAACTGTTGATAGATTGTTTCATTGTAGATATTTCCAAGACTATATATTAGATTTGTGATGGGTAGTACAACTGTAACTTCTTTCTGGAATTATCAGCAAGTGCTGTAGATTAACAAAGTATATTTATTAGAAATTAGAAACTCTCACCAGAGAAACTGCACTGATGTGGATATAGATACCAGACTGATACTAAGAAAGTTTTTAAAAAAGTAGTCTAATCTACAAAGTTGACAGAGCATAATGGTAAAATCATGTTACCAGGTGAAATACCTGGGAATGAACTGTGAATAATAGTGTGAAGTAATTTAAAAATATCTTAAAATATGCCAAAACAGCATCTGCACATGTTGTCATTGCTATTTTAGCTACAACCACCACCATCAACCAAAAATTAGCATACCTGCTTGTCTTGCTGCAGAGCTCTGTTTAAACTCTATCAACACTAAAGCAAAAGCGTAAGTCAATCCCAATCACATTAATGACATCATTCAAGACTTTGGCTATCTTAATATAAAGCAATATTAGTAAATATTTTCCCAAGCATGAGTGCTTCTCATTGCTGTTCATTTAAAGAGACTTCAATGATTCTGTGGAATTTCTTGAACTTAGATTTTGTCTAAATACATAAAGGTTTGGGTACTGATGGAATAACTCCATTTTTAATAAGTTGTTCTAAAAAACTTAGTTCAGATCTATCAATTACTGAGTGCAGTTTTTAAGACTATTTCAGAAGGTTGAAGTGAAAAGAGCAACATATTCTGTGACACCAAGTAAAAATATACTTTAGATATTATTGCACATAGAGAAATTTTCACAAGGACATCATTCTGATATGACTGATGAAATTATGTTTATACATTATGCCATATATTATACAATAATAAATGTAGCTCTGCATAGCAATTCAGGGGAAAGCCTGTTGTGATTCTTCTAGTATTTTTTTCCCCAGAAAATCTTCTTCTTCAAGGCAATGCTATATTAATTAATAGGTAAAAAAATGTTTAACTTTGTTAAAACAGTTTCACTGAGTATGGGAACTCTCAGAAGAGATTAGATTTGAATTCTAACCTACACAGAATAATGAAATTGGAAGATACCTCTGGAGATCATCTCATCCAACCTTCCTGCTCAGAGCAGGATCAGTTGCAGCAGGTTTCTCAAGGCCATGTCCAACTGGGTTTGGAATATCAAGTATGGAGACTCACAGCAACTCTGGGAAACCTGTTTCTGTTTTCAACCACATCACAGTAGAGAATTGCTTTGTTATGTGTATATAGAATTCCTTGAATGTCTGTTTCTCTCTCTGTTGCCTCTTGTTATTTCACAGGCAGCACTAGAAACGTGGTCCATCTTCTTTACTCACTCCATCAGACATTTAAACACAAGAAATTATCACCTCCCTTTTCCAGCTAGCAATTCTCAGACAGGAATTCTTCTTTGATGAAAAATATAAAAAATAATCTAAATAAAAATGTATTGCTGGATGGATAAATTTTCCCATAAACACATTTTAACTGAAGAAGAGAATAAGAAGGAAGAGGGAGGTAACCAGATGAATTCTATTCTGAGAATCCATATTCTGTTTGGTGTTATGAATCCTTAAATATTTTCTAGATTACAGGTATTATGGATCAAAGATGAATTAATACTAGGCAGAAAAGCAGTAAAGCTGTCAGCTGTTATCTGACTTGCTGAACTTTTGACATACTCTCCCTCACATACATACAAAAGGAAGACTTTCTATTGTTACAGTAGACCAAACAAAGCTTTAGGAAAATGCATACTTAATGGGCCTTCAGTAATTTCCTATTTTAACCAGTTATTTATAAGATATCTTTGAGAACACTAGTGCATGAAAAGAAGAACACTGACGTGGATGAATGCACGGGATACGCTCCTGGCAATTCTGCTACGCCCATATTCACTTTCCCTGTCTTTTCAAGACATGGGCTGTTGCTGAACAGAAACTCTTATCTCATTTTTGAGATGATCATATTATGCAAATAACTTGTGACTTTCAAGACAATTCCTAAATGTCACTTGCTTGAATTTATGTCCTCAGACTAAGCTAGCTCTCCTGACTTTTTTCCTGAAGTGGCTAAGCACTTGTATTCATAAAAGCTGTTGTTTCCTCACATACTTGATGCACTAGGGAACTGTTGCGAATCATATGTGGCAATGCAAAACATGTTTGGCAGTACAGGTGTCCAATCTTCATCTTCTGAAGTGACGATCAGTTATTTTCTAAAATAACATGGAAACATTACAATGCTATGTCTAATGAGAAAAACAATTTTCAATTAATTTGAGATAGAATAAATCATAGACTACAGTATTATTGTGTAGTCTAAATATGGACAGCTTCTTACACGGTATAGTCAGCTGTATCTTTACTAAGTGAACAAATCTGGCTTATACTAAGTGTAAAGAGTACTCCCCTTCCATTCTTACAGCAACTGTATATATTCATTTGTAATGTGAGAAGATATACACAGACTCCAGAAAGGAGCTGCTTGTGTTGGTTTCATAATCTATAGTTGTTGGTTCATGTGGGACTTGAAAAAGGTACAACAGCCAGCTCAGGAGAAAGGGAATCAGTTTACCTCAGGATGGATTCAGGAATTGTTCAACACTGGACAACCTTAACACAGAATTGTATATGAAATAATTTTTCTATCTTCTAGCAAAGCCTAGAGACATTAAAAGAGGTACTTTGTGTTAGATATCACAACACAAAATAAAGACAATCTCTTCCCTTATTTGAAAACAGAACAAACAAACAAACAAACAAAAATCATTAATTAATGATGAAAAAATGAAATTTGACTTGCTAAAATCTAAGATCATCATAGGATATTTGGAAGCTGAATTCAAGCTTTTTGAATTCGGGACCTGACTCAAGTCCCACAATAGCTAGCCTGAAATACAGGATAGCTTAGGGCATGGATTATAAAACTGAACTTTAAACTGTGTCAGCCTGCTAATGAGCTCTAAAAGTATTCAAATTAACTGTCATAGAAAGCTTTTTGTTTTTTTTTCCCCAAGAATTGCATGGCCATTATGGCCATTAGACATTATCTTTAAATTTTTTTTTTCTTTTTAAAAGTAGTCCTCAATCCAGTTTTCTAATTTAGGCCTTTCATAAACTCTTAGCAAAATATAGAAATATTGTATGTAATTAGCATCCCCACTTCCTTAGGAAAAAAAAAATATGTATTTTTTATTTAAAACTAAACTGTATAACATAAAGAATATTAGAAACTAAAAAGGTTGCATTCATAAACGTACTTTGAATCCTTAAGCATCAATTTGAAGTTTTAATTTGATTTGCATGTGTAAGAAGTTGTTATAGATATGTGACATAGCTGTGCTACATTTTTATAATTTTTCCCCCATAAAATTTGAAAGGTAAGATGTCACTCCTTCACTAAACATGCCAAACATGCTCACTAGCATGTAGGAAAACTGATGAGATTGAGCTCATGTTTAAGAAAGGAATTTTTTTGTGTTGTTTGCACACAAGTTGAATTTTACTTTACCTCTCTGTGAACTGTCACACTGAAGTCAACTTCTACTTGATGTGTATGAAAATTAGCTTGCAAAGAAACTTTCATAACATGAGAAACAACAAAAAAAGATAAGCAATGCTTTATTTTCCAGGCTTTAAAGTTGAGCTTTCCCCATATAGGTAAATCACGACAACAGGATATGTGACAGCACTGCTGCTTATTTATTGGCATTATTGCTTTTGCCACCATCTCTGTCCCCCTTACTGTAGCTCCGATTGCTAGCAATTACGTTGGTGACAGAAGCAACAGCAGCAGGCACAGCAGCAGGCAGCTTCAATGTGTGAGATGTATCTTCATTTTAGATATCCTTTGGAAAGAGATTGCCTTAGAATAGAAAAGAATATGAATATAGAGTAGAATATGCACAAGCTGTGCAACATTGTTAAAGGACAAGCTACGTATACTCTACAAAATTCCTTAAAAAGCAAAGGATCAAATTGTAAAAGAAAATGTAGGTTATGTCTAGTATTCCTATTCTTCTATAATTTTTTATTAAGTTTAACATGCACTGTATAAAAACAGAATTAAAATGACTATTGCCATCCTTTGCATTTTTCTTCTTATCTTGGAACGGCTTATTCCAAAGGAAGAAAGTGCCAATTGGAAGGAGTTGTTTATTTTGTCTACAACAATTTATGAACTATAAATTTATGAAATATAAAGGAAGAACCAATTGATCTGCAAATGTACAAAAAAAAATTATTTTTCTTACCATACAAGGAAAAAAAAAAGGATAGAGAACAAAAACAAAAACGTGAGTCTTCTTTTCCTCCAGAAAATACTTTTACTTTCCTGATTTTTTAGATATTTTTTCCCAAACTTGGGCAAAGCTATTTATTGAAGTGTTCTATAGTCATGTAAAAGCTCCGCAGTCAGCGCCTCATACAACAGCAGGACTGCAGTTTCACCTGAATCAAACAGGTGATGCTTTCTCACTTAGTTCAGTGCTTTTTTTTTTTTGTCATCATGTGTTCGTGGGTTGTTGGCAATTATGACCCCTTATTTCATCAAGCCCACTGTAACGAACTTCCCAACTACAATTTGCTCAAAAGCACCCAAGCAAAACTGCATACAGCTAAGGAAAAAATAAGTTGAGAAGTTTACAGATAATAAAGTATTTTTAAAACTACCATTAAAAACAGGACATTTCACAAATTTTTGTAGTTCTGCATTGCTTCATTTGCAAATTTCTATGGAAAGGAGCATTTCTGAGAACTCTGCCCAAGTACTGAAGGGAGCTAAAATTTGCTTACACAGACCAGGGAATGATTAACTGCCTTTATCCTTGGCATCAGCCCACTTCATTTGTCTGGGGAATAAGAGCTTATGCTTCTAGCTGGTAACTAGAAGAGTTTTAAAAAGAGTTTTCCTCCTCCAATTTTTAAATTCACCCTGATTTTGATAATCAAAGGTAGGTAGCAGCTACGTAGCTAGCATAATTATTTGTGCTAGTAACTATAGCACTTTCTTTCTCCTTTTCTTCCAGGAACCTTCAGCTCTCCAGTGGCCTTAGAAGGAGAAGAGAGACTTAACTACAGAAAGGAGGGCAGGAAAGTATTAGAGAGATATGAAAGCTAAAGACACCTGTGGTTTCTAAGGATGTGAGACAATACACGTAAATTAATACTAGGTATTTTTCTAAAAAGACAGTGTTATGTTTCTGCATCTGTAATCATAGCAACTTTTATGTGGAATAGCTGAAACCAAGAAAAGGATGAAGGCAGGGGCCTGGAACCCACACTCTAAGACTTCACCTGAGACAAACCTCCTGGGGATTTAAACTGATCATGAACAGCATGACAATTCACAGCCAGTAGACTTTAAAACTCAATTTTGATGAGTAATAGACTCTTCCCTTCAATGATTTTAAAAGAACATACTGCCTGCTGCAGTTCCAGTATTACCTAATTTGTAAGTACAATTTAGAGGAAATATTTCTAAAGTTTAATAGATATAAATAAATTATAAAAGCATTCATCATAGGACGATTCTCATATGAAAAAAAATAGGAACATCCTTTTGGTCAAACATGACTTTCTTCTTGTCTAAATTAGAGGGTGCGGCAACAGTTCTGGAGAAGAATTTATCAGAGTTTAGCAAATAATCTACTAATAAAATGTCATCTGAAATAAAAGGTAATCGGTACCAACAGAAAGAAAAGTGTTGAAGAGAGAAGGAGAAAAGAGGAAAGAGTTATGATACAGTTATGATATAGCAGAAAGAGAGAGAGATGCACACAGAACTGTTGGGGAGGTTGCTTTTTAGAAATATTATAACTATTATCTCTATTAATTCAGTTGATTTTTTTTTCTGTTTCTTCTTAATCTGTGATCACTTACACATATATCCAGTACAGCTGCATAGTAAAAACAAACAAACAAACAAGCAAACAAAACAAAACTATTACTTTTAAAACGCTGCCACTGTCTTTGAGGTATGGCCAAGGCTCTCCTTTAATCTCAAGGACTGTGTATGACTCTTGAGAACTTCATTAATCAGAATATTTTTAGAGAATTTTTTGAATTGACCTTTAGCATACTAATGAATAGTCCAAAGACCCAGTAAATGTATTCTCATGTGAATATATTGGTTGTCTTTAAAATAATTTCCCTTTACTAAATCTCAGAGAGGCCATTGATTTTCACCATGATATTCCTCATGATTCCTACAGACTTGGATAAATAAAAGGAAACACCTCAAAGGACAAAGCATTTATTTCCAAATCATTTCTGTGTATATGGTGTGTGTTCAGAAGCAAGCTGGGGATTGTAATAAAGTCTACACTATTTTGCTTCACATCTTTGCTGATAGTAAGAACTGTGCATTTCTGATAGACTAACATGATTGTTTGCATTGTCTGATTAACTTTAATAACTGTTATAATAAGCTCATATTCTTACATATCACTATACTTACTGTGTTTATCTGTCCTTCACCATGTGCAGTTTGTAATCTTAATAAAATTAAATAAATAACAAGAAATTGCACTGTAAGTGTCTGGTTCCTGTTATTTTCTGCTCTGTTTTCCAAAGCATTGCGGGTGAAAAGAAAAGCACCTTTTCTTTTATTCTCATGACGTGACTACTGCTTACACATTTAAGGTCCTACTATAGTTAGTGATGAAATTGATTTTACATTGGTTCTATCTGAAACACCATGCTTGTCCTTCACTCCACGATTATTTCAGATAAATTAATGTTTTCACTTCATAATTTAGCATGTCAGACATCTAGATTAGTGTGAAATAAACTACATATGAGACTTGTCTGTTATTCCTCACAGACTTGGGAAAAAAGAGTTGTCAGTGCAGATGGACACCTATAGGAGTTTTCATGCAGTCAACTGGACTCTGATTCCCAGGGCAATTCTCATCTCAGAATTGTGGAGAGACCTTAGAAAATACAGTCTCACGTAGATTGAAGTATTATTTGCAAACTGTACCCTGAGCTTCAAATTTTACCCTCTGTGATAGCCTTAGAAGCCCACATTACCACTTACGATTAATAATACTATGTATTATTCATAGTGACTTTTTTGAAATTTTGCAAACCACAATTTCACTATAAATCTGAGACATTGATTTTCACTTGAAACTTCAAATTTTATTTTGTTATTCTCAGGACAATTTTATTTGTTATGAAAGTAAACTTGAAATTTTCATTTTAAAAGTCCTTAATTTGCAATCCAGAGACTATTTCAGAGATTTTAATTTCTGAAGATTCCATTTCCATAACTTAAAAAGTATGAAGAAAAAAATCCTAGATTTCTGGCATTTATTAATTAGTGTAAAAATTGTTCAACTTTGCTAGAACAAAAGCCAGAATCCTGGCTGCTAAGCACAAGCATCAAATTAAAATATTTATAATTCAGATAAAAAGACTGCAGAATTATTGTGTTGATGTTTAATTTTTCTATCATTCTTGTATACACTGAAATAAATAAATATAAAAATACAAAGTATTTAATATACTATGTAAAAAAGTATTTTATATACAAAGTATTTTATATACTAGCTGAAAAAAATTGTAATACAAGTAATCTACATAGATTAGGAAAAAAAAAGTTTTCTATAAGTTCAAGCTGTCAGAACACCAATGAATACTGTGTAAGGTATGATTTCAAGTGATTTAATATTTAACTGAAATTAAATATGTATATATATATGTATTTAGATGCAAACTATGTAGTGAAATTAGGGGACTAACAGTACAAGTGGTTTACAAAATTATGCATAATTATGGCAGAATAATAACTCTCAATATTCCTTCTAATATTGTGAATATGTGGCATCGGAAAAAAAAAAAAAGGCAATAATTGTTCTTGGCAGCAATGTTTCAGGGGATAAAATCCTATTTATCTATGGGAAATGGTTGCAATTAGAAAATTCAATCAATCATCAAATTAAGATTACATAGATTAGTTGCTGTACAATAATTTCAGAATTCAAAGCATCTTTGCTGTAAGGAACCCATGCAAGCTGCTAACCTTACAGCCACACCAACAGTAGTAAAATGTGGAAAATACGAAGATAATAGATCATAATTTTTGCATCAGAGCCATCAGAAAGAATTTCACCTTCATTTTCTACCAGAAAAATAAAACCTGATGAAATTAAGCACTCAGATACATGTGTCTGTCAAGTGTCATATCAAATCTTCGTGCAAAGCACCCAGTGAACAGTGGTCCCCTTCCAGTGTTGATCACCATGCCTGTTGCCAGGCCAGATCCTCTCTGTTCTTGCTCATCAGATCACACCCAATATTCCTACTGGAAATGGAGATCTCAGACAGTTTTGTTGGCTGGCTGCCCGGAGTTTTGCAGAGGTTTCCTCCTTGCCAGGCCACAGTTGGGTGAATTATAAGAACAGACTTCAGCTCATGGATGGGTGATTTCTCAAGCTATCCTGCAGTCCAGTCCAGCAGGTTATTTCCTCACCTGGCAGGTAAGCAGATGGGAGAAAGCTTGCAAGTAGTCCAGTGTCTAATATATTTTACTTTCTGTTAATTGCACTTTTTTTCTTTTTTTTTTTCCTGTACAGCTTCAATTTCTACATATTCCCAATTGCCTAATTTTATTACCTGAAAGAGTATAGAATACAGTTTAAGGACAACTAATTAAAATTTGCACACAATTACAATACATTTTAAAACTAAATTATGGATTACAGTTTTCAGTCATGCCGCATTATTTGATTGAATATGTTCAAAACAAAAGCCTTTATCTCTGTACTAAATGGCTTCATATTTATCATGCCATTTTGTCTATAAAGAAATTATAAATTTATTCATGTTTTTCTTTATAATTCCAAATTCTAAAACTGAGACAACCTCAGTATTCCCACACAGATCTGTGAGAATCTAGTATTCTAGATTTAAATTGTCTATGAATTATTTCTTTCTTTCAGATTTCAGGAATTCTTATCTGGATATCTCATGAAGCAAACACTTATGCAAACAGAATAATTACGACATTCCTAAAAGCATTTCACACAGGTTTTTCTGGTTTTAATCTACATTAGATATTGATCTTTTTCAGCTTTCTATGATTAATGAATAAAAGCCAAATTTCAGAAATCAAACTTAGCAAAAGATAAGTACAATGACTGGTGATTGCAATCTATTAAGCTGGGCAGGTTTTAAGAGGAATATGCTCAACAGCAAACCTTCTCTTTAAAAAAAAAAAAAAATACAAAAAAAACCTTATGTTATCATCTTCTTCAAAAAAGTTCCTTAATTCTTAATTCAAATAAGATAGACTTTCATTCAAAATAAGATAAGACTTTCATTTCTAAAATGCATGTTTAATATTTTCAGAAATTCTGCAGTCTTGGCTTTTTACCATGGAGGCCATATTTATTTATTAACTTCGAATTTACTTTTTCATGCATGAAAAAAAGATTTTCCTGTCCACTCAGTGTACTGTGTAATGACTTTCTATCAAGCTCTGCTTTCCAGCAAATCATGATTAACGTAATTAAAATTATATTAAGAATTCTATTAAGAGTTGAAAAAATACAGTACACACGAACCTGTACTCTATGAATACAATCTATTCTTCAAGAGCAGAGAATGAAACAAGGAAACAATAACACTGTGGAAAGAACAAGTTTGAGAAATTCTTTAAAGAAAGGTGATGAGGGTGATTATATAGTGGGCAATGTCACTTGAAAAGCAATAAAATCAGCTTTTCAAACATGTACCCTTCTTAACACTTTTTATCCCCTTTAAAAAAATCTCTTTCAATTGAAAGAAGGCTCCTGAAGACCTGAAAAAGTCCTACAGATGATATAGGTACATAAAAGTTATATAGGCTGTAAGACTCCAAAATGGATATCGGAGAACAAACTGCATACAATCCAGGGCCCAGGAGAGATTTTAACGACTTTCTTTACCCTTTCTGGACTATATGTCACTCTGTCAGAAGAATGAATGTCGTAATGGGAGTGCAAGATGATAAGGATGATACGATGCTAAGGAAGTATGCGCATGCATCTGAAATGCAGTAGTTAAAGGAAGCACTAAAGGATGATAGGGACTGATTTTCAACCCTGCACATAACTTACGATTATTTACACCTACTGTAGATCTTTGCATTTATGGATCCCAATCTGCAGCAATTTGCTTTTTCCTAACCTCACAGAGAAAAGCTTTTTTATTAATTTCAAACTGTGAATTATATGGAGAAGGTAGGATTAACAACGTGTACCACTATTGTGGTTTCCTAGCCAGATCCCATATGAGAACTTTGCACCATATGAAGACATTTGTCCCTCTGGGAACCAAAGAGTTGGACAGGATCTAGGGGATCCCAAATCTAATCTGAACATAAGTTTTGAGACAGCAATTAAAGTATATCAGTCCCAGGAAGATGAAAATTCCTTTCACAGTCTTAAGCCTATTTTGACTGGAGTCAAATTTCTGAGAAACTTCTTTATTGCTTCTTTGTATTGGTAAAATGAAAGCACTACTATTTCCCTCGCTTTCACTTTCTTTTGCCTACTTATAATTCCAGGTAAGAAACAGTACATAATGGGAAACTATCTCTAAGATTAGCCTAAAGATATTTTAAATTAACTATAAATATGTTTGTTTCTATACAACACAGCCTCTAGATGATAAGCCTAGCTTTTCAACAGCTGATATAGAAAGCAAATGCACCACCATATAACTGACACTTACTCAAGATGCTTATCTTTCATTTCAAGTAAGTACTATTGCAAGAAACTGAAACCACTAGTCATCGGGGTTTTTTTGTTTTGTTTTGTTTTTGTTTTTTTGAAGGGGGTCAGATTGTGAGAGAAGTAATTGTCTTCTCTTTTCCTTCTATCTCTTCTTTTCTTGATACTACATCCTTCAGTTTAGCAGATGTGTTTTTCTATTTCCTTGTGATTTCTATTCCCTGCTTGCTTGTTGTGGTGTTTCAAGTACTGACTTTCTTGAAAGAAGATATTCAAAACCTTAGAATAAAAGCTGAGATCTGCCATAGTAAAAATTGATGCAGAAAAATACTTTATCAATCTCAAAACTCATGCCAATTCAAAATCCAGTCTCAGCTTAGATTCAAATACATTTAACTCCTCTGTAAAATACTAGTAAAAATCAATATCAGTGATATGTACAAGCTGTTTGAGTGCAGTGTATTGAGAAATGCACAACTTTAACCACTTCTGTATCTCTTTTTAAAACAGAAGAGAAAGAATAGAAATGCATTAATAACTGGGGGTAAGGAATCCACCAGTAGGTAAAGGAAAAAACAAAGTAAATTATAATGTAAAGATACATATAAGCAGGAAATACATTCTCAAATTTATTTCTAGAAAATACTTGTAACTAGTTGAACAGTATGTGGGACAATCAGATTCAGGAATGATGTTCAAATTCCGTTCAGTTCCAAATGGAGAAATATTTCACCCATTCTCATCTCTGATTTAAGTAAGCAATGTTATTAGGAACCAAGAAAATGTACATGTGCTGTTGTCATATACATTTGATGTAACATATAAAAGACGTACAGGTTTACAGAAGAATTCCTAAGTAATGTATGTTTTAATTTGGGAATCCTTCAACAAAGATATCAGATATTGAATCAAGGTAGTCACAGAAAGAAAAGATGTTTTTGTCTGGCTAAAAAGAAAATTATTAACTACCAAACATTCAAGCAGTTTTTACAAAAATGAAATAAATAGGAACAAAGTAGTATGCAGAACTGTATGTACCAACAGCAATATCAGCCCTATATGATTTGTTTCTGTAGATATTGCTGCAATTAAAATATATAAAAATACTGATTATGATTTGTTGCAACTCAAAGGCTACTAACTATATTTTCCCTTGTCTCATTAGACAAATAGAAGTACAGAACATTGCAAGTTCAGTTTTTGTTATTTACCTAAGTCCATTTCTGAAGCAGAAATCCACTCTTGAGGGAGATGGGCAGAATTCTCTTGAAATACTGCTAATTTTTTGTTAATTACTTTCTCTAACAAACAGTATTGTGTAGAAGCAATGAATTTCAACAGAAATAAAATTTATATTTTTCTTGAAGATTATACTACATAACATCCTGTTCCTATTTTTCTCAAATTTGTTAGTCATGTTGCTTACATTATACACTAGTGGAGGACTTTAAAATACTGAAATACTGTGTTATTTTAAATAAAGCTTAAAAATTTTTGAATAAAATCTTTACCTTTTCCTTTTCTTTTTTGGTCATGCTTTTTTTTTTTTTTTTTTTTTTTTTTTTCCCCCCCTAAGACATTGCACTCTGCTTTATAGGCTGTGGGCAATTCAGCTATAGGCCTTTGAGGGGAATGAAGTTAGAATGTTATAGCCAATTTCCAGACAGACCAAACAACACCAGCTGCTACATCTGTTTTTTGGCCAGAAGCCTAGGGCATGAATGTAATCCACTCAGTCAGTGTTTTATGCATAGTCAGTAAGTATTTCTTATCTCTAGATTACAATAGTGACTGTCCCTTTTAAGAGATTTTAGCTGAAATATAAAATCCACAAAATATTCTGATTCAGACTGGCTATTAGAGTGAGTTACTGACAGCAATTGACAGAATCTGCCAACTTTCACAAAGTCTTCCCTCTAATATTTGAATAGCTACACTAAAAGCCTCATGATAATTAGGTAATTAAAAATTGTGTACTAGTAACTATCTAGTAAGGCCAGTCATATTGGCCTTAGAGGTTCTACAAAGGCAGCAGCAAGAATTGTAATTTGGGATCAACTCTGAGATTTGCAAAATCTTCAGAACAGTATCTTTGCACATCTAGAGATCCATGCATTTACCAGTAATGACAAGTTCAAAAAAGTGATAAAAATAAATGACAGTTCTTATTCAGACTGCATCGGAACAAGGTCCTACAATTGCACACAGGCTTCTGTCTTCCATAGAGATCATAGTTCTTTTATGGCTCCCCAGTAACAACTGGAAAATGAAAAATTAAGCAAATAAGTAATTGAAATGCAATATAATTAAATAATAAAGCTAATAATACTAAATTATTAAATATTACTAAACTAAATATTGCCTCAGTAATATTACAATATCAAAGCACTACTTTTTCTAACTTGCTATAGCAGAGTCACGTTCAGTGTTTACAGTGATTAGACTAGGTACCAAAACTCAGTACTGGAATTGTGAAGGAAGGACAAATCTAAAACTACTCAAGGCACTAGATCTTTGTCATATTATAGGCAAGTCCAGTGATGGTATGTTTTTTCCTCTTTTTCATGTGATCTCAGAGGAGATCTCATTGCACTCTACAACTTCCTGAAGGGAGGTTATGATGAGGAGGGGTTTGGCCTCTTCTCCCAGGCAGCAAACAGGACCTGAGGAAACAGTCACAAGTTGTAGCAGAGGAGATTTAGATTAGACATAAGGAAAAACTTTTTCCCTCAGAGAGTGGTTAGGCACTGGAATGGCCTGCCCAGGGAGGTGCTGGAGTAGCCGTCCCTGACAGTGTTCAGGAGGCATCTGGATGAGGAGCTGCGAGATATGGTTTAGTGCTTGTGGTAGCAAGGGTAATGGGAGGACGGTTGGACTAGATTATCTTGTAAGTCCTTTCCAACCTTGGGATTATATAATTCTACGATTCTATGACATGGAACTGATGTTGCTTCAGTCTATTTCATGTACAAGTTTTGTCATTACCTGAAGAAATTCCTTCCTGCAGGTAAAAAAGTAAGCTGGAGAAAAAAAAGAAAAAAGAAAAAAAAAGGAACTCTGTTGGACAAAATCAGAGGGAATGCTGCTCACTTAGGCCTTAGATAATGATGGTAGTTTAGAAAAATATGTTTGAATAGTTTAATTTGAAGATAGTAAATATTAGAGGTAATTAGAGGTCTCCAACACTGAAGCCAGTATTGGAAAATTGTTTCTGAATATGCTTTCAGTTACATTTTGTATTTATCTTAAATTATGAATCTTTAGTTTTGGTCCAGACTGTTATTTCGTCTCACTTGAACTCTACGAAGAAGTCTAGGTCAATGAATACAATCAATTGCTGGAGTTATACAGACAGCACAGACATTTTGTTGGAATTAATAGGAGTTTTAACCAAAGAGATATTTTAGTAAAATTACTGTGTTATTTTCAGTGTCTGTATTTACATAGAGTTGAATAAATTACTTTTTAGCATTCAAAAGAATAGATTACCAAGGCCGAAAATGCATTATTGTTTGTATAAACTAATTTGACAGCTGCTGATTTGACCACTCAAAGCAATCTCTGAGCATTTATAGTTTACTACCATATAAAATGAGACTTCTTCAGAAGAAGTACGTTGCTACTGACAGAAATAAGCTTTTGATTTGTTAGAACATGCCTGTAATCTGCTTGAAGTGAGTAGGGAGACAGGAAACCATTGTTAAAAAATTATCAGCGTTCACTAAAATGAATGTCTTCATTCCAGTACCATACAAATCAGTATTGTTTTTACACTGTATATTGCATTTAAATGCATGTAGATCGTGTTATTCAAATCCAAATCTTACACATCTAGGTGTAGATTACGATGGGTAATCACCCCATTACACAAAATTTTTTGTACAGAAATTGAAATAAATAATGATTAAAAGTGCAGCGGTCAATATTTATGATTTCAATCAGTTTGGTAATCAGCTAAAATTGTACTTAAATCGTGACTTTCCTAAACTCAGACTTCCAAACTGGAAAGATACCAGTGCTTGATAGAAACGAAGAAGTTCCTTTCTAAGAGATGTATAAATAGTAATTTAACATGGAACATGACAAATGTTGAGGAGTATAAATTTACAATATTTAGAGTAATGCTTCTAAGTGTCAGGATTATGAAGAATCTACTTAGATGAACTACATATTTCACAGTCATTTCCTATGATTTTTCCTTCTATTTCGTATGAACATCAAACACTGACTATTGTGGATATCAGATGATATGTTTCATTGATTTTGCCTAATGTACTTATTATTAATGGATTATATATCCAAAAAGACTGGAGTAAGGATATAATGTTTAGAGATGAAACAAACATCTATAAACATCATGTATCGCTATCACTTAGTGATTCACTTATTTAACGATAACATAGTGCAAATACTTAACTCCAACTTTACATAAAATCTTGTTCACAAATTTCTGAACTTTTACCACATGGAAATAGATGTAGCTTTCTTCTGAGATTGCTCAAAAAAATGGGTAATCACAAATAGTTTAAGCATTGTTCTTCTTTTTGTTTGGGCCACATGCTGAAAGCTACAACCAATGTTACTGAAAGTCTATATAATTCAATATGAAAATGTCTTCATGTATGCCAAAAATTTCATGACTATTAAATCAAAATGAGTTTGAGACTGCTTCAGATCAAGTTATTGTAAAACATTTCACACTATATTAGCAATATCCCTATTGTTTCATGCTTATAGTTTATGCTACATTTAAAATTAATCTGTCACAAGACTATTCCTGAAGGTTGTATTATTGGATAAGTAAACCTATTGCATAGGAATTACATCTGTTTGTTTCAATCTTAAGTGGACTGAAACAGGGCATTATGAATTTATAGAGATATTTGATGTAGCTGGGAGTGCTAGCAATTTATTCAACAGTGGCTTTTTGTTTAGTTGCTTTTGGTGAGTTGTTTCTCTTTTCTTATATAACTGCAACTAATTTTAATCGGGAGTCATATTTCTGCAGCTCTGCAAGGTAGACTGAATAATTTTTCCTTCCTATTGCAAAGAAAAAATAAAAAATAAAATAAAAAATAAAATAAAAAAATCTGGGCAAGTATATTTTGCCCTGAAGGATTTTATTTAATGGTTCTGTTTATCACGTGTCCTAATATGCATGAAAAACAATGTGATTTTTCTTGCATGGTTCTTTACTTCTACAAGTGAGAAAAATATTCTTTACTGAGAAACAGAAACATTACTAAAGCTGAAAATGCAAAACTGAATGAAATAATGAGATCTGCTACAGAGTAGCAAAAATGAATGTTCACAGGTGATCACATTTTGCTCCTTTTACACCAGATACACACAAAAAAAGCCAATCACCATTTAGAAAAACACAGAGGCATAAGTACGTGAGTTAACTAATTGCTAGACAATTCATTTTAGAAAGTAATTAATCCACCCAAATACTTTTTTTTCTCAGGATCCAGTGATTTACTACATTTGAAATATATTTTCTTATTAAATGTCATAATGAAAGTAAGAAACCCACTTAAAGGTATACTATTAAACAAATTAAGTATAGAAAAGTACATAAATAATATTTTATGTGATTTATTGTAGCTACAAATAATATTCTTTGCATGCTAAGTATATTCAGCATTTGCACAACTACACAGTGGCACTGGAGAAGAAAAAGCTAATTGATTTAAGCATTTGAACAGAAATAAAATAAATACCAAAAATCATCTTATAAAGACTGACTTCATTTAAATTCCACCAGCAAAGTGTAATGTCACTGCAGTAAGCTAGGTCTTCAGTTCATGTACATTGCCATAAATTGATCACAAGGCTAACAGGGAAATAACAATTTAAAACAACAGCTGAAATAGGTAAAAAAGAGCATACATCTGTGACAACAACAGCAACAAATAAACAAATAAAATAAACAAACAAACAAAGCCCAAGCTCTACCCAAAATCAGATTGGGCAACAAGATGAATGAGTGGTCAGATGCCAAAATAATACAATAAAATTCTACAAAGCCAAATTAATGATAAAGTCATTGGGAATTCAAAACATCAGCTAATTCTACATTAAACATAGAAGATGATTGCAGGAGGTAGGATATCTGGATGAAAATATTTGTTTGCAAATATATTTACTGTATTTGACTGGGATAATCCTTGAAGTTCTGCTTATATAAATTTAAGTCTAAATATTCAGTTGCTATAACAACATAGTACATTAGTTCTCTAGCTTTATCATTGCACTACAAGACTGTTAGAATCTTTGTGACTTAAATATTCAATGTTTTTCAATATTACTTAGTAAAGACTTTAATATTTAGAGGATACTTCATAATTTCTTCTCCTTAAAGATGCAGGACAAGCTGGAAGAAGCAGATACTTAAATAACAACACTAGAAAAATATTGAACTCTTAGAAATAGAATCACAGAAAACCTCAGAAAATAAAACTAGAAAAATATATTTTGTTGTTCTGTGCTTTAATAGGTAGTATTAACTTACAACACCACATTTGTGCTAAAAAATAAATATGAATTAGATAATATAAGTAATACACATAAATATAGTACTTAGGAATACTAATACCCATGTTGTTTTGCAGATAGCCACGCTTACATGGATTGCTGTGCTTCTGAAGACTATATTTTCATTCCTGGTTTTACAAAGTAAAACAAATTATGTTTAAAATAAAACAAAGCAAACAAAGAAGGTGATCTAAAAAATTTTTGTGAAGTGGAGGCATGTGCCTGTTCCCAGGGAGACAAATGTGGCAACTGTACATCTCTATCCATGCTCCTCTATCTGAAAGCTGTTGTAGAACTCTACATCAGTCAGGAGTAAGAGCAAAATACTCCACAACCATGTAGCTGAACTCCAATTACTATGTTTGCAACAATAGGAAATGGCATTCAGATGTTAACATGAAAGCTGATCAGTGACTAATACTAGTAAATTGCATGCCAGCACCTCGCAGACTATTCATGAATATATTAGTTTGAATTTAATTGGTAGACTGTTCAGTTTAAAAAGAAGAGGTCTTGATATTTCACTGATGCATCAACTATCTGTCTGCTGAAAGATCAGTAAATAATGTAAACTGCTTATGCAGTCACATATCTACATTGAAACAGAAGTAGATCTTTCTCTTGGCATATTTTAACATAATTCATGTAGTCTCCCACACTTTCTGTTTCCCTCAAGCATACCTGCCTACATACAAATCATGTGCAAATATGGTCTCCCATTACCATCCATAATAATTACACAGCAAAGTAAAGCATATGCAAGTCAAAATAAGAAACATTTATCAGTACCAAAGCTGCCAGTGGCATTAGATTAAGAAGAGCAGGCAAATAGTACAATCAGAGAATGGTTTGGGTTGGAAAGGACTTTTAACAATGATCTAGTTCCAAGACCCCTGTCATGGACATGACTGCCACTCATCAGATCAGGTGGCCTAGGGGACCATCCAACCTGGCCATGAACCCCTGCACAGACGGAGCACCCACAACTTCTCTGGGCAGCATGTGCCAGGGCCTCCCCTAACATCTAATCTAATTCTACATTTTTTTGGTTTTGGTTTTTTTTTTTAGTTTAAAACCATTCTCTCTTTTCCTGTCATTGTCTACCTGTGTTAAAGTAGTCTCCATCTGGTTTATAAGCTCCCTGTAAGTACTAGAAAGCCACAATAAGGTCTCCCCAGAGCTTTCACCAGGCTAAACAAGTCCAGCTCCCTCAATCTTTCTTTATAGGAGGGGTGCTCCAGCCATCTAATCATCTTTGTGGCTCTCCTCTGGACACTCTCCAACAACTGAATACATTTATTGTACTGAGGAACCCAGGCCTAGATGCAGTATTCCAGGTATGGCCACACTAGGGCAGAGTAGAGCAGTACGATCACCTCCTTCTTGTAGTCGGGACACATATATGGGATTGCCTCAACCCAGGTGCAGTACTTAGCATTTGAAGATGTCAAACTTAATTCAGTCCATGTGGCCCCTCTTTTCAGACTTTGTTTCCTTTGGATGGGATTCCTTCCTTATGGAGTATTAACTGCACCACTTGTCCTGGTATTGTCTGTAAACTTGCTGAGGATGCACACAATCTCCCTGTGTATGTCCTTGATCAAGACATTAACATGTACCGATCTCAAAACAGACCCCTGAGGAACACCACTTGTCACTGTCCTCCTTATGGATATAGAGCCATGAACCACAACCTGCTGGCTGCAGCCTCGCTTTTAATGAAAAAAAAAGTAGACTGTGTGAAAACACATTCAAGGAAAGGATAGAGAGAAAAAAAAGGAAAAAAAGAAGAGGAAAAAGAAGCATATTTGGATAAGTTCTACGCTTGTCATTATTTGCCATATTTTTATCTTCTTCAATTTCATATATTGACCTATCACATTTCTGTGTTAACAAATTGAATATCCATTCTTATCTCTTCCTAAAATAATAAAAACGATAAAAATACTTAGTCTCTTATCAGTAGAAAAACATGACCAGCTCAATTTAACATAAAATGGCTCTCCTAATTCTGGCATACATTAAGCCAGTAAAACCAAAGAAAATAAATATTTGCTGAATCAGATGTAAACTAATCTACATGATAAAAGGCATTACCTAAGCCTACAGTGAGAAATGGTTTGTGATTGAAATGTCTAAGCAAATTCCAATTTCAGTTAAACATGTTCACATGGCTCAACTTTGTGCCTCCTAAACAGGGCTGCTTCAAATCTTTCAAGCAGCATAACCTCATTAGTACAACTAAGAGGCTTAGTCATAAATTGCTAACAGTTCTGCAGTTTTTTCATGGTCTTCAATGCATTCATTATGTAAAACAGATGTACCTTAAAAGGTATAAAAATGATGAACATTAAGTGATTAAAAAAGAGTGTATTGGGTGGAAATTCTCTTAAGCTTGCTTAAAAATAAAAAAGTCTGAAGACACTTTCAACATTTCAAATTATTTACCAGGAAACTATGTCCAAAAAACACTAAGAGAAAAGAAATACAGCATCCTTGCCATCATCCATAAGCACTTTCAATTCAGCTTTATGTATTACATAAAAGCATGGTAAAAAGAAGCAAGGTCTAAACTAGAATTGTGTTATAATAATAGTGAAAAGAAAGAAAGTAATAATTAAAACAAAAAACAAAAAACACATAGAATTTGTGTAAACAGTGTTTGGTATCCCTTGTTTAGCTGTGATAGTGCAAATGAAATAGTCATGAGTCTATGAAATACAATAAAAACTTCACTGCAAGACTCAGTGAGTCTACATTTGCCTGTAGAGAGCTTGGGTAATTTGATGATTATGCTGTGTAAAACCCAACAGATATAAATAAGAAATTAATACATTTTGAGAACGCTTCCAAATAAAAAAAATAATGAATTAATCTGCAACATAAAGAAAAGGTTTTGTGGGTGACATAGGTTAACGGTGGAGGCATGAATGAATTGCAAGGGCAGACAAGTGGAAGATGGAAAGTCACGGTGTACAGTGACATCAGTAACTAGGGGGTAGAAGGATATGGAAATAGAGCTCAGCTCAAAACCTGAGGTTAGGAGAAAAAAAGATAATTTTAGTTTTAAAATTCCAATGAATCCCAAGAAACTTTGGGATAGTGAGTAAAGAACTAGGTTTTAATTATTATTTAAATTTACTACATTTTCATTTAACTACAGGGTCATTGCAGCTCTGAAATAACACTGCCTCTATGAGAAGCAAGTTGAACAAAACCATTTGCAGTGGCATAACAGAATCACCAAGGTTGGAAAAGACCTTCAAGATCATCCAATCCAACCAACCACCTATTACCAATAATAATCACTAAACCATGTCTCTCAAAACAAAATCCAAACGTTCCTTGAACACCTCCAGGGTCGGTGACTCCACCACCTCCCTGGGAAGCCCATTCCAGTGCCTGACCACTCTTTCAGAAAAGTAGTATTTCCTAACGTCTCCCCTGGCACAGCTTGAAGTCATTCCCTCTAATTCTATCACTAGTTACATGAGAGAAGAGACTGATCCCCAACTCACTACAACCTTTCTTCAGGTAGTTATAGAGAGCAGTAAGGTCTCCTCTGAGCCTCCTCTTCTCCAGGCTGAAAATCCCAGCTCCTTCAGTTGCTCCTCATAAGGCCTGTGCTCCAGACCCCTCAACAGCCCTTCTTTGAACACGCTCCAAAGCCTCAATGTTTTTCTTGCAGTGAGAGGCCCAAAACTGGACACAGTACTCGAGGTGCGGCCTCATCAGAGCTGAGTACAGGGGGAAAATCACTTTCCTGTTCCTGCTGGCAACACTGTTTCTGATGCAAGCCAGAATGCCATTGGCCTTCTTGGCCACCCGGGCACACTGTTGGCTCACGTTCAGCCGAGCGTCAATCAATACCCCCAGGACCATTTCCTCTAAGCAGTCTTCCAGTCACTCCGCCCCAAGCCTGTAGCATTGCCTTGGGTTGTTGTGGCCAAAGTGCAAGACCTGGCATTTGGCCTTGTTGAAACTCATCCCATTGGCTTCAGCCCAGCTATCCAGCCTGTCCAGATCCCTCTGTAGGGCTTCACTACACCTAGGCAGATCGGCACTTCTAACCAACTTGGTGTCATCTTCAAACTTACTGAGGGTGTTCTCAATGCCCTCATCCAGGTCATCAATAAAGATATTGAAGAGGACAGGCCCCAGCACTGACCCTTGGGGAACATCACTCGTGACAGGTCGCCAGCTGGGTTTAGCTCCATTCACCACCACTCTCTGGGCCCGACCTTCCAGCCAGTTCCTTATCCAGCCAAGAGTACCTGTCCAAGCCCCAGGCTGCCAACTTCTGCAGAAGAATACTGTGGGAGACAGTGTCAAAGGCCTTGTTGAAGTCTAGGTAGACTACATCGCCTTTCCCTCATCTACCAGATGGTCACTAGATCATAGAAGGAGATCAGGTTGGTCAAGCAATGATGATAATAAATAAGGAGAAATAATAACACTCATGTTCTCACACTAATGTCCCTGAAGAGTGAGTGGAAACGTGCTAAATATCATCATGCCACTTTCTGAATCATGTAAAACTTTCTATGACTTTAATTTAATAGAAAACTTGAGAACAAATGACAAGAAAGCAACCCTGAGAGAGAAAATTTCTGAATGTCAAGTGATGCAGTAGAAAAAGAAGTGTTTTCTAGTAGTGGAGAACAATTTTTTTGCTTCTTTATGAGAAAATAGAAGGTGAAATTCATTCAGCATATTGCAGAACGAGAAAAGGTACAATTGAGCATGTAATAAATCACTACTTTCAAGGTCACAGTTAAATAAGAAAAGGGGAGCAGGGTGGAAATACAAAATTACTGTTGCCTGGATTTTTGGATTCAAAGTTTCTCATTCTATACTACTGAAACACCTAGAGATTATTAATTTAGTAGCCAATGGAACAAAGACGAGAGTTGGGATTGGAAACAGAAAGCTGTTCCATCACTGCTACGTGCCATACCCTCTAAGTACCATAGTTGTGTATTTTCATGGGCTTTATTGACTTCACAGTAGTACTCTGAGAGTAGTTACTAGAGTCATAGATGACTCTTTTCTAATGAAAGGTGGATCTGAACTCTTCAAGTTAAGAAAATAATAAACCCAGTCCCACTATTTCTTAGACAAATAACTTAGTACTTTTACCAGAGGTTGATAGTTCTGCCTCTCATCTCCACTGTATAATGAAAAAGTAATTTCTGTTCCTCCCTTTTCAGCATTTCTACAAGCATCAACAGTAGGAAAGGATCCCAAGAGTACATCCCTCCTGGCAGTTTTAGCACATATATGTACAACAAGAAGAGAACTAATGTCAGTTGACTAACTTCATGCATCTGCCTGCTCAGTTCATTGTAGATTGAGATTGCACTAGAGAGCTTAGATCCTGTGCACTAGAGATCATTTCAATTATGTCCAAAATAATTCCACTGATATTACTATTTTTTATTTTCAATTTTTATTGAGATCTGAAAATTCTGTTTCCAAGTGTTCAGATAATTGCTTTAGGTCTAAAATGACTAGATGGATTTCTAGCATTTTAAACTCAAAACTCAATCAGAAACCATAAATATAGTTTCTTATAAGGAGGTTTTCTGATCCCATGATTTGTTAAATTTATCTTAACTTACCATGCTTCTCTACATTCAACACACTTACTAAACTGAGGGATTTTTGAACTCACCAAATTTGAACTGTAACTTTAATTTAATTTAATTTTTATTTTTACTGAGGGGGTCCTAGCTTGTGTTTGAGAACTGAGTTGGTTTAAACTCTCACTTTCTCCATTCTCTATTTCATTCTCTCCTATGATGTGTCTTAACAAAACTATGAAATAGGCCACAGCTAGGAAATGGCATACATGGGAAAGAAATGGCACATGATCTCTTTGTTCTGTAATAATATAAATAATTTGAAAGAATTTGAAATTCACGGCATCAAGACAAAATCAAAACTATAATAGCAAATGTACTATACTGATAAGCACATATTCCTTGAAGACCCCAGTTTTAAGCTAACCAGATATCTCAGAAAATACAGAAATAAATCATGAACAGTCAAAAGCAGTCCTCCATCACTTCTTTACATTGTGGGATAAATACTGGCAAATACTGGGCTAGCATGCACAGAGCTAGTATGCAAGGAACATTTCAGCTGTGCTTAGTAACCATGAGCCAATATTTCTTGTCTATGGGCACTGGCCATCATTTACTTATACTCATTAAACATGAATAAAATAATGAGTCCTGTCACCCTGATGGCCATCATTCGTTACACTATATGTCCCAAAGAACCCTGCTGATTAAAATTGCTGTGTTAGGCACCCCTCTGCTCATGCAACCCAGAAGTCACCACTTCACCTTCACACAAATTAAGCAGTGTTCTCATAACCATGCTTGGGCAATTTTCTCCATGTTAAAAGCTAGGAGACCTGAAAGCCACTTTCTTCTGAAGAACATCTTGCAACCTTTGATACATTTCACCTTTTATTATAAAAACTAGCGAATAGCAATAGACAAGAACAGTCCATTAAGATAACCTCAGAAGACCCCTACAGCTTCCATCACTGGTCCTTCCTGCATGGCTTCCTCTGGACATGGCTTTTCAAAGCAAAAAAGAAAATAGCAGGAGTGAAAAACAATCGAGTTTTGGCAGCAAGGTAACAATTCACTTCATAGCCTTAACTTCTGACTTCATTTAGAAACTGTAATAAAGGAAGGTGGTTCTCAGGTTGAAACAGCTACTCTATCCCTAATGCTCTACATTTTAACACTCCATTACTATCAATCTAACACATATCCGTATATTTGCATCCATTTTATCTTATAGCCCCGTTGCCCTGCAATAGTAGTACTGGTCTTCATGCATTTCAGAAGAGCTTGTTTAATGTTAAAAACATGATTTCCTCATGCAATAATTGGGTGGATCAGTCTCTTAGAACTACTTTTTTGAAAGCCATTATTCAATCCTGACCCAATTGACAATCCATTCAGAGTAAGTGTTTGCCTAGCCATTTTGGTTAAAGATTGTCATCTATCTTTTCCCCAGAGAATTCAGTTGGAGTACTCAAGGGTCTCTATATTCATACTTTTCAGTTGTTAATGGCCAAGGCAAAAAGTTATTCAACTTCAAAACTTTAATGAGGCTCAGGTGGATCTAAAACCACAATCTGATTTGCCCATTACATTTAAAATCTACATGTCGTTGCTTCTTTAGGAAATTATGCTAAAGGAATCTTGTTTGTTTTGTTGAGGGTTTTGTTGTTGTTGTTGTTGTTTATTTCTTCTTTTTCTATTTTAGTAGTGCTTTTAACAAGAGTCTTATGGTACTTTATCAATGTAGTTCTGTAACCTAGAATGTGCTGTTCTACTTGTCCTGCTTTAAAGTGTAACACTTATTCCTGTGCTATTTATGAAGCTAGCAGCAGAGCTCTCTATGAGTCTGAATGTGTTTTATTGTTTAAAACATTAGCAGTTTTTCATCAGTTTTTAGTTATACTTTTATCCTAAAACTGACAAATTGCCAGTCTACTACTTGGCATTAGTGTTAAAAATTAACATTAGTTTGTTAAAAACAAAAAAAAAAGTTTATTTTCTTACTCTGAGGTAATGTAAATTAAGCATCCAGAAGTTAACAGAATTACATTAAGCTTTGTTTAGATGAATCATTACTGACAAAAGTTAAGAGATAATACTAAAATTAAGATTTTTAGAAAATGTTGAAAGCCACTTTCTCATGGAAAGTAAACATTACCAACTCAGAGGGTATTTGTTTTGTGGGGAATCTACGGTGTTTCAAGGTAGTCTGAGATTTGAGAAGAGTCCTTTCATTGAATAATAAGTTTCATTTTTGTCATAGATATGGAATTTATGTTTATTTAACCACATTTTGCAAAGAAGACTGCAGATGCCATTGAGTACTCACAAATGAAAAAGAGCAAGGATGTCTCCTGCCCAGGATTACCATCCTGTGTATCTATTCACAAACTATGCAGCTATAAGTCCCTCAAGCATCCCTTTGATTATCTTGTCCCTTGGAGTTAAAGACAAAACACTGATAGCTATTTTGGCTGTCATCTATGAAAAACAACCAACTCCCTACACTCTTTCAGTTTAGCACATACTTCACAAATGGGGAGATTACATTCCATACAAAACATCAGGCTGTAGCAGTGAGGGTAATGATCTTCATAGTATGTCACATCCTGCAGAGAGCTATGCGCAGTGATGTTTTAGATTATGCTTTCGTCTCCGACCATACCACTCTCTGTTGGAGTGTTTTTACAATTGCATATATTATCTGGGAAATTGGATTCTAGTTTACAAGCTGTCTTTTTACTTTTTTTTTTTTTTTTTAACTAGGTGCAGTACACCCAAATTTATACTTTATGTGCTGCACTGTACATTTCTGGAAGTGTCAAGTACTCTGCTGGCTGTATAACTATTGACATCTGTTATGCAAGATATGGTATTGCACTCCAGACTGTTATATGCACTGTTATTATGGAGCAGCACATCCTTTTGCCCATATATTTTTCCACTAGTTCTAATTAGTAACATATATTCATCAGAGATACTAAATTTCCAGGAAGACTTAAGACAGAGTGGACTGTAAAACACAGCAACACTGTTTACTATAATTTACTATAAAATGTTTTATTAAATTATTCAAATTTCTACTTAATTTAGTCTGACAGAATGATTGATGCAGATAAATATAATCACCAACCAGGCATGGGAGAGCATACGTAGCTTTTTTTCTTTTTTCCTATTTTCCAGTACAAAAAATAAATCTATTCACACCGAACAACTGGAAACTTATAATCTCAAATTTTTAAAGGATTTGTTTCAAATAGACTCGAGGGTATGTCTAATATGGTCACATTTATTACAGAGAGCTTCTGAATGTGGGAAGATTTCATGTTATATAAAACAAACTATGCTTAAGTTGCATGTTAATATATATCTTCTGATATTTCCAGAATTTTCCAAAGTGAGAAAAGGCTTTGGCTACTACCATGGAATAGGCAAATCTTGGACAAGAATAGACCACATGTTTAAATAGAGATTTGGTAAGAATAAAAACTAAAGGAAGCATTGGTTTGATGTACTTTAATGGTTTGAGATAATCATATGTTTTGATAGGTGATAAAAATATCTTCACAAATACGTTTGCTAACAGCTCTTCTTTGCAATTGTTAGTAGCACATTTCCATAATGTATCTATGTCCAATTACCTTCTGCTTGCTTTTTGGAAAGACCTTGCTCCTAGACAAGAGTTTTCTCCTTCTGCTGCTATATCTTCCCTTACCTACCATGCTTAATCTTCCTACTTTCACTTCTCCCTACTTTTCCTGAATTTTTCTAAATTTTTCTCTGTGATTAGGCATTTGATTGTCTTATAATAAAGTGATACTATCTTATAGAAATGAAGAAAAACAAGAAAGATTTAATTCTCCACTAGATATTAAAACTAACTTAAGCGACTATGACAATATTTCTTCTGGTTTCTTCAGAGCTTGTTGAGGCGTATTTCATCCAAACCTCTGCTTACATTGCCACTTTCTTCATCTCTTTTTTTTTTTTTCTCATTTCTGCTTCAAACCACTTTTATGCCTTTAACTATTAGATTACATATCACTAAATTAAGAAATAGCCTTAATCGGGACATTTCCCAAGGAATGAAATTGAACCTAATGATACTTACCAGCAAGACATGCTGGTTAATTGGGATAGTAATTCACTTAACAAGGATGCCTGTAGGTTATTCACTATGATCAGATAAGGACATCTGATCCTTATTTTCCTGAGAAGGATATCAGCAATGGTAGTTCTAGAAAGAGGTTTTAATTTTATCAATGAAGCATTTTGAGTGTGATTGTTCACCTAAGTTCATGTTCACCTTGAAGCTGCACTACCATGATCAGCTTCCTCTGAAGCATAAGGAGCAGAAGTGATGACATCCTGAGCTTTCCTTAACTCTTGAGGCAGGATAAAAAGCAAAGTTATGAACGAACTGAGAACTCATTCATTAAACCAGGCTGCATGATCTGCCTTGACAGCAAAGTCACATAATAAACACTGAACTAATGGGTCAGTCTAAAAATGACTAATTATGGCTACAGGATGACTAATGTCATCTAATGCATAGTTCATAGAAAGCGACACACATAAACAACAAGAACCTGAGTGATGCTTAAATGATCTGCAGTCATTTTATAACTGCAATGTGTACTGTCTTTTCTAAGCCATTTAAGAAAAGACACTCTCTGGAATGGTAGTCTTTACAGTGTTTAGGAAAATGTTTAAATATCCTACTTTTATTCAACTCATTCTAGTGGTCAAACGTAACAAAGTTGAACTGATGACAGAAGCCATAATATTAATTTCCACTTCTTAAGGAGACAAGAGTTTTGGGATGATAAGGACAACAAAAAGCAACTTCACGCTCAAAACAGCATTTTTTGCTAATTATACTCCATCATAACATTATGCAGCTGAAAGTATTCTGAGATAATGGAATCAATCATGCAAACTATCAACTGTCAAGATAGAAGTTGCAATTAGTACTAAATAAGACTAAAACAAAAAAAAACAAAAACAAAAACAAAAAAAACCTTTTTTCCCCTTACATTATAAATTTTACAGCAGAGAAGTTGTACAAGAGCTTTAGAAATTAAAACTAATAGACAATCCATTCTTGATTTTTCTCATTCTGAAATTCAGTGTTAACACTTTTTGTTCAGTGGAATGTCCTACTTTTCTTGAATGTCAGAAGTAGCACCCTTGCAGCCTGTTATTTAGGGTCCTTGGGAACAGAAAGAATGAAGAATGACCGATTTCATTAGTACAAATCATTTATCCAGGCATTTGGAAACAAGTAAGAATGACAATGAACATGAAAATGATGCTTTTCAACTTGCAAAGTTAATGCCTGTCAGCCTAATTTCAAAGATCTTAGGAAGCAATTATTCATATACTTTTCATTCTGCAATGGACATTTCTGCTTCATTACACTAGACTGGGCTAAGCCTGAGAACCATTTGCAGATCTCATCTAAAATTATAATGAAAAAAAGAAAATAATAAAATCTGGATATTTGCATAAATCAGACGAGGGCTGCTCGAAAAGTAATGCCTCCTATTTTGTTATGTTGGCTCATTATGTCAGAGGTGATAGAAGCTAAACCTTCCTTTAGTTTAAGAGTTCAATTTCACTGATACATTTTGGCAGATATTTCTAAGCCAACTGAATAAATAACAAGTTAAATCTGTTTTGGCATGCTTTAAGAGATTGAAATTACTATGTATTTAAGGAGAGTTATTGAGCTACCCAGGCTCCCTCTAGCAGCCTCCAGAAAGGCAGAACTTTCATGCAACAATATTATACAGCTTCCACAGAATATGAACAGATATCAATCTTTTGATTGATATTTGTAAAAATAAAAATACTAAACAACAATAAAAAATGCCTTTCCAGGCAGTATGCAATCTGATCCCTAACCTAGAGCTATTAACATGCACCTGCTGGTAAAGATGACAAAGAACACGAAGTTCTTTCCCAGGAAACTAGGACTGCTTCTCCTATTCTAGAATTGAATTTGAATTCCACATTCCTGCTCTTCATCGAGCCCCTGATAAACACAGAGCAAAGATTCCTTGATCTTCTTGTTAGATGCATGTAACAAGAACAGTCTCTAAAATCTCTAAATGATTCTTTATGGCATATAGAGATTCATGAACCTAACAATAACCTTGTATCATATTTGAACTCTTTGCTGGAACTGTCTGAAGCATACACACACAGTGGGACAGAAGCTAGATGCTTCTTTCTCTCTATTACAATACTTTCCAACTAGCAGCATGCTATTTATGGTAACTCCATTTAGGATGTTTCTGGTAAGCCCTCTTCTCTCAGAAAGGCATTAACATGAACATTAAATATACTGTTAATTAAGCTCTGGAGTCCTAATGCCCAAGAATACTTTGCCATTGTATGGAGGTATATCCCAAGTGCTTATGAAACAATGCTGATGATTTTCTTTTAATTTCAGAGTGAATACAGAGAGAGATCCTTCCCGTCATGAGATGTTAGAAACCTTTTATTTGGCTTCATTTCAATAAAAAATTCATTGTAAGATGATAATGTCAAGCAAAAAAAGAGCATTTAATTTGAGGAAAGGATATCCTATGTCATTGTGTAGAAGTGAACTCTTCTGATTGGCAGAAAAATTAAATGCATAGCTGAGAAAAATTGAATGTAGAGCTAGGAAAATTCAAGACAGATCTAGCATGAAAAGCAGATATGGTGCCATGATGATATAGAGTGGAAAGCACTTGGATCATACAACCACAGAGCTATTCCCTGCAGAAATGTAACTGCCCTCTTAGGTAAAGCTTAAGATTCAGTTCCATTAGTTAAAAGCATCAGAAAAATAATTAGCATTCCTCCGGTAATGATAGATACTAAACTACTTAATAGTTTGCTAACTAGTTCGCTAGTTTGCAGAAGAGTAATGCTAATGCCTTTGTGTTGGCGTTATCTGTAGTGTAATCTTGTGAAAGACATCAGAGAATTGATCTATTAAAAATATATCCTCATCCAGGCCTCATCAAGGGCACCCAGATGGAATAAGCATTAGAACGCTGTCCTGTTTACAGTTTATAGTCACTAAAATTAAGTTATTCCAGATGACATCAAAATACTACAGTTCAATAATTTGTTACCACACTGTGCTGTGTCTAAAACATTTGGCTAGTGCATTTGGAGCTGGTTCACTATTATTACTGCAGTTCATTGCACAATTCAGATGTGTGCAGAGAGAATTTTCAGCAAATACAATAAAAAATGTTCTTCCTTTTTATTTTTTAAAGATAGTATTTTATGCTATAATTACAACACATACTGTCTACAACTAGTATATTAAGAATAACTATTGGTATAAAAAAATTCTATCAACATGGATCTCAAAGGCTTTTGTGAAGTTCAGGATTCCATTGTGCCAGTTTTCTTTTCTATGCAAAATAGTTTGCCAGTTTCTAAATGAAAAGATTCTCTGAGGAACTGGAACAAACAAACATAGCATATGGTTGGATTGCTAAAATCACTTGTAAAAATAATTCTACATTTTCTACAGATACTTGATGTGGCAGATGTAGCTGCAGCACTTTAATTATAACTATGATTTTGGGTAGTTATCACAACAAAGTCAATACAGTTAAATGTGTTGATTCTATTTCATAGCTATTTCCAAGGTTTCCAAGGAAAGATCTTGACTGCAAGCTTGGGGTTAAGAATGAGAATGTGAAAGACATAAGGACATATACTACTGAAGTGTACAAAAGTACCAAAGAATTTTTAGTGGTCTCCACCTTAAGACAAAGAAGAGATGAAAAAAAAATGGGAATGCACATGGTCAACTGTGTAATGCTGGATGAAGAGACAGATATTATTTCCTGATCCAAGCACTGATCCATTTATTCCCTGAAGCATGAGATTATGAAGATGAATGGAATTCTCTTCACTGTCATTTTTCAACACAATATGCCACCTGCATTATCTGACATTCACAATTTATAAGCATTTTACATTTTGGAAAGCATATCAAGACCTCAATGCTCTTTTCTTCAAAATATTAGTACAAATAGTTTCGTGGCTTTTATTTATATAAAAGAAAAGGAAAAATCTTTTCCCTTTATGAGTTTACTTATAAAGTATACTTTAAAATACTTTTCCAGCAAAATATTCTACATAAAACTGACTTTGCAAATAAGTGATCTTGAGCTTACTCATAAATAAAATTAACAACTAAACTAATTGTCCAGTCCATTATATCTTTGCACATTTAAAGCACTAGGAGGCATAGTCTTACTTTGACCTTTATACAGAATGGCATTAGCTATATTGAATAGTTAAATGATGAAGACATCAGATTTAACAGATTACAGCTGAATAAATATTTCGTCCTGAAAAAAATAGTATTAAAATACTACCTTGGTACATTCAAAATGAATCATAAGTTTGTGCCAAATTTACAGATACCTGTGGCTGGAAAAAAAAATAAAAAAAAATCAATGCTTTCATCCAAACAATTATTTCTTTTGGAAATATAGATAAAATTAACAAAAAAATGTAAAATGTTCAGAAAAAAAAAAAAGCAAAAATCAAATGGTTTGCATTGAATGACATTTTAATCTAGCAATTTGATCCTATGCTACTTGAATGACAATTTTTGTATTTTTAAAATATTTTTTTACAACTGATGTAACAAGAACTTATATATTCATCTTGAGTGGTTAATATTTTTTTACATTTTTCTGCAACTTAGAGGGCAGCATTTTACTAAAAAATATGCCCTCAATTTTTTTCTTTATCAAAGACGTTGTTTTCTTTTTAGCATTGAACTCAAGATAAAATGGAGGCAATAACTGTGATTGCTTACAGATATTTTGTCCATCATAAAGTAGATGTAGCTGTTTGTTTTTTATACCCACATTCACCTAGCTTTGTTCCCAGGTGTTTATTGAAAGTCATATATTTCATGCAGGGATGGCTCAGTGGTTCATGAATCAATTACAACCCTTATTTCTAAAGTAAACAAGCCCTCAATTTCAGTTTTCTTTAATACATCAGAATGTAATTTGCAACTGTTTAGTAGCTGTCACACAAGCATCTGAGCTGTGCAAACAGTACATGCAAAGAGATAACAGTGGGGCTTTGGATGCTGGAAAGCAAAGCAAGGAGAATCAACTATTCTAAGTCATTCCCTCAGTAAATTGGATCACTCAGAGCACACTGAGAAGGCAAGCATCACTTAAATCACTATTACTGAAGATCCAAACGCAAGTACAGATGAAATTACTAATTTATTAATCATAAATTATTTAATAATAGTAATATCTTAATTATCATTTTAAAAATTATTTTTCACTCAGTCCCACAGAAGCTTGCAAAATTCATACAATTTTTTATTCTTTCTTAGCTATTACAATAGTATTTTTAGGAAGATGTATGGTCTTCTGCTTTAATCTAAAACTGTTCTGAAGAGTGTATCTTCACCCACTTCAAAAGTGCTATAAAATGTTTTTCTTTTCTGTACACACTCCATTGTAAACTGATGTTCACTGATCTTCTGTAAGTTCTTGTAAGTTGTGCAGCTGTACACTACACTGTAAGATGTAGTGTTCTCATGCCCAATACACAGTGGCAAAAACACACACTACGGAAATGGAGTTATCATTAAAGCAGAAAATCCATAACAATATTTTTTTTCTTAGAATCCATAATTACATTAAATAGCATGTTATTTTTATTAAAATACTAATGTGATAGTTCACCAAAACTTTTCACCTAAAAGAATCAATTTCCAGACCTAAAAACACTGGTCTAACAAGTGATATTTGAGAAAAGAGGTTGGCTAGAATTTAACAGCCCATATTCTCAGTGGGGGAAGTTCTTGTCTCTAAATCTCCAAATGATCGAGAAAACTTCAGGTTCAGTGAAGGAACAGGATAACATCAAGAGCCAAGGGATGGTTAAGCCAAGAGATGGTAAAGTACTGTCTGAGAGTGACAAGGCTAATGGCAATATTTACATTCTTCCAGGGAGTACTGCAGTTCAGGAGCACATCTGAAATGCTTGTGTGCCAACATACTCTGTACAAGGAACAAATGAGAAGAACTGATAGATTTATTTCTTTCCCAGACTTATGATATCACTGGTATTAGCGAGATATGATGGGATGAGTCTCTTCACTGAAGTGCTGCGATGAAGGGTTGGCAGACATGAACTGAGAATGTCATTCTGACACAACAAGGAAGTCTGGGAAATTCTTAAATCATGTTGAAGATAACATGCTGTCACAAGTACTGAGTGAACCAAGCAGGAAATGTGTCCTCCTCAATCTACTGTTTGAGAATAGAAAAGGCTTTGTGGAAGAGATGATAGCTGTCTTGGCCTCAGTAGTAATGAAGTAGTTGAGTTCAAACTTTTGGGCAAAAAGAGAAAAAAGTCAGCATAGATATTACCCTGGATTTTAAAAGAATAAACTTTAAGTTACTCAGAGAGCTAATTAGAAGTGTCTCCTGGGAATCTTCTCTACAAGGCTTAGGTTTCCAAAGAGGTGATCAGTTTTCAAGAACCTACTTTTAAAAGCCCAGGAGCAGGAAATCCCATTGTGCTGCAAGTCAATCATAGTGGGGTAGAAGACTTTTCTGACTGGATAGGGAACTTTTTCTGCAACCAGGGCAGAAAAAGAAAATAAATGACCTCTGGAAGAAAGATTAGGATCTACTGGGAGATTGCAGAGGTGCAATTTGCATCTTCAGGGAGAAAACAAGAAAAACCAAAGCTCAACTTGAGTTTACATTGGCCAGTGTGGTGTCAAAAAAAAACAAAAAAGGTTTTATAAGGTAAAATAAAGAAAGGGGAATAAGGAAAAGGTGGAGGTGTTTAATTTCTTTTTCAGTATTGGAGGACCATAATGGGAGAAGTGACTTTTCATTTGTGGCCACTAAAATCGCAAGGGATTGATTGTATCAGCTCACAGCATCCTCGAGAAATTGGCCAACCATGAATTAAGCTGATTCAGGTTACGCTGGATGATGAACTCAATGAATAACAGTGCTCAAAGGATAATTGTGACAGGGCTACGTCTGGCTACTGGCTGGTCGCTAGCAGTGTTCCCCAGAGCTCCATCCTAAGGGCAGTTCTCAGTTCTGTTCAGTACTGTTATAAGTGATCTATATGCAGGAGTTGAATGCATCCTTTGCAAGTTTGCTAATGATAATAAACTGAGAGGCATTATTGACTCTCAGAGGGGACAAGAGGAATGTGGACAGATTGTAGCACTGGACAATCAACAATGGCATGAAATTCAACAAACGTAATTGTTGGGTACTGCACCAAGGACAGAGTAATGACAGACACAGGTACAGATTAGGAAATGAGTAGCTAGAGAATAGCTCAGCAGAAAGAGATCTGAAGGTGATGGTCAACAGCAGGTTTAGCATGAGTCAGCACTGTTTCTTGGGCAAATCGGATTTTGGGGTACATTAAACATAGCATAGCCAGCCAGTCAAAAGAAGTGACTCTTCCAGTATATTTAGCATTGATGGAGTCTCACATTGAATACTGTACACAATTCTGGGCTAATAAAATAATTTTTTTTATTAAGGTGTTTGAAAACATCCAGAATAGGGCAACATATATAGTAAAAGGGCTAGAAGGCACTGTCATATGAGAGGAGGCTGGGGACACTCGGGTTGTCTAGCCTAGAGAAAAGATGGCAACCTCACTGCTGTCTTCAACTTTTTGAGGAGGGGAAGTGGAGAAGGAAGTGCCAATCTCTTCTGTCTAGTAACCAATGACAGAATGTGTGGGAATGGAACATAGATACACCAGGAAAGGTTCAGAGCATATATTAGGAAAAATTTATTTACCACCAGTATGATGAAACATTTTCCATGCCTGTCAGTGTTCAAGAGGCATTTGGATAATGCCTTCATTAAATATGCTTTAACTAGTTGCTAGTCGGGCAGTTGGACTAAATCTTTTGGAGATACCTTCAAACTGTTCTAGTCTAGTCTAGTATAATTTAATCTACTCATTTTTGTATCTGTATTTGCATTGGTTGGTAATTTCTATCTATTTCAGTGATCTTAAACCAAACTAGAACCATTAAATTACTAACAAATAATTATCTTAAAAATAAGCTTTTCCCGTGGACATGTACAAAAGAATTTGGAAACTGTCAATTAAAAAACATATTAATTACTTTTAAGTCATTCTAGCACACTCATTACCATCTAATTGATTCCTAAAACCCTGATAAGTTTAATTAGTATTTTAATGTCTTTTTATTGCATAATTGCACTTTAATTTTTGTGATCAAGAGGACAATGTAATCAAAATGTGTTCATTCAGTGTTTGAATGAATGCATTCCATTACTTCACTACATTTATGACTGAAATATTCCAAGGCTGGAATTCCTACTGAATCAATCTTGACTTGAATTGGTTCCCAGTAGTAATTCTTTTTTCTATTGGTACTTTTGCAATAATTTGGAAGTGTAAGCTCTTCTAGTTCTAGTGTTAAAACAAATGAAGAAAAGCTTATCCCTTCTACCTATTAAAGAAATATAACTGTGTAACGGTAAAAAAAAAAAAAAGAAAAATGTTGCTACAGTCCCTCAGAGTCTGGAAAAGACCATACTTCCTCCCCCTTTTTCTTTTTAAGATCACTTCTATACTGACCACATAACCAAATTAACTTTAGGACACAAAAAAATTAGGACATAAAATGAAAGGAATCCATCGTTCAAAGCAGATGCATTGGAATCATAGCAACATAAAACACAGAAAATAAATGAAAGCTCATTTTCATAAGCATAGCTATCGAAAAGACTGGTACTGTAGCTCTGGCTTATATTTATTTATTTATTTATTTATTTATTTATAAATTTATTTATTTATTTATGAATTTATTTATATAATGATATAATGGTTTTTTTGAATGTCTGATAAGTCAGAAGTCTCCTGAGGAAACAAAAAAATTTTATATGTTCAAATTGCTACTGACCTAAAATCTAGTTAAGCATTAATTCATTCAGTCAAAATGGTCCTCTTCCAAATTATCAGTTATGTAATTGATCTAACAGACAAAACTTTAAACTGTGTTTCTGTTACATTTCTGTGATTATGTCTAATTTGAAATTCCTTTTAATTTAGTACTTCATTCAGTACTTCAGCAGATACATTTAGAAAACACTTTACATATTAAAATTGGCTTTGAGACATCCATTATACATCTGAAAACATAAACCAAAGTCATATATACCAGAAAGTGAAAAGTCCCAGAAATGCTCCAGCAGTATCTGTACATATCAACAATGTGAATGTATGGCTCAAGTCTCAATTCCATACTGTGAAATTGATAGCTAGGATTCTGATACAATGCTTTGGACTATGCAGATACTTTTTCCTAAACAATTCCTCAGGACAGGCTAGTAGGTCCAAACAGGCAATATGAATGGACACCTTTAGAGAGTGAGTTATTTCATCCAGGTGGATGGAACCTTGCTATGCCCACCATCCTCAGTGAGCCACCACCACCTTTTTTTTACTGTCCTGCTTCTACTGGTGTAGGAAAAGTTTGATGTCTCTCAGACTTAAGTCAGAACATTTATGTGTATTGGTAAATAAATTAAACACCATGATCCTATGGAGAAGATGGTTAAAAGTGATAGGATTTGTCTAAAGAATGTTACACCTTTTTCATAGAATCACAGAATGACTGAGGTGGGAAGGAACCTCTGGAGGTCATTTCACAACTGCTTTGCTCAGTGCAGGTTGCCCAGAACCACATGCAGATGGCTTTTGAAGATCTCCAAGGTCTGATACTCTCGAGCATCTCTGGGCAACTTCTGACAGTAGGTGGTCACACACACAGTAAAACATACATATGCATATACATACATACGCACATATTTTTATTTTAAAAGTACCTGATATTAAATGAAACTTTTCATTTGATTATGACAGAATATTTTCACCAAGTTCTTTTTTCTACCACTTAAGGTTTTCCCCAGTATCTGGCACGTAGTCTATGAAAGAGTATTTTCTCAGAATTAATATTTTTTTTTTCTGTAACAACTTATATTGGCTTTTAATTTCTTTGAGACACAAAAATGTCAATTGATGAAAACAATTTAAAATGACTTCTCACTTGTGACATTAGAATAAACTCCCTACCCACACATGTACATGTACATGTATTTCTCTTAAAAAGCAAATGGATCGTTAGCCTTTTGAACAAATGCTTTACAGTTAACAAAACAAATGCATGTTTACTTTTCTGACTAAAACTAGATAATAACTGTAAGTTTAAGGTACTCTGATCCTTTTCAAAGCCTACAAAAGCAAGAAAGATATCTAGCAAGAAAAGTTAAAAATAACAAAATTGATGGGCAGATCCTTCAAAATGTGAACAATGCAATTCCAAAGTAATATATTGCTGGAATATATAATTACTTCATATTGAGAGAAGTCAATTCAGATTCAGACTGTTCCAACTTGGGACTCGTAGTAATGTGAAAAACACTCTGCTAGTTAAGGTTTTGAGTCAATTGCCTGGGAATTAAAATCTGGGATCAGTCCCTGTTAAATCACCTTAGAAAAGGACACTGGTTGAGGTGTTGGAGATTCCACAAACAGGCAATTAAAACACTTAGGAAAAGTGAAATCTGTATTGACCTTTTAAGTTACCTCTGCCCAGAATATTTCACCAATATATAACACAGTCTCAAAGACCAGACATGAAGATGATAAAGAAGAATGTAAATAGAGAATATTTTCAACGTTGTAGTGAACTTGTCACAAGAATTATGAATGCAAAAATACAGATTGGGCTTTAGTTCATATATTAACAGGCATCAGGATACTGTCTCCTCAAGTAATTGAGAAAGTAAGTATTCTACTGTTAATATCATACTTTCTGCAAGAGTTAAACAAATGTTCAACTATAATATTAGTAGCCTTATTACACACAGCCACATGGATAATTGCCATCCATATGAAATTAAAACTTCACCAAATGCGTTGCCTTTCAAGAAGCACTGAAAACAGTGCACTTTAGCATTCTTAGTGATTGTATATCAGTAAAAAGTAATTAGACACTTTAATAAAACTTTTCCTCAATTATCAGCAGGCCCAGCAACTGGATTGTATTTTCTCATGTATTTCAATATATTACGAGCACCCACATAAAGAGATATAAAGTCAAAACAAAATCTGGCCAAAACTTGATAAGATATAACCCTAGAATTGTTGTTTTGTTGACTTATTGGTTTGTTTTTTTTTTTTTTCTTCTTCAGTAAGTTTTTGTTTATTTGTTACTACAAAGCCATTTTGACAAGAAATAAAAGGCAAGCATTAAGAGATCTCAACGTGCTTAAGCAATTTCAGATCCTAATTTTTTACAACTTTAAGAAACTTTTCTACTGAAAAGTTTTCAATGAATATTTTCATACTTCATAGATCGTTTGAAAATATGTGTGAGCTGTGGTAGGCTATGTCTCAGTGAGCTTAGTACTGCATTTTTAAAAGATAGTATTTTTGCAGGAGAATTTTCTCCTCTACTGCACAGTACATTTGACTCATCTTGTGATTAAACTCACTGTTTTAGCTGCCTGCACAGAAATCAATGCCATCCTGAAATAAAAAATTCTTGATTAATAAATGTCTGGAGAATTGTGTCCTGACCACTAACAGACAAATTAAAGATTTAATGCATTTATTTAGAAAAGTTTTGGGTTTTGAAAGCCAAATAAAACATCAGCTTAAAAATATAAAAATAAAATAAAAATGATCAAACAATATGCTTGACTGGTCACCTTTCAAATAAGCCCTAGAAGAAGCACAGAATCACAGAATCATACAGAATCACAGAATGGCTAGGGTTGAAAGGGATCTCAAGGATCATGAATCTCCAACCTCCAGGCCACATGCAGGGCCACCAACCTCCACATTCAATACTAGACCGGGCTGCCCAGAGCCCCATCCAACCTGGCCTTGAACACCTCCAGGGATGGAGCATCCACAACCTCTCTGGGCAGCCTGTTCCAGCACCTCACCACTCTCATAGTAAAGAATTTCCCTCTGACATCCAACCTAAATCTTCCCTCCTTCAACTTAAAACCATTTCCCCTTGTTCTGCAGTTATCAACCCTTTCAAAGAGTTGATTTCCCTCCTGTCTGTAGGCTTGTAAGAGATTATTTAATTTTCATTGTCTGAAAGTTTGCGGGGACACAGATGGACTTGTTCAAGTCCTGCTGGCCACCCCTCTTCTGATGGAGCCCAGGAAACCATTTGCTTTCTAAGCTGCAAGGGCACTCTGCTGGCTCATGTTAAGTTTTTCATCCATCAGGACCCCCAGGTCCTTCTGCGCAGGGTTGTTCTCAAGGATTGCTCCTTCCAGTATGTTTGGATGCCTGGGATTCCTCTAGCCCAAATGCAAAACTCCACACTTAGCTGTGTTGAAAATCAGATTCACCCGGGTCCACCTTTCTAGCCCGTTGAGGTCCTTCTGAATGGCATCCCTTCCTTCTATCGTGTCAACCACACTACTCAACTTGGTGTCATCAGCAAACTTGCTGAGGGTGCACTCGATTCCATCACCGATGTCATTGATAAAGATGTTAAAGAGCACTGGTTCCAAGACAGACCCCTGGGGAATACCTCTCATTACCGGCCTCCACCTGGACATAGAACCATTGATGACCACCCTCTGTCTGCGGCCTTTCAACCTATTTCTTATCCATCAAATGGTCCACCCATCAAATCCACATCACTCCAATTTGGAGATAAGGATGTGGTGGGGGACCAAGTCGAAGGCCTTGTTCAAGTCCAGGTAAATGACATTGGTCGCCTTTCCCTTGTCCACCAATGCCATCACTCTGTCATAGAAGGCCACCAGATTGGTCAAGCATGACCTTCCCCTGGTGAAGCCATGCTGACTGTCTCAGATCACACGCTCATTTCTCATTTGATCAAGCATGTCATCCAGGATGATCTGTTCCATGATCCTCCCAGGCACAGAGGTGAGACTCACCGGCCTGTAGTTCCCGGTGTCCTCCTTGCTCCCTTTCTTGTAAATGGGAGTGATGTACCCTTCCTCCAGTCATCCAGGACCTCACCTGACAGCCACGACTTTTCAAATATGATGGAAAGCGGCTCAACAACCATCTCAGCCAGCTCCTTCAGAATCCTGGGATGCATACCATCTGGCCCCATAGACTTGTACACATTTGTCATGGTTTTATGATTTTTGGTTATCAGTATTCCACATCATAAGATCATGTAGTGTACTGAGAGTAAAGGTGTTAATGCTCCAGTTCCAGATACCTGTCTGGAAGAGAAGAAGAACTACATACCCCTCAGGGCTTTGCGGTCAAAGGGGAGATATAACTCCTGGCAAGGTCACCTGATGTGCTCCTCTTTGTCAGCTCTTCTTCATCTGCTCATCATCTACTCTTCTTCGTCTTCCTGCTGCTCAACTGGACTGCACATCTCACCTCAGTGTTATGGTGAGGCCTATATCCCTTTTGAACATTCTCTCTCTCATTATATTTGATTTATTAGCTTCAATTCTAATTATATTCTATTATGATATGTTATCTTGCATTCCGATACTATATTTAGTAAATTAGTTTGTTTCTCCTCAGATTGTTGCTGCTGTTTTTAATTATTTTGGGGTCCCCTGTTTCCCTTTTCCGGAGACATGGATTTTGCGAAATCCCTCCACCCCGCTAGTCACAGAACTGGGCCAAACCAGACTGTAAACTGTTGACAACATTCAGTCTCATGAGGTGATCTCAGACCTGCTCTGTCCTCACAGTGGGGGGGTGGGATTTACTGCCCCGGTCTCCACCTAGAGGTTTAGGGCTCACAGACGTGAGAAGTACTGGAATCCTGGCTGCTAGTGAAGATTGAGGCAAAGAACTCATTCAGTACCTCAGTTTTCTCTTCGTCCGTAGAAGCCAGTTCTCCTTTTACATTTACCAAAGTAAGTACACTTGCTTTGAACTGTCTCTTCTGGCCAATGTACCTGTAGAAAGTCTTCCTATTGTTTTTCATGTCCCTTGCCAAGTTCAGTTCCGCCTGCGCTTTGGCTTTCCTGATGCCACGTCTGCAAGTCTGGGTGGCATCCCTGTGTTCTTCCCAGGTGACACGTGTGACACGCCCTTGTTTCCAGAGCTTGTATGCACCTTCCTTTCTTCGACCTCAACATGCCCAGCAGGTCCTTGCCGAGCCATGCTGGCCTACTACCTACCCATGCCGGCTTCTTACCTAGAAACAGTAGTTATATCTTTTTTTCTTATATAAATCTCATGCCTATTAAATACTCAGATCAAAAACAATTACTGAGCTACAAATGTATGTCTGTTTTGTACAGTGTTTATCAAAATTCTTTAATGATGCCCTGACTAGACAGGTCCAAAAGTATTGTGACATATCTAGGTTTCCCTCTGTCAGGATTTCCTTATGATACTAAACCTACTCACTGTTAAGATACCATTACATATTAAGTGTTTCAATTATTAAGATATAAATATTAATAAGATTAAATAAAAATTTTCCAAACATATGTAGGTTGCTCTAAAATAATGCCTCCTATTTATTTCCATAGAAAACGGAACAGATACATGCAGTATAATAACAGTATTCAATAAAGAAAATTCTCAGCCTCAAAGAACTGTTTTTCAACAAAGTCATCACATTAGCTATGCATTTTGACCATCGATGATAAAGAGCCTGCATGCCACTCTTGTAAAAATCTGCACCAGCAGAGGTGACCCACTCTTTCACAGCTGCTATGATGACACCATTATTAAGAAAATGTTGCCTATACAGTCCAGCTTTAATCAGCCTGAATAGCTGGAAGTCAGAAGGCACCAAATCCGGACTACGTGGTGGGTGTGTGAGATAGTCCAAACAAGAATTGCAGTGTGCTCCACAGTCTTCAAACTGGTATCAGGCCTGGCATTATCATGTTGCAGGAGAAAAGCAGTCTTCTTCTCTGGCCTGACTCTGGAAGTTTGAGCTTTGAACTTAGTCAGCACTACAATGTAGAATTTAGAGCTGATGGTCTGTCTGCATTCCAGAAAATCCGGAAGGATCACCCCTCTCCTATCTCAAAAAGACAGTGCATGTAACTTTACCCTCTGAAGACTGTTTCTTGAACTTTATTTTCAGTGGGGAATTCACATGTTGCCATTCCATAGACTGTCATTTTGACTCTGTTTCATAGTGGTGTTACCATGTCTTGTTACTGGAAACAACCTCATATTAATTCCGTAGGTCCTGACAAACATAACTATAATTTTTTTTCTGTTCCTCTGAATATTTGTGGGATCCACCCAAACTTAGCCGTATTCCAATGTTGCCACAATTGTTTACAGTACGTTGCAGCCAATATTCAACTCCATAAACAGTTCCTTTTTTATAATATGTCAATTTGTACAGACAAGCTGATCAAGATTCTCTTCATTTTGTGGTGTGACAGCTGTGCATGACCATCCTGAGCATGATTTGTCTTTCACATAACTACCACTATTGCCAAAACACCACTCACTACCTCATATCCACTGTTTGGTCTCCAGAAATGTTCAGCAAGTGCTGATGAATGTTAGTGGGTGCAATTTTTTCCTGCATGGAGGAATTCAGAGACACATCTTTGGATCATCATAGAATCACAGAATCACAGAATCACATAATGGCCAGGGTTGAAAGGGATCTCAAGGATCATGACTCTCCAACCCCCCGTCACAGGCAGGGCCACCAACCTCCACATTCAATACTAGACCAGGCTGCCCAGAGCCCCATCCAAGCTGGTCTTGAAAACCTCCAGGGATGGAGCATCTAACAACCTCTCTGGGCAGCCTGTTCCAGCACCTCACCACTCTCATAGTATAGAACTTTCCCTGACATCCAACCTAAATCTTCCCTCCTTCAACTTAAAACCATTTCCCCTTGTCCTGCAGTTATCAACCCTTTCAAAGAGTTGACTCCCCTCCTTTATATAGGCTTCCTTTAGATACTGAAAATCTGCAATTAGGTCACCCCATAGTCTTTTTTTTCTCCAGGCTGAACAAGCCCAGCTCCCTCAGTTTGTCTTCATAGTGAAGGATACGCATTTCCATGCCAGAAGTCATTTTGTCAGGTTACCCCTCTGCTGCCATCAGTCATATGGTAACCAAACATAATGGAATGTTCGTAGGAAGGCTCAGCCTTTACTGCTATCTACCTCTACTGCCTCTACCAAGATCTGCCTCTGACACTGTGAGCTAATGTCATAAAATAGGAGACATTATTTTCAGAGCAGCCCTCATACTTGAAGTATAGCAAAAGAGCTAGTGATTTACATAGACTAATAGTATTAAACTCCATGATTTAAATAATTAATCAAAAAAATGTTATGTAATTTAAGTATATTTTCTAATGCTCAATCTATCTAATAAAGTTGACATTCAAGACTATTTACAAGAAAGACGTATCATTTCAAGAAAGAAGCTTCCAATTGATTTTGGATCAGGCATCCTTCTGGTTCAGGTTGTATGTCCATCAGAATAAGAATGAGAAGTGTAACTCTAGTAGGACTTTCAGAACCAAACTTTCTGTCAATCTGTTAATTCATCTTTTCATAAAAAAACCCTCAGAATGAACTTCCATTGTTTCCTTTTTTAAGAGTTTTACATCACTGTTCTCCAATTTCTGATTTTACTTGCTTATCACAGATACAAGTTTGGAATCACAACTAAGCAAGAGTTTTCTGGTTTCAACAAGTAAGCAAATTATATATAGAATTGCAAAAGCTCTAATATTGCAAAGTCATGTCCTCAGAAATTTTTAATTCCAGAAATTTTCAGTAGGGCCCCATTACTTGACAAGGCAGCTAATCTATGAACAAGTCTCAAGAATCTTAAGAATTGAAGCGATGACTGAAAACTTAGACTTAATTACTATTGCTGGGAACACCTCAAGTTCATTTTCTTGTTGCCCGAAATACAGTTAATTAGCTCAAAATATATGACACGTAACATCATCAGATTAAGTAAAGCATCAGCTGATAATTAGAGCAATGCTATTGGTCATCACAAAAGTATTTCCTTCTTACACATCCTCTTACAAACCAAATAATGCAACTTATCTTTGGGAGAATGGCTAGGAGGTGAATGTGAATCTCCTTTTCTAGATTACTATATTATTCCAGGAGAGGAGTAAAAGGAGCCTCGCATCTCTCATTTTGCTGTCCTTCGACTCTATAAATGGCAATCATAATTCATTGGGGTACAAAGCAAGGGGGCACAAGGAACAGAATTCCAAGATATGGGAGTCAGGAAGAAAACAAGGGGCCTCATGCCCTAACATCTGCAGTAAATCTGAACTGATGTGATGACCTTCTAAGTTTGGATTTCAGATCTGCACACCTCAGCACCTCACATCTAGTGTTGATCTGCTGACTGCTGACCTCAAATTCTTTCTGGAGTTCACAGTAAACAGAAGCAAAACTTTGAAGGGAAACGGGTAACTTCCCCCACAGTGGCACATGCCTACTGACCAAAAAGTTCTCCGAGGAAGTAGGAATTCAGTTGGGGTTACTCCAGGATAGAAGTGGATATTTAGTTTTGTTTACAACATCCCAAGCAATGTTTTAAAAAATTACTGTTTTAAAAGAACACTGAATTTGCCTCTGGTAGTACTGCACCAACATTCATATTCAGATGAAGATTAAGGGTCTATAAACCTCAGTTTTTGTCTTCTGTCTTCCTTCCTTAAAAAGGCTGGGTATTTTCTTGTGGGATAAAGATCCAGCAGGACTGGCTGTGCAGTCATCATATGGAGAGACAGTGCTGGGACTTGGAATAGTGACATCCGTGTCACCACTGGCTCTCCACGAATTGTGGAACTTATAGCAGTGGTTTGTGTGTTTGAGAGAAGGTCTGAACCCATCAATATAATAACAGATTCTGCTTATGTTGCAGGTATAGTGATGCGACTGGAACACTCTTATCTAAAAGAAACAACAAATGCACAATTGTTGGTGCTTCTTTTGGTCTTAAAATGATTCCTGGACCATTGCTCAGAATGTTACTTCATTCAGCATGTTCATTCATGTTCCTCTCTGCCGGGCCCTATTTCTGAGGGTAATTGCGCAGGCAAACAAATTGGCAGAAGCAGTTGTTGTCCCCGATCAGTTTGTTCAAGCACGCTTGTCTTATGATTTTTACCATCAAAATGCAAAAGCATTACAGTGTGCCTTTCAAATGACCTCAGACCAGGACCAACAGTCTTGTCCAGATGGTCAAATTATTGCACCAAACCCTTCTATACGTATTAATCCTCGTGGATTAAATTCCTTAGAGATTTGGCAAACAGATGTTATGCATATACCAGAATTTGGGAAGCTCCGTTATGTTCATGTTTCTATTGATACTTTCTCTACCTGCATTTTTGCATTGGTACATACAGGAGAAAAAGCAAATGATGTCTGTAAACACTTTTTATTAGCCTTTGCAGCCCTTGGGTCCCTAAAACAATAAAAACAGACAATGGGCCAGGATAGCTCCTTCTTTCAGCAGTGGGGTATTCAACACCTGACAGGTATACTCCACTCTCCCATAGGCCAAGCTATTATTGAACAAGCACAAGATACTTTAAAGATCATGCTTCAAAAACAAAAAAGGGGGAGTGCGGGTATGATCCCCTCAGGAAATAATAGCTAAAGCATGTTATGTTCTTAATTTTCTAAATCAGTGGACAACAGAGGGCCCCCCAGTTTATAGGCACCTTGGTCAAAATGCTTTAACTCCTGTCAAGGAAAGAGCACAGGTTATGGTAAAAAATCTGAATTCTAATAAATGGGAATGGCCCCATTCATTGATAACGTGGTGATTTATGGAATCAAACTCTACAACCCAGAGTTAGGTTATCAAGCAGGTATGTTTTTATTCAGTATTTTGCGCCAAGCTGGGTGCAAGAGGGATAGCTCCTTCAAACTTGCACACCATTGGACAAAAGCTTGGTACAGATATAGGCCGAACTAATAAATAATAAATAATTTTCCCGGAATTCATATACATATTCATTACATTTTCGAGAACACATCAGCATATGGTCCCTCCCTCTTGCATGTGCGCCCTGGGCAGTGGGGGTCTCCTTCTGGTGGTCATGGGATGAAGGCTCATTGTCTTTAACCGAAGTAATTCGATCCTGACCCACTCCTTGTGTGATGTTTTCTGCAAGTTTACAATAGAGTTTCAAGATGTTCTTTTCATATCTGGCTTCACATCCTGCTTATCTGCATTCCTATACAATAGTTAACCCTTATCTTGTCCTCTCTTTACTCACATTCCTATACAATGGTTAACCCTTATCTACTGCACATCCTGCTTGCATTCTTTTGTCTTGGCTTCCTTTATAGGCGGCCCATGTCTTCCCTTCATCCCCTAACTCAGTGGGGTCGAGTCTATGCTTGTGTCTTAATAGGAACAGGTCTGAGATGGGTGCGCTCAGACCTCTCAACTCAGCTGTCTCAGCATCGGCAGTAATGTGATCACTACACTTCCAGCAGAGGTTTGGACACTCACTGTCAAGTCACACTTTGTCAAACTGCCTCACCAAGAAATCATAAGAACTGGAATCTTTGGGAATTGGTTAACATGGACTATTGTTGGTACTCTAAAGAACCCATCATTTGTTCAGTATGTTAATTTTAGTTTGCTACTTTTAGAATTGTTTCTGAACCATGCTACTTTTTCTGTTAATAGAAAAGGGGGAGATGTGGGATAAAGAAGGTTGTTGTATTGCTAATAAGTGGTAAAGCTCAACATGAGCCAGACTTATACAAGCTGCCTAACCCTTACATGTAACCAGTCTTGGTTGAGCGAGAAAACTGTTGTGTTGGGCGGGTATAAAAGGTGGTAAGAGCCCACAATAAACGCCTTTTGTTCTGCACCAGTGAAGGAGTCCACACTTCATTTGCCTCTCCACAAGAGAACCTGGGGCTACCCTGCGACATTGTCTAACGGGCACAGTACAGAAAACAGAATTAGCTACTGCTAGTAAAACTACCAGTCCATTTCCACAGGCTGTTCTGGTTTGTCTGATGCATCAGGTATTATTACCTGAGCAAAGGAAGCGGATAAGTCATTGTATTATAACAATAAGTCTTTGCAGTTGATGAGTACTGGGATTGCTTATTTCCAAACATGATAAAGGCTTTAAAAGTTAATGTGCATCTTGTACTGAATAATAATAGGAAAATAATATAATGAATATTTAATCACCACTTAATTAAATTTTCAGGATACAAAAGCTACTAAGCAATTAAGCAAATATTCTGTAGTTAAGGGCATAATTAAAGGGCCTACCTGCTTCCTGCATATAACGTCATTTTAAAAACTTTACATTTCTCCAATCTCTACTATGGGGAAATACCTTTGAGGCAGAAAGCAGATTATGCAGGAACGTTTCATTGTTTCCTCAAAGCTTACAGTTAAAAGCAATGTCTGAAATGATTTGCATAATAATCAGTCACAGAAGGAATTGTTCACTAAGCCTACCATACTAAGGGTCAGTGTTATACAGCTAAATCTGCTGAAATAATAGAATGTACTCTTTTCAGCAGTTTGGTACCTGTGACTGATTCATCACAAACTTCTATCTACAGTTATTAATCTGATTGGTACACTGCTTTCAAGCCTTAGTTAGAATCTGCTACATACTCTATTTGTAACACTCTAATCGAATCCTTCAATAGGAAATTGACAGTGGTATCAACTACTCTGGTGCACTTCATAAACTCCTTTTGATTCCAGTAGTCACTTTAATGAGACTGTTTATTCCATTTTTCTTGACACAAATCGTTAATGAAATAGTAGTTATGATGTCATTCATTCAACATCGAGTACTTTTCTTGAAATACGTTCATGAAGTTTCCCTAAGCTCCACAGGACTGTTATCAGCTAATTCAATGCTATTATCATATTCAATGAGTCACCTTTAAAAGAATGGTTAAACTACATAATGCTATGAAACAATGGACAATTAAGAAAACGTAAAAATAAAGGCAGCTTTGCTCATCATTACTAATGTATACCAGCTCATCCTTTTATGAAGAGAGCTGCTAAGAAGATCTAAGCTGCTGAAACAGCAGTGGCTTTGCAAAGTAAGCAAGTCAAAAGAAAATATAAAGATGTTCTATCTTTTCAGAAATGATCTCTACTGTAAAGTTCACTTCATACACAATAAAATAATTTAGCAGCAGACAGAAAGTATAAGCAGTTGTCATAAATTGATTTTATGTTGAATCCTAGGACATTCTACAATCCACATTAGTATTTAGTACTCTAACAGTGTTTTTTTTTGTTTTGTTTTGTTTTGTTTTTTTTAATGAGAAGACACTAATTTGACAGCACACCTACCTTCACTCCTCATTTCTCTACATAGGAATCCTGTAAACATAGAATATATTTTATAGTAACATAGCACTTAAAAGTCACTGAGGAGATCTATTTTGAAATTGTAATTTATAGAGCAAATGGCTATTTAGAAGGGGGGATAGTGATAGGACAAGGGGAAATGGCTTTAAACTGAGACAGGAGGGGTTTGAGTTAGATATTAGGAGGAAGTTTTTCACGCAGAGGATGGTGATGCATTGGAACAGGCTGTCCAAGGAGGCTGTGGATACCTCATCCCAGGAGGCATTCAAGACCAGGCTGGATGTGGCTCTGGGCAGCCTGCTCTGATGGTTGGCGGACCTTGCACACAGAAGGGGAGTTGAAACTAGATGATCATTGCAGTCCTTTTCAACCCAGGTCTTTCTATGATTCTATGATTCTATGATTCTATGATTCTATGAGTCTATGATTCTATGAGTCTATGATTCTGTGATTCTATAAAATGCCTTAGTTGCTGAAAGCAAGCACAAGCACATTGATGTATTATGTTTTTCATTAGTCTACTGTAGATCTACAGGACACGAATTATGCTTTAAATGGTACATTTTCTGATGAATTCTAGTTTCTTTGGAAACTGCCTCATTTGTATTATCTGCATGATCCTTTGAAAGGAATTTGCTCCATTCTAAGAAGTAGAAATTTGAGAGATCAGTAGCCTGGAGAAACTCTAATCTGGGATATCTTTTAGTAAAATACAAATTTCTGCTTAATATTTCTGCCAGAACAGTCACTTCCTCGCAGCCACTTAGCCTGTGCCTTTCCTTCACTTGGATGTGATCCGGTAAACTCTGAAATCGTCTGCCTTCCAGGGAGCTGAGTGCTTTGAGAATCCTATTTTGTGTAAAAATTAGTTAGATTGAGAATTAGGAAGCAAATATTCTGTAAAAAAAACTGTCTCTTCCCTTAAAGCCCATAGCAGAAGGTTCTGTATGTCAAGGCTTGCAGAAAACTATCTGCATGACTTGTTTCACAGCATCAATTAAGAACCTCAGAATTATTTTTTATTTTTTATTTTTTTGCCTAGAATAACTCCATTCTGAAATGAAAGCAGAAAGAGGGAGAAAAAATTATACCATTTATGTATAGGGAGCTTATATAGTCAGTAAAACTTCCCCATTTTTTTCGTAATCCACTGGGGGGAAAAAAAAAAAGAGAAATGGAGTCTCTGTCTTTCAGTCTTTCCTGATTACATTTCTGTGGGAAATAGTAGGGAAAAAAAAAAAAAAAAAATATATATATATATATACATATTCCTCCAAAATAATCTCAAAAAAAACTTGGTTTTGTTACTATTTTGATAAAGACTTTGAAACCCAAGCAAGTCATATTTTATACATGAATGAAAACAATTCTGACTAACTGACATTCTTCATAAACTCTCTAGTTGCATACTAAGTTGGTTATAAACTTAGCAATGAAAACCATCCTGGCTTTACGTGATATCTAACACCACTAATAGCATGAAAAGGTTTTTAAATCAATTGGATATACAATCCTGAAAGTGAGTGAAGCTAAGATAAATCAACGCTGGAACAAGATTATGCATGACACTTATAGATTCTTCATCACACAAAGATAATATCTTAAGAAAAGAGTAATTTCTGTAGTCCTTTCCAACCACAACTACTATGAGAATTAAACATATTTAATGAGAGCACATTAGGAGAAATGGAATGAAATGCAGGATATTAACAGTAAACATGAAGGAGGAGACAACTGTGTAGTAATGCCAAAACATTCCTTCCTTACTCAAAAGAATATCACTAAAAGCTAACTGGAATCATTGTCACTGTACCGTTTAACAGAAGAAATTCTTAGTTAAGCACCTGAGTAATAATAGTGAAGAGAGAAAAAGAATGAACTCAGTTAGTTTTTCTTTTCCCTTGATTTTGCATATCAGATTGCTATTACAGAAACGTTTTTATTATTCGGTGATCTTTTAGCCAGGAAAGTCTGAGCTTTCAAGCTGCAACAGTGCCACAGGAATCTTGTTCACATAATTTCATTCCTGTTTTCAGCCTGCAGTTTCCAGACTCAGAAATATAACACAACTTGATATTTGAATATGAGGAGCAGCATCATCATACTCAAAACACAAATTTCTCAGGGACCATCTTGAAGAACTATCAATTGAAGAAAACATTGTTTCTTGTCATATTACACTGAGTGAGCAAAACTGAAATATATTCAGAAATATGAATTTTGTTTGAATTATTTCTCCAAAACTTTTCCAGTTATATGATTTTGTTATTCTATTTCTCTCTTTGTCCATTGCTCGATTCCAAACTATTTCCAAAGTGTTTGCTAAATACTGCTAATGCACTTTTATTGAAAAAGAAAATATTTATGGAGTTCTTGCCCAGTCTCAGCTTCTAGTTTTCTGGAGGAGATACTGAAGAAACATAATATTTACTTAATCCAATTTTCATTCTGTCATACAGAATTCTGAAAATATTTGTTACTTTGACTATAATTTATCAAATGGAATTTAAAATTAAAAAGATCTCTGTCTATAATACTTAGGTAAAATTCAGTATTACATTTCGAAACCTTCTGGCAGCATAAAACTGTGGAAACATTACTTTCCATGGAAAGCCATGAAAAGTATGAGAGAAGCAACCCCTCCTAGGCCAGGTTAGTTGCTAGTCTAACACTGGGAGAGAGGTTAATGTCATTTATGTCAGACAACATAGGATAATGGAAAATATGGCTTGTTAGCTTCTTTGAAACTTTTTGTTTGTTTTTAATGAGATAATCAAACTGTCTGATTAGGTTAGTAAAGCCAACATACATAAACTAGAATATAAATTCTGTATGGATTTTGTTTCTAGCTCATATTTGTTTGTAACATATAGTCATGAGGATAATCAATGGAAGACAGATTCTAATGTGGCACTACTACCAAAAAGATTGTCACAGAAACTATGCACCCGAACAAGGGAAATATTAACTAGGCATGGATCAGTTATTTTATCCATTGTTTAGCAGTGGCTCTAATAACATTTTCCAAGCAGTTTGAAAAGAGTAATTGGAAACAGCTCAAAAACAATGATCCAGAATGATGTAAAACATGCCACTAGTGTTCATTTAACGACATTCTTCCCTGAAATCTATGTGACTTACCACATCAAAATTAAAGAGTTAATTATTCACACTTGCTTTATGAGTTAATATATCTAGACTGGATGCTTGAAACTAAAAATTGGATAGACTGTTTTTTTTGTTTTGTTTTGTTTTGTTTTGTTTTTTGAAACCATTGAGCACAATTTTTATCTTTAAATTGTCCATAAAAAATGACCAGAGAGAGCTTTTTTTTTTTTTTTAATTCCAGCTACATCACTGTAGTCCACTCCAATAGTAATGCCCCCCATTTATTTCCATGGAAACTACAACAGATATGAAGAGCACAATAACACTATATGATACAGCAAATTCTCACCTACAGAACATTATTTTTTTCAACAGTCACTATCATTAGCTGATTCACATGGATGAGCTGAACAAGATGCTTTTAATTTTGATATGAGACAGCTGTGCATGGCTGTCCTGATCATGGCTTGTCTTTCATGTCACTGTGACCAATGCTGAAATGTACCACACACAACCTTTCTGTCCTTACATCCACTTTTTGGTCTCCATAAACATTCAGCAAGCACTGAATGTCACTGCATGCAATTTATTCCTGTGGGGGAATTTAGTGACACACCTTTGCTTCATGTGGACTTTTATGTCAGACATCATTCTGTCAGACTGCCCCTCTGCTGCCGTTTGTCTCATGGCAACAACATGTAACAGAATATTTGTGGGGAGGTTAAAATTCTACTCAAATAACACCAACATCATCCTCTGACATTGTGAGCCAACATCATTAAATAGGAAGCATTACTTTCAGAGAAGCCCACATAGTCCTTTAGTATACACTGAAGAGAAAAAAATCACTTCTGATCTTAAGAGGCAAGTGAATTGAACCCAAGAATTGTTTGCATTTCTTTTTGACTGTGAAGAGTTTCTGTAGAACTAGCTTAGATACAGGTACATTGTAGGCACCTATATAATTTGCACTATAATCCATTGGATGTGTCAGACTGTTTGTGAGAACAACTGCATATGGTGTATCATGTAGGAAAAATAGAAAAGTAAATAATTCTTAAATATCTAAAATAACTCCCATGTGAAATGCCCCTAGAGGGGAAGCATCCAGCTCTGAAATTTATTTCTAAGTTAACATTCATGTTTCCTTTTGAAGGAAAGGAATTGTTTGACAGATTCCACAACCAAGAGATGGGTGCTATTGCAGAAAACAAGAAGCATGGGCTGCAGTATTTTGCTACTGAAGTAGGCAGAAATTTCTCACATATACCCTGTCAGAGCTGAGTTTTCTGAACACAACTTTGATATAATTGGTGATATGCAGGCATAGTTTATAGATTTGGATTTCTCGGATCACAGAATCACAGAATCACAGAATCACAGAATTGTAGGGGTTGGAAGGGACCTCTAGAGATCATCGAGACCAACCCCCCAAAGATTAAGAAGTAAAGGGCTGAAGAGGAGGATACGATTCTGAAAAATGCTCAAATGCTCTGCTTAATTTGTCTTTCTAGTCAAGCTGAGTTTGCAATATTAGCTTTAAGTATTCTTTTGCTTTGTTCTTCATTTTCACTCTTGCCATATTCCTCAATTTCCTTTGACATCAATGTCCAAATCCGAAATGGAAAATGAATGAATGAAAATTGGGCACAATATATAATGGCCACTTGTTTCACAGCAGAACATTTATTATCTTGTGCCTTAAAAATATCTTGTCCCAACCTACATAGAGTCAAATAAAAAGTATATGCATATATATGTTTGAAAGATACTGTTTGAGCTTTCAAATATGTCTTTATGAGAATCATAGAATCATAGAATCTTTTGAGTTGGAAGGGACATTTAAAGGTCATCTATTCCAACTTCCCTGCAATAAAAGGCAACACCTACAGCTAGAACAGGTTGCTCAGAGCCCCATCCAACCTGATCTTGAGTGTCTCTAGTGTTTATAGAATGGTTCATCCTGGTTCTGTGAGTACTGGGGTCAGACCCATGGTCTCATGCCTTGGGAAAGGGGAAAAGGGGAAAAAAGGAAAGAGTAGGAAAATAGACCTGAAAACAAAACAGTGGCAACGATCTGAGGAGGAAAGGTAATTTACTAAATATAGTATTGGAATGCAAGATAACACAGTATTACACAGTAAAATTGGAATTGAAGCTAATAAATAAAATGAGAGAGAGAGTGTCCAAAAATCAAAGGCCTTACTCTAACGCTGGAAGCAAGACAGCAAGGGAACACATGTGCTGCAGAGACAAGCGGAAAGGAAAAAGGGACATCTCATGACCTGCAAACAATTTTATCTTTCCCTCTGAATGGAAGACGGAAACACAAGTTCTTCTTGGGAATATAGTTCTTCTTTTCATCTGAGACTGGTATATCTGGAACTATCGAGAATCCATAGAACTGGAGCATTAATTCTTTAACTCTCAGTGCACTACGTGATGTGGAATACTGATAAGAAAATCATAAAGCCATGACAATCCAGGAACAGGATATCCACCACCTCTCTGGAAAACCTGTTCCAGTGTCTCAACCAGTCCCGTCATAAAAAACTTCTTCCTTGTATCCAACCCAAATATTCCCTTCTTTAATTTGAAATAATTTTCCCTTGTCCTGTCACACCAGAGATTATAAAAGAGTCTGTCCCCTTTTTTCATATGGCCCCCTTTAGATGTTGAAAGGCCTCTGTCATGTCTCCCCAGAAATACTGAGAAGAGCCTAACAGCCTTAAGAGCATTCCATATATATTTATTCCCAGAAAGACTGAATTAACCATAAATTTCTTAACTTACTCACAGAGCTATGCGCTTCTTTGCCATATTTCCACTTCAAAATAGATTCCAGTGAACCTAAGCTTCTTACTTTGAAAGTAACATAGCTAGATTTTTTTGTTTATTTCAACCCAAAGTACAATTTTAATAAGAACTTTCTTTAAGGAATACATTTAGTTGCAAAAAAAAACACCTTTTTTTTTTTTTTTTTTTTTTTTAAATCAAGATCCACCCTCTATTTATCGTCAGGCTTCTGTCTTTCTCACTGAAAAGAAGCATTGTTATTTTCACTCTTGATTTTGTTTTTTAATACTCATAGTAAAAAAGTAATGATTATAGAGAAATGAGATCGAATAATTTTCCTTATCACATAAATTAGAAATATTATTAACTGATTTGATCTCTCCCTATGTTATCTCTTTTCATTGAAATTGAACAGTATTATACAGCTCAATTTAGCAACATTACTCAGGAAACATCTGCAAATTAAGAACAATGATTTTCTTTGAATTTAGTTTACAACATCCTGATTAAATGCCATCATCATTAGTATCAGAGTATTCTCACTGTTAAAGTTATTGTAGCAATAGTGCAAACCTGTAGACAACAGCTTTATCTTATCTTAGCAGTCCACATAAAAATCAACTACTCTGGTGTAAAAGAATAAAGTTAAAATTATTATTATTTGTGATGTTAAATGAAAAAATAAGAGTTCTGATTCACAGTCTGAGTCTGCATGTATGTCAAAGAAATATGTGTGCATGTGTACTGCTTTTCTTCCAAACAACATTTTAATTGGGAAATCACGGAGATGTGAAGAATCACTGAGATGTAAAGATGAAAGCATTTCTTCACCAGAACAGCACAGTCAACCCTTTATTTCTATAAGAGAGCTGCAACTGAGTAATTGATTTGCAGTGACAACAATTTACAAAACAAATGATAATCACTCTAAGGATACTATGATTTCATGATTCTATCACCTGTCATCCATTTTTCATCACAACCATAGGGAGCAAGAACTTTGGAAGGGGAACTGTCTCTCCAACACAGAAAACAGACCCTGTTTGTTGAACTCAGCTACAATTAAAGCACTAGTAAATCTGTAAATAAATAATTTAATTAGTACACTTGTAATCAGAATTCACATATCATTTAAAAGCTGTTCTAATTGAAGTTGTCCTCTTAATTTGGAAGGTTGTGTTGTTCTGTTCCTTTGATATTTAAAATTTTGCATCAGTGTTTTGACCTACCTAAACAAATTAGAAAAAACGAAGAGGTTATTTCCATGAGACCATTAAAAGTTATTACTTAAACAGCTTTTAAATATTTGTTTTAAAATTAATCCAAATAACTGCATAGTATATCTTCATGCATTTGATTTATAGATTCAATATTATTATAAGTACTCATAAAATATATTTTAAATCAGCCTCTAGGGTCATGCATACTTATTTTCCCTGATTCAAAGCTATTGTTTGTTAATTTGGCAGTTCCTTCAAAGATAAAATGGAAGATTTTAAGATTTAGTAAGTTTATCAAATATAAATAGGTGAGGAAATAATTATACTGAAAATCTTTTTTTTTTTTTTTTTTCTGCTACTTAAGAGCTAAATCTCTTTAATAGGTTCTAAAGATTTTATTTTGAGAGAGACTGAAACTTTGTTCCCTGTCTCATTGATAGTGGTATCTCATTGCTGCCTTCTAAAGCTGACAAGCTGAATTATATTCATAATTGAACAAAAAATGGTTAAATTATGTTGAACCTGAAAAATCTGGAAAAAATATCAAATGAAGTACCTTTTTTCTATACATTTTTAAGCTTTAAATTTATTTCAAACAGGATGAGTTCATTTATACTTCAACATAGACCAAGATTGGAAGACACAATGACCCTGGAGAGCTTTTTGGATAGCTTTGGTAGAACATAAAGTCATAGAATATACTGGAAAGGACATGTGAAAGTAGCCTTAATTCATGGTCTTGGTGAGCAAATGAAATATTTCATTAAAAGACTGAATAGGCCTTAAGGTAACATGGAGGTATTTGTTTGTTTTCTGTTTCAGTGGAGGAAGAACTTTCCTTTATTTCAGCAATGAAATGACATAAAAGATATAACGGGAAAGAAGGAAAGTGAGGACAGAGAAGGAGAACATATTTCTTAAATCTTTAGTTTTGTCCTTTAGAAAAGGAATAAGATAACTCAGTCTTTATTTATTTTTATTTATTTATTTGTTTAGTGGCACAGAAGATAAAAGATCATACAAATATCTTGTGACATTTTTAAAGCTGAAAAGATCCTAATTGGTTGCTTTTGAATGAAATGCTCTTTTATTCTTCTGTATCATATACAGAATTTTATTGGTAATTGTTTTGTTAATAGTTTTTGTCTGGAAATTTCTCCTCTGGTTTTTAAGAAAAAAAATCCTGGAATATGGAATCCTGCTAATGGGATTCTTATGTTGTATTTACAGCTTAAGTCCTACTCTTTCTCCAAGTTAACTGTATCTGCCTTCCTCAAGGAAACAAAACACTTCAAAGAGCAAATAAAAATATATACATTCAAGGCTTCATCACAAACATTAAGTGATGTTGTACAGTCTCTTTAACAGAAGGCAAAAATGCAATGCTTTTGTATCAAAGAAGTGGTAAATTACAGGAAGTCAGATCTGTGGTACTCTTTCCTGACCAAATTCTATCACTGTGAAAGAGCATCAAATTGTTCTTTGGTTAGGGGAAAAAAAAATCCAGCTAAATACTGCCTTCCTGAAACAAACAAACAAACAAAAAAATTCCATCATTTTTCATGCATCCAATACTACCCTCTGAAGTCATTTCGAAAAAAATATTAATAATCATGGTGGGATGGAGAGAGAGGCTGAAGTTGTTATCCTTGATTTCTTCAAAGTTGTGCTGAAATGGAAGCCTGCGGGTAACAAAAAATTATGGAACATCATCGTGTTTACCACCTAAAAGGAAAATGTTAGCATATACAGATTGTGATACTGAAATTAAACAGAAAACTATTCTGTCAGTGAAATTAAACAACAAACAATTACACATTCATAAAAGAAAATACCCATCTGAGAAGATGATGGCATACATTCATGCACTGAAAGCCTATATATTCCCAAGCACTAAAAAGTAAAGAGATCTATAAAAAAGATTATAAAACTCTAGATTTCTACATTCGATTTGCAAAACACTTGAAAGTTACTTCCAGTAGAGCTAAACTACTGCAGAAATATTCAATATACCAGAAAACTAGTGCTCTGAACAAGAAAATACATACATCGATATTCACAAGTTGGTCGTATCTGGGTTCTAGGTTAATGGTCAGGGTGGTCTATTACGTCACACTAGATGAGACTCTGACTACTTGATCTGAATGATGTAGTTTAGATTAAATTAGAATTTGTTATGGTTTTCATTTGCATTGTTCAATTCTACATTAATTCCTAAAGTTCCATTATTACAATTAGATGGATTGACTCTCAAACAATATTACATGTGTCTATATTGGTACTTAAAGAAGAAATTATTTATTTTGCTCTCATAATGGTCCTTTTTCTCCTACACTCCACACTGATGAATTGATGCTGTGCTAATGAGGAGACCCAGAAGTGTCATACATTTTCACATTTCATGTAAATGAATATAATCCGCTGTATAAATTTGCCCACCTATATGCAAGAATTAATTCCTTTTTTTGCTTGAGTCATAAATAATAGATGGAGGATCATGAAATCACTGTATAGTTATGCTGAAGTTTGTGTCATGGAGTACACTAAAAACAGTTAAAGAATGTAAAAAACTAAACACTGTCAGGACTTAGTATAAAATATGCACTATAGGAAAAGAAGACAAAACATTTTCCTGTCAGAGTAAGATTTTGAATTCTATTTCAGATGGTTATAATAAAAGAACTTTATATATTCCTCATCGTATTTTAAGACTACTATAGATCAACAACCCTAACTGCATGCAGTGCCCTCCACTTGCAATGCCTGCCATATCAGGTCTAAAGTAGAACAAAATGAAGTAAATCTATTTATTCCTGGTTTTGATGTGATCAGATATATAATCAGAATAATATATTACCTACCCCTAGCTGAATTTTGACTAATATTCTCTCTTAATAAATGCAATTATATTCCTGATGCATTTGATCTTTGAGCATTAGATTCTATCAGCTTTTATTTAGCTGTCACTCTGTAGGCAACAAAAGTGTTTGCTGAACATAATTTAAGCAAATAGATTTGTTTCTAAGTGTGACATATATATATATATAATCATATATGTGTACAAACAAATCATGCATATCTTTTCTGCATACAAGAAATAACAAAACTTGTATTCTTTCAGGTTTATGTCGTACATCTTTTATGTCACATCACCAAAATGGTTCCATGCTCCTCTTTACTCCCACTATCTTTTGCATCATAAAGCTGGCAGCTCTTTCACATATCACAGATGCCTCCAGCTTCCTCCATATATCCTAAAACACACAACAGTGCTCTTACCTCTCTGTTGTCCCCTAACAGAAGACAGACCAGCAGCAGTGTGCTGGAAGTACCAGCTGTCTGATTTGAGGTCAGGGAATTTGTGAGCTTGCTTTCAATCTTTCCATCAGTGGAGATACTCAGCAGCAATGCTCTCCTCTTTCTATCAGCTTCCATTACATTTGCAAGGAAAGAAAAGATTATCTCTGAGAGGTTTTATCTTTCATCAGATTTGCCTTAAATTGACAATAGGTTCTAAAATGATGGGGGAGGAAAGTAAGTCTGAGATAACAAAAGTAGGTTGGCACAAGCCTCATTTCCACAAGGACCATGGCAGGGTTTGATTCACCTAAACATGTCTGAGTCTTAATAAAGTACTTCAAGAAATATAGGTACGTTAGAAATTTAGTAAAGGATTATGAAAATGTCTAAGCTTATCGTATTAAAGTTCTTTAAATTCCTCCACAGATGAAAATACATGCAAAATATCTTCTAAGAGCATTGCAGACTCATAACGTATTCTGAATAACTTACTCTCTTTTTTCCACTGACTATGATATAAGAGTTTCATTTAGAAGTATGTCTTCAAGTCCTATGTTTGCATGTAATCAAAGATCTCTTTGCAAGGCAATTCTATGCATAATTCTCCCTTTCCAGCTTGAAGCTGCCTTTGATACAACCTCTACTGGTAGAATACTGTAAAAATTGCATTAGTAGTTACAAAACTATGGTTCCTTCTATTCAGAAATATTAACTATGCCGCATGAGACTGTTTCACATTAAAATTATATTCACAGCTAATTTTTGTAGGGATGAACTCAGCAGCTACTCAGTGATCAAAGTTCAAAATCAAAGGTCTTGTTAAAACCAAACTGGAAAAGAAACCAACCCCAAAGTATATACGAATAGGCAATAACCAATTAGTTAGGGCACGCAATTAAGAGAGAAAAAACAAATTGAAACCCCCGCTTTCCTAATTTAAGTTATTTGTTTTCATAGGTAGAAGCCGTAATTTACCATTTCTGACCCTCTCTATAAGAGATGAATAGTGAATGCTAAGGGAGGAAATTTCATATGCTTTGCCTTGGTACAAGTGTCTATGCCAGGTTCTGAGTGGCATGAAGCTCACAGACTTTCAGCTTTGGTGGTCAGACTAGATGTCTATTCAGGCAATGGCAGTCTGTAAAGATATTTAACAATATCACTTGAAAATTTATTTCCTGGATAGCTGTAATGCTAGTCTGTTTTGTCAAGTAGCTGTCACTTGCCTGTGTGGGCTGAGATTTGTACACTGGGCATGTTTACAATGTGCTTCAAAAGGAGAGGAGCACAAGTGGGAAGCCGCACAAACATAGAGAGCATCCTCAGAGTTGCAATCTGGCTTGCATTGTCAAGCAAGTGGTATACTATTCACTGAGCTGCCCTGTTTGTTACAGGCTGGAAAACTCAATCAGGAGGTGGTGGTGACATGGACTTGTTCTACTAGTTCATTAGTTCACATTCAGTATTAGAAAATCTATTGCCCATGGCAAAGAAAAATAAGTGTTGCATTATAAGGGATCTATAGCTGTGTAACTGGCTTGATTTTATGAACTCTTACTACCCTGAAGCAAGTGAAACTGCTCAGCATGCTGCACTGCATTACTGGATGTAAGATCCTCCTTTTGCTGTCCAGGATTTTGCTCTTCGCAATTTCTTCAGGTCTCTGCTTCTTCCTCTCTTTCTTTCTCTCTTTCTTTCTTTCTTTCTTTCTTTCTTTCTTTCTTTCTTTCTTTCTTTCTTTCTTTCTTTCTTTTCTTTCTTTCTTTCTTTCTTTCTTTCTTTCTCTTCTTTCTTTCTTCTTTCTTTCTTTCTTTCTTTCTTTCTTTTCTTTCTTTTCTTTCTTTCTTTTCTTTTTTCTTTCTCTTTCTTTCCTTTCTTTCTCTTTCTTTTCTTTCTTTCTTTCTTTCTTTCTTTCTTTCTTTTTCTCTCTTTCTTTCTCTGTCTCTCTCTCTTTCTCTTTCTCTGTCTCTCTGTCTCATTCTTTCTTTCTTTCTTTCTTTCTTTTCTTTCTTTCTTTCTTTCTTTCTTTCTTTCTTTCTTTCTCTGTCTCTCTCTCTTCTCTTTCTTTCTTTCTTTCTCTGTCTCTCTCTCTTCTTTCTTTCTTCTTTCTTCTTTCTTTCTTTTCTTTCTTTCTTTTTCTTTTCTTCTTTCTTTCTTTTCTTTTCTTCTCTCTCTCTTTCTTTCTTCTTCTCTTCTCTGTCTTTTCTTCTTCTTCTTTTCTTTCTTTCTTCTTCTTCTCTTTCTTTCTCTTCTTCTTTCTTTCTTTTTCTTTCTTTCTTCTTTCTTTTCTTTCTTTCTTTCTTTCTTTCTTTTCTTTCTTTCTTTCTTTCTTTCTTCTCTGTCTCTTTCTTTCTTTCTTTCTTTCTTTCTTTTCTCTCTCTCTTTCTTTCTTTCTTTCTTTCTTTCTTTCTTTCTCTCTGTTTCTCTCTCTCTTCTTTCTTTCTTTCTTTCTCTCTCTCTTCTTTCTTCTCTTTTCTTTCTTTCTTTCTTTCTTTCTTTCTTTCTTTCTTTCTTTCTTTCTTTCTTTCTTTCTTTTCTCTGTTCTCTCTCTCTTCTTCTCTCTTTCTTTCTTTCTTTCTCTCTTTCTTTCTTTCTTTCTTTCTTTCTTTCTTTTTCTTTCTTTCTTTCTTCTTCTTTCTTTCTTTCTTCTTTCTTTCTTTCTTTCTTTCTTTCTTTCTTTTTCTCTCTCTTTCTTTCTTTCTTTCTTTCTTTCTTTTTCTTTCTTTCTTTCTTTCTTTCTTTTCTTTCTTTCTTTCTCTTCCTCTTCTCTCTCTTTCTTTCTTTCTTTTCTTTCTCTTTCTTTCTTTCTTTCTTTTCTTTTCTTTCTTTCTTTCTTTCTCTTTCTCTCTCTCTTTCTTTCTTTCTTTCTTTCTTTCTTTCTTTCTCTCTCTTTCTTTCTTTCTTTCTTTCTTTCTTTCTTTCTTTCTTTCTTTCTTTCTTTCTTTTTCTTTCTTTCTTTCTTTCTTGTCTCTCTGTCTCTCTCTTCTTTCTTTCTTTCTTTCTTTCTTTCTTTCTTTCTTTCTTTCTTTCTTTCTTTCTTTCTTCTTCTTTCTTTTCTTTCTTTCTTTCTTTCTCTGTCTTCTCTCTTCTTTCTTCTTCTTTCTTTCTTTCTTTCTTTCTTTTTTTTTTTTTTTCTTTTCTTTTTTTCTTGACTGAGAATGGGTTGAGGAAAGAAATAGCAGGTAAAAACATTATGGTGCTTTATGTTTTCAAGAAATAGAAAAACAGTTGCTTTTTACTGTTGAATCTTTATGTCTTTTACTGCAAGTAAACTTTCACCCTGTGTCTGCACCAGCCTGTCTCATTTGTTGAATTAATGCTGATTTTTCCCCCTCTCAGCTTATTTACAAAATTAAACTTAATGTATTCAATCTGCCTTTCTGCTTGAGTAACCCCAATACTTACTGGAGGAGATGATTATTTTACCTGAGCATTTGCAAAGTGTTTAATTTCCTCCACTAATACAACAAAAGCTAATTTCATGCAGATAAAATTTGACAAATTTTTAAAGGATAATAGATGAAACGAAGAAGGAAGTATACCTAAAGAGAAGTTAATCATGTTTAAATCAACTGAAGAGTAAACTGCATGGTGAAGAGAGAAGACTGAATCTTTTGATTATAATATTTCAGTCTCCTCTATGCTTGTTCACTCATATTTAATTCTTATTCTTTTGCTTGAAATCAAGATCTCTCTTTTTTTTTTTTATTCTTGAAAGCAAATTATTTCTCCTGCCTTTGCTAACCAGTTTAAGACAGTAACTGATATGTAGAAAATATTTTAAGAATATGGTAATGTGCATATCTTAATCCAGAAGATGGAAACAGTAACTGACTAATAGGAAGTCCTCAAAAATACTATGTGATCTGTACTATGGACTGCTTAGATCAATCCATTTTTTTACAGTATGTTTTTTGTGATGTGAAAATATAAATGAAATAAAATCCTTTTAGAAAATGAGAAAAATCTAACATTTCTCTGGTGGACAGATGATCAAACATCTAGTAATTTTCTTGAACATATATGCATTGACAGCCTGTGAACATTTATTATTGCAGTTTCTCTATTTCTCTGGGTGTGTGTTTTAACTATTAAATTTATACACTCTATTGAGCCAAGTAAGAAATAGAAATGTATATTCTGATGACTGTGGCATTGCTGCAGGTAGGGTATCAAAAAGCAATATTCATTTTCAGGAGAAATGAATATAACAGAGATGCCCACAGAAAACAGATATATATGTTGTTCTTCAGGACCTTGGCTTCTTAACTCAGGCATCAGTCATCATATATTTTTTAATTTCTCCACAAACTCTACCTCCTTACATATCCTTATTTTCAATTAACTATATCTATATATTTCCTACAAATTCTCAAACACCTTTTTCTTTTTTGTATTGTTTTTCAGGGCAGCATGCACACTCTCATGTCGAAGCAGACCTCTTCAGCAGCTTCAATAAGAACAACAACAAAAGTAAAAAATAGTATCGCTACTGAGGAGAACATTACAGATAGTTTTTTGTGCTTCTCCTTCATGGTATATAATTCCACTGTATGAGCAACAGCATTTTATTAAGTCAGCCCCAGGATACACCAGTTCCTGGAAAGAGGAATTCTCTTTATTTTCTATAGTGAAGACGATCTTTTTTTCGCAGTGATTAAATCATTAAAATGGTCGGTCCATAGGGAATGAAATATCAGAGTCATACCAAACTTGCACATTCAAAAAGAAACATTAAGAAACCTATGTAAATAGGATGGGAAAGTGCCTTTCTCTTAGCATTTATACATGAAATTCATATTGGTCCAGAGTTTTACTAGTAATTTCATAACAAAAAAATACATAAACTTTATTAAGAGAAGATATTAATTCTGCATGGACTACCTTCTCATGCAGTTTTAGTTATGAAAATAATTTCTGTTGTCATTACTCAATGGCTGGAATTTTAATGTGTTTGGAACTGTAACCCTTTTCATCATAAAAAAAAATAATTTATTTTTCCTCTTAGGTGATTAAGTAAACTCTCTCACTAGCATTAGCGTACAGATTAATCTAGCTGACTCATCAACACTGTTTTTTACTTTTTTTTTTTTTTAATGGAAAAGATGTGGACCTTGGCAAAGTCTTATAGCTTCATGCATTCTAAGTCAAATAAAAAAATTGTCAAAAATAATTCTTCCTTCCTTCCTTCCTTCCTTCCTTCCTTCCTTCCTTCCTTCCTTCCTTCCTTCCTTCCTTCCTTCCTTCCTTCCTTCCTTCCTTCCTTCCTTCCTTCCTTCTCACCTCTATAGCACTATAACATTAAAATGTAAAGAAGTTTCGTTTTAAAAGGCTTAGTAATGCATACTGCTAAAAGAAGGCAATTTTCAGATGATTACCTTTTCCAAGGTAACCATAAGCTGAAACATCTTATAGTTGAAAAATGCATTAAAAAAAACAAACAACTAGTGATTATATTTGTTCATTCCTTTCAGGTAAACCAAATATGCCATTTTTCTTGGCTGGTTAAACAGGAAAAAAAGAAACTCTGTGAATATTTTCTTTCAATTATGGTGTGATTGATGTGGAACGTTCTCATCTACAACTTTGCACATACATGCATAGTATTTACTAGTTCATCTAAATTAAATTCAAGTTGCTAATAATTTCAGTAAATTTTCTTAGAAAATCATATCTTTGCAGTTTATACTACTCTTGCTACTTCAATCTTCATTAGAACTGTAGTTTTTCAGTTCTGAAAATACTGTTTTTTTGCAATATAAAAATGATAGAACTTTTATGAGAAAAGTCAAGAAAATACTAAATAAAGACTTCCATATGACAAAAAATATTTCCAAACATAGGCAGTTATTTTCTGGATAAAATAGGAGTGTTGCCTAACCTATTTTGAGTCCAGAACTGATCCTAAGTATCAGCTCCTTAGGGACTGTAATGAGCCCAAAAATAGGACAAATCTTCCCTGGAACTTATTCTACCTGGCTTTTCTGAGTCAAAACAAGGAATGTATTCTGAATACATTAGTTTGGAAAGGGTAAAAGTATTAAGCATTTTTGTTTAAAAGCTATCTGCAAGTTCATCCATCCAAATGTCAAACTTAAGTACCTCTAAATGATCACTACAGAGAAGGATTCAAAAATTCTGTTTTTCTGCAAAATTAAAGAAATTATATTTTTACAAAATACTGAATGTGTATAGAACCCACAGTTTTGTGTTTCTGATTTCTATGCAGTCTAAAGTAATCAGTTAACTAGAAGATTCCTTACGAAATTGGTATTGTCAGCAAATGTTTACTGATGTGTTTAACCTGAAATTTTCATAGAAATCTATCTCTTGACAATATTTTTCAATAAATTGAAAATTCTCAAAATTTTTTTTTTCCATAATCCACTGGTAATAACTTACGATACTCAGTAGAATTATTGTTCTCACCCGGACAAATTTCAGACTGAAATTTAATCCTGATTCTCAGCAATATCCCAGACCAAGGACTACTGAACAGATTTTATTTTATTTTCCATGAAGTCAATCAAACAAAAATCTTTGATAGTTCTTTTTGGGAATGAAGTAGGAGCACACATAGATCTTGACTCTTCCCGTTTAACCTGCATGGGTATTCATTACTTAAACTTTGTACTCATCACCCAATTCACTTTATGAAAATATATCAAATCTAACTTGTTCCAAATCCAATTATTAAAAATAGTAATTAAAAATACATTAAAAAAAAAAGTGATTGAAGTGTTTGGTATGGATTTTTCAAGTGCACATCAGAGAAAAGGAATGAAAAATATAACTAAAGGATATCCACGGAATGCTAAGCATAATGATACAAAATAAGATATTACTTTTTTAAAAAATGTGCATGTTAAATCAAGTGCAGAAAATTTTTAAAAACATACTTGAACAAAATTGTTTTTATCATTTTAAGGTTCTACTTCTGCTACAGAAACATGTTGTGACCTATTTTGTATACTTAGAATTGTTTCAGCCCATAAACGTAGTTACAAATGTAATCCTTCATGAAGGAGTTATTTCACATCACTTGAATTTCTTTGCTTCACAAATCAAATATAAGAAACTACTTAGTATGTGCAGAAAATCTTAAAAAACTCCAGTAAATACTATCCATTGAACATAATATATCTTTATTGAAAGGTGTAAAGTCAGTGTAGGAATGCATGAGCGAAAAAAATGTTTTCTTTTATCCCTTTTTCTATCCTTCCAAATAGAGGTGTCTGGAAGGATAAACTAATCTTAGACTTAGACTAAATCAGGTTGAAATTACTATCTTTGAGAACTGATGGGAAAATGGTGAGGTTACTGGAAATGGAAAGCTTACTTCATCTACCCAGAGTCGTCGAAGTATGTTTCAAAGAAAGAGAGTATCTCCAGTAAGGAATGTGCATTTTCTGTGCTAAGAAAGTTTTTTTGTTTGGTTGGTTGTTGTTGTTGTTGCTGTTCATTTTTGTTTGTTTGTTTGTTTGTTTGTTTGTTTTGGGGGGGTCTCTATGGTGCAAAATACTTTGCTGGGTTCCTGCCATGACAATCCTAAAGTCAGATTTGGACAACAAATCACCACCTGCCCTGGAGTTTATATGTAATGCAAATTAGTCAGAAGATTATATTATTAGTCTGTTATTTGTTTCTAAGAAAAAAATTGTATGCTTAGACAGACATTCTTTCTAAGTATTTTCATTTTTACAATTTTCAGTACAGAGTACCTAAAAATATCAAACTCTTCATGCTAATTGATCATGCATATTCCTTCCACAGAACCTTCATCCCAATGTACTATAATAGCTGTTTTGTTTTTTTTTTAATATTATTTCAGAAATATCACTCTGAATTTCTTGTTGTTCTAGAAACTGATGCAGAAAATATCTGAGTTCTGCACTTTCGGAATTATTGCACTGATTAAACAAATATAGGATCTTGTGATGTTCCAAAACTGACTATAATAAACCATGTTGTTTGTAATGATATAGGATTAACATGTATTCTCTTTCAGATTTAGTATAATACAGATCAACAAAGAAATGAATACCTGAGACAAAGAACTGCTGGGAAAACAGTATTGTAGACAGTGGAAATGTTTGATTAATAAATCCATTAAAGACTGTAGTATTCACTTTACAAACAATTCCAGGATTTTCCTAGTTAAATTAGCCTCATGGCATTTCTTAATTGGACTTTCCCTTTCAAAAAGCCAAATGAAAAATAGGATTTATACACCCTTCTCCAAAAACTGCATTTAATTATTCACCTGTAAAAGATAAAATAGGAAAGACCTATATTTCCATGCAGAATCTCCTATCTGTGACTTCAAAGGGAAAATGCTGTCTTCTTATGTTGCTTCTATTCTCTGTCCTGCAGAGGCTACTGCAGTTCTGATGCTGCATAATCATATTTCTCTCTTCTAACAGTGCTCTTTCACTTCTCAGCATCCTAGCAAGACTGTCTCCTCACTATTTCCTCCTCCTTTTCTCTTTTCCTGAGGAATTCCTTCACAATTCATGAAATATTCTTTTCATTAAAGATGTTTCAAGGAGGGAAGTCACAACTCTGATGAAATCAAAGGCTCCAGAGCAATCAAGCAGCATGGGAACCGGTGGTAAAATGAAGTAAACCATTTATCCTATACTTACAAAGGTATAGTCATAAACACCATACTACGGACTATAAGAATAGGTATTATTTAACTGACCTTAAGTTATATGATTCTTAGCTTCTTAAACAAGCAAACACACACAATGTAGAAGATTTTAAAAAAAATAAAAATACATCCTTTGCTGTCAAAGAACTGTACGCACGTGAAAACCTCAAGCTAACAAGGCAATGTTTGAAATGCAAAAACCACAGTAGGTATTCCTGAATGGTCAGGTACTCCTACTCTCACTGGATGTAAACAACAGTTCTGTCCCTCTGAAAATAATCTGCTTTTAGATTGACATGCTTATGGTGAAAGTAGGCACTCTAGAAAGATTAAAGCAATATATCTAATAGGAATAGAAGAAGAAATATATTTGTTTCATTTGACCTCTATGCTAAAGAAATTTTGCACATTGTAGAAAATAAAGTAAGTGCATGCATAAATGTTAGCATCAGTCAATATTTCTCTGCATCTCTTCTAGCCATTATTGTTCTTTTCTGTGGCAAATGTAAAAGCAAAGCTGAGATTTCAGTTGCTTTTGAGGGAAAACAACATATATTCTAACAGCGAGTACTGCTGTTCCACCAATTCTATGCAAACAAGTAGCCATGATCTTTATGACATCAGACATTATACTAGAGAACACATTTTGAAAAACGATGCATAATCAGAAAAGAGGGCATCCAACTAATTTTAGAGCTTAATTAGGGAGATTCTCCATTTTATAAAAGCTCATCATTCTAGCATTTAGCAGTTGGAATCATTGTTAAAATCTTGCTTCAACAGCATTTTAATACATACTTTAATAGTAATAAGTACTTCCTTCTTCCTGAGCCCCTATTTTGAGTTGAAAGAAAAACATTATGAAGCATAAACTACAATATAACATAAGAGACTCCTTAGGTCAATTTGCTTTCCAATCTATTGGAAATGATTAATAGAAAGAATACCACAATAGCAGTGTGGCATTAAATTAGGCCATTTGTCCAGACAAGGACATTCCACTGATTATTAGATGCCTAACTATACTATACAAATTTCTCTAGCAGATGTTCAAAGCCAATATTAAAAACTGGAAGAAAAAGAATGAAATGGAGACTATACTACAAAATTTCCTTCTGGCTTTAGATTCTATCATGAATTATCTTTTTGTAAAGAAAGAAAGAAAAAAAAAAAAAAAGGAAGATACTTAAAACCACTATTTGATTAACAAGATTTTCATTGTTGAGCTTGCTGGCTTTTACAGGAATGGTCATATTTTCCCTCCTGATTCTATGGTCCTGCTTCCGTTTTGCAAAGAACGGGATGTAGGGATAGGACATCCCCTCAGAAAATTTGCTAATGATACAAAGCTGGGAGGAGTGACTGACAAACCAGAAGGCTGTGCTGCCATTCAGTGAGACCTGGACAGGCTGGAGAATTGGGCAGAGAGGAATCTGATGCAGTTCAACAAGGGCAAGTGTAGAGTCCTACATCTAGAGAGGAATAGCCACATAAGTCAGTATAGGTTAGCAGTTGATCTGCTGGAAAAGAGTTCTGTTGAGAAGGATCTGAGTGTCCCAGTGGACAACAGGTTGGCTATGAGATCAATGGTATCCTGGGGTTCGTTAAAAAGATCACAACAGGCAGGTTGAGGAAGGTGATCGTCCCCATCTATTCGGTGTTGTTGAAGCTGCACTTGGAGTACTGTGTCCAGTTCTGGGTTCACCAATACAAGAGAGAGAGAGAACTTCTGGAGAGAGTCTAATGAAGGGCCACAAAGACGCTTAAGGGCCTGGAGCATCTCTTTCATAAGGAAAGAGTGAGAGACCTCACACTGTTCAGCCTGGACAAGAAAAGGCTGAGAAGGGATCTTATAAGAATTTATAAATATCTATAGAGTAGGTGTCAAGTGGATCGGGCAAGGACCTTTTTTGGTGGTGTGCTGTGATATAACAAGGAGCAACGGGCACAAACTGGAGCACAGAAAGTTCCATATGAACATCAGGAAAAACTTCTTTACTATGAGAGTGACAGAACACTGGAACAGGCTGACCACAGATGCTGTGAATTCTCTTTCACTGGAAATACATAAAACCCACCTGGATGCTTTCCTGCATAATCTACTGAGGGCAGACTATTTTAACAGGAGGTTGAATTAGATGATTTCCAGAGATCCCTTCCAACACCCACAGTTCTGTGATTGAGTATGAACAAGGTGATTCTTGAAAAAACTACTCTGGTTTCACCTTCATTATATGTATAAAACACATTCCCAAAAGCCAGAAACTTTTCTCATCCATTTTTCTTGAAATATCCTTGGATGACAGATGAAATGATTCAAAGCAGTATTCTATATAGTTTTACATTATCTTTCTTCTATGTGCACTATAAATACTTTGAAATAAGCAATCCTAATGTTATTGTATAATAATAATTCCGTTTTCTGTGAAAAAAAAAATTTAATCATTCTGAATATTCTGCATAGGGATAATAAGATATAGTGTCTGTATGTTCTACAGGAAAAAAAAAAAAAAAGAAACAAACAACAGCAACAAAAAATCTTGCTAGATTTTTTTTATCTCCAGCTGCAACAGCAGAGCAACTGCATTCCTATGCTGAGAATGCTGGTTTTAATGTCCCTTGTTTCTGTTTTTTTTTTACTGGCATAGTTATTAGCAACTTGAGTGCCAAGTAGATAAAAGAGGGAAAAAAAATCAGCTAAAGCATAGATTAGCAGCCACTGAGAGCATTTGCTTACATGATGGTTTTTCCACATGCTTGTTTCAGAAGTCAAAATATATATGACCCACATTAATAGCTTTACATTAATCTGCCAGACCATGATTACAGGAAACAGTGACACAATAATTCAAACACAATGCAAGTCATCGTCTTTAAAAGAAAATGCATTTCATTAAGCTAGTCGATCATAAGTCTGTACCCTTTTAATGATCAGGGCATGGTGTTGCAAACTGCTTCATCTTGACAGTAATAGAGCCATTACAATAGTTTTTTGAAGTTACAACAGAATCATGGTAGTCTTGTACAATAGTAGCATCATAACACAATGACTCTTTGGACAACATGAGAGTCCTTGCAGACATACTAGTATCTGGATTTGTAAGTGGAATAAATTACTTGATTTACCAAATTTTCTTTCTAATCTGGACAAGTATATGTATATTGTCTTTCTGTGAAACACCTTTCTCTGCCTGTGTGTTTTGTATTCATCAAAGTCTCTAGTTTTAAGAACACCGTGAAAGCTTTATGAGAAGTCACATTAATAAAGAAGACAGTCTTCACTAATGATCTAAGATATGTATTTATAATTTCGGAATGCTCTGAGAACTAAATTTCACTGCACTTAAATATTTAAGAGGAACATATGGATACTACAAGAATATTTTCTGTTGCTTTAAGAGATTGTGCATTTAACTAAGATTAACAGTACATGCTTAAATGGGTTACTGAAAATGGATAATATGGAGAATCAGAACTGAAGATAGAAGGAAACATTAAGGTAGCTTTAATAGCTATCTGAAATTGCTTTTAATCATAATCAAAACCACAAACATCCACATACTATATTATTATAGTTCAGAGGTTCCCTCATTCTTTTAACAAGTAAGTCCATGGGGTCAGGAGTATTTTGGATCAATCTCAAGCTCTGTAAACGTTTGTGTGTAACTAGTATTGCATCTCACTGTTAGTAAAGCCTGAGATTATCGTTGTACTTTTGCTCCTTTTGAGGTGATTATATCATAGTCTGGTCACTAGCTAGTTTTGCTACGGCTTTCTTTCAGCAATGGATCTTCTTCCCAGAGAGAGAGGAGTTGAAAGGAAATTTGTTACCTTCCAGTTGTATTACAGTCAATGTATTGAAATAAATCTGAGTATATTTATTATTGAAATAAACTGAGTATAGTACAAACTATACTCAGTTTAAATAATTTAAGTACCAAAGTATTCATTAGCTAATTAGCTGTGTTAAAACTGTATGCTTTTCACTAGTCAAACAAGTAAGTAAATACAATTCAATTTGAATTTGCAGTTGTTATTGTCTAAATCTGCTTATGAAATCCTTGAACATTTCCTGTGAGAATTCATTGATATTGGATCTTTAGGCTACTGTAAATACTTGTACAATTTGAAATGAATTTATATTATGAGTCAAGAGATTGAAAAAAAAAAGAGATTATATTTACATGTTGAAGTCTCCAACTTGTTTTGAAGCATCATCTTTCAAACTCTCCTTCTTCTACACTAGCAATTCTATATTGATTTTACTCAAACACATTTTCCTGACCTTTTCTAGTTGCTCATTTTTTTATGACCAATTATTTATTCCAGATAAATTTTTCTCATTTCAAAAATGAGCTTTGATTGCTAAATTTGAGAAAACTCTCAAATATAACATATTAGGAGCTAAGTTGAAAAATATTTTTTTCCTGTAAGTTATACCTTTAACACTAGAATTTAGTTACATAAATAGCATGAACTACTCTGACAATCTGCTAGGCAATATGAAGTTTTGGAAATTAAGTGGAATAGAAAAAACCACTGAAATAATTATTTTGCAGCCATTAGAGTATGACATATTTACTAAATTTTAGAGTAATGGCAGTCCTTAAAAAACTCTGTTCCCTTTCCCTGTTTTTCTAAGGATTGTTTTTCTTTTGACTGTTGGAAAAGGATGGACAAGTATGTGTAAGATGTCAAGAAACGAGTCATTCCAAAGGAAGCTTCCTTTCCTCAGACATTTTAAGAATTACATTTTTCATTCACCTTTTCCTTTTTTTTTTTTTTTTTAGTACCACAGTTAATTAATTTCAGTTATTTTATTCGCAATTAAGATCATCATGTCTGAGTCTTTACTCAACTGTTTGCATTTTCATTGATATCTCTCCCCTTTTAGAATCTAAAAGAGAGCTGTCCAAGTGAAGAGGAAAATTTGTAACTCCAGTTTCTCAGCTGGTATGTAATTCTGAAATTTCATTCACTTTAGTGAATATCAGCTAATCTGGCACTGAATGTATCCTGATCAGAAGCTCTTTAGCTTTGGAGTGCTAATGCTGTCATTTAGCATTTGACATATAAAATATGTCAAACTTCAATAAAGTGAATATAAAAGTCCATGGAAACATTTTTTTTTTTTTTTAACATAAAATTCAATATTGCTGCAACTATATATATATCAAATATAAGTAGAGCTTGGTCTCCCAAAGAGAAACTCATTTACATAAAAGATTATTTGGGGCAAACAATGCATTTTCTTCATAGAGATTAAAACATGTTTTGAAAATGATCCTACAAAATCAGTTATTCAATATTTGTCACTGGAGATCCTCCAAATAACTCCTGTTTGCTCTCTTCTCCTTCTAGTTGCTGATGTTGAGGGCAGTCTCAGATTCCCACAGAGGCAAAGCATATTTGACCTTAAGACCCAGTGCCTCCCAAGGCTGTTGTCAAATTAATGACACTTGGCAAAAGGATTTATACAGGCATTAACTGAAACACTGGACAGTTTTTCACAAGATAAAATACTGCAGAGGACACATTTTAATTAAACTCCTCATGCAGGAAGATATCCTCAGGCAGCAAAATGTGGGCTTTCCTATGCCTCTCCAGCCCTGATGACAAACTGCTGAATCCTGTGTGTACAGAAGGCTACTGAGTTCCATGTCTATAACCTGTGAAGAAATAACAGTTATGCCCTTATTTCAGTGACAGTCACTCCATCATAACTGATATTTCCTCCAAGTTCATTCTCAGTTTTAAAGCCATGGTCCCAGACTTTGCACAGCAGAAATAAAAAGTCTAGATTAGAACTTCTACATGAATTAGCTGCCAGGTTCAGATGGACAGAGGTGAGGAAAATCTCAATCTAAAGAGCAAATTTGTTTCCCCAGTGACTGTGTTGGCTTGAGACAAGATCTATTCACTTAACTCTCCACTCACCCAATCCTTCTTTCACATTGAGAGTTAATGCATATTGACTGGTGTACACGGTCAAAATCTAATTTAGATCCCATTTCTTAAATAAGGATCTACTTTATCTTAGAGAAGGTAAATGACAGTGATTGTATGGAAACCCATAATATTATGGAAAGGAGGCATGTATAAATTCTGTCAACCGTTATATACAAATTATTTTTATGGATCAGAAGTAATTTCTTTGAAAATTCTCTTAATTAAAATCAAACAGGGTTTAATGTTGCAGGATCAAAAACATATTCATTAAGTAATACAGCTATTTTCATTATGATAATTTGAAAAGCAAAGTACTGTTCAGGCTGCGAACCCAGAACATATCCCATCATTCATGCTATGCAGACAGCTTGAAAATCAGGAGACGGTAGGATCACATAAGCTGTAGTTTAACTAGCAAAAATTTAAAAACACGCTTTATTTGATATTAACTTTTTAAAAGTTTTAAATATTACATTTGAATTCTAAGCATGGTAACCTCCTTAGTACTCCCTTGATCAAAATTAAATCTTAGTTTGGGACATTTTATTGAGAACAAATGAGAAGCATTTGCAAAAACTGCACTGAAGTGTGAAAAATCAATTAAAACTTCCAACCACCCTTGGACATAATGTTATCCATAAAATAGAATGTTGCTAAAAAAATTCTGTTATAATCACACCCCTAAAAAGAATTAATTTTATTTAAATAAATAAATGATATTGGAAATATCTTTAAATTGAAAAGACACAAGATCATAATTACATTTTTAAAGGGATTAATTAAGTTTTTAAGGATCAAGCCCACAAATATTTTAGTAGCCTTTTTCTGCATTATATTTATACATAAACTTCCTTACACAGCCAGTGTACTGACTCGAGAAGGGAACTTCTGATAAATGAATACAGCATTTGATCTATGGACCCAACAGCCTTTGATTGCTGTTGTGTAATCAGTGTCTGTAAAGCTAAACATCACTTCATCTCCTGTATCACTCAGCAGCTTTGTACATAACGCTTCAGTATGTTTTCACCAGACTTGCTCTTCAACCTTCCCTATGTTTTCTGCTCTTATTCCAGCATCTTATATCTGTATCCCACATTTTGCCACTTCCTTGCTTAATCTAATACTGATGTTCTTAGAGCCTTCTGTATTGAAGGGCAAAGAATCAGAGAGAACACCTCAGCAAATCCTTAGTTTGGCAAAGCACCACTTGGCAAAGGGCAGTGGTCCCTGGGGAGTAACAACGGGGGGAAAGGGCTACCCAACTGCTTCACTAATGGAACTGGAAAATTCTCCCTGGGAAAATCATTCAAGATGAAGGGAAATCACTTGTAACTCCAACTTTTAACATCTAGATATTAAAAATTGCACGATTTCCAAAACTGTGTGAATTTAAACTCTAAAAGGAAAAAAATACTTGTTAAAGCAAACAACAGTCAGACAAACAAATAAAACCATTTTTCGCTTATTACAGTAATTTCTATATTTCTTCAAGCATTATTATATTGACAGAGCTGTCAAAGGACAGCTAGCATTCGTTCCTCAAAGCAGAAGAGAACAGAAAAACTGACACCTCACTGTTTCAGAGCAACATGTTCAGGGAATTTAGTATCCTGTCACTGACAATATGTATAGACTGCATTTGGGGGAACATTTACTGTGAAAGTACTGAAAGTAAATTTAATCTGTCTGGTTTAAGAAATAAATATCCTGAGAATTTGTCAAAATGGGCTTATACAACCCTATCAGCAACTAGGAATACTAGTCTTCAGTGAATACCTACTGCTGAGGCTACTTTGCTTGTTTTTTTTTTCTTTGTTGGTTGTTTCACTGTTGTTTGGTTGGTTGTTTTTTGTTTGTTTGTTTGGATTTTATTTTTTTTTTTTTGCTTTTTGTTTGTTTGTTTTATGCTGTTGTTTAAATATGATTTTTTTTTTAAAGCTCTCTTATGAAGACAACTAGTATGCTCACTGGTATTGTCATGACATTTCCAGTCATAGTGAAAGACATAGCCATCAATGGTCAACGGATGTTTGAAAGGAAGGTATAAGAAACGTATCAGCATGGCAACACTTGAATCACACTCACTTAACAATTTCTCTGAAACCTGAACAGATAAAAAGTATCTTAAGAGAGACAATTTAATACACCTTCAAAGGTCTTTTCTCCTCTGCTTTTGATATAATAATTATAGACAACAAAACATATTTAATTAACTGAGATAAGGCCAGAAAATTGGGCAGAACGTCTATTGGGGATATTATACATTTTATATGCATATATATTTTTAAATCATTGATAAAGTGAGGAAAGTAAACAGCACACATGGAAATGCAGGGTTGTGTATTAATAGGAATACCTGATGTTCATTGCTAGAAGTTAATGATTTCTATAATCAGATTTGCTATTTGGTAACCCAATCTCAAAATGCTTTAAATTGATATCACTGTACAATAAAAAATGTATTTTTCTGATGAACGGTGAGGAATATGTGATTTTCAGGATTACTTCAAGAAAGCAACAGGAAATCATAGAATCATAGAATCATAGAGCTCCTCAAGTTGGAAAAGATCCTAAAGATCGAGTCCAACCATGACCAAAACATCCTACCCTAACTCTAACAACCCTCCACTAAATCATGTCCCTGACCACCACATCCAAATGTCACATCCAGGGATGGTGACTCAACCACCTCCCTGAGGAGCCTATTCTAGTGCTTAACAACCCTTTCTGGAAAGAAGTGTTTCCTGATATACAACCTAAACTTACCCTGGCACAACTTGAGGCCATTTCCCCTCATCCTGTCACCAATGAGAAGAGACCAACCCCAGTCTCACTGTAAGCACCTTTCAGGTATTTGAAGAGAGCAATAAGGTCTCTCCTCAGCCTCCTTTTCCCCAGACCAAACAGCCCCAGTTCCTTCAGTCTCTCCTCATAGGGCATATTCTCCAAGCCCTTCACAAGCTTTGCTGCCCTTTTTTGGACCTGCTCCAGCACCTCAGTGTCCTTTCTGTACTGAGGTGCCCAAAACCCCAAAACTGAACACAGTACTCGAGGTGAGGCCTCACCAGTGCCGAGTACAGGGGCAGGATTACTTTCCTAGTCCTGCTCACCACACCATTCCTGATGCCATTGGCCTTCTTGGCCACCCAGGCACACTGGTGGCTCGTATTCAGCCAACTGTCCATCAGTACACCAAGATCCCTTCCCATCAGGCAGCTTTCCAGTCACTCCTCCCTAAGCCTGTAGGATTACTTGGGGTTATGATCAAAACGTAGGACCTGACACTTGGCCCTGTTGAAACTCATACAGTTTACCTTGGCCCATCAATCCAGTCTACCCTCTGTAATGCCTTTCTCTCCTCCAGCAAATCAACATTCCCTCTGAATTTAGTGCTGTCTGCAAACTTACTGAGGGTGCACTCAATCCCCTCATCAAGATCATTAAAGATATTGAATAGAAGCAGCCCCAGTACTGAGCCCTCAGGGACAGTACTTGCAACCAGCCACCAACTGGATTTAGCTCCACTGACCAGCACTCTTTCAGCCCAGCCATCCAGCCAGTGTTTCACTCAGCAAAGCATATGCTCATCCAAACTGTGGGCAGCCAGCTTTCCATGAGAATGTTGAGGGGAACAGTGTCAAAGGATTTACTGAAGTCCAGGTAGACCACATCAACATCCTTACCTTCATCCACTAAGCGGGTCACCTTATCATAGAATGAAATGAAAATGGAAAACTAAAGAGACAACTGATTATAACATCCTCCAGCTTTGGTTATCCTGTCACAACTAGAAAACTCATACAAATTTGGCTTGGGCTTTTCTATATAGGTGATTCTTATGCTTTAAATTGATCCATCTTTTCTTGAGATCTATGCCCAAGTGAACTATCTGCTACTATACACAAGTGGCACATGTCAACCTCTGCTGCAATCACCTGTCCCTGCTTATCTTTTCTCAGCTTTTGTCTTTTAACTTTGCTGCCACCAAGAGAAACACTTTCTCCAAGCAAGAAAGAGATGGAATAATGGAAGATAAATTAAAAAGCTGCAGTGTTTCTGCTGAGATTTCATTCTTTCTCCTCACTCAGGACATCTGCTTGCTTCTTCTTCCCCTAAGCCCAATGTGGCTCAGTTTGAAAACAGGTCACCTAATCTATACAATAAACCTCAAAAGTGAAAATTGAGAGCCTGAATAAGAAGTAGACCACAAAAGTAAGCAGCACTGAGCTGATGCTCTTCTTTACCAGACATCATCAGCAGGTACAATCAAGAGGAGGCCTTTTCATGGGCCATTCTCTTTTTCAAGCACTCAACTTGCAGCAGCAGCAACAGCAGACTGGTGCCTGTGACAGATTTATATGAGACAAAGCCTGGCACTAACAACATCTGACAGGTTCTAACAGAGTCTTATGGAAAACGGCTTAGGAACTTCTTGTCTTTGAAGCTGGGCGAAGCAAAAAAAGAAAAAAAATACAACCCTGCTTTCACTTTATATTCGTAGACATAGTAAATGCTTATTGACTTTATACACCTCACATTTGCACCCACTTTATGATTTCATTTTGCTCTAGTACCAACTGTTGACTCAGTGGGTCTATTTGGCAAAGCTGCTATGGAAGTCAGCGAAATGTAATGGTTTGGGGCACTAACATTGTGCCTTTCCTGTCTTAAACAAGTACATGACAGTGCTACTTATTTTCAAATTAGTAATTACATCCTACACATTACTAACCATCAGATCTCAGCTGCTAGCAAGCTGTTCCATATTGCCAGCTATTCTAGATATTAGATCACGATAGTTGCTTGGTGGTTGCTAAGGCATTGTCTTGCTTAGTCTCATTCACAGAGAGTAGAATTTATTCATTGCTTCAGTTTCCAAGATACGTGTCCTCCAAAATGCAGTTCACAATGGATTTTGATGACACACAAAAAACATGCATCCTTGCTCAGAGTTTTTCAAGAAATCACCCTTTTTGCAGCGTTCACAAACGAGCAGGAACTTCATTGTGACCAGCTGCAGACAGAAGTCTGCCACATAAATTTGAATTTAACTTTGTGTTAACTTTGTGTACCAGATTTTTTTTCTGCTTTTCAACCCTATCAGATAAACTACTTTTCTATTTCTAAACATGTCTAAATAGATTATATTAAACTGTATATTAATAGTCAGAATCTGTATTTCCCTCTTACAGAATATATTTTATAATTCAGATGGAAATTTAGCTATGGCTAACTGTTATTTAGCATACAGCAAACAGAAACACAGCATTGCAGTCCTTATTTTGTTCACGCTCTGCTGAACATATGAATCAAAGTGATGTCAGCAACAAAGGGATGCCAAAGCTCATCTGTTTTTAATACACCATTTAATCTCATGATCACTTTCACACTGTCTGTTCTAACAAAAAAGTAACATGCCTATGCTTTCATATCAACAAATTCCATTATAAAAAGAGTTAGATTTAATATTTTCTTTCCAAGTTATTCAACTGACAAATACACGTTTATACTTATACACAATGATGAACTTTTAAAATGTTCCAAATGTACCAAAAGCTGGACAGATCTTTGGCTTTTATCTGATGTGTGGAAATGAAAAAAAAATAAAATAAATAAAATTAAAAAAAAATAAAAAAAAATTGGAAGAAGCTTATATTTACAGATGCTAAATTAACTAAAGTGTGGCTTTTCCAAAATATGTCATCATCATCACAAAATCGTGTATGTGTTTGACTGAAATTATCATATAGTTTCAACCAGGGAAAAACAAACACACAGACGTGGCTAGATTGAGAGAGCAGGAAGAAGAGGAGGACGAGGAGGAAGAAGACAGAAGGGAGAAAGAAGAGGAATGACCCCATCTTTCGCCACATGAGGGATTAGAGACATTCATTATAGGTGTAAAAGATGAGTTTCATTTTTGTTCTCCTGCTTAAGAGCATTTCACTCCAAACCTTCCAAGAAGTACCCCTAATATCAGATTTTTGAGTCTGTTTTCATACCAATAAATTGTACTACTAAAAAATAAGTAAGTAACGTAATATTTAACATTTTGTGTCTTTTCAAAGAAGTCACTGATATAGTAAAATCTTGATTTTGTATATTATTCACTCATACTGTGCATAACGTTTCCATAGAGTTGCATAGAGTAGGCAACAATCTGCTCCTCCGGTTGCTAATAATTTATTTAATGTAATTAAAACTTTCCACAATAGGAACAGCACACAGCATAGAAAATTACTTTGTCTTGACAAACTATTGCTTTACTCTAAAACTATTTTATATGAAGTGTAGCTGTTCCAACAAGAAGAGTTGTAAATTAAATGTCATTTCCTGTGCTTTTGATGAACTTTGTAACTATCAAGTACCCAAATTAAAGGGAACTGTGCTTTTCTCCAAAATTTCAGTAAAAACAATGGAAATTAGTAAGCCTTATTTTATCTGAAATATAGTGTTTTCTCTCAATTTTAAAAGAATCAGTAAATTTTCCACATCAACAAATAAGTCAACCTCTAGGATAAGGGAAAATTAAGATCACATTCACTTGTGATTTTCTCTAAATCTAGCTAGCCAATTACTATGACATCTCACTGTTCATTTCATGCTCTTTCAATTTTATATTAAGCTCCTTGCTTCTTCAACATGAAGTTTTAACAACAAGTATCTGAACTTGTGATCTGATCAACAAATGAAGTCAGACTGCTAAGGATAGCATATAATCTCTGTTACAAAATAACGTCAAGATATGCAGAAATTCGTCAGGGAAGCCATTTAAATGTTTAAGGACCTGTAAAGAAAACCAGCTATCCTTTACAAACAAATGTTACACAGCAATGCATGCCGCAGGGTACAACTCTGTTGTATAAAATCTAGAGAGAAAGAATGAGGAAGAAAGAGAGAAGGAAAGATGGACAAAAAAAGAGAAAAGGAGAGAAAGAGAGAAGAGAAAGAGAAGGAAGGAAGAAAGGAAGGAAGGAAGGAAGGAAGGAAGGGAAGGAAGGAAGGAAGAAGGAAGGAAGGAAGGAAGGAAGGAAGGAAGGAAGGAAGAGAAAGGAAGGAAGGAAGGAAGGAAGGAAGGAAGGAAGGAAGGAAGGAAAGGAAGGAAGGAAGGAAAAGGAAGGAAGGAAGGAAGGAAGGAAGGAAGGAAGGAAGGAAGGAAGGAAGGAAGGAAGGAAGGAAGAAGGAAGGAAGAAGGAAGGAAGGAAGGAAGGAAGGAAGGAAGGAAGGAAGGAAAAGGAAGGAAAGGAAGGAAGGAAAGGAAGGAAGGAAGGAAGGAAGAAGAAGAAGGAAGGAAGGAAGGAAGGAAGGAAGGAGAAGGAAGGAAGGAAGGAAGGAAGGAAGGAAGGAAGGAAGGAAGAAAGAAGAAGGAAGGAAGGAAGGAAAGGAAGGAAGGAAGGAAGGAAGGAAGGAAGGAAGGAAGGAAGGAAGGAAGGAAGAAGGAAGGAAGGAAGGAAGGAAGGAAGGAAGGAAGAGCTTAATGAGGAATAAACATCCACAACATTCAATTATGATTATTACCATGGGTCACTGCCACTGTGCTATTGCACCGTCTGTTAATGCAATGACTTGCACTTCGCTAAGCTACCTTCTCTCAAAGCAACAGAAACAAAAGGCAGTAACTACAGGAAGTTCAATTAGAATTAAGTTATCTACTTATTAATGAAACAAGTTGAAAAGCACTGAATTAAGGTTTTGATGTGTGGTCAGCTTTTTAAAGTAATATATGTCAGCATATGAAAGCATGCATCAGTAGGCACACAAGGCACTAACTAAATTTGAAGTACAGTGAACAGAAGAGAAAAACTAGAAGTGCAATAGAAAGAAGGTATTTTTCTCTTGGGGGATTTGTTTGTTTGTTTGTGAGTGACTTGAAGTTAGAGAGAACTATGGTACAGCATAACAGAACAGGAAGGCTACAGAAGTTCTTACAGTAACAGATAAGAAAAGGAAACAGAAGCTTCTGTGAACTGGAAGTACTGAAGAATAAATAAAAAATAAAGTGAAAGAATTAATGTAAGTAGTGGAAGTTGCGGTACACTATAAAATCTTAAAGGTGGAGTTTTTATTTGGGTACCAAAAAAGAAGTGTATTTGGTTTATATGGCAAATTTGTGGTACTGGGATGGCTGCAGGAGTGGCCCAGAACTGCCCCATGTCAGAGCAGAGCTGGAGGAGGGCTGGATGTTCTTCGGGAGTGGAGCAGAATCTCCCTGCAGCCCTTAGAGGAGCAGGCTGTCCCCTGCAGATCACGGGCACCACACAGAGCAGATCTCCCCATGCAGCCATGGGGAGCTGCTGCCCAGGGCGACCCAAGTGGAGCAGTGCCTGAAGGGTAGGCAGTGCTGTACCGAGCTGTGTTGGGGCAGTGCTCAAAGGGCTGCAGATTGTGGGAAGCCCATGCAGCATCCTCTGGGAGCAGGTACAGATACTGACCATGGCAAATAATGAAGCATTACAGACAGACTGATCAGAGCCCCAGATGTCCATTTCCCTGCACTGCCTGGGGGGAGGAAGCAGAAGAGGATGGATGGAGAGAAGGTGCTTTTAGCTTGCTTTCCAGTTCTGATTGCTCTCATCCATTAGTAATAGGCAGTAAAGTACAAGAACCACCCTTACACAGAGTCTGCTTTGCCTGTGATGATATTCTGTGAGTGATTCCCTGTCCTTATCTCTAACCCTGAGCCCTTTTCCATCATATTTTCTCCCCTCTTCACCTGAGGAGCAGAAGTGAGAGCGGTGCCCACCCTCTCACTTGGTAATTAGCTGTCCATCATGGCAAAACCACCACAGGATGATGCCAGGGCAACAGTTCTACAATCAGGCAGAGGAAGTGCAATTTTTGAAAGCATTAACTCATTTTTAATTGTTCAAGAAGAACTTTTTTCATCTTCTGACTGACTTCTTCTTTCTCTTTAGTTCTCCTTTTTTTTTTTTTTTTTGATATACCAAAAGAAGGCTTTTTCAGCTCTTGTGAAAACTGACTCAAAAGCACCCAGCTTTTGACTCAAATTGTTATATATATATTTTTTTACCTGTGATCCAAAAGCCTTGCTTGCAGCAGCAGATGCAAAAGGCTATGACATCTCCCTAGCTGTAAGTGTCTAAGTGTCTTGACCTTTCAATTTCCTTGTGAGCAGACTAACAAAAATAGCCATACCCACTGGATATGGTTATTAAAACAGGAAAGAAAAGGTTCACAGCACTCTGGCATTTTCAGAAGAAAATCCAGCTAATGGAAAGTGCTTGACAATGCTTGCTTTTGTCTTTATACTTGCATGTTCAGCTGGACCTAATCTTTTATTTGCAGTTAGACAAAAGCCAGGACAAATTATATGTTTGTCTATGCCTATTCAAAGAGGGAACAAAGGTTTAAGAGTCAGCTGTTAAAAATGGAGATATTTTTCTAGCTCCTTACAAATATTTAAACTGTAAGTATTTGATCCATAAAAATAGCAGGCCCAACTGAAACAGCTATTTCCAAAGAAACCTTGAAAAAGAAGAGATTTCATTTTTCATTCAAATACTTTATAGAGCAGTAAACAGAAAGACTCTTTAGTTTTGATTTTTTTTTTTTAATATTCACTTAAAGTATTGCAGTTTTGGTTTTAGTTTTTTGTTTGTTTGTTTGTTTGTTTAGTTGGTTTTGGTTTTGTTTTCCGATGAGATAATGTGGAAATTGATTCACATAAATATTTCTTTCCCTTGCAAAATATTTGTTTAATAGAAAGTCGAAGGTACTCCTGGTTCTAAGAAATATCATATCAAACTTATATACTTCTAAATTAAACCCATTCCATAATTTCAGAAGGAACTTTCTACCATGAGTTCATCTGCACATTGTAGTATTTATTGCTTAGTTTGACAACACAACTATATTATTTTTTTTTTCAACAAGTCTGATACGGTCTTTTATCTACTAAGCATAAAAGACACTGGACTGTGAAACATGGAGTAGTGGCGGTGAATGAATGTCTTCCAGGAAAGGCTAGTCATTCAAAAATGTTTTAATGCTTTTCAGATGCATAATTTACACTGTTTTGAAGAACTGGAAATTTTGGCAGTGAGAAGGTGGCATATTACAATAAGAATCCAGATACCAGTACATATTATTCACTTTTGAAATGATGATGTGATGTAACATGGCATTTTCTTTGGTAGTTACATCACAGTCAAGACTGTTGTCCACCACTGTGGTTTTCTTCTTCTGGCAATATACAGTGTTCATGGATAATGAAAAATTATTGTTTGTGGAATGATGTAAAGGTCTTCATTTCTTTGCACAACAAAATCAGCAGGGCAGAGTTTAGATTCACTTGGAATACCTGAGCAAGAAAGCAGTTATATCAGTAGTATTAAGATAGCAAAAACAACAGCTATCTGCCTTGGAGTATTGGAAATGCTGAATTATGTTACATAGACATAGATATAATGATACACAAGAGACTGGGAATGGGCTGACAATAATCACTTTATTTTTTAAAAAATTGCCATGCTATAATTATCTCATTTGGCACTAACTAGAAAAATCAATTGATCATTTTGCTGATTGCATAATTATTTAATAATTAATTGCATAATTATTTAATAATTCACTCCTTCCAAGTAACCAATACAGCAAAAAAAACCCAATACCTATTCTGTAAATACTAAGCATTCAATTTTGTGTAGCTGAAGAGACAATAACAATCTGTATAGCAGAAACTATCACAGGAAAATGAGAATTGGATTTTATTCTGGAAAAAAATGTTTCAAGACAAGCTAACAAAATCATGGTCTACAGAACATCCTAAATATTTGAACGTGCATATGTAATTGCGAATGCATACGTGTCTAAGAAGAGTCAAGTCAACATTATGTTTCTGTAGGTATTTCCACAGCATATGGATATATGTTCATATAAAACAGTTCAGCATTAGAATTCTTTAGATCCTTCTTCCTGACTTCTAATAGTTGATCCCAAAAGATGTGCCATGCAGTTTACGTAATATAATATGAAAATGTATAATACAATTTCTTGATTTTAAAAAAGAAGTTCTGATCTGAATTTATGACTTCCTTGCAGGAACTGAATAGAAAGTATTATTTTGTGACTGGCTAGATTATCAGAATAGCAAATGTTTCTTTGACCCTTGTTCAGAAGCATTTGTGTGTTCAATGTTTGATAAAGAATCATTTTTGTACAAAGTCTGAAATTATTTAGTTACTTTTTCAAACTATCTGGGGACTGAAATATCCCCAGTAAGTCTTAGGTTTGTAAGACAGGCTGGATTTATCAAAGTAGTAGTGCACAAATTTTGTACTCTTCTGTATGTCTTATTAGCTGCTTATCCACTGCATTTTTAGGTGAGAATTCTAAATAGTGAGAGGCTCCATTTTTAGGTGAGAGGCTCATTCAGCCTAAAGAACACTTGGTTTTCTGTGAAGCATACATTCCAAGAGTTCATGGTTACTTGCTGTGAAGTCTTCACAGAAGTTGACAAGAAGTTAAACTGTCATAAAATTCTCTACTCTATACTGATAGGCAGAAAAATATATATATTTAAACTAAGAGGTAGTGAATAATCTTGTCTTAGCTGCATTCCGTAGATCTGGCTTGCACTTCTGCTCTCTGCTAGAATAAAGAACTGGTGCTTTTTCTAACTCAAAGTCAAAACAGTTTCACGTGGGAAGATGCTATTTCATTTACCTACTATTGTATTTGAGAAAAACCTATTTACAATCCTTGCAATTTTGATAATATGACTTGTCCCATTCCCCAAATTTTTGTTTATTATGAACATTTCAGTTAAGGAAAATTCCGATTAGAAACAATGATGTTTTTCAAACTTCCTTATATTTGACAAAGTAATTTTCATCTTTTTCTTTTTCTTTTTTTTTTTAATAACTTCAAAAAAAAAAAAATACAGGGTAACTAAATATTTTACCTCTATGTAAATTAGATAAACAGTAAAGAGTTAAAATAACAGACTACAAAAGGAACCATTAAGAATTACTCCTGTAGGCTACATTCTTGAACATACTATATTATTCCTTGGGTTGGAAGACGAGAGTCCTTACCTCAGGGAGAAATGGTTTGGCTGATAACCTGCACCTGTTGAAGAGTAAATAATGGCATGCTCAAAGCTATCAGGTAGCAATGAGCCTGGCCCTTACTCTGTAGCTGCCTTTTTTCATTATGTGTGGCCATGCAAAACCACCTTGTTCTTGGTATGAAAACAACATGCTAACCAGATGCCTATAAAAGGTTCTTAAAGCATTCTAATTACAATGAGGGAGAGGAAGAAAAAAGTTTTCTATGCCATTCAGAGGGACCTCCACAGACTTGAAAGGTGGGTCCCGGTGAATCTAATGAGGGCCAACACAGCAAAATGCAAGGTTTTGCACTTGGGCTGGAGGAATCCTAGGCATCTATAAAGACTGGAAGGAGCAGTTCTTGCAAGTAGCCCTGTGGAGAAGGACCTGGGGGTACTGATGGTTGAAAAACTTAACATGAACCAGCAGTGTGCCCTTGCTGCTCAGAAAGCAAATGGGCTCCATCAGAAGAGGAGTGGCCAGCAGGGACAGGGAGGGGATTGTCCCTCCCTGCTCTGCCCTTGTGAGGCCCCATTTGGAGTATTGTGTCCAGGTCTGGAGCCCCCAATAAAAGAAAGGCAGCTGTTGGAAAGGGTCCAGAGGAGGGCCACACAGATGATCAGAGGGCTGGAGCACCTCCCCTACAAAGACAGGTTGAGGGAGCTGGGCTTGTTTGGCCTGGAGAAAAAAAGGCTGCAGGGTGACCTCATTGCAGCCTTTCAGTACCTAAAGGGAGCCTATGAACAGGAAGGGAGTCAACTCTTTCAAAGGATAGATAGCAGGACAAGGAGAAATAGTTTTAAGTTGAGGGAGAGAAGATTTAGGTTGGATGTCGGGGAGAAGTTCTTTACAGAGAGAGTGGTGAGGTGCTGGAACAGGCTGCCCAGAGAGGTTGTGGATGCCCCATCCCTAGAGGAGTTCAAGGCCAGGTTGGATGGGGTCCTGGGCAGCCTGGTCTAGTATTAAATGTGGAGGTTGGTGGTCCTGCATGTGGCAGGGAGATTCATGATCCCTGAGGTCTCTTCCAACCCTGGCCATTCTGTGACTCTGATACTAATGGATCTTCTGTGATTCTGAACATTTTCAACTTTCATTAGCTAAAACTGGAATTCTAGGAACACCTTGAAGGTTTGGAGCATTGTTTTTCTTTATATAAGCCTACAAACTAAAAGGCCTTTAGTAGTTATATACTAGCTTGCTTTTCACAGGCAGCATAACAGATTCCTGAAGATATGAAGGAAACAAGAATCAATTTTAGGAATGCTAACAGCATCACACAGAAATTTGCCTTCGAGGAATTTCTCCAGTAACTCTCTATCTCATGTATTATATTATAATAAACTGCATTTTACTTAGAATAAATTCTGACATAATCTATAAAATTATTTCTAAAAAACCTAATCTAAAATGTGTGCGTTGGAGTCTCCTATTATAAATTCATACACCCCTAGTTCATCAAATTGTTCTGATTATTGAAAAAATGACAGGCTAGCAGATTTAATTATCCTTGCTATAGATGTCAGTACACACTAGGTAACTTCTCAAGCATCTCACAGAAACTGTAGCACAAGCCTGCCACTTTCTTCTGAACTGAAATTACAAAAACTGAAAGCTTCAGCAGAAGTCAGGATAGTGTCCCACCTGATGTTTGCTAGCTAATATTTAATACACTCTCTAAGGTAAAGAGTGTACCTTGTGATTCTGAGATTTGTATTCTTCACTGTTTTTATTCAATAAAATCCTGATGCACAACTAGCTGGAGCTCTCAGAACACTGTTCCCTATGGGTCTCCCTTTATCTCAGGGAGCTAAGTACACAAATGAGAAATGCAAAACACAGCTTGAATATTAATGTCTTGGCTGTGATCTTTCAACTGGCAAGGCTCTTACCTGGTCAGCTGCCAGATGCGATCATTTGGAATATAAAACTACTTTAGGAGAAGAGTATAAAATAAATCAAAAATTCAGTGGAAAGCACACAACTATTGTTTGTTTTTGACAAAACTATTTATTTTTTCCTACAAACTACTAACATATCTGCTAGAACCTTAAATTAAAAGTACTGCCCAAGTCTGAATAGAATTCTGCAAACCAAAATTACAGAAATAATAACAGCCAAAGATATGAAAAACAAGAGCTAATTAATTACTTCATTTCCTCTCTTGGAGACACTGAATATATACCAGTAACATATTTAATGGATACTTGAGTACTAATTTGTGATGTTCCTTTCCTCCTTTCCCTTTTTTTTTTTTTTTTTTTTTTTTTTTTTCCTTTCCTTCAGGATGCTTTATTTGGTAAGGAAAAAATAAGGCTCTCAGCATATTGGCTATGCCTAATCCCAGTTGTTTTCTGTGTATTTCCAAAGACGAGCATCTCACATTATCAATTTCTGTGACATGTGTAATATCATTAGACAGGGAATAAACAACTTCAAAACCATCTATAGAGCTCACCATCTAATTAGTTAAACAAGCAGGCTGGGAAATCAGAAACATCACAGCCAATTCTATCTTAAAATGTGCTGAGGAAAAACTTATGCTAACTGTATATATATTCCAAGGCAGTGTTGGAATGACTTGAGCTACAAATAACTATGATCAGATGAGACAAAACATACCAGTTTAGTAATTCTTGAGAAGAAATTAAAAAAAAAAAAAAAGGCAAAAAACAGAGCAGACAAATTTACAGATTTTTCTATATTATGACTGTGTAGTAGAAGGGAGAGTGAGAAATAATATCATAGGTGAATGAAGTGACATCAACTGGAAAGACAGTTGGCAGAGGATACCATAGTATTTTGGAAGGAATTTGAAAGGTTTTCTTCTAGGCAAATTACTAGAAGATGATTGTAAGATATACTACAGATACCAAATTCTGACTGCAGTGGAAATGGGAAAGAAAGGATATTTTCACACTGGCTGGGATGCCTTTGGCCAGGCTGATACTGTCCCTCATCCAGAAGGGCTATAAAATTTTCCTGCAGCCTGGCAGAATTTCTGACTTTGCAGGGAACTGTCATTCATCACAGAAAGTGAGGTCATAGAGAAGACAGAATTGATTGCACAGGAAAACAAAAAGAGGCGAACAGGTAAGGCAACTTCTGACTGAATAGGAGGAGGAAAATTAATTCCTGGTATAAGTACTCAAACATCTGGATATATTATCCAGAGAAGCAGCAAAATCTCCATCCTTGGAGATTTTCAAAACTAAACTACAAAGTCCTCAGCAACCTGATCTGCTTTGAAGTTAGGCTGCTTTGAGCATGTGACTGGTCTAGCTGAACACCAGAGGTCTCTGGCAACCTGAATTATCTTACCATTCTGTGATATCCTAACATGTTTCAGGGGAGGATTCCTTGAATTTTCAGCTAGGACTATGTGTCAGGACTGGAATTTAAATTTTGTGTGATTTTATTTTCACATACTATTACAAACAATTGTTATTGTTTAAAGGTAAAGTATCCTAATGCGCTTTTAAATTTGATCTCATTTGAAAATGTTTTTTTGTTTGTTTGTTTGTTTCTAATTTGTTCTCTGTGTTATATATTGATCTCTCTGTAGCATTTCAAGTTGTTTTATCTTTCTGCACATTTCTCTGATCAATTTTTTGAGCTGCATGAATCTGAAACACTGTCTTCCATTGCCTGTGTTCTTTAGGGGACTCTAAGACCATTTGGGGTTATTTTTTACAAAGACACTTTATCATATGCATGCTGACAGCTGTGAATGCTGTCTGTAAGTTTTCCTCATATATTTCAACACTCCTGCTCCTCCCTCTCCCTTTGCCCCCCCTCCCCCCAAAAAAAGAAAAAGCAACAGCAACAACAACAAAAACAAAAGCAAAAGAAACAATAACAACAACAAAAACAATAAAAATCAAAAGGAGGGGGACAGGAAAGTAGAGGAATGAGGAAACAGTTGAGAAATGAGAGAAAAGTTCATAAGTATTAAAATATATCCCATGACAACTATTGGTGTGGCAGCACTATAAAGAATTCAGAAATTCTAATCGCATAACTATGCTGAAATCCATATATAAATGTAGCTGACTAATTACCTTATTTCTGGTTTGCAGACAAACTTTTCAGTCTCTCACAAATATTGATGCTATATAAAGCATATTTGATCACTTGTCATTCCAGTGTTCCAAAATAAACAAAGTAATTTGAGCTTTTATACTGATTTAGTATACAAAGAAGAAATTTCCAGGTCAAAATGAAAGAACGTAAACTGTGTTACCACTTCCATATTCATATGTGCTTCCCGTACCTGCTGCTGGAGGGCTTGAAGTAACATTTACTTACACAACTGTAATTCAATTTACTTTATCCATCTTGCTATATATAATAAGCATAAATTAAACCATATTGAATATTTCATGGAGATAACCTCTTTAGAAAAAAAGTGAATTAAATGCTTTTATTAACATTTGACACGCTATTACAAATTAACTAATGGTAGAAGTCATAACTCAAACAACCAAACTATAATAACTTCAAATATCAGCTCTTCCTCCTCATAGGACTTGACTTCCATCCAATTGTCTTTTGTTAATTATAAGCTATGTGTAGTAGTATTTATATACATATACACATATGGACCATCTTATCTTCCTGTCTGAAATGCAGGAGTCACTTTGTTAAATTAACCAATTAAAGCTAATCTTAATAGAACCAAGGAGCTGTGGAGAATCAGAGGAACTCAGAAAGACAGAATACCATAACCTATAGTCACTGAAACAAAAGCACACAGAAACAGCTAATCCGTAAGACCAAACAATAAGAGAAGTTAGACTACTGTCTGTTGTGTGAAGTTGATCAAAATGAGTCACAGGGTTTTCCTGCCTCAGCAGGCATGGGATTTACCAGTGTTGGATGTTTTGGGGGACTGCAAAAAACATATTAAATAATATTTCAGGGGATGGAGGGATGTGAAAAACTTACTAGATATTTAAGGAAAGGGTCAACAGTAGGGAAAGAAATGTATAAAGACATATCAGGGAGAACAAATGTGAAGGAAAAGGAGACAACATGGGCCAGTGAACAGTAAACAGACTGTGTGAATACTGGTGGACTTTAAATCAGACTAGTTATCAAGTCTGATAACAGTTTTGAAGACCATCTACTAGAATGCCATGAACTCAAGGGTCTTGAAGGACCAGGTGTGGGAACTCAAGGAAACTATGGTGTAGAGACTTGCTATAGGGTAGACTGAACTTTTAAAGCTACAGAAGTGACTTGAACCTTGTATATGTGTGTTTATTCCACTAGTAGAAATCATTTCTGACAAACTGGATCCATGGCTGCTCATGTTTGAGAGCTTTGCTGAGAAAGACACGTTTCTGTTTGTGTCAGTCTGTGCTACTAGTTGTGCTTATGCCTCTCCTGGCAGTATGTGCTCACACTTGCAGTGTGATGTGGTACAAGGAGCTCTCCAACTTCCATACACCCCTAGATTTGGCTGCCTCTGATGAGCATTACACTGCCATGTGAATTGCAAACCTTGAGAACACCACCAGGACAGAGCAACATTTCTTAACAGACAGTTCCTCCCTGTTCTCTGTTTATCTGGGCAACAATTGGAATGAAGGACAGGCCAGATCTTCATCCAAATTCGTATCTCTCTTCTTTATTACCTGTTTGTAATTCTCCTGTGGGACACCGTTGAAATTTAAAAGTGATATATCTCTATGTCCTTCTAAAGAGTTCCCTAAAGTGCATGTGACCTGTGGAATGGGATTCATGGTATGCATTCCATTAAATTGGATTCATGGTCCATATTTCAATAAGTTATAAAGTCAGTTAATAAATAACCACCACGAAAAAATAACCAATCCACAGGGGAGAAAAAATCTCTCTTAAGTAATTGGAATCTTAATTACAGGAGCATATTGGTAATATTCATTGAAGGCAGAGATTTCTTACCACTTTTTATATTGCTTTTCAAAAAGATTAACTCTGCAAAGGAATTTAGTGAAGAAGAGCTTCATTTAATTCTTTGCACATTTTCAAATCTTTCTTGTACATTCTACACAGCCTCATTCTTGCCTTTATTTTTATTTTTTTCTGTACTGTTTGTAAATCAATGGGGGAAAAAAAAAGAAAAAAGAGCTTATATTCAGACACAATTATACACAAATTAAGATTCAAAAAGCTCTTATCCCTCCTGTTGACTGCAGAGTTTCATCTTGATCTCAATGCATTGCTCACATTAAGTACCATCTTGAGTGACAGCAATGGAAACTTAAAACTTGAATCACACTTTAATCTCTGATAGCATCTGAATATATTTCATCTATCTTCCCGAATATTTGTTTTTAATCTTTCTGCAGCAGGAATTACTAGACTGCAGTGAAACAAGATACAAGAGGACAAATAAAAAAAGAAAAAGATAAAAGAAAATAAAAATGGTTTCCTGTAGACAAATTATGCTATTGCCCTTCATTCTTATTTCTTCTCATTCTGGAGAGACTTGTATATACTTCTTTCTGTGCATTTGTACTTATTTTAAAACAAGATAAATGAAAAAAGACTTAAAAAAGGAAATCTGTTGAAGTATTACCAAAGGGGGGGGGGGGGGGAAGAAAAAAAAAAAAAAAGGTGAAGAGTGAAGAAATAGAATATTAAATAGCTTGTACTGAAAGTGGGAACATTTTAAATTTATCAATTTTTTTTTTATAATAAATTTTACTTTCTCTTCATTCCCATTCATTACATTCATTACTGACTACTAAACATCCAGTCCTGAGTCATGTTCTGAAAATAAGGTTGCTAGAGATGAAAATCCATCTGCCATTTTAAACAAATTTCTGAATGTAAAACACTGGTTCAAAATATTTCTCATAATAAAACAGATGCTTTGATTTTTATACTGATGATAATTTGTTACAATGGAAACTCATACTTTTTATTTCTTACAAGTATTTGTGACATATTAGAGTTATGATACAAAAGACCTAATTCCACATGAAAATCTTAAGTACTTAGATCATTCCAAGAGTACTGCCTCCCATTTATTTCCATGGAAATTACAACAGCTATGAAAAGCACAGTAACACTATTTAATGGAGGAAATTCTCAGCTAAAAAAAAAGTCTGTTTTTTTCAGCATAATCACCACCATTTAAGTATTTTTGCCAGCAATGTAGAAGAGTCTTCATTGCATGGTGTGACAGCTGTGCATGGACATCTGGAATGTGACTTGTCATTCACGTTACTGTCACCGCTGCTGAAAAACAACACGCACCAACTCTCTGTGCTCACATCCACTGTTTTGTCTCCATAAATGTTCAGCAAGCATCAATGAAAGTCAATGAGTGCCATTTTTTTCTGCATGGAGAAACCCAATTCCACACTTTTGTTTCATGTGCAGTTCCATGTCAGATAGCATTCTGTCAGACTGCCCTTCTGCTGACATCTATTGTACAACAAATGTAAATGAATATTGGTGGGAAGGTTCAACTTCTACTGCCATACCACCAACATACAACTCTGACGTCGTGGGCCAGCATAATACAATAGGAGGCACTGCTTTTGCAGCAGCCCTCATATAGATTTTCAATGTGTCTCGTTAACAGTACATTTATTTGCTGATTAAAATTTCTGGAATTGTTAAGCTTGAAATACACATAACTGACCATTCAAGTTTGATTTTTATGAAGATTTACCCTGTTAAAAATTGCAAAGATAATTTATAATTTGGTGATTTCTCTATATAGATAGATATAATTAGATATGTTCTTTACATCACTAAAAGCATGTTCATACCATGTGTGAGACTATTTAAAGGAATGTCATCTGGTCATGTAAGAAATGCCAGTTATTCGTTGATGGAAACAGTAAGAACTAAGAAGAGTAAGCTACCAAACTCCCTTACCCTTTTATGCATTTGGCCAGCATAATTGGAATGATGAAGGCAGGAGCACTAAGCACAGACTCAGGCAAGCCTCTTGTTGACCAGTTTTGTCCCAAATAGGGTAAGACCACACCAGTCCTGCATCCTGTTTATAGTAGCAGTAGATTTTCATCACTACAGCTGAAATGTAGGTGGATAATAATAGCAGAACATAAAACACACCTACCACTTAAAGATGCACTTTTTGCAGTGAGAGCCTCTGCAGAGAGTATCAGGTGTCTTTTATACGTCTAAATCATAATATGAACCTAAAGAAATATTACTTCATTACTTTGCAACCTACAATAGAATTCCTCTTTTAGTAGTGGAACTATGCCATTTTAGACTTGGTCTAGGAAAACTTTTTATTCCAAAGAAAAAGAATGATTCATTATTTTATTGCTTTTTAGAAAGGTTGAAAGATTATACTCAAGTCTTGATTAAAATAGCTCAGGTTTGAGCTGTCACATCAGACAGCTGATCATGGTTTGCTCCCTCTTTTTACTCACAATTCTCATCTGCCTTTAGGTCTGCAGGTACTTCCTGCAAAACAGCCAATGTCCATATGTTTTTTTGTTTGTGTGAACAAACACAATTGCTAAAATGATTTATTTGTACCAATAATAATAAAAATAATAGAATGAGAGAGAGAAAGCATTTCTGATGTTCCATCCCCACTGCCAAATAATTGCATGCATAATTATATATTGTCAGTGGGTTTATACACTCTTGAACAGTATCACGGAATCCCTGTAAGTGTTACAGCACCTTGTGTTTCTTGGGATACCATGCTGGAAAGCACAAGTAGATGATTCTGACATCTGCTCTCCTGACTCCCTTACTCTCCTACTATACAATGTCCTAAAGCTCTCTGTTTATCCCAAGTCTTAAAGATTTTTTTGTTATACACAATAAGTGTTCAGAACAATCATAGGTACACTTCATATCTTGCAATCTATGTTCAAAACACTTAAATTTCTATAAACTAAGGATTGTGAATCGTATTCATCCTTAATTGTGAGCACTGAAAGCTTGGAAACTGATGTAGTCATTGCTAGAGAAAACTCATTCCTTTCTAAGAGTGAGATCTATTTCTTATATATGTTGTATATATTAAATAGTTATTTGGATTGCAACTACTATCTGTGAAGACCAATAATCTTAGGTCAAGGACTGGGAGAAAAGAGAGAATCACAAACAGTATTGAATTCCTTTACTGTTGAATTATTAACACAGAGTTCAACACTCAACAACTATTAGAAAGGCCACTTGAGAAATTCAAACATAGATATTTGTAGTCAGCTTTTTGGCTATAGAAAAAAAAATTCTTCATTTATCATTTCTGTGAATTGATTTCTAGGATATTCTTTAAATGTTGTCACATAAAATTACCCCTTTAAATTCAAAGACATATATATAGCTTATTATAATTTAGAAACCATAATATGATTAACGGAAATTCTGGAAGAAAAGAGTGACAGAACTTGATGACCAAATCATACAGATGAGTTCTTTCCCTAAGACTTGTTTTTTTTTTTTTTGTGATCAAAGAAAAAATTCTGCTGTAAGAATTCCTGTCTTGATTATGCAGTTAGAGAATACATAATTCAGCTACATAAGCAGAAAGACCCAATTTATTGCTGAATAAATGTTGATTTGGAAGGTGGAGGGAAAATGAAAGGGGGATATTTTCCAGACCAGCTCCTTGAAAGAATCAGACTAGCAGAATAATAACTTGTTATCAAAAATGCTAGATTCCTGGCCATGCTTGATACAAGTCATTGGAGAAAGAATGTAGCAGGAATCCCTGTATCTCTAGAAAACCCATGCTCTTCTGAAAGTCCACTTCTCTTGTACCTTATGGACAATGCTAGTAACAAATAAATCTCTGAAAGAGATACATAAGATAAGGAAAATATGTAAAGACTACCTACAGCATATTCCTGCTGCAATCCTTTAAAAAGTCATGTAAACAAGTATAGCTCACTTTCCCTGAATACCTAACAAAACAAAACAATTTGCTCATGGAAATGCCACGAATCACCTAAGGATCCATTTCATTCTAATGATCATGGAATTTTTGACATCTGCAGAAGAACCACATCCAGACTTACATACACATCTGCAGAACATACAACTTCCTATTTTACAAATAGACAAACCTTTTCTAAATCCATATAGCTTTCAGGGTGAACTGTGCCATCAAGACTTTCAAAGGTTTTTTTGCTTTAAAGCAAAATCACAAGATTATGCTTCATTTAACCAGCAATTGTCTTAAATATTTGAGTTAAATAACACTGCTGATTTAAAAAAAAAAAAAAAAAAAAAAAAAGACTTTTCTCTGTCTTATAATCATAATGTTGTTTAAACACTGCACATAAACAGTAAGATCTCTTCATAGTAACTTCCCTTCACAATCAGCCTTATGGTGCAATCATCTGTCTAGGGGCAGACATGCCTACAGTCAAGTGTCAAGTTGAACTGTTTGCCAGGAGCAAAAGCCTGAAAAACAGTGTATTGTCACTGCTGATTAAGTGTAGTCAGAAATTACGTGAAATAGTCTGAGGAAAATTAAATTTAACAAAATCCAAACAGCATTTCAAACAAAATCCTGCCATGCAATCTGGAAAACTGTCAAGCTTACAGAGGGTGGATTTAGATTAGGTATAAAGAAAATGTCTTTTACAGTGAGGGCGGTGAGGCACTGGAACAGACATGTGGTGGATGCCCTGTCCTAGGCAACTTAAAGGTGAGACTGGATCAAGCCCTGGGCAACGTGATATAGCTGTGGATATCCCTACTCACTGCAGGGGAGTTGGACTAGATGACCTTTAAAAGTCCCTTTCAACTGTAAGGATTCTGTGATTCTATGATTCTATGATAATGGTCATTTCCATAATTAATTGTTGTGAAGTGTTTACCTAATATATATACATTTGTGAATGATTATTTCTAAGATAGTTTTTTACTTTCTAATGTGGGAAGTTACAATTAAATAAAAACATAAAAGCAGCATAATTAATAGAACTAGCAAGAAAAACAAAAAACTCAGTTGAGGATAAAGTTCGTATGTAACAGGCTGCAAAAGTAACTGAAATGTTGTTTAAATTCATGCTTCCTTGATAAAATTAACACAAACTAGAATAAGTTACTGTTTATTTATCACATTTTCTTCTATTTATCATGTTTTCTGGAGGGCTGTTTCTTGTGCAAGCTTGTTCTAGAAGCAGATATTTACTGCCCTGATTGCCTCAGTTCTAAGATCTTCTGTGCATACTAACTCCTAGCTTGCTTCAGTACAAAGTAATTGTGAAAAAATACAGAAAAAAATAGACAAGACAAAATAGTTAAAACTCTAGATAAGAAATGCTGCTGAAATTTAACTGCTATAGCAATTATCAGACAAAGTACATGGGTGAATGCATCTAACTGTTTCTCCTTGGGGTAAACTACAATGGTGAGGGAATCAAGCTGATATATTTTCTAATATAATCCCCCTGTTTCTTAAACTGAAAGTGTGTATAATACATTTGAGACTGTTATAATAATATCTTGGGACAACACTGAAAGGACTAAAGCAGAAAAGTATATGTCTTACTGTTGTTTCATACCTAACAATATGTTTGCTGCTTTCTCTAATATGTATTCCTTGTCAAGGTGTGGAGTCACTAATAAAAGTATTCCCTGTATCCTTTTCCTTCTTTCATAAAACATTGATGAAAATAGAAAGGGAATTGCAGTGGGGAAATATATGCATGCAAAATAAAAACTTAAGCTGAAGGATTTTTAAAGCAAATTCATTTTTCCAATGAAACATACTGAAAAGGCTTTCTGAAAAGTATCCCTCTCAAAAACAAGTTTTAACTGAGAGAGTTTTTGAAGCAGTAATATTTAAGTTATATTTGGACACTTGAAATCTTAAAACATGCATATATGTATTTAAAACACAACATGAAGCAGGGAAATTTAAAAATCCAAGTGGTATTAGGAATAGATCTTTCCTCAGTAGAGGCATATTCTAGTTATTGAAATTTGGCAACAGCTTTGTACAATAATATGGCAGTGGTTTTAGTTAGCAATCATCTGCATAAAAATATACCAAAACAACAACAAAACAACTGTGCTCATGAAATTAAAAGCTAATTTATAAAGGAACGAAAACCATCTTCCCAATGATAAAACTGAAAGTATAGTGCTCTAACAAATTGGCTGAATTTGCCTTTGATTATTGCCTCTTCCACAAAGAGTGAAAGCTAGTCTGAATTAAAAATAAATAAATAAATAAAATGCATAGGGCTTGATAAAATTGTCATATGGATGCAACGTACAACAAACATAAAATCTGATCAGTAGAATCTTCTATACTGCATTGTTTTCTTAATCGTTAAATGTTCTAGGAAGGCTTTTCTTGTGAGATGACTGACAGAACCATGTGAACAGGTGTCTAATTCATACATAAATCATGCCCACAGTTTAATAAAATAAATTTTCTGAATTAAATACTGCCCCTAAATACACATCAAATCCATAATCAAGTATGGAAGCAGCAGGACATTTGAACTGCAGAAGGTAGAACAGGAAGAGCCACTGGAATCTGCTTTCCTATCTATCTGCTGAGAAGGAACCTGAAAGAACAGATAAGGATAGACTATATAGCTATAGTCACAGGAATCTAGAGAGGATACTTTTGGTATTTTCTTAACTGATGATTTTTTCAATTTCTTAACCCTCTGCTTTGGTTGAATCAAGGTTATTTAACCCTTTTTTCAAATCCTGTTAAGTATGGCATAGCATCTCTATGGCAGCTTTTGCACATCTATCCTGGGATTCTCTCTTATTTTATACAAAATATGGAATTCTTGAAAATTAAGAAATGTGCTTATCGGTTTATTGTTTTCCTTCCCCAAGGGGTAGTTTTAGGTCAGGTAATACTTCTTAATGACACACATCTACTGAAAGAAATCTCTTCTCTACACAATTCTTCTTTCTTAAGTAAGTTTACAGCTCTGAGAGTACTCATTTTTTAAAAAGCAAACTAGCATTTCTATCTCTATGACTGCCATTCACATATAGATATATTGAAATAAAAAGAAAATCTGACTTCTTGTTATTATCACTTGTCTTTGACTGTTTGAGCTCTCTAAGAGTAAAAAATGTAACTCACTGGATTCCTTACTCCATAGAACTGGGATCTCTGTCAACTCTGTCAACTGATTTTGTAAAAAAAATCAGTTAATATCTCTTGATTTTCATATGAAATTTAAAAGAACAGTAAACATTTCTAATACATACTGCAAGTTCTAAAGACAGATAAAATTATGGTATGTCACAGAAAATAACAGAGGCTGCTCTGGAAAAGCCTTTAAGGTTTTCTGTTGTTTCTGTCTGTAGCTACCATTCAAATGTAGTCATTCAGTATTGATGAAGGTGTCAACAGTGGTAAGTAAAAGAAATTAACACAATACACAATCTTGAACTATTTGTAGTGGAATTTTTAGAGCTGAATGAAATATGTCTTCCCAGACCACAGACTCATAGATCCTGACTGTAGTAGTGAAGATCTTTTCCCTTTGAATATCTTTTTCTCTTGAATGGTGCACATTAGGCAGTATTGAAATGACATCCTCTTTGGGTAATAATATAATAAATCACATTTCTCAGAGGGAGAAAAAGTGTTTTGCATCTCTAAACTAGGCAGCTGATAGCATCAGGTGGCTTATAAAGAGACCTTGGAATTTAAATTCTGTAACTGTGCAGGAAAATAATCCTGGGTTGTGTCCTATTCACCAGTCAAACAAATGTGCCAAGAAGTGATAGTGTGATACAGTTTTGTTATAGATTAAACATTCTAACAAGCTGAAAATGATCTGCTTAACCAAAGGTTAGAGCAAGGTACTGATAGAAGTGATTTGATTCTAGTCCAGTTTAATTTAAATGCTGGCAAGGAAATCTGAGGCAGTAAATAACAAACTGGTCACTGCCAAGAGATTTTGGACCTCCTTTTAACAATATGAAATTGTTTGTTTCTGTGTTTTTTCCTGCCCCCATGTAATATTTATACTATTATCAATGTAAGCAAGTGAGATCTCTGTCCAAAATCCAAACGTTTGGCAGAAAGTCTGTGTTTTCACAGCATCATATGAGAAATGTCCTGCAGTGAGTTATGAATGAATAACTACAAAGGTACCCACCCGAAAGAATATCCTTGATTTCCAACCTCCAAATGCCAGTCAGCTCTTTCTGTATTTTACCACGTTTACTGAACTATCAGCTGAGTTCATCCGTCTGTCCTGTATTACTCAAAGGACTTCTTGATAAAAACAAACAAACAAACAAACAAAACTTTACCTCCACCGTTTCAACATGAATGCTATGATCTTGTAATAGGCTAACAACATAGTGACTCATACCCTATAAAGATGGTGAAGGGTCTAGAGGGGAAGACAAAAGAAATGGCTGATGCCCCTCGGTGTGCTCAGAGGAGCTGAGGGGAGGCCTGAGGGCGGCTGCAGCTCCTCACAGGGAGAGGAGGGGCAGCGCTGAGCTCTGCTCTGTGTGACAGCGACAGGGCCGAGGGAACGGCATGGAGCTGTCAGGGGAGGGGCCGCTGGGGGTTAGGGAAAGGGGTTGCACCACAGGGCTGTGGGCATGGAACAGGATGCCCAGGGCTGTGGGCACGGCCCCCAGTGCTGGAATTCAAGGAGTGTTTCGACAGTGCTCTCAGACATAAGGTTTGAATTTTGGGTGGTCCTGTGTGGACCAAAGAGCTGACTCAATGATCCTTATGGGTCCCTTCCTACTCAGGATATTCTGTGATTCTATGATTCCCACTGCTGAACCAAGGTCAGTTATTCCGGCAAGCCGCAGAGTTGCCATTGTACCTAAAACCCAGCTTTTTTTTAAATTATACACTATTGCTGTGACCCAAATCCATTAACAAGGTGTAAAGCATCCTTTCATATCAATCAGAGGCAGTGAGCTGTTAAGGAATTGCATCCCAAGGAATCTCCTTGCACTTCCATTTCAATGCACAGCACCATTACAAATTTTACATCACATAAAATCTGAGTTCAGTGAGAACAAACAAGAGTATGAAGTTCTTTAACTTCCACTGACAAGACTGCAACTATAAATCATGTTCAGAGTTGCACACAAGTCACAGAACTAAAAGAGAAAAAGTCATCAAAGTATCATAATTTTTGTTGTCTCTCTGTTATGTATACATCTGGTAAACTATAAACTGTATACAGGGCTAATGTTTGAACTCATCAAATAGTTGTAAATATAAGAACCTTTATGCTCATGAGTAGTCTAGAATTCAGCCAGCAGGGAAATCTGATGGGACATCATTTATTCGTGCACTTCTAGATTCAAATAATTAGATAATCTTAGAGTTCTGGATGCAAGTACTGTTTTCTTTCCACATTCCATTTGGGCATTGTAAACAGTAAAGATCATGTAGAATTTTAAAGTTTTATCCATGAGATAGTGAAGGATTTCCTACTCCAGAAGATTTCCATGAAAGGTTTCTCAGCAGCCTGTGAAATCTTCTGCTGGTCTAGGAAACTGGGAGGATGGAAGAAATTTAAATTTTCAACAACAAACACAAAAACAGCCTCTGGCAAAAGAAGTGCTAGTTACAAACTCAGAACAGTAAAAATACTGATGCTCTAGTTCAAGCATCAACAGCACATTCCCTGATGACACAGCTAGATGACTTCCACTAATTCCCATATCTCCTACTGAGCATAGGAAGATTGTTGTTCCATCTGTTAGCCGTGGGGTGAGGGGAGGGGGGAGGGGAAGGCAGAAGTTACTTATGCCAATTTACTAAGAGGAAATAATATCCATCTTACAGCAGCAACAGCAGCATAGCAACAACACGCCAATATGCCATTAGCAGAGCTAGAGCCCCATGTTTTGGTTGTTTCTTGGCTGTGATAATAGATATATGATGAATCTTGTCTGTATAGAAGTCACTGTTACTTATATTGCTGGCAGTGAGGAAATTGCAAACATTAAATTTTCAAACAGTGGCAAAGCTGAAGGCACTCTCCTTTGACTGTGGGAAGTGAAGAAGCATGCTACCTCCAGGGTGGACTTGTTGTCTAAAGACGATATTTCATAGGTATAGCAAAAAAGAAGTAGTTATTAAAAATACAGTAGAACAATTACTTCAGTGTATAGACAACAAATGTTACAATGTGGAAGAAAGTTACGGCAAGTAGTAGTAGCTGGTTAAATATCTGCTTATATTATTCACAATTTGGGGTCCAGCAGTGTGCAGCAGTGAGAAAAGCTCATCTGACACTGTTGTACTACTTCCAGTGTACTACAAGAGCCCTACTTGTGACCTGGTCCTTGTGGGTATTTCGGTAGGAGACAGCAAACTTTACCCCAATTATTGTTTGTTTCCTTTTATGGATCATGAAAGGAAAAAGTCCTGTGCCTTTCGTCCTGTAAGTCAGTACAAATACATAAGAGTTTGGTGTGAATGAGAAAACTTTATCTTTGTTTCACATTCTCTCTTTGGTCAGAGGCTGATTGAAAGATCACACAGCATCACTCAGGTATTCTTTTATAAAACACCGCCACGTATTTATTTTTCTAGAGAACATGCTAAATAATAATTTACATTTTAAGTTTGTTTAATCAGAAACATTCTAAATATTCTAAAGAACACATGCTGAACTCTCATCTGCCCAGTAAACTCACATGAACCAAGGAAAAAAAGCACAGCATGAGACCTGGTTCTTTCATTCTGGGATGGACTCTGAAATATTGTGAGTTATCACAAAAGCTTGTCGATATAACTTGAGCATCATTAAGTATTCATTAGGGATGAGAAATGATAATGAGGAAAAAAAAATTAAGCCAAGATGATCTAAACAAATTTCCTTGAAAATAAATAAATAAATAAAATAATTTTGATTAGGGTCAAGATTATCACTGAAGTTCAAACAATTATCACAAATTCCATCAACTCTAAATGCTATTTTTCTGTCTGTTTTTTATAACATCATTAGTACCTGAACAACACAAAAGATTTTTAGTATTTAAGGAGGGAGAAAAGGGGCAGAAGATTTAAAGAAAATATACTTGGCTAAATTTTTTGCATATGTATGCAATATGAACATTCTTTGTTAAGTTAAATCAATAACACAGATTTATGTAGTATATTCCAGCCCAAGTGCATGTCTTAAGTGAAAGAATAACTAAATTTTGGGGGTGTGTAAATGGATAGAAATGTGGTCTGACAAATTAAAGTGGCATTTTTTTTTTAAGTATTCTTCAAAATCTCTCAGTTCTGCATAGAAAAAAAAAAAAAAAAAAAAGATCATGATGAGTCAACTTTTTGCTGGCTTTGAAGAGAGATGTGGTTGCTTTAACTGTTGCACATACCAGTCCCAGAACAGTGTATTGGAACAGCATCTTCTGGGCTGCTGTGAAGTTTGAATAGACAAACAAAACCTTTAAGGAAGTCAGAAAAGCCAATTAGCCAATTCATGTATGCACATCCAGCATGCATGTTTTTTCTCTTTTAAGACAATTAAAGACATGTTTGATGGCAAAATACCAGCCACATGCTCCTCCTTCTCTTCTACTGTGATTATAAATAATGTGTGTTCTGGGGAGTGCCTGATGCAACTGAACAGTAACGTTATTTTGTAAATAAAAAGTACAGCTCACCATGTTACTGTATGTTTCTCAGTAGTTACACACACACACACACAAAAAAAAAAAAAAAAAAAAGTGGCTGAAATTTGTAGAGTAGATCATCCTTCTGGACATAGCATATTTTCAAGTTGCTTTACCTGTAATGTATCACAGCCTAAATAATGATACTGAGTAATTGCTAGATTGATAGTTAAGTAATAGCTTTATTATCAGTATCTACAAGGCCAAAGAATTGGCTGGTATCTGTTCAAGTGAATGTTCTTGCTTTTGACTCACATTCCTAAATATGGATCCTAAATATGGATTGTATGCATATATACACCTTCAGCAGTCTTTGTGTCATAACGTCTTTGCATTATACACTGGATACTCATATTTGATTCATTATATTGGAACTCCCTTCTTAAAACAAATGACAGTTAGAAGGAAGAAGATGATTACAAGCATTTAAATGTTACTCTTAAGATGTCCTTAACTGTGAATAAATTCCAGATTTGTGTTGTCTGGAAAGCAATAGAAGCTAGTTTTCTGAAACAATGGGAATAAAACACTAATGTGTTAAAAGAGCAATATATTATAACTCACCAATGGAGGAGGAAAAAAGTGGAGAACTGCTGTCAAAATATGAAAAAAACTGTCTCCATTAAATATTTATTTATAAATAAAAATATAATTAAATATTGCACATTATGATTATAACAAAAATTATATAAATTATATAATTAAATATTTCTTTATACTTAACTCTTCATTTTCATAACTAGAGAACAGTTGGAATAAGCTTACTAGTGCTTCACAGTTTCCATTAAAAACGGAAAAATGTAGCTTTGATACCAAACACAAAACAACAGAAAGCTTAACAAGTTGAAATGTATACTCTTTTCTGTTAATCAACAACATAGTCATTTTGAAATTGTACGGTGAAGAAAAAAAACATATCTCCTTTTCATTCAAATTCATGTCATTCAAAGGGAAATTTTAAAGTCAATAATTAAGAAAATATAATTGATCACTCATAAAAGGTGTGTGATGCATAATGCCTCGAAATTGCAATTACTTCTTTTCCAAAGGCTGAGACTAGAATATCATCATGTTCCAATTGCCTGCATTCCTTTTTAAAAATCAGCCTTTTATGTGAATTCATTCTACATTAAATGCAAATTTTCTTTACCTACCGTTTAATTCAGGCTGATATCCTATCAAATACAAAAGTCAGGGTAAATGCTACACTAATCATTTCTGCTTAGTTCATTTTTATCGTATCTTTTACTAAAATGTCAAATTCCTGCTCTAGTCTGACTCATTTGTTGTATTTTGTAAAATAACTTGTATTTTATCCTACCTTACAGAAAGGGTCAAAGTTAAAGATACATTTCTCAAAAGGAGGTGATGAGAAGATAAATTATGAACTCCAGTTCTAGAAGACTTTCCGTTATGTAATTTCATTATTTCTGTACCATTTGTTGTACAAGCGAGTACAAACCAATTGTAGCAAAGCATAGTCTTGTGCATGGCCATAGTTTTACAGAAGGCCTGACTGGTATTTTGAGGCAGGTATGAAAATGTGTTTTGTTTTGCTTTTAACCTTTTTTTAAACTTCTCTTTTCTTTTTCTCCTCGTTCATCTGTTGCTTACAAAATGAATTCATTAATATCCAGCTCACCAGCAAAAGCAACAGTAAGCAAGACTGTTCTTTGTAAAAGAAGACAGACCAATTCACAAAGAGTTTCTGTATTCATTACATTTGGAAGAACTAGAAGTCTAACTTTCTTAATTTTAAAGTTTTCTCTTTTTTTTAATTATTGTCTCTGTATTCCTCAAGATTCTTGGATCCTTAAACAAAATGAGAAATATACAAAATATTATCCACTGTAACTGCAATAACATTACAGTATTTACCTTCTAACTGATGTAGTTATGAGAAGATTAAGTGCTGACAAGCTAAAATTTTCTTTTAATATTTCTGTGCTTTCCATTATTTTGGGAATTTGTGATTGTTAGGTCTTCTCTGGTTTTAAGTTAAATCCCTGCTTCTGGCAGCATTCCCTCTTACTCATGGATTAATATGATACAAATCAATACAGATGAGGGTTCAATTGCAACTAACTTATCTGTTAGAACAAGTGATTTATATATGTGAGGGAAAAACTACAGCTTATAGTTTTTCTATGCAGCGTCTTTAGAAAACATTTGTACATTCAATAACTAGTGAGCAAAGGTCAGTCCCATCAGCAGCACAGCTGTACTGCTATGTAGAAATCTGCAGAATAAGAAATCAGCCTTTCTGATCTTGAAATTATAGTGCATGCCTGGGGCTGAAGAAATAAGGATGCCAAGTGAGATATTTCCAACAGTCCAATTAAAAAATAGTGAAAATCCTGTAGCTACCCTAAAAAAAATACATTGAATTGTCTGCTAGTATCTAAATCACGAGATACTGATATGCACTTCTTAAAAAAAAAAAAGATTATGTAAAATATGTGAAACTGCCATAAACCTTAAAAAATCAACTAATATTCAAGAAGCAAGACAGAAAAATGTAGCAAAATTAAAGAATGCAAGCAGCACAGGGGAATTTAGATTAGTGGTCTTACAGTAGAGACCTAGTAATTGACGTGTAGAAAAAAAAAGATGTCTTTGAAATGCACGAGTCTTGTGCAGCTATACCTTTATTATTGTATTCCTTCAGATGTTAAAAGGAGACTTTCTCTCCACATTTTCCAGAAGTGTTAAATACTTGTAGAGTGTTAAGAGGCACTGTAGAGAGCAGAATCTTCACAGAGAAAATTGTTGTTAAATAACTTCTGTACCAGTACTGACTTTTTTCCATGAAATGTTCACATATTTCCTTGAAGTCTCCTCTTAATTATAAAGATATTTCAGACTTATTTCACTAGGCAGGATACCTGATGGTAATTTTCCTAATTGAATACAAATTAAAAAAAAAAAAAAAAGGGTATTTGGCATTTAGAGGTGTTTAAATGTGACTTAAGTTACTGACATAGGCAGTACATTTGAATGCACCATGATTTCATATAAGGAAAGCTATGTCTTTTTAGTATGAATATTCTTGACTCAGTCAGGAAAATAAATATTCCAAAGTCTGAATCACTAGTCGAAAAACAGACAAACAAAAGAAAGAAATCACCAAAGATTGTATCCAGAAATCTCCGTAACATTGGGTTGACAATGTAAAAAAATGTTGCCTGAAAATGACTCTCACATGAACGAAGATCTCACTAGAAATCTTCCAGGAGAATCAGCTATTATAAAAATGATTTGTTTCCTTTTCACTGACTTGCAGCTAGCCTCAGGTCACTTTTCTTCATATTTTTAAAGAAGCTACTTCATTGTATTCTTTTCTGATTTTGCCAACAGGCAAAAGGATTTATTGGAAAGTCCTCAGCTAAGCATGAGGGGAGAGAGTAATGGCTGGATATTTCTAATAGCAACCACAGTAAAAAGTTACTCAAATGGATTATGTGAATATTACATGAATATTAAATTACAATTCCATCTTTTATTCTGATAGCCAAATTTAAATATCTGTAGTTATAGATATAGGTAGATACAGATAGGTATGGATACAGATGTAGATATATAGATGCATGCAAAATTCTATGGTTAGACAAGCATGCATTCTATTATTTTTATTTCCCTCTCCTCCAGCTTTGCAGAAGTGCAAGAACACAAAAAGGAGAAAAGTCTGGTGAACATATCAGAAATTAGCAAAGCACTTATAAGGAATTACTGAAAAGATTTCAGCCACAGACTTCTTAAAAAGTAAGAAGAATCAACCTAGCCAGTTCCTTGGTTCAAGAGCTATTTGCTGCCTGCACTATAGATGACAGCAGCCACCTTTAGCTGATGAATTTCCACCACAATCACTGCACTGTATCACATTGCAGATGATGAAGCATGTTAGAATTGAATGACTGGCATAAATCAACATAATTAACAGAACTCACAGAAGTCACCAATTCCTTTTCAGTCCTCCCTCCTCATTTTCAAAAGGACAATTCATGAACTGGAGTAGAATAATGATGCAGTTGTTGGCACAATTTATGAAATAAAGATCGTATCTTAGAGGGTATTTTGTTTAATAGCAGATTAGCTGAATTTTTTGGAAGAAATCTTCCTATCCAGAAAGACTTTCTTACTACTTAGTTGCCCTTTATTAATCTTCAAGCATGCTAGGAATTTGAAAGATTTGATTGAGATGAACTTATCAGGGAAGTGCTGTTTCACCAAATGCCATAACACGTGCATCATCCTTAAGCATAACTGAATCATAGAATCACAGAATTTTAGGGTTTGGAAGGGACCTCCAGAGATCACCAAGTCCAATTCCCTGCAAAGCAGGCTCTCTACAGCAGGCTGCACAGGTATGTGTCCAGCCGGGTCTTGAATATCTCCAGAGAAGGAAAATCCACAACCTACCTGGACAGCCTGTTCCAGTGCCCTGTCACCCTCACTGTGAGTAAGTTCCTTTGCGTATCAGTGCGGAACTTCCTATGGTCCACTTTATGGCCATTTCACTATCCTGACCCTGCAGACCACTGAAAAGAGGTTAGCCATGTCTCTTTGACTCCCACACTTAATATATTTATAAAAATTAGTAAGATCACCTCTCAGTCTTCTTTTCTCGAAACTGAACAGTCCAAGGTCACCCAGCCTTCCCTCATAGGGGAGATACTTCAGGCTCTCTATCATCTTTGTGGCCATCCATTGGACTCTCTTCAGGAGATCCCTGTCTTTCTAGGGGTGGGGAGCCCAGAACTGGGCACAGTACTCCAGGTGAGGCCTGACCAGGGCAGAGTAGAGGGGGGGGATCACCTTCCTTGACCTGGTGGCCACGTTCCTTTTAGTGAAGCCCAAAATCCCATTGGCCTTCTTGGCCACCAAGACACACTGCTGGCTCATCGCCAACCTGTCATCCATCAACCTTAATTGGAGACAGTTTAGACACATAACTAGGAGAGGAATTATATTCTCAACTGCAGAGAGTTTATGGTTGTAATGTTCTTCTCCCATAAGTCAATGCTTTCAACATATAAAAACATAGCTCACTGTGACATTAGTATTTCATGACATACAGTGTTATTAAAGAAAGAGAAGCATCTTATTTATGATGTGCGGGTAGGGAGGCGAATGAATCAAGACACGATGAGGATAAAATGGGATAAGTAGAAAGGTTACATAGAAAGAATGATAATAGGAAAGGGAAACAAATAAAAGCCTGGAAGCCCAGGGAGAGCAAAGAGAGGAATGAATTGCAGTTACTTCTGATTATGAAAAATTAATGAAAGAGGATAGTATAGGAACCATCACCTATTATAAAAGCTTCATTTGTCAGACTTGCTTTTTGGGGCAATTTATACAGGGTATTTCTCTTTTTTTTTTCCTTTTTTTTTTTTTCCCTTAGTATGCCTAATAATATTGCTCTGGTCTTTGAAAGGCAGTGTGAATGACTTCCAGATAAAAACACACATCTCTAGGAAATATGTTTTCCTATGTTACAGTTCTCATGAAAACTCATTCTTTTTCTTTTAATATGTTCTTTCTCCTATAACACGGAAGTGCTACCCTGGGGCATACTTCCAACGAATTCTTGCTCTTCTTAGTACATAAGGTCAATATGAACTAGCTTTAGACACAAGCATTATGAATGACACTACTGGAAACATATCCAAGAGATTTACTGCCAACTGCTTAATTATAGCCAAATCCAAGAGCCCAATTATGGATATATTCATATCTAGTGGGATGCTACCTCTCATCCAAAGGCCATCTTTCTACGCACTTTTAAATTTTCCCTGTAATTGAAGATCCAGTGTCCAGAACACCTACATGGTAAAATAGTTTTCATGATTGCTTTGAGAATTAAACCCACAATAGCAGTATTTTGTTAATGTTTATGAGATTAAAATGGCACTCTTGGGTGACAAACCTATTTAGCTACACAATACATACCTTTATTTCTTCTACTGTTTAGGCGAGGCATTTCTAATCTGTTGGCTCTGGTGCAGTGTATAAATCTGAACTGTTATGCTGGATTATTAATGTATGGGTTTCCTGACAGTGCAAATGACACACCACTAATAATAATCAAACTAATTAGCACACATATAGCACTTTGTATCTAGGAAGATCCATACAAATGTTAACTAATTAATTCTCACAACACCCCTGTGAGGAAAGGAAGTAATTATCCTGAGCCACATTTAACACATGCAGAAACTGAAATACAGAGGTTAGAGTGTTATTCTACTCAGAAACCTTACATTCCGAATTGGTATTACAGTGCTTTTAACTGAAAGTTTTTCAATGATTCTCACCTCAGCTCTACTACATACAGTAACAAATTTTCTCTTCAAGAGCCAGGCATGAAAAGTCAAGTTTTGTGCCAGCTGAAAGAATGGACAGTAAGAGTGGAGGGCTGCACCGCTGTGCCTTCACCTGGATAACTCGAGATTCAAGCAAAACATCCCACAAAACTAGTGATGCGGATGGAGAGAAAACACCTTGTCTCTTCTCCTTCTTCCTGAATGTTTCCCTTCATAAACTCCTTTCTTTAAATCTCTTTATGTGTTAATTTCTTGTTTGTTTGTTTTTTGTGATCCAAATGAAATCTATATACATGCAGTGGCCTTGCTGTGTTTTAATTATGGAATAAGTGGCTCTTATAAATCAATTTCAGTGGATCTCCTCAAAGAAGAATAGTAGGCAAGACTTTCCTACTTGCCTCTGAGGGAAGGAAGTAAAATTATTTCTGACATTAACATAATTAGACTTTCCTTTTAAAAATGTAAGAAACAGACCTGTTGTGTGAGGAGAAGACATATCTATGCAATTAGTTTTTGGAAGGAAAACTGATTTAAAATACTTTACTACAGTGGAAACCAGCTGTTGCTTGACTTTTTGGAAAGCAAAACTAAAATAATTACATAATCTACTATTTATCTCCCAGATTAATTTTGTGAAGACATCGTAGAAACAAAATGTGAAATGAAAATTGAGTAATTCAGGCGCTAAGATAACAGGGTAACGATTACAAGGAATACTCACAGGAAAAAAAAAAAAAAAAAAGCAGAAATTTGTCAGGGAAGCTATTTAAATGTTTAAGGACCTGTAAAGAAAACCAGCTATCCTTTACAAACAAATGTTACACAGCAATGCATGCTGCAAGGTACAACTCTGTTGTATAAAATCTAGAGAGGAAGAATGAGGAAGAAAAAGAGAAGGAAAGAAGGACAAAAAGAGAGAAAAGGAGAGAAAAAGGGAGGAAAGGAGGGAGGAAGGAGGAAAGGAGGGAAAGAGGGAAGGAAGGAGGGAAGGAGGGAAGGAGGGAAGGAGGGAAGGAAGGAAGGAAGGAAGGAAGGAAGGAAGGAAGGAAGGAAGGAAGGAAGGAAGGAAGGAAGGAAGGAAGGAAGGAAGGAAGGAAGGAAGGTAGGAAGGAAGGAAGGAAGGAAGGAAGGAAGGAAGGAAGGAAGGAAGGAAGGAAGATTGAGTATATTAATGTTTGGTGACATAGCATTTTAAATCTTGTGAAATCTAATGGTGTCTGAAAGGACACTTCAGAAAGTGTGAAATACACTCAAATACCAGCAACCTGCACCTGTAGTGCAGGAAGGACAAAAAAACATGAGTCATACAATGACCCATGAAGGCATGACACAGTCTGTGAAAAATATGTGAAAAACAAACAAACAAACAAACAAAAAGGAGATGAGGTGGCGTTTTGCCACAAAACATCAAAAAGAGAAAAAGTTATTGGGTGTTTCTAACAGAAATTGAAATGACAGGCAAAATAATTTACTGATGGATCCTAAGTGAGTCTCTCCAATCCAAACTCTGGCAATGCATGCCTGACTAGATTTATTACCGGAAAATTTTAAATGAACAAAATAAAACAAAGCTTTTACTCTTCTTTTATAGAATCCAAAGATAAAACCAGAACTATGTTGTCCACTCACCACTAGACTGAGCAAATAATTAATTTCTCACTTCACTAACCACACTATAGAGAAAGGCTAACAAGCACAAAGAAGCAGGAAGTTAACACAACAGTTCAAGTCAGATGGAAAAGATTATTTACAGGGCATTACTTTATGAAAGGCGAAAAAATTTTTTGAGATATCTTTAATCTAACTTTTGGATGCTTTATAAATATAAGTATCACTTGAAAGAAATATATGTATATATATATTTATTAGCAAAATGGTAGAATAAAATAACTCAAACTTTCTCTGCTCTGAGGGAAAAGGAATGTCTTAATTTAGCTAAAAATAAAACTCTTATAAAAAATCTATTACAGAATGAAGTCATGTTACTAAAGAAGTTAATATAAAATCATATTAAGAACATGTACACGCGTATCCATACACCAGTATATAAAAATTATAAAATTGTGCCTATCTTAATATATTCAGTTTTCTTGGCAATGTTTTGGTACCCATGATATTGAGCTGGCAGTGCTGGGAGAGCTGCATCCTGTGGGAAGCCCATGGGCGTCAGTTCGAGAAAAGAGACCCCATATGGAGCAGGTGCAGAGAGTGACCATGAAGGAGCAGCAGAGGTGAAGCGCTTGGAAGCAGACTGCCAGAAATCTGTTTTTACTGAGAAGAGACTTACTGCCAATTTTTCTAAACAGGAAAAACATTTCTACAACATCCAAGGAGAACATTTTGTTTAAAATAGATTAACAGGCTTAAAACCCAAAAGTGAAGAAAGTTGTCTGAGTTGAACCTGTTAAACACCAAAAATAATTCATTACCATCTGTAAGTAATATAGCTGGCCTGTCGTGGCTATGGATGCTGGGCAAATATGTATATAAAGTTAGTAGTGGTGGAAATTTTAAGCAACATTATTGGTAAAATTGACAGTTTAGGGAATCACAAAACAAATTAACTGTCTCCATCTCAAGTATGTCCCTGGGCACATAATATCAATACTCAAAGGAATATATCAGCTTGAGATCCCAAAGGACTTTCCTGTGTTGCTACACTACCCATCTTTTAGCAGAACTAATTCATTTTATTACTCTTTGCTACAAGGCTAAACATTTTCCACTGTTAAACAAGGATAAACTCTCCCTCTTCCAAATGTCTTCCTTAAAGAAAGTACAGATTTTTTTTTTTCTTTCTCTCTAAATGTCATGCTTTTTTTTGAATAAGTAGTCAGAATTAAAACAGGGCGATGACTCCCTGTTGACATCCTAGTCACTTTTTTTATTTTGTTTTGTTTTGGTTGGTTGGTTGGTTGGTTTTATTTTGTCATTTATTGGCAGAGTATATTTAGCTTATGATTAGTTTGCTTGTGACATAATAATAGTTTGAGGATTAGGAAGTTTTCATCATTTCACTGCCCTACAGCTCAGGTTCTGCTACTTTTTCATATAAAAAAAAGATCCATTTTATTCTCAAGACATCCAGCCTTTCTTGGAGAAACTTTCTGATGTTGACTTTGCAAACAGTTTCTTCGCTTGTAACTAATGTGGTGTAAAATAAATGGATCTGTAAGGCAGAATATTTGGTGCAGAGGACCTAAACACTCAAAAGGTTCAGGGGAGTTTCATCATGAATAGCTCTGGTGTGGTCTTGCAAATGGTGCACCCATTAGCAATCGGAGTGCTGTAGGGGCATTTATAGAATGTATCTTGCTGTTTAGTTTTACTTGAAAGGAGTTTAGTGTGCAACCACAAAACCAACCAGAAAATACTGGGAGATTCTTTCAAAAGTGTGTGTCTGACCTGAACTAAAATTTTAATGTAGGCAGACGGCAGAGTATCCCTTGCAGATTATTCTATAACAGGAGTAGGCTGTGTGATACAAAGAATTGATTCCACAGGCTGAGAGAATAAATCTGAGTGCTGAGGGCTTTCTCAAGAGAACATGGGATGAACAAGAACATCACCTTGTTCAGCTTAAGTATTACTCTAGGCAGAGCAGAGACTGTATCCATTATAATACGAATGAACATTTTATTCTATAAATGCAAAATGTAGCTCTAATTGCTGTTCTCTATAGAAAGAAAATGAAATCGAGCTGCTAATAGCAGGAATATAGATAGATTTGACCTACTGAAATTTGCTTGTCTTCTGTGTTGGGCCCTCAGTTACTGAAAGATACTACTGAAATACAATAGGGGAAAAAGGAAACAGCTCATTTTTGTTGTAACTGTCATTGCTTTTGTGGTTAACTTATGATAACAGAATGCTTGCACTGTTCTTATACATAGGGATTTTTCTTGCCTGGTTAAATCAAGCAGAAATAAGTATTTTTTTTTCCTGCTTTTTCTTAAGAACTTCTTTATTTACAAACTTAAATAAACACAATTTTTTTTTTTTTTAGAAATATATTTTTTATGTAGCTTAATTTTGTGCTTGCTAATCATACAAGGTACACATTAATTATACTTATAATTTTTATTATTATTTTTAAATGTTCCTCTACATAATAGAAGTCATTTTTTCAGTCATCGATAACTACTAAATTCACAAACACATACTTTTACATTTTCATTTTATTTTTAACTTGTGTTATGAGCCGTAAAAGATTTGGACATCTTAATTAGTAAATCTGGATTTATCGTGGTAATATTCAATATTTTTCTCTACTCATCTGCATTTATACTAAGATTAGCGATTACTCCTGCTTGCTTTAATTTTCTCGAGGAATTTGGGACAATTGATTATGTTTAAAAATGACATAACTCAAAAATTCAAACCTTACAATCTTTCTGTAGCTTTACAAATAAGATAGTTCTTGAGAAAGTGGGAAAAGAAAAATAAGAAGAGAAAACAGCACTACTTTAAAACCTACTTACCTAGAGACTTTGCTGCTTGGAGAAGGTAGAGTTACAAGCTTCTGTACTGTTTTAGAATGCAGTCAGAATTATGCAATGTGCTGTATCCCTACTTCCCTGTGTTATGGCCTTGATCGCTGAAAACGAGCTTTGCATTCTTCTATTTAATTCCAGTTGATCTATTTTAGCAAACTTTTCAAACATCACTTCTGAATCTCTCTATTATTAATAAGGCTATGTAAAAATCAAGTATAAATAAATTTCTAATACAATAGCACTACGTAAACACGTGTTTTACTTAGAACAAGAACTCTGGATAGATAATTAACTCAAATTGCAGGGGTTCTATCCAAATTCTCTGCAGTTACTGTCAATTTCCCAACTTTTAACTACCTTATTATTATGAATGGTGTATTTGGCAGACCATTTTGTCATTTTTCCATTGGCTAGTTAGAAATAAAAGCTCAAGCTGTAGCCTGCCTTCTTTCATTTTTTTCATCTCTATGATTCTGTCAGAAATGAGGGAAAGGTTAGCTTTAACCTTGAAGTCTCTTCAATCAAAATGTTGTTAATTTATAAATACCATTGACAGAGTTAATAATAGTAATGAAGGCCTTCCTGAATTCACATCTTAATATAATATTCAGATGCCTTTTACTCAACTGCCACTATATTCATATCCATCCAATCACAGTGAGACTTTTTGATATTATTGATTGTGGTATAAGCCCATGTTCGAAATATTTTCTTTGACATGTATCTAACTGCTGTTGCTAAGTCAATGCTATGACTAAAACATGATTTGCAGAGTCTTCTCATAGAAATTGGCATTCTAGTGAAATAAGCAGTTATCTATTTATTCATTTATTTAAGAAATACTGTTTGATCACGTCAGGGTTTCGTGGTAACACCAGTCTTAAAGAAAAAAGTTTTACCCATAGAAAGCCTGACTTCTTTAAGTTTTTGGTTTTGTTACTGTAGAAGTTTTTGTTGTGCTTCCTTGTAGTAATCTAATTCATCTAAGCAGATACTGAGATTCATATTGGTCATACATCTGTATAAAATCAGCAACTCAATATGACATCGATGTGAATGGCCAGAAAAAAATGTTCTTATTTTTTAGAAAGTCATTATCTTTCTATAATGGCAATATGAGAATAAAATAGCTATCAGTGAACATCATTTTTTTAATTTTTTATTTATTTATTTATTTTTCCAATGTGCCAAATACTCTGTAAAATCTCTGGTGATTTCTCTTTCTACCACTCCTTCTACCTGTTTCTACAGTAGCGGAAACAATCATTCTAGTGAAAAGATTTATCTATTAATATAGAATGATTTTAATAATAATGGTCTCCCCATTTTCTGTCTGACTATGTGAACAGCATATTTCAGTATGAAGTAATCATTTGTGGTCTGACTTTCTCTTGCGCTTCTAGCATTCTCCCTTACTTAGCTCAGAGAACCCAAGATAGCGCAATTTTTGAAAAACTGGCACAGCCTACACTCCAAATGCCATGATCAGATGCCAAATAGCCATATCAATACAAAAATTATTTCACAAAAAGTCCTAGAATGACATTTTTGAAAGTAATAGCACATCAACAGGAAATTGTTTTCTTCTGTTGTTGGATTACCTAAATACGGTGTCTTACATTAAGACCAAGACGCAGGGCATGAGCATACACATTTTAGGGACTGATTATTTTTCTTTATTTTTTCTGTTGATAAAAGTAATGTCCAGAAAATTATTTTTTCTTGTAGCAAATGGAACTGATTTTATTGCAGCGAACCTCAAATTTATGCATTGGTACATTGTCATAAACAACCCTTATGTATTTATTTAATATAATTACAGTGCATATGAATGCAACATAATTGTATTGGTAAACAAGAAAACCATTCCACTTCTATTTTGCATTCAGACAGATTAAAGCCAGGCATCTGGAGCGGTTCCTCTGATATGAATGACAAAACTCCTGCTGACATTAGTGGATCCAGCAGCCCACTCCAAACAATCTCATTTCCTTTAAATAGATTTTGGCTTTGTTTGCCTGGGTTTTGAAAGTATGTTTGCCATTTTAAACTGTACTATATGTAATTAATCACTGCTCAGTGAGTTCTCACCACTCAGGAATAGATCCCATCAATATGAATAAAGGTTATTAGATCAGACTGTAATTAATGGCCATAAGAATGTATTCAAGCCATTAATTGTAGACGATAGGCCCATAAACTTTGGAAAATATTTTGAACTCAGTCCAAGTGTATTTCAGCACCAGAAATAAAAAAAGATTTAAATAATTAATATAAAATGTTAGACAGAAGTGAGGTATTTATTGAAGTGATGTGCTCAACCTTTATTTATACAAGTTTGTGGGTTTGTTTTTTAAATGTTTTGTCACCTTATGCCAGTTTCTAAGCTTGCCATTAAGAAAATAAAGAGGAAAAAAATATCTCTTAGATAAGAAAGATTGTTATGGATACATAATACAGAAAATTTCTTTATTAATGATGATGAGAACACAAGGAAATAACCAAACATTATGCTTTTTACGTTGTTCCTGTAAACCAGAAATCCATTTGCCCAAGACAAAATCATGATAAACTGACATTCCTACTTGTAGGTAAAGAACATGAGATCTAACACTAGTTATAAGATCTTCTGGTGCTAGTCAGATACAAGGAGAGTACCTAATTTTAACTCTTGCTTCCAGTTTTCTTTCTTGTGAAAGCTACAGCATTATCAGCCTCTAATGGAACAGCAGAATGCTACGGATCCTCCTCACTTCACATAAGAGAAGAAAGGCAAAGATAATGAGTTAAAGCACTGACTCCAGACAGTAAAGCTACTGTAATAGAATTAATACAGGAGAAATATTCACCACAGTGAGGTCCTTCCCTCCTTAGAATTTAAAGAGATCTGTTTTTAAAAGCAAAAGTACTGTCAGAAAGAAATCAGGGAGAGAGATGGGATAAAAGATGGATAAGGAGAAGCAAGACAACAATGAAAAAGCTCAGAGAAAGGGATAACAGGGAGAAAAGAATGAAACAATATCTTGTATTCTTTTAGTCACTATGTCTTAGAGCTGATTAAGATGAAATGATTGCTGCCTTTGAGTTTGTGTCAGAAAGAATGGGATAATAGTTGTGTGTTCTTTTCCTGTTAGGACTGGAGGGAGAAAATCCAGTAATGATCATAAATGAACAGGAGGAAGAAGCTACAAAGGTCAAGGATGCAAACTCACAAAAAGTGCCAGGTGAAGGTAGATTTCTTCCTAAAATATGAGTATAAGAAGGTTTGAAACATTTTACATATTCATAAAATATCTCACTATATATTATATATTTATATTGCATATTTGCATTTATAAAATGTTATATAAATACACATATGTACTTATAGTTTCTATATATATACTTATTTTATATATTAAAACATACCTATATATCTATATATAATTATATATTATATAGTCTCTATTGAAAAGTAACCCTGATAATAAACGTGGCTAAGTGGAATCTTGTTGGAGAAGATGGGATGGCATGATCCTTGAAGTTATTGTCAGTGGGTTTGAACTTGTTTCAGAGTATGACAAAAAACTTTGATATAGCCATCTATTTCTTCAGAGAATGCATATATCAGTGTTAGCAATTCAGAGCTCCACTTCCATAGAGTTTTTTTCCTCAATACCTTTGTACAAACACTGGCTAACATGACATTTTATAGAACTGTTCCCTTGGTCCCCATCCCCTTGTTGAACCTTAATTGTGCTTTTGGATTTCTTTACTTCCTCCTCCTGGAAAGGGAAACAAAAAACTCCTGTAGTAGCTGAAACTGACTAGTGAAACCTACTGAGAAAAGAACTGACCTGCTGCTGAACTCAGATAACAAGCAACTTGTGTCTACAGCACACAGCTTGTGCCCTTTCGAGAGAGGATATAGAGAAAGTTGCACTGGCAAATTAACTGGCCGTTCTTCCATCTTCCCTTCATGAAATAATCACACTTACTAGTTTGAAGTACAACTAGAGACATCAGGAATATGTTGTATGGTATTGAGGTCTCAAAAAGCAGTGAGGCAGACAAGAAAATAATTGATTCACCATGTCTTATTTGTATGGACTATGCTGTCTTTTGTCCTTCCAGCTTTTTTTCTACCTTCATTGACAATGACATTTAATTCATTGTCAAAATCACCAGAAGTAAATGCAGACATCTGACCTGGATGCATCTGAGCCTGTTCTCATTTCTTGTGGTGGAAAGAATAAAGACATGTCTGTTAGTGAGAAAAAGCAGTACAGTTAATGTGTGCATAAAAGTATAATGAACAGATAAACCCACCTTTCAGATATATTTTCAGAAACATCTAAATCTAAAATAACTCTTTCACTTACATAACCAGGACCTGTCTGATTTCTATAAAAGATATATGGCAGCATTAAGTGCCAGGTCAAATCTGATTTCCTGGAACAAGAAGCATCTACAAGGTATTTCATCTAAGAGCAGAGGTGAACTCAAATAGCTTTCTCTTCTAAACAACATTTTTAATAAGATTTTACAGAAACAAGTCAATGAAAATAAAGTTTATGTTGTACAGTACAAATGCAATGAATGACTTTGGTATTAGAAGGCTGCTCTGAGTTGAAGCAGTGACTTTTGGACACAAGAACAGAACAGGTGTCTTCAGTACAAGTTCTGTGCTTTTGAAACAAGCTATCAAGTGCAAAGTGATTTAAAAAATATTTAGCACAATAATAAAAGCAAAAGATTCAACTATAAAAAGAGGGATTAGAAAATTTTCTGAAAAATTTAAAATCATTCCATATTAGCTTTGCTCAAAATTAAATTTTTATTCATTGCCATACATTTCCATTCAAAATTAGCAAAGAACTTTTTTTAAAATTCTGAATGTTAGAAGGTTTTTTAATCTTGCAAAAAGATATTTAAGAGACTATGAAATTAGATGAGAAATTTTATTTGTGTTTACACAAAGTAGTTTTATTGTCTTTGTAGTTTTTATTTTCATGGTAAAATATTAGAAAAAAAAAATCCAGTTCAAGAGATTGCATATATTTCTTAATTTTGCTTTAGTTAATGAGTTAAAAAACAACCATGTACTTAGCATTACCCTGAAACTAATCCAAAATTCAGATAGAAACACAAATACTTTTTTTTTTTTTTTTAACCAAGAAATCTTTCCGGCAGTATTCTGACATATAGTATATAAAATTCTAAAAGTCGAGTCCATCCTTTAGGAACTGAGAAACAGCTTTTTAAATTATTATTATTGCCCACTGGATAATCTTTGCTGCAGCTTGAGGAATATGTACCTCATTTTTATACATAAAATATTAAATTACTGGTGTATTATATTTGGGGAGTAGAGAAATTACTTGGATGCTGAACATTAGGTAAAACTTAGAATATTAAAGTTAATAATGTTTTGCCACAGTCAGGACTTATGATGATATTAAGTTAATGATTTGCCTGGTATGGTGATAATGATTTTTTCTTAATATAATTTTCATACTTCAGCTTATTCATTTTGAGGTATAGCTGCCTACAAAATTAATTTAAAATAAAAATATTTTAGTTAGTCATTTTACATTTACTTATGCCACCTCCTTCATCTTCTTTCTAGAACACTGTACTTTAGAATATGAGAAAATTTATGTTTGGCTCTTAAAAAATCAGAAAGGGAGAGAATCTTCCCAACTGTAATATCGTGATGAAGCCCCAGGGCTGATGGTCTAGCTGTGTCTGGCTTTAGTATTGTGTCAGAAGAAGTCTATTTAGTGGGAGAAGCTGTTGAAACGTGGGTGGACCTAGAAAAGAATCACAATCTAGTACTGCAAAAATAAGGATCAAGTGAGAAAATGAAAATAGAAATCATAGAAATCATAGAATTGAATGAATTGGAAGGGACCTCAAGGATCATCAAGTTCCAATCCCTCTGCCACAGGCAGGTTTGCCAAACCCTGGGTCAAGTACTTGACCAGATTGCACAGCCTGGCCTTAAACATCTCTAGGAATGGGGCACCCAACCTCTCTGGGCAACCTGTTCCAGCACTTCACCACTCTCTCAGTAGTGAAATCAATCCTGAGCTTTAAAAAATCAAACTAACACGGAGGTGTGTTCTAATCCACATGAAATTTCTCTCTCCAGCATAATCCAGAACTGAAACAGGGATGTTTCAGATCCTTTAAGCACAATACAAAAAATATACACATTTTATAAGCTAATTTATTAAGCTGTAAGCAGTTCAGTCTCTCCCTGTGTCACAATGACTTCTGATGGAATTGATGGCAGAGATTTCCCTTTTTATTCCATCTTTTATTCCAGATGAAATTTTCACCAGATCCTCTGGGACAGGAGTAGCTCAATATTCACTCTTACTAAGGAGTGGTAAATGGGAAACACAGCTGAAGCCATTTGTCTGCTCTGCTAAAGTTTTATAGTTTTAATAACTATATTTTTTATAGTTAGACAGATAGCTATATTTGTCTAAATTGTGATATTCTTGTTATCCACACTCTCCAATGAAGGAATGGGAATAATGCTATCGGGGGCAAAAAAAAAAAATCATCAACAAAAAAAACCTAAAGCCCTTCTCCTCTCCCACTTCCCCCCCCTTTATTATTAGTGGCTGAAACTTCTCATCATTAAAGTATGTGAATCACCCAATAACCAGTGACATTATTTAGATAATAATTGTAAACTTATGGAACAAAGGTTATTGAAAATGAACACTTAGACACTAAAATTAATTCCATAGTGTTTATGCTTTCTGCATTAACAAAATGTATGACTTGTATTTGCCTTTTAGTATGCTTTTATAGACATGAAGTAAAGCTACTCATGATTTATTTATATTCAAGTATTTATATTAAGTACGTGCTAAGAGAGATATGATTCTGGCTATTAAAACATTAGCAAACAAAGAGGAGTTTGTATGAATAAAATCCTGTCTGTTTTAATTATAATTTTCTGCACATCCATATAGCATAGAACTGAAGCATTTTGCCTACAAAACTAGCGGCATGGTTCAATAAGATCTGTCTAGGGATACAAGTCAAGAAGCTTTCTCATGGAATGAAAATGAGTTTGTACTCTACGCTAGGTCTTAATTTCAACCTTACCACCAAGATATATGAGAGCTGTTGTGGAAATACTGCTTTCTGTTTTATTTTGTTGACCCATGACATCAGAGGTGGATGTTGGCAGTAGAGGTTGAACTTTCCCAACCATATTCTGCTGCTGTTGGTACATGTGGAACATTTTGTTAATGCGTACAGATGGCAACAGAAGGGCAGTGACAGAATGGTGTCTAACATGGAAGTGCACAAGGAGAAAAGATGAGGAATTTATTTCCTCCATGCAAAAAAAATGGCAATCATTGGCATTCATCAACATTTGTTGAATGTTTCTGGAGACCAAACAGTGCATGTGAGCACAGTGAAATGGTGAGTGGTGAGTTTCAGCAGTGGAGATAGTGATGTAATAGACAAACCACATTCTTGACGACCATGGACAACTGTCACATCACAAAACGAAGACTATTTTAAACAGCTTATTCTTGGGAATGGGATAATGGTGAAAAATAGGTGAGAATTTGCTCTATCAACCAGTGTTATTGTGCTCTTTGCATCTGTTGCAGTTTCTACGGAAATAATAAGGAGGCATTACTTTTGAAGTGATCTACATTTAAAGACATTTTAGGATGGATGAACAACTAAAGTCTCAAACAAAATATGGCAATGTAATACTTAAGCTGAATCAAAGCCCTTAAATATCTCCAAAATATAGAAAATTTATAGTTTTTTTGAAAAAGAGACACTAAATAGTAAAACAATAGCAAAGTACAGTGGCAGAATAAGCAGGAATACTAAGTACAAGACTATTTTTTTCAGACTAAAGGAAAAAGACTGCTAGTCACAAGGAAATTACAATCTATGAAAAAAGTGGCTGTGCTGAGATGTATCAAGATATGTATAAATGACTTCTTTGCCTCAGTCTTCACCAACAAGGGCCCTAGACACACAGCCCAAGTTGAACTTGGAGAAGATAGACCTGCCAACTGTAAGTGAAGATTAGGTTCAAGACCATTTAAAGAACCTGAAGGTGTACAAGTTCAGAGACTTGCCAAGATCCACCCCTAGGGTATGAGGGAGGGAAGTGGCTCGTGAAGTTGCCAAGCCACTATCCATCATGTTTGAAAGGTCATGGCAGTCTGGTGAAGTTCCCACTGACTGGAAAAGGAAAAAAAGTAACTCCCATTTTCAAGAAGGGAAGAAAAGAAGATCCAGGGAACTAAATTCCAGTTAGTCTCGTCTCTGTGCCTGGCAAAATCATGGAGCAGAGATCCTCCTGAAGGCCCTATTGAGGCACATGGAAAATAAAGATGAAGTGATTGGTGGTAAACAACATGGCTTCACCAAGGGCAAGTCATGCCTGACAAACTTGGTGGCCTTTTACAATGGAGTTACAGTGTCACTGGATAAAGGAAGAACAACTGATGTCATCTACCTGGACTCAAAGTGGTTGACAATGTCCCACACAACATCCTGGTTACCAAATTGGAGAAAGATGGATTTGGTGGTGTTTCGCTCCAGTTTATAGGAGGAAGAGGAGGTTCTTTTTAATATCTGTATACCTGGCATGAGATTAAGAAACAACGGTTCAAATGTTGGTCCAACAAGTTTATTACAGACATTAATCATGGAGATGGGGAAGGGGAGGATGGACACTATTATGAATTAGGGTAATGGGGAAAGGAAGGAGGGCAATAGAAAGGATAAGAAAGAAGAAGCAAGAAGTCTTTATGGGAAGCAAGAGGTAGATAGTCACCACCATGGATCTAGCATGGTTTGTAGTTCAGTCATTGATCTTTAGTAGTGGTGGGTCATCAGGCGTTGTTCTATTGATGATGACGGTGACCATGACAATGATGGCCACCTTTCAGGGTTGTACAAACTTATTTATAAGTCCAAAGTGGTTGAGTCAGCTCTCCTTGGATGGCAGCTTCTGGCTCTGGGATCTCAGTGGAAATTCCTTTGTTCCTATCTGCCTGGCCTTGCCAGCAGATAAGTGGGAGCAGGGAGGCACCAACTTGTATCTTTCCTTCAAAGGATACAATGGCATCATCCCCTAGTCTCCCATAGCAAGCTGAGTTATTTGGTCACAGGCTAGATCTTCTGCCAGTAAACAGTTCTGAGCACTATCTTCCGAAGGCAAACAGCTAAAATTGTCCACACAGTGATGTTGATTGCCACATGACAACACCCATCACTCAATTCCTGGACAAGTCAGTCTTATCACAAGAAATACCTCAGGAAGCAAGCTTTGAGCCAGAAAGCAAAGAAGGATTCACACAGATGGAAGGGCCACTTGCTGGATAAGGAATTGGCTAGATGATTGCGCTGAGAGAATTGTGGTCAATAGCTCAGTGTTCAAGTGGAGACTGGTGACAAGTGGCATTTCTCAGGGACTGGTGCTGGCAAGGGTGCTATTTAATATCTTTGTAGGTGACGTAGACATTGGGATTGAGTGCGCCCTCAGCAAGTTTGCAGATGACACCAGGCTGAGTGATGTGGTTGACACGCTAGAGGGAAAGGATGCTATCCAGAGGGACCTGGACACACTTGAGAAGTGGGCCCATGCTAACCTCATGAAGTTCATTAAGGGCCAAGTACAAGATCCTGCATCTGGGTCTGGGCACAGATACAGGTTGGGTGGAGAATGGCTTAAGAACAGCCCTGAGGAGAAGGATTTGGGTGTATATACTGATGAAAGATTCAGCGTGAGCCAGCTATGTGCACTTGTAACCCAGAAGACCAACTATACCCAGGGTTGCTTCAAGAGAAGAGTGACCAGCAGGTTGAGGGAGATGATTCTGCCCCTCTTCTCTGCTCTCATGAGACCCTCACCTGGAGTACCACGTCCAGTTCAGGGGCCCCCCGACACAAGAAGAACATAGAGTTGTTGGAATAGATCCAGAGGAGGGCCACGAAGATGGTCAGAAGGCTACAGCACCTCTCCTCTGAGGACAGTCTGAGAGAGCCTGGAGAAGAAAAGGCTCTGAGAAGACCTTACAGCAGTCTTCCAGTACCTGAAGGAGGCCTATAAGAAAGCTGGAGGGGGACATAAGGGATGTAGAAACAGGATGAGGGGAAATGGTTTTAAACTGGAAGAGGGTAGATTTAGACTAGATATTAGAAAGAAATTCTTTACTGTGAGGGTGGTGAGACACTGGAACAGGTTGCCCAGTGAGGCTGTGGATGGGAAGGCCAAGGCCAGGCTGTATGGGGCTTTGAGCAACCTCATGTAGTGGGAGGTGTCCCTGCCTACAGCAGGGGAGTTGGAACTAGATGATCTTAAAGGTCCCTTCCAACCCAAACCATTCTATTATTCTATGATTCTAAGTGATATAAAGCCAGTAAAGTACATATATATATTGTTCACATTTACATTTAACAACAAAATAGTCAATGTTGTGTGAATAGTAATTAAACAAATACTGAAGAAATGTTTGGAGTATTCTTGAAACTTACTGGTCCCCCTCTGCCTCAGTACATCTCCAAAATACTTTCCACAGAAAAGCATATTATCAGTTTCACAAAAATCCCTGTCTGCAAGGCCATAGCAACACAGTGGACTGCTTTAAAACATTTCACCTTTGCTTGAGTCACCAGAAAGAGTTATTAAATATAAATTCACCTTTCTTCATTACACAAATTACATCTTCCTTTTAGATTTTTTAAAACATTGACTGCTAGCCTGAACACAGATTTTAGCTATCCATATAGCAAGCTAAGAAAAAAGGAAGCAAATTATACAGAAATAGATTTGAGCTAAATATAATCTCTGATTATCACCATATATGGCATATATAAAAACCATCTCTTTCATTCCCCTCCCATAACTATTAAGAGAGAGTATAATAAAGTTATTTGTTGTTTAAAGAAACACAAGGAGCAGGGGATGAGGTGTGACTTCTTTTTCCTCTTTGTTAATTAATTAATCTTAGTTAGTCAGAAAAAATTTACTATTTGAATACTAAATGTTCTGTTATTCTATCTGACGCTAAGATAATCATTTATCTTGATAAAAAAGGAGCAGGTTAAATCAAATACTGAAAACACTAGATTATGAACAACCAGGTTTGGATTATGAAAACTAGCTAGGAATTACTTATTCCTGTTTCTTCTTAAATCAATAATTTCTAGATTTTTAGCAATTTTGCTTGTAACTTACTGGTAATATAATTCAAAACCAGGTGCCATTCCTCAATGAAAAAAATGCTTATTTCTATCAACATAATTAATGCACATACAGCAAAGAAGTGCAAAATAAAAACTCTTGCATTCTTCAACTCTGAGCCCATCAGCACAATTTTGACAAGTGGTATGGCTTCTCCAAATGAAAACAACATGTACTGATCTTTACAACACCAAAAAAAAACTTGACAATTTTTCAGTGCACCAACTCTCATGAAGATCTTTGCAGAGAAGCCACTTTTCACTGGTACTGAACTCACTCATCTGCAACATAACAAAGACTACAGAATTTCTTTATTTGTTTGTATGAGTTTCTATAAACGCATCCAATAATGACTGTACAGTCATTTGCAAAAAGATTTTCAGGTTTTAGTAGGTCAATAAACATACAGATGTAGACCCTCCACATATTTTCACCTTTATGCTTTTTTTAAAAATTGCTATTAAAAAAAAGGCAGGTGATATATAAATAAATAAATAAACAAACAAACAAAAAAAAACAACAGCAGAAGAACACAGAATAAGCTAAAAAATAATAAAGTCTAAAGATCCTTCAAAGCTTCACAGTGGTTCTTCTTTTTTCATGCATGTCTATGTATGTCTTTTTTCCCACTTCTAAGTGGGCATTTACTGAAATCAAGGGGTCTGCAATTTCCAGGCCATATTGGGCTGTATCAGTGAAAGTCAGGCATCACAAAAAGCAAATAACCAAAACAGCACAAAAGAAATGTATTTTACTAAACTAATGACTATACTTTAGACAACCAAATGAGATCTGAAAATTTTTAATTACATAGAGAATATATGAATATTTCCTCTCGCATATGGGATTTAAGGAGTGAGCTTGAAAAGAAATGAAAGGAAATGAGCACCTTGAGAGTTTAAGTATGATACCAGCTTGATTCCATTAAAATAATTTGTCAGCTGCTGTCTGATTAAAATGAAACAGAATATTCAAGCTGCTTCTTTTTTATTATGACACTTATAGTGGCACTTATTAGAAAAACTTATAATGAAGGTCAAGACTTAGTGTGATGACTTACTTATTTTAAATTATGCTTCTTTTTTTTTTCATTGTTTCTGAGAGTTTAGTGTAAGTCCATTCAAATTTCTTAGCCAATAGGTATTATATTTTCATTATATGAAGCCAGGAATAATTTTGTGTAAAAAGAAAATCTGTTTCCTAAAGCTTTCTGTGAGAGTTCATGTTCAACCATGCAAATCTGGAATAATGAAAAAGAAAATTGTTCAGAAAAAGTATGGGAAGAAACCACTCCATTGTATTTGTACATACATTCTTACTTTTTCAGTGTGTAGAGTTGTATAGTTACTTCTACTTATTTAGCTGTTCTCATCTACAGTGTCTCAACTATCCCATGTGGTAGGAGGCTCTTGGTGCACAATTTGCATAGGTAAGGAAAAATAGGCCAAGCAATGACCCTGCCTAAATTGTAGGAGCTGTTTCATTCCATGAAAGACATTGTCGAAGTTAATTATGCTGTTTTTTGAGAATTGTTGTTCCTGATGAACTATTCCACGGCATCCACAGGTTAAATGAAAACACCTCTGATGTTTCCCTTTTACTCTTATATTTCTCTCTTTATCAATTCCTCACAAAATTGTTTGTGATCTTTATGGTCTCTTGTACAGCAGGGCTTCATGAGTCTAGACTGATCAGTTTTTCTAAAGCTCACATTTGTGAAAGAATAGGGAAACACAGACAGAACTGGCTGTGCATGTATATAAACAGAAACATGGCTCACCTATTCTTACCTTATAAAATGTTTGTCTTCTCTAGTTCATGTCATGACGCATTACTGTGGCTGCCTCTTTGAGTGGCAGCTGAGTACAAGGCATATGTCTTTATAGCTAAGATTCTGTAACAGAACATTTTTATATCTTGAGGTACTCACACTGTTAGGACACTCTTTGGTGGAAAAAGCTGGATTTAAGAGACTGCATCTTGACATGCACTCTGTATAGATTTATTACACACTTAAAAGCAGCTCTAAAGGAAAACCTGGATTTCAAAGATATTCAGAATTATTGCTCTTCCTTTGTTTTGGGGAAACAGAGAAAAGATCCTATGACAACTGCTTTTCCAAAAAGAGACTGACTATATTTCTCATATAAAAGTAACGAAAGCCTTCTAGAAGTCTAATAGAAGTCTAGCACTTTTTCAAAGATAAGATAATGTGTAATAAATAAATAAATAAATAAATAAATAAAAGTAGAAAAGGAAACAGACCAGCATTCACATGCAGGTTAATTTCTTAATCATTTGATGTTTCAAAACATCTAATTTGCACTTCTCTTCCTTGTTTTGCAGGATTCCAGGCAAACTAAACTCTAAATTGTATTTTGCAGAGCATCTCCTATTATTCACCCTAAGACATGCATGTGAGTGCAGTTGAGTGGGAGGGAAGGTGGTGCATGTGTATGATTCTTGCCTTTTCCATCAGCATGACATGAAGAGGGCACAGTAACCAATCTGTGACAGCACTGTCATCCTGTTATAAGATTTAGGCCACTAATGATTTGTTAAGCATTTTTGTTCTATCAGGATGGCCTTTTATCTAACTTATTTTGCATTTGAAAAGACTGTGAGATGTTTTATGCTTGTAATGTTCCATAAAATATGTTTCACAATATTAAATATGTACTAATATAATGTGCTTGCATGAATATGACAAATTGAAGAGATAATGAGCTAAAGTAAATTTGCAGAACTATTTTGCATATCAAAAAAATATATATAATTTTGCAGTTGCTTCAGGTAATTTTGTTTGTTCTTTTCATATGTGAGATTTTTATAAATCCTTTTAAATACTTTTAAACAATTTTATTTAATATTCTCATTATCCCATCAAATTAGCATATTTAAGGAATGAAAATTATACAAAATTTTAATGTCCATTCGCAGAATTTTCTAGAGCTTACAGTCCAAGCAGTGACTAAATACCGAAAACGTTTGTGTGCATCTGCACAGGTGTGCATATAATTTTTCATATAAAAGCCTTACAATTATTTCTGTAGGGTTTTTTGTTGTTATTTGGCTGTTTTTTTGTTTTTGTTTTGTTTTTGTTTTTTGTGTTTTTTTTTTGGCTAAAAAGCACAAATTAAAGCATAGCCCATTTTCCGTGAAAAATGCAACAGGTCTTCAAAGAGCTTCACTGATCCACACAGTATAAATGTCAATACACCTTGTATTTCTTTTATGATGGTAATTTGTGTTGACAAGCATTACTTTTTTCACAAGTCAACCATTACCACACGATTATTCTTTCTTAAATCTCCATATTTATCCCAAGCGGCCAAAACCACTTTATAATTTTATCAGATTATGTAGGACCTTGGACTTTGTTAATTTGCTTCTTTGTTTTTTTTCGTTTGATTGTTTTTTGTTTTTAAACCAAAATCACATTTTAATTACCATTCTCTTGAAAATATATATTTGCCAATATGTAATCACTTCATATTTCTTTGTCTTCTATCACAGTACTACAGACAGTATATGCTTGTTAAATACCATTCTCATCCTCAGATCTTTGAGAAATCTGCAGGTTAATCAGCCAGACAAACTTATATAAATCCCACATTAAATATGCCATCCTTCAAACTCAAGCAGACATTAGAGATTCTGTGACTTCATCGGTAGAAAGGTGTTCGAAGTACACATACAGAATAATAACTACTTCCAATAATTTATGCTATTGTGAGCTTTTTTAAAAAATCTAATGCCACTTCATGTGGCCATTGTTTAGTGTCACAGTTGTCTATACTATGATACCAAATACATTTCAGCTTCACAAGAGCTGAACTAAAAAGATTATTTTCCTGGGCAACTCTGGTCATCTCATAATCCCTGTTTTCTACTGAACCAGATGTACATTAGGTTTTCAGGGTACAGACAGTTTTCCATAAAATAAAGCAGTGTGGGAAACAATATCCTCATGAGCACTCTGGCTACTTGGGCTGGCTTCGTAAAACATGCCAGCTCTGGTCAACAGGCTGCTTCGTCCACAGTAGCATTTTTTCACTTCAGAGCAATAGAACAAAGATTTCAATTACTTCCCATCTTTGTAATAATTTATCCATTGAATTAAAGCCAGGATATTCTTTCTCTCAAAACTTCTTCAGAAGTTTGGCAGAGCTGATGACATGTACAGGAGAACATGATGGTCCAGATGAATTTGCCATAAATCACACATGACCCACCTAAATGTCTTATGTGCTAAATTAGCCAGATTTGTGCACAAAGGAAGAGTGTGAATGACATTTACCTATAGTTCATCCAGGCTTTTGACTCTGGTTTGCATGGGTGGCTGCAGCTATCCCTATCAGTGGAGACCGGCAGTGGCACCCAGGGCTGGGTCAGCAGGAATGCAACCAGGAGATGGGGCAGAGCTGTCCCTTCTGCCCAGCACTCGTCAACAGACCGCACCTGGACACTGCGACAAATCCTGAGCCCTCAGCACAGGACCAACACCAACAACCTGGAGTGAGAACACCCACCTCGAGCAGAGGCTGGGCTGGCAGAGCTCATCCAGATGATGAAAAGAGGCCTTGGGGGACATTTTGCAGACACCTCAGCAGATAGGTTCACGTGTGGCTGGGCCATGAGGCTGAGCAAGCATAGGCTGGAAGCAGAGGTGCCTGAGAGAGAGGGCCACCAGGCAGAGGGACAGGTGACGTCCAAGAGCAGAGTTCCGAGCCCCCTTTACAACTGAACAATCCTATGAAACCATGATTTATCAGCAAAATATTATTTTCCAGGGAATGCATTCTGATCAGCTTTAGTACTTCTCCAGGTTTTCTATAGAGAAAGCTCCCACAAATCCAAGGGGATTCTTTGAGGTTTGAGAGGACTCCAAGAAATCTCTGGGCTATTCTGCTACTGAATTCTGATAATATCTTGATTAAACTGTCTTTAGGACAGACTCAAAGGATTCTCACCCATATGAAATATTCAGTATATTATAATTTGATCACTTAATATTATTTGAATCAAAATTCTAAGTATAAGAAATTAAAATAAACAAGATTGATTCCATTCTGAATCTAATTTTATGTAAGATGAGATAATTGATTTCATAGGAGGGGTAATCCCCACAAGTTACTAAACACTAGCACAGAGGACTGACACTCATTCCCTGAATGTGTTTGGTCATCGAGTTGTATTTGAAGGCTTCTGCATGTCCTGAATAATATATCCTGCCCTGTCCTCATCAGCATTGGTAAATAAATATGCTTCCCTAACACAAACCTTAGGGAAATCAACTTTTTCCAAAAACGAAGCAAAATAGAAAAAGGCATAAAGCATTAAACCATTTAAAGCTAGAATAACTCAAAGGAGATTCTCAAATATGAACAATTTATTTCCAAATTTCTTGTGAATCATTTTGCTGCCACATGAAAGTATATTTTGTCTGAGATGCCTGAAGGAAAGAAGAGCAGGGACTGTCATGAGAGGAAGTCATTGCAACAATCCATCTTGTAGACTTACAGAGAAGTTTTTTACAGTTAGTCTCACAGGCTTATTGTATATTATGTAGCTTTCAGTTTTGTTATTAATTTTGAAAATACTGGAGGACCCAGAAACCTTCCCAATAGCTCAAAATGAAACTGTGTGATCTAATCAGGGTCTAGCTTAACTGGAAACATCAGAAACATAAAAAAATGTCAGACATCCTGCCTTGTTATCACCTTAAAACTGCATAGATGCAATGGAAAATCAAACCTCTTTTTGTCTGGAAACGGAAGAGCAGTGTGTATTCTAACAGGCAGAATTTATCTCTAAGAAAAATCAGAAACAGCTTAAAAAGTGATCACTGACTGCACTTTAGAAGTTACTCAATTTCTGTTTTAAAAAGCCAAGAATGGAGTGAAGGACTCAGAAAAGAAGGTAAACAACAGACTTCACAAGAGCAAGGATGTTCTGAGCAGAGCCCAGCAGCAGAGCTGTGAGCAAAGCCACCACAGCTGCCAAGGGCAAGAGTTTCAATCACAGCTTGTCAGTTTGAACCTTGGAAACAGACACAGAATACAGACATATAGTGCTTTTCAAAGGCTTGTATTCCTGAACAGTGTCAACAAAAAGCAAGCAATTACATATATTGCATCTGTTTGAAAAAAACTTGCCTACTTTCAACAAGTTTCCATATTGCATAATCTTGTCAAGATATTAAGCAGCAAGGTAGCTATTAGATTATATATTATTTCCTTATACTGCTTCAATGACAAATAATGGAAGGTAAGCCACCTTGCTTACCACATGCCTGAGGCATAAAAAATATTTCAAAGCTAATAAAAAGCTGAATTAGCACCAAGAAGTGTGGAATCTCTCCTCAGTGGGAAAACATCTGATTCCTTCATACATAAGTGACTGTGATTGGCTTGAGGGCTCAAGGCATACAACAATCTTTTTCTTACTTGATGGATTTTCATTTTTTGCCCCATTCTGTTCCTCTGATAATACCAACAAAATATGGAAGTTTAAAAAAAAAAAAAAAAAGTTTAACCATTATTTAGACATAAATAAACATGCATATGGGAAAATTAATTGGAGTTTTGCAATTAGTAAATTAAAATTCCATTCATAAAAACATGTAAAAAGAGATTTTATATGATCACAATGCAAGCAAAGTAGGTCTTTCTGGTAGGTTTACTCTGAGCATTTCATTTCATACTCTAAAATCATTTTTTTTTTCTCTAGATTATATTAAAATTGAGTGTTTGCTGAAATTGGATTTGCCTATTGAAAAAAGAAAATTGGACTAAAAATCTCAGATTGTATTGTATTGTAATAATTCTATTCTATTTTATTCTAATTGAAAAAAATCTGGAAAAAGACTAAAAATCAAAATGAAGTTGTGATGGGTAATGTTATTTTTTAATATTTAGAAACTGAACACTAAATCTGTGTATATTAGCAGGAAGCGGTATCAAAAAGATAGTACCAATTATTATAGAGAAGCATAATAAAATTTGCTTGAAAATAAGCTATGAAGATTTTTAAATTAGGGAAAAAAATACCAAAGGCGGTATTTTCTTTTTTTTAAGTCACAGTAAAAAAAATAATAAAATTAATTAATTCATTAGTCTGGATGCTTAAGAGCTGCTAGCTTTCTCGTAATTAAAGATGCTTGCAATGGTAACAGTATATACATATTCTACTTGGGAATTTGGACATAGCCATTTCCTATACAAAATCCCTGCATGTCCATGTAGAGCTAAACGTTCACCACTTATATAACTGTTAGATAGAGTAGACAAAACTCTGCACATGTAAAGAAGATATTTTATTGTCATTTCTGTCACTAGAAATATTCTTAAAGTTCAGACTCTGGGATTGTGTGCAACCATAATGAATTTTATTTTTAAAGATCACTTTAAACTTCTCCATAAATTTAAAACATTTTATTTCTATAATGATTTCAGTTAGGCCCTCGTTCATAAACACAGCAATATTACTGGTGAAAGAACAAGATGCACAACGAATATGAACTCTAAAGAAGTGCTACTCATCTGTTTAACTCACCCGTATTGGTACTGAAACCTCCTCAGACTAATAAGGAATTTTCAATGCCACAGCAAATTACTTAAGAGTAAAGCAAGCATTCCATTAAAAAAGCCAATATTCTATATTGAGCAAGAATATTTTAAAATGCATTAGATGATTAGCATAAATTCCATTTCACAAATATGTGGATCATATCAATATATCAGGATAAGGACATTTCAATTCATTTCCATTTCTCCCATCTGCAAGCTATTACTATTAAGGGAACATATCTAATCGATTGCTTACCCTTTAATGCTTAAAAAAGCCAAAAACCTAATTTAGCCTGGTAGGATATTCTTTTACAGAAAATGTGGAAAGAACAAAAGAAAGATTAGTGACAAGAAAAAGCAGTTTTGGACCAAATGTTTTTCTTTAGCATTACTCGCCAAGCTGATGAGCATATAAGAGGCATTGGTATGTAACAAGTATCAGTGTCTTCATATGATCTTCCTCAAACACACTTTCGGGAAAATTACACTCCATCTTCTAAGATAAGAACTTTACTGAGTTAAAAGAGCTTACTTCTTTTAAGAAAGTAACTGTAAATTCACTAGTCTTTTCTTACACGAAGCATGAATAATTGTAAGTCTATAGAAATCTATAGAATGTGATAGAAGACAGAGTTGGTTCAGTGAAAAAACTAGTGTTTCCTGCTGTTCAAATATTACCACACATTATCTAGGATTCCATTTCCGTAAAGAATTTGACAATATTTGAATTCATCTTTATTACTGCCATCTAAGCAGCCCTATTTATAGAACAATTTCATTAATTCAATATTCTTGACTCATGTAGAAGCCATATAAAAGCAGATGAGATGTTGAAGAGATGGACATTTCATGCAAATGTCAGAGCAGGTGAATCTATTCTCCAAAACAAATCAAGAACAGAGTATTTGTCCCTGCAACACAATACTTGCAGTAATCCCTTCTTCTTCCTAGTTCAGAGTATTACCTCTGTCCTGACATAACATTCCCAGTAACTGAATTATTGTGGAAACAAAAATGAACTCACATTGAAATATGTGAAATTCACAAGGAAATTTAGTATATTTTGTTGGACTAACATGCTACTTTGAAAAAGGCCGACGAATTAGAACACTATCTCTCCATAATCTTATTAGGTATTCTTTTGGATTATTATTATTTTTTTTCCCCAAAGGGAACAGTGGAATACATGAAAAAGATCTGTTACACCAACTCCCAGCTTTTCTGTGGATATACTGACTTCAAAGTAATTAAGCGATGCTATTTATGAAAATGCTACAAGAGGTTTGGGGATATTTTTAGCTAGAAAGTCGTTCTCATACCTGGGATCTTTGTGTACTAGCAATATCATTTTTAGCAATTTGTGCTTACCAAGGTTAATAAATGTCTATGGTAAATGTTCCTGATGAAAAAAAAAAAAAAAAAAAAAAAGAAAGAACACATTTCTGTTGTTTCAACTAAGAGACAAATCAGGGAACCTGATTATCTGCAAAAATTCTCCATGGAAGATGAGTATAGTGTTTATGGTTTATGGTTTTCCTTAGACTAGTCAGTTTTAATCAAACTTCCAGGCCACCAAATATGCCTTCCTCTCCATCCAGGACAAGTTTCTGCTATGGGTTGTGAAAGGCCTTTCTCAGCTGTATACAATACTAATTTTACTTATATTCACAATGTGAACCTTTAAGACATCATAAGCACAATTATCTAAAAAAAAAATGCAAAATGTGGAAATAGAAACTGAGGAATGAATCATGCATACATTTTTCTAGGTGAAAAAAGACAAAACCGAAAGAAAATAATTCACCTTAGAACATGGTTATATTGTAGCACAGTCATTGTTAAAATATTCAAGTAGTTCAGAATAAGTTTGCCACCTGTACAGTACAGAAGCAATCTTTACTTAGATGCCAAAAAACAAGATGATTTTCCATATATAGCATGTAAATATTTTCACTGCATTAAATAATGCAGTAATAAGTTATGACTCACAAATAAAGCATTAAGCAAATGTTTATTCTGAATGAAGCCCTTCAGTTCAGAGTGTGCACAATTCTTTCTAATTCCCAAGTGCACTAGGAACAGACAAAGCATGTTTACTAGACCACACAATTGAGGTAAAGGAATTACTGGCTCTAAGACGGGCTGCCAAGATCTCTGCAGACACATGGAGACACTTTTCTAGGAAAATGCAGTTGGCTTAGTCCCATTCAAAATTGATTCACACTAAATTTTATGCCAGTCATAGACTTCAGTGAGCTCCTACATGTGGGAAGGACAGGAAAAAAAGCAGCTAGCTTAAACAAATATCTCATCTAAGCTTTTATTTATCAAACACAAGCTTTATCCAAAATTTATTTTCCTTAATTCTAAACATTGTTTGATTATATTTTGATATTGCTGTGAAAAGTAGATTTCCTAGGTTTTCTACCATGAGGGGAAAAAAATAGAATAAAAACGAAAACCTCACAACAGAGCACAGAAATATTATGTTTGCTCTGTGAAAACATACAAGTCACATGAGAATAACTAAATCAAAAAGCAAAACAATGGTTGTTCAGATTCTAGTAAACGTCTTGCAAATGAATTTCTATCATGTAACCTTTTTGTTTAGGAATTCTCATCACTAGACTACAGATATGAACATTAGGAAAGAGTTTAACTGTAATACAAAAATATCTTACTGAATCTTTTTCCCTGCGTAACACTTCCTTTGAGCTCAACATGCAAAATTTCTGTTTCTCCTTATATAGGTATTTACATACATATTGCCTATAAAACATTGCTTCCACAATGTATATGCCCCTCTCAATGGATTCATTATGGTTTAGTCAGAGAATGTTATTTTTTGTACTATTTGATGTTTATTTTGGTTTAATTTTGGTTTAAACAGATATTTTTACTGACAGGATAGTTTAGAAAAGGTGGAAAATGTAACATGAAACAAGGGCAGTTAACAGAAAAGTTACTGAAAGAATGGGAAATTGTATTTTATCTGACTATGTTTTGTCAATAGAAAAACAAAAAAAAAACTCTTAGAAGTCATAATTAAAAGAAAACTTTTATTTTGCTTTTTGAAACAATATTACAAAAAGAGTATTAGTATAAAATGTGCAAAATTACATGAATCATGATCGTGAGTTGTTCACTAATCCTTTTTTTGTCAAGGAGTCGGCTACTTGAAGCAGTCCTCTGAGGATTGGCCAACAGAGAAGATAACTCCCATTTGAACATGCAAGATGGTCTGATAAAACAATTGCCTTGTTTAAATTTTTTGTGAACTAGCTAAAACCACCCCCCCGAATTCATAGATTAAAAGCATGAAGTTAACTCGAATGAGAATTCACTGGGTTTGACTGTTTCTTCACTGACCTGAGATTTTCATCCAAGAGCTTCATCTCGTGTCATTCTCCCCAATATTCTTTCAGCATTTCCTTTCAGAGAATATTTTGGTAACGGTATGTGAATATAATATCGAGGAAAGTCACATTCTTGCTCCAAGGTCCAGAAATGGCTTTTCTTCTATTGTACAAGTTGAACCTTTCTGCCCATTTTCATCAGTTGAAGTCCATTATGGCAGACAGGGCATGTTCTCTTTTGTGTACATCCTCTAAGCATCTATGTACAATACCTGCTTGTCTCAAATAGTTGCAAGTAGCATACACCTCTGCTTGAGATAAACTGGGTGAATGCTGAAGCAGGAAAACAACTTGAGATCAAACAGAGGTTTCTACTTCAAGGTTGTCTGTGTTTTACCGAACTTTACAAAGAACAGCTGTCGCCTCATGTTTTTTCTTTCAAACTGCTCAAGCAGCTTTAATGTCCAGCGTTTCTACTGACAGAACGTGAATCTGTGGCTTACAGGAGATTGTCTGCTGATAGATACAGAATCGGCAGGTGATGAGTCCTGTAAATTAAAACAAATAACAATTTTTTTAGATAATAAAATCCAATACCTGTAAAAATTTTATCTATTTATTTATTTATTTACAAAGTTATATAAAAGATGCCTCTTTCTGGATACAGACTGAACTTACTTCTGAAGCCAGGAGAAGTCTTCACCAGTAAGGAGTAGGATCGTGCGCTCTGCCTGGCTACTTCAGAGAACAGGGAAAGGGAAAGAGCATCTCCAAGGTAGATGCTGAAGATGGTTTTAGAGATAAAGATGATGACTCATAACTGTCCTTTTTAAGATCTTTCAAGAAATACCAAGAGACTTGTGGCAAATACTCATTATGTATTTACTAGCAATACCCTGCTCTTCAGGAGATTGAATAACAAAATACTGATTGACCTTGAAGACTGCCTCTTGGGGTAGGATTTTATAACATATTCTGAGTTTGTATGCTTTTATTAACATTTACCACTTATAATGCATTTTGCAGCTGCTCACTGAATGATTATTTTCATAATGCTTTCTTGAATACAGTAATGTTTTTCTCTCATTCTTGTAGGAAAAAGGAATGAGAGACTTTGGCCTAATTCCTAAATAATTGTAGTAGCATTTTTTTAAGATAGTATTCATCTGAAGTAGCATCAGCCATTAAAAACTGGTGAAACTATCACTGCAAACAGCATAATCATACAGCTGGATGGATAATCACAAAAACTGCACTTGTTTCCTTTGTAACTGGCCAACACAGGCTCAGTTTTCCACAGATAATGCTTTTCTTGTTCAAAAGACCATTGGGTCTTCTAGAAAAAAATATATATATATCGATTGTTACAATTAAACACTCTATTATTAGTTCTCCTCAATATTTCTTGAGAAAGCAGTTTTGTAAATATGTTCAAGTTCCCCAAGTCCTTTTGTAGTAGTCAAGATAGCTGACATCACTCAAACACACTATCAGTGAAGGTTCCCATCAGAAGTGCTTCAAATCAATAGAGGTGAGCTGGATAAAATCCACAGCCTATTGTAGCCTTTAACGCTATTATAACTAACGACCTACAGGACCAGTTAAGTCTAGGCCAGAAATGAATCACTGCTTAAGACACAACATGCAGATTCTGGTTCAATAACATGGTTGAAAGTGGTCATGATGACTAATTTAATTAATTATATTACCAACACAAGGTATTTCTTGAATGAGTAGAATGTAGCTGAGGCAAATTGGAATGTAACGTTCTTTTGCACAAGCTTATAACACCATTATTCCATGTTCTGGTTCTGTTCAGTAAAATATCATACTCTGACATTCCGAAATGTGTGCTGAATTCCTTCCTTCAACTCAGTAAAGAAATGACAGAGTAAGAATATTGATGGAGGAGCAGGGATTTCATGTATGGATTTTAAAAAGAAAAAAAATAAATAAAGTTGTTCTTCTCTCTTTCTCTCTCCACCTCAATTTTTGATATTATTAGTGATGGCAAACATTCATCATAAGGCAATATTATCTCAGCAGTCCATGAGGAAACTTGGAAATGTAGCAGTGGTTTCCTGCAACATGGCTTGAAATCATTCTCATGAAAAACCAAAGTAAGCACTTTTTCTTATGGTGATACATGAAATATGCTAGCTAAAACTAAGGATGAAAAAAAGGCTGATGTTTACCTAGAACATAAAAGTAGGTGCTTAAGATGAGATATACTGGAAATTATTCCAAAAAGAACTAAAACTAACACCTTTCTTTTAAGATTTTGACATGCAATGCTTAATTATCCTATACAAAATTCAAATGTACTTTTAGCTAAAATGTGTACAAAGAAGTAATTCTAAATTGAGTTTATTATCAGTATTTTTTGATAACCTATCACATGATTTTTTCAATTTGTCTATCTGAACTATTCACATGAAAATGTACATGGATTAAAAAAAAAATAAAATTGTTACTGTACAAAGAAGTTGTAAAATGTTGATTTCACCAAGGACTTTTACATATTATATACATTGTATACTCACCTGTCTGTAAGGGGCAAAAGGACTCACCTGTCTGCAAGGGGTAAAAGGATCCTAGCCCAGGAACTGGTGGAATTCATTGAAAGGTGTTTAAACTAGGTAAGAAGGGGAAAGGGGACAAAATGAGGGCCACTGACGTTGAGCGGATAGTTCGAGGCTCAAAAGAGAGCTTGATGGGTGATGAGGGTGGAGTTCAAAGGGATGGAGAGTGGCAGGGGGATGCTGCTTCCCTAAAGTGTCTGTACACTAACGCGCACAGTATGGGAAATAAACAGGAAGAGTTGGAGATCTGCGTGCAGTTGCACAGTCACAATCTCACTGTGATAACAGAGACATGGTGGGACAGCTCGCATAACTGGAATGTTGTCATGGAGGGCTATGTGCTTTTTAGGAAAGATCAGCTGGCAAGGCAGGGTGGTGGAGTTGCTCTTTATGTGAGAGAGCAGCTAGAATGTATTGAACTCCACCTGGAGGAAGAGTGATGTAGCAATGGAGAGCTTGTGGATGAGAATCAAGGGGTGGGCTGGTATGGCTGACACTATTGTGGGTGTGTACTACAGGCCCCCTGATCAGGAGGAGGAGGTTGATAAGGTCTTCCATAAGCAAATGGATGTAGTATCACAATTCCAGGCACTGGTGCTTATGGGGGACTTCAATTATCCAGATATTTGCTGGATAAGCAACATGACCAAGCACGCACGGTCCAGATGATTCCTGCAATGTGTTGAAGACAACTTTCTGACACAGGTGGTGGAGGAACTGATGAGGGGAGAGGTGTTGCTGGACCTTAATCTCACTAATAAGGACAAGAAGGAATTACAGGTAATTACAAGCCATTTAGCCTCACCTGGAAAGGTGAGGGAAGAGGTCGTGCTGGATGCCATCTCCAGAAAACTGGAAGAAAAGGACGTTATCAGGAGTAGTCAGCATGGGTTCTCCAAGGGGAGGTCGTGCTTGACCAACCTGGTAGCCTTCTACGATGTTGTCACTGGCTGGGTGGATGGGGGGAGAGCAACGAATGTAGTCTACGTTGATTTCAGCAAGGTGTTTGATACTGTCTCCCACGATATTCTTATAAAAAAGCTGAGGAAGTGTGGGATAGATGAGTAGACAGTGAGGGGGGTTGAGAACTGGCTGACTGGCAGAGCACAGAGCGTCATTGTTGGTGGTGCAGAGTCCAGTTGGAGACATGTAACTAGCGGTGTTCCTCAGGGGTTGGTGCTGGGTCTGGTCTTGTCCAACATCTTCATCAAGGACCTTGATGAGGGGATAGTGGCCACCCTCAGCAAGTTTGCTGATGATACGAAATTGGGAGGACTGGCTGACACGCTTGAAGGCAGTGCTGCCATTCAGCGAGACCTGGACAGGCTGGAGAGCTGGGCAGTAAGAAACCAGATGAGGTTTAACAAAAGTAAGTGTAGAGTCTTGCACGTAGGGAGGAATAATTGCATGCACCGTACAGGTTAGGGGATGACCTGCTGGAGAGGAGCTCTGCAGAGAGGGACCTGGGTGTTCTGGTGGACGACAGGTTGGCCATGAGCCAGCAGTGTGCCCTTGTGGCCAAAAAGGCCAATGGCATTCTGGGGTGCATTAAAAAGAGCGTGTCCAGCAGGTCGAGGGAGGTGATCCTCCCCCTCTAGTCTGCCCTGGTAAGGCCTCATCTGGAGTACTGTGTCCAGTTCTGGGCTCCCCAGTTCAAAAAAGACAGGGATCTCTTGGAAAGAGTCCAGCGGAGGGCCACAAAGATGGTGAAGGGCCTGGAGCATCTCTCCTATGAAGAAAGGCTAAGTGAACTGGGTCTGTTTAGCCTTGAGAAAAGAAGACTGGGAGGGGACCTGATCCATGTCTATAAATATCTAAGGTGTGGAGGGCAGAGTGGTGAGGCCAGACTCTCAGTTTTCAGCAGTGTGTGGAGACAGAACAAGGGGAAATGGCCAGAAACTGCAGTATAGGAAGTTCCGCATAAATGTGCTTAAGAACTTCTTTACGGTGAGGGTGTGGAGTCTCCTTCTCTGGAGACATTCAAGACCCGCCTGGACACCAACTTGTACGACCCGGTGTAGGGAACCTGCTTTGGCAGGGGTGTTGGACTCGATGATCTCTGGAGGTCCCTTCCAACCCCTATGATTCTGTGATTCTGTGATTGTGAAAATTGCTTTTTAAGTCTGAAAATAAAATACGGTTCTTCTAGTCAGCCTAGATTCTAAAAGGACCAAGATTAATATAAGGAACAAAAAATTTGCATGATTACACGAAATAAAGTCATTAGTAGAGATTCATTATTAAAAAAGAATTAATTAATTAATTGTCTTTCTATTATTATTATTATTATTATTATTTAATGACCAGACTACTCAGTCAACAGGAAAAACTATAAAAGGCAAGGAAAGACATGAAAATCCTTACAAATCCATAAGAATGAGAAAAAAAAGGAATATGAACATTTCACCCTAATGTAATATTTATTAAGATATTGACCTTTAAAATGTGGGTTATATTAGTTATCTTAGTCATCTAAAGAAACTGCAGAAACTACTGTAGAGCACTGAGGACAGACAGCAATCCAAAGAAAAAAAAATAATAAAAAAGAAGTCCAGTATATTTGAAAAATAAATTGATATAAATAATCTGATTTCATTTTGATTTGGTCTTTAGTAAGAGTCTTTATTATATATATTTCCTAAGAAAGTAGTTCCATTATTGACAATTTCTCCTTGGATATCACTAAATAACTCTGACCTATTAAGAGTAAAACGCTATGTTCTCTGCTAGATAAATTTCTTAAAATAGGCAGTTGTATGAATAAGCTATTAGAATATATACATATGTATGCATATATTTGTTTGTTCCCAAACTCTAATAATTTTGCTTCAGTTTCTTGCAACAGGTTTTGTTTCTGTTCTTTATCATCAAACTAAACAGGGTCTTAGCTACACGTTTTGCATTTTATGAATTATTAACTTGAACAAATATCATTTTCTTTCAAGATTAAATGAATTAATTTCATAGCTTGAAAATTCTGTCCATTACTTTCCAAGAAGAGAAATAGATATGTCATTAATTAATTAATTAACTTAAGCTGGGATTTTTCAGCAGAAAAAAAAAGAATCTTTTTCTGCAAAACAAGTAAGAAAATTAATTAAGGAAAAATTGTTCTTGCAATTTTGGCACAATGTGCTTACCATTTTCATTTACGTACTATATGTGTACCTTCCAGAAATCTACATGCATTTCTGATGCTTTGAATTTCAGTAACATTTGACAACATTTAGTCTTCAGATGAAGGGTCATGTGGGAACTAACTTCCCATTAGTTCATTCTGCTACAGGGCATAAACTTGATTTACATTCTTCATTTGAAATGTAATAACGGATATGAAACATTTTTTCATCATTTTGTAATTTTGCCCATTGTAACAAATATTTTTTTAAATTTATAAATTGATTTTGAATTAATAAAAATAGTAGTAGTTCTAGCACTGCAAATAATGAGTTCTGAGAGATTACAAAGATAACTGTATAAAATTAAAAAGAAAAAATTCTATTCTGAGACTCAAGGAAGGAAGCTCCTTGAAAAAGTTGAGGAATTACCACCTTGAAAAGAAACGGTGAACCAAAATATTAAAGAGAGCGGTATTTTAACGAACCAAAGACTAAGTAAGAGAGAAATAAAACATTTGACTACTGTTTTACAGACATTTTTCAGCAGATTGTAAAGGACTTGAACAGGGATTTTAAGGTCAAGAATTCCTAAATCTTTATTCGCCATTTTACCATTATGACTGACAGCAGCCTGCAATATTTCTTCAAGTAGGTAGGGCAGATTTTAGGAGACTATGTCTGACGCTATGTGAACCTCTGCACTCAGCTTCATTATTCTTTAATGCTTTCACATTGTTTTTAAGTTAAGGTCACTTTCTTATATATTCTTCCTAAAATATGAGACCATATTTATCTCACTTTTTCATATCAGTTATAGGAGAGATTATAATTAATTTTCTGTCTAATCAGTTGCTTTTTTTCAACAATTTCAGTGTAAAAAAGGAGACTATTAATACTTCATGTTTCCTGCATGTTGCCAAATATGGAGACCCCACAAGTGCAGTTAACTTCCTACAATATCTACCAAAAGATAAGAAAAACTCTTAGCAATATGAGTAATCAATGTGGAGGAAAACAACAAACAAAAACAACAACAACAGCAAACAAAGACGAGACAGATTTGAATAATTATGATAACTGTCATTGCTTCATCTTATTTTCTTCTCAAAGAAATTTATCTGGGTTTGTATCATCTTTGGTTCTCCCACTGTGCATCTTAGTCTTTACTTAACATTTCTTTTTTTTTTATATTTATTCATTTCTCAATTTCTTTAGCAGTTCGGAAACACATCTCCCAACCATTCATTCCTGCAGATCTCACTCAATGTACTTCCTTTCAATTCCCTGGTGTCCACAATACACTTTATCCCACAAAAAAACAGGAACAAAATGTTACTGGTCTGTGTTTTTACAGCCAGTTTGCTATAAATCACTTTCCTATGTGTTATATAACACAAAGTACAGTACATCATCTTCAAGTACAAGGAGGCTTCTTCTCAACTATTTTTAACAGATATCTGTTTGTGTTCTCTTTCCAACATCTTTCTTCAACTCCCTTGCTATTTTTCTCACAGAAGAGATTTTTTTTTTACTCATGTGGTCCAAATCAATTGAAGTAGTGGACTGTATTTTGAAAATCTATTTGCTGAATCTGTAGCGGTAGGGCATAGTTGTTGTTGTTGTTGTTGTTTTACATTATTTAAAGATTACAAAAATATATGTAATCTAGCACACAGTGTGTGATACATGAACTACTGAAGTTACTTTAAGCTTACATATTTGACTTTTTAATAAAATGATATCTTGAAGTGTTATTTACATCTTGTTAATGTCACACTTTTGGACTGAATATTGAATAAATGAATATATATTTACTTATTTATATAAACATATTTTGCTGCTGCTTAGTTAACACTGATAAATAAAAACAACAATACATGGTCCTAACTTGGAGTATAAGGATAAGTCTTGTAACTCAGATAAGTATATGCAAAATCTTTTTGGAAGAAGAAGGCTTCCAACATGGCTTCTTTTCTTGGCAAATTTACTGTCTTCTTCCTTAGAGAAATTTTTAATCTATTTTCTTTATACTTTCATACTAATGAGATTATTGAGTACATTTTTTCCCTTCTCTTGTTTTTATTTCTAGCACTACTTGAGTTACTAAACATAGTGATTACCCAACACCGAGCTTAACTATTATCTGATTTTAGGTCTGATTTTCTGCGATGCCTCATCAATGTTAACTTGTTTTCAGCTAGTAAAGCCTCTCAAAAGCTAATGGTCTTACAGAAAAACCACTCTGGAACTTTGTCTTATGAAGCAAAATTACGGGAACCTGTACGTTCTTCATTTTGTCTAGGAAATGAACATATGCAGCTTCTCTCCTTTATGTCTTTCTCATGAACTAAAGAAATGTTGACTCCTGTAACCCAGGATTCAAGAAATAGCAGGGAGTTCTCCTTTATGAGGTTGGTACTAGCATATTTTATTCAGTGATATGAATGCTGAATAGTGCTTGAATTAGAGTGAGCTATTGCAGTTAGGAAATTAGCAACTGTCTCTAAAAGGCTGAAAAACCTAAATGACAGCCACCAATTAGGCAGTGCCTGTACTTAATTTGTATCTCAAATCCCATGACATTGGAAAAATGAAAGCATTTTCTTTCCACTTTTATATTATTATTGCAACTATAACTATTCCCAATTCTTCCTGATCTCTTCACACCTATAATGTCAACCACCAATGAACAAAACAAGAGGTGGAGGAACCTCAAAGTATTTTTCCTTTGTCAAGCAGAATAGTTAGTTGACTTACTGAGCACGTTCACAAGGAATCCTGAATATGCAAGTGTGCAATGAAGATGGACTGCTGCTTTGGTGGACTACAGCAAGTTTATCACAGAGATACCACTGAAAGCAGCCTCCCATGTTTTAAAAGTCTGTACATGAAAAATTTGTGGAATTGATTCCTGGTGACAGCTAGTATTTTAAAAGCACAGGAAGATAAGTACAGTAATTGAAAATCATGGATGTGACATAGTGTTAAGAAAATTAAGAAGAAAATAATTTAACAAATAAATCCTGTTCTGCTACCTGATAGCCATGTATTACTTCAGCCATAGGTATGATTGGCCACAAATATTTTCTGTTGTTATGCTACGTTTGGAGTACCAGAAGTCCTGTATCCCATTTTGCAAGCTCCTTCTCTCTAGCATGTTCATATCACTATATTAAACTTCCACTGATAACATATGTTTGGGGCATGGGAAGAAAGGTGATTGAGATACCTTGATGAGTCTGGTATATAAAGAACCCTCCCAAAAAAGGATAAAATTACAGTTGGGTAACCAGAAACTATTAGCAGTGGATGGAAAAGTATATATGATGGTCATTAAGAGGGGGATACATTTAATCAAACTTGAGTTATCTGTAATGCAGGCATGTACATTTGATCAATTATCTTTTTTAAGTGTCTGTTTCTCTGAAATGACCATAAGAGAGATAGAAATAGGACCTAAGGATAGGTGAGGTAGGTCCTGGTCTTGGTTTCCTTTTAACTGGCTTTTTTAGGTTTATAGAAAACATACTATGTATGCACCAACACTAGATTTTTTTGCATCAACCACTGTTGGGTATTAGTCTATTCTAGATTTTTTTTATTTGGAAAAAATTATGTCAACTTGCACTTGAGACTGTTTACATGCAGTTTCAGTAAAGCCATATTTTCCCCTTCTGAAGGCAAATAAAATACTTTCAGAATGTGCTAATTACTGTTAGAGTGTCATTGAAAATATGACAGTCTATATTTATACTCAAATACCATGTTTATAGCTTGACTTTTTAAATTTTATATTCTTAGAACTAAATGCATCCTCCCCTTTCCTTCCTCCCCCGTACACACTGGTCCAGAACTAATAAGAAATGAATCAGCTTCCTGAAATGCAATATAAACTTCTGCATACTTTATATCCTATTCTTCCAGCTGTTGCCAAGACAGGACTAAATCTCTTTAGAACTTGTAGCCTTAATATATAATCAACTGGAAGAGGTTTATTGCAGATGCTACACAAAGTGATTGTTAAATTTACTAGATACTAAACTTTCCATGGTTTTCACCTATATGCTTCATTTGTGCACTGCCACAGCTTAGAAATTTATGATCAAGAAAGAGCTGTTGCAGTTCCAGAATGGGACTGGTGTAGTGCTGGTATACATACACACTCCATTGATCTAAATCCTGCTTGTAGAAATTAAATGGAGCATGTAGCAAAAACAAAGGTTTTGTGTTATTGCTCTTGGCACATGATATAATAAGATACAATATGGCAATATTGCAGCATTGGAATGTGCTCATGTACTAGAATAGATCTAAAAAGAGAAAAGAAGAAAAAAAAAAGAAAAAAAAAGAAAAAAAGAACAATACTTTAATATAGTTGTTCTTACATAATATATCTCAAATGTCATTCTCATAATTATCTCAAAGTAATAAAAACTGCCATTTTTCTAGTGTAAACCAGTAACTGTGCTTGTGCAGGCTTTTGCTGGATTGCACTGGTATTTCAAATTTGCACCCCCATAAACTGATTGAATTCTGACATAGCGTCCTCTGAAGTGGAACAATCTCAAAAAATCATTCATCACTTATAATGGACATTCAATTACAGATATATAGACTATAGTTAAAAAATACAGTTTGAGTTATTTCTTTAGATATTTATTTCTCCCAGAAACTGGGGCCCCCAGTACAGGAAGGACATGGAGCTCTTGGAGTAGGTCCAGAGAGGGGTCACTAAGAAGATCATAGGGCTGGAGAATCTCCCCTCTGAGAAAAAGTTGAGGGAACTGGGATTGTTTAGCCTGGAAAAGAGGAGACTCTGGGGATATCTTATAGTGGCCTTCTAATACTTGAAGGGAGCATATATGCGGGAGGGGAAATGGCTGTTTATGAGGATGGACTGTGATAGGACAAGGGGGAATTGTTTTAAACTGAGACAGGGGAGGTTTAAGTTAGATATTAGGAGGAAGTTTTGCACTCAGAGGGTGGTGACACACTGGAACAGCTTGTCCAAGGAGGTTGTGGATGCCCCATCACAGGAATCATTTCAAGGCCAGGCTGGATGTGGCTCTGGGCAGCCTGGCCTAGTGGTTGCCGACCCTGCACATAGCAGGGGGGTTGAAACTAGATGATCATTGTGATCCTTTTCAACCCAGGCCATTCTATGATTCTATGATTCTATGTTTCTATATGAGCAATTATGTTAATTTCCTGCTATGTGGACTGTTTGCCCAAAATTATCATGAGCAAACCTGATCTAAGTGGCCTCTCATAAAATACTATGGTTGAAGATGAAAGACTGCTAATATTCTAAGTTCTCTAAACAACTGAGTTTAGAGAATCAGCATTCTATACTAAGTATAGGCTGTGGTCTAGCCTATGCATTAACAACATGTGCAACTGAGTGAGAGGAGCTGAATGTAGATGTAGTTGTCCACAACATTAGTACTGGCCTTGCCAGATCCCTGAAAGTTAAGATGATTTCTTCTACTGCTTCCAAAATGCTGAAGATTGTGTTAGAGATTATTCTTAACCAGTATGACTATGGTTCACACCATAAAAAATAATAAATAGCAAGTCTCTTTCTCTCTATCAGCTTTACCTTTCAGCCAAATGCGTTTCTGTCTCGCAGGAATATTTGTCATATTCTCACAGGAATACCTCAGACAGAAATAGACCCTTGTATATTATAATGGCACATTTAAAAGCTATTTATGCAGAGCATATATAAATGGAACAGAGATTATCATTCTCATATCAAAGTGTTATTTTTGTTCCATTTTTATACATGGCATTTTTAAGTTTGTGGCCAATGTGTAAAGAAAAAGAAAGTAATTCAGCACTCTTTGATCTTGTTCATGCAAAACTCCAAATTAATTCAAAGGGACTTCCTGCAGTAGCTATACGCTCCAATTCTTCACCACTACATCCACAGTAGTAAGGCACAGTTTCATAGTAAAAGGTTCTGTAACAGAATTCACTGTGAACAAAACAAAACACTACAAAATCTGCAAAGCTATTATTGATATCACAAGCTTAAGTTACTGTCCAGCTTCACAAATGATCCTATAAGGAAATAAAAAATATCATGCTTTGCTAAGATACATGTAATTATTTTTTTCATTGGTTTGTAATCTTATTTAGTAATATTTTCCTTATCACAAATGGTGTGAGAATTAGTAACCAAAAAGTTTCAGGAAGGGAATGGGTAAATGAATACTATAATTTTCTGGAGAAAAGAACGGAACAGGGAGTAAAATGTACTAATAGATCGTATCCAGTCACAAGAAATTTTGAAAAGCATAATTTTCTGTTCAAGGAGAGATACGTAAGAGAAAATAAATGACTAAGATGATGGTAGCAACCAGGGAAATATATTTTCAAAAAAGAGGTTCTGAGAGAGAAAGAGAGAAAAAAAGTTAAGTCTAGGGAGCATTTCCATTGTTGACTCCCACACAAAGTACTTCCTATGTCTCCATACAAACCAACAGCCTACAATGGTGGCAGTGAGTTTACACTCACAGTAGGGATGAAAGTAAGAGAAATGAGGAATAGAGCTATGTTCTCCCCATCTACTCATCTTAAACTGATTGAATCAAATCCACTCTCACTATTAAAAACTCAATATTATATAAATGAAAAACCAAGCAACTCATATAGTTATTTTTTTCAGCTTTTGGGTTGATTCCTTCTTGAGTTAGTGCCCAAGATTTACTGTTCCCTGTCACCAGTGTTCAGACAACAACAAAGAGAAATGATGGAAGGAAGACAGCATGATCTAAAGCCTTGTCTTTGGATGTAGAATGTAACTGAAAATAAGAAGTCTGTAATTTTGAATTTTCCACATTCTTTCATTTTTTACCACTGAATGAATATGGAAATAGCAGATCACTTATTGTAGATAAAGTTCCACTTTTACTTTAGTTTATGTTATCTAAGACCATTGATTTTTTCTGATGATGATGTGCCTTTGTGTTGCTGACCATGAACAGTTAGAAAAAAATATGTAAGGAACATGAGAAGACAATGATGCAACTAGGCTTTGCAAGGAGAAAATCAGAAGGGACAAAGCCCAGCTAAAGCTTAATGTGAGTAATGTAGTAAAAGACAGTAAAAAATTGTTTTTAGAAGTACTTGAGCAACAAAAGAATGACAAAGGAAAATCTCCGTCTTCTTCTGAATATGAGGGGAAACATAGTGGTGAAAGATGAGGAAAAGGCTGAGACATTAATTCTTTTTTGCCTCAGTCTTTTTTAGTAAGGCTCATTGTTCTTGATCTGTCAAGCTGGAAGACAGTCAGGGAGCAGAATGCAGCCCTTATAATCCAAGGGAAAATGATTAGTGATCTACTACATCACTTGAACATGGTATTTTCTATGGGATTGGGCAGGAGACACCTAAGGGTGCTGAAAGAATTAGCAGAAATGATCATCAAGCCACTTCTAATAATTTACAAGCAGCCACAGCTATCTTGGGATGTCTCAGTTGGCTGGAGGATAATGAATGTAATACCAATAAACAAAAAGGCAGGAATGCGAATCCAGGCAATTGCAGGCCTGTCAAGGAGTAAATCATCTTGAGTGCCATTGTATGATATATACAGGACAGACAGGTGGTCAGATCCAGTCAGCATAGGTTTCTGAAAGGCAGGTCCTGCACAACTAACCTGCTCCTTCCATGATAATTTGACACACTTTGCAGACAAGGAAAAGGGTGGGAATGTTGTTTACTTGGATTTTTAGCAAGGTATAATGTTTTCCATAGCCTTCACCTGGAGAAATTGGTTGCTCATGGCTTGCATCAAAAAATAGCTAGATTGCCAGGCCCAAAGTATCAGTGAGAATGGAGTTAAGTCTCATTGGCAGCTGATACCAAGTGGTGCTCTCTAGGGCTCAGTACTGAGGTCGGTTTAGTTTAATATTTTTATCAGCGATATTGGTGAGGCGATAGAGTACTCTCTATCTCTAGAGTACTCTCAGTAAGTTTGCAGATGACAACAAGTTGGGAAGAAGTGTTGATCTGCTTGAAGGACTGGATCTCAAGATTGTAGGGGAATCTAGACAGCCTACACTGATGAGCCATATCCAATTGCGTGGCACTCAACAAAGCTAACTGCTGAGTCCTGCGCTTGGATCATTCAGTAGTATAGTCCTGGAACAGAGTGCCTGGAAAGCTGCATAGCAGAAAAGGAATTGGAGATACTGGTCAACAGATGGCTGAACGTGAACCAGTGGTGTGCCCAGATGGCCAAGAAGGTCACTGGCAACCTGGGATGCATTAGAAATAGTGTGGCCAGCAGAACTGGGGAAGCAGTTGTTTTTCTGTATACCACACTGGTGAGACTTCACCTTGAGTACTGTGTTCAATTCTGGGTCCCTCACTACAAGAAAATATTGAGCTGTTGGAACATGTTCAGAAAAGAGCAACAAAGCTGGTGATTGGACTGGAAAACAAGAAATTTGAGGAGCAAGTTTAACCTGGAGATAAAGAGGCTGAGGAGAAACTTCATTGCTTTCTACAATTACCTGAAAGGAGGCAAAAATGAGGAGGATGTCATTCTCTTTCCTCTAGTGAGGAGAGGTTTAGATTAGATATCAGGTGAGTTGTTATGCATGGAACAGGCTGCCTGGGAAGTGGTGGAATCACAATCCTTGGAGATATTTACATGACATGTATGTGACACTTAGGGACATGGTTCAGTGGTGGACTTGGTATTGTTAGGTGATCATAGAATCATAGAATGGCTTGAGTTGGAAGGGCCCCCAAGAATTATCAAGTTCCAATCCCCCAGCCACAGGCAGGGCCACCAACCTCTAGATCTGGTACTAGACCAGGTTGCTCACCACCCCATCAAACCCGTTCTTGAACACCTCCAGGGATAGGGCATCCACAACCTCTCTGGGCAACCTGTTCCAACTCCTCACTGCACTCTCTGTAAAGAACTTCCCCCTGAAATCCAATTTAAACCTTTCCTCCATAGCATAAAACCATTCCCCCTTGTTCTATCACTGTCTGCCTTATGAAAAGTTGATTCCCCTCATTCTTATAGTCCCCTTTTAATACTGGAAGGCTGCAACGAGATCTCCTCACAGCCTTCTGTTCTCCAGGCTGAACAAATCCAGATTCTTCAGATTCCTGTCTTCATAGAGGAGGTGTTCCAGCCCTCTGTTCATCTTTTGGACCTCTTCTGTACCCTCTTCAACAAATCCACATCTTTTCTGTACGGGGAGCCTCAGACCTGGATGCAGTACTCCAGATGGGGCCTCATGAGGGCAGAGTAGAGAAGAACAATCACCTCCCTGCTGGCCACCCTTCTTCTGATGGAGCCCAGGATACCATTTGCTTTCTGAGTTGCAAGAGCACACTCCTAGGTCATGTTAAGTTTTTCATCCACCAGCACCCCCAGATCTTTCTCTGCAGGGCTACTCTCAGCGAGTTCTTCTTTCACTCTATATTCACATCTGGGATTACTCCTATTCAAGTGCAACACCTTGCACTTGCTCTTCTGTACAAGTGCAAAACCTCCCAGCTTTGCTAAGTTGAACCTCATGAGGTTCACATGAGCCCACCTTCCTCATCCCCTAAAGAATCAGAGGCTTTCTCAGTTGTTTTTTTTTTCTTTTTTTTTCTTCTTTTTTTTTCTTTCTCCTTTCTCTTTTCCATTTGTTTGAGATTAAACTCCTTGGAGCGTCCCATTGAGATTCTTGAAACGGAGTCTTGATCTCACAGATCTAGTTCCTGGGTAGGGGCTATTTTTGTTCATATTAATAATGTATGAAGCAATACCAATATTGACTTCTTCTATTTATAGTAGCTTTAAAGTGGTCTAACAAATACACTGTGGTATTATCTTTAATCTTTATAATTTACCCCCAAACAAGCCCTGGTAGTGTGTACTTTAGCTTGGAGAAGAGAAGGCTCAAGCGAGACTTCATTGCGGCCTTCCAGTACTTGAGGGGAGCTTACAAGCAGGAGGTGAAACAATTTTTGACAGTCTGATAATGACAGGACAAGGGAAAATGGCTTTAAACTAAAAGTGGAGAGATTTAGATTAGAGTTAGGAAGAAATATTTACTCAGAGGGCAGTGAAGCTGCCCAGAGAAATTGTGGGTACCCCATCCCTGGATATGCTAAAGGCCAGGTTGGATGGGGCCCTGGGCAGCCTGAGCTGGTGGGGGTGGCTGGAACTAGATGATCTTTGAAGTCCTCTCCAGATTAATCCATTCTATTATTCTATGATTCTATGACATGATTACAGTGAAGATGTTCAATAACCATGCAAGGATGCAACATTAAACAGTTCTGTAATAGTTGTTGTTGGACTTGCTTGAGATAAAGCAATTTAGATATCCCGATATAGTTTAGTCAATTTAATATACTAGATCTCCGATTTTTTTCTACTGTCTTATTTGCTGAATATATAGAAACAGAGATGGTATATGATGTACTTTTCCTTCTATTTTTCATTCTCCTGAAGAGAGGAAGAAAGCAGAGGCAGGTGGTGAAGAAAGCAGTGTTCTTCATTTATGCAGCACTTATGAAAAAAAGGTAATATGTTTAAAACACGTAAAACAGTTTGAAAGCAACATGGAAAAAGGATTTAAGTTCCCAACTACCAATGTCCCTTGATACTCAGCTAGTTTCACTGTGGTGTCATGTAACTGTGACATGTTCTGGCTCCAGACCTGCCAACTCTTCCAGCAGCCCTGTCATGTTTAGTAAGACTATTCATGTGCACAAGGTCTTGCAGAATCAGATTCAGGCAGCAGAAAGTGATGCAGAGGAAACGTGTCATGAAGGAGCACATATTTGCAGCTCTTATTTTGACTTAAGTCATATTTTCACTTCTTTCAGTGTACAACTTAAACTAAACCATATCTCTCTTTGCTACATCTGACATTTTCTCCCCAGCCTTCCACTTGACACTTTAATACAGAAAAAGATGCAGTTCTAAGCATGTATTATGATGCCACTTGCAATAGTTCCATATAAAAGCATAAGCTGCTTTTCTGTTTTTCAGATTCATTTTTATCCCCCTTCTAAAATTCAGAAATGAAAAATAATTTATACGAAAACAGATGGATGAAAAGTTGTATTGGATAGAAAACATCAGGCCAGTTCAGCATTTCCTAAGTGAGCCATGTGATGCTGTAATAAGGAAGTCCAGTAGAACCATAAGACATTTGGTCATTCTTTTCAAATGTTTTATTTTGAAAAATTATTTTTTACATTATGTCAGCTTTTATTCAGCAGAATCATGCTTTTTTAAAAACTGTAGCATTCTATGAACACTGATATTTAATTATTTTAAAGGATTTTTTCTAAGAGGTATTTTTAGGTGAAGCTTTCATTATGAGAAATAAAGATAACAGCGTGCTTGTAAGTATGGGGCTTTTTCTTTCAAGAGAAACAAAAAATAACCCAACATTTTAATCAGCAAAGGCTCAGCATAGGCTGAGAACTTTGCAACCTTGGACATCCGCAGATTTTTAATTTTTCTAAAAGGGCTCTGAAAAAGGGGTGACAGAGAGGGAGAAGAGGTGAAATTAGATGAGATTTCAGCATCATGATCTTCCATTTCACTTGCAGAATAACTCACCTGGTTTATTCCTTTTCAGCTGCAAGAATATTTTACTAAACATCCATGTATTTATGAAAAACAGATGTTCATAAAAATTATCTGGTTTATAATGAAATCAATGTCTTTGGTTTTAGCAACTGAAGCTCATTTAACAAATAATAATAATAATAATAATGGTGCTGTAGGCATATTAAAAGAAGAAAAAAAAAATAAACCTTAACAGTTCAGTTCATGTTTGTGCATTTCATATAATAATAAACTGCTTGGCTTTGATTGAAATGTTTAACCTGTATGGCTTTTTTTCCATAAAGGAATTTGAGCAATATCATCATGTACAATCTTTCCTCTATTTAGCAGACTCTGAGCAAAACTAAATCTCCAATTAATTTCATGAAATGTATGTGCTAATGGTTTCACAGAGTTGTTTTCTTTGAAGAAAATAAAATTGACTGCAGCATTTTGGTGCATCATGAGACCAGAGTCACTGTAATCGGGAAGAAACATGATGGCAGCACAACAGGCACAGAGAAATTATATTTCACATCATTACTGTGACATCAGATATGGCTAGAAAGTAAATCTATTTTTCATTTAAAAAATTGTATAAAAGGTTTCAATTTTGCCTAGAAAACATCAAAAGTATTCTAACTAAGCATTCCTGAACAGTTGTATAATAAATCAAAATTTTAGAGTTTGCATCAAAAAGCTGGGTTTTTTTCATCATTAACTTGTAACACAACAGAAATGAGCAATGAGAGATCATTTCCGAAACCTACATTCAGTATGCTGTAGTTATCTTAAAACACCAAAAAGAATGATTTTCAAAGTTGAAGTAATACATACCTTGGAAGCAGCTGTTAAATAAGCTTTGAAATCTATTATTATGATTGACTAGAGAGATTACTTTGAGTGTACAAGTCAAATCGCTTCCTATTTAATGACAACAAAATACAACTCGTTATTCTATTCTGAAACTGTTTCCACTAAATAATAATTTTGACTAACAAAATGGAAATATAATTTTTACGTTATGTGTTTGCATATGTGAAATATCACATTCTGTTATTTGATTAAATTTAGTACCCCAATGTACATGTTATCAAAGAAACAAATTAAATCAATATTAAATATATCACTGTTAATATTTTAGCTTGATACAAGAAACAAAATTCTTCTGTGTTTCTGTGCCTTAATATTTATTGCTTCAAAAAGAATTATCAGAATTTTTTAAAATTTTTGTTCACATAACATGCACATATCTCAAGCCAAATAATTTTCCACTGCCTGTTTAACAGCAGTATCATAAGCATCCAGAATGTGAGCAGGAAAATGTTTTTTAATTCTTGTCACATACAGATGATTTTCTCACAAACACCAGCATGCAAACACATACATACAGATCTCTACTGAACAGAATGCCAGAAATACTCATAAGTCATACATATACAGATAAAATTACATATCCCCTGTGAGGAGGTATTTAAACTATCCTTATAAGAAACCTCAAATGCTTTTGAACATAGAATATTTAATACCTATTACCAGTAGAAATATGCATTATGGAGATGCACGTTATATCATTGGTAGGCATGCACATATTCTTGTCTGTATAAAAGAATATTTTTATCATCATTTCATCATAAAGTATCCAAAATCTCCTAATGAAACATTACTAGTATTTAAGACCACTCAAGTCTACCCATTTCAATCCAAGTGAGTAAAAAAGAGAATACCCAGTCTTATGCTGAAGGAAGGCCCTTCATTACCTTCTTTCATCCATGTTGAGACAAGTTGCATTTGAAATCAAACACAATTTCTTTGAACATCAAAACTGCACATTGTCTGACCAGTAGGCCAATCAAATGGGCAAAGATTAATCAAATACCAAATAGTCAGCATTTTTAAAAATTCAAGTCATTTCAGATGGTTTGATGGTAGGACTAGATGATCTTAGTGGTCTTTTCCAACCTTAATGGTTCTATGATTCTACAAATATGTGTTATTTAAAAGAAAAATCAATTAAAGGAAACAGTACTTTATTTTTTCTTTTTTCCACTAGAAATGCCAAGTGAAATCCAGACAAATATCATTTAAATATACATTTAATATGTGATAATCCACTCAGAAAAGTCAGTACTGATACTGATTCTGACACTGTCCAAATCTGAATTGTATTAACATTTCACAGTCTGGCTTTCTCCATTAATATCATGGTTTAAAAATTCCTTCAGATCTTGTTTCTCAACAGAAATAAGTGGAAAAAGAACAAACTGAAGTAACATGATTTAGTGACATCATTTGTTATTATAGACATAAATGAAATGTGAAGAGAATATGAAAAAGGGATTGTCATTTCAGAAAGCCAAATGCCTTTATTTTTCCTTTTTTTGTTTGTTTGTTTTGTTTTATGTTTTTAATTACCTCTCATTTGCTATAACAATCCTAATGCTTCTATAAAAGGAATCAAGGAATTATTTTCTTCTGAATATGAGAGAAGCATCATTGTCAAAAAATCCCTTTCTTTCCCTGACTGTTCTCTGTATGACTTTGCAATTCTGAAATATTTACATCATGACAAAAGATGTGATATAATTCCAGAAATTTTACAAGAGGTTCTCAAAAATTTTCCACCTCAGTTGACAAGACATATGATATTCCCTGAGCATAACAGCTTTCCTGCCAAAAAATAAAATATGTTTCTACTTACTGCCAACCCACCTGACTTTACCTAAGTAAATTACTTTCCAAATCCATCAGCCTTTCCATACAAAACCCTAAATCCATTCCTTCTTTCTCAACTTAATATGCATCCCTTTACCTGCCAAATCACAAAACACAATTCGATGGACCAAAAACACACTACAGGGATATTTCTCAATAGAAGCACGAACAGAGTTAATTCTATGAATGATGGTCCCACATGATGTAGGAATTGTAAAGCTGAGAATGAGATCTCATCTCTTTTGGTGTGCATGGATTTCCCTCTGACTACTGGTGATCTATGCAGATGACATAAAAGCATACAGGCATAAAAGCACCAGAATTCGGAATGCTTTCCCAGTGATGACCAAGAAACAGGGGCAGTGGCTGCCAAACAGCCACTCTGAACTACAGCCTCTAGAAAATTCAAAAAGCAGTCCTCCTCAACAGATATATCGGGAACATTTCTATATAAAGATCACCTTTATAATTGTTTAGGGTATTCTAAGAGCATAGAATGAAAGGTTTTATTATAAGTAATGAAAATATGGGAAGCAAATAAGTTTTTTCCCCTCCATGTCCTTTCCATCTTCTAAGATTATATTATCTAAACATGCAGGTGAGATTAAAAACCTCTTTTTCCTTCATTGCTGTTTAGCTAAAAACTGTGGTCAGTCTCAGGGAATCTGTACTACTGTGTGGGATGCCAGAACTGATGATCACAAATGATGGAAAAGTAAACTCTGGAGAGTAAGATCTTGCCACATCCACCTCCAGCTATTTAAAAAACTGATTACTGGCAGGGAAAAAGTTGCAGAATCAACCTGGGTTACATAGCTAATACAGGAGATAATGTCATTGTGAGGAGTATAGGAAGGAAGCAAAAGCAAAATGATATCACAAAAAAGGGGAGGGCAAAAGGACATTGAAAGTCAAAAGAAATGGAATCTAGAGAGAATTTAATAAGGTGAAAGAGAAGCCTCATCTTAGCCCACACCACCTAGAAGTGAGTCTTAGTTAAGCAACCTCAAATAGTTAAATAGTTTGTAGCCTCCATGGACAGTCAATCAAAGGCAGCAGATGCCTTCAAAGCAGTGGTATTATTACAGCTCAAGCCTGATGCCTCTTGAAACAGTCACTTCAGTGAGTACACTTAGAACTTAAAGTGCAGAACCTCATCCTCCTGAAAAAGATAATCTGAAGATCTCCACTTCCTGAGATGTGGGCATACTGATGCAGGTGTGTGGTGGGACAGTTCCTCTTATTCAAACAATGTGAAGAGAAACAGAACAAACCTTAAAAGTAAAGCTTAGATTTGAATTCAAAACAATAAGAACTTATCAGTGACTACACAACGCAGCTGGAATATAGGATACATAACAGTTGTTTAAAATTTGTTCTTATTAGAGTGGAGCCATTCTGCCCTATCCTCAAATCATTAAACATTAGGGTTTGTTTGTTTCTGCCAAATTCGAGCATCATTTTACTCCTGAAATACAGCATATCAATACAATTATGATTTTATGCTAATAGGTCAAAGAGATTGTTTTAGATTCTTTTCCAACCATAGTAATCCAAACAGATATTTATGCACAGCAGTTTAAAAACTGCAGTTTATCTGGATATAGACATACATATGCAGTCTGCATATACTAGCCCTATCACTGATTCACAACACTTCTACCTACATTACAGGCAATTATAACTTTATTTTTCTTTCATGTCCTCATAGAGTACAAACAATTTACCTGATGTTCTGAACACTGAATTAATCTTTTCCTGTTAGTAATGACAGACGAAAAGAAATGACCTATTTTTGTGATTTATATATAAATATTTCCACATATTTCTCAGAATCCCTTTTTATTGGTTTTTAAGCACCTCTGGTATCATTCATTTTCTTCATTTCTTAAATCTTAATTTTCAAGTCTTCCATTCCCTCTATAAAATTGCTATAAGTGGATTAAAAGATAAGCATTAAAGATAAAATGTATTCTGGACAATCAGATGATTAAATGCTAGCAAAATACAGGGCTGATCTCTTAGATGCAGTTCATCTCTTTATAAACAAATTTGATCCTTCCAAACCATACCTAAACAAAATATTTACATGAAAACTGGAATTCCTTGAGTAATGTTGTAGCTTGGAATAAGTTGCATTTTCTCATGAAATCTGAAGGAAAATGATAAGCAAACAGATAATTTGCAATTAAATATCATTTTCAGCTCTTTGCAAGATATATTTTTAATAATTAAAAAATTACCAGAACGAATCAGTATCTTTGATTTTGTCTTTCAGCATTGACCAGAATAACATATGAGATACTCAAATAAGATGTGAATATTCAGATATCCATATATTAAAAGCATAGGTAAATATGGAATAATCTGTTCTTCTATATTAGTTTTCCTTGGATAACTCATCAGTGAAGATTAGGTGCAGAAGCTCAATCATGCTTGTAAAGTATTTAATGAAGTTAGTTAAAAACTCTTTTAAAAACTCATATCATGTCCATTCACACACTTCTATCTATTATAATAGACACTTGCAATCTATTTTAATGTAGTGCCATGCATTTTATTAAACTAGAGGAAACATGATCTTAAGGGCTATACTTAACAATATATTACAGACATGAAATCTACATTAACTTTTATTAAAGTTAAAAGTCATGTCCCACAGAGCTAGAGAAGGGTAATATTAAGTGTGTGTGCTTTCTTGCACATATATACTGTAACTGCATATAATTTTTTTTCTCCATTATAGACCAAATGCACATTTTGCTCACTAAATGACTACTCTGCACTGTCTTACAGTGCTTATTATAGGGTCTTACTGCATTTTATTTACACTTACTTTGAAGGCACAATTTGTCAATCACTTCAGGAATTTCAAAGTTATCTCTACAGCACAGAAGTGTGCAAAAAACATTGGTAACCAGCTCAAGATGCCTAACATCTATTGAAAGCACTTCAACTCTCAGAGATGTGTTCAGTGCTGTTTTGTCTGAGCAAGGCAATCCTAAGATCAGAGGAAAGACTAAGCAATTTTATTTAGATGATTACGCTAGTCTACTGGGAGATATCAGGTAGTTGGTGCCCAAAAATTGCTACTGCAAACAAGTACTTTTGCCACTTTGTCAAATCTGTATGGATTTTTACAGAGAAGGGGATTCTTCACACATACGTCTCTCAATATCCCATAATGCTCATTATCCTGTTCCAAATCTGTGAAGTTTTATAGTTCTAAAAGATTTACAATCCAAGCCCCTTTCTTGAAATTAAATGAACCAAACCGATATGAACTCAATCTAAATAAATTACCAGTCTACATTATTTCAGATTACACAGTCAGACTGGTAAAAATCTGACAGACTGGTGACTTCAGAAAGCAATCCAATGTCAGCCCCACCAAATAACTTTCTATTTTTCTGTATTAAAAGAGGAACAGTTGCACTATTTACATGCAAATAATGCTTGCCCAACTCATATCCACTCACCTCTTTGTCTGTTTCCTTAGAAGCTTTTCATAAGTACTCAAATTATTTGTATTTGTTTCCTTTTGTAAATACAACACAGTAAGTCTCACTAAGTTACTTGCTGTTAGCCTATACGTTGAAGTTAATGGAGCTGGAATCCAAATCATCAAATACCAAATTGTAGCAGAACCAGTCTGTAGCAATTAATTATTAATTAAGCAAAATCAGAGAGGAAAAGAAAAAGAAACGGCAAAAAAGTTATGTCAAAAGCACACTGATGCAAGGAAAAACTTTTTAAATCTGTTAGGACCATGTTATAGTACATGGAATCATAGAATCGTTTAGGTTGGAAAATACCTCTAAGATCATCTAGCTCAAACATCCACCCACCACCAGTATTTCCCCACTAAACCGTGTCCCTCAGTACAACATCCAAATGTTTCTTGAACACATCCAGGGATGGTGACTTAAACACCTCTCTGGGCAGCCTATTCCAGTGCCTGACCATCCCTTCTGAAAATAAATTTCTCCTAATATCCGACCTGAACATCCCCTGGCACATCTTGTGGACCATTCCCTCTAGTCCTATTGCTAATCGCATTTCTGACCTCAATTCGCTCACCCAAATCATCAACAAAGACATTAAACAAGATGGGCCCCAACACCGGCTCCTGGGGAACATCACAACAACATGACCGGCCGCCAGCTGGGTTTAACTCCATTCACCACTGCTATCTGGGCTTGACCATCCAGCCAATTCTTTACCTAGCAAAGACCGTATCATACCAAGCCACAGATTACCAGTTTCTCCAAGGGAATACTATGGGAGACAGTGTCAAAACTTTTTTCTAAAGTCTAGGCAGACTACATCAACAGCCTTTCCCTCATCCACCAGGTGGGTCACCTGGTCATAGAAGAGGTCAGCTTCATGACCTGCCTTTCATGAACCTATGGTGGCTGGGTCTGATCCCCAGTTGTCCCACATGTGCTGCGTGATTGCATTCAAGATGATCTGTTCATCTTATAAGCCATGTAAGGTCTATTTAGAAATATCTATCCCTAACTAATAGAAAGGATATAAAACAAACTCTAAACATAGAAATAAGCTTTATAAGCTAACCTAGGAAACTGTAGGATTCTATGCAAAACTATTCAGGACAATGACTTCTGGAACTATTTAATTGCTTCAAACATGATTAAAAATACCTTGAGCAATTAGGTTTTACATTTCTTTTATTTGTATGATGAGTGAAATGAAGTGTTGGAACTGCTTCATGAGAAATGCTGGTCAGTTCTTATGTAGACAAGGGTAGTATTTAGCTTCTGTTGGACTACATTTACTGTGAGTCTGACATTCTTAAACTTGAAAATTCAATAACCTCCCTTCCATAAACAAACTGTCAAAGAGAGTAGTGGAAGACTGCTTTTTGTGACAACTTTTAAGTTTATTTTACCTTTCCAGGGTACACATCTTTTTTGGAAGAACATTGCACACATAAAACAAGTGTACAGCTATCATTAGTAAATGGTCTTCTCCTTCAGTCCTTCATCTAATACATTCAAGGATTATGATTTAAGTAGTTTGAATACCAAATTACGTGTCAACAAATATAACCTGAATCTCTGTGAGTTTAAATGTAGCCCCATACTTATCACACTAAAATAGGAGTGATTTTAAAACAATAAAATCAAGAAAGAAAAGAATGTGATTTGTTGCAACTTATTCATTATCATCATGCAGATTATTCAGCAACATGATGACTTTTCAGATCAAAATCAACAGCAATAGCAATCTGAGAGAAAATAATTCCTTTAAAGTGATGTTCTACCAAAAAATACAGCCAAGTGGTGGGACACCATACTGGAATAAGACTTTAATTCCTCAACATTACTTAGGCCTCTGAATTATAAGTCTGAATCAAGTAGGAACAGTGTTGTAATACTCTTCAATAAAATTAAGATCTGAATATAATTTCTACAAGCCATCTATGAAATTGTCCTTTGGGATCTTCCTCTTTTATTATTAAACATTTATCACATTCTTTCAGTCTATTATTTTAGTTTAGTGATGACCAAAATTTGATGGGCTACTTTATTTATGTTGGGTCGAATCTTGTTCTTAAAAAAAAACAACAGCTATCAAGAAGCTACACAGAGCAAATGCCACCATATAAAAGAAAACAGTTTTTGAATTAATTCTGACAGTAACTTTTGGCACATAACTTAATTTGGCAGTTCAGTATATGGAACAACCATATCAGTTTTACTTCAACCAAGTACTTGCAGTCATATGGAGACAAAAACTTGTCACCTTCTCATGATGCATCATGGCAAACTGCACACACTTCAAACAATGTATATCAACAAATAGATGTTTTAGTTTCACAGTGTACATTACAGGAAAGATCTTCCCTGACAGCCTATTTGTCAGTGCGTCGGATGCAGCACTGTAACACCAGACCATCTGGAGGTTCCAGTGAAAAAACACATAGGGTGAAATTCCTCCTTCGGCTACTGCTCACTAAAAGAAGACAAAATAATCGGCCTTCCTTGCAGTCATAACATCAGTAACTGGGGATAGACTGTGTTACTTTTACCTGTATTGGTTTGAAGAAAAAATGCACTGTGGTGGTAAAAGCAGGGGATCAGAAATTAAGATTGAATTATGATAAGACACTGCAAATATTTTCTCCTCCATTTTTTTAAAGGGAAGAATGTGCATTTCATGAACAGGTATTTTCAGTCTTCAAATGACATAGCATAAAACTCATCAGACTACTCAAATTCAAACAGCAATTTTCATCAGATTTCATGATGAAGGCATGCACATTACTGAATTATTTTGACTTATTTGCATCTAATGACCCATGGTCACTGTTGAGTTAGGAACTCACAGTGCTTGAGAAGATTAAACTCACTAATACGTTTATTGCACTTACTGGACAGGTGGAGTTTTAATAACAGTGTTATCTTAGAATAAAACACAAGTTTCATAATTAGACAGTGTGAACTCTATTGCACATTACTGCAGTCCAGTCTGGCATGGAGACACAATGCAAGAAAGGAGTTATCCGTTTTTACAGTAATTTTTATTCTTGTGAAAAAAAAAAAAAAAAAAACATTTAATATTGCTCTCTGGGGGAAGTAGTTGTTGGTAGCATAGTTAGTCATATTAACTAGATAAACTCTCAGAATGAAATATCAGTAATAAAGAAAAACGTTCAGATATTTTTGGTTACATTTAACAATGTGCTCAGAGATTAAAAACAGATATGAATTGAACAATATATCTGTGATGTAATGAAACAACAATCCCACAGTATTCATACCATACTTAGTTCAGAAACAAAACACTGATCCATTTAGGCTTGCTCAAATTTTTGTTACAGACATTGAGGAATACCAAGGTTTGTGTTCTACTCTGATTTGCTGCTGATTAACAGTAGAAAAGCCAAACTTAGAGCTTTTTAAGAACAGATGGTGCTTCTTTCCTCTTCTTGCTGGTCAAAAAATTCAGAGAAAATAAGGATGATGACGGATGTAGATGGAGAAGAGAAGCAACTGTAAGAGAAAAAAGTTTGGCACATCCTATGAGCAGCTATAGAGACAAATTACACCCATTTTCCACTGTGGGTGTGCAAGTTTGAGAATTCACAGATGGCTTGGAATGCAGCTCCTCATCAGAGTGTAATCTATGTCCAAGACAGCATGAAAAAGAGTACCTAGTGACTGAGAACATTTCCCACTTTTACTACTAGAGAGTTTTTCATCTTTCCCCTCTTTATTTCCAAATTAACAAAACATGAAGTGAGAATGGAAGTAAGAATGAAGCATTATGAAAAAATGGACAATGTCAGGATTTATTCAGATCAGATGACTAAAGGTTGTTTTCACTCTGGGCTTCCTAAAGCCTGAGGGGACTTGAGGAGTTCTCATATCTTCCCACCTACTCCTTATAAATAAAAGCATGACTCACTTTTTAAAATTTGTAAGTCAATGAGTCATTCTTTTCCATAATCAGCTTGTGACACCTTAAAATGGTGGTCTTTCCTCTATCAAGAGGACAGGAACATTTCAAAACTCAAGAAAATAAAAGCAAAGTTAAAGAGAGGTACTCCACTCTTTAAGAATCTGCTTACAGACAAAGGAAACTAATCTCAAATTTGCTGAATAAGTGTTAAGTCAATAAGTAGATGCTAGAGTGTGGAATACAGTACTCCTGTTAATGAGATATTATCTGTTTTCATTCCAAAGGACAAAGAAGTCAGTTTAGATCCTGCTGTTTCCAAATATACACCTACTGTAGTCCTTTCTTCAAAGTCCACCTTTCAATACGTGTTTTATATATGAAGATGTTCTATTTGCTATCCAGTTGCAGCAAGCTCTGTTCCCTTGGACTTGTAGTGGTCCATTCCCTAAGTTGAAACAAGTGAAGATGCACGCCATCGTAATACATCTTCCTATTGATTAATGTTATGAAATAAGTGAGAAACTTGTTTTGGTCTCTGCCTATCTCACCACTGGAGTGAAACTGTCTCATACTCCTATTTACTGCATGATTTTCATTCTGTATGGTGACCCACTTGTAATTTCATCAATACAGCCCTGCTAGTCAATCTATCAGTGCAAATCAGCTATAGTAGCCTTTCTGTGCCCTTATTAACTTCTCACACAGAGGTCATGGGGTCTTTAAGAACGAGAAATGCAAAGGTACACATGCTTCACTTAGAACAAACAAATCTCCTATGTCTCATCAGATAGAGTCATTTAGTCTTTATGTAAAGAACTCCAGCAGTGTGGTTTAACTCTGTTTTTCACCACACACGCTGTACCTTATTCTGTTTAGAAAACTGATGAGGAGAAAGGCAAGACGTAAAATGCTTCCAAAACTAAGACAGCAGCAAGGAAGATTTTGCCATGGTCGGCTAAGTTTCCAGTGGATCTCTCTTGGGATACATATATCTCCTGGCTTTTTAAGGTTTGATCCAGTCGTGTTAGCAGAATGTAAATGTTCAATATTGTCAGTCACTGAAAAAAGGACTACTAATTGTAATCTTACTAATGTTCATATGCTAAACTACCAATAAATAAGTAATGCCTAATAGTATCATAAATAAACATCTGAAAACATGACAAGTAGAGCAGCATGAAATTCCAGTTCATAATTCAAAGCACTAGATTATTTCTCTCTAAATTTGTCGGTGTTTAAATTACAAAAAACTGCTATTTTCACAAAGCTTTACTTCACTAAATTCATCCAGAACATAAAACTAGACAGAAGCATTTAGTCTCCTTCCCTGTTCTTAATGAACTGCTGAGAAATAAATTAAGCGTATGAAAGAGTTAAACTGAGGTCTTCATTTTATGAAATGAAACTATTATGTTACCAATTATTTCCTCCTCATACATGCTATCATGTATATCAGAACACTCAATAATGACATGCAGCAATGAAGCAGTTATTTACATACAGCATGCCAGCAAAGTGCAGGATTGGAGCTTTTTTCCCTCTCAATTTATGGATATTGTCATACAAAGCCTGACTATCACAGCATTTTTGCAAATCAACTGACATGGACTTCAGTATGGTAAAATGTTTTCATGATTTATATTTACCATTTAAAGACATCATTCATCACAAAACGCAAAAGAAAATGCAGAAGATCTAACACCAGAACTGCAGACCTCAGAGTGTATGTTCCACAACTCACTTCAAATATCTCCTGGGACTTATCATGCCTGTGAACACCTAGAAGGTAGTAAACACCTCAGTCATAAATAGAAGCAGTGAACATATAATACCTTGCACAAGACATGACACATCTTAAATACTAATTCAATCAGCATCACATGAAAGTTCTGTGAAAACTGAATTACCTTCCATCTCACAGTTGGAGACAACATCCTGTCATGTCTAATCATGGGGAAAAAAAACATAGATGCCACAGGCCAGTTTGCATTTATTTAATTATGTTTCACTATATAATAAGAATTGTCAAGTAGTAAATTTTTTCTACAACACTAACTTCTTTTCGTATTTTAAGAGCAATTTTTTAACTTTATGAATCTTCAGAAGCATGTTATCTAGAAGGCTGGGAGAGAGATAATATTTTCTAATGTATTTACTGTTGTTTTTTTCCATTCTTTGAAACTACATCTCAAATGGCTGAATACATCTGTAGGGAGGCTGTTTAAAAGCCTGAATAATCTGAAAATCCCCAGAAGGTGCATGAAACAGAAGAGCTATAAAAGTAACAGCTTAAAATATAGCTATTACTGCTTCTTGTTTGCTTACGCTCATTGTGATATGATATACCAAAAAAGCAAACTGCAACTTTCCTACTCACCATAAAGTTAGTGCCTCAAGAAGAAGGACTATGGGTAGGCCTTACTTCTGTATAAATCCCCCTGCAATACTTATCTATAAGAAAGCTTGGAGACCAACCTCCGATTGCAGATAATGAAATATAGAAAACAATTCAATAACTAACCACTGGGTGTCTTCTTCAGATAGGCTAAATTAGTTTCCAGACTCCCATGACTGCAGGGGGACCATAAACTCCCCAGCTTTCCTGCAGAACTGCATGTAGATTGTGTACTTTGGCACTGAGTCTTCTTAGCACACCGTTAAGAAAACTTCAGCTGAGTTTTGTGCACACAGATCTGTCAAATATTAGAACAAGTTCAACATACTTTTCTTATTCATGGACATGCAGAGAGCTTCTTATTTTAACTGCAGTTCAGACAAGTGAAAATCCTAATACTTCAAGACACAATATTTTTCCTGAACAATGTTTTTCAGCCCCCCCTAAATCTTTTCTCCAAGGCTTTTAATTTTAATTAATTCACACGTAACAAAATTCTCATGATTGCATCACATTTTGTTATGTTTGGAAGAAAAATGGGGGGAAAACACCAGAGACTAAGTGTAGAGATTTTAAAATCAGTAGGAAAAATGTCAGCTGCTCCCCAGAATGCTTTCACCCTCTTCTCATTTTTCTGTGCTCACGTGTTATGTGCTGGAAACGTATACAACTGCTCTATAATCTTTTGCTTCCCAGTTTCTGTGGATTGTGAGGGGCTGGTTTTGGTTTTTGCTCTTCTTTGCCTGTGTCATTTTTCCCTGAGAGAGGGCTCTGTATGTTTAGTTCAGACTAGCTGCCCAATTCCTGAAGAGCTGGAACTAAATTATCTCACAAGGCTATTCTACTCCTGGATCTGTCACTAGCTGCAGGGAGAGGAGCAGAGCACGGTGGGAATGCTCTTAACTTCCCACACTAAACAAATACAACTCAGGTCTCCATGCACATCTCAAATGCTTTTCCACTATATTGCTGAGCCCATCCTCTTATTTCATCCTATAGTGATACCAGACTACTTTTCGCCTTCGTAGAATCATAGAATCACAATGTTGGAAACGACCTAAGATCATCTAGTCCAACCATCTTCTCATTACCACTACTACCACAAGCTACTAAACCATATCTCGCAGCTCCTCATCCAGACGCCTCTTGAACAGTGCCAGGGACGGCAACTCCACCACCTCCCTGGGCAGGCCATTCCAGTGCCTGACCACTCTCTGAGAGAAAAAGTTCTTCCTTATGTCTAACCTAAACCTCCTCTGATACAACGTGTGGCTGTTTTCTCATGTCCTGTTTGTTGCCTTGGAGAAGAGGCCAAACCCCTCCTTATCATAACGTCCCTTCAGGAAGTTGTACAGTGCAATGAGGTCTCCCCTGAGCCTCCTCTTCTCCAGACTAAACAATCACAGCTCCCTCAGCTGCTCCTCATAGGACTTGTGCTCCAGACCCGTCACCAGTTTTGTTGCCCTAGACACGCTCCAGGGCCTCAATGTCTTTCTGTAGTGAGGGGCCCAAAACTGAACACAATACTCGAGGTGCAGCCTCACCAGTGCTGAGTACAGGGGGATGATCACCTCCCTGCTCCTGCTGGTTACACTGTTTCTAATAAAGGCCAGGATGCCTTTGGCCCTCTTGGCCACCTGGGCACACTGTCGGCTCTGTTCAGCCGAGCATCCACCAACACCCCCAGGTCCCTTTCCTCTTCGCAATCATCCTGCCTTTCGTCCCCAAGCCTATAGTGCTGCATGGGGTTGTTGTGGCCAAAGTGCAGGACCCGGCACTTGGCCTTGTTGAGTCATCATGTGGCACTCTTCCAAGCTTAAAAAGGAGCCCAGCCAGGCCAGGACGGCACTGTCAGGCAGATGATCAGTTTGACTTTATCCCCTCTTTTGTAATATCTGCTGCAGGAGGCAGCTGTCATCTGTGTATGCATAAATCGAGGGCTCAAGGTTTGTTTGCCTCTGACCTTCTCTCAGCTGAAAACCTGAATGTATCTATATGTGGCTGTGGCAGCCTTCCAGTCTGCCAGCAGAACTGCCTCTTTGAGTTGCCCTGTTTGTTACCTGTACCTTACAGCTACTTTTTATATGTTGTCTCAGGTTTCATAAGAGTAAATTACTGTCCTTTTAGTTGCCATAACGTGGTTTGAAAAGTTATGTTCTCATGACAAAAGTATGCCTAAGCATATTTCAAAGAATTATGACTCAGAAAAACAAAATAAACACAGAACTGCATTGAAGAGGAACTTTTGATAACATCTAATTTTTGAAAGAGTAGAAATAAAACAGAATAACACACACTAATCAATGACATAAATGAGGCATGCAAAATCACAATTACACAGTTTTGCCTGTGGGTACAGTCTTTGCTTATGACTTATAACACTGAGCAAGCAGGAGTACAGATGTGTTTTGTAAATCTTTAATAGTGAAGTACGGAGTTCTTTACCATAATGCTGTGATAAACACTATGTCAGAATACCATGATGGCCATTACTTGTTCCCAGTGCACACTACAATTAAAAAAGCTTATCAAAATCGCCTACTTTTGTACAACATTTTACAGAGGTGAGATGCACGATTGTTTGCAACATAAAATCTATGGCTAAGTTACATATTTTACTGTGATTACAGATTTCTCTTCTTAGTTTTGGCAATGTAATATGACCCAGCTGGCCTTGGACAATATCAGGTTCTTATTGTGCCAAACAATACAACAGTGCACATGACAAGAAAACAAAAGTTTTAAATCTACAACTCAAATATCATCTGAAGTATCAGCAATAGTTTTGGACCTGCAATACTATGTTGCATGCCTTGAAAGAATTAAACTTCAATAAATATAATAAACAGCCACAACTGCACGGCCTGGGGATGATTTATCTTTTTTTCTTATTTTTATTTTTATTTTATTTTCTTATTTTCTTCCCTATTAGCCATAAATAATATTACGAGTTAATAATTTAATAAATTAATAATTAAGAGATTAACAATAACAACATCACCATCAACAAAAAACACAAAGAAATGAATATAAAAACAATAAAAGCAAATGGAAAATGTCTGAGAATGCCCTGTGCTAAATAGAAAAAGAATGTTTTCAAATAAGGTTCTACTCAGATTAGTTTTCAACAGGCTTTTGTAAACACAATCCTTTTCCCTAGGAACAATCACCTTGGCAATCATATCTGTTGTGTCATTGAACTGGTTAAAAAAATGTGAAAAGATTAAGGATTTCTTTGATTTTCTGAAAACTTCATGAAATTTTCAAGTAAAAAGGGTCAGTTCTAATAGATGTAAAGAAAAAAGAAAAGCAACACAAGAAAATGTAAAAAATACAGTAGAAATAATTAAGCTCCAGAAATATTTCAATCAACCCAAGTTTGTTACAGCAACATCATATTTAACTTACTGCTGGCCTGAAAAAAAATAGAAGAAAATTTTCCCTAATTTCACACTACAAAAGAAAATTTTGCAAATTATCTCTATGTATTTGGATACCTACAAATTTCACGCATTATGATTGTGGCCGAGGATGAATTGACTCTGCAGGGTGTAAAATTGAACTATTTAACCACAAAGGAGCCATTTGCACAGACATTACAAACTCAGTTTGCAAGTTTCTTGAGGATGAATCGTGAGGGTCTCATCGCTCCCTTCAGTCCACTGAGCTCTCCTTGATATCTGCTCACTGTAGGGAGAGCCACTTATTTGATTTAATTTTTCACAACTTTTTTCACATTCCTTTAAGTGAAATTATTTATTTTTATTATTAGATGAACACTGCTGAAAATACAAAGCTCCAGGAGCTGTAACAGTTGATATAATCTGATTCTGTGAAATACTAAACACCTTCAGCACTTTCACTGACCTTAGTCTATATGTTAGGTTGAAAAGAGCTGGCTCCTGTTCACTGAAATTAATAGACTTTATAAGGCTGCCAAGGGCAACATAATAAACTTTTGGTCCAAATTCTGCTACTCTCAATTGAAGTTCTCATTCACATGTACTTAAGGTGCTTATTCATCTATGAATTCTCACAACTGCTTAGGGTGCTTATTCATCTTTGAAATCAATGACATAGCTGAAGTACTGCTCTGAATTTGAAGGAGTTGCACAAGTTTCTGCCACCTGGATTTATTGGCAGCTGAAGTGATAAAGGTTCAGTCTAACACTTTGGGAGTTTTGTCTACAGTAAAGACAATGACAGAGCTTTGCTTAGCTTTTATGTACATAAAGAGATCTTCTCTCTGCAAAAGCAGGGATGGTTACTAGCTTTCAAAATTTAAAAGTATGCGGGTTTGAATGACATTCAAAAATTGGGAACAGTAAAGACATGAAAATATCAGGAGTTATTCCAAGTTGTAAAGCAAACCATGGGAGGAATCAGAGGCACAACTTGTGTGTTTTGTCTTTAAAGGCACTGTCTCAGCACGGATTATTTCAACAGCTTTCAGAATCTATACAAATAACAGGAATGGGACTGGAACTAAATTCTAAAACTGACATGATATGTTCTCAGTTAAAGTCACTGAATGGCTATCAGCTTTTCCTTTTCAGAGCTACGTCTTCAGCACACAGTCTGAGGACAAGACATCTGATGAAACAAAACATCTGAGGAATTAGTTAAACTGTTCTATTTTAAAGAAAAATACAAATTAGAACAGAATTACACAAGTAAAGTACTTATTTTAAGAAATCATATTATGATAGTTAATACAACATAATGTTAACAACTGAAAACCATCATCTGGCATTTAGATTCTAGTGGCTATCTGTAGCATTGAATAATTACATCAAAATAATATTAGTGAAATGTAAAACATAGAGCAATTTCAATTTTTAGTGTAATGTCTTGAATGTAAATGGTAAGATTAACAAAAAAGAGATATTAAGAAAAAAGTAGGTCACTACACTTGTACCCTCAGACACTTGAAGACTCAGTGGATCTGACATATAAGAAAGACATAACAAATGCTCTCACTGATTATGAAGCCAAAGGAAGAAACTTTTTTTTTTGTTTTTTTTTCATCAATGTTGACAGTTAAACAGCTTAGAAAGCTTCCCAAACTGGAATTTTAATTTGAAGAGTAAGGCATCATCATGAGAATTTGCCCAACTTATGCATCTAAAGAAGTCATTTTGGAAGGATTCAGAAAAAGAACAGTAAAAATCTACTACTTAACTGAATACATCACTCACAATTTCTTTAGAAATTAAAACAGTAAATCACTGAGTCATCTTTCAAACCAGTCTCAGCATCAAACAGCAACTCCTAGTTCCTGAAAGCTCACGAAAATATCCGATTTCTAGCCAACACATCTACAGTGTAACACAGAAAGAAATTAGGAGACACATAGTAAATATGATGAATATTCAACACTGTTTCTGTAATCATATTTCACAAAATTACTAGAGGGTATTTTGATAAATTTGATGAACACAGGAGATAACTGAAATGGATGAAACAAAGAGCTGGAACTCCAAAGACCTTTTGGAAATGTCTTCCCTTTAAAACTAGAAAAAAATTTCAAAGGCCAAAAATAAATGTTTGAGATTCACGATTTTGAACTTACTTGCAGTAATGAAAACTAAAGATGACAGCAAAGACTTGGTGAAGGAAGCCTTGTTTTTAACAGGTTGAATTTCACCTTTCTTTTGCAGACTGAAGAAAAAGCACATAGTAAAAGTACATGGAGAAAAATAATTCTAATTAGGATACATTAAATCATCTATTTCACTATAAAGAAGAGATGATGTGAATACTGTTGATAGCCATCTGAAAATGTTAGTTGTTCTCATTAGTAATCAGAAAGACAAATACAATGTTATGAACTTTTAAGAGAGAGCCTGCAGAAAGAAGAGACCTGTCTCTATCAATCAACAGTTTGCAACACAGGCAGCTCCCTCAGAAAGAATAAAGCAAATTTAGAAAAGGGCAACAGAATGATCAGAGATACACAATGGTATCCATCAAAATTAAGGAGAAATAAACTATGCGGATGAATTCACTTTGAAATCAGAAATATACAGGTATCTATAATGTTAAAAAAAAAAAAAGTGATATGGAAAAAAAACAAGTAAGAAAGACTTCTGTCTTTTTTTTTGACACTCAAAAATTTGCAAAGCGTAAGACTTAAAAGAAACCATTACAGCAGCATTTTTTCTTTTGACAAGAAGTTGAATTATGAAACTCATCACTACAACATATGATAGAAGTCAAGGTATAAACAGCATCAAGAATTGTTCCATAATTTTTTTTTTTTAAAAAAGATCAATTATTTTAAAACTTCAAAAGATTTACTTCATCAAAAACTTATAAAAGATTTAACTATATTACTGATTCAATTTGATCTGAACTCTGAAGTTCCCTAGACCACTCATTTCTAGATATTCAACAGAAAGGTATTTTCTATATTTTCCTATCTCCTATCCTGCTTCCTTAAAATATTCTATGGGCCAGTAAAAGCTAGGCAATTAGGTAACATGGACCATTACAGTTGCTGCTACATTTTTTTCCCTTATAAAAATTTGTAAGGCTTTACCAGTGTTTACATATGTAACAACTGCTCCTCTGTATTATACCCTAAACTCTTAACTGTATAGTGAGATTTATCTCCTTCTCCCACTCATAATTTGATGTTGTAAAGCTTCTGTTTGGTTACAGATCCTCTGTATCACACAGCCCACTAAAATTCTCATCCTTCAGCTCCTATCCTTACAACTCTCCTCCTTCTGCCAGCCTACTAACATTAATTTATGCTTATAGGTTCTTCTTCAATTTCATTTCCTCAAATTACGTTCCCTAGTCTTTCATTTGTTTAATTTTCTGCATGTCCCCCAAGTGACCCTTGTCACTCTTGGCTACCTAATCTATTGTATCTATTTAAGTGACTGGCTTTCTGAGTTTCTTTTTAACTTACTTGCCTGGAAAACGAACTGCACTGATTGTGCTACCCATATTATGCATATCATTGGGAGAGCTAATAACTGCCGTGTGTATTACTGAGAGGGTCAGATTCCAGTCCCTAGCCCAACTACAAAACCAATGTAGGAGGTCCAGCTTTGCTCCATTTTACAGTCAGTTCTACAGCCTATACTTTAGTCTATCTTTTTATATAAGACAAGACAGGCTCGCTAAAGTTTTCACAAATAATACTTATATCCTGTTAGAATCTTGGGCACAGTAAGAGTCACTACAGCTCCTGTTTGCAGGGCTTGGGGTGTATTATTCAATTATTTACTGATTCTATTCCAGCAGTGCCTGTAGGTCTGTGACACAGAAAATTCTAGGCAGCAGAGTAGTAGCAGATTTATCTGGCAGTGTTCACTCGGTGATACAAACTGGTGATACAACAGCTTAAATATACTTGTAAGAGCTGCACTACCCAGAAGTGAGGACAGAAGAGCCAGGAAGTACAGAAAGACTGACTGATGTTCAGGATGAGAAAAGAGGCAGCAGACAGAAAGAAAGATGACCTGCCAGCTGACTGTTGTGAGAAGAAAAAAAAAAAAAAAAAAAAGAGAGAGAGAGAAATCATAACTAGATTTCCCAATTTCTGGAGGCATAATCATGCCAGTTACAGTAAATGAAAGAACAAAACAGACAGTGCTTAAGCAGCCAAGTATCATACTATACCAGAACCCCTACAGTGAAGGAAAAGATGAGTTTTGTCTGAAAGTATATGTTTCAGGTCTCAGAATGTAATGTTTCTTGTTTTAATGGCAACCTTATTAAAATCTGACAATTCCTGTGCTAATGCCCCACATTTTGAAATTTTTAATAAACAGTTTGGAATATTTCTGATGACTGAGTTCACTTTTGGAAGTAATGTTCCTTGAAATTAGATGAATGATTCTACAAACATTTATACTTTTAGCAGAAGGAGACATCAAAATATTATTAGTAGTAGTTCAGCGATGGAGGCAGAGTAGTGTTAAAAATGTGATTCTTTTGATATGCTCTACTGTATGCATAAAAACATTTCACTTTAATATTAAACAATAGCAAAAATGCCTATGGAACTGAGTTAAGCTCTGTCTGCTAAGAAAAGCCTACAGCATTGTTTATTCATGCCATTACTAAAACATAGGAATGTTAAACCAAATTTGTCTATTCCTGGGCCAAGAAACTCCAACTGTTCTGCTAAACGAAAGGGGAAGGCCTCTGGCCCTTAAAGTAAGAGACAAGTAGAGCATATGTCTCTTTCACATCCCAACGTGGGTGATGTCATCTCTGTTGCTGACAAAGACCTTCAAGATCAGTAAGTCCAACCACTGACCTAACTTACCTAGTCTCATCTCTAAACACAGGATCGTTCAATCATGTAATTGTTTGAGTTGGAAGGAACCTTTAAAGGTTATCTAGTCCAACTTCCCTGCAATGAACGGGGATACCTACAGCTCTATCACGCTGCCCAGAACCCCATCCAGCCTGACCTTGAGTGCCTCCAGGGATGGGGCATCCACCACTCTGGGCAACATGTGCCAATGCTTCACCACCCTTACCATAAAATGTTTTATCATTATATCCAATCTAACTCTCCCTTCTTTTAGTTTGAAATCATTTTCCCTTGTTCAGTCACATTCATGTATATCCTAAATACTTCTGGATGAGGGGACTTCACCACTCCCCTAGGCAATCCATTCCAATGCTGAATCAACCTCTCCATGATGAAATTCTTTCTATTATCCAGTCTTAACCTCCCTTTAGTATAACTTGAGACCATTAAATGGGTAAGTACTGTCCAAAGCTTTATCAAAAATAGTGTTAATAAACTCATATGACAGTCCTCAAGCCTGAGTCATGTCTCTAATGAGTTTACTGATGCAACCCTAACTACAGAAACCATCTCCTACTAATTTTATGCTTAGTCCTTTTCAAAACTTTCTTTCTGGATCATTAAGAGGAACATGCTAACATGCTACTTGGTTAGTATTTCTTGCTGTGTGTCAGTGCAAATAGTCCTCTCCAGAATAGAGGCTCTACTCATCACGCTCCTTTCACTAGTTCTTCAGCCAGACTACTCAAATAACACCACTCAATCTAGTTGACACATTACTAGCAGCTTCCTTTCTCCTCTCTTTTTTTCTCCTCTCCTATTACACCTCTTTTTACACAATCTGTGACGGGAAGGTTAACACTCTGTTCCTTGTAGCTGGCTTTGCCTAGATAAGAGTCTAGCCCTGAGTGAACTCCCAAATAATGGTTCTGCAGAGCACTGCTGGTTGAAAGCTTTTACAATGATTTGGCTGTACTTAGTGTTCATTTGAATTCTGGCAATTACACTGTGATTTAATTATGTCTGTTAATGGGATTTCTACAAAATTTACTATTATTTGGAGACCAAAAGCAATTGTGAGTTAATATGATATTCAAATGATATCATACTCAGCACTGAAAACTCAAATTCTTTCTTAGTAAAATAGATATTTTTACTAGCAGTCTTTCTTTGTAAATTCATGCTGTTTAGATTCAGCAATTTACACAACTTGTTCCTTCATATAGCTCCACTGAATACACTGAAATTACAGCAAAGCTCCTACCGTACTTATCTGATACATATAGACTTTAATGGACACTAGGAGAGCTCTTCCTCTTTTATTAATTTCTGTTTAATTGCAAACACTTCCTGCGTAGTCTTAATCCTCACTGAAAAAACTGTGTCTGAATTGTCTATTAAGCTTAAACAATTTAAGCCAAATTTAGGTTAGTTTTCATTAGCAAATGCACAGCCTGAATTGAGAAGTATTCTTTTAACAAACTTCTAAGTATTTTTTAATGAGATAAAACTCAAGTGATAGTATTTGTCTAAATAAGTAGTCCTTGAATGTATTTCCCACTGCTTTTGCATTTTAATAGCACTTAGTAAAACATTTCCCTTTCATTTGTTCTTCATTCACTCTGTAAGCAGTCTATAAAAGATTTTTTTTTTTTTTTAAAAAGAGCTAAAACTGACAGTCAAATCCCCATAATCCCAACACAGTGTCCTAACAAGTTGTAGACCGAAACGTGCTTTCTTCTCCTTCCTCTTTCCTGAAGAAACCCGAATTAATTTCTGGAAAATAATTAAACAACTTTGCATGCCAAATCCAGCCTCCCCTCTCCAGGATTGCTGGGTGATTAAGAGACTCTTGAAATAGAAGATGTGTCTGAATCTCCTAATCAGAGAGAGGAGCTGAGTTTGGGTCTTCTAAAGTTAAATTGTTTCCTGCTGGACAAAAATAATTACTCAACTTTACTAACTTTAATAAATACAATTTTGAACTCATTAGTATGCATGCCTAACAAGTGTTTCTTTACAGTTCTGTCCTTACATAATTTTTTTGGACAAAACAAGTTTTGCCTACAGGCAACAAAGAATTTCAATCAACTGAACTTAAATGCATTTATATATAACCTAAAAGCATTTATATAACCTAAGTATATTCTGTGTTTACACATTAATAGTAACTATAAAAAAAATTAATACTTTCAACATTTAATGTTTTCAACATTTCTTGTTTATAAACAAACAATATGATGCTCTCATTATCAAGGAACTATGCAAATAACATATAACACATAGCAACATCCCATCATTGACCTCAGGACAAAAATAATTTTTAGCAGAAGAAGTTGGAAAATGCTAGGGGAATAAAGTTTGTCTGGTTTATGAGGGAGAGATTGAGTATCCAGAAGTCCTAGGCACCTTTGTGACTCCACTGGCACATCTTGATCCACTTGTCAATCCATGCAGTCATTTTTAAAAATGAAGATTCCCAACTGCTCATGGACATTGGCAGATGAATCAGGCACACAAAAGTGGACCTGGATGGGCATTTGGGGGCTTGGAAATTGTCAATTTTTTAATTTTTTTTCCTGATAGTACTTTTGCTGACCTAAAAATTAGACTAAAGAATTAAAAAAATAATTGGCAACTGTGTGATTTATACATTGACCAAGACAGATAAATATGAGTTTACATATACATATTTCATAGGTACAGCTTAAGGGAATCTTACTTAAAATTTCCAAAAGTTCAACACAAAACTGTACAAAGCCCAATTCAGAACTAACACGAATAAGAAACAGATTTATATCTGCTGCTTTCTAAACTTGTCTTCTGCGTTTAACCTGTCTCCACCTGCCCAACTGCTGCAGTTCAAAGAAAATAAAACACCTTTGTCTTGAGATTTCAGCAAATCTCACCACACAGCTGTACCCTGAGATGTCCCACAGAGACTAAGCATAACCACACCTGTCACAGTCCACTGCGCTATCACTATCCCTGACACCAGTGCTTCTTTTAAAGATTGTGATTTGCCTTTCACTGTTACCAACCTCTCCTTCCTCTTTCACTTGATTCACTCAGGTTCATAAGCAACTTCATTTCAACACTAATCATGGATTCAACAGTACCTCTAATAGCATGATTCTGAACTAGTGCCATACAGAACAGAATTCTCAATATCATTTATCATGAGCACCACCAATATTCACAAAACAAATTTAAAAAAAGCAAAATCGAACTTTCCCTTTCTGACTACAGAATAATATCTGAAATTCAAGCACAAACAACTCGGAGGCAAAAGTGTGACCTTAGTAATATTTTCACATTCTGTTTTACCTAACAACCTCAGTGGCATGACAGTAATAGAAATACTGATGCTCTGAGGAAAATTTGAGTTTACCTGAACATACAAGCATGTATATATAGAATGACAGTGCCAACAGTTATTAAAAAATAGTTCTCTGACATTATCAGCCCTATTTATATAAAAACTCAGATTGGCATTTATTTGTAGCAGTATCACTTCTTTGAATACCTGTTATGCACTGAAGTTTATGCACTTGATATATTTAGGACAATAAATGCAGTTGCTAGATAGGCACTAGATGGGTACTAGATACTTTTGGTTTTGTATCTTAATGGTCATTTTCAGTTGCAGTAAAGCATTCTATGTTTTCAGAAAACACTGAAGTTAAAGTTCGTTAATCAGTCTGAGAAATCGGGAAAAATTGCTCATCTGTGTATTCGCATTTTTGCTGGTTATGTGCAAAAGCTGTAGGACTTCCTCCTGACAGAAGGCAGAACTGTGTAGCACAGGAGTGGGAGGGCTACAGCACCTTTATGCTACAGATTCATCTGTAATTTGACTGATCCTGTGCCAGTTCAGACAGTCCTCTAAAGGAAGAACTAATTTGAATTAGCTGCTGCAGCTTGCTGTGGGAGCATGCGTGGGAAGTGCATTTTGTAGTGGAATTGCAACAATGCTCTGAGATTGAAAGAAGAAACACAGGAGGGAGATCTAAGATAGTTTTGGGAGTTTAGGTATGCGAAGAGTGGGGATGATGCTCTGAGTGCAGTAGTTCAGCTTGGAGATATCACAGACTTCAGCACTAGGGATCACTAAAAAATTGGGCTGTCCCCTTCCTGGAACAAACTCATTCAAAAACTACTCTCTTGACTTAGTTCAACTGCAGAGAGAATATAAAAAGCCTAAAATTCTCTCTTACTCCTGTGTGATTTCTCACCTCTGGGAATTCTTCTCGTGAGAAACACAAATCCCTTGTTTTCTTTTGTCATTCATTAGAAGAAATGCATACTGTGTTTTATTTTCTTAAATCCTTTTTCATTCACACAAATGTGAATGATTTTTTCTTAAATCTCATTTGGGAGCCAATCATTTGCTGCCTCAATTTTCCCATTTAAAAAAATATATATACATATTTGGACTTTATCCTTCTTCTACCTTCAGATTCTCAAGAGTTGAACTCTGTCACCTCATGCTACAAGTGGGTTGCTATCAACAAGTAAGGTATTAATTAAATTTACGAGACGTAAGCTAGGCTCTCACAAGCTCGTTGGGTGAAATGCCCTGAACTATGAAAAAATCCCTGACAGACTGCTGTTGGGAAAATCTGGGAAAAACCCAGCTACACACGTTGACTTCTCCAGACCCATAAGAGAGAAAAGCAGACAGAAATTGATATTTATTTGCTCTTAGAAACAAAAAGGATTGGAGCTTGCACTCGTTACATGAAGAACAACTGTCCTTTCCCTCTGAAGCCAGTGTAGTTCCTGTTATTTCAAATTCAACATAAACCAGACTGTGCTGCTTCATCATAGATAACAGTGAGCTTGCAGTAGCTGATACCCTTTGCACTCCACTGACAAATACACGGGGACACTGAACAAGAAAAAGACCCCTTCTGACAGAATTAAATCTGACAAAATTTCTAATTGCTTAATTAATTTTTCAGTGTTTTATTTAAATAATAAATGTCCAGTTTGGAAGGAACCAAACAGATAGCAAGTGGTTTGGTATAGTATTTGAAGCAGCATTAAATTTGCACTCTGTGATAGAAATTAGTGAGGCTGTGATTTTAAAGCTTTGTTCCCTTCTTTCTTATGCACAAGTAAATTACAACTTCAAAGTGTTTTCATACTTCTTCATGCAATTGAAGAAAGGTATTTTGCAGAACAGAAAATCTCTTTTGTCAGTGTCTGATTAAACAAGTGCCACAAATCGATGGAATAGATCTATTACCTTTTTTATTTATTCTGAGATTGCAAACATAGCCTGAAGTGAACATATATTTTTAATATCTATACACCTACTTAATAGAGATAATAACAAAATTTGGAACATTTATACAAGCTTGTTTTATCAATAAATATACTGGAAATATAAATGGAAGATTCAACAGGAAGGAATTAATAACTGAATGGAAAAAGTGTTTCTAAAAACTCTTTTTTTTCCCTCCATTTCATTGCTGGTAATCCCATACACTGACTTTTCCTCTTGCTGTCCCTTGGCTTTTTCCTTCTTGCCATGTCCTTCTCTCTCCTCTATTCCCCTTGACAAGATGTTCAAAATGTTATGTCTCATGTTCTCTGCTAATAAATATATAATAAAAGCTTATATATATAAATATATTTTAAGGAAAACAATTTTTTACTGCAAAGATTTTTTAGTATAGTTAAATGAATAAATAAACAATGGGCCCTGTCTAAGTATCACATTTCCCAGAAATGATGCAAGAACTTTAAAGATGCAAAGTGCATCTACCCCCCATTTTTATATTTGGCCTTCTCTCTCAATGCTATCAAATTTCTCAAATGAAAAACAACTGCTGTCAAGCCAGTAAAAGCCCTACAAATTATTATTCAGTCAGAAAATTTGTCTCCCTATGAATTCACATGGAGACAGTAACAAGAGCACTCTTTTAGGCAGATTCCAGGAAAATGCTGTACACTAGCCTAAGAGGCCCAAAAGCTGTTCTGTTTCATCACAGTTCTCCAATGTACCCTGCAGCTATTCTAATTTTGTGGTGGGAATTAGAGATCAAATCCCATAATAAAAAATAGTCCAGAATTGTTTTCATATTAGTCTAATGTTAAAACAGCCATAAACACCTTCTCCAAAATACTTCTGAAATTCTTGTTAATTTTTAAGTCGGTGTAATTTTTTTTTTTTTTTTAATATCACTAAAGAAAAGGGGGGGGGAGAGGGAAGCACTTTACATATAGTTATTAGTAAGTAAAAACAAAAGAAGCAATAATGCAGCAGGAATAAAATATAGCTGGTTTAACATGTAAGAAACACCAACCATTTCAATGTTGTATTTTAAGTCACAGGCAAAGATATTGTAGTTTGGACTTTGCATGCCTAATAATAGTGAAATTAGATAATTTTCTAACTGAGAAATAGGCGAGTTTTCAAATGTCCAGATGGTTTCACTACCCACCTCATTTAGCAGAACTTCCTTTATTCACACTGCTCTAGCATGCTGCCCGTTTCCTCAATTTGTACCCATTAGCTGACAAGAAAAGGGCTGAGCTCAGAAATCAACAGGCTCTGACAGGAAGCCAGTTCTCAGGGGCTCTCTTAGCAGAACTAGGAATTTTTAACTGATGTTGCCCAGGAGACAACTGTAGCAACTAAGTCCTTATCTGAAGCAATATTATTGAAGAAGGTGAAAGGATTTACAGTACAAAGACCTCTTAATATTCTTGGTAAGCTGCAAGGAATGATCTTTAGCTCTCAGAACAGCAAGCATTGCATTTGGGCTTAGAATTATTCTGACAAATTTTGTTTCCATTCCCTAGTGCATAAAACTTTCCTGTACCGCTAAGGGCTCCAACTACAGAATGCAGTTTGGGTAATTTGGAAGATCTATGGGATAAGATGGGGGTGGCAGATGAAATCTTGCCACTCCACACCTCTGAAAAGCAGCAAATCTTTTCTGGTTGTGGGGAATGGTTACTAGATCATTGCATCTGCAGTTGTATCACAGGCAAAAGTTGCATTTCTACCGTAGAGCCTTCTGGTACTTTAAGACATGAGCTGCCTTAAAGCAAGGACAGGTAGGTAGGTGCAAACAAGGTCATTTGTCAGCTTCAAAAATATGAAAAGATGCTAACACAAATCATCTTTGTATTTATGACTATTACACCAAATTCAGCACCTGTTTTCACTAACGCTTCTCTGATTAACCCGGTTAACCTAAAAAATATTCTAAGGCTTCTTCCCTTTAGCCACCTATAAAAACATGAATGCTCATTATGCCAGAATGGCAGAGAGATAACTTTACTTAATTTGTAATATGTGGGCAATAAAGAATGAATAAAATGTTTGGAGTTTGGTTTTGTTATGCCAAAAGAAATGAGAAAACAATGAAAGATTCATTTCAAGGTCTTTAACGGTAACTGCCTCAGAGAGAAATGTAATTCACCTGATACAGAACAACAAAGATGTGATGCTGAAATGTTGTAACTGTTATACAGCCTGGGAAACATATTAGATAATTATCTTCGGGTATAATGATTCCCTGACAAAACCTACATTAAAATGGAGTTGCTATTGAGAGTACATATTAATAGTTTAAGGGAAATTACAAAGCAGGTACTTCATAATTACCCTTTAATTTTGCATTTTAATCTAAGACATTTGGAGTGAAGGTTAAAAGAAGGCCATGTATATTTCAATGCAGAAATCTGGCAAGGGGGCCAAAATCACCTTACTTTAGCACAGTCAAGAATGCCACAGATTTCCAATGAAATAGATAATGCATTGAAATCTAGTATCTACATGGCATCTGATAGCAGAAATTTCATTTTGCTTATAAACGGATGTGTCAAACTATCCAGCTTTTCTAATATAACACAAATAGGAGGCACTTCGGGACTGACAGCGTATCAGTCAGTACTAGCCGGCAAGTGATCAAATCTTTAATAACTACAAAACTGAAATCTTAATCTGAAATCTTTAATAACAAATAATCTAAAATCTCCTGAGAACAAAATTTGCATTGGGCAACCCTTAACAAGGAAAGACACAACTCGGAAGAAGAAAAAGTGGAAAGACACACAGAGAGATTAGGATTTACAAGCCCAAAGAGGAGTGTGATTTCACCTGCAAAATGTAGCCACTGTAGAGTACTGAGCTTTCAGTTACCTATACCTTCTGAAACAATAAAATAAAATAAAATTAGTGAGAGATCAACACCGTGTATAGAGTAGTGTTATTAAGGATGGAAGGAAAATAAGTAAGACAAATCAATAGACTATAGACCTTCAAAGGCAAAGAGAAAAGTGTATGAGACAGTCTAATTCACCTGTCTGAATTATTAGCTATCTATTTTGAAATATTGGTGTACAAATACCATCATCCTTTTTGTCACTAAGGTCTGTGTATTATCTCAGGTAAGAGAAATGTGAAGACTGTACATCCAGTTTGAAGAAAATAACATTTTTCTTTGATCTGCTTAATATATGACTGCTTTTAAAATATCACTCTTAAAAAATGCTTTTTTTTTTTCAAACGGATGTTCACATACACCTATTAGAGAATTATAGTGCACACATTAAGATGAGCAGTCATCACTCTTGAAGACAGAGAAATTTCAAAAACTTTTGGTTTGCTAAATATTCAGTGAATAATGAAAAACTATGCGTGTACAAACATTTAATTCATTTTTTTCCCTTGAAGCTACACATAACTTTAGAATTTTTGGCCATCAGGAGGCTGCTTTTACTAAAATAATTGAGTAAATAAACCTCAATTTTTATTTCAATAAACATGTATTGTATTGCTTCTTAAATATATACTTCCTTTTAACATCAAGATAGTCTTTTTTATATAAACATATTTTCCCTGCATCACATTATTAATAAATTGATAAGCTTTTTTTTTTTTTTAACACTATACATTATATTAGCTGTATTACCAGTAGGATAATTACATATAACATGTAAAGAAGACCTTGGAAAGCACAGATTTTGTCAAAATGAAAATGTGCTAGGACAAGTATAGGAAAGAAGACCTTTACAAATTTATATGGGTAAACATGACTTTGTTACAGAACAATGTAAGAATAAACCACATATTATTCCTAAAAAGTGAAGTATGTTTCAAAAAACTTTGTGCTAAAGTTTTTAGTGTAGAAAAAACCTCTGAATCTGTATCTACCTTATGCAGCCGGTACCTTTCCCTGGATATGCTCTGCAGATGCATCCTGATTTTTCCAGGGTGAAATGTACTCTCAAGCACATCTCTTCCCAGTGTCTGGTGTCCTTAGAAAGGGCAACCCTGTGTGTTCCTCCAGAAAGGAGTGTAGCATTGTCTGAAAGTTACCTTTCTCTAAAATGCATCACAGCATACTCCAGGACATAAATACAAATGGACTGAAAAGGTTATAAAACCTCAAAAGAAATGTATGTGTGCATCTGACTCTTGTACATATTTCTTTAAAATGAAGAAGGTTGTCTACAATATACAACACTAATAACATCCATCTATTTATCTGCTCACACATTTGGACACGCATTCATTTATTCATGACTAAATCAATAACCACATTTTCCACTTCCACCCAAGCTGAAGAGCCTCTTTGTTCACAACTTGAAGGAGAAATTCAAGGACAACAGGTTAATGCAGTTAGAAAGGAGAACAGAGAAGGGCTGATCTAGCTAATGCTGTGCTACACTGAAAAGTATTGGAGTGATTTCTGAGTAAATCACTGACAATAAAAAGCTAGATGGCTACATAACCACAAGGCAAGAAGAGGCTATTCCATTATGCTCTTGTTTCCTCACTTTCTCTTGAAGGACAAATGTGGCTAAACAAAACTTTTTACCTTTTTATATAAAGGATTTGTTGCCTCTGACATTCTTGAAAATGCCATGATTTTCAAGCTTTCCATACTTAGGAAATTTTACCATGGGAGAACTGAGTAACAACAAAATGCTGGTAATTATGATGAGGAGTTAGATACAAAGAACAAAGTATGCACTTCACTTTTCAAACACCTTATTTTTACAATTATATATGTTTCCCCCAAGCATCAGAAATATCTTATATCAACATACACAATCTCAGTATAACATGCAAGGTTCTTATAGCACAGTTAATGTTGCCTTTAAAGGACATGAAACTGACGCATCCTGTCAAAATACTGTGCAGTCTCTTTAAATCTAAGGCCATTTGAATACACTGTGTGCAAAGGACAACATGCTATTCAGCCTTAATGGACTTTGCTGTTTTGGCTTTCCCTAGCTGTAGCAAAAAGGGACAATAATCAAAGACATACACTTATTAAAAAAAAATAAATCAGATTATTTCTTTTCTTGCAAAATTTGAAGATATTACTATTAAGAAAACATCACAATAATGCAACAGAAAGAAGAATGGAAATAGTTATAAGTGGTTTTAATGCTTAGGACTGTGTGATTACGAATGCAGCATTACTGAGGCAAAGTGCAGGATCTATATGTGCTGACACTTTCAGGCAGAGATAGCAGCAGAAACCTAGTAGCACCATCGTGAATATAAAATAAACAGATGCCTCAAATCTAGAAGCTACTGCTGAACGTTTGATATTTTTTTTTCTTCAAGTAAATGGTTATGTTTGAGTAGAGCAATGGGCGAATTGGCTAGTTGCTGTTCCAATCAATACATACCATGTCTGTTAACAACAGCAACAATAAATGGAACTCTAAATAGGAACAGAGGATTAATATGCAGAAGAATCTATCAGATCTTAACTCTGCAGCTTAACCTCTGAGAAACCATATCTACAGAGAATGCCTGGCAAACCTGGCCATGTCTTGATTACAAGGAACTGCATGCCTATTCAGGAAAATGTAAATTGAAATTGGTCGGCACCTCTAAGATGCAGTCTTTCACAGCAACGAAAATGCATATCTCTTATTCCCTGCCTGGCAAAGGAATTCTGAGTGGGCTCAATGAAAGCCACAGAACTTACAAAACTTTTTACTTTTACTTTTTTTTTTTTTTTTTTTTTTTCTGCAATAGACAGACTGCAAAAACACATAACCCTGGAGTTCAGCAAGACTGGCAGGATTGCCAGGGCTCTTTATTCACTGGTTCACTACTCCTGATCTGATCCAAGGAAAGAGAGTTCTTGGGCTGTTCAGCTTTGTCTAGCTTGTCTTTGCTAGCCACTCCTTGACAAGCATTCTGTTACAGCTATGTGGCATCTAGCTGATTAAGAACAATTCACATTAAATCAGACCATCATATTAAAAGCTGGCCACCCACACAAAAATTTGACAGCAAAAACTGGCCTCAAGGAAACAACAGCAGGTTCTCGCACATATGCAATTTCTCTGTTAACATTTCATTAGAATGTAAGCTGAAACAATTGAATGAATGAGACACACTGGGAAGCAAAACCCATTGTTCAAATCAGTATTCATATTCTTGTTGTTATTCCATCATTCTCAGTTCAGATCTGATAAATGGAAACACTGCTTAGCCCTGGTCCTTGTATTGCCTTTAGACATTTGCCAAATACACAGAAAAATTATTTGAAAAGTTGAACATTATCTCTAAGAGTTAAAAAATTAACATTCTAGAAGTTCTGTTTTTATGAAGATGTACTTGGACTCTCTGTTTAACAAAAGAGGAAAAAAAGAACTCTTTTCAATGCAGCTTCTGTTTGTGGACACAGCAGGTTTCATTTGAGACAGTTCACATTTTAATTATTTATGTACTTAACAAGTGGATCCTCAGATAGTGGACATGATGGCATTTCACAGAAGCCATCCTTTGTCTGAAGCTATATTACATGACAACAGTTAATGATCCAACCCTGCAGTTGCTGCAGATGGTAGTGCTTTTTAAAAAGATGATTCAGGTTTTTGAAGTTTAGCATCTCAGGGTATGACCATAACCTAAGACCTCTCCAAGAGAAGATAAAGTGAAGTTTGATAATGGCACTTCCTCCTAACCTGTGACTCCCTGAACAGCTCTGGTAATAAAACTCATGGTGTCTAAAACTCAGCTCAGACAGACATCATCTGAGCAATTCCACTAGCTCAGTCGTTTTAAATGCTCACACCCACTTTTCTACAAGTTTCTCATGTTGTCACAAAGGTGGCAGAGTATGATGTGCCGACGCCAAGCCTACCCAGTTTAGAGTGGGACAGTGGCAAAGTCTGTCATCACTCTCTGAACTGGAGTGTCTGACAACACTTCTGGGTACCTTTTGCTGTTCATTTTAACCATGCATAAAGCTTGGTTAAAAAATCTATTTATGCAATAAAATAAACATAAGGCATTTTTTTTAATATGTAGAGTAGGAAGAGTGTCAAAATATGTGTGGTAACCCTGTCTTTAGTCTGGGTAATTCAGTTTTGGGTTTTGTGCAGATCTAAGCATAGAGATTGAATCTTTGGTCATTTCTTGGTAAGATAGTACAGACATTAACTTATGAAATTTAAAGCAAAAAAAAATCTATGAAATTACTTTTCTTAACTGTGTCACTCAGTGTCATTGTTCATTGAGAAATGTTTGTATCTTTTACTGCAGTAAGGTTTTAATTGCACTCATGTCCCATGTTTACTCTTGTAACATTTGGGTAGCTTGCACATATTAGCAACACAAAAATGTATATTTGCATCCCATAAACTTTATCTTACGAAGTTGGACCAGCTACAGCAGTTTTGGTAATTTAACCTACACTGTCTTGAAATGAGAAAAGTCTAAGCATATCTGATACATTCTTGCATACAAGATGGCAACCTCATTCCCATAATTAAAAATCTTGGTGGTTGTTTATTTTTATTTTCTACAAAGAAAAGAAAATGACCATTTTATACGACTAACTGCTGTGTTTCCAACTGAATAAACATTTTAGAAGGTACTGAAATTGACTTAAGTACTTCTTGGTCATCTGAACTGTAGATGTGTCTGTGCGATTTGAGAGTATAAGTCTAATTAAAAAAAGAATACTTATTAACTAATTAAACAAGCAGTTTCTACCATTTATTTGACCTAGTTATTCATAAAAAAAAGGAGATATTAGACACATTTTTGATTCTTCACTGGTGTTCTACTTGAGGCCAAGCAAAATTCTCCCAATATAAAACATATTCCTTTTTTTTTTCTTATCAGTCTGTTCATCCCATCAGTCAGCTTAAAGCTGAAAGGGTGGGACAACAGTGAAATAACTAACATAAAACCAGTTGAAAAAAACTGTACAATTCTTATCCATAAGAATAACTTGCCTACATTATTAATTGTTGGAATAGAATCAGTGCCATGAAATAAAAAGTATGTTACAGTGGTATTATAGTCATTTAACTCTTAAATAAAGTATTTCCTTCCTTTATGCTATATCAAATCTGTCTGGAAACTTCTTATAGAATCATAGAATCTTTTGAGTTGGAAGAGACCTTTAGAGGTCATCTAGTCCAACTCCCCTGCAATGAGAACAGGAACACCTACAGCTCCATCAGGTGCTCAGAGCCCTGTCCAGCCTGACCTTGAGTGTCTCCAAGGACAGAGCATCCACCATCTCTCTGGGCAACCTGTTCCAGTGCCTCATCACCCTTATCATAAAAAGCTTCCTTATATCCAATCTAAATCCTTTTAGTCTGAAATAATTTCTCCTTGTTCTGTCACCACAGACCATGCAAAAGTCTGTCCCCTTCTTTTCTGTTGCTCCCATTTAGACACTGGAAGGCTGCTATCAGTTCACCTCAGAGCCTTCTCTTCTCCAGGCTAAACAGCCCCAGCTCTCTCAGCCTGTCCTCATAGGGGAGGTATTGGATCTCTTTTGTGGCCCTCCTCTGGATGCTTTCCAGCAGGCCCACCCATCTCTTGTACATTTGTTTTTTTATTTCCAGTGCCGCTTCAAATATTTTTCCAAATGTCTAAATAGATAAGCTTCAAGACTTCTTGAACTTTGATATCTCCACAGCTGCTCCATTGCAAACAGTGTACAGAAACACTTAGTACAGTACCTTCTTCATACAATGAAAAGTTCAGGAAACATTCCAATGTCTGAAGATGGCTTGCTTGTGGTACTGGCAAGAAGGCCTGAATTATTTTCAACATTAAATGGACACATCTTAAAAATGGAACTGAAAATTATATCTGAGCTCGTTTGTGAAGGGGGATTCTACTAGAATATATATAAAAATTTATTTTAAACATCACAAGTCAGATTTATTTATTTATTTATTTATTGAAAGATCAAGTTAGTATTTCATTTGGCTATTCCTCTCACCCACACCACTAATAATACAGCAGTGAATGATATCTCCATGTATTGTGCAAAGTTTATAAGTACAAAAGACAAAACAACTCTGCAGTACCACGGGAAAACAAATGCAGCTTTTCTCACCAAAATTAGAGGACACAGTAAAACAACAGAATGACTGTATAACTGTGGCAAAACTTTCCAAGCCAGCTACTCAGCAGACCATTGAGGTTAAGTCTCATATCCCTCAGCTTATATATATTATTGTGAAATATCCTTTCATGCTGGCAGATTGGAAGATTTCCTGGTTGTTTTTTGTTGTTGTTGTTGTTGTGTCTTTTTCTCATTCTGGCACCTGTCCTGGATGCAGGTCCTCTTTTCATTTTTTCTTACAAAATAAATTAGTAAGTCTGCTGAAGCAGTGCTGATACTTGGCACCCTGCAATGAATAGCGTAAGCACATTCTTATGTCCACAGTTTCAACCTTGAGAAGTATTCTGGATTTACAGCTCACCTCTTCAGCGATATGTGGCAAATAAAGCAAATACACAGGGAAGTGTCACAAGGTCACTGAGACTCACTCCTATCTCACTTAATTACTATAAGGAAATATGATTAACAATGTCTGTTCATCCTCAGAGCTCTTTAACATTTCATGGTCCCCGAATGTAGTTCTTTATAGCATTGAAGATGTAGCTCCAAAGTGTTTGAAATCTCAGTATTCCTCTTACTCTTTTACTCAGATTTAGATCTTTGATTTTTTCTAAAATTTATTTTTATTTGTTCTAAATATTTGAGGAGGAAGACAACCTAGGTGCCTACATTGCATATTCCTTTAAAAGGAGCTTTTTGTCAGGTTTATATAATTCCTCATTAATAACAGTAGTGTCATTTAAATGTAAAAATCTAGTTTACTCTGTAGGATAACCATCCATTTATTCATAAGATCTCTTTCTGACTGAATGAAAAACTGTATTTAATGACATTCCATTATGATCCCTGTGACAAGCGTGTTATTTTTTCATGTCATTTCTTATTGACTTTGCAGCAAAATATAGATACACAATACAAAAGTAACGGCAACAGAACTTTAAATTTAAAATAAAATTTTTAAGTCTGGCAGATACATGTAGCAATTGCCCAATATCAAACAGAACAAATAACTTACATGGACTTTTCACCTCATAGCACCTGATTAAATATATCATCAGACTGATTCTCCCAAGTCTATCCTGCATAGATTTCCTAAGTCAAATGCTTCTTGTGTATCGTACATCAGCTTTTATATTTTGAACATAGAGAAAATATTTTAGCATATACATTGATCTTAGGAATCTGAACAGTAACCTTACTTTAATGAGCTATGAAGTCTGATTTTAGTCAATAAGGCACTGGTTTTTGCTCAGAGCTTTAATATGTATCTAACCTGTGCAGGAAACTTCAGGTATCTCTGACAGGATTTCCACTTTCATGGGTCTTCACTTTTCAATTCTGCTTTTATTTCTAGACATGTCAAAGGCTTCCCACCTGAATGATGCTGCAAAATTCTGAAATGTGTCCTGTTGTAATATACTTAACAGATGTGTGAAACAATTCCATGTCAGTACTTAGAGGGGAGAGAAGACTTGTGATAGGATCCTATTGCACAATGATTTTCTCTCTTCTACATATATTCTTACACAAGTCAATAAAATATATGTTCTTATTCACTCTTTTAAAGAGTTCAAGGCATTAGGAACATGGCAAAATGAAATTATGAAAATAACAGCTGATGAATGAAAGAGTGGCTAATGATGAAGAAATAATATCAGAGTTCTTATATAAAGAGATTCAATACATCAGTATTTCATTACATCACACACACACGCACATACACACACACACACACACACACAAATAATCCACAAGATTGAAGGCAAGCACACTCCTTTACTTAGGGAATCTATTCATCTTAATTCATAATTCATGTTGCTCAAAGCGCCATCCAGCTTGGCTTTGAATGTTTCCAGGGATAAAGCATTCACAATTTTGCTGGGCAGCCTGTTCTGGTGTCTCACCACCCTCACAGTAACAAATTTCTTCCTAATGTCTAGTCTACATCTATCCTCGTCCAGTTTAAAACCGTTCTCTTCATCCTATCGCCACATGCTTTTACGAAAGTCCCTCCCCAGCTTTCCTGTAGGCCCCCTTCAGGTATTGGAAGGTTACTATAAGGTCTATCCTGGAGCCTTCTCCAAACTGATGAGTCCCAACTCCCTCAGCCTGGCCCTGTAGGGAAGGTTCTCCAGCCCTCTGATCATCTTCAAGGCCCTCCTCTGGACATGCCCCATCAGCTCCATGTCCTTCTTCTGTTGGGGGCCCCAGAACAGGATACAGTACTCCAGGTGGGGTCTCACAAGTGCAAAGTGCAGGGGCACACTCCTCACTTCCCTCAACCTGCTGGTCACGTTCTTCATGCAACACAGCATATGTTTTCCTTCTGGTCTGCAAGAGCACACTGCCTGCTCATGTTGAGTCTTCCATCAACCAGCACCCAAAAATCCTTCTCCTCAGGACTGCTCCCGAGCCATTTTCCACCCATACTGTATCTTTGCTTGGGATTTTCCCAATCCAGGTACAGGACCTTGCAGTTGGCCTTGTTGAACTTCATGAAGTTGGCATGGGCCCACCTGTCAAGTCTGTCCATCATGCCTCTAGCATTGTCAACTGCACACTCAGCTTGGTGTCGTCTGCAAACTTGCTGAAGGTGCACTCAATCCCTCTGTCTGTGTCACCTATAAAGATGTTAATGAACACCCATACCAGCACCAATCTCAGGAATGCCACTTATCTAGTTACTAGACTGTGCATCACAGCAATGCTCAAATATTACATCATGGTTATTGTGATAGAAACACTTAGCTATGCATTCTCCAAATGATCTGTTTTCTACTTCTAAATATTCAGTAATGATATCCAGAAAGTATGTATTCTTTGCTCTTCTCCACCACTACTGCTGTTTACACAGTCTTTCCTTAAATGCATTATACTGTGCAGTTGTATTATCTGCAACAGTTCATTACTCATTATACAATTACATCCAGACTGTCGAAACTGCCATACGAATAAGAAAGAACCTCAGTCTTAACAGTCACAAAATGTTATTTGTAAACCCTGGACCACATGGGCAATTTTGTCAAAGTGTAAATTCAGCTATTCTGGTTTCAGTTGACAAATATGGCAAAATCCTGTCTCCTGGTATGTGCTTTATATATGCTGTTCAAACTAGTGGAGTGACAGCTGTTATTATTATCAGCAGTAAGTTATCAAGTCTTTTTCACATGGCAGACTTTGTAAGAAGCATGATAACCAAATAAGGCTAATTTTCACTACATTGGCATTTGTTAAAAAAAATTTTTAAACCCAAGAATCGTCTATTATATCTTTCTTACACAGCAATAAGTAAGGCAAGCTTGACTTTGTTTTCCATGCTTTTATTCTTAGTACATTAAAAAAAAAAAAATTAAAAAATAGTAGCAGCAAAGAATTATTTTTGCTTCCATCTGCAAAAGTAGGTAAAAGCTACAATTCAGATCATTTCATTTAAGCTTTAATCTCATGCCATTTTCTATTCCTGTAAAACAGCTAATGTTTTTCAACTCCATCATTTTATACCAACAAAACATTCTAATTTCCCACACTTCCCTCTCTTTACCTCCACAGCCATCCATATTAATTTTGAATAGATTGTGTGAAATTCACCCATCTGCTACTTCTATTTAGCTTGTATGCTGCTGATTTTACATAGTGTCTGCTGATGTTCCTTTGAAAAACAAAAGAAGAGGTTGGAAGCCTGAATTTACCTATCTACTAACATACTGTTTGTAAGGTCCTTAGCTTATACAGGTTCACAAAGAGAAAAAATTACTGACAGGAACCTCTAGGTATGCTAAAATGGATACTTTTTAGTATTTCTTGAACAGAAAGAATTAGGAATAAGATGTTTATTTTATGAAATCATTATGAACTGACAACAAATATCTTTATCTATGTTATTAATGGTTGCCTTAACACTCAGTGTATATAGATGAAAATAAACAAGTGGTCAAAATTATTTAACACAGTTTTGGTTTAGAATATCAGATGGCTTTGCTAACATGGCAACAAGACTGAATTATATGTATGAAATTAGATAGAAATTATATTTCTTTATCCAGTGAGTACAGTGACTCTGAAGATGAGATATAGAGTAAAAAAATGTAAAATTTCCAATTGTAAATATCACTTGGGACTTACAAATTATTATAACCATACCTATGGATATGTATACAGTATGCTTATATGCAGTGCACAGCTATTAGTTTTCCCTTCTTTTTTTTGGTCAAAAGTTAGTTAACGAATCAGTGATGGTGAAATTTTACTTGCTGTCCAACCACTCGTCCAGCTGGGCCAACTCACATTCATGACACAAATTGTGTATCTTTCCTTCCTATAGCCAGAGAAATCTCCACATCAAAATTGTGTTACATTCAAACTGGATTAGATTAGACCAAACAGACAATAAGGCATTACAATTAATTAAGAAATTTAGCTTATTCATTTCTTTTATCAGTAACTGTGATTCACATCCAAATAAAAAGTTATTTGTCAATAAAATAAAAATGAATAGAGAATTCAGTATAGAGACAAGTAGCTTCCCTGTTTCTAAAGGGTTTTACAGTACCTGGTTTTAAAACCATTAATTTTTTTACCTATTAGATGTTCCACAGGGTTGAATCTTGTCCTGTCTTGGGCAAGAATACATCACTGCATTAAAAAGTAACACAGTTCTAAAACAAAATCATGCATATTAAGACTATAAATACTTCAGCGAAGGAAAAGCTGGAATCTAAGAAGATGGAATCAGCTGGAATCAAAGTTTCATAGAACCATAGAATGGCCTGGGTTGAAAAAGACCATAATGATCATCAAGTTTCAACCCCTCTGCCATGGGCGCAAGTCGTCAAGCACTAGACCAGGCTGCCCAGAGCCACATGCATCCTGGCCTTGAATGCCTTCCAGGGGCGAGGCATCCACAACCTCCTTAGACAACCTGTTCCAGTGTGTCACCACCCTCTAAAAGAAAAACTTCCTCCTAATAACTAACCTAAACCTCCCCCATTTCAGTTTAAGATCATTCACCCTTCTCTTATCACTATCCACCCTCGCAAGCAGTCTTTCCCCCTCCTCTTTATATGCTCCATTCAAGTACTGGAAGGCCACAATGATGTCTCCCCTGAGCCTTCTCTTTTCTAAGCTAAAAAATCCCAGTTCCCTCAATCTTTCTTCATAGGAGAGTTGCTCCAGCCCTCTGATCATCTTAATGGCCGTCATCTGGACTCATTCCAAGAGCTCTGCATCTTTCTTGTACTGGTGGCCTCAGGCCTGGACGCAGTACTCCAGATGGGGCCTCACAAGAGCCGAGTAGAGGGGGACAATCACTTCCCTCTCTCTGTAGCCACCCCTCTGGGCTGCAAGCGCACACTGCTGGCTCATGTCCAGCTTCTTCCAGGACCCCCAAGTCCTTCTCCACAATGCTGCCCTCAAGGGATTCTTTGCCCAGTCTGTATAAATACCTGGGATTGCCCCAGCCCAAGTGCAACACCTTGCACTTGGCCTTGTTGAACCTCATCGGATTCACATGGGCCCACTTCTCCAGCCTGCCTAGGTTCCTCTGGATGGCTTCCCTTCCCTCCATTGTATCAAGTGCACCACTCACATTGGTGTCATAAAGTAATTTCATTTTTTATGGCAGGCATGACAGTAAGCAACTATTTCTGATTAAGAAACAAGTTTGCACTGTGCAAACCTATTTACCAATATAAAAAGTGTTGGAAAGATCATTTAATAGTTTTCTTTTCCTAAGGCTTAGATTAGCTGGCCACACTGTCATGATTCATTTAATTTTTCTTCTCCCTTACGTTCGCATTGATCACAGTCATGTTAGCACTTCATGTTCCAAACACACCAGATTTTGAAGGAAGATTGTTTTTTAATCAAATCCATGTTTGAGAGTAATCTGGGGTCTGTCTAGATTCTATGCTCAAAATTACTACATTGGAATACAGAATGAAATTAAAGAACCTGCTTTGAAAAGAACAGGATTAGTCTCACAGCAAACCACTTTACTAGTGCAAATGTATTTTTCTGCTCCATTTCTTGGAAATCTCTGATGCACTGAATTCACTATCTGGACCTTTTCATGACAGAAAATATTTTTCTGTCAACAGATGGACTAGAAAAATAAGGTAGCAGAATATCAGAATGATCACATTAAACAACTTTATTCACTCTTTTTTGATCATTATTGAGAAGAACAAAAAAGGCATTCTGAGATTCCATCTCTTTTCACTTTATTCGATGTTCCATGTTGTGTGTGAGTTAAATGCTGTCCTCAAAAATATTGCTGTTTTACAATTTTTATGTTTAATCATTCATTTGCACTTGTAACATACTTTCCCTGCGTGCATTTGTGAACTGTTTTTCTGATATGTGTCATTACACATAATAAGAAACTGACTTATCCGTGCATTGTAGCTGTTGTTTGGAACTCATTTTGAAGCTAGGAAAGAAGACTATACACAATCAACCATCCAGGACGTTAATAAAGTATTACATTTAAATCTGTTTGGAATTTTAATTTGTTAGGAATGGTGACAAATTTTTGGAAACAAAATGTCAGCAAGGAGTAAGGAAGGAGAAATAATCTATATTGCCAAGGTTCCCATCAGACAGCCTTCCCTACAACACGGCTTTACTCCAGCAAGTTGTGGTGATAGGAAAAGTCTGTTGGGGAGAAGGGATAGTCACTAATGGCAGAGAGTTGATCCAACTGCTCCAATAATGTGCCAAGCTGCTGGTAGCCATCCTGACATAATCCTACTGCCCTGGGCAGCATCCCTCAAATCAGGATGGCGTTATTCATTATTGCCTGATGTCTTTCTTTGGTAACATCACATTCTCATTTTCTCCGAAATGTTTTTAAGGATTCCCTTCCCAGTTTTTAAAAAATGAGTTCATTAAAAGCTGATGAAAACGTGGCTCCTTCATTTCTGCATATTTCAATGTGTATATGAAATTAGCAGCATACAAAAACATTCCCAGATTGGTATGAGAGCAGAGAACTATCTGAAGTAAAAATAACATCTTTTAAAATATTTACCTTTTAACCATTATTAGCTATGCATTTTTTTCCAGCAATCAACAAGTGCTTGCATGCTGTGCTCGTAGCAATCTCTACCAGCAGAGGTAACCCACTGTCACTCTCACCACTGCTGAAATACCACACTCATTGCCTCACTGAGCTCACATTCAGTGTTTGGTCTCCATAACTGTTCAGCAAGAGTCAGTGAATGTCAACAGTGCCATTTTTTCCACATGGAAAAATTCAAAGGCATACCTTCATATGCACTTCATGTCGGACATCACTCTGTCAGAGTGCCCGTCTGCTGCCATCTGTCACAACACGGCAACAACATGTAATGGAATATTAGTAGGAAAGTTCGATGTCTACTGCCATACCACAAAAATCTGCCTCTGATGTCATGGGCCAACATCATAACACAACAGGCAATATGTTTGGAGCAGCCCTCATAAAATCATTTACATTTAGGTATTTTATTTCCTCATGTATGCCATGAAATTAAATATTGTGTGAATTATTTACACTTGGAAGAGTTAGCTAAAAATGAAAACTACATCCTGAATTAAAAAAATTGAAAATTATTTTTATGTATATGAAATCCTACTCAGAATTAAACTCATCTGTCCCACCTTTTTTCATCTCATCCAGACATTCTTTTGAAGTAGAGAGGAATTTGTCTGATGTGTTGAGATTAAGTACCTAACTTTCAGACAACTGACACTAATTCTCCAATTTGCAATCCATCCTCAGATTACTTTTGGCTGCATTCCTAATGTATAAATACCAGTTGCAAAACTAATCTACATTGCAGTCTGAAGTGTGATTGTAGCTTACTCTCAGCTTTAAATCAGTTTAGGGATTGCTTGCAGCACAGCTGCTATACCATCACCTATGTCACAAACTGCAGTGCACATCATAATGTTCAGTATATCAGGATTTGCAGACTGCACTGAGCTGTTCTAAGCACCTGCAGTCACATCTTGAACTACCAAGAGAAAACAAACTGAACTGAATGAATTTGTATCTGTCTAAATACAGAAACAACAGGATTTGATTTCTTTCAATAGCTGAGCAGATGAGTTTGTACATACCAGTACTCATTTCATGAGTTAATGAAAACACTGGCAGCTGAGCAGCCTGACAACTCTCACAGGTCTGTAGAGCAGAGCAAGAGATTAAAACTGATGTAACTAAAATATTTCATAAAAAGGAAAGTTCTCTCTTATATCCTACACACAGCACTGATGAACAAGTTAAGAAGAGAGTTAGAGAAGAAAAAAAAAATTGATACCAAATGTTTGTTATTTGTTAATAGTAAATATGGTTTAAAGAGTATTGGGAATGCTTTTGCTGTGCAGAAGATTTCTAGCCAACAGCTCCAGGTCAAATATCAGTGAATATGACACTCCAGAGTGTCCTGCAGTACCTGAAATGTAATTCTGTATGTTCTTCTACCAAACTCTTCCCGCTAACAGAAGTGAAAACAAAGCAGTTGAGTGGCTCATCTCTATTCAAAGTGCCCAGCAGGATAAATCCAACTGACAAATCATTGTAAGAGCCACATAATCCTCGAGTGGGTTACCGCAAGTCCCATGTGCAAAATCCAGCCAGATATTAGGATTAAGGAAAAGAGAGGAAAGGAAGGCTGTACTGTCCTCTTTAATAATTACAGCAGGAGTCCACATGATGTATGAAGATTGTTCAGGAATATGAAAGCAAATCCAGTTTATTTAGCTCATTTTACATTTAATACAGACTTCTAAGAAACAGCAATCAGTGTCTCTGTAATCCTTTCTTCAGTCTGAGAAATATCCTGTCTGCTATGCAAGAGATGAGAACCCACACAATATGGGTGTGGGCATGAGAAAAGCTCTGTACAACACTATGTCATGTAGTTATGACATCTCATCTATATTCAACTCACTCTATGCACTAGCTATCTGGGAAGGTATGAAACCTGTAGGAAGAAGGTGGACATGGAGGGTGCAAAAGAAGGGGACGTGAGGGAAGATTATCGTTGTAACCTGCTCTCCAAAGAGTAGGCTTTGAGGCCTGAATTAGTCAACCTACCTCCCTTTGTTTCCTCATGTTCTAAATTCTAAGGACAAGTTCTAAGGACCAGATCACTCACAGACATTTACTGCGGCCAGACAAATGTTACTACTTGTTTCAGTATCTTAGTTATTGGGAATGAGGAATGACAGTCAGACCCACGAGACATCTGCTCATGCTCAGGATGTGAGTCACTTGGGAAGACTAAAGGTTTAAGCTTGAGACACTAATGAGAACTGGGAGCTCCAAAGGTAGGGAAGCTCTGAAAGAAGGAACTACTGAAAATCCCGATCTGAACTGGTCTCCTGGCAACTGATCTCCTCCTGTACTGTGGAGGGTACTCTAAATAACTTTGATTAGGATCGTTTGTTTATTCAGGTGTTTGGTTTATTATTTGCTTTTACTGAATATAACTAAGTTATCAGGTTAATTTCTTGTGTGTCTTTTGTCTTCCCTCACAGATTCATTAAAATAAGAAAATTTAGTCTGAAATTTTTGTCCAGACCAGTTGTCAAATTCAGAATACATGACGTGATATCCTTGTACCACAATTGTCAAAATCTGTGCCGGAGCATATCACAGCTGTATGAATCCATGGCTGATTGTTAGAATCTTAGCAGTACCAGAGTTCAGAAACAGTTAATTTAGGTCACAAAATCCAGATTCCTCACTAGGAGTCCAGATTCATTGGAAAATATGTCTACTCAGCTCAGGACTAAACAAACCCTAGGGATGGCCCCCAAAATTTAGTCAGATAGAGGAAGTAATTTACAAAAGAAAAATGTAATGATATTGCATTGTAATATTTTATGTGATATGTGTAAAAGTTTTGACAATTCTTGCTTGTGAATGTAATAAGCTTCATATAATAGACCTGATTTAGCATTCTTTAATGTTAGCTAAAAATCTGCACTGACACAAAACAGCTGTAGGTTTGCTTTCCCCATTTTGTAGTTTCTAATTCCCAGTCTGTAAATAATATGCACAAAGTGAGAGGTGAAGTACAATCAAGCACCGAAATCAAGTAGATTCATAGTGACATACTGAATAAGTAAAAGTTGAAAAGCAGAAAAAAAGATTAGAAGCAGAAAAAAAAGAAAAAGATTATAATCAAATAAAGCATGATTAACTTTAAACACTGAAAAACATGTTTATGAGCCACACTGGCCAAGACACCTTATTTCATGGTTCCAAATACTTAAAGCAGACATGGGAAAGTACCAACTATTGAAGCAAATAAATAAATAGATAATATGCTTTATTTTTAAAGATGTAAGCTATTAATAAATATTCAACTGTTCATCCAGAACAAACAGAATCCTATGAAAAGTTTTACCCTGCTTCATTAATATTGGCATGAATGGAGTTAAATAAAATTCCAAATGTAAGGAAAACACTTTTCGTAATTTTGTCTGTTAGTCCTTTCTAGTTTGGCTACCTTTTCTTCTTTAAATATATATAATCTAATTATGTTGTGAGTTTTACAATTTTGCTCTCATTAAAAATATATGAATGTACAAAATATGCAATTTTTACATTGTGTTATAAAAAAAATCAGTAAGTTAAACCAGTTTCTGTAAGCAATTCATTTTTGTGATTTTGGAATGTTATTTCTAGCTACTATAGTCAGATATGCAGCCATTTTTTTCTTCAGTGCAGATTGGTGACAGGAAGTAACCCTCTGGGAACTACCAGTTGAGCTGGGAATGAAGAAGAGAATATACGTATGAAAGTATCTTTACTTCATGAAAATTAATTACGGTATCCATGAATAAATATTTGAATAGCGCTGTTAGTACAATGCAGCAAGATCTCTCTGGTGGCAAAGAATTGTCACAGCATTGCATCTCATTGTTTTAGAGGCAAGAAGGGAGTTGTGACCTGCACATTTCTTTTCCCACTTTGCTTGAAAATATAAACAGTGTTAAAAAATAATATTTTTTTACTGTTAATTTTTTCTTGTAAATAATATTAGCATTATATGAGGTCTGCTTTGAAAGTGATGCCTCCTATTTTACAGTGCTTGCCAACAATGTCAGAGGTGGATGTTGGTGATATGGCAGTAGAGGTTGAAACCTTCTCACCAATATCCCATTACATGTTGTTGCTGTGCAACAGATGGCAGCAGAAGGGCAGTGTGACACAGTGGTGTCTGACATGGAAGTGCATATTAAGCAAAGAGGTGTCATTTAATTCCTTCAGACAGAAATAACGGGACCCACTGATCTTCATCAGCACTTGCTGAACATTTATGGAGACCAAACAGTGGATGTGAGCTCAGAGAGGTGGTAAGTGGTGCATTTCAGCAGTGGTGATAGTGACGTAGAAAACAAGTCATATTCTGGACACCCATGACTGTTACATGTGCAGCACACAAGCTTTTGTTGATCGCTGGCAAAATGCATAGCTAATGAGAATGGCTATGCTAGCAAATAGTCTTTTGCAGCTAAGAAAGTGCTCTATCAAGTAATGTTTTTGTGCTCTTTGCATCTGTTTTATTTTCCATGGAAATAAATAGGAGACATTACTTTCAGAGCTACATAGTTCTACACTTTCAGAGAAATCTTGTACCTAGACTTGGTTCCTTCTCACAAGAATTTCGAAATTTGTTATTCATATAATGAGGTGTTTGCAACAGCCACATTTTAAATTTCACTACTTCACATCAGTTGAATTTTCGTATGATTCTTAGTGGAAGAACAGAAGACACATACTCCATAGTACAACAAACTGTTTTGTAAAACAAACTGTTTCCTAACAGCATGCATGAAAATATGTGAAGAAGCTGCACTGATTTCTTTCTGACAGTAGCTGAAAAACTCCCGTTTTTTGTACCGTGTTTGCAGTTGAAGGCGGAACATCAATGTAAAATTGTGTGTGCAGTGTGACAATATACCCAATAATGTAGCACAACATAATACAATAAAATAACTACTGTTCCAGCATGTTAGCTATGAGCATATGTATTTCAATGTCAACAGCTTAGTTGAGAGACAATCTGCCTGAAAGATACATCTAACATGTTTCTAAATTTTACATTCCTGATGTAATAGTACTCCTAAAGTAATTCCTTACATCCCCTACATGTGGGAACATCATAAGTAGGAAGAATTATTTTCAGAAATATTACAGCAAGATCCACCCAATTTATAAGCTTAATATTTCAGATGGTTTCTTCTTTCAGTCTGAAATTTGTGTTCTCCTGACAAAATTTTTAAGATAAAAGTGGTGAAAACCATCCTTTTAAGGCTACTAATGCAACTTAAGATTAGGACTCAACGAATAATCAATGCTTTTCACCTAGATTTTGTAAAATTATCTGGTTTGTCTTCCTAGCAGAAGCCAGCAGAACAGCAACAAAAGAGCATGTTTGTCATTCTGTCCAAACCTCATGCTCCTTCAGGTCATTTGGAACCAGCTAACACTTAGAAACTGGAAGGAAGGTTGAGAATTTTCTTCAGTAAATCATCACAATTCTGAGGCAGTCACTGGCAAGACAGTCCTTAAACCATGGTACAAATTATACAAGCTACAGAAAGTTATCCAGACTTCCTTCAACATTTTTTCAACTTTTTGGTGCTAATGGATGGGGAGAAACTGTTTAAATAAGTACTAGAAATTATATTGAAATGGCTGAACTGTATTTTTTCGTTTGAAAGCTCTGTTGGTGCTTCTTAGTAAAACTAGTGCATCCTACTGAAATAGCACTTACAAAATTTCAAATTGTATGAACAATTCCCTAGGCCAGTGGCAGCTGATTTTACAAATAACAGAAAGCTTAGAACACTGATTAATTTACTTACTAACTTCTGAATATTCCTAAGAGAATGAAAATACTCAGCTAGTCCAGACTCCCAGTGTCCTGCAGTAACAAATTTTCCTTCAATATCATTTTGAAGCCACATACAAGCCACAGCAGCCTTAGCATGTGCATTTAAAAGCTCCATTTGCTTTTACATAGCACTGTCAATGAACTTTCAATATCCAGATTTAATTTTCCATATTAAAACAAGCAAGCAAACAGGAAACAAACAAAAACTTTACAACAGAAATTACCAAAAATAAGAAAGAAAAATCCATACTTTTCCCTTTGAAATTAACTGGATAGTAGTCCAAAGTTTGCAAAGTGAAAAACAGCTCATATGCTGACTGGCTGCACATCTTTATGTCTTCCATTCAAATATTTCCCAAGGCTTATCTATCTTTTTGTATCTAGAACTGAGCAAAAATAACTGTGGTATGTATCAATAAATATCTCTGGCTGCAGTTAGAGAAACATCTGCACTGATTGTGAATTTGAAATAAATGTGGCATTGGAGCTCACCGCTTTTACACAGATTGCAAAGACAAGCGCTCCCAGAAGTTCCTAAAAAAGTCCTAAATTCTTCTCATAGTCCAAAATTCTTTCATCCACTTCCTTTCAGCATTCACTTATAGTTCTGTAAACCACAGTGCTTTCTCTAATGATGTTATCCATTTCCATTATCATTATTACTATTAGTTGTGTCACCAGAAACATGCATAATAGAGTCAAATGTGTTAGAAATACAGGGGAAAAAAAAGAAAAAAAGCAACAACAACTAAAGAAGTAGGTTTTGTAATACTGAATTTATAGACCACACATGAGATTAAAAACTCAAACCAAAACTCATCTTTCCTTTTTCAATGTTTTATTAGGCATGAAAATCTCTTTGACAATCTAACCAGTCTTTCCAATTCTAGAACAACACTAACTGGAATTTGTACATTAAAAAACATTATTTTCCAATAGTTAAAACATTGTTTCCTACTGGACTGAAAGATCATAAGCTGCAAAAAAAGACTCTCACATAATATCCTGTTTAGGATGCAAAGTGTCCTTGGTCAGTTTTTTCTCTAAAAGGCTGGATATGTAAGTCATACAGTACAAGTGTGAGTTTTTCACTCCCAAGTTGCATTTAAAAAATTGGTTTTAGGAAATGCAGTAAAATTTCTCTTTGTCTGAATTTGAATGTGAAGAAAGAAATGGGAAGATTTCCCATAGCACTCAATTGATTATTAAGGGGATTTGAGCTCAAAATTCATTCCTGATGCATTCTTCTAATTTTCTAATACTGTGACCTTTCCTTGGAGTGGCCTCTGCAGCACCTCAGTCCTCCTAAAGTACCTCCAACATAGACTCTAAGCATATGCTGCTCACTTGCCTTTTCCACATATGTATACCAAGGCTAAAACAATGAACAAGACTGAAAGCAAACTTCCAGGAATGAATGAGACTTCATACAACTTGGATCAAAGTAAGCAGATGCTCACTCAACAGCATCATTCACAGGAAGCACTGTGCATTACTTACAAAGCATGCTAAAATTAAAATTAAGATCAGCTACTGATAACACAATTTAAACCAGAGAATATAAGACATTTTTTTATTTTCAAAGGATTATAAAGTATGTTTGTGACTCCCCACTGAAATTCCAAGGAAACTTAACACGACATTTAGTTATTGTTGATTTGTTTTTCTGTATACAATCAAGCATATTTCTTAGAACGTGTTTGTCTCATAAGGTGCAATTCATGCTTGGAATATAAATATGCAAGAAGGGAAATTGTCACGAAAGATAAGGATCTGATGCAGTCTCTAGGATACTTGCATTTTCATCTGGCTAATTTTTTTACAGCATAGTAATCTATTCAAAATGGTTTCACATTATGAACTAAAGAATAATTTTGTACATAAAATGTTGGTACAAATTTGTCGTTCTCACAATTTGAACTCCAGAAACGATACAATCATCTTCCTTGAACCATGGATGGAATACAAAGAATTCATAGGCTTCTGTGGTCATTAATAGGTGTCAATCATCCATGATGATTTTTTATATGTAAAGAGCAATTATGTGGTTTATTTTTTTTCTCTTGGCTGGCAAGTCATTTTTTCATGGAATCACACATAGAACCATAGAATGGCTTAGACTGGAAGATACCTTAAAACCCACCCAGATCCAACCCCCTCTCATGCGCAGGGACACTTTGCACTAGAACAGGCTGTCCAAGGCCCCTTCCAGTCTGGCACAAACTGTCTCCAGTGATGTTATCCACAGCATCAATGAGCAACCTGTTCCAGTGCCTCACCTTCTTCACAGTGAAGAATTTCTTCCTTATATCTAATTTAAATCCTTGCTCTTTTAGCTTAAGGCCCTTATCCCCTGTCCTATCACTATATTCCTTCATGAAGAGTCCCTCCTCATCTTTCCTGTAGGTACTGAAAAGCCGCAGTGAATTCTCTGCAGAGCATTCTTTTCTCTAGATTGATCAATCCCAACTTTCGAGACCTGTCTTCAAAAGATAAGTGCTCCAGTTCTCTTATCATCCTCCCTCTGGATCTGTTGGAATTGGTTCATATCCTTATTACATCAGGAAACCCAGAGTCGAACACAGTACTCCAGGTATGGTCTCACTAGAGCAGAGTAGAGGAAGAGAATAATCTCCCTCAGCCTGCTGGTCACACTTCCATTGATGCAGTTGGCTTTCTGAGCTGGGAGCACACATTGCTGGCTCATGCTGATCCAATGCCCCGAAGTCTTTCTCCTCAGGGTTGCTCTTAGTTCCTTCTCCTCATGGCTGCTCTTTTTTTTCTTAAAAGATACAATTTCTTTCCTTACTTTCCAAGTATGAACTTGTATTGCCATTCAGGTTGCTTTGTTTTCAGTTTAGGAACCTCTTACCAAACCAAGATTATGATAAATCCCTCCTTTGATAACATTAATAATGCCTAAAAGAGTGTTGGATTCCCACACATAGAATGATGTTGATATAATCCTGGATGCCCTAGGTAGTTATGACTCACAAGGACAGCCTTTAATAAGGTCCACGCTTTTTTTACATCAGCAACAAAGTCTATTGGCATCAGAGAAAAGAGAGCAATGACGTATGTCACAAAATAGGATGAAAATAGGAATGGCAGACAGCCAATGAGAGAAAGTGAAACAAAGTCAACAACATGCATATAGTCAGCATGCTATGACTACTGCATACATTAACTATGAAGCTCTATTCATTAACATTCTTCTTGACTTGATATATTAGTATCATAGTTTCCACTTCAACAAGTCATAGGAAATCTCAACATGCTTAGAGACTGCTTTACAGTTTTATAAACCAAAACGAATATTCTTTCTCAATTCTCTTCCCAATAATGTTCTGTTCAAGGCCTGCTAACTATATGTAAGTATTCACATTCTCTCCTATAGTCACAACCTATGGGTCTGCCATGGATATTATAGCATCAGTAGTTCTGAACTTCATTAATATCTATTTATACACTACTTCCCAGGAAATTTATGATATCATTATCCCACTGTAGCATAAGCCCTGTCGTCATGGCTGTATAAGCTACAAGCCAGAATTATCCTATATACATTTACGATCATGCTTCATATAAAGTAGTTGTTATTGTACTGAAATAATAGGATACTGTTGCCATGCCTTTGTCATTGATATGATATGCTCTAGTCACAGTCTTTGGTGGTGCACATTTTTAACTCCTACACAAAGAAACTGTTGGCTCCCACTGATGCTCTCAGAAAAGAAAGCATTCTAAAATTGTGCCAGCCAGCTTGATTTCCTCAATTACAACAGCAGTATTCAATTAATATGTCATTAACTGGGCCTACATGCTTAGACCCACCTTGAGCTGGAGTTTAGATTCATGTCTGGTGAGTGAACTGATTCTCCAAGACTGTCTTGATATCTAAAATATCATTTAAGCAGTATAAACATAATAAACTTAAAAAAATCCATTGACTCAAAATTCTAGTAGCCACTGAGTACTGGAGACACCTATATTTCCTTGGCATCTTTTTTCTTAGCATGAGGGCTTCTTTACTGAAGGTGTTCTATTCTATTCTATTTCTGTGCAATACTGCGACCAGAGGAAGATAAAAAGCAGCTCAGTTTCACCAGTTTCTTGGACCACTGAGCTCCATACCAAATGCAGCAGCTATAGTCATTTATGTTCAAAAATAAAGGTATAAAAGCCGGTTCTGCCCATCATCTTCATTCATTCATTTTCTAAAGACAGTATTATTAAATGATGTATCTTCTCAGTGCTATCCCTATCTCTCGGTTTTATTGAGAGTACCCTAACCACAGCTTGAAACTAGCACAAAGAAACTGGAATCCTATCTTCAAACATTTTCAGCTAAGCCCTCTCTAGCCATCCTGGTATTCCTGGATGCAAATTTCATTAAATTCTGCCATTTTAAATCAAGAGCTCTGGTAAACTTTTAAGGTATATTAGAAATTGATGGCTGATTGTGTCTCTGAAAACCTATGCTGAATCAACTCAAAAGTGGGATTTACAATTGTATCCAGAGAGCTAGGGAAATGCCTCAGAAAAGTAGGGCATGTGATTAAAGGTGGTAATAGATATACCCATTCTTTTAGCTGGCCACCTGTGACAGTCTTGTTTTACTAAGTAACAAAAGCTTATTAAAGTGATGGAAAATAAATCTACTTCAAGTGATCATTATTTGACTCCCATGTTAAATTACTTAAATTACTTAAATTACTTAAATTACTTAAATTACTTAAATTACTTATATTACTTAAATTATACATTTGATTAAAAAAAAAATAGCAATCAACATGTTTGATTTCAAAAGGGAAATGAGAGAAAGGAGATTATTCAGAAAACTAAAAGAACTGAAGAACACAGGAATATGCAAGAAGATGGCTTAAATTTCTAAAATCAGAGCTTAAAACCCTCATATGAAGTACAATCCAAAAAGAGAATTAGGTTAACAGTGCAGCAAGGATGGATCTGTAAGCAAAGCTAATCTTGTTGGAAAAGACAAGCAAGTACTAGCTCAGATTTCTCTAAGAATGCTTTCAAGGATAGATCCTAGGAAAAGCTGTTGCTCGTTATGTCCCATGTTTTCATTTTCTATTTCAGAAATTCTCTTGTCAAATGAAAATTATTTTGCAAATCCTAAAACTTACTATGCTACAATAGAAATGAACATACTGACAATTATTCTTCTAGCTTTCATTCATTTTTAGGAATGACATTTTCATTTATGATTTCTCATTTAAAATACACAACTTCTGAGTTTCATTGTTCTACAAACTATCTCTACCTAGACACTGAATGGTATGGTTGTTACTTCAAGATTCCATTTCCTAGGCAATTATTTCCAGTACAATGCAATTTTGTTTAAAAACACTTTAGATCTGTAAAAGTAGGTATCTGTTTTACTTAGGTCTTAATTGAAGTATGAATTTGTAGCTTAATATTTAGATATTAATTTTTTTTTTACACAAAATGTGTTCTTTTGTGTAATTACTCTGAAACTCAGATGCTCTTATGTGTTCTCATGGATTATTATACGCTAAAAATTCCATTTTCTAGTATTTAAAGAACACTGTCAATTTCAAACATTTATACAGAATGAAATTTAAAAAATATTTTTTGTTATGCGGTTGAAATCTTCAAATCTTCCTTCAATCTGCATATAACCAATAACTTCCCATGGTCATTCTTATTTTTGAAGTACAGAAAATATCCTGTTATTCATTGCAGATGTAATGATTTTTCATTAGACAATTAGTTGCTAAGAATCTCATCATTTGCGTAACAAATAATGGGGAAGTGTGCCTACTTTTTACAGTACTCCGAAATTAATATCATAATCAAATATGGTTTCAAATTTCTAATATTAAACTAAATTAAAACTTTTCATATACTCTTGAACTATTTTTTTTTATTTCAAATTATTAATCACCATAAATTTTTAGCATTTTTTTCAATATTTTTGTGGAGAATATTTTTATTTATTTATGAGTTTCTTCATATTCCAAGCCAAACAATACAATAATAATTTGTAGTTTCTGGTGAGAAAAAAAATAATGGTAATTACAAACTTTGTGTGAGTTATCAGAATCTATAGTGCAAGCATCTCCAGGAGGTACAGTACGCAGGAATCAGCTCATAAACAATCTCGTGAGATAATTCCACACTTTGTGCTCAGTCAGAGCTGCTTCAGGCCAATGGAGGTGATAACTAAAGTAGCTTTGAAATTATGTCTAGACAAAGTCATCTCATAAGATCACCAAATATAAAACAAAATTATTAAGAATTTCTACAATGCTGCAGCTCACCTTCAGTGTAACTGGTCTCCATTCATTTTCTATAGACCACTAAAAGTAGGAATTTTTGGAAAGCATTTCTACTGCCTTCTAACCTCATTGCTTGAGAAATTTTCCTCTGGCTACATCTCGAGCTTTTAAAGAACTTTCATGTTTCTTTGACCTTTCTATTCATTGCAACTGCAGTAAAATAATGTTTGATTTTTTTTTTCCCATATAAATATAAGCTACTCAGCTACATTAACTGAGAGCTTATGAGATATTGAATGTTAGTGAGAACCTTAAAATAAGAGTGGTTGAGGCTTTTGAGTCCTTATCAATAGCACATAGAATTTTGAGCACTCAGCATCATCGAAGGTCAGACTCACAGGATTTTCAAATTATATTATCTCTCAAGAACAGTTGAGCATCTAATAAAGTACTGAGGAGACAAAAGAAAAAAAAAAAAAAGAGAGAGAGAGAGAGAGAAGAAAACCACAGAAAGCCAGGAAATTCAAAGCAAACTTTAAGTGGTAAAGGAATTAAAGCATTTGACTGGAAAATAAAGTACTCATAATCTGCTCAATCTGACTGCAGGAATTTTAGGAGGCATTGTATGTAACTATGTTTCTGTAGAGGATGGAAGAGCTCATGGCAGTACATTTTAAAGACTTACCATTTATTTTCAGATAATCACAGAACTGCAGAATGGCCAGGGTTGAAAGGGACCTCCAGGATCATGAATCTCCAATCTCCCTGACACATGCAGGACCACCAATCTCCACATTTAATAGTAGATCAGGCTGCCCAGGGCCTCATCCAATCTGGCCTTGAATACTTCCAGGGATGGAGCACCTCACTGGGCAGCCTGTTCCAGCACCTCACCACTCTCACAGTAAAGAACTTCCCCCTGACATCCAACCTAAGTCTTCTCTCCCTCAACTTAAAACCATTTCCCCTGGTCCTGCCGTTATCTTTCCTTCTAAGAGTTGATTTCCCTCCTGTTTGTAGGCTCCCTGTAGGTTCTCAAAGGCTGCAATGAGGTCACCCCGCAGCCTTCTTTTCTCCAGACTGAACAAGCCCAGCTCTCTCAGCTCGTCTCCAGGGGAGGTGCTCCAGTCCCCTGATCATCTTCGTGGCTCTCCTCTGGACCCTCTCCAACAGGTCTCTGTCTTTCTTGTACTGGGGGCTCCAGGCCTGGATGCAGTACTCCAGAAGGGGCCTCACAAGAGCGGAGTAGGGAGGGACAATCCCCTCCCTGTCCCTGCTGGCCACCCCTCTTCTGATGGAGCCCAGGAAACCATTTGCTTTTTGAGCTGCAAAAGCACCCTGCTGGCTCATGTTAAGCTTTCCATCCATCAAGACCCCCAAGTCCTTCTCTGCAGGGCTGCTCTCAAGGACTGCTCCTTCCAGTCCGTATGGATGCCTGGGATTCCTCCGGCCCAAGTGCAAAACCTTGCACTTTGCTGTGTTGATCCTCATTAGGTTCACCTGGGCCCACCTTTCAAGCCTGTTGAGGTCCCTCTGAATGGCATTTTCACATCTGTGGATGTGCTTGTGTGTCTTGGGAACTCCAGAATCAAAATTGATTACTACTTAATGCACGTATCATGGATACTATGTAGCCAAAACCAAAATAAAACAATGCTTTGACAGACCTACCCTAAATGTGAGTGCTAAAATTATCATCTAAGGCAGAATTATAAGTATTTTTTGTGTTTGTTTTCATTTTGCTACCAGAAGATATGCAAGTATTAAATTACACCACATGCATTTAAAGTGTTTTCTTTTTCTTCTCCAAAATCACATCTACATGCATGTTAGACAAATACCTACATATGGATGAATGAGGGCCACACAGGATGCTAAGTTAATTCATAGGAATAGCTGTTCAGATCAGACAACAGCTGTAAGTGTACATGCAGCTTGTTTACAGTTATATAAATGTGGCTTGTGGGGTTAGTATCCATTAATATTCATAACTTGTTTTATGAAACACAGAAATCCTTGCTGGGAGTTTGACCCATCTCCATAATTACTAAGGTTACCTATTAGGCTAAGCAAACATAGAACAGAAAGAAAAACCTGCTTTAGGGACCTCAATACCTATACTCACTTCACTAAGAGACTTTCATTACATTTTCTGACAAAAATACGTACTATTTCAAGATAAAATGATCAAGATTATGAAGTCTTGGAGATCGCAGACCAACACAGAGACCTATGAAAGATATCAGATTTTCTATTTCATACTTTTTTTCCTCTTTCTCATTAAGCTCAACTTGATTTTGAAATGCAAACCAAATTAATCAGCATTAAAGACAAACTTATACACAAGGATCTATCTAATCACCAATATTAATGCAGATTTAACAAAGCAAATCAACTTACCATTCAGATAGACATCTACTCCCCATATGGAAAATGTCCATATCCATTAATTCGTGATGTTTTGTTAAAGATGTAGTCAGAACAGACCAATATCCAACTGCCTACCTCAGAGTTGAACAGTAGAGAGAATAAATAGTTCTACCATGAGCTGTTCCATGTTCTACAGCAACACAGCTAAATTCAATGCCTCATAAAATTATGAAGAACACTGAAAATGAACTTCCTCAAAATGAACGTCTAAGTAAAAGAAAAATACTCTCCTTCCAAAAAAGAAGACACAACAGCAGATCTTGAACATGTTGAAAAGTTTGCTTGTCAGTTCTTTAAAAAAAAAAAAAAAAAGTTACAAATTTTCATTTGACAAATGCATTCATCAAAGCAACATAAAAGAAAAAAAAAAGACTATAGAACAGCCTGACATGAGTGTCTGGGTAAAAACCTGATAAGTACCTACCCTAATTTATACAGTAGCTTGACTCAGTGGTAAAATCTACTTGAAATTGATTAATATTTGCAAGCCTCATGCCTTAGTTGATTCTGTTTTTAAACAGCCCAACGCACAACTCCAACTTCTGTCACTAGAAAATCCAGTCAACCAGTACAATTTTAGCAATCTTTCTTCTCTTTTCCTCCTTTTTTCTTTTTAATTATAAAATAATCTGATGGACCTAAGAGTTTTACTGACCTTCTAAGTAGAATAAAAAGAGATTAAGGCAGGCTATTCCTCTGATTTTACTTGAAACTGTACATATAGGTCTGGATATCTAATGCACTATGCAAAATCGCATTCAATATTACATTAATGTTTTTAATACACGTGCCTTGGATCAACCAATTCTTCTTCCTGGCATATTTTTGAATACAGCGGTTTGGTGGTTTTTGTTTTTGTTTTTTTTTTTTCCAGTGAAGCTATTTCCTCTCTTGTATAAATTTCCATGTAAAACTGCCTTATGATTTAAAGAAAATTGTACTACAAAAAAGTATTGTCTTCTATCAAGATGTATTAATATCTACCACACTGACATCATAGATCCTCATTATGAAACAACCCATGCAGCAACGCAGTAGTATCCTTCTTTTGTCAATGTGCTGAACTTGTGCTTCTTAGACAGGAGAAATCAGTAAGGAAATGTGAGGAACAGTTATGCTAATGTTGCAGCCCAGTGCAGGTAGCTGGTGACCTAACCTCCCTATAATGTCTAAAGGATGAGAGAAAACTTTTTGAGGGGACTGTCAGAATAGCTTTGTACTTTAAGATTTTAAATTATGAGAGATGAATAAACATTTCTGACTACAATAGTTGTTTCTGAGGCAAGATATTCGCTGAATCTCCACTGGAGGTTTTTAATCCTGTTTTTAGTTGAAATACATTGTTTTTCAGCAAGTGAAAATAAAGACTAAATTTCATACAGATGTGTTTCCTGCATGTCTATACTTCCTCTCCAACCTAATCCAGATACCTTCCCTGGAGTTTTGTGTCATTTTTCATGGCCACATTCCTCCAATTTCTTTGTTGTCCATGGGTGTGCTCTCCAGCACCACAGTGAGTTGCAGTACAGTGAGTGCATGGACTGACTGCCAAGGTACAATATGTGGACATGCACCAGAAAATTGCTGAGCATTAATGTCAGCCATACATATAGTATTTCTCCTTTGTGTAGGAACCATTGCTCAGAAAACACAGAGGAGTTTCATATTTTTGAGACCTTCACTTGCCACAGATGTCTGAAACTGGCCAGCAGGTTCAACAGTGACTTAAGTGTGGACAGTGCACACAGTGTGATTACACAGGCTTTAGGAAACTATGCAAAAAGGATAATTAAGACAATTACTTCAGCTTTGCTGAGCAAAGTTCCAAAGTTGGTATATTTACACCTCCAGATGTAAGCCTTGCTTTCCTTTTTCTTACAGTAGGAAGTGGCTGAGCTCTATAAAATATGAAAATCTGCTGATGCTAAATATTAAGTATAGGTATAAGTTTGGATAGAAATACATTTTGAAGTAATCGTTCATTTAGATAACTTTTAAAGATCTGTCATCAATTTACTTGTCATTACTATGTTGAAATTATATAATCATAGAATATCATGAGTTGGAAGGAACTCACAAGGATCATCCAGTCCAAGTCCTGGCTCCACATGGAAATGTGCAAAATTCAAACCCCATGTCTGAGAGTTTGCAGTGCTGTGTCTGACATACCTCAGGGTACGACTGGCACTTTTGGCTGCCAGGGCATGCTGATGGCTCAGATTCAACTTACCATCAACCAGAATCTGCAGATTGCCTTCCACGGTGCTGCCCTCCATCCTCTCTTCCCCCAGCAACATGCCGGGATCCCTATACCACGTACAGAATCCAGCTCCTGCTCTTGTTGAACTTTCTGTAGTCAGAGATTGCCCAGCTCTGTAGTCTGACAAAATCTCTCTGCAGGGCCTCTCTATCCTTGAGGCAGTCATCAGCGTCTCACAATTTAGCGTCATCTAAAATAGCCCTGTTGAACCCCACTAGTGACTGGCTGCCAGTCTGACATAGCCCCAGGTACTAACACTGTGTGAGCCCGAACTATCAGCCAATTGTCCATCCATAGCATTATGTTTTTTTCCAGCTGCGTACTGGGCATTAAGTTGAAAAAAATACATACGCAAAGTTGCATGCATGTTTTTTCTCCAAGCAGATGACAACACAACAAGCCTTAAAACAGATTCAGTTAATTTCTCTCTATTAATTGTTTACACAGAACACCTGGATCACTGAAGAATGAGGCAGAATCTACTGATGTTACATTAAGGAACTAGAATGCCAACCTGATGCTTAGCAGAATGGCTTCTATTTCATCCAAGTCACTAGATAAATCAAAGAATGCTTGAGATTGGAAGGCATCTCTGGAGATCTTCTTGTTCAACACCATTCCTCAAGCAGGCTCATCTAGAGCAGGTTGCCAAGATTTAATGCATTACATCAAGCAATTAGATACAACTAATTGTCTAGTTTCCAGATGTCTCACTGTCCTTGCTTACAAAACAGAGTCAAGGCATAGAAATTTTTTAATATCTATAGCTGAAATATACTAAGAAAAATGCAAGACATTACTGTCATGTAATGGACTATCTTCCAAGAGCCATACATTCCAAATAAAATCATGGCAGTTGTTCTCTGCAAAGTCATTTTCCTGGACCATTAATTCTGAATTGCCATTTACAAAATAATTGTATTTTTGTTTCCCTGAGGATCTTGATGGTGTGCTTGAACCTTTGGTATCCTTCTTAACCCTCACATCAAAATATATTCAGCAGAAATGGAAAGTCATGAGTTTATAGGTCATTAATGCAGAGCTGGTCCTAAGGGTATCTTTAATAGTTCTGGTGAGGACATCTT